>NC_134536.1:151050740-152521990 GCF_050624435.1 Tenrec ecaudatus
CCCAGAGCAGAGCCAGGTGAGCTGACCAGCAGCAGAGAGGGCCAGAGGACCCAACACTAAGACAGTCAAGTCTCAATACCAAGTCCCAGGAAAGAGTTCAGAGAAGAAAACAGAAACCATGCCTGCACAGGACCATGGAGATGCCTCATGGTTGAGGACTCCAGGGAGGACTTGAACTTACCTACCATGATTTGATTTCTCTGACTGCCTTGAGCCCATTCTCTGAGGCCTGTTCTCGATGTAGATGCTGAATCCCAAAGACCCCAGGCCCTTAGCCACTTCAATGTAGACGGTTAGCAAATACCAGTAACTTCCAAACTACACTCCCCTTGCCCTAGATTCCTCGAGCTGACCTCTGTGGGTGCAGAGTCCTTTGAAAAATGTATTGCACTATCAATGAAGGGTCGCACTCAGTTTAGGAATCCACTCAACACTGTCCACAGAAGTTGTTCAATGATGTTGGTTGTAGTCTTCACAGTGCATGGGTGCTCTCATGGTTTATGTTCTGGTTGTTCTGTTTCCATTAATCGACTTGACCTGCATCCTTCTATTCCAATCTTTGTTTCAAAGTAGTTGTTGAACGTTTGGTTTCATATAAATTATGTTGTTTAAAGATGCACAGTACTTAGAAATGATAGGACTTTGTGAGGCCTATCGTTTATGAGGTCGTTTTGTTATTGAGCTACACAGTAGTCTCAGGGGTTAGCTTTGGTTCAAGATTTGATGAGTAGCTCAGGGCAGTAGTCCCAGGAATTTTTCCAGACTCAACCAGTAGGGTGGGTCTGGGTTTTTTGTTCTTGTTTAGGAAGTTATGACTCTGTTCCACATTTTCTCCCATTCTACATGGGTCTATCTATTGTGTCCTTGATTGACATTAGGCATGATAGTGGTACTCAGGCACCATCTAGTTCTAGACTCAAGTAGATAAGGCCAGGGTTCCTGTACACGAGTTTCTTCTTTGAATACTTGATTTTCTCCTTTCTCCTTTGAGTAGAGACCGCTACTGGCATCCTAGATGACATGCACAAACTTTTAATTAGTCACATACATGCATTTACACCTTCATATACCTAATATACATAGATATAGACGTATAGACATACATTCTTCCATTAGGCCAGGTTGACTAGAGAAACAAATCCAGAGACACTCATATAAGTGTAAGAAGGAGCTTTATATCAAGGAGAAATTAATTATATATCAAGAAAACATCCCATCCCAGTCCAACTCAAGTCTGTAAGTCTGAAACTAGTCCATAAGTCCCATTTCAGACTCATGAAACCACACACAATGATGCAGAATGCAGGAACATTGCCAGCTGGAGGGTGCAAAGTCTTATGGATCCAATGGTGGTGGATGCATCTCCAGGGCTTGCACAGGTCCCAACTTGGCTCCTCAGCAGGAAGGTGAAGGCAGAGAAAAGAGCGGCCTACCTCCAGAGAGGCATTTATCTTGGTGGGACCGTCAAATGAGGTCATCAAACTGTGACCTGATTGATAGGCTAGGCTCTACACTTCGAGTTGATGCAAAATTATGTAACTACCACAATTCCTAATACCAGTGTAAATATTGACAGATATTTTTTGTTTGTAGTTGTTTCCAAATTATATAAGTCAGAGCAATTACCAACAGGTCCTTTTTTCTTGAATCCTTTTTAGTGACACTACGTGAGTTCAGTGAGCTGTACACATTTGCCACCTTCTGGTGTTAGTTTTCCAATCACCAGGTGATCACCTATTCGGCTGCTAACTGCAGTGTCAGTAATTTGGCACCACCAGCAATTCTCCGGGAGAAAGATGGTGCTTTCTACTCCCATGAAGAGTTACCATCGCAGGAACCCACAGTTCTGTCTTATAGGGATCAACTCAATGGCAGTAAGTGATAGTGAGATGATGGAAAAAGTGAATTCCCCTTTCTGCCAGTCCCTGACAACCACTAATGAACATTCACTTCTGTTTATCTACCTATTCAACGTGTTCACATCATTTCAGGGTCCTCTTTGACAGAACTCCAGCCCTCTCTTCAAATCAAGGAGGAATTCTCCCAAAGTCCAGCATACCCTGACAATCCTCCATAAACCTCTGAACTGACACGATCACGCCCCTGGGAACTTTTGGTGGCTTTCTCTTCAGCTCTGGTTTTCCATAACATCTGCCTCTGGATGGGTACCCTGTTTCAACCTTGACTTCTCTAGGTGTGCCCTGATGGGAGGAGGCTCTGTTTTGTTGTTAGCCAAGTAGCCTCATAGGCACAGGGCTTGTGTAAGTCCAGGTAGACTAGAGAAATTCATGGAGACATTCATAGTTGTAGAAGAGAGAGGTTTATATATAAGAGCAATTGAATATTGAGAAAACATGCCAGCCCAGTCCAGATAAAGTCCATAAGTCCAATATTAGTCCATATGTCCGATACCAATCTATAAAGTCCTCTTCAGGCTCATGAAATATATGTGATAATGCCAAATAAATGCAGGAGGATCACAGGCCAGGTTGGAAGTCTTGTGGATCCAGTGGTGTTGGAAGCATCTCAGCACTGTCAGGGGTCTCTATGTGGCTTCTCCGACTCCAGAGGTCTGGTTGCATCAGGGTAGGTCCATGTGGCTTCTTCAGCTACCAGGGCATGGAGTCAATCAGTATAGTGCCATGTGTCCTGTCAGTAGGGCATCTCCAAGAGAGCAAGCGAGAGAGAAGTGTCTCCTGCCCCCAAGGAGGAAAATAGAGGAGTTCCAGAATTCTCAGGGGAATGCCATGGCCATAACCCAATTGACAGACTAGACTCCACCCCTTCACTCTTAATCCTCTCCAGTCCCAAATTGACAGCAGATTATGTAACTACCACAGGGATCCTATAAACAACAAAACAAAACACTAGTCCGTCCTGCATCATCCTAATAATTGTTGTTATGTTTGAGCCCATTGCCACAGCCATTGTGCCAATCTAACTCATTTAAGATTCTCCTCTTTTTTGATGACCCTCCACTTAATCAAGCACGATGTCTTTTTCTAGTGACTGGCCTCTCCTAATAACATGTCCAAAGTATGTGAGACACAGTTTTGCCATCCTTATTTCCAAGGACTTTGCTGGTTGAATGTCCTCCAAGACAGACTTATTCTTCTGGTAGTCCATGGCACTTTTAATATTCTTCACCAACATTATAATTCAAAATCATCAATTCTTTCCTCTTCCTTCTCCATTGTCCAGCTTTCATGTGCATCTGAGGTGATTGAAAGTACCGTGACTCAGCACAGGTACACCTTATATTTTAAAGTGACATATTTGCTCTTCAGTACTTTCAACAGATCTTGGGCAGTAGATTTGCCCAATGAAATATATCATCTTATTGCTTGACTGTTGTTTTCATGAATGTTATTTACAGATCCAAGTAAAACAAAATCCTTGATAATTTCCATCTTTTCTCCATTTATCAGGATATGGTCATCTATTAGTGAAGATTTGTGAAGATTTTTGTTTTCTTTGCATTGAGTTGTGAGGACTTCTGCTGTCTTTAGATTGAGTTGGATGCATCCTGAAAGTTAACAACCTTGATCTTCCTCAGTAACGTCTGCAAGTGGTTTCCTTCAAGCAAGATGTGTTATGTAGATGTCACCCATTGTTAATGAGCCTTCCTCCCACCCATCCTTATTCTATGTTCTTCTTAGAGCCCAGCTTCTCTGAGAAGCTTCTCTTTTCAGCCATACAGATTGAATAAGGGTAAGAAAGGATAAAATCTTGACACTCACCTTACTTGATTTTAAACCATGTAGTAACCCTTCTGTTCCAACTATGGTTTCTTAATATATGCACAGGTCACCCATGCGCACAATTAAGTGCTCTGGAATGATCCATAACATCAAATGCCTCTGCATAGTAAAAACAACAACAACAAACAACAACCAATAAAATCATACGCCTAAGTAAACACCTTTCTGGCATCCTCTCCTTTCAGCCAAGATTCATATGACATCTGCAATGATATCCCTTGTTCCACTTCCTCTTCTGAATCTACCTTATATTTCTGGCAGCTCCCTATCTATGTACTGCTACAATTATAAATGATCTTCAGCAAATTCTTAACTGCACGATATTAATCTTGTGTGATGATGTGCGCATTCAGTTGAGTCACCTTTCTTTGAAATTGGCACAGATATGGATCGCTTCCATCAGGTGTCCAGGTAACGATGTTCGAAACGTCTTGGCACAGACAAGTGAGTGTCTCTAGAACGACCTCGGTTTGTTGAAGCTGCTCAAAGGGTATTCTGTCAGTCCCTGGACACTTGGTTCTCGTTAATGCCTTTAATGCAGCTTGTACGTTTTCCCTCCGTACCATTAGTTATTGATCATATACGACCACCACTTGAAATGGTTAAATATTGACCAGTTCTTTTGATACAATAATTCTGTGCATTCCCTCTATTTCTTTTAATGTTTTTTTTAGAGTGTGGAATAGTTTTCCGTCATGTTTTTAGGTACAATCAAGCCGGCTCAGACTCACAGTGACCTTATGTACGACAGAATGAAACACGTTGCAGTTCTGCTACATCCTCACAGTTGGTATATGTGAGGCCATTTCCAAAGCCATTGTGTCACTCCATCTTGTCAAAGGTTCCCTGTTTGTGTCGACCCTCTACTTTACCTAGCTTGATGTCCTTCTCCAGGGACTGGAGCAAAGACTGGACATGTCCCTTCCGTTCACATGTCCAAAGTACATCAGATGAAATATCTTCGCTTCAAAGGAGCATTTTCACTGTATTTCTCTCAAGACAGATCTATTTGTTTTTTGGCAGTTCATTATACTTTCAGATTTCTTCTCTAGCACCTCAATTCAAATTCATTTATTCTCTGATCTTCCTTATTCAATGTCCAATTCTCTCTCTCTCTCTCTCTCTCTCTCTCTCTCTCTCTCTCTCACACACACACACACACACACACACACACACACACACACACACACGAGGTCATTGAAAACACTATGGCTTGGGCCAGGTACACCTTAGTCTTCAAAGTAACATCCTTGCTTTCCAACATCCTAAAGATATCCTGTTCAGGACATTTACCCACTGCAATATGTCCTTTGATCTCCTGACTGCTGCTTCCAAGTAAGATGAAATCGTTGACAATCTCCATCTTGTCTTTGTTTATCATGATGTTATCTATTGGTCTCATTGTGAGGATTTTGATCTTCTTTAAACGGAGTTGTAATCCACACAGAAGGCTGCAATCCTTGATCTTCATCAGCAAGTGCTTCAAGTCCTCCTCACTTTCAGTAAGTAAGTTTGTGTCATCTGCATATTGCAGTTTGTTAATAAGCTTTCCTCCAATACTGGCACCAAATTCTTCTTCATATAATCCAGCTTCTTTGATCATTTGCTCTACATACAGATTGAACAAATATGCTGAGAGGATACAACCCAGGCATACACCTTTCATGATTATACAGCATACAATATTTTTCCCAACCTGAGGCTTGAAGTTCCTTAGTCCTTACAGTTGGTGACAGATTGAACATATTCTTCCCTTTTGGTTTTCTAATCCAGGTCTTTGCACATATCTTTATAATGTCTTACTTTGTTTTGAAAATTTTTCTCAGTTCATTTGCTTCCATTTGGCTTAGCTACTCTATGTTAAAGAGCAAGTTTCAGAGTCAGAAGAGTCAGACATTTGCGTTGGTGCTTTATTTGCTTTCTTTCATATATATATATATACACATTTTATTAGGGGCTCATACAACTCTTATCACCATCCATACATATACATACATCAATTGTATAAAGCACATCTGTACATTCTTTGCCCTAATCATTTTCTTTTTTTACATTTTATTAGGGGCTCATACAACTCTTATCACAATCCATACATATGCATACATCAATTGTATAAAGCACATCCGCACATTCCTTGCCCTAATCATTCTCAAAGCATTTGCTCTCCACTTAAGCCCTTTGCATCAGGTCCTCTTTTTTTAACCCCTTCCTCCCCGCTCCCCCCTCCCTCATGTGCCCTTGGTAATTTATACATTGTTATTTTGTCATATCTTGCCCTATCCGGAGTCTCCCCTCCCCCCCTTCCCTGCCGTCCATCTCCCAGGGAGGAGGACTTTCCTATCTTTTTAATGATCTTTTGCATTCTTCATGAATACTATTCATGTCATCCCACTACTTGTCGAATTTCAGTCATTAGGGTGCTGGGAGTCTATTCTAGAGGTGGCCTCTAAATTTAGACGGGATACACTCAAGTCCATATTTTGACTATCATGGACTTCTTTCCCCCTTTCAGCTTCAGTCTGAACTTTCATTTGAATAATTATGGTCTATTCTACAGACGGTCCTGATCTTGTTCTGACTGATGTTGAGGGTCTCCATTATGTCTTCCTAGAGATATGCAATTTGAGTCTAGTATATTCCATTTTGTGGAACGTGTGCATAGTCACTATTTATGTTGTTGAAAAAGGTACTTGCAGTGAATAAATCATTTTCCCTGCAAAATTCTGTCATGAGATCCCCAGCGTTGTTTCTTCCAAGTCCATATTATCCAACTACTGATTCATCCTCTTTGTTTCTAACTATTACATATCAACCAACAGTGATCTTCAATGCATCTTTATTACATGTTTAATCAATTTCTGACTGAAGAATTGGGCAAAATGTTTCAGTGTCTTCAGTACTGGCTTTAGTGGTTGATGCATAAGGGGTCCTCTCAAAATCTTTGGTTCTATAAACTTGGTAAGCTTCTTGAGCTATTTTTTCTGGAAGAGAATTCCAAAACCCTCTGCCCAGCACTGGTAGTTGGCCTCTCTACTATTTCTGATGCTCTAGATAGCAAGGCATCCATGTTAAACAAACCTACCAAGGGATTATAACATGGAGCCTGAGTTGAGGAGGTCTATTTAAGGCCCTGATACCAGACTTTTCCAACAGGGGAAAGCAGAGTAACACAGAGGGAAAACAATGAAGCAATGTGGTAATTGCAATCAATGATATGAAACACAATATATGAGTTGTTGAATGGAAAACAGATATGCTCTGTAGACCTTCACCCAACTCCCAGTAATTTAAAAAAAAAATCTAGAATATGTATAACCCAGCATTATACCAGATAACATTCATTGGCTAATTATGAAACAGATAACCAGGTCTTTTTAGTCTGTCTTAATCTAAAAGCTCCAATGAAATGTGTCCACCATATGGGGAGCATTCTGCTACTTGAAATAGTGATGACATAGCTTCTACTGTCAAGTCAACATGCAAGTCACCACAGTATGACTAACAAATGTGTAGCTGTTACAAATACCAAATGAATAAAACATATTATGGGCCTCTGAGTGGATGCACACCCCACCTAATAACAGATAAATTGTTCATCGCTGTCAAGTAAGCCTATACTCATGGTGACCCCTTGTACAATAGAAGGAAATATTTCCCAGTACTGTGCCATCCTCACAATTATTTCTATGTGGCAGCTACTACGTCAGTTCATCTGATTGAAGGTTTCCCTGGTTTTGCTGCTCTACTCGTTTATGAAACATGACATCCTTTCCTACAGATTTGTTCCTACTAATGACCCAGCATAATGACTTTAAGGAATGCTTATCTCTTTGCACACAAAGACAACTTTACACTAACCTTGTGAAATGTATTTTCTACAGCAGCTGTATCTTCCTTCTCTTGGACTGTTGCTCACCCACCCATGCTCATCTCACCTGGAGAAAATGCAGGCTCCAAGTGTGGTCTTTGGAACACAACACATTGTCCATGAGCCAGATTGTCAAGAAAGGAGATGCTGAGTGGGTGGGCTTAACAAAGGAAAGTCACAAAGGTTTTATTTACTATACATATATGCACCTGTTTAAGGAACCCAATAGAAGAAGGTTCCACTGCTATGTCTATCCATTTACCTCTACCTCTATCTCTATCTCTGTCCCTACCCCTATCCCTGTCCATAGCCACATCCACAACTAAATCTACACACGTGCATAAATATGTAAATTGTTCACCTACAGGTATGCTGAGGATCTTCCATTTCTGACATCCTATCTGTGGATTCTCAAACTGCCCTAACCAGCTCATTGCACGGTCAGGAGTGACAGCTACCATATTCACTTAGAGTAGATCAGACATGATGCCAAGACCTCCAGACCCAAGGAAGGCTGATGAGCTATTTCTCCTGCCTGGGCTGAGCAATGTTATCAATGTTATGTTCCTCATACACATGATACACTGCTGTATCTAGGAGCTTTAACAGATTAAGGAATGGCCAAAAGTACCATGGTTGGAATGGTGCAAACTTTCTCGACTCGGGGTTAGCCAAGGAATGCCAAAGGGGAAATCCTCATGTGCAGAACGTGCTGCTAACACTACGTGAGAGGATTTCTAGCCCAGAAGCAACAACGCCCACATGGAAGCAGCACACCAACATGTGTGATCATGAACGGCCGAGGAGACCAGGTTTCAAGCAACAAAGGCGGGGGGGGGGGGGGAACCTATCATTGTGAATGAGGGGAGTGCATGATGGGGACCCAATGCCCATCTGTCGACAACTGGACATCCCTTGTAGAGGGGTAGTGGGGAGGAGATGAGTCACTCAGGGTTCAGTGTAGCAATAATGAAACTCAAAACTTTCCTCTAGTTCTTAAACACTTCCTCCCCCGCAACTATCATGATCCTAATTCTACCTTGCGGACCTGGTTAGACCAGAGGATGCACAGCGGTACAGTTGGGATCTGGAAACACAGGAAATCTAGGACAGATGAACCCCTCAGGACCAATGGTGAGAGTGGCAATACTGGGAGGGAAGGGGGTGTAGAAAGGGGGAACTAATCTCAGGGATCTACATATAACCTACTCTCTGGGGGATGGGCAACAGGAAAGGGTGAAGGGAGACGCCGGACAGTGTAAGATAAGATAAAATAATAATTTATAAATTATTAAAGGTTCATGAGGGAGGGGGTAGTGGGGAGAAAGGAGGCGGGAAAAAAGGAAAATGAGCTGATTCCTGGAACCCAATTGGAAGGCAAATTTTGAGAATGATGAGAGCAACGAATGTATAAGGGTGCTTTACTCAATTGATGTATGTATGGATTGCGATAAGAGTTGTATGAGCCCCAATCAAATTATTTATATTAAAAAAATCTGATAGGCAGTATATATTTTCATAGTTACAAATTGATATAATGAAAGCATACAGCTGAAGCACACAATATGTCATTATATATTGTGAAATATTTATTTCTAATGGCAAATAAATGAAATTTTATCTTGAAAAAAAAAAGATAAGATTCATATCTGGCCAGATGGAGCCCAGCAATAGAAATTCTTCATACAACATAACAAGCAGTTGCTCATTTAACCATTTCCTGAGAGTTCTCCAAGTCTAAATCTCTCTTTATATGGAGGAACCAACTGCAAATCCTTGGAGACTGCAGAGTCTGGTGCCTGTGTCTAAACTAGAGTTCCACTACTCAGGCTTTATGCTGTATTCCCCAGTGGGTTCATTTGGCACATATGCCCAAGTCTATCCACACAGGATGTGAAGTCATTGGGCTGGAGGCTCCGCAGAGAGATTGTGTGAATACTCACGCAAACATCATGATGGGCAGCTGAGGTGAGAGTCATGGATCCCAAAGTAAAGTTTGCTATCTTAATGTGGAGAAAGATTCATTTCATTGTGCTCAAGTGTTGGTTAATAAAAGAGAGGACTAATGCATTTTCTAAAGATTTGAATCATATGTATATTGACTCATACAAGTGAAATAATTAAAGTGTGTCTCTGATTAACCTGTTCACAATGATGACTTTTCAGAGACACACTACCTTAACTCAGTCCTCAAGACTATGCCAATCAATGGCTGGCACGCAAGACTCCAAAGAAATGGAAGATTCTCCAATCAATGTCACCATAATTTCAACTGTTTCTCTCCAGGTTATCTATGACTAATCGCCACCCCCCACCCCTGGGGAGGAGTTATCCCTAGAAAAGGGATAAGTAGTTATGTACCCATTATAACATCTCAGAGTGTGGCATGATGCTCCAGGGATAGTAAAGTTATACCTGAAACATTTCAATCAAAATGCTCTACACACCAAGCAGGAAGGAACAACTGGTTCCCAAGACTAATGAGACAGATTTTTACTCACACCTCTTTAAACCATCCATACATACAGCTAGAATGAGACTTCAGATGCTTTGGAAGCCATAGTAACTCTTGGAATGGGCCCAAATTGCTTAATTCCTGTGAGGAAGAATATTGGGATACAGTGAGAGAGTTTCAGGCCAGGAACCAAGCGACCCTCCACTGACAACACAGTGATGTGAATCTCTCTGGTTCTCTGTTTTTGAATTTCCCTGGTCCTCTGTTTCATCTCTCAGGAAAGTCAATAATCCTGTTGTCTCTTCTATCCTAAAGGGCTGTGAGGATCAGAGTGGGGCAACCACATGAACATGTATAATCACCTTCCTGATCTCTCTACAATCTTTTGGTGAAATGGGGTCAGTAACCACATTCATCAAATGTTGTAGGCCTTGGTATTCACCAAAATAATTACCGGTTGTATTTTTATGAAAATAACATGTCATGTCTCTTCTATGTTAATTTGTTAACCATTCCCTCCCTTCTGGGGGGTATTTCTGTAAACACTGCTATACCTTTTTTTAATTATTATCTTTTAGCTAATATAGTGTGCTTACACAAAAAAATAACTCCCAGTTGGGTCTGGGGAGCAATTGGCAAACAATTGTAGAAAGCAGGTGTTATTTTCATAAGAGTAACACTTTGGTGTTGAATATATATATCACCTTATCATAGTTCCTTGGGAAAGGGAATTATCTTAGTTATCGTAGAGCTGATAAAATAAATATAAAAATAAATGGCTTTAACAAACAAATGCATTCTCTCACAGTTTAGTGAACTAGAAATCCAAATTCAGGGTGCGACCTCTAGCAGAAGATCTCTCTCTGTCAACTTCAGGGAAATACCCCTGTTTCATTTCAATATGTATTGGCTCAGGCTTCCTTAAAGATACCCATCAATCTCCACCTGGGTCTAGGAGTGTCTCAGCAAAGGAAACCCAGATCCGAAGAATAAGGTCTGCTCCTGGATTTTCTCTCTTGCTGGTAATATGATTTCTGCTTACTTGCTTCATCACTTTTAGATTTCAAAAAAGGTTGACTCATCATAAAGTTTAATTCTATAGATTTCATGCTACCTTATAAATATAACTGCTACCAATACTGACTCATTAAAATCACATAAGTTGAGGAAGGCAGCAAGATGGTGACCAAGGAGGCAGCTCACACTGTGAGCTCTGTAAAGATCGGTGAACGGGGAGATTTGGGAGCCAAGTAGGGGTTCAGAGACTGTTAGTTAATTCTGCAACAGCCCAGAATGCTTCTCTGGACCAAGAGCTGGATTACACCCCATCTCCTACATTTGTTGCTGAGTCCTGAGTCCTGAGGTCTGGCCCAAGCCACCCATGCTGTAGCATACTACACTGCAGCTATCACCCCTGGCTGCCATGCCCCAGCAGCAGTGCCAGTGCCCTAAGCCTACCAGCCGCCCAACAGAGGCTTGTACAGTCATGATTTGATACCCCAAACAGGAGAGCACAGGGCCCTCCTGCTGTCCATTGGTGGATACCGCCTCCAAGACCGGCATTCTCCTTTCTACCTTTTCCCTGATCTGCCCAGTACTCCCCCAATGTCTGTGCTGTGAGTGGCAGAGCTGTGCTAACAGACATGACTGGGCCCTATTTCCTTCACTCCCATTCACCTGACCTCAGTGCCTCTAGCCAGGAACAGACAATCCCCACCCTTAACTCATACTCACCCCTTGAGCTACTCACTCCCACACCCGGGCCAACACTGTCCTCAGACTGTAGCCTGCACTGCTGTGAACAGGGCCCTACAGAATCCTGAGAGCTACTAAAGCAAAACACAGGCTGACCTCAAAGCCTGACCACTGAGAAGGCCATCCAACCTGCGCTCCAAAGAACAGATTCCCAATAGGCTAGGGTGAGAGGGAACCCCCAGTGGGACAAAGGTGAAGCATGACCTCCCAGGGCCATTGGCTGGAAACATTCATACCAACCTCCCAAAGAGAGAGCCCAGATCTCCTTGTCTCACAGGAAAATGACACCAAGTTCCTACAAAATTGCATGTAAAGACCAATCTACCTAAACAGCCTCAACAAGAAAACAGGAGAAATAAAATCTAATATCAAAGGATGATCTGATCTAACAGCAATCAGAGAAGAGTCAAACACTGAACTGTCACAGAAAGAAATCTTTAGAATGCTGCTTAGAGTCTTACAGGATATGAGTGAATCAATACAGAAAAAGGATGAAATGATAGAGGAGACAAAGGTCATGAACCAAAGGGAAATACAAGACCTAAGAGATGAGGTAACAAAATCCACTAGCAAATTCACAGACTTTGCCAACAAACTTGAAGAGGCAGAGAATTGCTCCAGATACCTAGAGGATAATCAGGTAGACTTCAACAAATGAGAACAACCATCAAGCAAGATAATCAGAGAAGCTGAAGAAAAACAGACCATGTCTGATGCTATGAAGAGGAACTACATTAGAATAAGTGGACTATTAGAACAAGACACAACAAAATTAAATGGCAAAAATAGTGAGGGAATTCTTAGAGGAAAATTTCCCACAGCTTAATGAATGAAAACCAGGGAACCATTAAGGAGGACAAAAGAATACCAACTAGACTGAATCACAAGAAGAATTCACTAAGTCATATAATAGTTAAATTATACAACTTTGAGGAAAAGGAGAAAATCATAAGAGCAGCTGGGGGTGGTGGGGGGAATCAGTCAACTATAAAGGCACCCAATAAGAAGAATATGCTCAGACCTATCAGTGGACACAATGAAGAAGAGGAGAGAGTGGGGCAACACATACCAAATATTGAAAGAAAATAATGCAAACCCAATAATATTCTGTCCAGTGAAATTATCTATCATAATAGATAAAGTAAGAGCCTTCAAGGACAAGGTAAAACTCAAAGAATACGTTAAACAAAAATAGCCCTACAAAATATCCTTGCCAACCCAGTATGGGCAGAAGAACATCACTCACTGAACACAAATAAGAGATTGCCACATAGAACAACTCCACCCCAAGGTAAACTAAGCAAAAGAGCCCCCAAGATAGCATTGGCTTAATAGTGGAAAGAAGACAAGAATGAAAAACACACACACACATATGCACAATGCACTGACAAGAAAGGGAAGTAGGAAAACACCCAAACCAAAAGGTACAAGGTGATATCACATGGTCCACAGATGGATATAATAACCCTAAATATCAATGGACTAAACTCAGGCATTAAGAGACAGATGCTAGCAGAATGGCTTAGAAAACCCAACCGGTTAATCTGCTGCCTACAGGAGACACATCGCAAGATTATAGACAATAATAAGCTGAGAATCAAAGCCTGGAGAAAAATATACCAAGCAAATGGCAATTCAATAAAAGCAGGGGCAGCATTCCTAATCTCAGATAAAATTGATCTCAAGGGGCAAGTCATAGCAAGAGATAAGGGGGTAAATGGGGGGTGGGGTGCTGTATAATGCACAAGGAAACAGTAAACCAAGCTGATGGTGCCTGGTTATCAAATGATATAGCATCAGGGGTCTTAAAGGCTTGAAGACAATCAGGCGGCCATCTAGCTAAGAAACAACAAATCCCTCAAGGAGGAAGCACATCAGTCTAGCCCGACGTGAATGCTGAAGACAAAGCGGGTGCATGGGCAAGTGCAGTGAAGAAAGCTGATGGTGCCCAGTTGTCAAAATATATAGAATCTGGGTCCCATAGGCTGGAAGATAAACAAGGGGCCATCTAATTGAAAAACAACAAAGTCCACATGGAAAATGCACACCAGCCTGTGAGATGACAAGGCATCAAAGGGATCAGGTGTCAGGCATCAAAGACAAAAAAAAAAAGTCATAGCATTGTGAATGAAGGGGAGTGCAGAGTGGGGACCCAGGGTCCATCTGGGGGAAATTGGACCTCCCTTTGTAGAAGGGCTGTGGGGAGGTGACAAACCAGTCAGAGTGCAGTGTAGCAACGATGAAACATACAATATTTTACTCTAGTTCTTGAATGCTTCCTCCCCCCCCCCCCACTATCATGAGCCCAATTCTACCTTACATAATCGGCTAGACCGGAAGATATACATTGGCATGGATAGGAACTGGAAATACGGGGAATCCAGGACAGATGAGCCGCTTGGGAACAGTGGTGAGAGTGGCAATATCGGGAAAGTGGAGGGAGGAGGAGGGAGAAAGAGGAAACAGATAACAAGCTCTACATGGAGAACTGGGTGAGGGGGACATCCGATGGGGTAAGATATGATAAAATAATAATTATTTATAAATTGTCAAGGGTTCAGGGGGAGAGGGGAGCAGGGAGGGAGGGGGAAATGAGGAGCTGATACCAAGGGCTCAAGTAGAAAGCAGGTGTTTTGAGAATGATGATGGCAACATATGTACTGAACACAAATGATGTATGTACAGATTGTAAAAAGAGTTGTATGAACCCCTAATGAAATGATTTAAAAACAAAAATAGTTGGTTCTTTGAAAGGATTAACAGAATCAACAGGCCTCAGGTAAACTTAACCAAAGAAAGGAAGGAATACATTTCAATAGCAAGGATGATGGATGAAACAGGGGACAATACAATGACCCTAATGAAGAAAAAAATTGATAATTACACAGTACCACAAAGGACTATGCTTCAATGAATTCAACAACTTGGAAGATATGGACAAATCTTTGGAAAAATAATCCCACTCTAGCCCCAATTGAGGTCAAGAAACTCAACAGACCCATACATTAGAAGAAATAGATAGGTTTATCAAAGGATTATAACAAAAAAAAAATCCCCTGGACCAGATACAAACTCATCCAGAACATAGAAAAAGATGGCAAACTCCCAAACCATTTCTATGAACCTAGTATAGCTCTGATACCTAAAGTAGGCAAAGATCCCACAAGAATGGAAAACTACAGAGCAATCTCCCTAATGAACATCTATCCAAAAATCCTTAACAAAATGCTGGCCAATAGAATACAAAAGTATATAAAACAAATAACTCGCCATGACCAAGTGGGATTCATTCCAGGAATGCAGGTATGGTTCAACATAGAAAATACCATTAGCATTATTCTCCACATTGACATGAAAAATTATAAGAAACACATGATAGTATCTATAGATATCGACAACATCCACCACCCATTCCTATTTAAAACATTCAAGCAGCTAGGAATCTAAGAAAATTTTCTCAATATAATACAAGATATATGTGAAAAACCAATAGCCAACATGGTAGTAAATGGAGAAAAGACTAAAACAATCTCACTGAAAAAGGTGACTAGACAAGGATGTCCCTTGTCCCCACTCTTATTTAACATCTTACTGGAGTTCCTAGCTAACAACATAAGAGAAAGAAAAAGCATCAAAGGTGTTTGTCTATGGAAGGAAGAGGTGAAACTATCGTCGTATGCAGATGAAATGATTTTAAATAGGGCAAATCCCAAACTCCACAGGGGAGTGCTGGAAGCAATAGAGGATTATGGCAGAGTGGCAGGATGCATGAACAACAAACAGAAGTCTGTTGGACTGCTATACACATAGGGCAAGACCACGGAAGAGGAGATCAAAAAGGTAGTACCTTCACAACAGCCAAGCACAAATTGAAATATATAGGGATACACCTTACCCCCAAGTCAAAATATTTGTACGAGGAAAACTACAGAGCACTATTACAAGAAACCAAGAGTGACTTCCACAAATGGAAGAATATCTTATGTTCGTGGATCAGAAGACTCAATTATAGTAACAATGTCAGGTCTGCCCAAGGCACTATATAAGTTTAATGCTATCCCAACACAAATACCATCATCTCTCTTCAAAGAAATGGAACAACTGATGATCAACTTCATATGGAGAGGGAAGAAGCCCAGAATTAGAGAACTCCTCAAGAAGGACACAGTGAGCGGGCTTGCTTTACCTGACTTTAGCACATATTATACAGTCACAGTTGTCAAAACTGCATGGTATTGGTAAAATGACAGATATTTGGACCAATGGAAAAGAACTAAAAACCCCGAAATCAAATCATCAGGATACAGATCACTGATCTTTGATAAGGGACCAAGAAATATCAAATGGGAAGCAGATGCCCTCTTCTACAGTGGTGCTGAAAAAAATGGATATCTACCTACAGAAAAAATAAGCAAGACCCTTACCTCACTCCATGCACAACAATAAACTCAAGGTGGATCACAGACCTTGAGGTAAAACCCCAAACTATTAGGGCCATCTGTGTTAGTCTGGGTAGACTAGAGAAACAAAACCAGAGACACTCATATATGTAAGAGAGTGTTTATATCAAAAAGTAATTGAATATTAAGAAACATCCTAGCCCAGTTCAGATCAAGCCCATCAGTCTAATATTAGCCCACGTGTCTGATACCAATCTATAAATTCCTGTTCAGACTCACAAAGCAGATGCAATGACACTGAAAGCAGGAAGATCACAAGCCAGTGAGTAGAACGTCATGTGGATACAGTGGTGGTAGGGGCATCTCAGCGCTGGCATGGGTTTCCACATGGCTCCTCCAGCTCCAAGGCTCTGGCTGCATCAGTGTTGCTACATCAGGCTCGTCATCAGTAATATCTTGCAGGGAGTGTGTCCCACCTCCAGTGAGCTATTTATCTCGCTATTTATTTAAAACCTCCAAATGAGGTAATCAAGCTGTGACCTCATTGACAGGCTAAACTCAACTCCTTGATTCTTAAGTGCACAGAAACTCATATGTGTATACATTAAGAAAGATTTCCAACCTACTACAGTCCAAGCCCATAAGTCCGACATTAGTCCATATTTCCGACACCGATCTACAAAGTTCTCCTAAAGCTCACAAAACACACACAATGATGCTGAATACAGGATGATTACAGGCCAGTGGGTACAAAGTCTTTGAATCCAGAGGTGATGTAAGCATATCAACACTGTCAGGGGTCACCACGCAGCTTCTCCAGCACCCAGGGCTTCATCAGAGTAGGTCCATGTGGCTTCTCTTCAGAGATGTCTCACAGGAAGTGAGCCTTGCCAGCTGGAGCAAAGAACTAGCTAAGGTAGCTGCACCAGAGAGCAAGAAACAAGAAAGGCGAGGCTCGTCAAGCCATTTATATCTCTGCCCTTCAATTAATCCCACACATGTTCATTGGCCAGGTTGGCACAATAAACATAAGAGAAAATGTTTCCCGATCATGAGCCATAAGTGAAATTCAAATTAAAACAACTATGAGATACAACTATGAGATATCACCTAACACCTTCAAAGACAGCCAAGTTGAAAAAAATCGTAAAGTCACAGGTGTTGGAGAGGCTGTGGTGAGATAGGAGTTCTCATCCACTTCTGGTGGACCTGTAGGTATGTACAGCCACTATGGAAATCTATTTGGTGATACCTAACACAGATGGAAATTGAGCTACCATATGACCCAGCAATCCCCCTACTGGGCATATACCCAGAAGAGGCAAAAAAAAACAAACCATGACGCAGCATCTGTGCTCCAATGTTCATTGCGCCACAGTTCACAATTGCAAGGAGTTGGAAACAACCTAAATTTCCATCAACAAATGGATTTAAAAACTGTGGTACATACATAAAATGGAGTTTTACGTTTCCATAAGAAGCAGTGATGGATGCATGAAGCACATCACCACATGGGAAGAATTGGAGGAAATTATACTAAGTGAAGTAAGCCAAGCACAAAAGGACAAGTACAACATGACTCCACTGAGGTAAGCTTAAAATGCAAAAGGAACATAGGGGAAAGCTACTATATGCATACATTCCTGGGGTGAGGTCCAGAAACTATGGCAGGGGCCAGACCCAGTTCATGGATACATATGGTAGCCAACTAAAAAGAAAGGGGAAAAAGAGGGGGAGAAAAGACATGGGTAGCGGGGGAAGGGGGCACTAACCCACCCAAGGGGAAGGTATTGTTTATATCTCCACAGGAGATGGAGAGAGGAACCAGACCTTAACCCTGTGCTCCAAGATGTGAATGCAACATACCAGCATGTTGCAATAGAGAGATATCGGCAATAGAGAAATATTTGCAGGGCCAACCAACACCAGCTACGTGGACACCCCACCACCACCACCACCACCAAAGAAGGTGCTACAAGACAGCACTGAAGCTTCTGACTAGAGCACACAGGAGAAGACTAAGAAGGAAGGAGAGAGAATAAGAGAGATGAACACATCCTGGCCCACCAATCTCCAAGGACGATACTCCTGCTCTGAGCAGCCAGTGCACAGAAAGGACCATAGGGCCAGCCTTATCACAAGACACAATGTCCCTCATTGACCCATAGCACTACAGGGATCAACACTGGAGATCTGGTGGAGGAATTGTACACGATTTGACTCCACCACACCGAGGTGAAACACTAAGGGCATGTAACAGAGCAGCAAGGGGAGCAAAACAATGTAGTCCCTGAGGAATCCCAAAAATAGACTTTGGGGCAAGGCATAACACCTCATCATACTTGACTGGAAAACAGTCATAAAGGTCAATAAACAGACTTGGAACTATCTATAGGCTTTTCTTTGTTGTTGTTGTTTTGCTTTTGTGTTTATTATTGATTTTGCATGGCTAGATAGGCGGGATAGATAGATAGATAGATAGATAGATAGATAGATAGATAGATAGATAGATAGATAGATAGATAGATAGATAGATAGGCTGCTAGATAGGCGGGATAAACAGTTGGAGGGGAAAACAACAGGACCGATGGTTCTGGTGGACAACAGAGAGGGGGAGACAGGGAAAAGGAAGTGGGGAGCCACAAGGACACAGGAAGAACAAGTGATCTAAAATGAATGGAGAGGACGGCGTAGGATGCCTGGTGGGGCTTAATGACGTGCAATGTGGCCAAGAGCAATTAATGAAAGCTGAATGAAGGTTGAACATGATAGTGGGATAAAAGGAAATTAAAGGGAAATAGAAGAAATAACAAGAAGGCAAAGGACATTTGCAGAGGTCTAAATACAGGCATGAACAAATGTAAATATATTTACATATAAGAATGGGGAAACAGATCTATATACATATATTTATATGTTAAGTATTATGGTAGCAGACAGACATTTGATCTCTACTCAAGTACTTCCTCAATGCAAGAACACTTTGTTGTAATAACTCAATATTCTGTGATGCTCATCTTCCTGATACAATTGCTAAAGACATCCTGTCGTGGATGCATAAGCAAATGTGGCAAAGAAAGCTGATAGTACCCAGCTATCAAAACATATAGCATCTAGGAACTTAAAGGCTTGAAGATAAACAAGCGATCATCTAGCCAAGAAGCAACAAAGGCCACATGGAAGAAGCACACTAGCCTGTGTGATCATGAGGTGTTGATGGGATCATGTACTGGGCATCAAAGACCCGGAACAAAATATGACATTAATGTGAATGAGGGGGACAGTGGAGTGAAATCCAAAGCCCATCTGTGGACAATTGGACATACCCTGACAGAAGGTTCACAAGGAAGAGTCAGTCAGAGTGCAGTATAGCACTTTTGAAACCTACAGCATTCCTCTAGTTCTATAATGTTTCCTTCCCCCAACTATTACGACCCCAGTTCTACTTTACACATCTGGCTATACCAAAATATGTACACGGGTGCAGACAGAGCTTGCAACACAGAGAATCCAGGACAGATAAACTCCTCAGGACCAATAATGAGAGTAGGGAGAAAGTGGAGGGGGAGAAATGGGGAACCAATCACAATGATCGACATATTAACACTCCCCCACCAAGGGACACGGACAACAGAAAAGTGAATGAAGGGAGACAGCAGTAGGTGTAAGACATGAAATCCAAGGTGGGAATGCAACATACCGGCATGGAGTAGGGAACCAGTGGAGAGGTCTGAGAGGCCTGTCTCAATCCCAACTACGTGGACACCTGCCCCTCCCTGCAGAAGAATTTATTTCAGAGGACAGCACTGAAGCTGCAGCTCAGGGAGAGGGACATGTCTGATTGGAGCACACGGGAGCAAATGAAGGGGGAGGAAGAGAGAGTGGAGCATTTCCTGGCCCACCAAGGCATTAGGAAAATATTCCTGCTCAGAGCATCCAATCCACAGAGAAGACCATATGGCTGGCCCCACTATAAGACATGACATCCTTCACTGACCCAAAGTCCTACAGGGGACAACACTGGAAACAAAGTGTAGGAATTGCGTCCAATCTGATCCCACCACACTAAAGCAAAACACTAAGGGTGTGCAATAGAACAGCAAGGGGAACAGAGCAACGAAGTCCCCAGGGAGTACCAAAAATAGACTTTGGGGCCAAGGCTTGGCATCCCATCAGACTCAACCAGAAAACATTACTAAAGCCAACAAATAGTCCTTGAACTAACTACAGGCTTTTCCTTTTTTGTTGGGTTTTTTTGTCATTGGCTTTTTGCTGTTGTTGTTGTTGTTGTGGATAATACTTTGTTTTCTTTTGTTGCTTTGCTTTGCTCTGTCTTGTTTTTGTGCATGTTATTATCTCCACAGATCTGTCTAAATAAGATAGAGTGGATGAACAATCTGGAGTACTAAGCAATGGGACCGAAGATTCTGGGGGACATGGGAGAGTGGGAGGTGGGGGGAAAGGAAGTGGTGTGAACAAACCCAGGGACAAGGAAACAAAAAGTGATCCAAATTGGTGGTGAGGAGGGTGTAGGAGGCCTGGTAGGGTGTTATCAAGGGTAATGTAATCAAGAGGAATTACTGAAACCCAAATGAAGGCTGAGCATTCTAGTGGGACAAGAGGAAAGTGAAAGGAAATAAAGGAATGAGCTAGGATGCAAAGGATATTTATAGAAGTCTAAATAAATGCATGTACATATGTAAATATATTTATATATGAGAATGGGGAAATATATCTATGTGCATATATGTATAGGTTCAGTATGAAGGTAGCAGATGGACATTGGCCTCCAGTCAAGTACTCCATCGATGCAAGTATACTTTGTTCTAGTAAACTGGCATTCTATTATGCTCACCTTCCCAACACAATCACTGAAGACAAAGTGGGTGCATAAGCAAATGTGGTGAAGAAAGCTGATGGAGCCTGGCTATCAAAAGATATAGTGTCTGGGATCTTAAAGACTTGAAGGTAAACAAGCAGCCATCTAGCCCAGAAGCAACAAATCCCACACGAAAAAAGCACTCCAGCCTGTGGGATCACGAGGTATAGAAGGGATCAGGTATCAGGCATCAAGGAACAAAAAATCAAATCATGGTGAATGAGAGGGAGTGCAGATTGGGGATACAAGACCCATCTGTAGGCAACTGGACATTCCCTTACAGATGGGTCTCAAGGAGGAGACGAGCCAATCAGGGTTAAGTGTAGCAATGTTGAAATATACAACTTTCCTCTAGTTCCTAAATGCTTCCTTACCCTCCCCACTCTTTCCCCGCCACTATCATGATCCCAGTTCTGCCTTACAAATCTGGCTAAACCAGAAGATGTACACTGGTACAAATAGGAATTGGAAACACAGAGAATCCAGAACAGATTACCCCTTCAGGGCCATTGCTGAGAGTGGTGATAATGGGAGGGTGGGGTGGAAAGGGGAAACTGATTATATGGATCTACATGTAACCTCCTCCCAGGGGGTGGGGGGGTGGACAACAGATAAATGGGTGAAGGGAGTAAGATATGACAAAATAAAAATCATTTATAAATTATCAAGGTTTCATGAGGGAGGGTATAGCGGGGAGGAAGGGGAAAAAAAAGGAGCTGATACCAAGGGCTCAAGTAGAAAGCAAATGTTTTCAGAATGATGGTGGCAACATATGTGCATGACACAACGGCTGTATGTATGGATGGTGATAAAAGTTGCATGAGCCCCCAATAAAATTATTTTAAAAATAACAATATATAAATTATCAAAGGTTTGTGAGGGAGGTAGCAGAAAGTGGGGCAGGAAATGCAGAACTGATACCAAGGGCTCAAGTAGAAAGAAAATACTTTTAAAACAATGATGGCAACATGTGTACAAATGTGTTTGGCACAATTCATGTCTGTATGGACTGTGATAACAGCTGTAAGTGCCTGGTTTTTTTTAATCTTAGAGGTTAAGGATTTGAAATGCACAATGATTACATCAGATCACAAAATGGAGGATAACTACCTGTTACTGAGAATCATCACCTTATCACCTAAGTACCTATTTTGGAGGTGAAACAATTCAGTCTGCTACAGAAATGTTGTTTTGGGGTGTCACTTTTTTGAGGAAATAATTTATTAAAACACATAAAACCACATACACACACCTCCCTGATTCTGGGTTCTATCCAACAGCAATGGCCCTTCTAAATAGACTCTCCTGCTGGGGCAATAGATAGATTGCAATCAGGAAATCTGTTAGAAAAAAACAGGCAGTGTTGTTATTCTGGCAAAGTTCTGTAGCTCCCCCACCCCCACCCCATCACTTCCTCGTTTTAACTGTTAAAATCCATCTCAGGCATTGCATATATAAAAAAATGGAATCAACAGTCTCTTATCATATCCCAAATCTGTCAGCCAATGTCTACTGCTCAGAGCCAAACACTCTTAACACATTTGTGACTGGAGCTGAAAGGGACCGAGACAGCCGCTCAGGCAGCTTTGCTCTGGCACGGCATCCTCAAACACTTGCTCATTTCAGGCATGGAAGCAATAATGCTGCCATTCTCTTCTGTCTTCTTGCTCGGCCCGGGGTTTCAGAGACAGGCTCAGCACCTCCCTCACATGCCTCACGTTTTTTTTTTTTTTTTCAGGATCCTGATGATGAAATCATCCAAGTCTATGTTCCTCCCAGCCCCTTCTGAGTGTCCTGATAGTAGGGAAATGAATCCTGGTGGCATAGTGGTTACACATTGGGCTGTGATTCATAAGGTCAGCGTTAGAAACCACTAGCTGCCCCTGGGGAGCAAGATGGGGCTTTCTACTCCCATAAAGAATTACTCACTGCCATGGAGTCAATGCTGACTCATAGCGACCCCTTGTGGGTTAAGAAGACTGTAACTGTTCATGGGAGTAGAAAACCCAGTCTTTCTTAAATAGAAATATCATGGTGGTATAGTTCTTACCCCTCAGGCTGTGATCCGTGTAGTTGACAGTTCAAAATCACCAGCAGTAAAATGCCTGAGAGTAGGTTTGAGTCTAATCCAACTTTGTGTCCCGATACACAAGAAGTGCTATTGTTTGGAAGTACCAACTCAAATGGCCAACAGTTCAAACCTACCAGCCACTATGCAGGAGAAAAAAATGAGACTATTTGCTCCCATAAAGAGTTACAATTTTGGAAGTTCGATATAGGGTCACTATGAATCCAAATAAACTTGATAGCAGTAGTTATCACATATACGATGAGCTATCAAAAAATAACCGGAAAAAAGCTCTGCTAAGTGGAGCTTTCCTATTATGCATTTTCCCCACTAGGTGAGCATCTAGCAACTCACTCTGAGTTGGTGCAACCAGTGATATCGCCGGGGAAGGTTCTCTCTGGTCACAGGGCATTTTTTTGTGAAAGTATTTGCCAAAAACCTCCCTTTTAGTGGTGGCGGGTTAAAGAGAACAGTATGTGGCTATGAAATTTCATTTCTGGCTCTGGATAAATGCTGCAGAAACTGTTGTGATGTTGAACACAGCTTACAAGGACAGCGCTCTGGGAAAAACTCAGGTGTTTTCTCATTTCAAAACAGGGGAGAAGTCGATTGATGACAAACCTTCTTCTGGATGGCAGTCAACTTCCAGAACAGATAAAAATGTTGACAAAACAGGGATGAGCAACAGAAATGTGGGTGAAGGGAGACAGCGGTAAGTGGAAGATATGAAAACAAGTATAATTTATCATTTATCAAGGGTGGGAGGGGGAGGAAGCAACAAAAGAGGAGCTAATACCAAGGGTTCAAATAGAAAGTAAATGTTTAGGAAATGATTATGGCAACATATGAACAAATATGCTTGATACAATTGATGTATGGAATGATATAAGATCTGTAAGAGTCCCCAATAAAATGATTTTTAAAAAATAATATTGACAAAATTCATGCAATTGTGCTCAAAAACCAATAATGGACCATTGAAGAGATGGGGAGGTTATATGGAGTATCTTGGAGCTCAGTTCAGCTAATTTTAACAGAAAATTTGGGAATGAAAAGGGTCACTTCAAAATTTGTGCCTTGGATTCTGACTGACCCGAATAAAGATAATCAAATGGAAATATGCCAGGCTTTGAAAGAACAGCTCCAAAGATACCCAGACTATTTTTAACGAGGTCATTACTGGTGATAAGATATGGTGCTATTCTTACGACCCTGAAAGCAAACACAATCAATCCAATGGAAGACACTGTCATCACCTCACTCCAAAAATCTTGTAAAGTGAATTCAAAGATTAATACAGTGCTCATTTGTGGGGGGGTTTTATGTGAGGGGGATAGTGTATTTGGAGTTCATTCCACCAGGTCAGACTGTTAAGCTAGACCAGAGGATGTACATGGGTACAGATAGCAACTGGAAAAACAGGAAACTGAGGACAGATAAACTCCTCAGGACCAATAATGAGAGTAGCAATACCAGGAGGGGAAGGGGAAGGTGGGGTAGAAAGGTGGAAACAACCACAAAGATCTACATATCACCCCCTTCCTGGGGGATGGACAACAGGAAAGTGGGTGAAGGGAGACATCGGACAGTGTTAGACATGACAAAATAATTATAATTTATAAATGATCAAGGATTCGTGAGGGAGGGAGTTGGGAAGGTGGGGAAAAATGAGGAACGGATACCAAGGGCTCAAGTAGAAGCAAATGTTTTGAAGGGTGATGATGACAACACATGTACAAATGTGCTTGACACGATGGATGGATGGATGGATGGATGGATGGATGGATGGATGGATGGATGGTGGTAAGAGTTGTATGATGTCCCAATAAAGTGATTTTTTAAAGTTATAGTCCCAGGAGCTCAAATAGAAAGTGAATGTTTAGAAAATGATGATGGCAACATATGTACAAATATGCTTGATAGAACTGATGTGTGGACTATTATGAGAGCTGTAAGAGCCCTCAAATAAAATGACGTTTTTTAAAAAGGGAAGAGAGCAAGCACAGGAAGATGCCCCGTGATGACAGTGGAGTAATCTTCAAAGAAACTTGCAATCACCAGATGATAGGAGATAGCACAGAATAGATTCTCTGTCAGAGCTCTCAGAAAGAATTCACGTAGGCACGCCCTGATTTTGGACTCCTAGCTTGAGAACTGTGAAGAGTAAACGACCCACCTTGGGGTGCTTTGTTATAACATCCCTAGAAAGTCAATATAACCATGAGGTTTTAAAATGTCTTTATAGTATACAGTATTATTTATTATATTTTATCGGTATTACAAATGAATCATAATCTATATATTCTATTGAAGCTTGCTTTCCTTACTCAACATTACATTTTTCACATGCATGCATGTTAATCTATGTAACACTGCTTATTCTTGTGCCATTGTGCTACTGGTGAACATTTTAAATGCTCCACATTTTCTAAAGTTAAACCTTTTTTTTTGGGGGGGGGACGCTCCTAGGATAGACACAACTTGATCATGATGACTTTTAAAAATAATTAATTTTTTTGTTGACATTGAAAATATACACATACATCAGTTCAACAATTTCACCTTGTACAATTCAGCAACATTGAGTACATTTTTCAGTTGCGTAAAATTCTCCCCTCCTTTTTGAATTATTTGTTCCTTCCTTATTAATATAAACTGCCCCCAAAGGCTGCTAAGTAAGGCTTTCAAGTTCTTGTCATTTTTATCCCACACATAGAAATCGTAAAAGAGCCCACACTCGAGGCTCAATTAGTTAAGTAAATTTAAAAATTAAGTACATTTCTTGGTTTTTACAGAGCTTTGGGGGATATTTTTTGTTTAAGTTTTCCAGAAAATCTCAAGATAGTAGCGTCAGAGTTTCATCCACCCTGCATGGCTCTAGAAATTCTGTATCCTGTGAGAATGTAAAATTCTGTTTTCCCCACTTTCATTTAGATTCTTCTATGGAATCTTTTATCAAAATACTCAGTTGTTCATGGAGGCCATTGGCCACATATTTCATTTTCTCCTCTCTGCCTATCACTCCTTCTTTTTTGGTTGCTCCAGATGAATAGGAATCAAATGGTGTGCCTTGGATGGTAAAACGGAAGCACTGCATGTGTTAGTAAGTCAATTAAATGAGATCTCCCATGAAACCATGACCCTTACCTTCCAAACTAAGGAACCAAATGCCACAATATGTTTGGGTGTATGGAAGCAGCCTCAGCAGCTACTCATGTTTTCCCCATTACTGTAAATATATCATGACACAAGTTTTCCCTATTCAATGTTGAGAGCAATTATCTTAATGGAACCCAGTAGAATGTTCAAATTATAGAACAATATCATTAATTTCACAGACAAGTAGAATTTTAATGAAGATCTTCCACAAACAATTGCAGCTGTACCTTGAAACATGGAGCTGCCAGAAATTCAGGCTGGCCTCAGAAGAGTACATGAAACAATGGACATCCCTGCTGATGTCAGGTGGCTCCTGGCTAAAAGCAGAGAATACCGGAAAGATGTTTACTTAAAGATATTTGACTATGTGGATCATAACAAACTATGAACAGCTTTGATAAGAATGGGCGTTCCAGAACATTTCATTGTGCTCATGTACATGAATCGAGACACAGTTGTGCAAAAAGAACAAAGGAATACTGGTTGGTTTACATTTTTAAATGTGCGCATCAAGGCTGTCTTCTTTCATCATACTTATTCAATCTGTGTGCTGAGCAAATCATCGGAGAAGTTGGATTATATGAAGAACATGCATGGAAGGAGGCTTATTAACCACTTTCAATACGACACAACTTTGCTATGAGTCACTACCAACTGGTAGGGCAGTCTGTGAAGAGGCATTAAGGATACCAACATGTTGGCCTGGTTTGGTGCTGGGTTCGGATCTCCTCATATGGTCAAAGGCAGTAAGGGGAGATGATACAATCTTGTTTGCTGAAAGCAAGGAGGACTGGAAGCACTTGCTGATGAAGATAAAGGATTATAGCCTTCAGTGTGGATTACAACTCAATGTAAAATGAGAAAAAGTCTCATGAGACCAATAGGTAACATCAGGATAAATGGAGAGAAGATTGAAGGTGTTAAGGATTGTGTCTTGCTTGGATCCACAATCAATGCTCACGGAAGCAGCAGTGAAGAGATCAAATGACATTACATTGGGAAAGCTCCTGAACCAAACCCCGTTAAAGTGTTTAAAAAGCAAGGTGTTACTTTGTGGACTAAGATGTGCCTGATCCAAGCCATGGTATTTTCATCACCTGATATGTACATGAAAGTTGGACATTAAATACGGAAGACTGGAGAAGAATCAATACATATGTATTGTGGTGCTGGAGAAAAATCTTCACAGCACCATAAACCGCCAAAATAACAAACAAATCTCTTAGACATCGTGCTTGGTAAAGCAGAGGAGCAATGAAAAAGAGGAAGACTCTAGACAAGCTAGTTTGACACAGTGCCTGTAACAATGGATTCAAACATACGAACAATTCTGAGGATGGCACAAGACCAGGTATCAGCTGAAACCCACAGCACCTAACAACAACCACAATAGCACCTAACAACCACAACATAAATTAAAATGCAGTACTTTTAAAACAATAACATCCTTTTATCTCTCTTTCAAAGGCTGGTAATCACTGATACACTTTTACATCTTTATATATAGTTGCCTGTTCTTGTCTTATGTATAAATGAGGTCATACAAAAATTGTACTTTTGTGATTGGTTTATTTCACTCAGCTTAATGTCTTCACATAAATTGTTATAGCATGTTTGAAGACCTCATTTCTCATACCTGCTGAGTGGTAGTCCATTATTTATAAGTGACACATTTAGTTTATCCATTTATCCATTGATGGGCATTTAGGTTGTTTCTACATTTTGGTGAATAGTGTTTGTGTTAGATCGGGATGACAAGAGAAACAAATCCAGAGACTCACTCATAAATGTGCAAGAGAGAACTTTATATCAAGAAGTAGTTATAAAAAAAAAAATTTAAAAAAAAAAGAAGTAGTTATATTTCAGGGAAACATCCTAGCCCAGTCCAGATCAAGTCCATAAGTCCGATACTAGTCCATAAATCCCTCTTCAGACTCATGCAACTGCACACAATGACGCAGAATGCAAGAAGATAACAAACCAGTGGGTGCAGAGTCTGGATCCAATGGCAGTGGAAGCCTCACAAGGATCTAGGAAGTCTCTGGCAGGTTCCCAGTTGCTCACCAGCAGGAAGGTGAAGCAGGAAGAGAGAAGGAGGTTCCCAGGATCGTCCTTATACGGCAGTCACATCCACAAAGAGGCACCATTAGGTTGTGACCTGATTGACAGGCTAGGCCCCACCCCTATACTTCAAGTTGACTAGTATAAACTCGAGTATAATATCAGGCGAGTCACCTAATTTTACCACAAATATCAGGCGAGGGACCTAATTTTACCACAAAACTTCATTAAAAATGTGCTGAAAACGTGGTTTATACATGAGTATATATGATATGTAACTACTACAGTGCTACAATGAATATTGGGGTATAAGTTGCACTTTTAATCTCTTGTTTCCAAGTCTTTGGGGTATATACCTAGAATTGGAATTATTGGGCCATATGGTAGTTCTATTCTTCATTTTCTTGAGGTAGATGACTACCAAGATCTCTCCGTTGGTAGGGTATTGAGGCAGTTAAAGTTTATTGTGCCAACTTGCCCAATAAACACATGTGGGGTTAATTGAAGGGCTGAGGGCTAAATGGGTCAGTGAGACTCGCCTTTCTAGTAAAGAAAGCTCATACCCCAGGAGGTGTGACTGGCAATGTTTTCCTTTGTTGTTTGTTTTGAGTCATAAAAATGGTAATATGACTGCTAAAGTAAACCAGAGTCCTTCATAGATAAGCAGATGGATTCTGGGCTCTCACTTAATTCTAGCCCCAATCCTAGATCAGTTAAGTCCTATGACATGGCCCTGCTGGATACTCAACTTCATGGAGAGATCACTGAAGATAAGGGTGCTACAGCAAAGTGTGGGACCAGGATATCAAGTATAATAGTGTCTGGGGTCTTAAAGGCTTGTATTTAATCAAGCAGCCATCTAATTGAGGAGCCAACTGTGTCCTGATGGGAGAAGCATAACAGCCTGTGTGATATAAGGATGAAAATAACAAAATCCAAATATGACAAAGGGAAAAGTATCAGAGCTTAAGTTGTGAAAACCCAATTTGCGGAACGCTATGCAGGACAGTGAGAGCCCAGTTGTAGTAAGTCTCTGGTAGATCCCCTCTAGCCACAGACAAGGGACACTAACATCTTTACTATCAGACAGAGATTATTGTAAACTTGATTATGGTGGATCAAACGATGGTATACTAGTATGATACTTTGTCAGTTGAACTCCATGTTGGTCCAACATGATTTTGCTCAAGGCTCCAATATTCCTCTCTTATTCCATGACAGAGTTTCTTTTCTGGCTTTTTAATATTGCTGCGGTCGCTTCTTTCTTGCTCCTTATTTATTATTATTATTAATCATTTTATTGGAGCTCTTACAGATATTGTAACAACTAATACTTCAATTAGATTAAACAAAATTGTATGATTGCTGCTGCCACCACTTCATAACATTTTCTTTCTTTTGAACTTCTTGATATCAGCTCCTCTTTATTCCCTCCCTCTCACCCTCCCCACCAGAATGCCTAATTATATTGTTATTTTTATTATTATTATTTTTGACATATCTTACATCCTCCAATATATCCTTTCACCTGCATTTCCCTTGTTTGTTCCCCTTGCGTGGGGTTATAGAGCCCTCATTGCTATCAGGTCCCCTTTCACCGCTTTTTCCCACCCCCTCTTTCTGTACCCTCAGGGAATCATTGCTCCTGGTACTATTTCTGAAGGATTACTATCTTGGCTTTCATGCATCAAACTATCTTAATTATACAAATGGATGTATACAGGTCTGATAAGAATAATGAGGTAAAACAAAGATCATAATGGTAAAGGGTAGGAAATATTACAGATCTAGAGGATAGTTATGTATTTCATCAGTGCCATACCGCACCCTAAAAATATTATCCCTTCCATGTGGCCTTTCTGCAAGGGACTGTCCAGTTATTTTTCAAGTGGGGTTTGGGTCTCCACTTTGTCCACATTCTTTCGTGTGAATTTTATTGCATGTTTTTGAATATCTGATACTTCATCCCATTGATACCTCAGGATCCCACAGGCTGGTGTGCTTCTTCCATGCAGGCTTTTTTTTTCCCCCTTCCCTGCTAGATGGCACCTTAATTTCATTCAAGTCTTTAAGACCTGGATGCTTTAGCTTTCAATAGCTGGGTGCCATTAGCTTTCTTCACTGCATTTGCTTATGCACCCATTTTGTCTTCAGTGATCATGTCAGGATGACCCCACTGAGGAAAGGAAGAGAGAGAGTAGACTCCATTCCAGAACTACAGATGACACCACTGAAGACTGAGTTTGGGGAGAGTGGCCAGCCCGACACGCCCTCATGGGGGCAAACCAAGAAGGGAGTGGAACAGACCAGCAATGGGAGCAAAACCACGAGGTCCCTGAGGAATCCTGATGGTGGACTTCTGACTCAGGGTGCAGTGCTTAACACCTCATCTGAACTATTTGGAGGTTGCTTGCAAGGGGAGCCACACTGAAAGCCTAAAGGTGTAACCGGGGATGGGGCAGGGAGGGCAGAGGGGGAAGAGCACTGGGCCCAATTCATCCCTGACCACAGGAAGAGCAATTGGGATTTGTATGAAGTGCACCTTATGGTCCCAAATTCTGAGGACTAAAAGGGTACAAGTGCTGTTGGGTAAGTGGGTCCCAGGATATGGAATGCTGAGTGAAACGGGGACTGTGCTGATGGTTTGTAATGTGTCCTTCTCTGTTTAACAGCAATATACTCATCTACTGTGGTCAAGATAACTATTAGACTAGGAACTGTTTGTATGGTCCTACTTTCCTTTTTCTACTTTTCTTCTCTCTCTCTCTCTCTCTCTCTCTCTCTCTCTCGTCTATCTATTTAAGATAGGCAGAATAAGCAAGCCCAAGGAGACAATGCCTGGACTGACGGTTCCAGGGGGAGCCATGAGCCAATAACAACAGGAACAGGGGAATAGCAAGGGTTCCAAATTGATGGTAAGAAGGGGGTAGTATTCCTGGCCATGTTTGATCAACTGAAATGTATCCAAGAGGAATTACAGAGAGGTGAACAATAGGTAAACATAATGGTGGTATGGGGGGAAGTAAAAAAGGAAAGAAAAACAAAGTAAAAACTATATAGAGAGATACAAATGTATATGTGTACACATATAAATATATGTGCAATATACATATGGATTTCGGGCCTCAACCTAAATCTCACCTCCGTACAAGAATGGGTTGTTCTAATAATGTGGCACTTTATGCAACTGACTCGTTATTTCTTACTTTTACCTTTACATGATTTTTTTTCTGTTTCATTTTGGTTTTGGTTTTATTATTTCTGTGAGGTTTCCCAGTTGATGAAGCACAGAAGGAGTGGACGCATAGGGACAATAACTGATGCAATGGTTTATCAGGGCCGGGGGTGTGGAAGGTGAGAGGAATTGGGGAGTAAAATAATGTATATGTGAAGGGGAGGGTGTACTAGAACTGATCGTGATGCTGTATACACAACTCTTTTAAAAAGCAACTTAAATATGGAAGTATCTGATAAGTGAATTTTATATTCATGAAACTATTTTAAAAATTGTTCCCTAAAAAAAAATGCTGTGATTACTAAAATCCACCCAATGTCCATACTCCCCTGTCCAGCCCCAGAGCAGCCTACAGAAATTGTCATCTGCTTTGCAGATGGTACTTTGCAGGTGGCAGTGGAGCAATGTTGGGACCACTTGAATGGGAAGTCCATTTTCTTTTTGGGGACACAGCATCTGCAGAGTCAAGAGCAGTTATGAAATGTGAATGCATGTGTGCTTGGCAGGGGGAGAGTGGTGCTTCTAGGACCTGCCTTCCCACCCCACCCCCTGACGCCAACCCGCCCCTTTAACCCTACCCCTTGCGATGGTTGACTCTAAAGTTACAACAATGGCTTGATGATGACAGTTTGCTCAGCAATTTGAGGCCAACTAACAAGGGCATTTAAATAAACTGGGCGCAATGCTGTAGGGGAGGCATGCGGCGCATCTACCAGCAAAATCGTTTATTTGGGGCTTTCGTATATTTGGGGTAAGCTAGAACACGGTGAGAAAGGAGTTGACAGAGCAGCCTGAGGAACCCCGAAGAATCGCAGCGGCTACAAAGAAATGCCTCCGTCCCTTGCCGTTTTCCCAAACCCCAACATGTTTCTGAGAGGAAAACAAGCACCAAGAAAAAATAGCCACAAGACAGATCTGGCTAGTGGAGCCAATGGCAGACCAGCGGATATCAGTGGTTACACATTGAGCTGCCCACTGCAAGGTCGGTAGTTGGAACCCACCAGTTGCTTCTTGAGAGAATTGCTACTCTGTCCTGTTGGGGTGCTATGAGTCCGACTGAGAATCAACTCCTTAGCAATGCATTTGGTTTGGGGTGGTGTGGAGCAAGGAGTCGTGGTGGTTCTGGGGGACACAGGTTGGGCGACTCACTGAAAGGTCAGCGATTCAGACCATCAACCACTCCAAGAGAAAAAGATAAGGCTGTCTACACCCCACCCCACGCCCCCAAAATTCACTGTCTCAGAAGCCCCCTGTCAGGCCACTGCATTGAGTGGCAATTGATTCGAGGGCAATGGACTTGGCTGGGGGCGTGCTGTGTGACACAGAAAGCCACTGTAGCCAGACTTGGTAGCACACAGTCATGTGGGCAGCATTCTGAGTGAACTATCAACTAAGAAGCAGATGTTAAACCCCTAATTCTAGCCCAACTTCAGAAAAGAGGAGAGACCTGCCTGACTGTAGTCCACCACAGCTCCATGGGAGACAAACTGGGCTTTCTACTCCTGTCAACAGTTACAGTCTTAGAAACCTACAGAGGGTCACTACAAATCAGCATGGACTCGATGGCAGTGAGTTGAGATTGTAGGCAGGAGATTTTAAAATGCACTCTAGAAAATGTAAAACAATATACAAAAAAAGGAACCGACATAAAACCTGCAAAAGCTGAAACTCGGAATGCAGAAACCTGTCAGAGGAGGAAAGCTCAAATATTTTCCACTTAAATGATAGGAAAGGTGTACGACTTCACCCTGTCAAAGGTAGAAAACTTGAGACCCCCCAAATTAAGGCAATGCTGTTGGAGTTCCTGCTGTCACAGGTTTCGCTGTTCCTCCATGGCCATGTCATCCTTTTCTGCCTCGGTCCCTTCCCCACTGGGGCCCTGGCCAGCCTGTGCAGTAGGGACATTTGCCACTCAGCAGTCTGTATGTCATTAGACACAACAGAACACACTGGTGGTTCTATTTTATTAAAGAAAAATGGAAACAACTGCACTGCAGAGAAAAGATCAAACCCTAAAGTCAAACAACAGAAGGAAAAAACCAGAAGGTTCGCTGTGCCGGGCTGTGCACCGATGCCCGAGGTGAGCAGTTAAAGTGTCTTTTTAAACCATGTGCTTTCTCCCGCTTTTTTGAACTAATTCTATCCAAGCACCCAGCGCAGATTCAGAACTGTTAACCTGGGAAAGGGGAAAAGTGAAATTCTCCTTGGAAACCGGTGGCTGCCAAGCCGCAGGGGGATCTGCGGGGAGCATTTCTGAATTGTTCTTGCTGCGCCTCGCTTGATATCTTTGCCTGGGGGCTTCCAGGAAGCTTTAGAGAGCTGAGCCCCAAACACACCAATTTTCAGAAGACACTGTGACGGGGTGGCACAAGCCCTGTTTCTCCCCCAGTATTTCACAATGTGTTCACTTGGGTCCGTTGCAAACCGGCCTTTTTCTGTTAGCCTCAAATAGTGCTCGACTCCTCAGAAATGTTGTTTTTAAAAGAAAGAAATAGCACCCATTGACCCAGCCAGTTCCACCTGGGAATCTAGCCAGAAAAAAAATCCACAAGACAGAAACAAGCTGCGTGCTTGAATATATCCACAGAAGCAGTTTTTATACTCTTTGTTAAAAGAGGCAGCAACTTCCATATACAATCTTAGAGAGATGACTATGTAACTTATGGTACATTTAGCTACATAATATAATATAATTAATATATTTTAAAGGACATTTTATTGGGGGCTCTTACAGCTCTTATAGCAATCCATACATCAATTGCATCAAGCATATTTGTACATATGTTGCCATCATTATTTAATAAACATTAACTTTCTATTTGAGCCCTTGGTATCAGCTCCACTTTTTCCCTCCTCCCCCTCCCCCCGTCACCCCTTGATACATTATTATTATTTTCATATCTTATACCAACCTCTGCCTCCCTTCCCCCGTGGTCTGTTTTTCATCCCCCTGGGGGTGGGGGGTAGCGGTTAAGTGTCTATCATTGCAATCAGTTCCCCCTTCCTCCCCTTCTCTCCCCATCTTCCCTCCTGGTATCACTACTCCCGTTTCTATTCCTGAGGGTTTATCTGACCGGGATTCCATGTGTCCTGAGCTCTAAACTGTACCAGTATACATGCTCCAGGCTAGCCAGAACTGAAAGACAGGACTGGGGTCATGATAGTGATGGGTTAGAACCCTGCTCCCCCAGTACCATCGTCTTCCGCAATTCCCCCTTTCCCCCATTATCTCTCACCTCTTCCTTTCTCTTTCTTGTATTGGGATGACACATACATCCTTGGGTTTGGCCTATCCCCATCTGACTGCCTGTACCTCAGCTCACAAAGTGTGAGATAAGTGGCTTTTCTTCTATAATTACTGTGCTGACTATACTAACGTCAGTGAACTCACGTTGTACTTGCCCTTTTGTGATTGGCTAACTGGGCTGAGCATAATTTCTTCTAACTCTTCCCATGAGATGATGTGTTTCCTGGACCCATCAGTGCTTTTCAGTGATGCGTAGTACTCCATTGTATATATGTGCCAAAATTTTCTAATCCACTCATCTATCAATGGAAATTTAGGTTGTTTCCAATTCTTTGCGATTGTAAATTTTGCCACAATAAACAAAGCATAGACAACTGGTGGTAGTCTATTTCTTACCTCTTCTGAGTACATTCTCAGGAGAGGGATTGCCGAGTCATAAGGTAACTCAATCTCCATTTGCTTTAAATATTACAAGATGGCTTTCCACAGTGGCTGTACCTAGCTGCAAGACCACCAACAGTGGAGGAAGTTCCTATCTCACCACATCCCCTCCAACATTTGTTGCTCTCTAATTTTCTGATTTGGGCTGTCCTCAAGGGTGTTAGGTGATATCTCACGGTTGTTTTAATTTGCATTTCTCTGATAGCTATTGGGAGCATTTTCTCATATGCTTATTGGCCTTTAGGGTCTCCTCCTTAGTGAAACTTCTTTTCAGGTCTTTTTTCCCACTTCCTCAGGAAGTTAATTTTTCTTCTTTTTGCAGGCTAGGAGGGTATTGTAGATTTTAGTCATAAGCCCTTTGTTGTGTCATTGCTAAAAATCCTCTCCCAGTCTGTGGGTTTTCTTGTTACTCTCCTTGGTGAAATCTTTCAATGCACACAGGTGTTTTATCCTTAGTATATCACACTTGTTGATTTCAGCTTCACTTGTGGGTGTACCCTTCCCTATTGCAGTAAACCTATGTATTTATGTATTCCCTGTGCCAAGGTTCTTAGGTTTATCCCAATTCCCTCATTGATGGTCCTGACAATTTGGGTTTTACTTCTAGGTCTGTGATCCACCTCGAGTTTGTTCTTGTGCATGGGGTGAAGTAAGGGTCTTGTTTCATTTTCTACAGGTGGATAGCATTATTTCCAGTACTACTTATTAAAGAGGGCATCCAGTTCCCATTTGATGCTTTGGGGGCTCTTGTCAAAGATCAGTTGTCTATATGCTGATGATTTTATTTCTGGGTTTTCTGTTCTTTTCCATTGGTCTGAGGATCTGTGATTATTCCAATACCATGCTATTTTGGCCACTGTGGCTAGGTAGTCGATGTTAAAGTTAAGTAAAGCGAGCCCTCTGATTTTGTTCTTCTTTTGAGGAGTTCTCTGCTAATTTTTGGCTTGTTCTCTCTCCATATGGTCAGTTTTTCCAATTCTTTGAAGAAGGTTGTTGAATTTGAATCGAGATAGCATTAAACTTATATAGTGCCTTGGGTAAGACTGAGATCTTTATTATACTGAATCATTCAATCCAGAAGCATGGGATATTTATCCATTTTTATAGGTCACTTTTGGTTTCCTGTAGTAGGGTCAGATTGATTTGGCAAGGATTTTCTGCAGGGATTGGTGTCTTATGGCATATTCTTTGAGTTTTTTCTTGTCTGTAAAGACTCTTACCTCACCATCTATTTACAAGTTAGTTTGGCAGGGTAGAGGATTCTTGGGTTCACATTTTTTTCTTTCAGCATTTTGAAGATGTTACTTCACTCTCTCCTAGTCTTCATGGTATCTGCTGATAGGTCTGAGCATATCTTTACTTGAGCACCATTGTATGTGATCCCCTATTTTCTCTTGCTGCTCTTAAAATTTTCTTTTTCCTCAAAGTTGAATATTTAACTATTGTGTACGTTTGTGAGGTCTTCCTGCGTTTTAGTCTAATCAGTGTCCTTTCTGATTCTTGTATGAATGTCTGATTCTTGTTCATTAAGGTGGGGAAGTTTGCTTCCAGTAATTCCCTCACTAATTTAGCTGTGACCTCTTTGTTGTGTCTTGTTCTAGAAGACCAATTATTCAAATATTGTTCCTCTTCATAGCATTTGTCATTGTCCTAGGGGTTTCTTCTGCCTCTTTAATTATCTTGTTTGACTGTCCTCATTTGTTGAAGACTGCCTGATTGATTTAAAGATTCCTGGTACGATTCTCTGCCTCTTCTTAATTGTTGGTGAGGTCCATGATCTTGTGTTTTGCTCTCTGTTACCTTATCCATGAGTTCTTGTATTTCCCTTTGGTGTGTGGACTTCATCTCTATTGTGGATTTCACCTTCTCTATCATTTTGTCCTTATTCTGTGTTGCTTCCCTTATATCCTATATTACTCCAAGCAGCATTCTAAAGATTTCCTTTTGTGGCTGATCAATGTCTGATTCTTCTATGACTGTCGTTAGGTTTACGGCTTCCTCTGCTGTTATGTTTTGCTTTTCTGGTTTTCTTGTTGAGGGGGTTGACGTATGTTGCTGTCTGTGTGTCATTTGGAAGAACTGGGTGCCATATTCCTGGGAGACCGAGGATTCCTGAGCTCTTACTCTGTGCGACTGGTAAGAATGTTTTAAGGACTACCTGTGGCCTACTATCATGGTAGTTTGGGCTACTATGTAGGCGGGGAGCCATAGCAACTCAGTGGTCAGTGGCTCTGAAGGGCATCAGAGGTAGGTATGCCACTGGGCCAGGTTGGGGCAAGCCTGCAGTGGGAGCACAAGCCTGGTCTGGACTGTCTGGCCACAATTTTCAGCCTTTTAAAGACTCTCTTCGGACCCCAAAACTGATAGAACCAGTTTTTGGCTTGGGGTGTGACTATCCAGAACCTATGTTAAATTCCTAGGCTGTGCTCTGGGGATTAGAGTTCTGGCTGTCTTGTTATGTTAATGCTATGCTAATAGGGATAGTTCTGGTAGTTTACATTTAAATTTGCACAAAGAAACACAGCTTGGAATTGAAAGCATTTTGGTCCCCCCCCCTTTTTATAATGGACTTGTGGGGTGCCCTGGTATCGGGGCTGTGCTGTACTGTCACTCAGGGAAGGGGGACCAGATTAGCAGAGTGGGTTTAGAGTCAACTGGTCTGAATTCTCCCCAGCTACACTCCTGTTTCACTCCTGGATCTGTCCTGCACAGCACTGAAAGTTGTGCTCTGGGACTCTGCATTCTGTCACAGGTAAATATCCCAGTGACTCTTCAGTTGCTGCAAATTACTAATTATCTAACATTTAGATATCATATCAATTAGATATGATTATCTATCATATCTAATTATCTACCCATTCTGGTAAACATGGAACTGGGGAGAGGGTTAAAGGTGATTGCCCACATAGTCACTCTCTTCCTGACTGGGGTGGGGACCTGCAAAGCCCTAGACTGCAGGAGCAGGGCTGATAGCAGAGAGGGAACTACAGTGTGAAGTCTTGTGGCTAGCTCTTGTGGCTCTCTCTGAGAGCCTGGAATTATGACCACTTTTAGACAGCAGCCTGGGGAAATTATTGCTGCTTGCTGTGGGTCTCGGATCTTGGGTGTAGGAAGGGAAAACAGGTGCCATTCTGCTGTCCCTGGCGAGGGGTTATCGGAGCACCAGGGTAGATACAGTGATCTTAGAGCATCTCAACAAGTTCTCAAATCACTTCAAGGGTGAAAATCACAGGGGGATGTCTGACCCTAGTACAACGAATCTATTATTAGCACCCAGCCTCCCAATATTCACCTGCTTACCTCTTCATTTCCTGCTCTCACAACAGGAGTGCCAGGCAGGTGATTTTACATGGACACCATCTTGACTCCCTTCCATCCCACAATATAATATTTTAACATCAACAAAATAACAAATTAACACTTGTGTCAACACAGAAGGATACATCTCACAAGCTTAGGTTTTAAAATAAGGCAAAATTACTAATACAGCACGTGAAAAAAATGTGGGACAAAGGACTCACCAGAAATGCACAATATGATTGATATTAGTGGTTGGGTCAGGTTGGGAGGTTTCGGTATAATTTCCCTCTGCCTTATTTTAGTAGGATCCCTCGTGGTGTAGTGGCTATGTATTCAACTATGATCCACATGGTTGGTAGTTTGAAACCACCAGCAGCTCCACAGGAGAAAGACTGGGCTTTATACTCCCATAAACACTTGTAGTCACCAAAAACCACAGGTAGGTCATTGTGAATCAGCATTGGCTTGACAGCAGTGATTTTGTTTGTTTTTTAGTTTAGCAACCTATTTGTTCTGTGGCTTCAAACACAAATTATTATATGAAGGTCTCTTGTCGATGTTTTTCCCCCCTTAAACTAAACTTCTTAAATATGGACCTGCTGTGCAGTGAATTACTTCATTTGGTTCTTCCAGCCATTTTCTTTGTAACTCCCACCAAATGACTTCTTCCAGATGGGTCTTGAAGGAAATTGCTGGTAGGTTTAGATGCTTCAGTAGTGACTGATTGTGAATGTGGTTGTGAATGAACTTTCAAGCCACAAGGGGATTGGCCAGTTTGCCATCCTGCTGGATTTAAAAGGAACTATCTCAGAAGCAAGAGGGAAGAGCCAGGAGTGGACCCTGTCCTTTGGGCCCTGAGATCTCTGCACATTGAACCTCCTTAATCCAAGAAAGAATGTTAAGACGTTAGAGAACCATTAAGACATCAGAGGAGTGGCGGCAACAGAACCAAGAGCCAGAGCAGGAGACAGAGCAATGGTCCTTCTGGCTCACTGGTCCAATGAGATCCATAGAGGGAGTAAAGCTCAGCACCTTTGGGCAAGAGGCTTACGTCTAGAGTAAGTTGCCTTCAGAAACCTAATTAGGCTAGGCTGTTAGACTTGCTGACCTAGGGAGCTAGAGATGCACATCTTCAGGCTGAGGGTTATGGTGGAGTAGTGCCTTGGGTATTTATTGGTACTATAAAGAGCTCTGTAACACTACCAGAGAAGAGCAGAGGCCAAGTAGCCAATTAGCAGAAGGGCTGAGGACCACTGATAGGTATTTGTACAAGCACTCCTGAGAGAAGGCTGTCATAACCAAAGAACTGTGTCCTGAGCATTTCTGACCATGAATTATAACCTGTTTAATTTCCCAAACAAAACTGCATAATCATGAGTATTATGAGTTCTGTGTGGCCATTTGTGATATTTAGGTTTGTGTCAATTTGATGGGGTTAGAGATTCTTGGTGGTTTGGCCTAGTTATCTCCCATGATGTAAGCTAACACACTGTAATCAATTCCATGAAGGGTTCTGCTGTGAGCAGCCAAGCAGTTGTGGGGGGATTGGGGTAGAGTACAATTATTAGGCAGAAATGGATGTCCATTGACGCATGTCCAAGAGAGCCAAGCACGAGAACAAAGGGCAGCGCACTTCACATGCTTAGAGGCCTAGGTTTTCCCGCGGTGGGCATGGGTGGGTGTTAAACCTGGATCAGCCCACCTGGGCCAGGTGAATTCAATCCAGCCAATGGGGTTGATCTGGGGTCGTCCACCACGCCTCCCCCTGGAATTCTTGAAAAGGCAGGAGCCAGGGGGAGAGAGGAGGAACTGGGGAGAGAACTTGAGACAGGATTTAGAGGAGAACTTGGGAGAGATCTAACAGAGAGTCGAGGGAAAAGAGATCTTTGCGTGACGCCGAGCAGTCTCTGCCAGGCTGCATGGTCAGGAGGAATCCTATGGGTGCCGCGTAAAACCTGGAACTTCTTCTAACTCTCATTAAACTCACTTGGATCATGAGCCAGGCTTCGGCATGAATTCTTTCTCGTGCGGAGCCAAGGACCAAGGTGCAACTCTATCCCCAGAGAGATCTTACAAAATCCCTTCACTCTGGTTTCAGCCATGATGAGGTCTCTGTATGGGCTATTTCCTATATAAGTATGCTCTTGGGGAGCTTATTTGCATCTTGCTAGATCTGGCTCCTGCATCTGCCTCATCCAACTCCAGTTCTTTGGACTTGAGCCTGCTTTATTGCCTGACCACTCTGGGAGTCTTCAGCAATTTGTGATCTGACTTGTCAACCTTGGAATTTTTTGGACTCCGCAGCCACAAGTCTGACTTGCTTGCTGACCTTGGGTTTATCTGTCTTTGCTTCTACCAGCCTTTGGTCTTCAGGCTTCATCTTTCTTCTTCCTGGTTCATCATTTCCCTCACAGCTACATTAGTCAGGAGATGCCTTCAACTTAATATCTGACCCAGGCTTGAATTGGACTGAACTTATTTGCTTTGACAATTGTGTAAGCCATCTTCTTGATATAAACTCTCCTGCTAGATGTATGCTTATATATTTATATATGTTTAATCAAATACTTATATCAATTTAATTTAGAGAAGCAAAAAGTATATATATATATTCAGAGAAGAAAAATATCTTTTACTGGGTTTGCCTCTCTAAAGAACCCAGTCTAACACACCATTAGAATTAAAGTGCTTTGAGAAGTTGGTGACAGAATTGCTAAAATGTTTAGAGGATGGAGGCATTTGTGACCTTACCCTCATAGTAATCAGCCTTGGACGGATGCTCACGGTGATTCTCCTCCTTTCCCCTTGTGATCAGAAGTGGTCAGACTCCTCCCCCTCACTCTCTTTACAGGAGCCAAATGAGGCAAGAAACATAAAAAGCTGAGCTCTTCAAATATGGGAATAGATCGATTTTTACGAAAACTGTAAACCTGTTCTTTCACAGTGGACAGGTTTCAGTGGTGCTTACAGACTAAAATAGACTAGGAAGAAAGGCGTGGCAATCTACTTTCTAAGATTAGCCAATGAAAATCCTATGAGTCATGAGGTACTTAGTTTATTGTCAACCTGGCCGATAAACACATGTGGGGTTAATTGAAGGGCAGAAGGATATATGGCTCAGTGAGCCTCGCCTTTCTAGTTCTCAGGTCTCTTGCTCTGTGATGTTCAGACCAGGCTGTAGCTGCTTTAGCCAGTTCCCTGCTTCAGCTGGCAAGGCTCACTTCCTGCAAGACATCCATGAGGAGAAGCCGCATGGATCTACCCCGAGGCATCCCTGGGTGTTGGAGCAGCCATGTGGAGACTCCTACCAGTGCTGAGATGCTTACATGTTCACTGACTCAGCCTTCCTCCTGCAGTCGGCATCATTGCATCTGTTTTGTGAGATGGAGGAGGACTTTGTGGATTGGTGTTGGACATATGGATTAATGGGTTAATGTTGGGCTTGTGGGCTTGGGCAGCACTGGGTTGGGATATTTTCTTGATGTGCACTTAACCTTTCTATAAAACTCTCTCTTATTGATGAGTTTCTGTGGATGTTTTTCTCTAATGTACCCAGATTAACACAGGTCACAACAGAGTAAAATCAGATACAGTGCCATAAGCTGAGTCCCCACGTTGGCAGGCACTCTAACTACACAATGGATGCAACAAGAGACTCAAGCAACCTTATGAGGAGATGGCGTAGCTCTGGTCAATGCTCTGACCTGACGTACCGGCAGTCACCAGGAGTTGGAGCCAATTTTGATGGCAACTAACAACAATGACGCAAAGCAAGCTTATCTTCCCATGGCTGGAACGTGTCCACCATGGGTGACTCTGTTGATATTCGAAACACCTGTCACCTGGCCTCCCACAACACAATGTGCACCCACCACAGCACAACAAACTGAGAGGTAATGGAGCTTACTCCATAGACCAATGTAAGCAGGCCTTTTAAGAAATATTTTTGAGAAATCAAGCTTTTGACCTTGGATTTATCATTCCAATACTTAACCCCCTACACCACCAGGACTCCTTAGAAGGAACGAAATACACTGCCAACAAGTAGATTCTGACTCATTGACCCTACATAGAATTTCCCAAGGCTGCAAATATTTTCAGAATAAGGTAGCCTCATCTTTCTACCAAGGAATGGCTGGTGGATTTGAACGGACAACTTTGCCATTAACACCTGACAGCATCACCAGAGTCTGAAATATTAAGTGATTGAGCATGGAGTCTTTTCTCCCTCCATTCTTCTGCACAGATGATTGGTTCTCTTGGCCATAGTTGCTCATATTTTTTAGTAGAAAATAAGGGTCATATAGATGTTTATCTAGTGTGGGGAAAAAAAGAATAGTCCAAAGAGATGCATATTGAGGAAAGTGTAAGCTCATTCCTAACCCCCTGTCTGGTGCTGCTTTCATCTCCCTCCTTAGTAGGCCTCACCCCCGAGCCCAGCTCTGTCTGGCTCTGGGGAGGCCTGACTTCCTGTCTTCCTCAGATGAAGTCCTCACCACAGTAGTCCACTTTTGGGTGAAGCAAAGGACAGAAAGTCTAAAGTGATTGTCTATCTAGACTTTTTCCTAAGAAATTACGATACTGTGAAATCCCTACAAACGCTTCCCTAAATACAAGCTAACCTGTTCTAGCTTCCTTGTCTGCCCACTTATGACATATTGGTTCATTTCTCAGTTAATTATTTTCTTATTACATCAAGACTCAAATCAAAAGGACTTTTTAATGCAACATTACGGAAGCAGAACTACATTAGATAAATCCAACTGAAATTGGAGGCCAGCATGTTGGAGTCAAGATTGTTCTGCTTGGTGTTAAAGTACATACTATGGAATGGGGAATCGATGAAATGTATTCCTGATGATGTATCATCATGTATTGATGTATAAAGTCAAGGAAAATGCATATTTGTAAATTCTGGTTTTCGAAAGCAATGGAGAATCTGGAGGAGTCAACTCCTGATAGGAGACTGCTGTGTGTGACATTTACCTTGTCTTTCCTTTCACCCAGGCATTCCTGCTTGGCAGGGTATAAGACAGAAAGAGGGGGTCTTACAACCGTGAGTGGCCAGCTGGTGGAAGGTGGGCTGCCAGGGCCGTGGGAAAATGAGAGAGGGGAGTACAAGACTGGATAGAGCCAAAGCAGGGAGCCCTAAAACCTCCCCTTAAATCCCCTCAACTCCTGACCTCTGAACTTCTTCCTGGGGAAACTGGGGGACCTGAGGGGAGCTGGAAGGTCAGAGAAAGAACCATAAAGTAAGACTTGCATGCTGAGAGACTGAAATCTGAGGCAGCTATCATGAAATCAAACTACACAGCAAAAAAAGGATAACTTGAAACCCCCCAAATATCTACCAAAGGACATTCTCTGGACAATGAGGGAACTTTGAGAATGGACTGAGGATTAGATAATGAGATATCACAGTAAATGTCTCGATTCTGCTCGTTGTACTGTGGTTACATAAAACAGTGGCCTTGTTCTTTGGAAATACATGCTAAGATTTATAGTCAGAGAGAGTGTGGTGTAAACCATGCGAGGGGGTGGTGGGGAGAGGGAGAGAGAATGGTAACACAAATGGGATAAAATGAAAACAACTGGAGAATCTGGAAAAAGGGGAGATGGGAATTCTTTATACTGTTTTTGAAGCTTTCCTGAGAGAGCGATGAAAATTATACCAAAATAAAACCTAAAAAAAAAAAAAAAAAAAAAGCAACCAAACTGTTCGTGTCTGTCTCTTTTGCTTTCATTTCCTTTGGATTGGCTTTGTTAGAGGCGAGACTTGCCTTCATGTGTGCCAGTTCTCCCGCACCATGTGTGGATGTGTGGCAGATGACAAGTTGGCAGATGGGGCATTGTCACCCGGATGGAGGGCAGCCGTGGTCCTCTCTGGTCCAAGCCCACTCCTGTGCTCCAGCTTCTCAGCAAAAGACAGCCAGGCTCCGATGTGAAAATGCAAATAATTCATCACAGAAAGCCAAAGGCAAGGATTATGCCCACTAGACTAATGATCAGCAGATGGTTTTTTTTTTTTTTAAACCCAATCAGTTGCCAGTCAAGTTGATTCCGACTCTGTGTAACCTGAGGTGTGTCAGAGTAGAACCATGCTCTGTAGAATTGTCAACGGCTATGACTTTTCAGAAGAAGCAATTTCCAGACCTTTTTTTTCTGAGATTCCTCTGGGTTGGCTTGAGTCTCGCATCTTCTGGTTAGTAGTTGAACGCATACCTGTTTTGACCACATAGGGACTCCATTCAAAGTATATCACAAACAAACACGTGCATACACACAACAGCAGCAGTAGATGCTGACTCACAGAAACTCTGTAGTATATGGTAGGCCACTTGGTAATTTTTCATGTCAGCCATTTCCGTTAACGGAGCTCTCCAAATTTGGGGAAATTTCCCACCTCTTGTGTCATGCTAAGAGCCAGAGCCGGATGCTCTTCGACCTCCCTGCAGCTATCAGTGAGGATTGACCCAACCCTCCTGTGGACCAAAGTTTTTGAGTTCAGGGATATTGAGCACCTCTCATGGGATTTGGGATTTCTGGGCCAGCAGTGGGTGTCCACCCCAAAGAGCAGGACAGCAGTGTCTGGGAATTCAGCCATGAGGTTATGGGTGTGGTACTGGCTGCAGGCATCAGTCTGTCTCCCCATACAGTCACATTATAATCTCACTGATGCCAAACCCTGGGGATGGATGTCAGGCTTGGTACAGTGGCGGGCCACTGTCAAAGGGGAAGCTCCTCAGCAAAAAGAGCGACGCGGTGGTGCGACAGCACAGCATCCACTGTGAGGACCAGGCAAGACTTCACTCTGTTATAGTCCAGGCTTCTGAGCGTTCATGGAGAAAGTCCATTATCCTTTAACTACCTTTCTCATGGACTCTGTGAAGCTCCCTTGTACTATGTTGCTGTGACTCAGAACCAAATCAATGGCACTTAACCACATGTACACGTAGCATAACATTTACCGAGTTAACCATGTTACGGTTTATAGCTCTGTGACATTTAGTACATGCTCAGTGTTATGCAAATATACTATCTAGTTTTCTCGAATGTTTTCACTACCCTGAGTGGAAATTTCCCTTGCCTCCACCTCCACCAATGCTGGCTAATCTGGTTCCCGTTTCCATGGATTTGTCTGTTTGGGGCATTTCTCATTGATGGACTCACATGGTATGCGCCCTTCTTTGTCTTGCTGCGGTCACGGACGGCTGGACCATGATGCAGCATGTACCGGTGCTTCCTTCTTTGTTATGGACGAAGAACATTCCATGACATAGCATATCACACCTTGCTTACCTGTTGATCTGTTGATGGACATTTGGGCTCTTGGGAAGAGCTGTTATCGACATTCGTGTATGTATGAGTATTTTTTAAGGGGCTGTTTTAAATTCTTAGGGGGCATATTCTTGTGCCTGGCCATGGAATGATTGACTCATGCCGTACTTATCTGTTAACTTTTTGAGGACACCCCCCTGCCCAGCTGTTCTCCCAGAACCTTTAAATATCACCTTTCTACTTCATTTGAGCAGTGTGCTTCTGTTGCCGGAAACTAAGGACCCGGACTAAAATCGTATTCCTCTCTTCAGGATGGAAAAAGGGAGGCTGATGGAGATTGTGAGGTTTGTCCACAGGCTCCTGCTTGCTAAGGACTTGGCCCAGGCGTCAAGTCCTCCCACAGTTCAGTGGCGAGAGTTCTTGGCCAGTGCGCTTCCCTGGCATATTCCTGCCTGATACATGGTGTGGAGGTTCCCAATCAGGATCCCTGCTGATCTAGGGCTTCATGAATTAGTGATGGAGGTCTGAGGGCTATTTTGAATATTTCACAAAGCGTAATGGAAAGCCTCTACTTTCCCAGAACGAGACGGCTTAGGCCAACGGAAATGTCAAGTGTCGTTCTGTTGGCAGGAATGAAATGGACGCCAGGTTGGTAATAAGAATTGTCTCCTGCTGATCAGAGACCTGGGGTGGCAGTTCTGTATATATTTGATTAATTTTAAAAATGGGAACATGAATAAATTATCACTTGATAAATGCGGTTGCTTGGTAGATGATGCGCTTTTAAAACATGGGGTCTTTGGGATACAAATTACAAAGGAACCTCCTGGTGACACAAATCTCAAAAGCAGTGATTGGCCTGAGGGATGGAAAACACACTAGGCTGGGATCCTGGAATTCTAGGCTCTGGGCTCCATGCTGTTGCTGTCAGCTGGAATTTTATACCATGATTACATGGATGGAGGCTCCCAGTCTCCTCCCCTGTACCATGGAGGGGTCATGCTAAGGCGCATGCCAGGGGTGGAATTCTGCGTAAGTCGAACCCACCTACGGGACACAAGGCACTTAGGAGGGAAAATAACTTCACTTTATCTAGATGATGACTGTACAGCCTGGCTTCTCAGGGAGCCAGAGACTAACCTGAACTGAGTAGCTCCTAGGACCCAACAGGTTGGCTCGTGCTTGGAGGCCCCGTGAATGCAAATGCCACCGTCCTCTCCAAACTACCCTCCTGTTCTATCCTCTGTGATGGATTCCAAAACTACCCTGCCACCGCCTCCCACGGCCTCATCCCAGGCCTGCTTGGCTCCTTAGGATGCTTGCTCTGTATCAACACCTGTCCACGCCCCCTCTGCTGCTTCACTGTTGCTGGTATCTGAGCCCTAACCTGGGCACCTCCTGGCCAACCCCCACCGTTGGCCTGGTGATGGGTACAGATCACGGATATAGTCTCCTCACCTTTATCTACGAGAACATGGTTGCATCCGACTGGCACCCACAGCAGGGCCTGAATCGTCTACCCTCCCTGGTATCATCACCTACCATACCTCATCTTAATACTTGTGCTCCAGCCAAGAAGAACCGCATGCTGCTCAGAACTGTCCCAAACTTTCAAGTCTTTGTGTCAGGCTGTCCCAAACTTTCAAGTCTTTGTGTAACCCACAATTACTTTCTGGACTTGGATTTGAAAATAACAAAGGAATTTACGTTGGCAGCAACAGTCAAACCTCTATGACTCAGAATGCGGGTTTTCTGTATGTGTTTGAGCCTGTCCCCCCACCCTTTGGGGTCTGAATACTCTCACAGCTGGAGAGAAACTGCCATCTACCTAACCATGAAAGTCCCTGGGTGCTGAAGACAGTTGGCTTCATGGTGAAGCCCCTGCATGGTGTGGTTAATGTGCATGGCAACCAACTGAAAGTCAGAGGTTCGAGGTCACCCAGGAGGTTCACCACCTTGGATGAAAAGTCTGCACATCTCCCTCCAAACCCTGAGCGGTTGAACATCCCGGGGTGCAGTTCCATTCTGATGCTCACGGAGGGAACCACAAATTGAAGTCCACTTGACGTCAGCTGTTTTGCTACCTGTGAATTATGGATGAAAATCAAGGAGCGCTTGGAAAGGAATGAGAAACACTTCAAGGAGGGGCACCAGTGGTGAGGCAATGCATCTCATGCAATACCAGTTCTGGAGCGCGAGCTGTCATGCCATGAACATCAGTGTCCTTAATGGACTCGTCAACCAATAAAAGCTGGCCACTTCTCTTGACAATAACGCCCAGCAGGATGGTCTAGAAAGTTGAGCCCAGTGCGCGGCTCATGGATGCGCTCCGTTGAGTTGCTTCATTGAACCCCAGAACACCCAAGCTGGTCTTTGCTTTAATTTGGGGGCTTTGGGTTACAAATGCTGACAAAAGCAAATCCTGGCCTGCAGCAACTTCAAAAAACCCCTGGCTCCATTTGGGTTCTGGTAAAGTCCTGTGATCCTGCAAGGCTCTGCACCCCATTGCCTCCGAGCCTACACACACCCTTTTGTGTTCTGGAAAATGGTATTGCCTTTTCCCTCAGTTTGACTAAACTTCAGGCAGTTTCTGACCGATTCTCAGTTTTTTCTCCCTCTGACCCGAGGCCTTCCAGAACCCAGATGGGACATTTTCCATCTACCCGACTCCGAGAAAATCATTCAAACAGTTAAATAGTGGGCAGCTATCTGAAAGGTCAGTGGTTAGAATCCACCCACTGGACACGTCAGAAGACAAAACTGGCAATAAGGTTCTGAAATGTCACAACCTTAGGAAGTCTATGAGCTCATTCTGTTTTGTACAGACCACACACACACACACACACACACACACACACACACACGGATACCCCCCAAACAGAATTTTTTTCAAGGCTATGTATTTTACAAAACAATCTTATCACTTTCAAATGACTCTCCATTACACTTAATATATTTGTCAAATCTGCAATTCCATTCTTAGAAACAATTTTCAAATTAATCTCTTTGGATGCCTGATAGCATCTCCCTCGTTTTTTTTTCTTCACCTCTTTTACATCATCAAATAACTGTCCTTTTGTGTCCCTCTTCATTCTCAGAAACAAAAAGAAGTCACACAGAGCAAGGTGAGGTGAGTAAGGTGTGTGGGGCAAGAGAGGCATGGTGTTTTTTGCCAAAAAACTGATGCACTGAGATGGCTGTGTGTCATGGTGGCAAAAACAATCCTTCTTTGTCACACACTGTTACACAATATTTTCACAACTTCTAAATAGAAAACTTAATAACAGTCTGACCTGGTGAAATGAACTCCAAATACACTACAAGTTGGCATTTCTGTCTGTTTGACATCCAGAATGAGGTTTGTCATCCATTGACATGTCACCTTTTTTGAAATGAGAAAACCACTCATACACTTTTTCCCCATAGCGCTGTCCTTGTAAGCTGTTGTGTTAATCTGGGTTGACTAGAGAAACAAATTCATAGACACTCATATGTGTTTAAGAAAGAGCTTTATATATAAGAGCAATTGTATATTAAGAAAACATCCCAGCCCAGGTCAGATCAAGTCCATAAGTCTGATATTAGCCCATATGTCAGATACCAATCTATTAATTCCTCTTCAGACTCACGCAAACCATGCAATGATGCTGAATGCAGGAAAATCACAGCCTAGTGGGTAGAAAGTCTTGTGGATCCAGTGGCGGTGGAAGTATCTCAGCGCTGGCAAGGGGTCTCCATGTGGCTTCTTCAGCTCCAGGGTTCTAGCGTAGCTCCATGTGTCTTGTCAGTAGGAAGACAAAACAGAGTGTGTCTGTTCTCCAGTGAGCTATTTATCTCCATGAGGACATCAATCTGTGACCTGACTGATAGGCTAGATTCCACCCCTTTGCGAGCTGACAGGAGATTATGTAACTACCAAAGCTGTGTTCAACATCACAATAGTTTCTGTGGTATTTTTTCTGAGCAGGAAACAAAATTTCACAGCTGCAGGCTGTTCTCTTAAATTGGCCATCACAAAAAATGAAGTTTGAGCAAAATTGTTTTTACAAAAAAATACACTGTGACCAGAGATCCTTCCCAGGCAATGCCACTGGGTGCACTAAAAGGGAGTTGCTTGGTGCTCACCTAGAGGGAAAAATGCGTACTACAAAAGCTATGCCCAGTGGACCTTTTTTCTTTTTTTGGTATCCCCTCATATATATTCATTTCCTTTTGTTTTTTAAATTATCCTCAGAACTTCAGTGTGTTTTCATTGCCAGGGTTTAAACATCTTCCTAATCTCAGCCTCCAGGAGTTGGAATTCATAGAGAGTCTGGCCCCTCTTCACTGTAGATCTCCCAGCCCCGTGATTATGGTCTACACTCTCTCCTGGTCTTGTCCTCCCTCTTGCCTTATAACTTTCTTATGAATAGAGTCCTCCTGACCTGCTTTAACATCGTCCTGGGTTAGTTTCTTCTTTGACATACAAACTTTAGCTGAATCCATTCGTCTTTGGCCGTCATGGCACTTTCTAGTCCTTGCTTAGTGGAGAGGCAGCAAGTGTGTGTGTGTGTGTGTGTGTGTGTGTGTGTCAGGGTGATGGGTGGGTGCTAGAAAACGACACCAAGCATGATATCAGAAGTGGAGTCTAGCCTAGACCAGTGATTTAGCACTAAGTAGCTGAATTCCATAGGTCAAATCTGGCAGACATTGTTGGTTGCTCCTAGAATACCATTCCTTCTCTAATGGTTACAGTAGGCCCTTCTTTTATGGCTTTAGGCCCAAAGAACTAGATGGTCCCCCTTCCCAGCCTCCAGTCAATCTGGATGATTGACATGTGACCTAATCCTGGTCAGAGCAACTAGAGGAAGAAATCCAAGAAGAGAACCTTCACCTCTACCGCCCTGCTTTTGGAAGTTGTGGGGTGTGGATGTACTGGTTGATGCATTTGCAGTCACTTTATAATCATAAGAAGACTATGCCACCAGCATACCGTGGTTGGCAGAGCAAACATGGGAACAGCTAAATTCTTGATGACGGCGTCAAGCTACTGAACCAGGTCTCTAGACTTTGTATTCTCTGAGGTAATTATTTAATCCAGTTAAGATAGAGTATTCTGGTACTTACAATTGAAGTCATCTCAATAATATAGCAATGCCTTTTACTTCTCTGAACTTCAGCAATTTGACTCCAGATTGGGACACTAGACAAGATGATCTCTAAAGCTCCTTGCTGCTATGTTAGTCTGAGTTGACTAGAGAAACAAATCCAGAGACATTCATATGTGTGTAAGAGAGAGCTTTATAGCAAAGAGCAATTGTGTATCACAGAAACATCCCAGCCTAGTCCAGATCAAGCCCATAAGTCTGATATTAGCCTATATGTCTGATACTAGTCCAAAAATCCCACTTCAGACTCACACAGCACATGCAATGATGCCAAATGCAGAAAGGAAGATCACAGGCTGGTGGGTGGAAAGTCTTGTGGATCCAATACTGGTGGGAGCATCTTGATGCTGGCTCCTCCAGCTCTCTGAGTGTGGTTTGGAGAGAGAGAGAGAGAGAGAGAGAGAGAGAGAGAGAGAGAGAGAGAGAGAGAGAGAGAGAGAGAGACTCGCCTCCATAGAGAAAGATGACCACAGGAGTCATCATCATGCTGTGACCTGATTAGCAGATTAGTCTCCACCCCTTCACTCTTAATATTGTCGAGTTGACAGGAGATTATGTAACTACCACAGCTGCCAATTGTCTGTCAGTTTGTCCTACTGTTGAGGCTTGTGTGATGCTGTGATGCCCAAAACTATGCTACTAGTATTTTAAATAGAAGCAGGTTTCAGCAGAGCTTCCAATTGAGACACACTCGGAAGAAAGACCAGGAGACCTACTTCCGTAAATCAACCAATGAAAGCCCCACGGATAACTATCAAACAATGTCCATTTCATCTGGATGGTTCACTCACTGGACAAGGAACTTGGACACGTGTTTGGTAACATGGAGGGTCACAGAGGACTAAGGAGACCCTCAGTCAGATGAATTGACACAACAGCTACAATGATGGACTTGATCATGCTGGTGATCACAAGGATGACGCAGATCCAGGAAACAATTGTTGTTGTACATAAGGTCTCCATAAATTCATGCAAGGACCACTGTCTACCATCCACCTCCCTACCTATGGCCCTATCTCTCCATCCATTCATCTACCCACGCCTCCATCTGGTCATCCTTCCACCTATCCATACGCCTATCTATCTATCTATCTATCTATCTATCTATCTATCTATCAATCATCAATCCTCCATCTGGTCATCCATCTACCTATCCATATGTCTGTCTATCTATCTATCTATCTATCTATCTATCTATCTATCTATCTATCCTCTATCAGGTCATCCATCCACCTATCATCTATCTATCTATTATCTATCCTCCATCTACCTATCCATACGTCTATCTATCATCTATCTATCTATCTATCTATCTATCTATCTATCTATCTATCTATCATCTATCTATCTATATTCCATTTGGTCATCCATCCACCTATCCATACGTCTATCTACCTACCTACCTACCTACCTACCTACCTACCTACCTACCTATCTAGCTATCGTCAATCATCTATCAACTATCTAAGGCTCCTTTGAGTTCAGGCTTTCTGGGATACCCCCAAGTGCCACATCATTCTGGAAGTTTCCCTCTTTATCCCTTTCATTGTCTTCTTGTAGGATCGATACTAGTAGCTTTCACATACATTGTCCTTTAATCCTTACCATGATGTAGTGTCCCATTTTCTATCAGTGGCCCAGTGAGGTTGAGTGGCCTATGGGAGAACACTGCATTTGGATTTGCATCTGCCTGCCCTAACAGGCCAAGCTTGCAACCATTCTGTAATCCTGCCAGGGGTAATCTTCACAGTGTGCTTTAGGTAATTCTATTCATTCATTTTTCTCAGGCTCCAATGGCCACACGGGCATGCAAACTCCCCCATCTCCCCACCAGAAAACCCCATGTAGCGCCTGCTGGTGGCGCTGCTCCAGAAAGGTGTTGGTCACCTGAAAGAGCACAGCTTAACAACATCACAGCCAGCGAGTCCTGAGGCTGATGTGGTGACGCAGGCAATGCTTAGGTTTCCCTCGGATGGGGCTCAAGGGGTGGGGAAGCTAAGTGAGTTGGCTCTCCTGGGCTTCTCAGCAGCCCGGCTGCTCAGCCTGGGCATGGTGGTGATTAATGCACAGTGACAGCAGGGCTGCCCTCCTGCCCTCAGTGGGGAGTGTTAATTTGCCAGGTGATGTTTCCATAATCAAAGGGGGAGGTGGGGGAGCAGGTCCAGTGTATTTGCTCTGGTGGGGCTGTGACTTTCTTGCTGTCACCTATATTTGAGTTAAATGTGATCCAGACCAGCCTTTTCTAGGTGTGCTGGGCAAGGGGCAGGCAGGAGGAGTCAAAGGGAGCAGAAAACTCTGTCCAGATGCCTGGAGCCAGGGCCTCGCAGGGTGCGGTGGGAAACCGAGTGAGAACGACCTGCAGCTGTGACTTGTATGCTCCTGAATTACCCTTGTGAGCACTCAAGTCTTCTTCCACCTGGGCCTCCCTTGGAAGTAATGACTGGTGGCTGCTCTTTTTCTTCCCACTACCACCTGCCTCCAACCCAGCACACCTAGAAAAGGCTGCCTGGCTTGGACTTAAAGCTGGGCGATGGCAATAAAACCACAGTGAAAATCACCAGCAGAGAAGACATCCAACCACCTGTCCACAGGCTGTGGGACAGGAGTCCCCTGCTGCTACTGGCCTCAAGTCAGATTCTTGCGGCTTCTCCTCAGAAAGGACATTCGCTGAGAGTGCAGATGATACTTGGGAGCCTTGTTCGAGTCTTATCCCTGGAGTTCTTGGGAGTACAGTCCTTGAGAGTCTAGTACTTTGAGTCACCTACCAGGATCTGGGCTTACTTGGGTCATGACTGCGTCTCTTTAAGCGTGGATAGGCATGCCTTGGTGGACTTTACCTCTATTTGGAGTCATTTGGTTGACTCACTAAGTCCTGATTGCGGTTGTGGCCAACCCATAGACGCTCTGCCTTCTAAGTCCTCTTCCTAAGGCGGCAGGACTGGTGGGTATGCTCAGCAATGGCCACTGAGCATCTCGTGGACTGGGAAGCCTCCCAAGGTGGTACAAGTGGAGCTGCCTGTGAGTTGACCTCCCTCGAGTCATAAGGAGAAGGAGGACTCCTTCTGTCTGGGGGTTCTCAAGGTGTGATTTTCTTCATTCCCTCCACAGCCTAACAAAGCCGAAGTGGTCTGCAGCTCAGTCTTCTCCAGGTTCTGAAGGAGGTTGAGCTCCAGCCATACCGGCCACTGGGAGATGAGCGGGGGCCTCTGAGGACCCTGAGACTCTGTCACTCACTAGTCCCGCGTGAAGCTGCCTCTACCGTTCACTTTGCACAGCAAGAGCAAGTCCATTACGTCTTCCTAAAGATGTCACGCAGCAGCCCCTCCTGTCTGGGGATGAAGCGGGGATATTACACGGTCAATGTACTATCAGGGAAGAAATCAGATGCCTTTTATTGACTATTTGCTTAGAAATATTACCCTCATTACAAATGGAAAATCAAATCGGCAGAAGCTGTTGCTGGGAAGGTATGGAGGACAGGCTGGCCTGCCAGCGCCAGAGGCAGCCTGGGTTCTGCATGTGGCTCTGTTGTAGCCTCAGCTCAGTAAAATCACCAAGCATCTGCTGAAATCTATGTGCAGGCAGTGTCCTGAACCCCAGGATTTAGAGATGATCAAGATAAAAGATGAAGGATCTGCCCTAATGGAGATTCTATTCAAGGAAAAGGAGGAGCTGCCAGCACCCAATAACACACACTTAACTTACCATGAGGGAGAGTATTCGAAGGTGACACAGCAGGGGTGTGGGGTGGGAGTGATCAAAGGACCTCACAGCAGGAGTTGGGGTACACAGCAGGGGTCGATGTACACAGCCTTCTCTAGGGGAGTTTACAGGGCAGCTCTCAAAAACAAAACGGTGAGGGATGCATGCCCATGACCTGAGGCTCTGAGCCCACCTCGGTGCTTTCGGTCCAGTAAAGTCTTCAAGGACAGCCTCATGTCTCACAAACCCAGTGGAGGAGGATTTCTTGTGGCATATTTAACATCCGCCACATAAGCCAAGTTTATTGAAGTGCAATTTACCTATAGCAAAATGGACCCTTCTTAGGTGTGTAGTCATGTGAATGTTGGCCGGCTATAACCACAATCAAGATCCATAACAGTCGTATCACTCCAAAGTTCCTTTGTGGCCTACTGTCTCCTCTTTGCCCATTCCCAGCCCGTTTTACCTTTCTCACGATGTTTTATACATGGTAGTTTTTGAATCCAGTATCTTTCATGTTGCACAATGCATTTGAGATTCAGGTGTGTGTGTGGGAGGGGCTATCAAGAGTGTTCTCTTTTGTATGCTGAACAGTAATCCATTATATGCATACACCACCCTTTGTTTATCCACTCACCACCTGAGTGGTTTCCAGCTCTGGACAACCAGCCACAAAGCTAGTATAAAGACTTGCATAACAGGGGCTTGTGCCTAACAAGTGTTTTCTTTCTCCTGGGGAAATAGCTAGGAATACGATTGCTGGGTCGTACACTAAATCTATGTTTCACCTTTTGTCATAACGATTTTATTATTGATGTTGTTGGGTGTGATCAAGTCGAATGCCTTGCAGAGTCAATGAAACATAGGTAAGCTCTTTCTGGTATTCTCTGCCAAGACTCATTTTACAAAGTAATGGTATTCCTTGTTCTAAATCTTCTAAATCCAGCTTAAATTTCTGGTAGATCCCTGTCAGTGTATTACTTCAACTGTTTTGGGAATTATATTCAGCAGAATGTCACTTACATATGATATTGTTTGAAAATTTCTGCATTTTGTTGGATCACCTTTCCTTGGAATGGGCACAAGTATAGATCTCTCTCAGATGGTTAGTCATGCAAAATTCCTTGACATCGATGATTGAGTGCTTTCAGTATTGTACATTTGTTGAAACATCTCAATTAGTAGTTTGTCAGTACCTGGAGCATTGTTTTCCATCCATGTCTGCAGTGTTATTTGCCCTTCTTATTGTGGTAATAATGGTTCTTGATCATGTTCTACTTTCTGAAATGGTTGAACATTGACCCATTCTTTTGAACAAGCCATACAGCAGCTCCATATTTTAATTAAACAAGACATACAGCAGCTCTGTATATTCCTTTCAATTGCTTTTGATGTCCCCTGAATTGTTCAAGGTTTTGCCCAGAGAATTTTTCAATATTGCAAGACTTGGTGGATTTTTGTTGTTTTTTTCACCCCCAGTTCTTTCAGCTTAAGAATGACCAAGCATCATTTCCCCTTTTGGCCTTTTAACTCCTGTTCTTTGGACATTTTATTGTAATACTTTACATTGTCTTCTCAAACAACCATTTGAAATCTTCAGTTCACTTCTTACACTTCATCATTTCTACCATTCCCTTCTGCCCTTCTACATTCTGGAGCAAGTTCCTGGTCCTATTAACATCTGTGTTGGTGTTTTCTATGTTTTAAAAAGCATTTGTATGCCTTCCTTCTTAAAACTCTAATAGTTTTATTGGCAAATAATCACCATCTCATATAATTGAATAGTTCAGTCATATTAAGAAAAGTCGTGCAACCATCACCACAATCAATTTAGGAATGTTTTCTTCTTTCTCATACTCACTGTTGTTAGTTCTCATTTCCTCACAACCTCTGCTGCCATGACTCTAGGTAATTATTAGTCTCATTGCTGTCTCTATAGTTTTACCTATCCTGGATTTCATATGCAGAAAACCATACAAAACAAGAAACAAATCTCAAAAGCCCAACAACAATGAAAACAATAGAGAGAGAAACCGCAACTGAAATGAAAATAGAAAACATTAAAAACGGAACCAATTTTAAAATGGATCAAAAGGGAGATCAAATGATAGGGTGATACATTTCAACCTAACCACCTCTGCTATAATTGACTCTATAACGCTCTCTTACAGCAGCGATATTCACATCATGGACTATAGAAACATCGATATACGGATGGATGTGGGGCTTGCACTTAATAGAAACCCCAATCGAAGATCAATTAGTGCTTGTGACATGACCCTAGTCAATAGTCACCCTCACGAAGAGATCACTGAAGACATGCGTGCTATTGTTGAGTGTGGTGAGGAAATCAAATGTTACCCCAGCTCTCAGAAAGAATAGCATCTGCAGCCCGAAAGACTTGCCTTAAAACCAGCAACTATCTTTATACAATTGATGTATGTGTATGTATGAATTGTGATAAGAGTTGTATGAGTCCCTAATAAAAACAAGCAACTATCTAAGCGAGTCATCAACTACGTTCGCATGGAAGAAGCGCACCAGCCTCTGTGATCCAAGGATTATAAATAATAAAATCCAAATCCCAAGGAGGAAATTATATCAGAGCTTAAGGTAATGGATGCAAACAGAAGTCCAAAACGCATTTGTAGGATCCCCACATGGTTTAAGCCTTTGGTGAATCCCTTCTGACCATCCTTTTCTGCTTCTTAATTATCTGTTGCTTTCTTCATGTATGTAGTCCGTGATGCTGACCTTCAACTTGTCTAGTCTTGAGTCAGTAGTGTTTTATGCCTCGAATCTATTCTTAAGATTGTCTCTAAATTCAGGTGGAATATATGCAAAATCTTTCTTTGGCTCTTATACACGTTTCAATTTTCTTCAACTTGTACTTGCAAATGAGCAGAATTGATGGCTTCTTCTGTAGTTGCACACTGGTCTTGTTCTGATTGATGATATTAAGCTTGTCCATTGTCTCTTTCCACAGATGTATTGTATTTAATTTCTGTGGATTCCATTCATTGGGGTCCATGTGTATAGTTGTCATTTATTTTGTTGAAAAAAGTATTGGCAAAAGAGAAGTCATTGGCCTTGCAAACTTCTATCATGCAATCTTCATTGTCAGGTCCCATAGAAAGGTCATTCTTTTCAATTACTTTTGTTTTCAAATTTCACATTCCAATCACCGGCATCAATACATCTTTTTGGCATATTTGATTAATTTTAGATTGCAAAAGTTGATAAAAAATCTTCATATTTGGCATTTGTAGTTCGCATGTCAATTTGAAAAATAGTTGTATTAACTGGTCTTCCTTGAAGGTGTATAAATATACAAGATAGATGACAGGAGTGGTGGTTCTATGAGGGTACAGGAGGAGGGAGGAGGAAGTCAGGGTGGGAAAGGGGAGAGGATAGCATCAATGATTGAATAACCCCGCTCAATGGGATTGAAGAACAGAATTGTATGTGAATGGATATATTGGACTACATGTCAATATAATATGCATAATATATGTCAATAAAACTATTAGTAAAATGTATCCTATTACTGACAACATTCAGGATAAATCTTCAACATTTTATGTATTTACTTATTTTAGTTTTAAAACTATTTTTAAAAAATAATTTTATCAGGAACTCTCGTTACAAACCATGCATCAATTGTATCTGATAAATTCGTACATATATTCCATCTTTCTTTTCTAGACATTTACTTTCCATTGAGCCTTTGGGATCAGCTAACCCTTGTGGCCCCCTAATAGATTGTAGGTTGTTAATGATTTTCAAATCTCAAAAAATGTTTTAAATAATGAATGGCTCTATTGAGATATGAGGGGTCTTCGAAAAATATACCTGGGGAAATTTAATTTACCCACGAATTTAAAAAGCCACACACCATTTTTTATTGTGAATTGGATGAAGGTTTACAGAGCAGATAAGCTAAGCAGCTTTACATTAAACTATTCATATTTCCACTCATCCATTATAATCCCCTCTACGTACCATCCCATCTCCCATCTCCTCCTATGCTTCCTGTTCCTTTCACCCTTCCTTCCTAACCCTATGCACTCTGTCCTTGGGTTATTGCTACCCTTTGGCTAGTGACTAGCTGATTGTTCTAACACAGAATGAATTCCATTTAAGACCTGAAGGGTGAGTGGGGTCATCGTCTTAGAGTTCCACTTGTTTCTATCCAACCAGCAAGTCTGGTTTCTTTAATGATTCTGAGTTTTCTTCCATATTTTTCTACTACACGATCCAGGAAAGACTCTAATGGGATCCTTTCCAGAATACTTGTAATAATAAACAAGTACTATTGAATTCTTCTGGTCTCAGCATGTAGAGACGGATGTTTGTTTGGCCCATTAGTCCATTAGTCTAATTCAGCGGTTCTCAAGCTGTGGGTCGAACGAACCCTTTCAAAGGGGTTGCCTAAGACCATCAGAAAACATATATTTCCAATGGTCTTAGGAAGCGAGATAGCACTCCTCTATCTGTCTTCAGGTGGGTCCGCACACATGCAGATACGCCCACATACGAGTACCCAGCGTGAAGACTGTTACCTATGTATGCTACACCATGCTTCAAGACAAATTTTCATTTATTTGTCATTAGAAATAAATAGTTCACAATATATAATTATGTATTGCTTTTGTGATTAATCACTATGCTTTCATTATGTTCAAGTTGTAACAATGAAAAATATTTTTTTTTTCAGTGTGGGATGGGGGCGCTGGAGCCTGCGAGGAGCAAGCTGGCCCCAAACTTCTCCAAATCCACATTTCTTTGCCTCCAATTCTTACGTGTCCAAGGACAGGGAACCACAGACACGCCTTTGTAGGAGGAAAACAATGAAAATATATCCTGCATATCAGATGTTTACATTACGAGTCTAAAGAGTAGCAAAATTACAGTTATGAAGTAGCAATGCAAATAATTTGATGGTTGGTGGTCACAACAACACTAGGAATTGTATTAAGGGATTGTGGCATTAGGATGATTGAGACCCACTGTTTTAATTGTTTCCATGTGTCTTTTGACATTCATCATTCTGCTTTCCTCCAAATGGGCAGAGAAGAGACCTATGGTTATACCTTAGAAGACCCCTCACAGCTTTCAAGACTCGAGTTGCTATTCGCCAAATTGGGATGCAGAACTTGGTCTTTCTCCACAAGCCTTTTTAAAGCTCCTTCATAAAATTCAAATACCATGACATTTACCTTGCTAGAGTACATAATTTAATGGTCGTAAAGATATCCAACCCCAAGACGGACAACAGAAAAGTGGGTGAAGGGAGACATCAGTCAGTGTGAGACATGAAAAAATAATAATTTATAAATTGTCATGGGGGAAGGAAGGTGGGGGAGGGAGGGGAAAAATGAGGAGCTGATACCAAGGGCTCAAGTAGAAAGAAAATGTTTTGAAAATGATGATGGCAACAAACGTACAAATGCGCTTGACACAGTAGATGCATATATAGGAACCCCCAATAAAATGATAAAAAGAAAAAATTATATTCCCAAAGTGTTCAGTTATCACCATTATCTAATTACCTAACATTTTTCCAGTATGGACTATTAAGAAAATATTGATTCACTAACAGCAGTGAGTTTTTCATGCCTTAGCTCATTTACATGTTACCCTGCTTCCCTGAGTAGAATTAGTTTTCTTACTGTTTAAGTGGGAAATTGAGTTACAGGGGTTCAGGGATGTCTTGAAGTCACTGGGACATTCAGGACACGCACAGATCACAACTGATGTTGAGGACCAGCTAGCAAAATTCTCTCTTTGGTGCCTCCCACTAGAGGGCCCTTTCAGCTGAGATCTGAGAATGGGGTCCCTGGTGGTGAGGTCAGATTCATAATTGGGAACCCATCTCCTCATCCCACCCACTCGGCATGTGGAATAAGGTGAAGGCTGGACTGGAAGGCTGGTAGCAGGAGGGAGAGTCTTTTGCTCACAATGTTCCTAGAAGGGAGAGGAACTTTCTGTCAAGGCAGAATGCCATAGGTCAAGTGGTCTAGCTCTACTTGGTGCAGGTTGACAGCAGATGAGACAAGACATACTTGGTGATAAGGTACGGCTCAGTGGATGGGAAGGCAGAATGGGCTGTCTACTGGGCTGCTCCAGCTAACAAGGGTTTGGGGAACATGGACAAAACTAGAGGCTCTATTATCAGCCCTCAGGTTGTAGTCTATTCTTTTACTTTTTTCTCTGGGCAGTTGAGTCAGTTCTATCCCCCAGCCCCCATGGTGCCAAGCTTGAGTGAAGCACTGAGGAATTGGAAGCTGAGGCCAGGAGAAACCCACTCTTTTCCACCAGTGTCCTTAGCCAGCCGGAACTGAAGTTCCAAACATCTTGCTGCTCCAGCTTCATTTGGTTTCCTGGAGAGAGGAGTCAAGGGAACGCCATTAGTTCTAGGATGGCCTTGGCCTAGACTTGTTCAGCTCCACATCTTCAGGAACCCATGTTTCTGAGTTTTCTCCACTTTGGAGCTGGACTACTCATTCAGTTGTGAGATATAGCATAAGCCATTTCTCTTCCCTGTAGTATGGTGTTATTTGCATCCAGTGAAATGTACAAATATTTTAAGGACACGGTTTGATAATTTCTTTCAAATGGATTTACCCAAGTAATCCGCATGCTCAGTGAACTATAATAGCACATTGCCTTAGCCTAAAAAATTCCCTGTGCTCACCTTCAGTCTGCTGCTGAACATCATATGGAAATAAGGTTTTGCTGAAGATCATTCAATAACAGGCCCAGGCAACTGGTGATCTCTGTTGCCACGTAGACAAGTATCGCCTCCTCTAGCGTCATAAATGTCTTTCCTTGGTGACTAGTAACACGGAGCTTCTTTCCAGCCTATGATTTACCATATGTTTTGGTGACGAGTTTTTTCAAATCTTCACCTATTTCTCACAATGGTTTTATTACTATTATGATTGTTATTGAGTTGTAAAAACTGTATATTTTGAATACAAGTCCTTTGCCAAATCATATGTCACATAGTTTATTACAATCTATGCTCACAGTTGCACTGAAGGCATTAATAAAAAACAAATCTTCAAGAATTGACAGGACACCAATTAAAATATTTCAACAAATTGACCAAATACTGGAAGCATTAACCTGCCTATGCCAAGAAATTTGTAAGAGACCTGCTTGGCCAACTGACTGGTAGTTGCCCATTCCTAGGAAAGGTGAGCCGACACAATACAGAAATTATTGAACAATATCATATGGGAGTAAGGTTTTGCTGAAGATCATTCAATGACAGGTGCAGCAGCACATCACTACTGACCCCCAGAGGTGGGGCTGAGTGCCTTCAGGCTAAGGCTCACTGGAGGGGGGTGTCTGCACACTTAATTCAGGCAGCTGCCTTTGCTGACTCATGAAGCTTGAGCTAAATACCTTCAGGATGAGACTTAGAGCAGAATGGCATTCCCTTTACATATGTATTAGCATCCCTGAAAGAACTCTGTAACATGTCCTGATGAGTGACTGTATATGCAAATATTTCTCTCATAATACGTGTTAAAAACCCTCTAATTATGAGTGTTGTCTGTGAGTGCTTTGTGGCCATTGTAATGAATATTAGGATCTGCTTTGCAAAAAATATTAGAATCTACTTGAAAAGGCAGATAAGTGTCTTTGAGACAACTTTTCCTCATGCATGTGAAAATTGGACATTGAATGAAGAAGAGTCTATGCATTTGAATTCTAATGCGGATGAAAACTCCTGAAAGTACCTTGGACTGTCAGAAGAACAAGGAAAGCTGTCTTGGAAGAAGTACAATCTGAGTGCTCTTTAGAAGCAAGGATGGTGAGCGAGGCTTTGTCTCATGTACGTTGGACACGTTGCCAAGAGAGAGCAGTACCTGGAAAAGGACATTATACTTGGCGGAGGCTCAGTGAAAAAGAAGGAGATCCTCAGGAAGGGAAATTGACACAGTGACTGTAACAATGGGCTAAACATAACAACAATCACGAGGTCGGTGCAAGGCCAAACAGTGCTTCTGTCTGTCGTACACAGAGCTGCTGTGAGGTACAACCCACTTGAGGGCACCTAGCAACAACAGTAAACAACAACAAGGTGGGTTTCCTTTTATTTATTTAATGGTGTGCTTCAAAAAGTAGGCATTTTAAACCTTTAAAAAGTCCAATATATTAAACTTTTTCTTTTTAGTGCTTTCTGTGTCCTAAGAAATATTTGCCTACCCAAGGTCCAAAACTTGCCCTTTCTGTTTTCTTCCTTAAGCTTTATAATAAGCGCTTCGCTTTTACACTTAGGTCATTGACCCTTCTTGAATTGATTTTTGTATGAGGTGTAAAAGTGAGTCAAGTTTCTTTTCTATTTGAAGAACCAGTTATTCTAGCACCTTTGTTGAAAGGGCTTTTCTCCTTCCATTGGATTACTTTGGCACTCTTGGGTCTGAATTGTGTCTCCCAAAAAGACATGCTGAAGTCCTAACCCCTGGGACCCTGTGAGTGTGACCTTGTTTGGAAACAGGAGTTTTGACGCTATTACCACTTACCTTAAAGTCACACTGGAGCAGGGTGCGCTCTGATCCAGTATGAGTCGTGTTCTTATCAAAGAGGAGAAGAGTCTCCGGAGGAAAAAACAGGGAAGGCAACCACGTGAAGACAGAAGTGGAGACTGGAGTGATGTTGCTGGCAATGACAAGAAAGGATACTCCCTGTGAACCTTGGAGATAACATATCTCTGAAAACACCATGAATGCAGACCACGAACCTCTAGAATAAATGTATTTTCTTAGACCCATCTACTTGGTAGCTCTTTGTTGTGGGGCTCTTAGTTATTTGTTAATAATAATACAGTCTAGACGACTGCAACTGATTTGCTCTTACTAGAGTCGACTCTTCCTAAACATAGATCTCAAGGTTGCGCTCACACACTTGCATTCTGAGGTGCTCCCTTGCTTGGAGAGAAAGACCCACGCTCTGGCTAGCAGAATGGAACCTCTAAATCCTGCTATGAACGTCCACCGGCCCAGTGCAAGTGGGGAAGGTGCGCCCGAAGTGCTGCTGTGGAGAATGTAATGCACTGATTTTTTTTCAGATTGATCCTTGTCATTGAATCCGTGCTTGCTTTGACTTCCGTTTAACTGACCACCATCATTGTGATAGGTGACAAATGCTGAGATCTCGCCAAGGTTTGTGTCCAGGTCACCAAGGGCACATGGCCATGCTGCCCCTCATTTTGCAAGAGAAGGCCAGGGAGGACGAGGTACTGGTCCCCGTGCTGTCTTCCATTTCTGACATGCACAGGGGCCCATGGCACATGCGTGTGTTGACTGGGCTCACGGTGACCCATTGTGTGTTGGAGAACTCCACTCCATCGGGTTTTCAATGGCTGCTTTTTTGGAAATGAGATCATTAGGTCTTTCTTCCAAGGAGCCTTTAGGAGGACTTCAAAACGTCAAACCCTTCTGTTCGTTGTAGAGCCTGTTAATTGATTTTGCTCTCCTGGGACAGCATCGCAGAGAGGGAGCACTTAAATGCCACCCGAGGGGCCCTAGGCCTCATCATCTGGTCTCCAAGTATTCACCCCCAATATAGACATTATGATAACTTCCCCACCCAGAGTTTTCTGAGATGCAATTGAGATGTGTAGCAGTCTTGCATCATATCCTGAGTCTGTGCTGAGCAGGCACATTCGGACAGGAGAGGAAGGGAAATGAACATGACCTCTACTTCAGAGTCGAGAACATTAAGCCTCAAGGGTGTAACAAGGTGGAAAGCCCAGTCCTGCTTGGCTCACTGCCTAGCAGGCATCGCTGCCCTGCTTCTCCTACTGAAAAGAGCCCCAAGCACAGGAATGAGCTTAAGGTTAATGGTGAATGGGGCAAGAGATGGGGTCAAACCAAGATGGTCATGTCAGCATCACTGGAAGGCTGCTGGTAGTCCCTGCCTTTTAATGAGGCACGGGCTTTGTTTTGTGCTTTTAAAGCAACAAGCTTTACTGGGCATAGAGACCATTCAGAAAGCTCAGAGCAACTGTCTTGCCCAATAGGTGAGGTTCAGTGGCTCCACACCACACTCTGTCCTGAGTGTGGAGATGTGTCCTCCTCTCCCGAGACCATGGATTACCCTTGCCTAGACTATGCAGCGTTGAACTTTCAGCCACTCAGAGCTGGCCTTTCCTACTCTGACCATGTCCCGAGTCTGAGTTGCCATCTGGGAGGAGCTGAGGTTGCACATGTAAGTCTACTGACTGCTATGGGCAAGGGGCTCTGACAGTGTTGGCTCTGAGTCCCAGCTAGCCCCAGGGCCTGGGTCCGTGGTCCTGTTCCTCATTGACAGAGCCCTGAAGCTAGCCGTCTGGCTGCCACTCTGCAGGGCCATAGGGTGCGTGGGTACAGGAGCAGAGGAGGGGTCAGAAAGGCTCCTCAGGTGCTGTCCCTGCGGCAGCCTGTTCCTGAGCACACCCATTGCCTACAGCACCCAGCAGTGGACACGATGGAGGGTGGATCTCCCAACCTTTTAAGGATGGAAGGAGTTGATGCCAGCAGAATCCCTGACGACTAGGTCTGTCTCCTTATGCATGGTCCCCTGCTTGCACTGTGGAGCCGAGGACATGCAGAGCACAGCCTGGCACATCAGGAGTGTCAGCTACTCCCTGCCCATCACTGTTAACAAGGGCATGGCCCTACCCCACTAGAGGAAACAGTGATTTGGGCAGGCCTTCAAAGGCTGCCGGGTAGTCCTTTGAATTGAAAAACACCTTTCCTCTCATACACGGAAAGAAAAAGGATTCTCCATTGTTGAAGGGTGTTCTCCAGTGTTTCGCTTCTTACTACTTGACTGGCAGCCAGCAGCAGAAACACCTAGGCTTTTGTGAGCGAGGAGGCAGTTCTAGGACTGCTGAGCTAAGACACCGCTCAGCAGAATCTTGTAGCAGAAGAGAGAATGACAGGGGTAGGACACAGGCACGTGGGCTGTGAGCCCACCATGCCCTCTGCCAAGGATCCAGTTTGCCCCACAATGTAACTCCAGAGGGTTCAAAGCCACCAGGGCCACGTAGCCTCAGAGGCCTGGGGACAGGCAATCTATGTGCTCCAGGGAGACCACTCAGCGCTAAAACCCACTGCCCAAAGTCCATGCCAATGCATGGGCCCGCGAGGACAGAGCAAAGGTGTGCCATAGGGTTTGCGAGCCTGGAGAGCTTTCAGGGTGCACATTACCTCACCTGGTGGTTCTAAACAGTGACCGTTTGGTTAATGGCCACTGCTTGGTCCATTGTGCTATCCAGGCTCCCACTCAGCTCCAGGGCACGGGCTTTTAGTTGGTCGTTCAAAGGAGAGACTCCCTCGGCTAGGAATGGCCCCTCACCACCAGGTTGGGGAGGGAAAGACAGCAACAGCTCTGGGGAGACATGGTCCAGTGAGTCCCCCCACACAAGGAAAACGGCAGGGCCCTTTAAGGAGGTCACTCAGGCTTTCCTTGGGGTGCCTGATGCTCCCAACCCTCAGAACGACAGACTCTGAAGAGGCCTGGCCTTGAAGTTGGTGCTTGAGTCTGAGTGGGGATCTGAAGACCAACTCTGAAAGTCCAGGCTCGCTTGGCCTTGTGCTCCTGGGACCAGCTGTGTCCTTGGGGAGGCCATTCTGGCCTCATGGGCAGAGCGGGGGGTAGGGGGATGGGAGGGGGGTGGTCTCCAGAGCGCTGCTTGTTCTCTTTTCCTCCCATAAGCATGATCCAAGCCGGTGTCACTCATGGTTGACCTGTTAGGTGACAGGCGTGTAGAGGCAGTGTCTCCTCGAACCCTCACAGCCAACGCGTGAAACAGCTCCTGCTAGGGTTTCCATTGGACACAGAACCGAACCGAAGGCCCTGAGGATCACCATGGTGGGTTGGTCTTAGGCACCATGCCCCGTTTTCTCTACTTGGGAACTGTCCATTCTTGGTAGGCAGTGTGGCTTCTTTGCTTATGGGTTGAACGATCCCTCCTTTTTATTTTTAATTATTTACTTTCACATTAAAAAAAAAAGGACCCTGGAGAGTGGTTTTGGTTCCAGGTTTCCTGGGGGACTTGGGGTTGGGCTTCCAGAATTCCAAATTAGTAACTTGGTAAATGACACCAAAGCTATGCTCTCCCTCTGGGAAAACAGCTACCTGCCTGCTCCTACCTAACCAGCTGATAATGGCGCATCCTGGGGAACCTTGCCGGAGGCCCTCTGTCAGCACCAGCAAGCCAACACCAGGCCAGGGCAGGACTCGGATTAGAAACCTGCTCAGGAATGGCTTTGGCTGTTGGCTGACTACAAAGGCCTGGGATCAAAGCCCACATTCTTTCTGAAAGGTCGCCTATCAAGTGCGGCCTCCTGTGAGGAAAGGAAACTCTGCGGGAGTTGAAGGACCTGCAGGAGCTGCAGCCTCAAAGACCCCGGGGTATCTGCTCCCCTTTTAGCCTCACTGGTGGGGCAAAAGGCAGAGAGAGGCCTCATCCTGGGGCCAGAGGTCTGCCTCCCGGCTCTAGCTTATGAAAATCAAATAAACATCTGGCCCTGGCTCAGAGACAGGGCTCCCCTAATTTTTGAGGGGTGTGTTGACATTTCATTACTGGTCTCTTTGAAATCTGCCCTTCTTAAAAAAACACAACAGAATGAAAGGAAGGGGGGCTGACTCAAAAAGCTTCTCTTTCCTGGAGTTTGTGCAGCTTCTGTCGGTCTTTGCTCATTACATGGATGGAAGAGTCTGTCGGGCAAGAAATCACGCCCAGTATTTACACTGGAGCGCGACAACCCCGGCCCCAATGGGCAAACCACTGCTCCAAGGGATGCCTTACACGGTTGTTCCGTTCTCCCTCTCCCCCAAATAAAAGACAAATGCTACGTCAACAGCTTCTCAAGAGGGAGCCTTTATTTTTGGAAAGTCCTGAAATTGACCCATTTACCCGAAGACGCCCATGTTCCTCTTCAAGGACAGTGTTGTCCTCGGGGAAATCTTCCGGCCACCAGAGGGGCTCAGCTGGGGGAGGCAGCCACCTCAGAACCTGCCCTCCACGCCCAGCACCCGCACAACCGCCTCCTGCACCGTCTGGTGGATACGCTGCACCTCCGGCTGTGACAGCGTGCGCTCCATGTGTCGGTAGGTGATCCGGTAGCAGTGGCTGGTCTTGTGTGTCCTGGAGATCAGAAGAGAGGGCGATAAGCGGGAAGCACAGGGCCTCTTCTGCAGGAGGTACATCCAGCACTGGGACTGGACACCCAAGCTTTGGAGAACTGTGGGTATGGCCTCCACCACCACGTTTGGGCAGAAAAGTGTCCCAATTCTTTGTGGGGAAGGGGGTTGTTAGGGAAATATTACCAACCAACATGAGCAGCAGGCAGGGTTAGGAACCTTCCTTACGGCTCAGAAAACAATCACATGGCAGGAACCGAGGGCCTGGGCCTGCTCTGAAGCTGGCCCAGGGCCCTAGCTTCCCAGAGGCTGACAGGTCTCCCTGTGTCACGCCCCATCAGGCTGTGGGGAGGACTCAGTGCCTGTTAGACTCTAGTTTTAATCCTCCGGTTTGCTAGGATGGGTGGACGACTGGGCACTTCTGGAGCATGTGGGAGGAGGATGGTAAGGCTTTCTATTTGCACCATGGCTTCTCAGACACACGGAATAGCATGACTTCCCCAGCCCAGGAAGACCCTGAGCCACAGGAGAACAGACCTGACCTCGGCCCTCAATTGTCCTCACTGGCTGAGTGGCCTTGGGCCTGCCCCTCTTCTCTGGGAGCCCACGTCTCTCCTCCAGAAGGGCAGAAAAGCTTGTTCAACTTCAGAATCTAAGGAGCCCTCTTTTCCCATTCCATTCACAGCAGAGCTACCTCCACCCCCAGCTTCACTCCAAGGGGGACAGCGGCAGACTCAGACGGCCTGAAGCTCTCTGATCCCGGCCTCCGCACTAGGACTGCTGTTCTGAACAGGTGACCAAGCCCAGACCAAACTCGCTGCCACTGAGTCGATGCCAACTCAGCAACCCGATAGGGCAGGGTAGAATTGTCCCTATAAGTTTCCGAGACTTTAACGATGTATGGGGGTAGAAACCCCCCATCTTTTGCCTGTGGAGCCAGAGTGGTTTTGAACTGTTGACCTTGCAGATAGCCGTCCAATGCATAACCACAACACCAGGGCTCCCTTGCACAGGTAAGGAAGAGCTTAGAAGAGTCGGAGTTCATGGGACAAATGGCCTTCTGGTGAATTCACCCCAGGCCAGGCCCTTACCACCCACCAGAAGCCCTCTAATTCTTACCATCACCCCTAGGGTCCATGAGTGGCCAGAGCTCCAGGGATTTGCTCTCAGAATGGGTCTCCCTCTCTTTCCTCTCCCCCTCCCTCCGTTTTCAGGGCAGAGCCTGGCAGACTGGGCAGACCGGATACTCAGTTTGCTTTGGGTCGGAATACTCTCCTCCCTTCTTTCTCCACCTGGGAGTGGCCATCTTTGAGTCCCTGGTCAGGAAGGAGAAGCTCACAGGCTTTGGGGTGCTGCGGTTCATGGGGAAGACGCCCTGGTGGTGCTGTGGGAAAAGCATCGGGCTGCTCACCACTAGGCTGGCAGTTCAAACCCACCAGCCACTCCATGGGAGGAAGAGGAAGCTATCTGTTCCCATGAAGATTTACAGCCTTACAAAGGCTGGGCAGGTTCACCTGGAGTGGGGATCTCCATGGTGGCAATGAGTCTGCCCCTTTTTGTCTGGGCGGCTCACATAGCTAACTGCTTCCAGCTTGGTACAGCCTCCCTATTTGAACCAGGCTGAGGATGCTGCTGCTGGTGAGGATCAGTGAGTACATCTTCAGGGAAAGAGGCCTTTCCTTTTGCAAGCTCCTTGGGAGTCCCAAGATCATACCACCTGCTCGCCTGAGGCCAGCTGCCTGCTCAAGATCAGGGGAGAAAGCAAACCTTTTCCATCCTTCTTTTTGGTTCAGTCCAGCTCAGGCCCAGGGCTTTGCTCAGGGGTCCTGACTGGGAGTAGAAGGCACTGCTGCTAGAACTGACCCCAGGAGCCTCCCATGTAGTCCAGGAACCACTTCTCATCCCTAGATGCTCCTGATATGAACGCCCCACCCCCATCCAGGCATCAGCGTGCTAGCAAGGCAGAGGAACCCAGCTCAGGGGGAAAAGTAAGGGGTGTTCCAAGAGTGGGACTTGGTGAAGCAGAGTGCCCCCAGTCTACTACTGCCAAATGCTTGACACCCCATCCCCTCAGTTATAGTCATTGGTTTTTCACAAGGGTACCGGGGTCACTCAATGGGAAGATGTCATTTCAACAAATGGTGCTGCGACTATTGGATAAGCAAATGCAAAAGACAAAAAGAAAGAAATGAATATGAACCCTTTCCTCATACCATACAAAAAATTAATTACAAATCAAACATAGTCCTAAAACTATAACAACTAAAAGAAAAGATAGGAGTGAATATTCATGACCCTGAGTTAGGCAAAGTCTTCCAAGAGATAATATCAGAAGCATAAGCAAGAAAAGAAGAAAAAACCCAGATAAACTGGATTTCGTCAATATTTAAACATTTGTGTCTCATAGAATAGCATTGAGAGAATGCTAAGAGACAATCCACAGAATGGGAGAAAACATTCACAAATCACATACCTGTTCCCAAAAAGAGAAAGAACTGCATCTAAAATGTATAAAGAACTCTAGCAGTCAACAATAAAAGGATGAATAACCCAATTAAAAATAGGCAAAGGAGAGGAACAGACATTTCTCCAAAGAAGGTACACAAATGATGAAAATCTTGTTTGAAAATCCAAACATGAGAAACCTCTTCCCACTCACTAAGATCACTACAATAAACAGGTAAGAAAATGTACTTTTGAGGATATGAAGAGATTCGAACCCCCTATCCTGTTGGTGGGAATGCAGATGCTTTGTTAAATAATGTGTCAAGTCCTCAAAAAGTTAAGACACAGGTCTCTCCATCTCTGCCTCAGTTTGTCATTCTGCTGCCCTCCTTGATGTGTACGCGTGAGGACAGGGCCCACGGTCTGTTCTGCCTTCACCTCTGTGCCCAGAGAACTGTTAGTGAGGGATGAAGGTTGTGGAATGGGTATAGGGGTTTTTGAGCGGGGAATCTGCTGCTAGGAGCAGGGGGTTGGGGAGGAAAGCCCATGCCTATGAGCAGTCACCACTTGTCCTCCTGCTCTCTACAGTTGCTTCTGACAATGATGGACGCTCCAGAGAGCGGCAACCAACCACGCCTGAATCACCAAGCTCTTTGCACTGGTTGGGAGCCTCATCCTGACTTCCTGCCTGGAGCAAGTCCTGGGCCTGGCTGCCTGCCTGCAAGTACACTTCTTCCATTCCCTCCCAACGTGCCCTTGGCTAGCTATATAACTGGGCCTCTTTCCCTCGTTTATAAATGTGAAAAAGCTGTGTCTACCACACAGGACGATTCAAAGGAGATCCCCGAGATAAAGTCCAATCCTCTTTAAGAGCCCAATAGACTTGGGTGGAGGAAAGCGGCAACTAGTTAATACTCACTCGTCCCGAGCTCCTGCTGCCAGACCAGAAAACTGGGAGATGAGGTGAATGAAACTGGGAGGTGGAGTTCTGAAATTAGAATCAGGGTACTAGAGTCTCTCCTGAACCCCTTTTTTGCGTGTGATTCCTCTCACAAAGTGAACAAAGAATGCTCTAAATCACTCTAGATTCTGTGAGCGGGGCTCTCGGGTTCCAACTGAAAAGCTCCGCCCGCCCTTTCACAGGGAGTAGCGATTTCTCCAGGCTGACACTCTAGAGGGGACACAATCCCAGACATGAGGAGACCCTGCACAAGGGCTATCTGTGCTGTTAGCCGCCTAGAGCTCATAGCCTGGGGAAGGGGAGTGGTGGAAGCCATAATTTGGAGTAGACGGAAAAAGTATAAATTTACCTAAGGCATATTGAGGCATGGGAGAAAATAGGCGGATAGTCAGAGTCCAAAGGGCAAATTCAGTTCCAATTGGCCAAGAAGGACACAACGCCCTGATAAGCTGGATCTCCCCATCTGGGGGTCGGTGGGACAGCCCCCAAATCAGAGCACCTCACAAGCATAATATAAAAAAGAGTGAAATATATATTATTGGTAAAAACTCAAACCCCAGTCTTGTTGCTTAGCTCCAAGGAGTACATAGAAGGGGACCCGTAACATGAATCCGCATAAGAAGAAGCCCTGCCCTCTCCAAGGAATGCCAGAACTCAGCTACAGGGCCTGGAGGCTTTTTGCTTAACAAAGACCTGCTGAATGAAGCAAGTCTCAGCTTCTAACAGAGCACAGAGCTGTAGCCTAGAGCCAGGGAGACAGTTTAATTTGATTCTGTTCTGGCTGGCCAGGGAGGGGGTGGGGGAATAAAAAATAAAATCCTGTGATCTAGTAGGGCACCAGCAGTCTAGATAGGCCAGTAAGCCCAGCTTCCCTCTCAGTGATTCTACACACAGCTGGGGAGGTCCTGCCTGTCCTGGAGCCTTACCCGGGGCTAAGGGAACACCCCGACCTCCACCCCTGCTGTAGTGCTACAGTACTGTATGTACAAGGCAGGTATACCAGTGAACTCCAACTCTCAGCACTGAGGTGGGAACTGACCCTGGCTGCTGGTGCGATCTTGCTTATGAGAGCAATCCCACCCTGCATCTGTGGAGCCCTGCATCAAGCGGGCACACCACCCCGCTACCTTGAGGAGGAGCTGGAACTCCTCAGTGGGATATCTTGAAGATAAGACACCTGTGTCCATCAAAATAATTCACCAAGAGAGTAATAAGAGAGTCCACCAACTGGGAAAACATCTTTAGCAATGACACATCAGACAAAGGCCTTATTACTAAAATCTATAATACTTTGCAAGCTTACAATAAGAGAAAAACTAATTGCCCGCTGAGGAGGTGTGCAAAGGACCTGAACAGAAGTTTCACAGAGTCTGAAATCTGAATGACCAAGAAATATATGAGAAAATGTTCCTGATCATTAGCCATAAGAGAAATGCAAATCATAAGAAACTATAAGATACCACCTAGCACCCTCAAAGATAGCCCAATTCACAAAAATCAGAAAGTAACAAGTATTGGAGGGGCTGTGGGGAGATAGGAACTCTCATCCACTGCTGGTGGACCTATAGGTATGTACAACCACTATGGAAATCAATTTGGCGATTTCTCAAATACATGGAAATACATTGAGTTATCATATGACCCAGCAATCCCCCTACTGGGCATATACCCAGAAGAGGCAAGAAACAAACCACAGCCAGCCACCTGTGTTCCAATGTTCATTGTGGCACAGTTCACAATCGCAAGGAGTTGGAAACAACCCAAATTTTTCCATCAACAGACAAATGGATTAAAAAACTGTGGTATATACATACAATGTAGTACTATGCATCGCTAAAAAACAGTAATGAAAGCATGAAGCATATCACCGCATGGAAAGAACTGGAGAAAATTATGTTAAGTGAAGTAAGCCAAGTATAAAAGGACAAAGACAACATGAGTGTGCTGAGGTAAGTTTATTAAAAAGAAAAGAAAAATGCAAAAGGAGCACAGGGGAAAAGGTACTAGATACAAACACTCCAGGGGTGAGATCCTGGTAGTATGGCAGGGTTCAGACCAAATCTGGGGGTATATATGGTGGCCATCTAAGAAGGAGGGGGCAGGGAGGAAAGGGGAAAAAAAGATATGTCACGGGGTAATAGGGCACTGACCCACCCAAGGGGAGGGTATTGTTTGTGTCTCCACAGGGAAAGAAGGACCAGACTTAAATCCAGTGTTACGGGATGCAAATGCAGTGTGCTGGCAATGGAGAGGGGAGCCAGTGGAAGGGCCTGAGTGCACGACCCCATACTAGCTACATGGATAACTGCCCCACTCCCCCACCCCACCCTGAAAAATTTACTTTAGAGGACAGCACTGAAGCTGCAGCTAGGGAAGAGGTACATGTCTGCTCAGAGCTCACGGGAGCAAATGAATGGGGAGGAAGAGAGAGTGGAGCATGTCCTGGCTCACCAGGCCTTGAGGACAATATCCCTGACAGCCAATGAACGGAGTGCATCATATGGCAGTTCCCACTATGAGACACGACGTCCCTCGCTGACCCATGGCCCTATGGGGGACAACACTGGAGACTCAGTTTCGGGATCAGCCCGGACTGACCTCGACACACTGAGGCAAAAGACTAAAAGCATGCAGCAGAGCAAAGGAGGGAGCAGAGCAGAGCATGGAGCTCCGGAGGAAGTGCAAAGGATAGACTCGGGCCAGAGTGTAGCACCCCATCAGACTTGACTGGAGGACACGCCTAGAGGTAAAAAATCAGACCTTGATCTATTTATAGGTTTTTCTTTCTTTTTAAAATTTTTTCTTTTTTTAAAGTAATTCATTCTTTTCTGGGCCATTGGTTTTCTTTTTTGTTGCTATCATTGTGTTCTCTTTTGTCGCTTTGTCTTGTTATGCCTTGTTTTTTGGTACATATTATTATGTCTACAGATCTATCTAGATAAACTAGGCTGGATGAACAGTCTGAAGGAGAAAACAATGGGACCGATGGTTCTAGGGGGGACATGGAAGAGAGGGAGGCGGGTGAAATGAGGTGTTGTTGACCAAACCAGGGACAAAGGAGCAACAAGTGATCCAAGATTAGTGGCAAGGAGAGTGTGAGAGGCCTGGTAGGGATTCAGCAAGGGCAAGTAAACGAGAGAAATTACTGAAACCCAAATGAAGGCTGAGCTTGATAGTGGGACAAGAGGAAATTAAAGGAAATAGAGGAAAGAACTAGAAGATAAAGGGTATTTATAGAGATCTAAATACAGGCATGTACATATGTAAATATATTTATATAGGATGAAGGGGAAATAGATCTACGTGCATATATTTACAGTTTTAGTATTAACGCAGCAGATGGACATTGGACCTCCACTCAAATACTTACTCAATGCAAAAACACTTTGTTCTATTAAATTAGCATTCCATGAGGCTCACCTTCCCAGCAAGATTGCTGAAGACAAATGTGCGCATAATCAACTGTGGTAAAGAAAGCTGATAGTGCCTGGCTATCAAAAGACATAGCACCTGGGGTCTTAAAGGCTTGCAAGTAAACAAGCAGCCATCTAGCTGAGAAGCAACAAAGCCCACATGGAAGAAGCACACCAGCCTGTATGACCATGAGGTAAGAAGGGGCCAAGTATCAGACATAAAAGAACAAAAAATCATATCAGTGGGCACCCACCTTCCCGATATGATCACTGAAGACAAACGTGTGCATAAGCAAATGTGATGAAGAAAGATGATGGTGCCCGGCTATCAAAAGATATAGCATCAGGGGTCTTAAAGGCTTGATGATAAACAAACGGCCATCTAGCTCAAAAGAAACAAAGCCAACATGGAAGAAGCACACCAGCCTGTGACCATGAGGTGTCAAAGGGATCAGCTATCAGCCAACAATAACAAAAAATCATATCATTGTAAATGAGGATGAGTGTAGAGTGGTAACCCAAAGCCCATCTGTAGGCAACTCAACACCCCCTTACTGAAGGGTTATGGGGAGGAGACGAGTCAGTCAGGTTGCAGGGTAGCTATGATGAAACATACAACTTTCCTCTAGTTCTTAAATGCTTCCTTCTCCCACTACCATCATCTCAAGTCTACCTTACAAATCTGGCTGGACCAGAGGATGTACACTGGCACAGATAGGAACTGGAAACACAGGGAAGCCAGGTCAGATGACCCCTTCAGGACCAGTGGTGAGAGTGGCGATATCTGGAGGGTGGAAGGAAAGTGGGGTAGAAAGGGGGAACCAATTACAAGGACCTACATATAACCTCCTCCCTGAGGGATGGACAACAGAAAAGTGGGTGAAGGGAGACGTTGGACAGTTTAAGATAAGACAAAATGATAATTTATGAATTATTTAGGGTTCATGAAGAAGGGGAAAGGGGGAGGGAGGGGGTAAAATGAGGAGCTGATATTAAGAGCTCAAGTAGAAAGCAAATGTTTTGAAAATGATGATGGTAACAAATGTACATATGTACTTGACACGATGTATGGATTGTGATCAGAACTGTACGAGCCCCCAATAAAATTATTAAAAAAAACAACAAAGAGTCCAATAAACATGACTTCTTTCGTGACTCCATAAATAAGGAGGCAGTAAATGCTACAAGTGTAGCAGCAGGCTCCTGGCCTGACCAAGTGCACCTCACATTTCCTAGGCAGGCCAGACAGGAAAGTCACTTACAGAACTCAGTCCCTGTGGGATGCCTGCAAGTTACAGCACCTGGCACACAAGCTCTGGACGAGCTCCTAGGGCCTGCCTGTTAGGCAGGCTGGATAGGCCTCCAGTCTTACCAGAGGGTGGGAAGTTTGCCCTGCTTGGTGGAAACCTACAGCCACAGGTGGATGTGTGGCCTTGACTCCCCAGCCTATACTGCTAACCCCACTCCCCTGTCTCCAAAGTGCAAAAGACAGTCTGTCTTCTATGCTTATATCCCCACTCTCCATAGCCACAGAGTAGATTTTGACTCACAGTGACCCTATAGGACAGAGTAGAGCTGCTCCTTAGAGGTTCGGGGACTCGAAGTCTTTGTGGGAGCAAATAATGGCTTTAACTTTCTCCTGTGGAGGGGCTGCTGGTTTGAACTGCCGACCTTGTGGTTAGCAGCCCAATACTTAACCCACAGTACCACCATAGCTCCTTTTGTAAAGGAAGGACACTCCACAACTCTAGCCCTTTGACAGGTGGGAGTTCCTGTGGAGGAGCATCCATGTGCTGGACTCAGGCATCTGTTATCTAAGATGACACATGGCCACCTGTAAGTTGAACTTTTCAAGAGAAAATAGATGGTAAAAAAAAAAATAACATCCTATTTTTATATGCCTTTAAAAAGGGGGGGCTTATAAGAATGCTTTGAATTCAAACAGCTTTTATAAAAGATTTTGATGAGTATATGCAAATGAATCATAAACATATGGATTAACTTTATAAATTGAGAGAAAGTGACTACTATGTTAGAAGATTCAGTGAAAAATCAACCAGACGTCCCTTTTTTCTAACATTGATGGGAACAATAAGGCATCCTTTTACTTATTAAAGAGTCCTGGTGGCACAGTGGGTTAAGCATCTGGATGCCAATTGCCAGGTCAGTAGTTCAAGGGCACTAGCTGTGTCTTGAGAGAAGGATGAGGCTGTCTGCTCCTGCAAAGATTTACTGTGTCCACAATATCACAGTGTTTGGTTCTGAGCTTGGAGCTCCTCCCACCGCATCGCCCCGGGGTTTTCATGGATACGCCATGCCTCCAGCACGAGGAGACCTGGGTGCTATGTTGAATTCCTTGCATCATGCACTGCTAGCTGCACAGAGTTTTGGTTACAAACCTTAGACTGAACTGCAAAGAATTCAGTGACTTCATCCTGTCCTAGGATCACTGGGCCATTCAACAAATATTATGTACTGAACTGGACAGAAATGAGCACCTGACCAGAATGTAGGATTGGCCCTCCAGTGGTTCCCACCTGATGGTCAGTGGGAGGAGCCCATTGCAACCCCATGGCATCAGAGGACTGGGCCTTACACTACAACGAAACGGCAGAGCCCATGATAATGTTTCAGTGCCATTTTCCATATACAACTTAATTTACTCCAGAGACCTGCTCCTCAGCAAATGCCCTCCACCTCTGGTATTCCCCATGAGCATTCACATTCAGCGTCCACCTGTCTGTCCACTGTTGTACTATGGTGGCCTGGGCGCCCCTGTGATGCTGAAAGCTAAGCCACCTGTATTTCAACTGTACCAAGGTCATCCATGGCGGACAGATTTTAGCCAATGAAAACCCTATGGATCACAACAGAACACTATCTCAATTGCGTGCTTTGGAGCCTCGTCAGAGGGAGTCAGTTGCTGGAGCGGGATGCTGTATTTGGGAAAGAAGAAGGCCAGTGCAGGTGAGACAAACTTAGTGAGCAGGGTCGATACAGTGTCTGCATCAACAGCCTTGGAAATTCCATTGATTGTGAAGATAATGCAGGACCAGACAGCACTTTGCTCCATTGTACATGGGGCCACCCTGATTCCATGTCCGTTTCATGGCACATTTGAATGTACAGTAGAGCATGAGAATGCTGGACCCCATGTAAGGTGAAACCTGTAAGACCTGGAACACTCAAATATTTTCCACTAAAATGAGTGAGAGAAAAGCGTTAAGGTTTTACTGTCAGAGGCGGGAAACAAGGCTGCCCTGCTGAGTTCCCTGTATGTCTCTCTCTGCCTGTCTAGCACGGTGCTGGGGATACAGGACACGCAAAGGGATTATTTGATCATCTAGGCCTCTCTGATTTCCTTACCATACAGAGGAGAGATGGCACATTACACAGCCCAGCCTCACCCACGGTGAGCTAGGGTTCAACCAAGCCTTGGTGAACTGCTACCGCTTGTCCCCATCTCATCATGCCAGCCACCAAGGATCAGCCTGGTTCACACTTTGGACCAGGACTCAAACGTCTGCAGTGTTTTTGTAAAGGCCCACGCAGCCCTGCCACCCTGCACGCATACAGCTGCTTGTGCAGCAGCCAAGAGCCAGACCCGGCAGCCCGCCCTGGGCAGCAGCTGGAGTGCATAATGGGCATACCTGCAGGAGCAGGAGTTCATTTTGATGCCTCCCCTCCCAAAGCCCAAACCTTACACCCGAGGAAAGGATGGAGAGCTGCTGTGTATGGCCTGTGATTTGAAAGGATTTCCGGTATTAAAACTGTTTTAAACATTAAAAATTTCCTTTATCTGTTCTTTCTTGTTTTTATTCCTGACCAACTAAATCATCAGTCTTGTTGCTACGGAGTTGACTGCTGCCTGCTAACCCCACGGACAACAGAACCAAATGTTGCCCGGTCTTCATCTTCATTAGCGTTGATGTGCTGATACCCACGTTGGCAGGCACTATGTATTTGATTACCTCCTAGCTTAGGGAGCAACACCGTATTAGACAATGTTTTGTTGCCATCTTTAAGGTTTACACAATTATCAGAGCTTTGGAAGTAGGCCTTCTTCACAGTCTGACTTAATGTGGAAGTTTCACTGCAACGTGTCCACCATGGGTGGCCCTGCTGGTATTACACACACCAATGGCACAGCTTTCGAAATCAGCAACATGCAAGTCACCAGAGTACAACAAACTGGCAGATGGGGGGGTGGGACAACAAAACCAACAACCGCCCAAAGCCTTGCTCAAAGTATTTATTGCTGTTCTCCGGCTCAAGCTCGGACTAATGAAGGACTTTCTAAAAGAACTTGAGGCTATCCCATCTCATCAGAAATGATAGGCCAGTGATGGCAAGGGCAGAAATACTTCTATTTTATATTTGGGGTCACCTTGACCCCAAGCAGATTCCAATCTTGACAGAAAGTGCTTCAAATTAGTCCAGCCCAAGCCCAGCTCCAGCAACACACACTGTGTGCTTACTTTCTGTGGCAAATGCAGCCACTGCGTATTCTGGGTCCGTGGATTCCACAGCCCCCACGGGAGGTCAGTTAAGACGAAGAGTAATTACAGATGTCACAACTTCTCTGGGTCAGGGGTCACTCAGTAGAAGAGAAGAGACCATCAAGGGGCAGGTCTTTGGAGAAACACAAACAGGACTTCCTGGTTCACATGAATTTGAGTACCTGCCTACTAGTCAAAGAGTTGGAAGTTCCAGTCCACCTAGTGGTACCTTAGAATAAAGGTCTGGCAACCCACTCTTAAAAATTAAAAATCGGCCATTGAAGGGACTATGGAACAGTTCTACTCTGACATGTGGGGTTGTGACAAGTCAGAGTTGGGACCAACTGGTGGACTGGTTTTGGTATACTGAAGCTGTCTGAAGCCCCACAGGGGGAAGTCCTGCAGACAGTGGGCTTCGTAGACACATGCCTTCACGGCCACACCGCAGTGTTTCACTTGGCAAGAGAACAGGGTAACAGGAGAAGGAAACAAAGGCCTGGAAGGAGGGAGAGATATCAGCTCGTGGCCACTCATGAAAATACCAAATGAAATGCACGTGGAGAGTACCGATATAGGGAGCCTGCTTCCTACATGCACCATGTCAGGATGAGTTTCATCTCTACAGAGCAGTGAGCAGGCCAGCGAGCCTTGGCTGGAAGGCTGAAGTCAAGAGTGAATGTCAGTTCAAATGATGAAGTACTTGCTCAGGATTGAGCAAGCCTTAAATGACTGGTCTGGAAACTAGTTTTCAACACCACCACCACCCCACCCCATCCTCAAACACACTCACTTACCTTACACACTCACTTCCACTAGAAAAAAATCACAATCAAATGAGAAGAGATGTGGAATTCTGGGACTGAGACCCAGAGACCAGTGACTCTGTATAGCCCTTCCCAAGGAAGTGCTGTGGTTTTTTTTTTTTTTTCAGGAAAGGCGGCATCCTTGGGCTGGTGTGATGCAGAGTTCAGGCCCCGGGGGCCAGACTGAGGGTGAGCCTGCACTTGGCTTTGACTGATCTCACTTCTTCTGTGAAATCCCAGGGGACATGGTCTCAGAGGTCCCCTGAATCTACACATAGGACAGCAGAGGCATAAATTACTTGTGTGTGCAGGAAACAACAGAGAGGGGGGCATGGTGGTGAGGACTCTCCGGATGAGCGAAGGCATTGGCAGAAGGTGCAGTCATGACAGAGAGAGATGGACATGCGTGGACCTGGAGATCCTGGGGCGGGGCGGAGGGAGGGGGTGGGGGCAGCATGTAGTCCCCAGGAAGAAAACATCTGCGACAAGGATCAGACAGTGTGGACACCTTTGGCACCTATCTGGACACGTCCCCATTCCTTGCTACCCCCACCAGATGAGTCTTCCCCACACCGTGAGGTCTGCGTGCCCCTCTCAGATGGGTTTGCAGGAGCATCCTGGCAGGTACCCTAACTGCCTCTCCCTGCTGCTTGGCTGTTGCTACATCTTTCCAAAGGGATTTCTGCTCCTGGGAGTCAGACACCAGAAACCATAACAGATGGCTCCGACGGCTGCTGCCTTGGGAACACAGCACAGCTTCAGGCTTCCACCCAGGACAACCAGGACCCAGTGCATGCTGTGCCAGGCAGAGCAGGCACACAGGCGTGCCCCCACGCGCCTCCTGCTCAGCTCTTCACCATCGCCTCAACGTGGGCACCACAAGAGCTCCTTAGGGACCCACATTTTTCAAGCAGGCAATACTTCTTTGCATCAGACACTCCCCAAGTCCTCAAGGAGAGGGTTCAACAAACCCTGAGGTGTTTCCTTCCATCCCTCTTGGTAACCATTCCTGGGTCTCCAAGCCAGGGTCTCATGCGAAGTAACTCACAGTTTGAGGTCCTAACACCTGGAGTATTGGGGAACATGGCTGCTTTGGGGGGACTGTGCTACTACATTTTCTCAGCCTAGCTTACTCTAAGGCAGGGGTCCTCAAACTTTTTAAACAGGGGGCCAGACCACCGTCCCTCAGACCAATTGGAGGGCCGGACTATAGTTTTAAAAAAATTATGAACAAATTCCTATGCACACTGCACATATCTTATTTTGAAGTAAAAGACAAAATGGGGCAAAAACACCCAGCGGGCCAGATAAATGTCCTCGGAGGGCCACATGTGGGTTGCAGTTTGAGGAGCCCTGCTCTAAGCACTACCACTTCCCAGCCCTGTGGTCAAAGCCATCCTGGCCTGGCCACCATCTTCTGGAGACAAAGGATTTTTAAAGGGTCTGAATGACAAAAGCACATGCAGAGTGTTTCGAGTGGGTCAGATTGCTATTAACAATCAGGATCAGTATGGATGCAGTCAGAGATCAGAGGGAGTCCCTGGTGGGACAAACCACTGGGCTCACAGCTACTAGCCACAAGGTTAGCACTCTGAGTCCACCTGGATGGTCTCTGGAAGAAAGACCTAGCAGTGTATCCCCCAACTTCAGCTGCTTGGAAAGCCGTTAATGCACACTTCTTGTCTGGCACACATGGAGTCACAAGGAGTGGGAATGGGCTTGAGAGCAACTGGTTTTTAAAGATGGCAGTTCCCCTACTTTGGGGCACAGACAGAAAGACTTGGATGGCCTTGGACTTGTTATTTTTGTCATCTGTGCAAACACAGGCCTGATAGGGCTACCAAGCAGGGCTGTGGCAAGGACAAAAGGTGATTGGTTTCTGTCCTCCCAGATGGCTCATTTTGACTTCATTAACTCAGCAAGGTAAGTTGTCGTACATAGCACACAAAGACATTTTATATCCCCTCCCCCCCTGTCCCCATGAACATCTCATGAAAGGATTTGTCCATTTAAGAAATTCTTTTCAACTATCTCATTGTCTTCCACACCTGCATCTGATATTTCTAATACACTCAAAACAACTTCCCATTTTCCTCAGATTCCTAAAGCTCTGTGCTTTTCAGTCCTGTGAAAATTTTGGATGCGATTTTATTTTTCTCTCTGGCTTAGTCTGCTGAGCCGGAGTCAACAGAGCTAACTTTAACTCCACTGAGTGGGCCACGTTTGCCTGCCCAATGATGCTGATGCTTTAGTGGGTGAGTCTGCTTACAACTCGGGGGGCTACATGTGCAACTCAATCAAATGACCGCAGTTCTTGGTCCCGTGATGAGGCAGACAAAGCATTTATCCAACTTTGCTTGATTAAAACATACATATTCATTGAGGTAGTTCTTCTGGGCAACATGTTTTCCAAAACCACCAAGAAGGGTGCTGCTGTCATTGCAATCTATTTGGGGGAAGGAAGTTAAACACGAACAGGCAGCTGGCAGAAAGCGATGAATGCGAACTGTTACATAAAGGACCCAGATTGCAAACACCTGAGGAGGTCAGGAAAGCCTTGCGGAAGAGATGAAAGCAGAGAAGATCCTGGAACAGGAGAGGGGCTGGCAGGTGACGAGCAAGGAATGTGTTCCGATTGGCAACAAACAAACAAACAAACAAAACCCTACAAGTATCCCTCCTTTCACTTGAACACATCAGGACCAGTGGTCCAAGAAGGAAGAAAGATCTCTGAGAACCCTGTTCAAGAGGATTCTTGACCTGCTAGAAGAGGCCCAGGTGGATTTAATCCCAGTGTGACACCTCTTTGGTGTTGGGGTGCATGGAAATGGTCTGGAGGACCCTGGGAAGACCCTGGGGTGCATGGGAAAAGGCCTGGAGGACCCTGGGAAGAACCTGGGGTGCATGGGAAAAGGCCTGGAGGACCCTGGGAAGAACCTGGGGTGCATGGGAAAAGGCCTGGAGGACACTAGGGTGCATGGGAAAAGGCCTGGAGGACCCTGGGAAGAACCTGGGGTGCATGGGAAAAGGCCTGGAGGACCCTGGGAAGACCCTGGGGTGCATGGGAAAAGGCCTGGAGGACCCTGGGAAGACCCAGGGGTGCATGGGAAAAGGCCTGGAGGACCCTGGGAAGACCCAGGGGTGCATGGGAAAAGGCCTGGAGGACCCTGGGAAGACCCAGGGGTGCACGGGAAAGGGCCTGGAGGACCCTGGGAATACCCTGGGGTGCATGGGAAAAGGCCTGGAGGACCCTGGGAAGACCCAGGGGTGCATGGGAAAAGGCCTGGAGGACCCTGGGAATACCCTGGGGTGCATGGGAAAAGGCCTGGAGGACCCTGGGAAGAACCTGGGGTGCATGGGAAAAGGCCTGGAGGACACTGGGGTGCATGGGAAAAGGCCTGGAGGACCCTGGGAAGAACCTGGGGTGCAGGGAAAAAGGCCTGGAGGACCCTGGGAAGACCCTGGGGTGCATGGGAAAAGGCCTGGAGGACCCTGGGAAGACCCAGGGGTGCATGGGAAAAGGCCTGGAGGACCCTGGGAAGACCCAGGGGTGCATGGGAAAAGGCCTGGAGGACCCTGGGAAGACCCAGGGGTGCATGGGAAAAGGCCTGGAGGACCCTGGGAAGACCCTGGGGTGCATGGGAAAAGGCCTGGAAGACCCTGGGAAGAACCTGGGGTGCATAGGAAGACCCTGCCCAGGGAGAGAACAGCTTCACAGACTGGGGCCATTTGAGCTGGAACTGAAGGTTAAGGTAGGAATTTTTCTTCTTCTTTTAAGTCATTTTATTGGGGGCTCGTACAACTCTTATCACAATCCATACATACATCAATTGTATAAAGCACATTTGTACATTCGTTATCCTCATCATTCTCAAAACATTTGCCCTCCACATAAGCCCTGGCCCTTGATAATTTATAAATTATTACTTTGTCAGGAATTTAACGCAGGAATTGAATGCGATCGGAGTGGGAGTGTACAGGCAGGCTCTTGGAAAGGTGTGGAGTAGTGATTGGAGGCAGTTAGGTCAGTCACAGGGAAGGGCCTGGCGTTCCTGGTTAAAATGCTTCCCTTGAAAATGCATGCACTCGGGATCTACATGGAACCTCCTCCCTGGGGGACGGCAGGAGAAAAGTGGGTGAAGGGAGACAGTGTAGGATACGATAAAATAATAATAATTTCTAAATTTCAAGGGCTCAAGTAGAAAGCAAATGTTTTGAGAACGATGATGGAAACAAATGCATAAATGTGCTTGACACAATGGATGGATGGATGGATTGTGATAAGAATTGTACGAGCTCCCAATAAAATGATTAAAAAAAAAGAAAAGAAAATCCATGCACTCAAACACATGGATTCAGAGTTAGGTGACCACAGAATCCTAGGGAAAGGTGGGAGGGACTTACAGCATCACTCCACAAAGACATGGTCCTCAGTCAAGCTCACATCTCACTGTCCCCAAACAACATGAGATGTTAGGGCACACCATGCCACTCCTCCCTCTAGCATGATGTCCTATCCAGCCAAGGCAGAATCAGATGACGGAATTTTTTTAATCCAACCCAGGATCATATTATAGACCCATCTGCAACCCCAGTATTCCTGAGAAGATTTACCTGTGACTGATTTCTTATTTCTTTAGTAAGTAATGGATGAAATTAGTTATTGCCCTTAAGAAACACCCGGTGTCAAGCTATGAGAGAATTCTCCATTAGTACAGAGATTTTTATATATACGTTGCCAATGATTTATATTCATTTTGTAAATAACACAAAAAGCAATCGAAACTCGGTGCCATCAAGTTGATTCCCATTAATAGTGATGGAGAAGAACTGACCCTGTGGGTTTCCAATATGGTAACTCTTCAACTGAGTAGACAATCTCCTTTCCCTTGAGGAGGGGTAGCTGGTGGTTTCGAATTACGGACCTGGGTTAGCAGCCAATACACAATCACCACTCCACCAAGGGCTTCAGTCAAACCGAACTCCAACTGAAGTCAATGATGACCCATAGCAACCCCCGTGGGTTTCTGAGACTGTAAGTGTTTATGGGAGTAGAAAGCCCAGTCTGTCTCCTGAGGAGCTGCTGGTGGTTTTGAACTGCCAAGTGCTCAGTTTGCATCCCAATGTGTCAGTGATTGCAGGGAGACCAAGAAAGCGGGAGCTTGGATAGTAGAAGAAGCTTCCCTTACGCACTATATATTAGATTGGAATATATCCGTGATATGGTGGTTAAATATTACTTATTGCACATGCAACATGTTTTCTAGTTATTCTATGATGACAATGGGAAGCATTTTAAAATGTACTGCAGAACAATTCCCCTTGGGACACCGGGGAACGGAGGGAAGCTTCAAGTATACAAGATCATCTGAAAATATTTGCTACTTGGATATTACTTTCTCAAGGTCTCAATAAAGGAGAAATTATACTCATTGCTCTTAATTACTCCTTAACGTAGGAAAAATGGAAGTCACTTGAGCCAAGCAGTGTCAGTAACTTGGGAGAAAGGCTCTAATAAAGCAAAAGTCAGAGTTAATAAACTAGTTGAGAAAATTATCATACTGCATTAGTCCATTTTCACAGTCCAGGGGAAGAAGTGTTCTTTTTGGTATTGATACAGTTAAAGTTTATTGTGCCAACCTGACCAATAAACACATGTGCGGTTAATTGAAGGGTGGAGAGATGAATGGCTCGGTGAGCCTCGCCTTTCTAGTTCTCAGGTCTCTTGCTTTGTGATGGCTGTACCAGGGTGCAGCTACTTTAACAGTTCCCTGCTTCAGCTGACAAGGCTCACTCCTGCAAGACATTCCTGAGGAGAAGCCACATGGACCTATCCTGATGCAGCCCTGGGTGCTGGAGCAGCTGTATGGAGACCCCTGCCAGCGCTGAGATGTTTACAGATTCACTGACTCAGCTTTCCTCCTGCAGCCGGCATCATTGCGTCTATTTTCTAAGATGGAGGAGGACTTTGTGGACTGGTGCTGGACATATGGGTTAATGTTGGACTTGTGGGCTTGGGTAGCACTGGGCTGGGATATTCTCTTGATGCACACTTAACCTTTATATAAAACTCTCTTATAAATGAATTTCTGTAGATTTGTATCTCTAAAGTACCCAGACTAACACAGGTATTTTCTTAGTTTGAAAACAAGGCATCAAGCTTACGTGTTGACGTTTTAATAAGTTCAAAGAAAAGTACCACTATCTTTTAAAATTCCATTTTCCCACAAACTTTTGAAGCCCCTTGTATATCTTGTATATTGGAGAGAAACATGTTGGTTTTCTGAATTTGGATTGTGTTCATTACAAATGCTTAGGAATAGTTCAATAAGGCTGCCAATGAGTGAATTTCAAATGTCAATTATACAAACACTGCCATACACTGTCAGGTTACGAAGAAACCATTGGTGTGGCCGGGATCTTTAGGGTCCCCATGTCACACAGAGCATTTCATTGCACAAAAGTCGAAGGGTGTGCAGAGTGTGTGTTATGGTCATATTACTGGCATAGATGATCAAAGTGTATGCCTCTCTCTTTCCTGACCATAGACTGGCCTTTGCACAGAAAACAGTTCAGAAAAAGAGAGCAGTGACCTAGGGAGGATTTCAGGTTCTGGAATGATGTGAGAATAAGAAAAACTGAAGATACTACTGCTACAAACACAGAGAGGCTGAGTTACATATAGAAACTCCCTGATGTGATTGCTGAAGAAAAATGGGTGCATAAGCAAATGTGGCGAAGAAAGCTGATGGTACCCAGCTATCAAAAGATATAGCCTCTGGGGTTTTAAAGGCTTGAAGGTAAACAAGCGGCCATCTACCTGGAAAGCAACAAAGTCCACATGGAAGAAGCACACCAGCTTGAGTGATCACAAGGTGTTGAAGGGATCAGGTATCAGGAATCATCAGAACAAAAAATCTTATCCTTATAAATGAGGGCAGTGCAGAGTGGAGACATAAAGCCCATGTGTAGGCAACTGGACATCCCCTTACAGAAGGGTCATGGGGAGGAGATGAGCCAGTCAGGGTACAGGGTAGCAACGATGAAACATACAACTTTCCTCTAGTTCTTTAATGCTTCCTCCCTCCCACTATCATGATTATACATTACAAATCTGGCTAGATCAGAGGATGTACACTGGCACAGATAGGAACAGGAAACAGAGGGAATCCAGGACAGGTGATCCCTTCAGGTCCAGTGGTGAGAATGGGATACTGGGAAGGTGGAGGGAAGGTGGGGTAAAAAGGGGGAGCCGACTACAAGGATCTACATATAATCCCCTCCCTGGAGGATGGACAACAGAAAAGTGGGTGAAGGGAGACGTCGGACAGTGGAAGATATGACAAAATAATATTAATTTATAAATTATCTAGGGTTCATGAGAGAGGGTAAAGCAGGGAGGGAGGGAAAAAAGTGAGGAGCTGATACCAAAGGCTCAAGTAAAAAGTCAATGTTTTGAGAATGATGATGACAACACATGTACAAATGTGCTTGGCACAATGGATGTATGTATGGATTGTGATAATAGTTGTAAGAACCCCCCAATAAAATGATTTTTAAAAAACTCTCAATTTTATTAAAATTAGGTAACTGAGTAAATAATACCAAAGCAAAGGAAGCATTCCAATGATGAAAAATGATGAGAAAAAAAACTAAGTGCCTAACATTTCAGTGGCCTAGTCGGGAGGGAGAAGTATTACCTGCTGTCACGGAGCATTTGTTTGTTTAGTTTTTTAAACATCTGTTGTTGTGAATAGACATAGAAGAACATACACAAATTCAATACTTTCTGTGTTTACACGTCGGTGACAGTTTCACAACCATTCTCATTCACCTTTTCCTAATCACTTTTCCTCGATTAACACACTCACTTCCCCCTAAGTTTCCTGTCTGAATCATTTCAATTGCTGTTGTTGGTTTGTTGATAGATAGATAAGAGCTTAAAAGTGCACAATGCTCAAGGCAGACATGCTTTGCTAACTACTGTTTGGTTTTAAGATGATTTCAGGGGATGATTTTGACTTACAGCTTGAAGATTATTTCAGGGCAAGTTGCAGGGGTCTTTCCAGCCTTGGTGGCTCTAGAAACTATATCCTATGAGAATTTGAAATTCTATTATTTCTCCACTTTTGATGAAGATTCTGCTACAGAATCTTTAACCATAACGCTCAGTCGTGGTAGCTAGGCACCCTCCAGTTCTAGTCTTGTGGCAAAGAGAGCAATTGTTCACGGAGGTAATTAGTCTCACATTATTTCCTTCTCCTATCCCCGATTCTTTTTCTTACTCTAGTTCTCAACATGCATGGATACAAATGGTGACTTATAAGCTTTTAAGACGTCAAGCACTACCCAACAAACTAGGGGTTAAAACAGAAGCACTACGCATAACATTAGCCCCATTAAGTGGGGATTTCCCAGGAATCCATGACCCAAGCCCTCCAATCCAAGAAACCAAATCCCTATGAGGTATATGTGAGCTGTTTCATTTTCTGCATGTGGAAATCCAAATTTCCCAACACTATTCATTAAAAAGACTCTTCTTTCCCCATTGAATGGAGCTAGCATCCTTAGTTTTAAAAATCAGCTAACCATAAATGTGCCTTACTTCTGGACTCTAAATTCTATCCCTAGGGCTCAGATTTTAAGGTGGATTTGAGAACAGAAGTTGACAGATTTGGCTCACATCAACTGGAAGCTGGAAGAGAGACTCCTGTATAAGACCAGTACTCTGCCCGTATCCATGATATAATGGCAGCTTGTGTGGGCGGTTGTTTCTGCCTGGATTCTGTGAACAGAGAGGAAAAAGCTATTCTGATCATGAAAATCTTCCAATTGTGACTCAAGTAGATTTGGGGTCCCAAATGTACAGACTTTAGAGGTCCATGCCTCTGAACAAACTGAAGTGTTAACATGAAATCAGTCCCCGGCAAGCAATAACTCTAAGGAGTCTGGCATAAGTCAATGACAACTCTGGTGACGCATTCCCCAAATCAGGCCACATGGGATCACTTTAGGAAATGCTCTACGGAAAACAAAGAGTCACAGATTATAGAATAGCCTCAGAGTCTTCTCAGAGGACTTCGGGGAAGATGGCGCTGATGGCAGATGGCCCTTACGAAGAGCTCCCTGTGATCACCAGATTTACAGGTGAGGAGACGGAAGTGGGGGGCTGGGTCACACAGACCCCAGGGGTCTTTCGTCAGGTCTCCCACGGAGCGCAGCTGTGCTCACCATGCCAGCTTGCCTTTTACGCAGTGCCCGTGCATTCCCTTTCCACGGCATCTGCCCACACCTTGCTTCCCTACGCCGCTCCATGTCTTGCCAGTTTGGGGGGTAGCCCAGGGCAGTCCGCCCCTTGGGGCATCCCATGGATACCCAGGCGGACTCCTGGAGGCCCACGAGATGCTGGAACCCGTGGGTGGCTCTAGAGTTCCCATTGGGGATAATCCCTAGCCAAGGCCCAGCTCCCTCCCCTGGTGGCACGCCCCAGATAACTGGAAAGGGACCCAGCGATGATGGATCATGCAGCATGGCTATCTCCAGGAGGTTGTTAAGAAAGGACACACGAAACTCCTAACCCTACCCGGGGAACCGGAACCCACTGTTTCCTGGTTTCTCGATGGCTTTCCCACCACAAGCGAGTTAGCCTGAGATTTAAGGCCCACGATCCCTAGCCAGATATCCCTCTGATCGGAAGGCATCAATTATAATAGCCCATTTCCACCCTAGGACCACATGTAAGGAGTGGATTGTTCTCCGTTGTGTAGGAATCACTATTATAAGCATAACAACGGAAGGACTCTCCCTACATAATATACAGGGTTGATAAGGGACTCAATATAGATTCGATATACCCCTCATTTACCCCAACCACCATAACCCCTGGAACCTGTTCCCTCTACTTCAGCAACACACAACCTCCTCTAACCTACCAAATAAAATCACATCTCCCCAAACCCCCTTCCTCAACTCATTAAAATAAACTACTACACTTAATGCAAAGTCTTTCTATGATTAATACCACCACTTGAAACCTAATACTGGGCACCTGTACCCTAATCCTCCTACTCACTCAACTAACACTCCCTTCCTCACTTACACAATGTTTTCCAGTACCTATCTGATCCTTCCCATCCTAAAGAGCCAGCCCCACCCCTGCACATCCCCTGAGACTATGCATCACCTTTAGGTCAACCAGAGGTGATGCAAACGATAGCCAACACCAGCAGCTGCCATAAAAACATCTAAAGAAACAAAAGTCAATTACTGAAGATGACCCAAACCCAACGCTTTACACAGAAGAAACAGTCCCTGCCTGCCAGAGAAGGAATACACGAGAAGGCTGTTTAGGATCATCCAAGAAAATAAAGGATCCATCCTGAAAACTGATGAAAAAATATATACTAGAGTCCTCCCACTGAAGGGAAACCCAGGCATTAGGGAATGACGTAGCAGAAATAAAGAAATAGGTGGATAATCTCACCAACGGAGTGGAAGAAATGGAAAACTAAATCAGGGATCTCAAAGAAAACCAAGCAGAATTCACCAAACAGAAGAAAAAAGCAAACAGAAAGAGCAGAAGAATCTGAGGAAAGACCGAGGATGGTGTGTGATTCCAGGAAACAAGACAATACTCGAGTTAGTGGGGTACCTAAACAGGAAGAAAAAAATAAGCCTGCAGTTAAAACAGGAAGGGAATTTATGGAAGAAAAATTCCCTATTATCACCAAAAAGGAGATGATAACCATTCAGGAAGCAGAGAGAATACCAATTAGATTAAACCACCCCCCAAACCACATCAAAGCATATAGTAGTCAAATTATCCAATTTCACGGAAAAGGAGAGAATCATGAGAGCAGCGAGAGAGAGAAAAACAGTCACCTATAAAAGTAAATAGGTAAGAATAAGCTCAGAGCCCTCTGCAGAGACCATGCAGGAAAGTAGAAACTGGAGCAGTGTATTCTGAAAGTTGAAAGACAACCCTGCAATACAAGAATCCTTTACCCAGCAAAGCTCTCCAGCAAATTTAAAAGAAAAATAAATGTTATCTTAAGTAAGGGAACATATAGAGAATTCGTAAAAACAAAACCAGCATTACAGAGAATCCTTTCCAGTTCTTTATGGGCAGAAAGCCAACAACCGCAGCACACAAACAGGAGACCACCACAGGGTGTTACACCACCCAGAAACCAACAGTACCCCCAAATTAAAGATCCAATGGAGAAGAGTAAACTCCTCTCTCTTTCTCCGTCTCTCTCTCTCTCTCTCTCTCTCTCTCTCTCTCTCACACACACACACACACACACACACACACACACACACACACCCCAACGTATAAAAGGGGAAGAAAGGAAAAAAATCAAATATGAATAGTATAAGATGACCACAACTAATCGACATGTAGATTTCATTACACTGATTGTAATGATTTCAACGTACCTATTAAAGACAAAGTGTAGCAGACTGGATCAGACAACAAAATCCATCAATCTACTGTCTTCAAGAGACACATCTCAAACTCACAAAAAATAAAAATAGACTGAGAGTCAACAGATGTTAGCTCCCCCATGTTTATTGCAGCAGAGTTCACAATAACAAGTAGCTGGAAACAGCCTAAATTCCCATCAGTAGAAGAGTGGAATGCCGACCCCAATCCTAACTATGAGGACCGATGCCCTTCACCACAGAAGAATTCACGGTAGAGGACAGCACTGAAGTTACAGCTCAGGGAGAGGGACATATCTGATCAGAGCACATGGCAGCAAATGAAGAGGGAGGACGAGGGAGTGGAACACATCCTGGTCCACCAAGCCCTGAGGATGAAATTCCTGCTCAGAGCAGCCAAAGCACAGAGAGGGCCCTAGGGCCAGTCCCACTATGAGACATGATGTCCCTCGCTGACCCATAGAGCTATGGGGCATAACACTGGAGGCACAGTCAGGGAATTGTGCCCAATCTGCCCCACCACACTGAAGCGAAACACTAAGGGTTTAAAACAGAACAGCTAGGGGAACAGAGCAATGATGTTCCCAAGAAATACCAAAAACAGACTTTGGGGCCAGAGTGTGGCACCCCATCAGATTAGACCGGGAAATACTCCTAAAGGTCAACAAATGGACCTGGAACTATTTACATATGTTCTTTTGTTGTTGTTGTTTTGTTTGCTTTTGTTTTACTTTGTTTTGCTCTTTCTTGTTAGTTGTGCATATTATTATCTCTGCAGGTCTACTAGATAGGAGAGGTGGGATAAACAAGCTGGAGGAGAAAGCAATGGGACTGACAGTTCCAGGGGGGACATGGAAGAGGGGGAGGAGGGGGGAAAGAAGTTGTTGTTAACAAACCCAGGGACAAGGGAGCAACAAGTGATCCAAAATCAATGGCAAGGAGGGTGTAGGAGGCCTGGTAGGGTTTGATCAAGGGCAATGTATAGAGAGGAATTACTGAAACACAAATGAAGGCTGAACATGACAGTGGGACAAGAGGAAAGGAAAAGGAAATAGAAGAAAGAACTAGGAGGCAAAGGGCACTTTTAGAGGTCTAAATATAGGAATGTGCATATGTAAATATATTTAGATATGATGATGGGGAAACAGATCTATCTGCATATATTTATAGGATATATTAGTATTAAGGTAGTAAATGGGCAGTGGGCCTCTATTCAAGTACTCCCTCAATGCAAGAACACTTTATTCTATTAAACTGGCATTCCATGGTGCACTCCTTCCTGACACTACCAATCACTGAAGACAAAACGGGAGCATACGCAAATGTGGTGAAGAAAGCTGATGGTGTCTGGCTATCAAAAGATATACCATCTGGGGTCTTAAAGGCTTGAAGGTAAACAAACAGCCATCTAGCTCAGAAGCAACAAAGCCCTCATGGAAGAAGCAAACCAGTCTGTGTGATCAGGAGGCATCAAAGGGATCAGGTATCAGGCATCAAATTACAAAAATAATCATATTATTGTGAATGAGGGGGAGTGCAGAGTTGAGACTCAAAGCTCATCTGTAGGTAACTGGAGATCCTCTTAGAGAGTTGTTTAATGCTGCTTCCTCCCCCTGCACTATCATGATCCCAATTATACCTTACAAATCTGGCTAGACCAGAGGATGTACACTGGTACAGATAGGAACTGCAAATACAGGGAATCCAGGACAGATAAACCCCTCTGAACCAATAATGAGAATAGTGATACCAGGAGAGTAAGGGGAAGGTAGAGAGAGAGGTGAAACCAATCACAATGATCTACGTATCATCTCCTCCCTAGGGGATGGACAACAGAAAAGTGAAGGGAGACATCAGATAGTGTAAGACATGAAATAATAATAATCATTTCTAAATTATCAAGGGTTCATGAGAGAGGGGGAGCAGGGAGGGAGGGGGGAAAATGAGGAACTGATTCCAAGGGCTCAAGCAGAAAGCAGATGTTTTGAGAATGAAGATGGTAACAAATGTACAAATGTGCTTGAAACAATTAATGTATCTTTGGATTGTGATAAGAGTTGTATAAGCCCCCAATTAAATGATTTTGTTTAAAGAGTGGTTTAAAAAAACCACTCATGCATACACACAATGGAATACTATGCATCCCTAAAAAACAGCAATGAAACCATGAAACATCTCAAGAATGGAGCGATCTGGAAAACAGTATGCTGAGTGAAGTTAGTTAAGTACAAAAGGACAAATACGCTATCAGTCCAGTGTGGTAGGACCGAGCAGCAGACTGGGCACAAGCTTGTAGGGCATCCAGTCTTCTGGCTGGGACCAGTAGTGTGGATGAACCACACATCATCCGCTCCAGGTAAGTACAGTGCAGGACACTTGGCACGCCTCACTACTGTAAGGATCAAATGATTGTGGTGGTGGGGGTGTGGGGGGTACGGTGCTGTTTGCTGAGTGGTTGCCATGTGGATCTGCGGTGAGGTCCCCAGAGAGGGAGGTGGCCCTGTCAGAGGGATGGGGCTTACTGATGGGAGGGGCAGCGCAGGACAGGAGAGAGGGAATGGTCACGTTCGGTGGTATATAGGTTCATGTCTGTTGAGGGGAGGGCTGGGAGAGCTGATCTCCAGGTGGGGGGAGGAGTGACTGAGGATGCTTTGGGGGACATTAGGTGGCGAGTGTTTTTAGTGGCGTGCAGCAGGTGGGCAACATTGACCTAGGGGATCTGGGAGTAAACTGGGGACCGAGACCACATGCCGTGGAATGCTGGGACACTGAATCCTGGATCTTTGGGGCATAAGGCATGCTCCAGAGGCTGTATTGGTGAGACCCCATGAGTGAACTCCACTGGGCGAACAGGACTCTAGCTTAGACACACTGGTAACCTGAGGACTTGAGTTGGAAATACTCGGTGTCTGAGGAAGCAGACAGCTGTACCGTGTGTGGTGTATGTTGGTGGACAGACAAACAAGGTCTTGCTACATCAATGCCCTAGATCAGTGGTTCTCAGCCTTCCTAATGCCGCGACCCTTTCATACAGTTCCTCACGTGGTGGTGACCCCCAACCATAACATTATTTTCGTTGCTACATCATAACCGTAATTTTGCTACAGTTATGAACTGTGATATAAATATATAATATGCAGGATGAATTTCCATTGCTACAAATTGAACATAGTTAAAGCATAGTGATTAATCACAAAAATATGTACTTATACATTGTGAAATATTTTTTCAAATTACAAATAAATGAAATTTTGTCTTGAAGCATGGTGTAGCATGGGTAACAGTCTTCACTCTGGGTACTCATATGTGGGTGGATGTGCATGCGGGCGGACCCTCCTGGAGACTGATAGAGGAGCAGTGACTCCTTCCTGAGACCATTGGAAATATATGTTTCCAGATGGTCTTAGGCGACCCCTGTGAAAGGGTCGTTCGCCCTCCAAGGGGTCACAACTCACAGGTTGAGAACTGCTGCCCTATATGCTGTATTAAAATATGTATTATTCAGGCAACGTGTGACGGACATTCTGTTTATGTTGCTTATGCTTGTTCATATTAGGGTGTGTCTCAAAGGTACATCACCATTGGAGGATCACCCTCTTGAAGTTGTGTTGTTTTTCTGTTTGTTGGTAAATGGAACCCAAGGATGTTGAGACTATAGGGAAAGCAAATAGAACATGGGTTTCTGGAGGAGAAGGGATATGGAAGGATGTGGAAGGTAAAAGGAAGATGACATTAAGGAGTCCAAGAAGGAAAAGGGTGTTTGGAGACTGATTTTTTAAAATTTATTTTTTTAAATAATTTTATTGGGGGCTCGTACAATTCTTATCACAAACCACACATACATCCATGTGTCAGCACTTTTGTACATTTGTTTCCCTCATCATTCTCAAAACATTTGCTTTCTACTTGAGCCTTTGGTATCAGCTCTTCATTTTTCCCCTCTCTCTGCTCTCCCATGAATCCTTGATAATTTAGAAATTATTATTTTGTCATATCTTACACCATCTGATGTCTCCCATCACCCACTTCGCCGCTGTCTGTCACCCAGGGAGGAGGCTATATGTAGATCCTTGTAATCTGTTCCCCCTTTCTCTCTCACCTTCCTTCCACCCTCCCTGTATCGCCACTCTCACCACTGGTCCTGAGGGGTTCATCTGTTCTGGATTCCCTGTTTGCAGTTCCCATGTATACCAATGTACATCCTCTAGTCTAGCCAGATTTTAAAGGTATAATTGGGATAATGATAGTGGGGGAAAGGAAGCATTCAAGAACTAGAAGAAAATAGTATGTTTCATCATCGCTATACTGCACCCTGACTGGCTCATCTCCTCCCCGCGACCCTTCTGCAAGAGGATGTCCAATTTCCCACAGATGGTCCCTAGGTCCCCACTCAGCACTTCCCCTCATTCACAATGCTATTTTTTTTTGGTCTGATACCTGATCCCTTGGATGCCTTGTGATCTCACAGGCTGGTGTGCTTCTTCCATGTAGGCTTTGTTGTTTCTCAGTTAGATGCCCCCTTGTTTTACTCCCAGCCTATAGGACCCCAGCTTCTATATCTTTTGACAGCCGGGTACCAGCTGCTTTCTTCACCGCATTTTCTTATGCACCCGTTTTGTTCTCAGTGATCGAGTTGGGACAGGCTGGTGTGCTTCTTCCATGTGGGTTTTATTGTTTCTCAGCTAGATGGCCGCTTGTTTATCTTCAGGCCTTTAAGACTTCAAATGCTATATCTTTTGGTAGGCAGGCACTATTAGATTTTTTCACCACATTTGCTTGTGCACCCATTGTCTTCAGCAATCGTGCCAGGCAGGTGAGCATCTCAGACTGCCGAATTGTTAGAACAAAGTGTTCTTGTGTTGAGGGAGTACTTGAGTAGGGGCCCACTGTCCATTGGTTTCCTTAATACTAAACCTATAAATATATGTACATAGATCTAGTTCCCCCTTATCATAAATATATTTACATCTGCATATGACTGTATGTAGATCTCTATAACTGCCCTTTGCCTCCTAGTTCTTTCCTCTGTTTTTTTTTTTTTTGGTGCTTTCCTCTTGTCCCATTATCATGTTTAGCCTTCATTTGGGTTTCAGGAATTCCTCTATTACATTGCCTTTGATCCAGCCCTGCCAGACCTCTTATACCCTCCTTGCCACTGATTTTGGATCACTTGTTGTTCCCTTGTCCCTGGGTTTGTTAACACCCACTTTCTTTGAAGACTGATAATAGTAGCAATTGTAAAATTGTTTTATGACATGATTGAAATGACATTTGTATTAACTCCCAAGTTACTACAAATTAAAAGAAAACAAACAAACATAGACCCAGAAATGGATTTGGGGTTTGAACTAAACCCTAGCTCCAACTTAAGAATAATTTGTTCTTGCATCATGGCCTTGCTCTATACTCACCCCCAAGGAAGGGAACACAGAAGATATGGGTGCTATAGCAAAAATGTGGAGAAGAATTTAGATGGTACCTGGATATCAGATAAAATAGTGTCTGGGGTCTCAAAGGCTTGTCTCCAATCAAGCAGCCACCTAAGTGAGATGTCAACTAAGACCATATGGAGAAGCACATCATCATCAGTCACAGAAGGATGACTGATCCATATACTCTGAAGTCATAGGAGGAAACAGTAGCAGAGCATAAATTGTGAGAATCAGGTGTGTAGAATACGATGGACGACAGTGGGAGCCCAACATTGATTTGTGGAACTACTTAGGATATAAGCCTCCAGAAAACTCCCCTGATCTAAAATTGAGCGACGGGAGGAAAGTGGTCACTAAGCAGAGTGCCTGGCAGAGAGGAGTAAAGATCAAAGAAACTTTGCCAGTAGATACCCCCTAAAATGCAGGCTTGACCAGATCTGGTTTCCAAATTTTTCTTTATTTTTGGTTTGTATTGTTTTGTTTGTTCATAATAAAGTGTATCTCAGAGGTGTTATGTCCATGGAAGTCATCCTCTTGAAGCTGTGTTATATGCTTTTCCATTTTTTGGTATATGAGACCCAAGATTGGTGAACCTATAAGGATAGCAATCAGAATATGGGATTCAGGGGGAGGGGATACAATGGTGGTGGTGGGTGGTGGGGGTAAAAGAAAGACAATGTCAAGGAGTCCATGTAGAAAAAGAATATTTGGAAACTGACTATGGTAGCAACTGAAGAATTCAACTTGATGTGACTAAAATATGGAATAATATAAGCTTTAAATGTCAACTAATTTTTAAAAATTACAGGAATATTCAAGGAAACAACCATTATATGCAAGTTAAAAGATTAAAAAGGGGATTGAAAGGGGGGATTAATATCCCAAGAATTTGATATACAGAATAACCTGAAAATATTTAAAAATTATTACACACATACATATACACATGCACACAGACACATATAGAGTATTACAGAACACTTGGAAAAAACTTGTCTGAAAAAGACCTACATAAGTGAATTTTTAGAAATAAAAGATAGTCACAACTTAAAAATGAGATGAAGGGTTAAACAACAGATTAGCCCCATTTAATAGAAACTAGTAAATTTGAAAATGTCTCTGAGGATTTGTTTTGAATGCAGTAGAGAGAAGTAAAGCTATAAACAGGTAGAAAAAAACCTAGAGGCTAAAATACGAGTATCCGAAGAAGAACAGGGAAAAGAAACAAAGAGAGGCAGTATCTAGAGAGATACTGGGTTTTTCTTAGATTCAGGGAGCACTGTCGTGCTGTGTGGGATAAAAATAAATAAAAGTACACACCTAAGCACACTGTAATGAAAACAGAACACCAAAGACAAAACCTTGAAAGCCACTAGAGGGGACAAAATCGAGGACTTAATAAGCTAAGGCAGTGAAAATTATAGGAGACTTCTCAATGGGTACAAAGAAGTTGGGAGATAATGAAACAAATTGGAGAAAGTTTACTACCACTCATATCTCTTCACTGAAAGAGCCACAAATAGTGTGCTGGGCTGAACGTGCCCCTTCAAAACCCATGTCTGCTCCAAACCTATGCATGGCATCTGACTGGGAAGCAGGCCTTTGCAGGTGTGATCAGGGAAAGATGAAGTTATAATGGGTTAGGTTTGGCACTAAATTCAATATAACTGGTGTCCTTACAAGAGGAGAATTTGAACCAGAGACAGAGATAGACGTATAGACAAAGGAGAATTCCATGGGAAGGTGGAGTCAGAGACATAATACCTACAAGTCGGTCAATACCCAGGACTACTAGTAACCACAGAGGTAGGAAGGAATCTCCCATACAAGCTTTCAAGGGAACATGGCCCTGCTGACACCAACATGATGATTTCAGACTTCTATCCCCCTCTCCCTAAACCACACAGTTTGTAGCACTTTGTTAAAGCAACTCTAGAAAACCAATATCAGAAGACCAAACCCACTGCTGTGAGCTGATTCCGACTGATATAGGGTTTCCAAAGGAGCCCTGGTGTCAAAGTGGGCTACGAACTGGTCTACTAATCACAAAGCCAGCAGTTCAAATCCACCAGTTGCTCCATAAGACAAAGATGAAGCTTTCTACTCCTTTAAAGAGTTACAGCCTCAGAAATCCACTGAGCAGTTTTACCTTTAAGGGAGTAGAAAGCCTCACCTTTGTCTTACAGAATAGGGTGTTTGCATAGACTGGATGGCGGTGAATTTGGGTTAGTTTTTGTGTTGTTTTTTTAAAGGGTTTCAGGTACTATACATTTTTAGAGGAGCCTCACCTTTCTCCCTTAAAGTTGGTGGTAGGTTTAGAACCATAAACCTTGTGGTCAGCAGCACAGTACTTAACCCACAGTGCCACCCAGGATCCTTAGGAAATGAAAATGTAAAATGATATGTTTCACAAGAAGAAGGAAACTGAACTCAAAATGCAATGGCTGTGAGAAGCCAGTAATAATAATAATAAATAATAATCCGATGATGATGACGATGACTTACCTCATAACCTAATGATCACAAAGCTCACTCTTCATCGGGGCCATTTAGAGCATTTGCTTTATATCTCCCATTTATTCACCGAGTCTCCATTTTAGGTGATGGTCCCCTAATTCCCCATATTGGAGTAGACAGTTCATGAAAACTTATCCATCTTGGCATACATCTTTCCCAGACTTACTCCAAACTTGACAACCAAATGGTTGTCCTCTCAGCCTCACAAATGACATAATTAAGAAGACCCAGTTACATACCCTTTAGAATATATGTGCACAAAGTGCTAACACACTGTCTGGCACAAACATAAACCCAATAAATGACAGCAATTACTATTAGCATTATAAACTTTGCCAGTTAACTTTTTTAGTGAGTAGTACATGAATGTATTCAGATTATTAAAAAATAGGTCCCAAGATTTCATTTAAAATTATAAAAACCAAATAATAGCATTACTATTAACTAAACTGTATCAAGTGCTATAAGCTAAACCCTGTACATTCCCCCTTGCACCATCTGTGAGTGATGAGCAGATCAATATGCCTGAATCTCAGCAGATCTTCCCTTACAGACAGACACCTTTCCTACTGGTTTTTGTCAACATCATATAGAAGTGGCAGTCAAGTCTTTCTCTGAAGGTTCTACTGACCACACTCGGACTGGTTATTTGCTTGCCTTCCATGGCCCAGATTCAGTTCCAATGCACCTCATGCGCAGCCATTACCCATAGGTGGGTGGAAACGTGTCTGTTGCTAGAATGCATGTTTCCTCAGAGCTTCCAGACTATGTGAGTGCCGTGGTTTGCCCACATCTCACTAGTCCAGGCAGTCTCTGGGTGTGGGCACAGGTAAGCCGGGTCCTTACCCCTCCACCACCGTCCTCTCTCCTAAGACCTCCGCTCTAAGCTCAGGATGTGATGGGTGCGGGGGAAGGACGGTGTGTGGGCATCAGGAGGTGTGGGTTCCTGGAGTCAGTGCCTCTGTCTCCCCATGTCATCCTGATCTACCATCTTGCGGCCTCCTGTCTTTATCTGTGAACAAGGGGGTTGGATGGACTAGGAGGAAAGGCCTTGCAGTCTACACTTCCCAAAAGTGAGGTGATGAAAACCCTATGGATTCCAACGGTCTGATCCATAACAAATGATGGGGTGCTGGAGAAGAATGTTGAAGGTATCATGGACTGCTAAAAGGACATACACATCTGTCTTAGAAGAAGCTAGAGTACTTCTTAGAGGCAAGGACGGTAAGGCTTTGTCCAACATCCTTTGGACATATTGTCAGGAGAGACCAGGCCCTGGAGAAGGACATCATGCTTGGTAAAGTGGAGGGGCTCCCCTGCACCCTGCCTGGCTCATCTCCTCCCCACAACCCTTCAGTTAGGGGTGTCCGGTTGACTACCATTGGGCTCTGAGTCTCCACTCTGCACTCATCCACATTTTCAATGATATGATTTTTTTGTTCCTTGATGCTTGATACCTGATCCCTTCGACAGCTCGTGGTCACACAGGATGCCGTGCAGGGTAGCAACGATGAAACATATAACTTTCCTCTAGTTCTTAAATACTTCCTCTCCCCCCCCCCCCCGCCGCTATCATGATACCAATTCTACCTTACAAATCTGGCTAGACCAGAAGATGTACACTGGCACATATAGCAACTAGAAACACAGGGAACCCAGGACAGATGGCTCCTTCAGGACCAGTAGTGAGAGTGGCGATGCCTGGAGGGTGGAGAGAATTTGGGGTAGAAAGGGGGAACTGATTACAAGAATCTACATATAACCTCCTCCCTGGAGGAGGGACAGCAGAGAAGGCGGCGGGGGGGGGGAAGATGTTGGACAGTGTAATATATGACAAAATAATAATTTATGAATGATGAAGGGTTCATGAGGTAGTGGGGAGGGAAGGGGAAAATGAACAGCAGATATTAAGGGCTCAAGTAGAAGGCAGATGTTTTGAGAATGATGATGGCAACAAATGTACAGATGTGCTTCACACAATGGATGGATGCATGGATTGTGATCAGAATTGTGCGAGCCCCCAATAAATTGATTTTTTTTTAAAAGTGGAGGGGCAGCAAAAGAGGAAGGCCCTCAACAAGACAGATTGACATGGTGGCTGTGTCAATGAGCTCAGACATAGGAACAATTGCGAGGAGGGCACGGGGCATGCATTGTTTGGTTCTGGTGTGCATAGGGCTGCTATGGGTCAGAACCAACGTGATGACACCAAACAACAGCAAGGAGGCCTCGACAGCATCCACTGTACATGGAGCCACCATGAATGGGGGTGACTTGACCACAGCTAACACCACCACCACCACAACAGTGAGCTCTGGCCAAAGAGAGATGTGCAGTGGGAGGACCAAGGCGAAAAAGTATATACACATTAACATGCGAAGTGACTGTGGCACGATGAGGCTCCGTGTGCCACGATCCACTAAAAGACACGTGTGTTTTTGCCTCTAAATATAGGTATAGTCCAATGACAAAAACAGCAACTCATAACACAGGCAAGTGTCCAAGGAGACACACTGCAGATATACCGAAGAGCTTGTTGATAGAGACTCCGCGGAGTTCTGTAGCTGAAACGGTGGTATAAATAGAAATCCTGGGCCCAAAAGCCAAAATGCCAGACAAGCACCTGTCCTCTTTGTGATCAACCAAATAAATTGATGTCCAAAGCAGAGTCCCCTCTGGCCACCTTCCTTTTTCAGTGTTCACAGAAGTTACTTTGATTCATAATGCTTTTACACAACGAGTATGCTTTCTCTCTCCTTCTCTCTCCCCCAGAGCCCTCAAGTCAAGATTCAATGGGCTTTTAAGTGCCCAGTTCCTACTCTGTCTTGGGCATTTGCACACGGCTATCTCATTTAATATTAATATTAAAGCTCTCTTACACGCTAGCATGCCTGGGTAGCAGCAGGAAGCTGAGAGCTGGAGGGGCGCCGTGGTTTGCCCACATCTCAGTAGTCCAGGCCGTCTCTGGGTATGGGCACAGGTAAGTCGGGTCCTTAACCCTCCACCACCACCCTCTCTCCTTAGACCTCCACTCTAGGCTCAGGATGTGATGGGTACAGGAGAAGGAGCCGTGTGTGGGCATCAGGAGGTATGGGTTCTTGGAATTAGTGGCTTCTCTGCCTCCCCATGTAATCCTGACCTACCATCTTGGGGCACTCTGTCTTCATCTGTGAATGTGTGCATGTGTGTGTAGGGGGGTGTTTGGATAAAAGGATGGGTGGACTCTCTGACTTGTCAATTTCAAGAATCTCCTTGGGCAACCAGTATCAGTTACTGATGTTCTTGTTGGATGCCATGGGGGCTGTTGAAATTCAGAGTGACCCAAGGCACAACAGAACGGAACACCGCCCGCTCCTGCGCCACCTGCACATGTTCCTGCACTTGAGCCCATCGCTGCACCCACTGCGTCAGCCCAGCTTGTTGAGGCTGCGATAGTTTATGGTGCCAGCCTGGCCGATAAACACAAGTAGGATTAACTGAAGGGCAGAGGGATAAACGGCTCGGTGAGCCTCGCCTTGCTTGTTCTGTGCCTCAGTGTAAAGGGGTACACTACCTGTGGGATGCCTAGCCTATGGACTGTGTCGCTGTAAGTTGAGGTCCCTTTAAGCCCACATGATTGGAATGTTTATCTCTGGAGCTGGGGACCGACAGTTGATGACAGTTGGGGACCTGCCTTGCTGTTTGCTGTCTGGATATATAGCCCAGCTCTCTCTACAGAAGGGGACTGGCAACTGGTGGCTCTCAAGCCTTAAAGGACTGCTAGTGTCTCACTGCTTTATAATCTGTTAATTTCTTGTATTATCTATCTGTATATAATTTAACGGTTCATTTCTTTTATTATATATCTATCTTTATAAATATATTTATATATAATTACTAGCAATCTGGTTTGTCTCTCTAGAGAATCCTGTCCAACACAAGGACTTTCCTCTTTTTAACTGCCCCTCTCCTGATAGGACACACAAAATCTGGATTGGTGGGGGGAAAGCATCTTTCTACCTCACTATGGACCATGCACATCTTGGTTCCTGACTGCAGAGTACCAAAGGTAGAACTGGAGTCTAAGAGTGGTAGAGCCAACAGCTAATGTGCTAGGGCTGTTAGCTGAAAGGCTGGAGGCTTCTGAGGTGTCTCAGAAGAAAGGCCTAGTGGTCTGCTTCTGACAAATCAGCCTCCGAAAGCCTCCAGTGGAATCCACAGTCTGTCCCCTACTCTGGCCAGGACAATTGCCGAGGACAACATAGCAGTGTGTGGGCTTGAAGAGCTGGCTGTGGAGGCTTCTGAAGCCAGACTTTACTAGAGACGTCCTGAATAAGTAGCTACAAAGCTGTTAATTGGATTTGGCAAGTTGTTGAGTCACTGTCAGGAAAGATCAGGCTGCTCGGCCCAGAGGATAAGGCCCATCCTGTCAGCCACCCAGAACATCCTCTTTGTCATTAAAAGGAACAGGAGTGTGTGAAAACACACTGTGGGTTAGCTTTCACCAGCTATGATGAGTAATTAAAACTTGACAGACCACAATTAGAAAGCATCCGCCGCAACCTTATTTCGCCATTTGTCTTGTAATTAAACGGGTCCTGTGATCTAGAAAGCTGTACAGATTTCTGGTCAGGCGGGGCAGAAACACACACAGGTCCTTACCTGTGAGGCTGCCCTGATGTATTAGTTAGGACCTCTCCTTTTGGAAGGAGGGTAGAGAAAACTCTTAAGTGTTTCCTATAAATCACTGGTCTTTCACTTCTCAAGACCTTGGCGCATTCCAGCTGGGAGGTGCAGTGAGCCTGGCCCTGCACAGAACACTGCAGGGAAGCCCAGAGCAGAGCTACTTGCAGAGCTCCTGTAGCCAGAAACAAGCACCGACCTCAACCACCGCACAGAGGGATGCTGCCTTGGAGTGACCCTGCAGGACAGAGAACGCCTCCTTAGGTGGTCTGAGACTGTAAATCTGTGCAGGAACAGACAGCCTCAACTTTCTCCTCTGCAGCAGCTGTTAGGTTTGACCCACTGACTTGCTGTTAGCAGCCCAGCCCACTACTGGCCCCACCACCAGGCTCTTAGGGGAAAAGTCAGTCGTACTATAAAAAAAGAAATGTTCAGTAGGGTAGCCCTGCCTTCTATCACAAACTAGGGGACACACATAGTTTTCAATAGAAGAGATTCAACCGAGCCAGGGCTCCTCATCCAGAAGCAATGGCTGGCACATCTAAGGTGACTCTGGGATCGGAGTCACAGGGCTTGGAAGGGCACGTGACAAGGGTGGTGGGCACTGGGATGCAAGTCGTCTCGGTGGTCCCAGAGCCAGAACAAAGGGCAGAGAAGAAGCACAAACTCCTTTGTCTCATGACTTGGGGTCAGGTGGAGGGGAGGTGCTTTTACCCCACTAGCTAGGAGATATTCACGATTGGACTTAGATTTAGTGACTCATTTCAAAGGGTGTCTCACTAGCATTAGAGGACATTCACTTAATAATGCGTGATTTTTAAGCTTGCTTTGCTTAGTAGGAAAAAACCAGTCAATTACTTGCTGGGAATTGCTGCATTTTAATTTTCCATGAAAGCATCAAACATTTGGGACAGCAGCTCCTGGCTTCCAGGTTGGAAGAAACCCGTGGTCTAGTTGTTGGAGAGCAAAGATAAGAAGCCAAGCCCAGGGGCCAAGGTCACTTCACTGGCGCTCCTGGCATTCCCCCTTAGACTAACATGCCACGGAGGTTCACTCTCCTTCCGTGATTTGCCAAAAGAAAGTCGCAGCGAAAAGATTGCGTCTGTTGTTTTATGGCAGTGAGCTTGAACTTAGAATGCAGGCTCCATCGCAGACCTGGTATCAGATTTGGTATTCGGACCTCAGCCCAGCCCTCCCCATCAACCTACTTTCCTACACAGCTGGCTTCAACAGCCTCCGCCTCAACCTGGGTCTTAGGCTTCCATCCTATGTGTGTGTGGTCTAGCCTGCCTGCCTTCCGCCCTCAAGAAGTTTTTCTGGCTCCCTTCTTCCGTGAGTCCCCAGCATTACCATGTTATGCTGTCTGCTCATGTGGAGAGAGCAGGCTCTGCTTCCCTTTTACTGTCATGTCCTGAGAACCCAGCATTGCGCTTGGCCCACAGGAGCACTCACAGAGATTGCTGAATGGCAAATGAGCACTTTTCTACACCTAACAGGATGTCTCAGGCTGGGTTCTGTAGAGAAACACTGCCAGTGGGAGGTTTATCTCAAGGAAGAAGGTCACACAACTGTAGGGGCTGGCAAGTCCCCCCAAGACCATGGATCGGCCATCAGGCATCTCTTGACTCACAGAGCTGCAACGACTGATGTACTCAAGACAGGCAGGTCAGATGGCATCCTTCTGACTACAGAAGCGAATGAATCCAAGGTTGGTAGGTAAGATAGCATGCTTCTGACAGCTTCCAGGATTGACAGGCAATACAGCAGAGGTACTCAAGTCCAAAGAACTTGAGGTCGGATGATGAGCCAGATGCAGGATCCAGGACCAGCAAAAAGCAAGCACCCTTTGCCAGAACATCCACATATATTGGAATCCGGCACACGCCCAAGGAAACTCCCTTTCAATTGATTGGCTGCTCTTAGTAGATTTCATCATGCAAGTTGTTACATTATATTACAATTTATGGGGGATTACTACATCTTAATTGCCAAGTCAATGAGAATCAGGTTGGCACACAATTTTAACTATCACAGCTGGTGAGGGCAAGGAAGTAGTGTCAAGCCCGAGAAAAATTTTACCACCTATCTTACACCCCTGGCCTAGTGGCCTCCCGGCTGTTTTTCCCCAGATGGGTTAGGTGTATGATGATGGTCTGTGGAGTTGGCATTTGAAGGTGGTCCTGAGTGTTCCATGCATGCTCTCAGAAAAAAACGACCTCATGCCCCATTGCAGGGGAAGAGACGGACTAGCAGACTGCATGGTGGCACCAGTGGTAGAGTGGGGAGACATGAAAGATCAATCTCTTTACAGACGTTTCGCTTTATACACAGTAAAAGTGCCAGAGGCAGAAGTTTTTATCTCATGCTGGGAGCATCACTTGAAGAGAAGCTGTTCTCCAGGGCCTTCAGTCCAGGATGTCTGGGACCCAGGGCTGAAGAATGCACTGCAAGCAGACAAGCTTGCTCCCACCCCCCACCCCCGGGGGAACCACACACCAACTCCCAGGGGCAGGCTATTGTTGAAATCTCCTTCTAGGTGTCATCTGGGGACCATGCCAGTGCCCCTGTTCACAGGTAGGTTCCTTTCTTCTCCTCCAGGTAAGCTGGCCTGGCTTTTTGCTCATCTCAGCAGGTTAAAAAGGTAATTATCTGCTGGCTGGCGGGGGGATGTAAGGTACCAAATGGGGAACTTTAGCAATTAAAATAATGAACAGCGTCACCACGGCTGGAAAAATACAGTTTTAAAGGAATACTCTGCAGAAAGGTTAAAATATGAATTGATGAGGATGGTTCTGGATGGTTCTATCCCATAATTACAGGCAGTGCCTGTTTCCACATCACAGACTTGGGGGGTACATTGAGTGGTGTGCTTCCCCAGCACCCCTCTGGCTCCCTATCACCTCTGGCTCATTTTGGTATAAAAGGGGGTTATAAAAGCCCAATGATGTATTCAGTCTGCTATTTACAGTGAAGGGACATTTTGTGCTTTCTTTAAATAGGTCTTTTAAAATTCCGCTGAAAAGATCTAATAAAAAACCCAATTAGACAAGATACATAATAAATAAAAAACCTAAAGTGGTCTTTTTCTGTGTAGGATATTCATTGAAAGATAAAAAGATCATTAAACGGCAGGCACCTACGATGAAGCCTATCTTCTACCGACGACTATACTGAGGGCTACTGCTACTTAAACGAAAGGCTGGCAAGGAGCAGGGGATGGGGAGCCATGGGTGGCAGTGGTGGGCTTGCCCCCTCTGCCTGAGAACCCTAAAAATTCACTCTATACATTTTGATTTCCACAGAAGCTTTCTCCCCAGGGAATTTGGCATCACAAGGACTAGACAGTCAAACAGAGCTAATAATAACTTCCTTGTTGCTGTAGTCCTAATTCAGAAAGTCGGTTTTATTTTATAATATTTCTGTTTTAGGAGCTCATTTTGTGTGCTTAGGTTGTTGATGTTAATTATCGTTTAAATGGTATAGCTTATGATGTCAATATTATTACTTTCCCCCATGGAGTGCCAAGTGCTGCAGATAAAGTTAATGAAGTGGCCCAGTTGAGCAGAATGACCAAGATGTTCGGAAGATTAACTTTGCCACCAACACTTAATCGATGAAGAGATCTTGATGGGGATGTTTTCGTTACGGTTGGCCATTAGACCTTGCAGTTAAGTTTTCTGTGCGTGTCTGTGTGTGTGCTATGTTGTTGTTAGGTGCCATCGAGCTGGCTCCCCCTCGTGGCATCCTTATATATAATGAAAGGAAATGTTTCCCAGTCCTGCCCCATCGTCATGATTGTCCATTGCTGTGGCTACTGCATCGGTCCATCCCTGATGGTTTCCCTCATCGTCAATGGACCTCTGCTTTTCTAAGCATAATGTTCTTTTCTAACAACTGGTCTTTTCTGAAGACGCTCTGGAAAGTTGGTCCAGATATTGGAACCGATGGAACCCCTGAGCTGTAGAGATGAGGCTTGGAATCAGAGAGAGCTAGCTGAGTTTGCACACTCAAGTTCTGTTATTTACGGTTGTGGATTTGGCAGAATGATTTCTTCCTCAAGCTCCACAACCAGCCTCTGTCTGTATGGGGGGTGGTACCTCCCAAAATAACCCAGATCCCCCCCAAAAAAAGTTATGTACTTAAATGTTTTTACAAAACAATCTTATCACCTTTAAGGGACTATCCGTTACACTTAATCCATTTGTCAAATCTGCGGTTCCATTCTTGGAAACATTTTTCATACTCATCTGTGTGGATGGCTGACAGCACCCCCTTTGTTATTTCCCTCACCTCTTCTGTGTCATCAAATCACTGTCCTTTTTTGCCCCTCTTCATTTGAGTAAACAAAAAGAAGTCACAGGGAGCAAGGTCAGGTGAGTAAAGTACATGGGGCATGCTTTTTTTTTTTGACAAAAACTGACGCATGGAGCGATGCACTGTCTTCGCAGCTAAACCTGTCCCCCGTCTGCCACAAATCAGACCTTTTTTGTTGCACACCGTTATGCAATCTTTACAGAACCTCTAAAGAGAAAGCTTGCTTCAAATGCAGTATGAGAGGACGTTTTCATCCATTTGGCAAGTTGACAGAAGTCTAGATTGAAGTCTATCATCAATTGACATTTCACCTTTTTTGAAATGAGAAAACCACTCGTACACGTGAGTTTTTCCCATAGTGTGGTCCTTGTAAGCTGTGCTCCAAATCAAAACCGTTTAGGCGGCATCTTTTCTGAGCAGGAAACAAATTTCACAGCTGCATGCTGTTCTCTTAAATCAGTCATCACAAAAAACAAGGTTCAAGCAAAATTGTTTTTACAAAAAAATTCACTGTGACCACAGAGTACCTTCCCAGGTGTCGTCACTGGGTGCTGGGTGCACTAACTCAGAGTGAGTTGCACGAAGCTCACTTAGCGGGAAAAATGTTACTACAAAAGCTCTGCTCCATCCAGCGTAATTCCGGTTTTTCTTGGCTACGCCCTCTTATATGGAGACTAAATAATACCTCAGGGGAATGTTGTATGGATAAGTTGCATATCAGTTAGGATTCAATTTGTATATCACTAGCAGATCACAGAAATCGTATTTCAAGTGGACTCAATGGAGGCAGAGTGGTTTGGGATCAAATTCATTGTTTCAATAAGCAGGTCGGAACAGAGCACTGTACTCTTTTAACATCACATGGAATCAAGTTTAAAATAGCGATTTAAAAGATTAATTAGAAAATAGGGGCAGGAAGTTTATTTAACGGGGGATGACAAACTCAGAAAAAGACAGTGAAAATGGTTACACAAAACGGAATTGGTGTCATTGAACTACACATATAAAAACTGTCGAATTGTTGTACATTCTGCTGTGTATATTATCAATGCAACAGTAAAGCAAAAATAAAATCAATTATTAAAAAAAAAAAAAGAAAGCAGCAGCCAGCAGGTGGGTTATGCTAGCCAGTGCTCTGCTTTTCTCAGTCTGCTCTCTGACACATGGGCTTCAGGCCTTTCATCCACATAGCATTCCATCCCCCTACGTTCTCTCTCTGGAGAGAGGAAACTCCCAGAAGCCCTCTGACACACACACACACACACACACACACACACACACGCCAACTCTTCACAAAAGCACTTATCCCAGCCACCTAAATCAACTCCTGTCACACAGGAAGTACTGTGGACAGATGGGCTTCGGCCTAGAAGGAATGGAGTGAGCGTAATTAGCTTAGATTAACTAGGAAGTCGCCCCTGAGGTTAAGGCTAACCTCCCAATCTATGAGGCTGCTATAGAGCAGCAAGGTTGAAAGGGTGTTGAGGAGAAATGCACAGTGGACATTACAGAGACATAAAGGATGCTAGCACTCAGTGAATGAAACCATTACTGTGCATGTAGTGGAACAAACAGAACCTTACTAAATGCCTGTAACTCTGGTGGCATAGTGGGTTATGCATTGGGCTGCTAACAGCAAAGTCAGCAGATCGAAACCACCAGCTGCTCCTGAGAAGAAAGCAAGGCTTTCTACGCCTTTAAAGAGTTGTAGTTTGGGGAACACATAAGGCCAGTTCTACCCTGTCCTTTAGGGGTGCTATGAGTCGGGATCGACTCAATGGCAGCGAGTTTGGTTTGGTTTAATTTAAATGTGGGTGAAAGGGGACAGCAGACGGTGTACAATATGAAAATAATAAGGATCTATAATTTATCAAGGGGCCACAAGGAGGGGAGGGTATGGGAGGGAGGGGAAAAAAGAGGAGCTGAAACCAAGGGCTCAAGTAGAAAGAAAATATTTAGAAAATGATGATGGCAACATATGTACTGATGTGCTTAATACAATTGATGTATAGGTTGTTATAAGAGCTGTAATAGCCCCCAATAAAATGTTTTTTTTTAAAAAAAACTTACTGAAATAGTAAATTTACTTATCCGTTCTTCTGAGGAGACTGAAATAGAGAAGTCTGACCGCAGGATGGTTCATGGCTATGCTTTCCGAACCTGCATACAGTCTTTCTTCCAGCTCCTCCCAGACCCTGCCTGACATCTACCACCACCAAGCTGCTCTCTCTTAGGAAGTCACATTAACAGTGAGTGGTGAGCCTCCAACAGCACTAGCAGAAAAGCACATGGCTTTTTTGGGGTTTTATTTTTAAAAATCATTTTATTGGGGCTCATACAACTCTTATCACAATCCACACATACAGCAATTGTATAAAGCACATTTGTACATTCGTTACCCTCATCATTCTCCAAACATTTGCTCTCCATCTAAGCTCCTGGCATCAGCTCATTTTCCCCCTCCCTCCCCGCTCCCTTGATAACCCCTTGATAATTTATAAATTATTATTGTGTAATATCTTACACTCTCCGATGTCTACTTTTACCCACTTTTCTGTTGTCTGTCCCTGATGGAGGAGGTTATATGTAGATTCTTGTAATCCATTCTCCCTTTCCAACCCACTCTCCCCTCCTCCCTCCCAGTATCGCCACTCCAAGTAGCACCACTAGTCCTGAAGGAACCATCCGCCCTGGATTCCCTGTGTTTCCAGTTCCTATCGGTACCAGTGTACATCCTCTGGTCTAGCCAGATTTGTAAGGTAGAACTGGGATCATGATAGTGGGTGGGGAGGAAGCATTAATGAACTAGAGGAAAGTTGTATGTGTCATCGTTGCTACACTGCACCCTGACTGGCTTGTCTCCTCCCCGCGATGCTTCTGTAAGGGGATGTCCAGTTGCCTACAGATGGGCTTTGGGTCCCCACTCCGCACTCCCCCTTATTCACAAGGATATGAATGTTTGTTCTTTGATGCCTGATACCTGATCCCTTCAACACCTGTGATCACACAGGCTGGTGTGCTTCTTCCATGTGGGCTTTGTTGCTTCTGAGCTAGATGGACAGTATATCTTTTGATAGCCAGGGACCATCAGCTTTCTTGACCACAGTTACTTAAGCACCGGAAAAGCACATGGCTTTGTTCTATGCCAATTCACCTCTGAACAAATGCTAGCATGAAACTTTCATAAGGGCCATTATGAAGGCTGGCTGAAACCTTCTAACAGGCACGCTGTGTTTTACAGTTGCAATGAGACGGCAAAACCGGAAGCACTGAGTCAGTGCTCTCATATATCAAACTATACCTTTCAGCTGCTGTAAGGAAAGTGCTGTATGTCCTCCAAGAGCTAGCGTCCCACAAGAGGGTGGGCTGAGGACTCCAGTCTGAGGGCTGCAGTGGACAGAAGAATTGGACACGGTTTCCAGGGTGGCAGATGACTTGAAGAATGTAAGGCACCAAGTTATAACTGTCCCATGAAGGAAATTTTAGAGATATGAAAAGTTCAAAAAGGAGCTTAGGTAGTAATTCAATAAGATGCTGAAACTTTGAAAGAATCTTTTTTTTTTGAGACTCTCAAGTGAGATGGGAATTACAGTCAAGAAAATGTTTGAATTTAAAATAATTAGGCTTGCACAGTGAACACCCGAGTGTGCTTCGTAGTTCCCTTGGCCTTGACACTGTGCTAGAGCAATGTCTGGTCTTTTCCTCTGCATGGAAAGGCATGTTCATCTTTTCAAATGTATTCAAAAGGTCAGCACATCTTAATACAAAAAATAATAAAATAAAATAATTAGGCATGTTTTATAAGACAGTAAACATAAGACTGAACCCATGTATTCTGCTCCTGCCCCATAACTCTCCCATAGCCCTACCTTTCCCTAACCCCACATTCACACTTGAAACCAACCTAGTGGCTACCAGGCAAAAGCGTCCATGATCTCTGGCGTTCCATGGCCCCATTCCTCAGCAGTGCCTTCTACATACAGAAATTCCTTCTAAGACTACTAGGATTTTTTTTCTTCCTTTTAAAATAAACTCTTATGGGGTAAGAAGTTTGCCTATTTATAATAATGTTACCTGATTCCTTGTTTCTAATGTCCTCAAATATACTCACTCCAGTGAAAACAGTAAGGATAGTGGAAGGGAAAGAGTTGATGTCTGCTCACAAAGTTAAACGTGTGACCACGATGACTCACCAACTGCACTCTTAGGGACTTTCTCAAAACTGTGGAAAGCAAAGATGCAAACAGATAGCTGTGCACATACAAAGCAGCATCACTCACAATAACCAAAACGAAGGAACAGTGCAGGCATCCCTTATGAAATGAGTGGATAAACAAAAGGTGCTTTTCAAAACATTCATAGAAAAATGGAATTGAAAGATAACGTAATTTTTTTCCTACAAACTTTTTGAAATCCCCTTGGATCCACAGTGGAATATTACCAAGTCATTAAAAGGAAATTTTATCTCTTCAACAAATGGTGCTGGGAAAACTGAAATTCCATATCCAGGAAAACAAAGAAAGATCAATGCCTCAGGCCACATGCAAAACAAACTCAAAATGGATTCAAGTCCTAAATGTACAAACTAAAACAAAAATATTCTTAGAAGAATAAGCAGAGGCCTGGCTTTCATAATGGATTGTCTAATATAATAAAAGCAGAAAGAGCAAAAGAAAACAAAGTGGGATGGGGCTCATAAAAATTAAAAGCTGAAGAGTGAAGCAGGACCTCACCCCATGCACAAAAACAAACTCACAATGGATTAGACAAGGATCACATTCAAAGTGGTATGGTCGCACTCATCTGTGGCCCTTGGACTTTAAGTCTGAGACGCCCTACTGTGAGAAGAAGCAGATGACCGCTAGCCCAAGGGTGCAGAACTGGCAGGCATTGGACTTTGGTTCCGGCCTGTTGCCTTGAGGGTGCAGAATGAATGGCAGGCTGTAACTACCATATACTTACTATTTTAATACTCTCCTTGCTTTCTGATGACATGTAGTAATCTGGTGAACGTGGGTCTTCCATTGTGAATGAATATCATTGGCAGTTTTGCTTTATCACCAATCCCCATTGTTTGTGTAAATAGTGTCACTTAAGAGTACAATCTATGCAAGTCAATAATGCATGTATTATAGTTCATAGCTGGCCTATTTCCTTTTCTCAACAGTGCTTTAAATATTATACCATTGGTTAAATTAATGAAGGTTAAGTGCGCATCAAGAAAACATCCCAACCCAGTGCTGTCCAAGCCCACAAGTCCAACATTAACCAATATGTCTGACACCAATCCACAAAGTCCTCCTCCATCTCACAAAAAACACACTATGATGCCAATTGCAGGAGGAAAGCCAAGTGAGTGAATGTATACGCATCTCAGCGCTGGAAGAGGTCTCCACACAGCTGCTCCAGTACCCAGGGCTGCATCGGGGTAGGTACACGTGGCTTCTCCTCATGGATGTCTTGCAGGAAGTGAGCCTTGCAAGCTGACGCAGGGAACTGGCTAAAGCAGCTGCACCCTGGTCCAACCATCAGAAAGCAAGAGACCCGAGAACTAGAAAGGCGAGGCTCACCGAGCCATTTACCCCTCCACCCTTCAATTAACCCCACCTGTGTGTATCAGCCAGGTTGGTACAATAAACTAACTAACCTAACTACTATTTAGTCAATTCCAACTTATGGTGATCCTATAAGACAGGGTAGAAATGCTCCTGTGAACATGTGATTTACAGAAGGCTATCATGACAGTGGAAGCCCAAAATCCATTTTCAGGGTCCCCACATGGATTAGGCCTCAGGTGAATCCCTTCTGACCACAGTTGAGGGATGTGAACAGCCTTGTTACCAGACAGAACGCATTAATGGTTCCTTGGGGGGCAGCCGGGGAGGTTAGAGGGAAATGGGTAGCTAATAACGAGAGTACTAGAACGAAGAAACTGTTCAAAAATTGATTGCATTGATGATTGTAAACTCTTGTTTTGTACAATTCTTTTTTAATATGATCAAACTATTGAATTACATGTTTTGTGAATTATGTACCAATAAAACTGCATTAAAATAAATAAATGTAATGGAAAACTTCAAAAAAAAACATAAAAATGGATTAGAGACCTAAATAAAAATGCCAGAATTATCAGGATAATCAATAAGAATATTGGGACATGATCTGACCCCATCACACTGGGACGAAACACTAAGGGCAACAGAGCTGCAAAGGGAGCAAAGCTACGAAGTCCCAGAGGAATACCAAAAATAGCCTTTGGGGAAAGAGTATGGTACCCCATCAGACTTGACTGGAAAACACTCCTAAAGGTCAAAAAACAAACCTAGAACTATTTATAAGCTTTCCCTTTTTTTTTTTTGTCATTGGCTTTCTTTTTGTTACTGTTATTTTGTTTGGGGTTTATGTGTGTGTGTGTGTGTGTGTGTGTGCGTGCGTGTGTATGTGTAGCAGTGGTTGTTTTGTTGGTTTTGTCTTCCTTTGTTGTTTTGCTTGGCTTTGCCTGGCTTTTGTGCTTATTCATGTCTCTGCATGTCTATCTAGATAAGATAGGTGGGATACACACCTTGGAGAAGAAAACAACAGGACTGACAGTTCTTGGGGGACAAAGGAGAAGGGCAGGTGGGAGAAAGGAAGAGGGGGTTTAACCAACCCATGGACAAGGGAATAACAAGTGAACTAAAGTCAATGGAAAGAAAGGCATAGGAAGCTTAGTAGGGCTTGATCAAGGCCAATGTAACAGTGAAGAATTACTGAACCTGAATAAAGGCCCAACATGATAGTGGGACAAGAGGAAAGCAAAAGAAAATAGAGGAAAGAACTGGGAAGGCAAATGACATTTATAGAGGTCTAAATACAGGCATGTACATGTATAAATATATTTATATGTAACAATCGGGAAATAGATTTATGTACTTATATTTATATAAGTATTAAGGTAACAGATAGACATTTGGCCTCTATTCAAATACCCCCTCAACACAAGAATACTTTGTTCTAATAATCCAGCATTCTGTGATGCTCACCTTCCCAACATGATCGCTGAAGACAAAATGGGTACATAAGCAAATGTCATAAGAAAGCTGAGGGGGCCCGCCAATCAAAAGACATAGCCATCTGGAATCTTAAAGGTTTGAAGATAAACAAGCAACTATCTAGCAGAGAAGCAACAATATCCCATGGAAGAAGTACACCATCCTGTGTGATCATGAAGTGTGGATGGGAATCAGGTATCAGGTGTCTAAGACCAAGAACAAAATCATACCAATGTGAATGGGGGGAGCGCAGAGTGGAGACCCAAAGCCCATCTGTAGACAATTGGACATCCCCTTACAGAAGAGTCACAAGGAAGAGATGAGTCAGTTAGGATACAGTACAGCACCAATGAACACATAACTTTCCTCTAGTTCTTTAATGTTCCCCCCCTCCACTATCATGACCTCAAGTCTACTTTACACATCGGACTAGACCAGAACCAGTGTAGCAGTACACTGCTACAGATGAGAGCCTGTAACACAAGGATCCAGGACAGATAAACTCCTTGGGACCAATAATAAGAATAGAGATACCAGGAGGATAAGGGTAAGGTGTGGAGAGAAAGGGGAATCAATCACAAGGATCGATATATAACCCCCTTCCAGAGGATGAACAATAGAAAATTGAGTGAAGAGAGGCAGAGGACGATGTAAGATATAAAAATAATAGTCTACAATTTATCATGAGGGAGGGAGAGGGAGGGAAAATGAGGAGCTGATATCAAGGACTCAAGGAGAAAGAAAATGCTATAAAATGATGGTGGCAACATATGTACAAATGTGCTCGACACAATGGATGAATGTATGGATTGTGATAAGAGTTGTAAGAGCCCCCAATAAAATGATTTTAAAAAGAATACTAGGACAAACTTATAGGGCCATATTGCAGGGTATTCATGGATTACCAAATATAATAAAGGAAATGCACACAGTAGAAGACAAAATAGATGTTGGGATCTATTAAATAGGAAACACTTAAGTACATCAAAGAGTTCATTAAAAGGGTAAAACATGAGTCCATGGATTGTGAAAAATCTTTAGCACAATGGACAAGGGGCTACTTACTAATTCTATAGACTTCTGGAACACCTCATTAAGAAAAAGAAACCCCCAATAATCCAATCAAAATATGGGAAAAGTACATGAATAGGCAATTCCTAGGGCGGACACTTGAATACCTAACAAAAACAAGAGGAAACACTCACTAGCCATGCAAATCAAAGCACCAACAAGATATCACCTTACACCCACAACCACAGCCCAATTAAAAAACAAAGAATACGCGGGGTCCACCCATGATTTGAACTTCTGGTGACCCCCTCTCCCACGGTCGACCAGGCACGTCACTAGCTGTGCTAGCTGCAGAGTGCCTTAGAGAGCTGCTAGTTAAAACACTAGGTTAAACGCTACCACTGTATCATTCCATCTCCCTTTTGACTCATTTTAAATTTGTCCTCGTTTTTTTCATATTTTCTGATTTCTTTTCCATTGATGTTTTTGTCTGTTTTACTTTGTTATTTTGTTTGTTTTGGGTGTGTTTTCTGGTATATGAAATCCAGGATAGGTAAATCTTTAGAGACAGTAACTGAATTAATGGTTTCTTGAAGGTATGGCGGGCGGGGGGGGGGGGGACGGTTGAGGGAAATAAGTACAAGGAAGAAAAGGGAAAGAAATCAATGAAACACCCCATGACAGCGATGGATCTGGAAACTGTGATGCCGAGTGAAGTTAATCAGAACAGTGCAAATACTGTACCAATCCTTGACTCGAAGGATAAGACGAGGAAGGAGGCAGGCTTCTGCTCTCAGGCCATGTAATCTTCCAATCCAGGCTCCCCGACCACGATGTGGAGAGCTGCCTGCACAGTGCCTGTGAACTATGTATCACCCCTTGTAGCTGCACATCCTACAAACCACGTTGACAGAGGTGAGCGCGCTTCAGCTAGGTCAGGTTTCCAAGATGAGGGGAGAGGAAGAAGACCATTCAGTTGCTGCCATAGAACACTGTGTTAAGGTCACCTCAAATCAGCAGACACTCTTACAAGGAGTAATAAGTGAACATTACTGGAAAATCAGCGTGAGGGGAGTGGGGCATGTATATCCCGGAGAAGACAATTACACTTCTGTTGGTGAGTAAACTGGTGGAGTCACCTCCTGTCATGGAAAAACGTTGAACAATACTTACATAGAACCCAAAGGGAGAACAGGCCTGATACTATGTTCTTATTTGGGCACTTTTGACCTAGCTTCTCTCCAGCTCTTGAGGACCTAGGCTGTGTGCTATACAGTACTGGGACTTTAGACTCTGACCTTGCAAGGTGCAGAACATCCTTCATAGGCTTTAGGAGCTTATCAGGAAACAGCACCGAGAGAACTGGGCTTGACTTCAAACTCACCTGCAGCAGATTTAAGGAATCAACATACTTTTTTGGACTTAAGGTTGAAATACCCTAGTGTGAGAAGAGGCAGATAACTGCTATCGCAAGGCTATGGAATTGGTGGTCCTTGGACTTTGGTCTCTTGCTCTGAGGGTCCCCAATAAATGGTAGCCGGAGGCTACAATATACTTTCTATTTTAATGCTCTCCTTACTTTCTTATAACACATATTAGTCTGCTGGGGAAGGTTCTGCCTTTGTGAATGAATGTTATTGAAAGTTTTGCCCTATCAACAACCCCATCGTTCCTGTAAGAGTGCTTAGTCACTTAAGAATTTACTCTATACAAGTGAACAGTTCATGAATCATAGTCTGCAGCTGGCCTATACTTGTACAGTTTCCTTTTCTCAACAGTGTTTCAAGTGCTATGCCATTGACTAACTTAATGGTAGTATCAATAGAATTACCTTATGTTCCAGGGGGATGATTTATAATGTTCTTTATCATAAAATTATAATGATGTCTCTTAGGTGAACCAGAAATCTGTGTGAGCCATAGATATGTGGATACATTTGGAGCTCACACTTAATTCAAGCCACAATCTAAGAACAATTACCATATATAACCAAATATAAGCCAACCCAAGTATAAGTCGAGGTACCTAATTATTACCTGGGAAACCAGAAAAACTGATTGACTCGACTATAAGCCTAGGGTGGGAAATGCAGGATGTGAATTAACACAGAGACCACTGGGGAGAGACAGAGCACAGCCATGGACACATCCTTACCAGTTCAGCATAAATGAATCACTACAGGTGCTTCTGCGAATTGGAGCTGTCCAAATCATAGGACAGCTTTGATTGGTTAGATGTGAGGAAACCAACATTCAAAGCCCTGCAGTGTCAGCGGGGCTTTGAATGAACAGCGGAGGAACGGCAATCACCCGCGAGATGTTACACCTCGCTGGGGTATAACTGACCCGTGTATAAGCCGAACCCCAGTTTTTCTGAAAAACTCGGCTTATACATGAGTATATACGGTAGTTCTTATGACATTCCATACATGAAACTCACGCCCATGAAGAGATCACTGAATATGGGTACTTAACAAAGTGTGGTGAAGAAACCAGATGGTTCCCAGCTATCAGAAAGAATAGTGTCTGCGCTCTTTTTTTTTTTTTTTTAAATTTTAACAATTTATTGGGGCTCATACAATTCTTTTCACAGTTCATATATATACATACATCAATTGTATAAAGCACATCTGTACAGTCTTTGCCCTAATCATTTTTTTCTCTTTTCTTCTTTTACATTTTATTAGGGACTCATACAACTCTTACCACAATCCATACATATACATACATCAATTGTATAAAGCACATCCATACATTCCCTGCCCCAATCATTCTCAAGGCATTTGCTCTCCACTTAAGCCCCTTGCATCAGGTCCTCTTTTTTTCCCCCTCCTCCCTCCCCCTTCCCCCCTCCCTCATATGCCCTTGGTAATTTATACATCGTTGTTTTGTCATATCTTGCCCTATCCGGAGTCTCCCTTCCCCTCTTCTCTGCTGTCCCTCTCCCAGGGAAGAGGTCACATGTGGATCCTTGTAATCAGTTCCCCCTTTCCAACCCACTCACCCTCCACTAGTGTCTGCGCTCTTAAAGGCTTGTCTTCAAACAAGCAGTCATCAAAGTGAAGCATCAACGAAGTCCACATGGAAGAAATATATCAGTCCATGTGATTCAAAGATTGTAAAGAATAAAACCCAAATCCGAAGGAGGGAATAGTATCAGAGCTTAAACTGCGAACAATTGGTTTGTATGGCTGACAGTGGAAGACTAACATCATTTAGGGTGAATTCCCTCTGAACATTGTCCAGGGAAGTGAACAGCCTGGCTAACCGAGAGCGAGCACTGGAAAGTGGTTTGTGGCAGAGGCAGTTACATTAAAATGTAATATGTTATCAGTTGCTCTTCTTTTTAGCCCAATTTAAAGTTGTTTCAGTTTTTCATATTTTCTGCTTTCGCATTGTATTTCTTTGTTTTGCCCAGTCATTGTCACTGGATGTTTTTGTTTGCTTCCTGTTTGGTGTCTTGTGTGACTTTCTGTATATGAGATCCAGGATAGGTAAATCTATGGAGACAGTAATTGGATAAAGAATTACCTAGGGGCATGGCAGGGGAAATGCAGGGGGAAATGGGGAGCTGACAATGAGCAAAAGAATAAAATGTTCTGAAATTGATTGTAGTGGTGATTGCACAACTCTTCTTAGTGTGAGTGGATGGCTAAATTGTATGATATGTGAAGTACAAGCCATTACAATTATTTTTAAAAGGAATACCCACAATAGGTAATTTCACAGAGACGGGAAACTTAATGGTGGTTACCAGTAGCTGAGGGGTGAGAGATGGACAGGATGAGAGACCACGAGGAGTGACAGCTTAATCGATATGGGGTTCCCTTGGGATGATGAAAATATTTTGGAACTACACAACACTGTAAATGTACTAAATGTTACTGAATTGTACATTTTAATATGGTTCAACGGGTGTGGGTGTTACATAATCTCGTGTCAACTTGGTAAAAGGATGAAGGGGTGGAGTCTAGCCTGTCAATCCGGTCCCAGTCTGACGATCCCTCCTTGTGGGTCTGGGAGAATTCTGGGAACTTCCTTTCTCTTGATTCTGCTATCAGAAGAGGTGAGCACCCTGTCTTTCTCTCTGCTACACAATCCTGTTGACAAACCACATGGAACCATGCTGATAGCAGACAGAGGCCCTGGAAATGCATCCATTGCTATTGGATCCACAAGACTTTTCACCCACTGGCCTGTGATCTTCCTGCATTCTGCATCATTGCAAGTGGCTACATGAATGTGAAGAGGAACTTACGGACTAGTATCAGAAATATACACTAATATCAGATTTATGGACTTTATCTGGACTGGGCTGGAATGTTTTCTCAATATACAATTGCTCTTTGATATAAAGCTCTTTCTTATACACATATGAAAGTCCGTGGATTTCTATCTGTAGTCAACCCAGACTAACACAAATGGTAAATGTTTTATTATAGAAACTTATCACAATAAAACATTAAGTTTGTGATGTGAATTTCGCCTCAAACAAAAGAAAGCAAATAAATACATAAAAATGTGTTAAAGAGTGGGGAACATATATGTTAAAAAAAAAAAGCAACCAACCAATCAAACAAGTCCCCTCACCCTCACAAAAAAGTACACCAGAAAAATGAAAAGCTTTCTATAAACTAAAAACAAAGAAAAAGCAAACAACAACAACACCCCCCCCCCCCTACCCCGGTACCATACTGAAGCCTCCCTCTCAGCAAAATTGTTATTGAAGTCAGTGCTTAGAAGGCCTTACATATAATAGGAAAATATATAGTTAATGAAAACCTACTGGAATTCTTGAGTATCCCTTTCTCAACCCACCCTTACCTCTTAGACTCACTGACTTTGTTCTTTTGTGAAGACTATGTTTAGAACCGAAAGGATGAGATGTCTGGGAAGAGAAGCAATGTGGGAAGAAAAGCAAAAATAAGAGATGGGAGAGAAGTGTGAAGATTAAAAGCAGCGTGGTGGGAGGATGAAAACCTGCATCCCCAAATTGGATCCTTGAGGAATGAGCTAACCCCCATTGAAACCCCACTGCATTGTGAGTGTCTTGGTAATGAATAAAACGGATGGATTTGGCAACAACGAAGAGGACGTAGAGATCCTGGGGGTGAAGGAGCAACAGCAATCTAGCTGAGAGGAATTACTAAGAGCAGAAGGGTGCACATGATGGTGGGACAGGAGGAAGGTAAAAGGAAACAGGAAAGATCTAGGAAGCAAAGTTATGGAGAGAGGTATAAACATAGGTATGCACTTATGTAAATATATTAATTCATAAAAATAGAGGTATTGACCTATGTGGATATATTTATATGGCAACTTATTGAGGATGTAGATGGACTTTGGGCCTCTGCTCAAGCACTCTCTCAATGCAAGAACACTTTGTTCTTGTTCTAACAACCTGTCATTCTGTGATAATCACCCTCCTGACATGATCACTGAAGACAAAATCGGTGCATAAGTAAATGTGATGAAGAAAGCTGACTGTGCCCAGCTATCAAAAGATATAGCATCTGGGGTCCTAAAGGCTTGATGTTAAATAAGTGGCCATCTAAGAGAGAAGCAACAAGCCCAAAAAGGAAGAAGCACACCAGCCTGTGAGATTATCAGTTGTTGACGGGATCAAGTGACAGGCATCAGAAGACTCAAAACAAACAAACAAACAAACAAACAAAAATACATTGTTGAGAATAAAGGGGGTCAGAGCAGAGACCCCCCCAAACCTATCCATAGACATTAGGACATCCCCTCACAGAAGAGTCAGAAGAAAGGGATGAATCAAACAGGGAGCAGAACAGCACTGATGAAATACAATATTCCTCTGTTTGTTTGAGGCTTCCTCATGCCCCACTATCATGACCCCAGTCCTGCCTTTCAGTTCTGGCTAGACTGGAGCATGTACACTGGCACAGAGAAGAGCTCACAAACATGGAATCCAGGTGGGAGTAGTAATACCAGGAGGATAGAGGGAAGATTGGGGTGGTGGTGGTGGTGGGGGGGGTAACGATACCGGAAGCAAGGAAGGGGGTACTGATCACAATGGTTTGTCACCTAACACCAAACACCCCTGCAAGGGAGATGAACAACAGAAACATGCATGAAGGGGGGAAGCAATAGGTATAAGATATGAAAATAATGATAATTTATAAAGGGGTCATGGGGGGGGAGAGGGAGAGAGGTCAAAAAAGAACTGAAACCAAGGGCTCAAATAGAAAGTAAATGTTTAGAAAATAATGATGGCAACATTATAAAAGCTGTAAGAGGCCCCAATAAAATGATCTTTAAAAAAAAACAAAGAAAGAATGGATTTGGGAGCAAGCAGAGTTGGGTAAGAGCCTGAAGTAGCTTTGATCACAAGGTTGGCTCTAAGATATACTCAAAACTTAAAATTGAGAATAAGGTTAGTCTTTGTTAAAGCCAAATCTACACAGAAACTTCTGGTTTCAAGTAGGAATAGAAGGATAGTGGTGAAGTCAGAGACTTACTCTAACCCACTACCACTAAGTCGATTCCAAGTTAAATGGATCCTGTAAGACAGAGTAGAATGGCTCCCTATGGCTTCCAAATAGTTTCCAGTAGTCTGTTGACTGTGGAAGCCAGGGAGCAGGTGAATGGGCCCAGCTAGTAGTTTATAGCTCTGGAGGTTAGATAATGATGGTTTGGCAAGTGGGAAATGATTTGGAAGAGAGGGAAGGTAGACTGGTAGGTCTGGGAGTGTGCAGAGCAACTGATGCTGTTAGCTGCATGACATCAGCTAAAGCCACGATTCAGATACTTTCACAAAGCACAGAAATTTCAGAGAAAATAACCCAGGTAATTTGGCAGAACCCTCGCAACGTGTGGTAGAAACAACGGGAGGCCTGAGGCAGAGACAGGCCATGTACAAAGCTGAGAAATACTCAATGTCATATTTAAGGGCATTAGTGATATTTCCAGGCCTCTTGGTTGTTATCCATGAACTCTGATTGCCTTTCATGCAGTGAACGCATGGAACCCTCTCTACAACGGGGAGAGTGCAGACTTGGTTAAAAGGGCAAAAGTTGAAAATGATAATACAGTTGTAGTATTTGTCTAAACTCTTTCTCCTCCAACTGGAAGTGAGTAAAGTTCATAACAGAGGAGAAGGAGGCATACTTCACTCATCCTCTTGGGTTGCTTTCAAGACTGAATGTAGAGGTAGGGTCCTTGGATGACAGAGAGATGCTCTGATTCAACTCACTTGATGGAAAAATGGGGTGGTTAATATCAGTACTCGTTGGGTTACCTAGTCCAAGTGGAATAACACAAGTAGACATCTTTTTAATTATTCTCTGCCTGCAGCCAAGACCAGTAATGAAATCCTTCTTTCCATGTCTTCTGAATCCAGCTTAAATTTCTGGCAGCTCCTTAATGATGTACTGTTGTAGCCATTTTTGAATTATCTTTAGTGAAATATTATGTGAATGTGATAGTAATGGTATTGTTTGATAATTGGTCACCTTTCTTTAGACTGGGCATATGGACTACTTCCAAGTGGTTGGTCAGGTAGCTGTCTTCCAAATTTCTTGGCACAGACAAGTGAGTGTCTCTAAGCATCAGCCTGTTAAAACATTTGATTTAGTATTCTGTCACTTCCTAGAGCAGCAGTTCTCAACCTGTGAGTCATGACCCCTTTGGGGGTCAAACGACCATTTCACTGGGGTCGCCTAAGATCATTGGAAAACACATTTCCCATGGTCGTAGGAATTGAGATACTGCTCCTCTATCCATCTCCAGGAGGGTCCGTCCACATGCAGATACGCCCAAATAAGAGTACATGAGGTGATGACATCAGTGCACCAACCCCATTACATACACTCCGTACAAATACAGGTCCATGTGGCAGGGTTGGAGGCATAATGTACTTATGTGGACCAGTCACACATGTGTAGAGAGCAGCTACTGTGTAGAGTGCAGCTGCTGTGTTGAAAGCAGCAGTATTGGAGGTAAAATGACACTTCACAAATTATAATTAGTGGGTAATCGTAAAATGATGTACTGTAAAATCATCAACTACTGCAAAAATATCTGTACCATGGGAACTTAATATGGATGCTGATCAGTCTTTTTATATTCATCTGTGGTTGATGTGAATACTGCTCCCTGTGATAGTTAACAGTTGTGTGAAAAATAACAACACAGAGCATGCTAAATTATAGGAAACTTTAATGAACTGTATTGACTTAACTATGTCATGGATCATCTTTTGTATTATTAAAGCTATTGTTATATATTATTTTCATATGAAAACCATCCCATGACAATGGATAATGTAGAGAAGAGCGTTAAGAAAAGAAAATATAGTGAGGAGTTTTTACAGCATGGTTTTACCTCAATACTTACAGCAGGGTTTGAGAAACCGCAATGTGTTATTTGTTGTGAAGTTTTATCAACCTAAACTATGAAGCCAAACAAACTAAAATGCCATTTTGATAGAAAGCATCTGAGTGTTGCCAGCAAGGATCCCAACTATTTTAGAAGCAAAGCTGATGGACTCAAAAAAGCCAGACTTGACACTGGTGGCAAGTACCACAAATAAAACGTAGCAGCCGTTGAAGCTTCTTATTTGGTGGCACTCAGAATCACCACAACTATGAAACCTCACACCATTGCTGAGGATTTACAGTTGCCAGTGGTCATAGACATTGTTTGAGTTATAATCGGAGATGAATTTGTTATGAAATTGAGTGCAATTTCCTTATCTAACAACACTGTCTGCAGAAGAATAGATGACATGGCTGCTGATATTCTTGATCAGGTAATCCAGGAAATTAAATCTGCTCCACATCCAATATTTAGCATCCAGCTTGATGAATCGACAGACGCTACAAACTATTTACAGTTCCTGGTTTACATGAGGTATATTAATGATGGCAACTTTAAAGATGAGTTTCTTTTTTTGCAAACCTCTTGAAATGACAACTACTGTATGTGACGTGTTTGACACAGTTGGTTCATTTCTGAAAGAGCATCAGATCTCTTGGGAAAAGGTTTGTGGTGTTTGCACAGATGGTGCTCCAGCTATGCTAGGATGTTGATCTGGATTCCAACGTTTGGTACCGAATGCATCACCGAAAGATATCAGAACTCACTGCATGATTCATCAGCAAATATTAGCAATGAAGATGCTGCCACCAGAGTTACGAGAAGTAATGAAAAGTGTCATAAGTTCTGTCAATTTTGTAAAGGCGAGCACTTTAAACAGCCGACTGTTTTCACAACTGTGCAAAGAGTTGGATGTACCAAATAATGCTCTGCTATTTCACACTGAAGTGAGATGGTTGTCAGGAAAAGTTTTAAACGTGTTTTTGAGCTTCGTGATGAACTCAAAACGTTTTTTAATCAGAAAGCAAGACTGCACCTCGAAGCACTTTGCAGTGATAAAAGTGAAGTGCAGAAAATAGCTTATTTGGTTGACATCTTTGCCATCTTGAATGAGTTAAATTGATCACTGCAAGGACCAAGTGCAGCATGCCTCAATTTGTGAAAAAGCTTTGATCATTCCAAACGAAATTTTAGCGCTGGAAAAAAAATTGGATGAAAATAAAATTTACATATTGCCTACATTCTCTACTTCCTTTGAGGAACATGACATTGAACCAGATAAAAGGATTACGATGATAATTTCTGTGAAAGAACACTTGCACGTGCTTGCAGATGAAATTTCATCGTACTTTCCAAATCTACCTGACACCCCGTTTGCCAGAACCCCATTCACAGCCAAAGTTGAAGATGTTCCTGAGAGAGCAAAAGAGGAGTTCATTGAACTTATTAACAGCGATGCAGTGAGAACTGATTTCTCTACAATGCCAGTTACTAAATTCTGGATCAAGTGTTTGCAGTCATGTCCTGTTCTGTCGGAGACTGTGCCGCGCCTTCTTCTTCCCTGTCCAACAACATATCTTTTCCAGCTTGTAGGTTACCAAGCCTAAATACAGAAGTAGGTTTGTTGTGGAAGAGGATCTTCATTGTGCTCTTGCAAAGACTGCCCCTGAGAATTTCTGATATGGTGAGAAAGAAGCTATCTCAACCTTCGCACTGATGTTGGTTTTTTATGCATACTGTCGCAAAATGTAGCAATGTAGTCTACTGTTGTTACATTAAGACTGTTACCCATGCTACACCATGCTTCAAGACAAAGTTAAATTTATTTTTAAGTCAAAATAAATATTTCACAATATATAATTACATATTGTTTTTGTGATTAATCATGATGCCTTAATTATGTTCAAATTGCAATGATGAAAATAGATCCTGCATATCAGATATTAGAAAAATTACAGTTATGAAGTAGACACAGAAATAATTCTTTGGTTGGGGGTCACCACCACATGAGGAACTGTACTAAAGGGTCGAGGCATTAGGAAGGCTGAGAACCACTGTCCTAGAGCCTTGTTTTGGGGTAATGCCTTCAGTACAGCTTGGACTTCTTCCTTCAGCACCATTGGTTCTTGTTTATAGGTTACCTCCTGAAATGATTAAATGCTAATCAATTATTTTTGCTACAATGACTGTGTCTTCTTTTCTTGGTGCTCCTGAATTGCTCGATAATCTGTCCATAGAATCCTCCAATATTTCAACTTTAGGCTTGACTTTATTTCCTCCCTTGATTTCTTTCAGTTATATATGCTAAACATGTCCTTCCTTTCTGACTTTCCTACTCCAGGTCTTCGCACAGTTCATTAAAATACTTTGTCTACTTAAGCTTCCCTTTACTTTTTCCTGCTCAGTTCACTTCATTATTTATTCCATTTGCTTTAGCAACTACATTTAAGAGCAAGATTCAGAGTCTGTTCGGACATACACTTTGCCTCCTTCCTTCCCTCCTTCTCTTTTTAATGGTCATTTACTTTTATTCACGTGCGATGCCCTTGATATCATCCTACAACTTGTCAGGTCGTCTCTCCTTAGTGTTCAATGCACCAAATCTCTTCTTGAAATGTTCTCAAAATTCAGGTGGGAGAAACCTGTACCTACACCAAGAGGTGGCCATTTGAAAAGATCATGGGGATATTTCATGATGCATGATTGACAACCAGAGAGCGGCTTATCAGGATTGTATTCGATCGGTATTCTAAGCAAATAATCTGAGACGATGGACTAGCAGAAGAAGACTGCAATATCACGATTGGAGGAGAGTCATGAAGAGCCAGCAAGCGGACGACATGTCTTGCTGGCTGAAAGTGAGGGGTACTTGCAGGGCTTGTGGATGCAGATCAAAGGATTTCAGCATTCAGCATAGATTATAAATTAATGTAAAGAAAATGAAATTCACACCTGGAACAATAAATAATATCAGGAGAAACAGGGGAAAGATTGAGGTGTGTATGAATGTAATTTTGTTTGTATTCACAATCAACACACACAGAAATAGCACTCCAGAAATTTAAATTATGTACCGCATAGGGCAAATCTGCTGCACAAGACCTATCTACAATGTTAAAGAGCAAAGATGCCACTTTGAGGAGTAAGGTGCGCCTGAGCCAAATCATGGCATTTTCAACCACCTCCTAAGTGTGTGCAAACAGGACCATGAATAAAGAAGGCCAGAGGAAAACGTATGCATGTGAACTACGGTGTTGGCAAAGAACTTTGAAAGGATCATGGACAAGAAGAATAAACAAATTTATTTGGAAAGAAGTATGTTAAGAATGCTCTTCAGAAATGAAACTGTCGATGTAGCGTCTGGGGTCTTAAAGGCTTGAAGGTAAACAAGCGGCCATCTAGCTCAGAAGCAACAAAGCCGACATGGAAGAAGCACACCAGCCTGTGTGATCACGAGGTATTGAAGGGATCAGGTATCAGGCATCATCAGAACAAAAAAAAATCATATCATCGTGAATGGAGGCGGGGATGCGTAGTGGAGACCCAAAGCCCATTTGTAGGCCACTGGACATCCCCTTACAGAAAGGGTCTCAGGAGGAGATGAGCCAGTCAGGGTGCGATGTAGCAACTACGATACATTCAATTTTCCTCTAGTTCCTAAATGCCGCCCCCTCCCCCCACCACACACTATCATGATCCTAATTCTACCTTACAAATCTGGCTAGACCAGAGCATGTACACTGGTACAGATAGGAACTGGAAACACAGGGAATCCAGGGTGGATGATCCCTTCAGGACCATTGGTGAGAGTGGCGATACTGGGAGGGTGAAGCGACAGTGGGTTGGAAAGGCAGGACCAATGACAAGGATCTACATATAACCTCCTCTCTGGGCAACAGACAACAGAAAAGTGGGTGAAAGGAGATGTTGGACAGTGCAAGGTTTGACAAAATAATTATTTATAAATTATCAAGGGTTCTTGATAAGTTATAAATTATCAAGGGAGGGGGGAGCAGGAGGGGAGGGGAAAATGAGGAGCTGATGCCAGGGCTTAAGTGGAGAGCAATGTTTTGAGAATGATGAGGGAAATGAATGTACAAATGTGCTTTACACAATTGATATATGTATGGATTGTGATAAACATTGTATGGGCCCCTAATAAAATGATTTAAAAAATTGAAACTGTCACCTATAGTTTGGACGAGTTATGAGGAGAGAAAGTCCTTTAAAACCAAAACAAAATAGTTTTAAAGCAGAACAAAACCAGTGTGGAGAAAGAAACCACAAAATCAATTCTCTTACCTGGTCCACTAGCATTCTGCCAATTCAAACACAACTGGATTGTGAATGATCACTGAACACAATGTGTAATGGAAATACCTTGCGGCATCATACACATAAATAGTCCTCCCAAGGTTTCTCAGAATCCTCAGATTTTGTATCAGGAGGGCCAGATTTGTCCCCTATGATAAGACAGGTCAGTGCTTGGGCAGTACTGGCTTTCAAATACAATGCCTAGGTAGTGAAAAAGCAATGAATGAACAATTTTCTGATGAAAGTTTTATACTTCTAGGAGTCTTGAAACCTGCTTTAAAAAATTATCTTTCTAAATGCAGGGTCTGTGATAAGTATTTTGAATTTAACTGCTGGGAAGAAATCCGTGACTAGATTCGTGACTTGTAACCAACTTGCCTTGCTGTTACCATATGGTGTTTCCTTTAATAAAAAAAACATTTTGCAGAAATAATGATGAAAAATACTTTAAGCCTTTATAAAAGTTAGCTTTTTTCTGGCAATAAAAACATTCATATAATGATTTAGATAACTTTGTATCTGGTAAGCAGGAATAGCTCTGCTCACCTTGCTACCTCCTTTCTAAGAAATGATGCTGCTGCACTCTGCTATGTCATTCATCCTGAGACACGCTCTAAACGCCTTAGTCATCAACTGCTCTTTAGAACTCAGAAATATGTCTTCGGGGATCCCACGCCATTCATGTCTCTCTTAGGATGCCATATTCCTGTTTACTATTTATAATAGAACAGCATGTTTCCTCTTGTCAGAGCTCTGAGCTGCACTATGTGTTGGTTCTTGCAAGCTCAAGGGCAGGTAACAGAAATCCTGACCTGGATTTAGCACATTAAAAGAATCCTGGAGGTTTATGGGCTAGGGGAAAAAAAAGCCACCATCAATGCAAAGATCTGGGTTCTCCTTTCTCTTGATACCACGACCCTTAGAACGCAGACTCCCATCCTCACGCGAGCTTCCTAATGGGTATGGATGCCCTCACATCAGCACTCTAGAGAGAAAGGTGGAAGGAGAGCTGCATGCTAAGAGGTCACGGAGGCACGCCAGGCACAGCTTTCCCAGAAACCTCACCTAGAAACGTCTGCTTAATCTCATTGGCCAGAACTAGGAGTCATGGTCATCTCTAAGCCAGGGATAAGATGTACGAGTGAGCCAATACCATCTTGCATGCACACGGCCTTCCCGAAACGGGTGTTGTGGTTGCTTGCTTGCTTTCCCACAAGGTATTTTACTCGTTTCCCCCATTGCCTTTTGAGATCCCTGTGAGTGGTTCTGGGGGAGTCCTGACGGCGTAGTGAGTTGACCATGGAGCTGCGAGCCAAAGGTCAGCAGCTCAAACCCACCAGCAGGTCTGCAGGAGAGAGATGAGGCCCTGTTACCCTCTAAAGGTTGGCAGAGGAAGAGAGGTGGGGAGGGAGGTAAGGGAGACCAGATAGCAGCGATGACTCTGGAATGCCACTCGGGGAGAACAAATAACAGAACTGTCGGTGAATAAATGGTCCATTATATGGCAAAATAATAATATGTAATATAATAAGGGTTTCTGGGGGTGGGGAGGGCAGAGGGAGGGGATAAAGGAGAGTTCAAGAAGAAAGGAAATGTTTTGAAAATGATGGTGGTAGCAATTGTACAACTATGCTTGAATTATGGATTGTTATAATTATCTGCAAGAGTTCCCAATAAAATGATTTTTTTAAGTGTTCAAAAAAAAAAGATGGACAGAAACCTTAAGGAGCAGCTCTGCTCTGTTCTTTAGGGCTCTGAGTTAGAACTAAATCAATGGCAGTGGGTTTGGGTTTTGAATGTTTTTGGGTTTGAATGTTTTTGGGTTTTGAATGTTTTTGGGTTTTGAATGGTTTTGAATGTTTTTGGGTTTTGAATGTTTTTGGGTTTTGAATGGTTTTGGGTTTTGAATGGTTTTGAATGTTTTTGGGTTTTGAATGGTTTTGGGTTTTGAATGTTTTTGGGTTTTGAATGGTTTTGAATGTTTTTGGGTTTTGAATGTTTTTGGGTTTTGAATGGTTTTGAATGTTTTTGGGTTTTGAATGGTTTTGAATGTTTTTGGGTTTTGAATATTTTTGAGTTTTGAATGTTTTTGGGTTTTGAATGTTTTTGGGTTTTGAATGTTTTTGGGTTTTGAATGGTTTTGAATGTTTTTGAATGTTTTTGGGTTTTGAATGTTTTTGGGTTTTGAATGGTTTTGGGTTTTGAATGGTTTTGAATGTTTTTGGGTTTTGAATGGTTTTGGGTTTTGAATGTTTTTGGGTTTTGAATGGTTTTGAATGTTTTTGGGTTTTGAATGGTTTTGAATGTTTTTGGGTTTTGAATGGTTTTGAATGTTTTTGGGTTTTGAATGTTTTTGAGTTTTGAATGTTTTTGGGTTTTGAATGTTTTTGGGTTTTGAATGTTTTTGGGTTTTGAATGTTTTTGGGTTTTGAATGTTTTTGGGTTTTGAATGGTTTTGAATGTTTTTGGGTTTTGAATGTTTTTGGGTTTTGAATGTTTTTGGGTTTTGAATGTTTTTGAATGTTTTTGGGTTTTGAATGTTTTTGGGTTTTGAATGTTTTTGAATGTTTTTGGGTTTTGAATGTTTTTGAATGTTTTTGGGTTTTGAATGGTTTTGAATGTTTTTGGGTTTTGAATGGTTTTGAATGTTTTTGGGTTTTGAATGTTTTTGGGTTTTGAATGTTTTTGGGTTTTGAATGGTTTTGAATGTTTTTGGGTTTTGAATGTTTTTGAATGTTTTTGGGTTTTGAATGTTTTTGGGTTTTGAATGTTTTTGAATGTTTTTGGGTTTTGAATGTTTTTGGGTTTTGCATGTTTTTGGGTTTTGCATGTTTTTGGGTTTTGCATGGTTTTGGGTTTTGAATGGTTTTGCATGTTTTTGGGTTTTGAATGGTTTTGCATGTTTTTGGGTTTTGAATGGTTCTGCATGTCTGTGTGTGACGTTTGGCTGCTACTTTATAAACAACCATGGCGTGGTGATCCTTCTTCAGGCTAGCCTTATTGGGAAGTTTCATTTCAATTCCTGAAACTTAATCATAAGAGTCAGTGAAAGGAGAATATGCTTCAGTAAACATCTACATATAAAATAATCTGATTTGGTACAGGGACAAGGAACAACTTTATGTAGTTATGAGGACAGAGACGAGATGAGCTGAGATGGAATATAAATTCTTCTACACCACAGCAGCTGAAGCAGTAAAATGGTTTGCTATGCATTTAACCATCATGCCTAGCTAGCTCTCCCTTCTGGATTAAAGAAAGGAGTGTTCCAGTACCTATGAAGGCTTTAAATTTATAAGAGCTGATTTCATGCTGCTCTATAATTATATATATATATATATATATATATATATATATCCCCTTAAGGATCTGAAGCAAATTTTATAATATACAGCCAGGATAACATAAAATAAACCCCCCCCTTAAAACCAAACTGAAAATAATTTTTAGTGCTTGTTTTAAAATTAACCTAACCTGTTGGGATTTTTGCTTTTTCATCTAATCCATAAAATAACAGGTCGCATGTTTTAGAATCAGGGTGGACTTAATCTTCTAAGGAGCCATTTGCCTTACTGAGTTGGTCTTTTTAGAGGCAAGAGTTGAGACAAGAAGGGAAATCATGCCGGTTCTTATGAGGTGAGACTATAAATGAATGCAGCCTACCAATCAATGGCCAGCATGTCTTGGCATCCACATCTCTGTGGCAACCTCTCCTATAGGGAATCAAAGTTGCCAGCATGACCAGTAGAAGGCAACAGCAGTGATGGCCGGTCACTTTAGGGGCTAGGTTATAAAAGACATGGTAGTTGATGCCTTGCTCTCTCCCTTGGATCATTGCTCATCTCCCTCATGCTGCCTCGAGGAAAAAGCCCCCATGGTAAGGAACGGAGGTCTTCTGCCACAGCAAGATGTATGAACTAGGAAGTGGAATCTCCATTGTCAGTCAAGCAACCTCCAGAGAAACCTTGAGTCAGAACCACCTAATTATGTTATGGTGCTTTTGAACTTCTGACCACAAAAATCGTGAGCCACTAAAAGCCTGCTGTTTTAAGTAACAGAATTTTGGGTGGGGGAAGAGAGAATTCCTTATATAACAATAGGGAACCTGTTACCCTTCAAAAATGGTTCAAGTCAGCTTTCCAATCTTCTGGCAAATAGTTTCCTCTAAAAAGAACAACCTCCTTTACCATTCACGGAAACTTAAAATAGTACAGCACAGAATACTGGGTCACAGGCAGGGTCAGTCCCCAGCAATGTGCTCAGCAAACAGAGTGTGGGGGAGACTTGTCTAATGCTGCACTCGGAGCTGGAGGATATTACTTCTGTTGACTAAAGTCCTTGACGGCAACACTGAACAGAAGCTTGTAAGACTTTACATTGCCCCATAAGTAGACAAAAGAGCAACTTCTGGCAGATCATAGCCAGGAGTGTGTGCTATTCCATTAATTATAACCACAGTTAACACCTGTGGGCCAATGCTTTCTTTATCCCATTACCCCCTGTAGTAAACCGAAGGGAAATGGAGCCCAGGAAGGTGGAGACACTAGAGGGCAAGGGCGAGATGGAACTTGTGGAAGCAGAGCTTTCTTCTCCCTGGGCCTGCAGTCACTAACCTGCCCATGTCTTTCCTTGGTTCTACTAATGGCCAGCTGCCCAAATGAAGTACAGGGTTACGGGAGAACGAGTGAAAAGAAGCGCTGGTAAAACTCCGAGAACCAGGGATCAAGTTCCAGCTCGACTACGTAATGATAATGAATATTAACTCTACTGTGGAAAACTCGAAGGGCAAAGAGGTCAGCAGTTTCAGAAGGGTGGCAAGGCACCTACTTCGAACGTGTTGTCAGGAGGGTCCACACTCTGGAAAAGAACATCATGCGCGGCAGCATACAAACATGCCTCTTCAGCTGCGAAGAGGAAGACTCGAGGAGATGGACTGATGCAGTGGCTGCAACGATGCGCTCACATTTAACAATTACGAGGATGGTGCAGGACGTGGCAGTGTTCTGGCCTGTGGTACACAGAGTTGCTATGACTTAATGACAGCGCCCAACCACACAACGATTGAGTTGATATATTTAAAAGGAGCAAGCTATATTAAACATTAGAGAAGTGTCTGGCAGCCTCATCTCCTGGCTCTCGAGGACCGGTCTTGCCTGAGTGCTGAGCCAGTTGCTTTGTCCCCTTTTGGAAGAACATTTGCTCAGGACCTTTCGTCTCTGGTGCTGCATGGTGGCAAGAGTGTGCAAGAGGAGAACTAAGGTGGTTGTGTGTGTGCGCACACACGCAGGATCTTTAAGGCATCTAGGACAGCGCTCATTCCTCACATCAACTTTCCAAAATACTAACAGTCTATGTGGTGCTGTACTTCCCACCGCACCTCATGTAAAATATGCCACTAAAACTTGCCTGAAAGAAAAGGCCAGTGTTTACACCAGACTCCCTCGGCTATAATAGCATCGTAATACCCTTGCACGCCATGTTTATGCTCACCAACAGCAGTGATCACGCTCGCTGGTATTTATGCGGACTTATCGTGCACCAGACACTCATTTCTCAGGCGTTCAGTGCTCAGTGTGACTGCAGGGAGGAGGCTGTTCCAAGCCCTGCGCTACGATATGGTGCTGGCATTTGAGGCAGAGAGTCAGTGGTTAAAACAGGAAATAAAACCCGACAAAACAAAGAGAAAAACAAGCAGCTTTTGAGAGTGGAAATCCCTTTCTAAGGTTGCAGTCCTGCCAAGGTTAGGAAGGTGTGGCGTGTGGCGAAGCCCTGCTGTAATTTAAAATGAGTACCACACGTCTGCCTGCATGGGGGAATGAGAGCCACGTGAATGACATCACTTCAGTTTCCTCTGTTGAAAACCAAATCCCATTTTCACTTGTGGGTATTTCATTCAACTTTGCTGTTTTGGTTTTTAATTACTTAACGGAAAGTGCGACTGTAATTTCCTCCCTATGTAAGGACAGCGTTATTCACCGGGAAGCTTTTAATTCTGAACAGCGATTGCTTCTGTTCAGGAATCACATTTCAATCTCCACAGAGGCAAAAGGGTATAGTTTTTCCTGACCCGAAGGTTAATTATCTGCAAATAAGTTGGGATCACACAAAATCTCATCCTGGGAAAAGGGTGCCCAGTCCTTGGCTATACTTGTCTTGTTTTCTAGGAGGGGGAGTGGTGTGTGCGTGTGTGTGTGTGTGTGTGTGTGGTGGGGAGGGTGTGGTGGTGGGGGAAGCAGTGACCACACAGCAGCTGGGACTCGGGTGGGGGGGTGGGCAGGGTTCCCTGTGCCCTGGGGAATGCTTTATCTGATGTCTGTCTGTCTGTCTGTCTGTCCATGAGGGTGGGCAGGTTGTCTTGCTCAGTGTTATATTTTCAGAGCCTATGCAATACATGGAACAAAGGATGTGCTTGGTACATGTGGGAGAGTGATGGAAGATAGGTTCTGAAGCATTCCTAGTCTTGGCTTTAATGTTGTACGTGTTAAAAGCTCTCATTCCTGGAGAAAAGGAAATAAGGAGGGATGCCATGAGGATACTTTACAGGGGTCACCAAGGGATAGTCTCAGCAAGGAAAGCTGGGTATGCCGCAGGGTCCCCATCTACTTCCAAATCCTGCTCTCCCAACCGAACCACTTGATTTCTCCCTTGTCAACACTCTCCTCTCTTCTCTACAACTAACTCCTTGAAGCCTTATATATTGTACCGACCATTCAAACAGTCATTTATTTAAGGTTAATTAACAGTATTTCTGAACACCACAGTTAGTGAACAGTATGGAACTTGGGATATGGAGAAGAAGAAAGAGGCGGTGCACTGATAATAAGAATAATGACCGTCAACCTCTCTTGAGCTCTCACAGTGGACTGCCCCGGCCTGGGTGTCCGTTCTCATGCTGCACTGGCCTGCATGCCATGTCATTGCTGGGAGTTAATCTATCGATTAGTGCAAACGCCATCGGTGTCACCCAAAATGGACAGCCTTTAAAAAAAAATCATTTTATTGGGGGCTCGTACAGCTCTTATCACAATCCATACATCCACCCATTGCGTCAAGCACATTTGTACCTATGTGGCCATCATCATTTTCAAAACACTTTCTTTCTACTTGAGCCCTTGGTATCAGCTCCTTATTTTTCCCTCCTTTCCTGCTCCTCCCTCCCTCATGAACCCTTGATAATTTATGAATTATTATATTTTCATGTCTTACACTGACCTATGTCTCCCTTCACCCACTTTTCTGTTGTCCGTCCCCCTGGGAGGGTGTTATATGTAGATCCTTATGATCAATTCCCCTTTTCTCCCCCCACCTTCCCCTTCCCCTCCTAGTATCCCTTCTCTCATTATTGGTCCTGAGGGATTTATCTGTCTTGGATTCCCTGTGTTTCCAACTTTTATCTGTATCCATGTACATGCTCTGGTTTAGCCAGATTTGTAAGGTAGAATTGAGGTCATGATAGTGCGGGGATGGCATTAAAGAACTAGAGGAAAGTTGTATGTTTCATCGGTGCTATACTGTACCCCAACTGGCTTGTTTCTTCCTTGTGACCCTTCTGTAAGGGGATGTCCAATTGTCTACAGATGGGGTTTGGGTCTGCACTCCGCACTTCCCCTTGATTTGATTTTTTGCTCACATTGATATGCTTTTTTTGTTCTGGGTCTTTGATGACTGATAACTGATCCCATCAACACCTCCTGATCACACAGGTTGGTGAGCTTCTTCCATGTGGACTTTGTTGCTTCTCAGCTAGATGGCTGCTTGTTTGTCTTCAAGCCTCTAAGACCCCCGACGCTTTATTTTTTGGTAGCTGGGCACCATCATCTTTCTTCATTACATTTGCTTGTGCACCCATTTTATCTTCAGTGATTGTGTTGGGAAGGTGAGCATCACGGAATGCCAGGTATTTAGAACAAAGTGTTCTTGTGTTGAGAAATGGACAGGTTTTGACAGGGCTTCCAGACTAAGAAAGAATAGGCAGAAAGGTCTGGAAAACCTGAAAACTGGCCAAAGGAAACACTGTGGATGACAACAGACTATGGTTCCACATACTGCTGGAATCTGAGCCTCTGGTTGGAAGGCACTAGTTGCAACAACAGACTTGAGCACATCAACAATCATGACAAAGGCACAGGACGAGGCGACATTCCATTCTGTTATACATGAGGTCATGGTGTTGGAACTGACTCAATGTCAACTGAGTCATCAATAACAGTATATACCACATAATACTACCTGCATTTTCTAGGCAACAGTACATTTAATCATCACTGCAGCCATGTGAAGCTGAATGAATTGAGGTCCCTGCCAAGGTAGGAGGGATCAGTATATTGTTACCCTTCTCCACATGTACCTCTTGCATTAGATTCACACTGTAAAACAAGCCTGCTACTTCCCAGGATTGTTCCCCCATCATCATTTTACTGGGGGCTCTTACAGCTCTTATAACATCCCATGCATCAATTGTATCAAGCATATTTATACATATGTTGCCATCATCATTTCCAAGACATTTTCTGCTTGAGTCCTTGATATAAGCTCCTCCTTTCCCCCTCCCTCCCTGGCCCTCTCACCCTCCTATATCCTTGGCTCATCCATTCTTGTGGTCCACACACATCATAGGTACCAAAACACTAATTTCTATTCAAGAACTTTCTAGTCCAATGGGGCGGGAACACATGTAAGAAAAACAGAGCCCTGTAGAGAAGGCATCAGAGTGGCAAAGTGTGGGGTGGGTCAGAACCAGAAACATTGGTACCCTGGGGGCAGAAGGGCTGTTCTGAAGCTCAGAAAAGGAGGGCAGGAGGAGATAGTTTGGTAGACAGGCCTCTGAGACCACCTGCCACCCCAGAGGCTCTTCCAGCATCTGGTATGACATGGCCTAGCCATGGTGAAGCTCATGCTGGACACGAAGTGATAAATCCAATCTCATTGGGACACTGAGAATGAGAGGGCCACCTAGCCACAGCTAACAAATGCTGAGGTCTGGGAAGGATCGCAGGCCCTAATTTAAGATGTTAAATTTTAAGTGGGAAAAATGATCTGAGAAGACAAGCAGAGATTAAACAATGTGCCCCACGCTGGAAGTGACAGAGATGTAAGATGAAGTAGTACCATTGCAAAGGCACGCTGAGCTCCATGTATATCAAGATTAGCCTCTGCCTCCTACAAAGAAAGGATTTAAAAAAGAATCTGGTCATGAAAAGCTACCTGCATGCTTGTGGAGATGCTCAGTGACTGGGGCCGAGTGGGGCCAGGCGTGAGCGGCCCCCGGAGGATCTGGAGACAAAGGTGTGCAGGAGCACTGGGCTGGGGCGAGCGCTCAGGAGAAAAGCAGCTACCACTGTAAAACGGTGGGAAGAGAGTGGGGTGAGGCAGCGAGAGGAAGGAGAAAGAAGAGAAAGAGGGAGGAGGATGGAAAAGGAAATCAGGAAAGCAGGAAGAGAGTTTGATATTCCCTGCGATCTGCACAATATCCAATAAATGCAGTCTGATCTCCGAGGAAGAAAGGTGAGACTGTCTGCTTCTTACAACATCGACAGCACCTGAAACCCATCAAAACAACACACACCCCAATGCAACACCACCAAGTCAGAGTCAACACCCGAGAGAGCTGTAGAGTGCCTTCGGGGGTTCCCAGATTACAAATCTGGAAGGGAGTAGAAAGCCCCATATTTCTCCCACACAGTGGCTGATGGCTTCGAACTGCTAACCCTGACACTACACAATTAGGGAAAATAAATCCATGGAAAACAATTCCAGGTGGATAAACTATACTTCTGTGATCCAGGAAATCCTTCTACATAAACAAAGCTAGGACTGGGGTTAAGAGAATTCATCACTTAAGCTTAATGTTCTTTCTCACCACCAGAACATGTTTCTCTCTTCCTTATTCTTCCCTCTCTGGTCATAACCAAGAAGCATCCTCCTCCTCCCAGTATCTTCTCCAATCATTTCATGCCTTGGATCCATATTCTTTTTTCTGATAGCTTTAATGACAACCCCAAACCTTGAAAAATAGTTCACATGTCTCTCTATATATGTTTATTTACTTACTTATGGGACTGCTGTGTCTCTTGTCTTTGCTGAAGAACTTCTGGAACTAATATAGAGTGGACCCTTGAACAACACGCAAGGGTCGACATAGACACGGATTAAAAAAACGTGTGTGGTGCTAATCATTTCCATGTGCGCAGTGCATCTCTCTAGTACACTACATACCATGGCTTGAAAGTAATCTCTTGTGGCTCTTGTGCATTTTTCATTGTGTCTAGTGCAATACCATAAACCTGGAACAACACGAGACTCCTATGAGGCGCCACTAGCAATGCCGGAAGTGCTCCCAAGGAGAGAAAGGTCAGGGCAGGACAAGCACAGAGCGAATTGCTCGATACATCACATATTGTAGACTGAGGTTTGCAGCTGCAGTTGCCCATCATTTCATGATACATGAATCCAGTGCAAAGACCATTAAAAAACAAAAAAAGGAAATTTGTGAAGTTGCGGCTTCGCCAGTGGGCATTAAAACCTTGTACTTTCTGTGAGATACCTTTTTAATTTGCATCAAAAATGCTTTTCTGTGGGTGCAGTACACGTAATGCATACCATACAGAGCTGTGTTAATTAGCTGTGTATGTTATCACCAAGGCTTCCAGTCACTAGTAGGCCATTAGTAGTTAAGTTTGGGGTGAGTCAAAAGTTATACATGGATTTTTGGCTGCAGGGGTTGGTACCCTTAACCTCTGGGTTGTTTGTGGGTCAACTACATTATATATCTTGCTCGTTCTTAATCACTAACAACACTTGATTCCCGTGGCATTGTTAACCGGAAACGCCATCTTTCCGGTCTTCAGTAACCTCATAAACAGCGCCTTCCTCTGGGCTTTCCTCGATCGCGGCTCTCCATGCTTTGTGAGTATGTGGGTTTGACCCCATCTTCCTTTTTGGGACACTTTTCCCGGGCAGCTGTACTTTCCTGGAAAGCTTTAAGGAGTCTCTTGACTCCAACTTCCTGCGCTCTAAAACTGCTCTGCCTTCAATCTCCTCACCTCATCTCAGTGACCTGCTTCGCCTGACAGTGGGTGTCCCCAAAGGATCTACTTTGACCGTTTTCTCTTCGCTGCTTAAGCTTCTTTACTTTGTCCAAGCACAAGGTTCAAATGAGCACATCCAATCAAGGAACTCCCGGGCTGAATCCTTGCACGGCCACATTTCTAAGCGCCCAATGGCCATCTCAAAAGACTGCATGTCCTGCGGGGCTCAGTCTCACCCAGAGCGCACCTCCCTTCCCACATAGGTCCCAGTAGCTTACTACAATACATCAATCTCCCAGCCACATGGATGCTATCAGAGTCTTGGGATCATATCTGACCCATTTCTTTTCCTGGATTGCTCATCTTAATCTCATCAACACTGCGATCTCAAATGGCTCCTCCCCTCAATTCCTTGGATCCCATACTGTATTCCAGGCTTCCTCAAACTATGGCCCCGCGGGCCACATGCAGCCCACCAAGGACATTTATCTGGCCCACCGGGTGTTTGCTTTTTTACTTCAAAATAAGATATGTGCAGTACGTATAGGAGTTTGTTCATAGTATTTTTCTAAAAAAAAAAAAAAAACTATAGTCCGGCCTTCTAACAGGTATGAGAGGGAGTGAACTGGCCCCCTGTTTTAAAACTTTGAGGACCCCTGCTGTATTCCATCCCATCTCATCACATTTTCCTTTTCAATTCCTTGTGACAAGTGTTCTGCCTTACCCTCCACTCAGACTCTAGCCATTCATTAATCTTTCCCTACTCTAATCCAGCTTCTCCACCAAGCGCAGTCTCATGCAATCCTGCTGCAGTTCCCACAGGTGGGCACTGCTTCTTCCTCTCTTACAGGTAAGGAAAGTGAGGATCAGAAAAGTTAAAACTAAGGGCATATGGGTAGCAACGAACAGAGCTAGAGTTTAAATTCAAACATGTCTGGCTCCAAAGGCATAGTATACCATGGACAGACAGTTGTCTTGTCAGCAGATGGACAGACCAGTGGCTACACAGACCAGCAAATAAACACAGGAGTGGGAAAAGAGTCTAAAACCAAGAATACCCCATCCTACCATGTAGACTGGTATGTTTTCATTGGGTAGGCTGCATTGGCATGGCTTCTTTGGAGCAATGGTTTCCAACCAGGGGGAGTCTTACAACTTTCACAACCCATGGAACACTTGGCAAGGTCTGAAGACATAATTACTAACAAACATGAACGAGGGTGGTGCTATTAGAACCTAGACCAGGGACACAGCCCCCAATGTCAAAAGTACTCAGATGGAGAACCCTAGTTCAGAGGGCTTCATGCATATTAGTGGAAACTGCGCTTTCAACGGCTGAGTTTTCTGCAGTTGATAGCTATGGGCGATTCACATTAGACATAAGCTCCCAGCCTTGGAGTTTGCAGCCAAGTGCATTTAACATTGGACTACCCTTGGATTCCACTCACTAGCACACAAGCTACTAATTTTACTTAGCTAGAGTGGATGTGGCGTGAACATCCAATCCAATCAGCCCCAACTACCAGCTGCACATGGCTCTTCCCCCTCCACAGGAGAACGATTCTGTTTGAGACTACACGTCTGCTCGGCTAAGTCCCTCGCCATTTGTAGGAGGATGATCTGCACAGATCCAGGGCCAATAGCTCTACCAATAGCTTCCTGCTCCAGGGGCTGGCTGAGGTCAAAAGCCTACCACCCAGGTGCTAGGGACAGAGACCATTTCTTTCCCTCTGCCACCTTCTAAAAGGCGCCCTGGGGGTGTAGTGGGTTAAGCTGCTAGCCTTAAGGTTGGCAGTTCAAACTCACCTACTACTCTGAGGGAGAAAGATGAGACTATCTGCTCCCATATGGATTTATAGCCTCGGAAAGTTCAAGCAGTTCTACTTTGTCCTATAGGGTCACTATAAGCTGAGATCTACTGACAGCAGTGGGTTTGGGACTGAGTTCAAAGTTAATCAAAGAGGAACTGGTGTGTTCAGGTGTGTATTCTGGGGTAACAGTCTTAACAGCAGGCTCAGGTTAATCCTGGAATTTAGGGTCCCTAGAGGGAATGGCTTCTTTTCCCTCCTGGTGGACAATCTTACCAAAGGCACAGCCCGAACCGGGCAAGTTGCTGGCTATGTTCCAAGAGGCTATGGCTGACATTTGTAAGTAGGGCTCTGAACTGAGGCTGCATCTCCTTGCTCCAGGGTGGTTCTCTGGAAGCACGGCCCTGTGCAGACCTGGGCTTCCCCGACGATTTAAATGGGTCAACTGCCAGTTCCAGCATCTGAAGCCACAGTGGTCACGCTTAATGTCAGCACAGCAGCATGTGAAGTTAAACCTGGCTTTGCCTACAACAAAAGCCATTTGGAGAAGCCATTCTTTCTGGATGAAAGGAATCATTTCCTTCCCTGCCCACTCCCCATCATTGGCAAACAATTATTTCGGCGTAGTCACACCTTGTTTCAAAAACAAGCAAAACAAGGGAACGCAAACCCATAAAAGTGTAATGTACTCAATTCCACAGTTTCTCTCCAAACATCACAAAGGGACAGTGCCCAAGTCTCTCCTCAGCACATCAGCAAAAGATGCTGAGCCATTCCTTGCTAGCTGGCAGGTTATTTTGAAACCAACTCAAATGGTTGGGTGGAGTGGCAGGCTAGGCTAATAGTTTTAAGGAAACTATAGCTCCATGATTGGAAATGCCTGCTACCATTCTGCGCTATCAAAGGTGCAGCGCTGTTGATGAAACATTAATGACCAATTTGCAGATGTCCTAGATCCCCTTAGTTCATCGCAGATCCAGCAAGGCAACTCCAGCTTTATTCTCTTAATTATTTAGCATCCATTAAGTGCCCACAGAAAGCCCAAGAGCTAGGACCTTTCACCCACATTACATACTACTTCCCCTCTATTAGCTCTCTTCACCTGGGAGCCGTCCACCTGGTAGCACAGCACAGGGCGTTTGCTGTGAGGCAGGAAGTGCATGTGGAAGTCAATCTCTGGGGGCCCCCTGGCCTCCGGTTTCCCGGTGCTGAGAGCCCACACGAGACCACAGAGGTTTTAGGAGATTTTCAGGCTGCAGCAGCGTCATCAAGGAGACACACTTAAAAATGTGGTCCTTGGGGTCTTTGTCTGCCTCAGACATACCTGGCTGTTTTCATCAGCTCCTGTTGACTCAGCTCCAACCCATGTACGACAGGACAGAACGCTGCCCAGTCCTAAGCCATCTTCACAATTGGCATGGTCAAATCCATTGTCATAGCCACTGGGTACATTCCAACTGGGGGGCTGGAGGGGTGGCACGCTCACCTTCTAGCACTATATCAGACAATATATTGTGATCTGTGGGGTCTGTACTGGCCATTTTTCAGAAATAGATCACCAGGCCTTTCTACCTAGTCTGTCTTAATGTAGAAGCTCTGCTAAAACCTGTCCACCATGAGTACCCTGCAGGAAATTTGAAATACTGGTCTCACAGCTTCTAGCATCACACAAGCCACTACAGTATGACATGGGAGCTGCCGACCCACTTTATCTGGACTGAATGTCATTTATTAAACATTTTCCGAGGGCCTATCATGTTTCATTTTCTGAAGGCCTATTTGTAAGTAGGGCCGACAGATGTATAACTTCTACAACAGGGGCTGAGTCAAACAGAGACAGGACTCACACTCTGAGGAGATATGATCTGAAGGGCTTGGGGAGGACCTCCTGGCTTTAAGATATGCCCCTCACTGCCTGCTAACGAAAACACCCGTTGCTGCTGAGTTGATTCCATCTCAGAGTGATCAGCTCCATAGGGATTCTGAGGTGGTAAATCTGTCTGGGGACAGCCTTCCATATTTGCCTCTGGTGGATTCCTACTACTGACCTTTTGGTTTGCAGCCGAGGGCTTTAACCAGTGTGCCACCAGGGAATCCTTCTGCTGCTGACAATGGCTCAGATTCATCCTTCAGAGCATAGTCTGAATTCTGAGGGGTGCTGCTCCTTTCACAGCCTCCTGAAAGGCCTGGGGGCAGTGCTTCTGGTCTGTGCTCAAACACGGGGGTGTGGCACAGCCTTGCCCCCCGACCTTGCCTGCCTGTGTCCTGGCCCCTCAGCACCAGACTGGTACCTCTGAGAAGTGGTGGTGGTTATAAATGACACTGTGCCACAGAGAGCAGAGCAGAAGCGATCAACTAGGGGCAAACACAGTGTTCTAGGAGATCGAGCGGGGCAACGGGGACTCTTGGCAGAGGACCAATCTAGGCTTGATGGAGGAGGTGACCCTTTGAGCTGGCCACCATCAATACTTCACTCCAGTCATCAATCACTGAATATCTCTAATGACAACAGAAACCTCCCACATCATCATCATGTAGCAACTGTGGCAGCAGACACGGCTTACGGAACAAGTTCACAGATGCAGAGCATGATCTTTATGCCTTAGAATGCCCCCCTGTGAGCATACTATTCATACTAGTTACAGCCTAATGGAATAAGATACCATTGCCCCTATTTACACATAGCAAAACTGGGGCTTGATGCGGCTAAATATCTTATTTAAGGGTAGGTCATTTGAATGGTCATTGGGAAAGTTGGACTTGAAGGATAAGCAACTCAGATTCAGGGCTCTTAGCAGATGTCACACTACCCTGGGAGCTCACTGAGTACGTGGGAGGGGGGATGGAGAAAGGGTGCAGTGTCCTGGGGGCAGTGTCCACATGGCAGAGAAGGACCTTCTCTTTGAAAGCTCGTACGGTGGCCACTGTGGGCACTTCCAACAGCAGAAAAGAGGGTATGTGCCGGGGTTGAAGAAGGCAGACGGCTTGTACTTTAATTACTGATGTTCTCCAACTTTCCATAGCCCCTAATCTCTCCCAAAACAATGATGGTAGTGCAGTTGGGGAGGGGGGGCAGAGGATTGTTTAGAACCGTGGGGGCTCCCTTGGCATATAAGCTCACTCCTTATTTCTCTACAGGGCACTCTGGCAGTATAGTGGGGTGTGCACTGAACTGCTAACCACAAGGTCAGTGTTTCAAGCCCATCATTTGTTTCCTCAGAGAAAGAAGAGGTTGTCTTCCCTGATGTCTGAGAAACCCAAAGGGGCAGCTGTATCCTGACCTACAGGGTTCACTATGAATTGGGAATCAACTCAACAGTAGTGGGTTATTTTTCTGCTTTCTACATATTGTTCAAACAACTGCAGTTACACGAGAGGATAAACAATGTTTCGTGCACATGTGTTCCCATCTTAATACATGTGCTGTCACTCACTGGACAGCAATTCTACAGTAAGTAGGTCCTGTTTTCTCCTCAGGATTGTAAACAATCCTGTTTATTATATAGATAGGCATAGGGGGGGGGGGAGAACCCTATCAATAGTTCCAGGTCTGTCTGTTGACACTTAAGAATGTTTTCCGATTGGGTCTAATGAGGTGCCAAGGTCCAATGCCGAGTCAGACGTCTATTTTGGGGATTCCTCGGGGACTTTGTTGCTTTGCACCCCTTGCTGCTCTGTTGCACTCCCTTTGTGTTTTGCCCCAGTGTGTGGGGTGGGGAAGGTCAGCTCAGGCACAATTCCTGCACTGTGTCTCCAGTGCTATCGCTGTAGCTCTGTGAGCTGTGAAATCTTGGAAGAGGCAGTTTTAGAGTGGTTCACCCTTTGTCACAATTTCCCTCGAGGGTCCTGAGCCCTGCGAGAGGGAGGATGTGTGTTGATTGAGTATTTTTTTGCTCTGAGATACCAAAACCCAAAAGGAAACCCTCTCATAGCCTATGGGGCAGAGTAGAACTGCTCTATAGGTTTTCCTGGGCTGGATACCTCTAAGGGAGCAGCCCGTCTCTCCAATATTCCAAAATGCAGATTTGAACTGCCAACCTTGTGGTGAGCAGCTCCACTCATAGCCCAGTACATCACCAGGGCTCCATGCTATTTTACTTCATATTCCACACAGTGCTGTGTAGAACTTACAAAGTCCAAACCCAACCAATTGCCTGTGGGGCCAACGCCAACTCATGGCCATGCCAAGTCTGTGTGTGCGCGCACGCGAATTCCATGGGCTGGTTTTCAGGAGCATATAGCCAGGACTTTCTTCTGCAGCACCTCTAGGTGGGCCCCAACCTACGTTTGTGGTCAGTAGTGGAGCATAGTCTCCATGTACACTACCCTGGAGCTCCTAGGACTTGACACTTGGAAAATATTTACCAGTGTTTGATGGATGAATTAAAAAAATGACTTCCAGCAGGGCCAATGTAGTAAGCCATGGAGAATTAATGTGGTTTGAAAAAATTGTGCTGGAGGTTCTAACAAGCATAATAAAGCAAGAAAAGGAAATAGAAGGCATAATGGACCGGAGAGTTCCATGTTGGGTCTGGGTAGAGAAGAGTCCCTAATGATTGAGCTTGAAGATGGCATAGGTTCCCATGAAAGAAGGTTCAGGAAGGTCAGCAAAACCCATGTGGGGCCGCATGGAGGGTGGGGTCCCCAAGGCCTCTGTGCTGGGCATTCAGCTGGCCACCTAGTCCAGCAACCGTAGCACTGGGATGCGTTGACTGCATGAGGTGCCATATTCTGTTAGACACAGTTGATGGGGTAGGGATCTTCTGTCTTCATCAATAATAATAATAATACTTTTAATAATAATAATTTTACGTCCCTGGGTTCTAATACCCACGTCTATGGCCACATAGAATTTACAGAAACTATTCGGGATTAAAGGGTGAGGTAGTTTATTGTGCCAACCTGGCCGATAGACACATGTGGGGTTAATTGAAGGGTGGAGGAGTAAATGGCTCGGTGAACCTCATCTTTCTAGTTCTCGGGTCTCTTGCCTTGTGATGGTCGGACCAGGGTGCGCTGCCTTAGCTCACTTCCTGCAAGACATCCCTGAGGAGAAGCCACATGGACCTACCCCAATGCAGTCCTGGGTACTGGAGCAGCTGTGTGGAGACCCCTGCCAGCGCTGAGATGCTTACACATTCACTGACTCGGTTTTCCTCCTGCAGTCGGCATCATTGTTTCTGTTTTGTGAGATGGAGGAGGACTTTGTGGATTGGTGTCGGACATATGGGTTCATGTTGGACTTGTGGGCTTGGGCAGCACTGGGTTGGGATATCTTCTTGATGTGCACTTAACCTTTATATAAAACTCTCTCTTATACATGAGTTTCTGTGGATTTGTTTCTCTAAAGTACCCAGACTAACTAAGGGTTTATTAAGAAAGTTATTAACACATTATAATGCCAGTGAGAAATGCTTAGAATAGTTGTTTATCCGGACCTGTTAAAAAGTTCTTTTAGGTCTGCTAATAAATGTCCACAGGGGCATACCACTCCACTGGAAGCTTCAGTCTGAAAGCATTCAGTTCCGCTTTGTGGAATGGCATGCCCAACTTCCCCAATTAAGTGCCCAGAGGCCCCCACTCCACAAGCCAGCCTCCTGCACAAAACTACCTAGCTTGACTTGCTCTGGGGATTGGGAAGGGGTGGTTCTTCTTCAACGGGCTCTGGTGTCTTTTGTCTTCAAGGGCTAATGGGTTCAGCAGGGCACTCCTAAGAGTCAATGTCAGTCAGTCTTATGCTGCGATTGCACTGCCATGGCTGTCATTTTCCTCTGGTGAACACAGGGAGGTGACGGCTAAGGAATCCACCCATCCTTACCTCTATAACCTGTTCTTTGATCACGTGCCATGCTGGGAGCCCCCCTTTGACCAGGGAGGAGGCCACAGTGGCTGTGACCTGTAGCTCCAGGAGAATGGTCCTAGTTGTGTAACTTGACTACTATCACAGATGCTCAGAACCTCTGCCCCAGGGGACTAAAGCCAGCGGGGATGGAGGGAAAGTGCTGCACAGATTTAAAACGAAGCTTCTGTCTAGCCCTTCTGGCCGTCCTTCCCGCCCCACTAAGCACACTCCCCCCTCCCTCTCCTGGGTCCACCCACAGTGGGCAGCTCACTGAGCTCTGCAGACTCTCTCTCTCTGTCTCTTTTGGGATGTGCCTGCCACCACCAGGCTGCTGAGCAGAGCCTGCCTGCGGTGGGCCGCCTCGCACCGCCATTTGAAGCCACATTTTGGCCTAGAGCCCTGAAATCTCTTTTCAGGAAGAAAGTAGGGAGCCTCCCAAGTTCATTTTGTTTTCTTCCTGCTTGTTCAAACAATCAGACAAAATAAAAATACCATCCACGGGCAAAGAGAATTTAAATCAAACATTCTGAAGAATAGAGTCAACAGCCTTTCCCTAACAAACAAAACAAAACAAAAACAACACACCTGCTTCATTTTTGGTTTTCCCTAGCCATATAAGGAAAAAAAAAGAAAAGAAGCAGGGACTACTTACTGGAAAGAAAATGCTCACCAGCTCAGCACATGTGAGTGAGAACAGGCAAGGCATTACCTTATCTCACTATCTTCTCCACAACCCAGGGCAGGGCGGGGCGGGGCTGTTGCCCTGAGGCTCAGGTGACTAAGTATTAGCTGCTTCCTCCAGGCCCTCCCTCAGTGCTTCTCTGTACTATAGCTGTTATCTACATAACTCTAGTGGGTATGGGATGTGAAGAAAGGAGACAGCAGTTAGACTTGCTTAGTACCTCCATTGTCTGTGTATTAAGCCTTGGGCTCACAATACTTGGGTCACAGCTATGGTTCATGATATATGCCAACGAGTGAGTCGTGCCTGGCACGCTCCATATCACTTGTCACTGGCTCTTACTACAGTACCAAGCGCTCCACCGAGACCACCGCTCAGTTTGAGAACCTCTACCTTTCTGGTCCTCCTCAGCCATCCTCTTGACTCCTCCATCTGAGGCCACCATTATTCTGAGTTTTTATTTGTAACTTCTTTGATTTCCTTTTAATATATATCACACTATAAGAGCTTATAAGCGCATTTTAAAAATTGTGTAACAAAACAGTGGTCATTGTAACATTCTTTAATGGGGAAATTCCGTGACCTTTATTATGTTTATCATGTTGCCCAGTCATCCCCATTATCCATTCTCAAATACCTATTCCAATTGCCCTCAGCAGAAGCCTGAGTCTCCTAAACAGTTTCCCCTTTCTTGTCTCTCTCCCTTCGACCCTGTTCGCCACTATAAAATGTTGGTCTCTATAGGTTTACTTAGATATTCAATATAAGTGACATCACATAATAATTGTCCCTTTGCCACTTGATATAATGCCTTCAATATCTGTCCTTGTCACAGCATGCACCAGACCTTCACTTCTCTTTATGAATGGGCAATATTCCATCAGATAGACACATTTCATTTATCAACATGCTAGTTTTATAAATTTTAAAATAAGCTGTGCTTCATGATGTATGTAATCTTTCAGACATTTTTAAACTTATGTTCAAGACTTTGCAATCATGGGTAAGAATGTTAAGTCTAGCCATGGCCATCTGGAGGAGAGAAGCAGACGAAAGGGCATGAAGACACGTTTCCATTTCTGCTTACACGCTCCATACCTCTCTGAGGCCCAGCCTGCTGGGGCCTGAGCTGCCCTTGTTGACCTTCTCGCTATGAAGAGTCCCTCCCTCACGACACTCAAGAGCACAACCCCTCACTACACCGTAAACTTTCTGAGGGGCCCTCTCCTCAGAGCCAGAGCCCGCTGCTCCACTCTGCTCACTCCAAGTCTCAGCTTGAATGTCCCCTCCCCCAGCCTTTTGCCCTAACATGCATCATGCCACTGTGGGTTTCTTATCGTTTATAACTTGTCTTCCTCATCAACAAGCAGGGCATCTGGTATACAGAGAACTGTACAATGAGTGCCAAGTTTTTGGAAGACCATTAGCAATCCCCTAGGTCCTTTAAGGGGTATGGAACTCAAAATAATCTTCATAATACCTCTTGGAAAACCAGCAAACACCCAATTTCACATAAGAATGTCCTAGAAAAAGCAACAAGAATTATTAACTTTACTAAATCATGACCACTCCACATACGTGTCATTTTGTATTCCGCAGCCTCAAAGGAAGAAGGACAAAGCACTTCGACTACAGTGCATGATAAGGGGGAGCAGGACATTACCCTTTATTAAGACACATAGGGCTTCCAAAACATTGTGGATAAGTTCACTTAAAAGAGAATGGGATTTTCCCATGAACATTTTGAGGTCTCACGAAAAAGTCCTTGTATGATTGTGGAACCAATTCCTTTTTTCATAAAATACCATGTTTATGTCATTGAACTGCTGGCGGGCAGCCTATGGTTATTCAGACTTAAGCAACTTCTCTAAAAAATAAAAAGAGTGAGCCTGTTGCTTAAGGGTTGATGTCATTTTCTGTCAATGCTAGAACTCAAGCTCTCAAGTGAAAATCAGAATTGAGGAAAACTTACTAATACATATGACTTCTCTGGGTGAGATTGGCAGTGCTAATAATGAAATGTGATTTTCAAATCTGGAATAATAAAATGTGTCAATAGTTGAAAATGCGTATGAATCAATATTTTTCAACTGACTGACACATTAAATCACAAAAATCAGACATTGGGGAAAGATCTACGCAGAATGCAAGAGAGAAAAATAGATTTTAACGTAGCAGGTACACAAAATTCATTGAGAGTGGTTCAGAATTCACATTGCAAAACACCTTAAGAAGCTTAACACTTGCCACAGTTTCTCAATAGGCTAGCAGAAGCAAACCATTCTCTTGGAGTTGATTCTGACTCATAGGGACCTAGTGAACAGAGGGGGACCACCCCATGTGGGCTCCAGGTCTGCAAAGACAGATGTGCCTGCTACATCTTCTTCCCACGAAATCTCTTCCCGTGGATTAGCAGCTGAGTACCTAACCACTGTACCACCAAGGCTGGATGCTTTTAAGACTCTCTCGTTTGCAACGACATACAAGCAGTCCTATCTGGATGAAGTGAGTTTTCCTGACAGATAATCAACCAAAACAAGAGACGAGAGCACAAGCAGACACAGAAATCAACTGCCTTCTTTCATGCTATGCAGTAAAGAAATACACAAAAATATAAATGAATACCACTTTTCATGAAAAGTCTTATGGTTAGAGTTTTTAGAAACTTTTATTCACGTTAACATCTATTGGGTTTATTATTCCCACTTTAGATGAGTAATTAAATAAATATGTAACAAGATATCCCAGTTTCCATTTCTAATATGGTCAATACCATTATATATAACCTCAATGTAAACAGAAGCCCTGAGGTCCTCAACCATTTTACGAGTCCAGAGGGGATCTGAAGAACAAAAAGCTGGGGAGCCACTGCTTCATACCTTACATATGCCAGGTACTTGATAAATGTTGTGTCAACATACTACAGCCAGATCCTCTTTCATATTCATTCGCCCTTTCTCTCGTCTTTTAAAACATTTCCATCTGACTTCTACTTTAATTTGTGTCACTGGTGAGCCACGAAGCTCTAACCATGGTCCATATGTGCTGGAGTAATTGTAGTGAGCTGGAGACCCAATGACGTCAATCTGTCAGCCCGTAGAGGACTCCTGGGGACCCCATAAATGTTTCCGACAATTGCTTCATCTAAAAATCTTTTTTTTCTTAAAGACTGCATGAAGACATTCTTTCTAGAACTAGTTGTAGATCTGTTGAATGCAAGGTCTTTTATTGTAATGCTTGGCATTGTGCCAGTTAAAAGCTATACCACACTGGGGAATCAATTGGCAAGCAAGGCAAATGGTACTCTGCCCTCTTAACATTTTTCATCTTGTGTGGAAGAGTTAAGTCAATAACTACGCCAGGCCTGAAAGAAAGAATGTTCCCTCAATTATTGACAGCTTCTCAAGCTCATGCCTTTGCAATACGGCTGCATCCATGGAAGGCGTCTGACTAGACTGATGGCCAAAGGTGATGCTCACCTGTGCCTGCCAAACCATGAGGCAAAATGCTCATGGGGAGGAGTTATGCAAGGAACATAGTAGGGGCAATACCCGAAGCTACCAATAAGTCTTAACAAAAAAGAGAGGGAGATCTGGAAGCAGAGAATGCTACCCTAAAATTTTAAATTAAATCATCATTGTCATCATTAAACTTAAGTTTGATCAGGCCTCTAGATTGAATTTCCAGTTGGTTGGAAATACAGAAACCAGAAGAGCATGTGAAATAATATTGGGGGGTGCAATTGGCAAAATTCAGGATGTTGGCTGTACAGGATAAACAGCTCTGCTTCTTCAAAAACAATGACAAATTTTTTTAAAAAAAGAAAAAGGAGGGCAAGAGGAAACAGATTCAGAAGAAATATATTATACAAGAGTAAGTGTAGTCCTTATCTGAATCTGGTTTAACAAACTATTAACATTAAGTATGAAAGGATGAGACAAACAAGAAAATTTGAATAGTGCTTACACGATAACTTAAGAATTTTAAGCACTGATAATAATATTGTGGTTATTTTTTTGAAAGGTGCTTTTTTTCTTTCACAGGTACCCATATTAGTATTTACAGATGAGATGACATGTCTGGGGTGAGCTTAAAAAAGACAGGTGAAGATATAAGCACATAAAGAGATGCTCAACATTATTATTTATCAGGGAGAATCCAGAATAAGACATCGCTCCACAACTACTAGATGGCAATCAAAAGACAGACAACAACAAGTGTTCATGAGAATGTGGAGCTAGGACTGGTGGAGATGAAAAATGGTGTCTTTTTTTTTTAAGATAAGAGGTTAATGGTTCCATTTGACCCAAAATTCTACTCCAAGGCATTTAACCAAGAGAACTGAAAATATATACGCACACAAAAACCTTGTACATTAATGTTTGTAGCAGCATTGTTCATGAAAGCCAAAAAGTAGAAATTGTCTGCATGTCAAAATTAAGTACATTTTTTAAAGGTGGTTTGTTCTTGTGGGATGTTTATTATTCAACCATAAGGTGAAATGAATTCTGATAGATACCATAACAGAGATGAACATTTAAAGCATTATGCTATGTGAAAGACGCCAGTCACAAAGGATGGCAAATTGTATGATCCACTTGCTGTATATACTCGTGTATAAGCCACGATGTTCAGCCCATTTTTAATGCAATTTTTGGGTAAAATTAGATGGCTCTGCTGACATCCGGGTCAGTGTATACTGAGTATATATGGTATGTGAAATGTCCAGGATTAGATGATTTATAGGGAAGGAAATTAGATTAGTGGTTACCTAGGAATTGGGGAAGTGATGAACGCGAAGTCCAGAGTTTCTTTTGGGGTTGATAAAATGTTCTAAAAGTGATTGTTATGTTCTCTATCATAAAATGATAATGAGCTCTCTAAAATGGACTAGAGACATATAATGAGCTCTCTAAAATGGACTAGAGACATACATAAACCATAGATAAGTGAATGGATTTGGAGTTTGGCCTTAATTTTAACCCCCATCTAAGAACAATTCATTCTTATAACATGTCCCTGCTCGATGCTCGCTCTCAGGAAGAGATCACTGAAGACGTGGGTGCTACAGCAACAGATGGCGAAGAAAGCAGAGTGCACTGGGCTACCTAAAAGAAAAGCATCAGGGCCTTAGAGGCTTGTCTTCAAAACAAACAGTCCTCTAAGTGAGGCATCAACTAAGTCCACAGGGAGGAAGCACACCAGCTTGTGTGATCCAAAGAGAATAAATAATAAAATCCAAATCCGAAGGAGGGAATGGTATCAGAACTTAAACTGTGAACATAATTTGAAGAAGGTTATCAGGACCCTGGAGCCCAAGATCTATCTGCAGGGTCTCTGCATGGATTAAGCTTCCCCTCGTATCATACTGAAGGGACAGGAATAACCTTGCTATCAGATACAGAGTATTGTAAACTCAATCATGGCAGATGTAATTAGATTGAAATGAAATACCCGATCATTTGATCTCCCTTTTGACCCACCTTGAATTTGCTCTATTTCTCAATATTGCCTGCTTTTTCTCAATTGAGGTTTTTCTTTCTCTTTTATTCTGATACTGTTGTTGGTCTTTTCATATACACATGCATATATATTGCTGTTTTCATTTTCATAAGTGGTCTAGTTTATGAAATCCAGGATAGGCAAATCTACAGAGACAATAACTGGTGTACTGGCTTACTGGGGCTATGGGAGGGTAGTCAGAGGGAAATGGGGAGCTAATAATGAATATAAGAAGGAAAGCTGTTCTAGAACTGATTGTCATGATGAGTACACAGCCTTTAACATCTCTCAATAAAACTAGTACACATGGCTTGTCGTGATGGATGCCCAACTCTGAATAAATGAAAACCCATCGCAGCACATGCTCAGAAGACAACTGGGGAGTGGAAGAAGGAGTTACAAATACAAGTGAGATATAACAAACTGTGTGTTGAAAATGTTCAAATATGTACGCTCTGTGGTAAGTTCTGGCACTGAATTACTAGCTGCATAATCTTGGGCCAGATATGTAATCTCTTTAAACTTCAGTTTCTCCAAAGGTAAAGTGGGAATAATTATATACAGATTAAATGAGATTTACACATGTCAAGGTAGAATACTGCTTAGCACATGGACAGGCCAAATGGACGATTATTTCCCCGTTTGTTCTTTTTCTCCCAAGCTGGTTCTTTCGGGAGCCCATCCTCTGCTTCTTCACCCAGAGTCACTGTAGGTATCGGGAGGACGTCTGACTGGCGCTCTTCAGGACTTTTCTGCTGTTGCATTTCTCTTTCTTAATTTTCATGATTCTTCTTAATAAGAGTCTTCAAAAGGCTTTCCGTGCTGACCCCACCCAGCAGGGGCTGCATCTTGTTGCTCCCGTTTAAGGGATTCGCTCCTTGCTTTGCACTCCATGCCCCCGACCACCTCCAAACTCACCAAGGTGCTTTGGCTCCTTTTCATTGCCAGGCTCCGCATGAACCGGAATCAGGAAAATGATGATAAATATTTCTTAATGGCACTCAGAAGACCCAGCTCAGATATACGTGCGTGCACAGTGGGATGTGCATGCTCACATACGCTCTCCACACAGAACGGTAGCATTTTCTTGTTGGCCTCTGAATTTTTTCCCCATTATTTTGTTGTTCGGCATGTCTCAATTGCACAAGGCAATCAGCCAAGCACAGATGTAAACATACGGTCTAGACGGTATGGCTGAAACACAGGGTAGCACAAGGCAGCCAGGTGCTCTTGCACTCCGCACTCTGGGCTGGTCCCGCAGCGGGGCAGCCGGGTGCCTCTGCTGGACAAGGAGGCTCTGCATGCCGGGGCTGCTCCCACTGGATAACAGCGGATCCAGACCCGAGGACAGAGGTTCCTGTAGCCAGTCCCTTTCCCCCCTGCACATGCTCCCTGGCATGCAAGATCTGTCTCCAAGGGCATCCCTGGAGACCAAGAAAGCAATCAGTAATGCGGCATTCTATCTGCACACCGGATAAACATGCTTATATATCTGACATGTATAAAAGTGTCATTTACATTGACACAGATGTGAGATTACTTACATTTCTATGCTGAACTGCTGAGTTTTCATTTATAAGGTGAGCACTTACGTCGCACAACAAATAAGTTTACTGTTGTTATACCTAGAATTTTGCAAACTTTTAATATTTGCTAAAGTGAACAACAGTGTTCTTCTGGATCACATGCATACTCTTGTTGGCTTACTCGGGTTTGGTAATTGAAATGAAGGTTTATTGTCTTTCTATGCTCACATATAACTTTGCTAGTGATACACTATGCCATGACAACCCCGCTGCCCCAAGCACACGTGCTGACAAGTCCACACCCTCCATCCAGACGGCCTACCTTTTTACACACATCAGCTAACTCTAAAACCAGAGTACTGGCCTCAGACCTCAGTAGGACCACTTCCTGTTTCCATGCTTTGCCATTATGCACGTCTGAAGAAACGGCATTTAACCAAGGGTTTCCATAGTCATTTATGGTGGGTCTTCTACTCTTTGATGACGAGAAGCATTGGTACTTCTAAAAATGTTTATTTACTTTGGTGGAGCCAGAGTGAGTGGGGGTGGTGGGGATAAGCTGGATAGAATGAAAGACAGGGGAGATTCAATGCACGGATGACCATGGAGTCCAACCTCACTGCGTGGCCCCCCAGCAGGGAGTTTTCAAGCACACTGGGGAAGCCTTGGGGCAGCCTTAACCACCCCACTGCGATTGCCCCGTGTGTGGTCACAGAAGGGAAGGTATTATGGAAGCATGAGCTAGCCTGAAAACGTCTCCAGAGTTCTGTGCTGCAAGTGATCAGCAGATCTACCATTTGGGGGAAGTGTGCTGTACATGGGGAGCTGGTGGAAGAACACTTGTTTCTGAAGACTCTGGGCTTACAAACCAGCAGCAACCAAACCGCTGACACTGGAGAAGTACCTTTCCTTTTATAGAAAGTTCTTCCATTAAAAAAAATAAAGGTTGTCTGCACAACTCTTTTTAATATGTTTAAATTACTGAATGGTGTGATATGTAAGTGAAATATCAACAAAACGGTTTTTAAAATGTTTTAAACCTTAATTGGATTAAAACCTTGCAATGTAGTTAAAAAAACAGAAATGGAACAAAACAAAAGACAACTCAGCTCAAACTTACGACTTCACCCATTTGCCCAAGAATGCATTTATCGTTTGTTATGGAAAAGAACCATTTCTTGGTGAATCTACAGAGATAATTACTGGAATAGGGGTCCAGAGGGGGCGGGTATGGTGGGGGCAGGAGGCAGTCATGGGAAGCCAATATCGAGGAGTGCAATAAGGAAGAAAATGGGTTGAAATTGAAAGTGGTAGTGATTACACCACACTGCTGGATGTGACTGAACTATTGAATGATATGATATCTGGATTATGTCCTAATAAAATGATTTGCAAGAAAATAATAATTTCTGACTTCATGATGGCATAATGCAAAAGTAGCACAGAAAATCTGTTTTTATAAAATAATGATAGTATATCTTGTCATTTTATTTAAAATGTATAAAGTCATAAAATATTAGAACAGAAAGGTTGGTCAAAGTGGGGGAAAAGTTTGCACAATTAAAAAAAGTTGCATCATTTTGGGGAGAAATGTTTATAAGACCTGAGGACAATGAAACAGAGAGACCCAGGAGAAAAATATCGTCCCAGAGGATGTTCTGGAAGGGTGTTTGTGGGTTTATATGTGTGTGTGTGTGCATGTTTGTGTGAGACACTCATTCTGATACAGGAAGGGTAAGATGAAGGCTGAGTAGAACCCTTGGGCAGGCAGGAGTGGGGCAGTATTTTTAGCCATGGTTTTCCCCTTGCTGTCCTGTTAGCTGAGTGGGTTTTCAAGCACTTGGTGTGCACGTGTATTAACCAGCTGTATGGATGACCATGGATTAGACTTAGGCTTGCCCAGGATGCGGGAACAGTCCTGTGAAAGCAGCCATCTACTATGGCCTTGTAAGGCAACTTGTGTAGATATGAGCACATCAGTCACATGGTCTGTTTTTGTTGAAAATCCTTGGTCACTGCTGGTCAGTCTACGCCCTTTCTCCTTAGAAGGGAGCGATCCCTGCTGAGGCAGTCCTCCTCCGAGCTTTTCAATGTAAAAATCCAATCTGTCTCAATATGTAGAGAACATAGAGTTTCCTAGTTCAATACATTACTGCGTATACTCTAGTATAAGCCCAGTTTTCCAGCACATTTTTAATGCAGTTTTTGTGGTAAAAGTAGGTGCCTTGGTGGATATTTGAATCAGCTTCTACTTGAGTATATACGGTATATTTCAGACCACCAGCTACCTCATCTGTGAAGGATGCAGGCAGGCTCTACTTCATTGCTGTAGCTCTAAGCCACTGTGTACTCCAAGCCCCCTTCTCTCTGTTTTAGTTCCAGGAAAAGCCCATAACATTTATAAGTGAGACCCTAAACTTTAGAGGAGACTTTAGCTTCTGCTTCAGGGACCGGATTTCCCTTCCCACTCCAAACAACCGAAACATGAGGCACAATCCATGAAGCCATGGCTCTCAGACATCGGACATTAAGGTACCACAGGGCAGTGGTCCCTGAGAGAAAGAAACACACAGCATGAGCCTCCATTTGCCTAGCCCTTGCCTGGAGAGGGCTTCCAGGCTCACCAAAGGAGGGGCGGGCCACACCAGAACCAGGGTCTCTGAGTGGAGGAGGTAGAGGCCAAAGCATCTAGGGTCCACAGGGCAGAATCCTCAGTAGAAACGTCCAGAGGCCACGGGAAGAGTCATCAGAAACTGGAAAAAGAATGTCTGAGCTCCTGTGAGGCAAAGAGGCAGACTTCCCAGGACGGTCCTCAAAGCGTTGCCTCCAAGATGGGAATAACAGCCCTCAGCTAAGGGCTACCCTGGTCTTGCCAATGGACTGGAGAAGTAGGACTCCTTGGAGAAATGGCTGACTCCAGTGCCAGGGAAGGAAGAGCCTAGATGATCCTGAGCCTCCTTGTAAAGCCAGAAAGTATGGAAACACTCAAGAATCCAAGTCGGGAACAAAGCCAGACAGACCCCACACTGATAGGCGTGTGCCACAGGGGCGATGTAAGAGCTACCAGGGACCAGAGCGTAATGATTTGAACCAAAAACAGATGGAATAGTACCGGATTATGACTCAAAGTATAACATGCATATCTCTCAATCGAGGCCAACAAGTAAAGTGAGAAGAGACCCATCCAGCCACAGAGGTTCACGCTGTACTCATAGGACATCGGTGGCTGGGAAGGTTAGACACGAGGGAGCTGGGTGCTGTGCGAGCCTGGGCCTAGGAATGGAGACCTAGGTGCTAATTTTGCTTATCCTCCACCTATTCTGGGTGGCATCTCTGCGTGGTACAAATGGGTGACACACGAGGCGGCTGGCTGAAAGGCCTCATTCCATGCAGAGAAACCTTGGAAGAATGGCCTGGCAACCTATGTCTCAAAAATGAGTCTCAGTACACACTTGGGCTGCCATGGGTTAGAATCGACTTCCTGGCAACCACAAATGGTAGTCTGGTTGTCTTTGAGTCAGTTATGAGCGGTGGCAAGAAGGACTTAGCTAACTCAGTGTTTCCCACAGTGGGCAATCCCACTCCCTTGGGGATGCCTGAATGATATCTGGGGGCGGTGGGGGAGGGGGGGGCTGCAAAGGCAGAGACTTACATTTTAGCCTGGATTATGAGCTATACTACAAAAGGGTTTAATTGCCAGGGGGTGCTGAGTAATTATTTCCCGCTAATTACTCAGCACCCCCTGGCAGTTAAACACTTTCGCCCCAGCAATAAGTCTGGGGACCTACAATCTAAATGATCTCCAACCCTGTTTTAGAAATCTATCCCTTGCCTATGGTCTTAAGCCCCACAGTTGCTGTGTCTGAACTCAGCAAGGTTTTCTAACGACTCATTCTCAGATGCTGAATTTGTTTTTCACATTGATGTAATATCGGAAGAGTGTCTGCTCCCATCCACCCCCGACCCCCACCCTCGCAATGAGAAGTCGCTTTTCTGACTGCAAACCACACCACCTGCACTGGCCTGTGTGTGTGTGTGGCGGGTTGGGTGCTCATGCTGCCTGCTGGCTCCAGACAAGGGATGGGCAGGAAGCTGCAGAAGCAGATTTACTTCTTTCAGCGAATCCGGCAACACAGTGATGGTATCAAGCAGGTCCCTAATAAGAGGAAGCGGGAAAAGGACCTACAAAGACATAACCGCCAATAAGAACAAGCGGGCTCTTGCGGCTTCTAAGCTGACGGTGGCTTTGTCTGGACGAAAACAAAACATTTTGGCTCATCAAGGCACTTTGGAGAAATTTAGGCTGTGCTGTGCTGTCATGCTAACAGCGCTGCTGACTGCGAACCAGAACCAGCAGGGGCTTCTTGACTGGATAGCACGATGGCGATTCCATTCTGGCCTCACAATGGCTTTGTCTACAGCAGTGGTCCTCAACCTGTGGGCCGTGACCCCTTGGGGGCTCGAAGGGCCCTCTCACAGGGGCCGCCTGACTCATAACAGGAGCAAGACTACAGTTTTGAAGTAGCAACAAAAATAATTTTATGGTTGGGGGTCAAGTCTTAAGGCTAGAGAAGCGGCAATAGAATGAACAGGGCAGGGGGCATAGGAGGAGTCTCTTCTATAAACAACTAAGAAAAACACGGAAGGCTAAAGCATGGCCAGCGATGAGCAAGGAGTTTCCTCCGTGCAGTAGCCAAAAGCCCTGGTGCAAAGGCAGGCTACATGCACTCTGCCTTATGGGAAACCCCACAGACTATGTAGCCTGGGTTTGGAAGAACCTTCTCTGGGCCCTCTCAGGACAGCCAGGCCATGCCTGGTGACCACCTAGTTCGTCAGGAGGCAGTAACACTTTAGTGGGATGGAGAGGGGACTGGACGTCATGGGAAAAGCATAGTCCAGGGTCAAGGGTCACTCCAGAGCTAGTACCAGCTGGCCTGTGTGGGTGTGTGTCTGAGTGAAGTGGGGGGAGGGCGGGGTACCCAGTGGTGATTAAGACTTAGCCCTGGCCCACACAAATCTCATAGAGGGAACAAGACAAGTGTGTAATTATTGGAAAGAGACAGTGATAATAAACAAGGGCGACATTTCTAAAGTGTCACCCAGGATCAGAAGTATGGAGTGGTGTGTGGGCAGTGGCCTCTGACAGAGGATGCAGGGACTCAAGGCTGAGATGTGTCAAGGGGATTTAGGAATTAAGATCAAGCACAGAGTCTATAAATAGGAAAACAGAGCTAAGAAAATCATGGGATCAGATACCAAAGGGCTTTGTGCAGCAGACCAAGCCGCCTGGATCTCATTAAGGAGAGATGGCGAACCCTCAGTGGTTAGCATGGGTGGTTTAGGTATATACTCTAGAAAGATTCGGTGATAGGAGAAAGATTTAGGCAGAACCAAGGTATGGAGATATGCAAAGGGAAAACTACTTGGAGATGAAAGGAGTTTAAAACCCGAAATCATTTGCTATCTAGTCATGGCACTCTCGTGTCACAATAGACCTGTGTTCCATAGGGTTTTCAATATCTGATTTGGGACAAGTAGATTACCAGGCCTTTCTTCTGAGGTGCCACTGGGTGGACTTCGGAACCTTTCAATTATCAACCAAGGGTGTTAACCATATGTTTCATTCAACATCTCCCAAGATGGGTTTTTTTTTAGGGGTCACTGATGTTTATTTTGCAAACAAAACCACTGGGGATGTTGCCTGTTGACACCTCGGGATGACACTGGGACACTTGATGGGAAGCTCTCAAGAAGGGCGAGGAGTTGAGTCACAGAGTCACAAAGCTGGGGTTCCAACAGGTGTCAGCTGGTCTGGCTTGGCTGCAGGGCAGCTCTAGGGAAGCGGAGAGAACGCTGACAAGCTCAGGGAGGGGCTACCAGAGGTTTGCCTGCCCAGCTTATTTGGCGAGGGGATTTCTGAACTTCTGGCCAGCAAACTTGGCCTTGTTGCCCAGCTCCTCTTCAATTCTGAGGATCTGGTTGTACTTGGCCTTGGCGATTCGCTTCGGGTTGGTCACTGTGAGATCGTCCCCTACCACCTGGATCCCAGAACTGGCAGTGAACTTTGCCCAAGCGTCCCAGTCATCCTGGTCGAAGGGGTCTTCGATAGATACTACTGGGTAGTTCGTGATGAAGGACTTGTACAGGTCTGCCAGTTGGTCAGGTGAGATGTACCTGCTGGGGTCATCAGGAGACTTGAAATCTAGGTCGTATTTCCCAGACCCGAAGAACTCGGAGGCAGCAACATCCATGCCAATCACCACCTTGTCAGTGTAACCAGCTTTCCCAATAGCGTTCTTCAGCAGCTGCAGGACTTCTTTGTTCTCCAAGATGTTGGGGGCAAATCCGCCTTCATCACCGACATTGGTGGCATCCTTGCCGTACTTCTCCTTGATGATGTTCTTCAGGTTGTGGTCCACCTCGGCCCCAATGCACTTGGCCTCCTTGAAGTTGGCTGCTCCGATGGGGAGGATCATGAACTCCTGCATGGCCAGCTTGTTGTCGGCGTGGGAGCCGCCGTTGATCACATTGAAAGCAGGAACGGGCAGGATAACTTCGGAATTGCCAGCCAAGTCAGCAATGTGACGGTATAGGGGGACTCCCTTCTCCACAGCTCCGGCCTTGCACACAGCGAGGGACACGCCCAGAATGGCATTTGCACCAAATTTTGATTTATTCTCAGTTCCATCCATCTCAATCATCCGCTTGTCGATCTTTTCCTGCTCCGTAAAGTTCAGTTTCTTGCTAACCAGGGCAGGCGCAATTGTTTTATTGATGTGCTCAACAGCCTCTGAGACACCTTTGCCCAGATACCGGGTCTTATCAGTGTCCCGGAGCTCCAGGGGCTCATTGATCCCAGTCAGTCGAGGCCCCACTGGGCACGGCAGCTCTGAAGAGCCCTTTGGCGGTGTAAAGATCGACCTCAACGGTGGGATTTCCACGGGAGTCGAAGATCTCTCTGGCGTGAATCTTGAGGATAGACATGATGGATTTCTGGCCGCTGGTTCTCATCGCCCAGGAAGTAAGTGTAGGAGGCTGCAGACGCCAAGACAGGTGTTGGGTCAGCAGAGGGCAGATGCTGCGACTCCCAAGATGGGTTTTATATAGGTGTGTATTTTTTGCAACATGTGGAAGTAATTTTGAATCAACCCCCACTCACGCATATATCCTCAGAACGCTGAATGGTTTCTTATATAAGTTTTATACAGTAGTAAGAACTTGCCCCTGGCTTATGGTGGTGATTTGAAATTACTGGCTATAGCTCTTCCATCCATAATCTTTGTAACTCTCACCTAGTCATTATGTAGGGGCATGCAAATAAGGTGTAGCAGATTCTAACTCAAGGTTTGTTCAGTTTTGCACAATTTATTGAATAATTTTATCACATGCAAGGAAAAGTTTACTGCAGATAATTAAAAGACATATAACAGGGAACTGTCAGAAATTCAAGTCTAATTTAGAGAACTTGGAAAGAGAGATACTACTGCTGATATCAGATAGATCCACCTTGAAAGCATAAAATACCTGAAATATGTTTTAGTGACTGCACAAGGTCACTCGGCTGTCTGAATAACAGATTATGCATAACATTTCAAAGAAAGGGACTCTGAGAAGACTAAATTATATTCATGCAGAAACTGTACTTAGACCAAGAAGTTGTCTTTTAAAAGAAAGGAGCCACTGCACAGTTTATGCAGGAAAGATGTGTGCTAAGGTGTTTCCTTTCACTCTACTAATTCAACTTGTATGCTTTCTAAATAACCCGAGAAGCTAGACTATAGAAGGAGCAACCTGGCATCCGGATTGGGGGAAGATTTACTAAGAAACTGGTATCTGTGTTGAGAGTAAAGAGAACTTCAAGCACTTACTGATGTCTTCTGTATGGATCACACAGCAACATAATTTCTTTTTAAAAAATCCTCACAATTAGATCACACAGCAACATAATTTCTTTTTAAAAAATCCTCACAATCAGACCAAAATTTAACACAATGGTAACAGAGTAAAAGGTTTAAGCTGTCGAGGATTTGATTTTTCTTGGATCTACAATCAACATGGAAGCAGCAGTCTAGTAATCCAACAATCCTGCATTGGACAAAAAGTACAACCAAGACCTCTTCACAGTTATAAAGAGCAAATATATCACTTGAAGGACCAACAAGTCTGTCTTGGAAGAAATATTGTCAGAATGCTTCTTGAAAGATAAGGATGATGTGACATTTTTTTCTCATGTACTATGCACATGTTATCAGACCAGGCCCTGGAGAAGGACATCATGCTGAGTGTGGAGGGTCAGTTAAAAAAGGAGGAAGGCCTTCAGTGAGATGGACTGACACGGTGACTGCACCAAGGAGCTCAATCATAGCATCGGCTTTGAGGAGGGGTCGGAGCTAGGTAGTGTTTTGTTCCGTTCTGTGGTACACAGAGGCGCCATGAGTTGGGACCAACTTGACAGCACCTCACAACAACAAGAACAAAAGCAGACCTACTAGTCAGTCCACCAGAGACCATCAGTAGACTCTGGGTCTTCTTATGTAAAACAGTGTGCTAGATCCTAAGCAACATGAAGGCAGGGGCCTTTGGGTAACAAGCAACCCACAAAATGCGTTGAAGTGAACCGATGATGCTTGACAATAGCTAAGTTTTATGACGGACTCAGAACAGTATACAAATCTCCCTGCCCATCCTAGGAGACAGCAGAGGTCTGTCATTCCTTAATTCCTTAATTCATATCATGTCATCTACAAAACCTGACAGTTATATTTGCTTCGGACAATTCTAAATTTTATTAAATGAGAATCGAAAGGAAAACAATGTGTTTCCTTGCAGATTTATTTATTTTAATAGTTTGGGTGTGGAAGTTTTGGAGTTTGAGAAGCCCTTGTTTAACTTTGAAGAAGAACTCGATCCTCAACACCCTGACGCCTACCATGGGTGGAGACTAGTCTATGTGGAAATTCTCCCAAATCACTGCCATATGAACATTTCTGATGTTCTGAGGGGTGACTGTGGGGAGTGACAAACTCAGATGACTCTTGCTGAGATGCCAGGCACTAGGACTCCTGCACAGGGCCCTCGCCTGGGCCTCCCACCACCCACCTAGCATCTTATCCCAAAATGCTTTGGGCCCTAGCAGTACATTGAAGAGAAGGGTACAGCAACACAAGTTCATCGAATGTGTTCGGTAACTAAGCTAAGGGTTAGGGATTGAACTGTGTGCCCCAGAAATATGTGCTGGATTTCTGGACCCTGTATCTGTGGATGTGGTAACAGTTTGGAAGCATCATTTTCTTTTGTCATGTTAAGGAGGTTGCATCACTAGAGTGGACCCTACTAATTGAAAACTGCCCTGTCCGGATTCAGAACATCTACAGCACAGAGGAGAACAACCCCAAAGGGTCTCAAGCTGTCAATCTAACGGAGAGCCACCTCTTTCTTCCTCAGAGTGGCTAGTGGCTTTGAGTTACTCACCTTTTGATTGCCAGCCGAGCGCTTACCACTGAGCTACCTCCTGAGTTAAAAATAGAGCAGAACAGACAAGGACATACACAGGGACAGAGATGCCACGTGACGATCATGCGTAAGCCACGGAACCTCCAGGAACCAACAGACGCCTAGGGCTCCAGATAAAGAAAGGTACAAACACAGCTGAGACCCTAGAATTGTGAGAACATGCATTTGTCCTTAAAGCCAGTCAACTGTGAGAACATTACTTTCCCCTTAAAGATGGTGGTGTTACCGCAGCTCCAGTAACCAGAGCCCCAACACAGGGTTCATGTTGGTGCCTTATGTCACTTCCGAGAAGTTCTTTGATTGAGCATTAGTTTTTAAGCAAAGAATAATGTTTACAAGTTAAAAAGCATTGCTTAATGATAACCGATTTCCTCAAACTATGGCCCGCGGGCCACATGCGGCCTGCCGAGGACATTTATCTAGCCCGCCAGGTGTTTTTGCTCGTTTTGTTTTTTAACTTCAAAATAAGATAGGTGCGGTGGGGTCGGTGCACTCGGAGTGTGAGAGCGGGACGGGAACCTGGTAGCACTGCCTTTCTGCAGCTTCTCTGGGGGCGAGGTTTTCCAGAATCACTGTGAACCCGCTGTCTCCGTGTGTGCCAAGTGCGGCTGCGAGCTGCTCTCCAGTCGCTCCGAGTCCCAGCGCTCGGCTCATCACCGTGGCCATCCTTCACGGAGACCATGCATGATGACAGCGTGGCCAAGCAGCCCGAGCGCAACCAGCCTGATGCCTTTAAGGTGTCCTGCGGTAAATGTGGCCAAGAGTTCCCCAGTGATGTCCCCAAGCGGGGGCAGTCCCGCTTCTGAATATTCAGCAGCTCTCTGAAGTTCATCCCTAAAGGCAGCACATCTGCCTCCCAGGGGAGGTAAGCGGGCAGCTCAACCCCAAGCAGCCACAGGCATTGGTCACCCCCCTTTAGAACTACAGCCTACTGACCTTCAGGCAGGGAGGGCAGGATGAGGGGGGGCGGTGTTTCCTGATGACCCTACCCCCTGTGTCAGGATGGGGCCGAGGGCTGGCTCATCCTGGCCTCTGAGGCTGGAGGCTGGGACTCTGGTCTTGAAAAACAAAACACCCTTGGCTTCTCTCCTCAGCCTGGCGGCCCCTCCCCACCTGCCTGGTCTCACCCTTATGAGCCCTAATTCCCAAAGGGGCTCCAGCCCTCACCAGGGTCCGTGCTGACCCCTAAGTTGTATGAATGAGCACATGCAACCACTACAAGGCCATGTCCCAGGCGGCGGCTCCAGCCCGGTCACTGCATGAATCGCTCTGGTCAAATCCTTCCAGGCTCACCAGGGCACTGAGGGTCTGTGACCTGCTGGGGCATGCAGGTCATGGCACAACCCCTGAATCCAAGGTCTCCATCCGTGTGGGAGAGCAGTCACTGATCCATGGTCTTGCTACCAGTCCCCGGTGGGACCTGGGAGGTCTTGTCCCACAGTCTGTACCTGCCAAGCCTGCCCCGGGAGAGTAGTCCAGAGCAACTGGTGGTGGCCTCACCCTCTCCTGCCTCACCCTCTCCTTAATAAAGCAAGGAGACCCAGCAGGCTGCCGTATCCTTGATTGGGTCTATCTCCACCCTTAAAAAAATGTGTAGTGTGCATAGGAATTTGTTCACAGGTTTTTTGTTGTTGTTGTTAAACTATAGTCTGGCCCTCCAAAGGTCTGAGGGACAGTGAACTGGCCCCCTGTTTAAAATGTTTGAGGATCCCTGGCCTATTTGAGAACTCTTCCTAAACTTTAGAAAAAGAATTGCCCTTCCATCAAATGTAGAAACATTCATGATCATAACCAATTAGAAAAAAATGTAATGATAAACATTATAAACATGCACATATGCGCACACATATAAAAAGATATTCCATATGTACATATACATAGTCATATGTATTAGATATCAATGAAACACCACACACACACACCCTTTGCCGTCAAGTTAATTCAGCCTCACAGGGGCCCTGTGGGCAGAACAGAACTGCCGCACAGGCTTCCCAAGGATGTAATCTTCACAGAAGTAGACGGACTGTCACTTCTTTCTGCTGTAAAGCCACTGCTAGGTTCAAGCTGCCAACCTTTCAGTTAGCAGGCAGGGCTCCACATAGACATATCCATTATTGGAAAGGAAGCAGTAAGAGTGGAAGCTTCGGACTTCCGTTCCCCGAGAGTAGCGCGTTCGGTGCGGCTCTTGCCCCTTCAGCGTCTTCATGCCAGCATTCTATAGAAAACAGGAAGCATATCTCGAAGATATGACTCGAGGACCACAATATTTTCTCCAGAAGGTCGCCTGTACCAAGTTGAATATGCCATGGAAGCAATTGGACACGCGGGCACCTGTCTGGGAATTTTGACGAACGATGGAGTTCTGCTTGCAGCAGAGAGACGGAATATCTCGATGAAGTCTTTTTTTCCAAGAAGATTTATAAACTCAATGAGGACATGGCTTGTAGTGCGGCCGGCATAACTTCTGATGCTAATGTTCTCACTAATGAACTCCGACTCATCGCTCAAAGGTATTTACTACAATATCAGGAGCCAATTCCTTGTGAGCAGTTGGTTACAGCGCTGTGTGACATCAAGCAAGCTTACAGTTTGGAGGAAAGCGTCCCTTCGGAGTGTCGTTGCTCTACATTGGCTGGGATAAACACTACGGCTTTCAGCTCTATCAGAGCGACCCGAGTGCATTGGAAATAATAGTGCTGCAGCTGTGTCAATGTTAAAGCAAGACTAAAAAGAAGGTGAGATGATCCTGAAGTCTGCACTTGCTTTAGCAATCAAGGTGCTGAATAAGACCATGGACGTTAGTAAACGTTCTGCTGAGAAAGTGGCAGTCGCCACTCTAACAAGAGAGAACGGAAAGACAGTCATCCGAGTTCTCAAACAAAAGGGGGTGGAGCAATTGATCAAAAAAAAGAGGAGGAAGAAGAAGCTAAAGCCGAGCGGGAGAAGAAGGAAAAAGATAAATAGATTCTGTAACTCCACCTTGGGCACCACTTGGAGCAAACGTCCTAATGTTTCCCACTGAGAAAGGTGTGACTCTTAAAAACACTTACAAGAGGAGCTAGGACATGCCACCCTGAATTGGGTCCTTGTCCTTTATGTTCAGTTGATGATGTTATGCCAATGATGATTGTTGGTCTTCATGGATAGCTTACAAGATTTCTTTCTTTTTAAATAAAACTTGGAAGAGTAGAAAAAAAAAAGAGTGGAAGCTTCAGGTTTTCTGTATTAATTCAATCAAAATCCACTCCTCATGGAAGATGCCAGTCAATGCTCATCCAAACAGAAGCTACTGCCTCAGCACTGGCAAAAAAATAAAAGTATTTATTTCATTTTTTCCATATTAAAGAAGACCATTACAGTAAATCTGGTTGAGCATAAGGAAATTTGAAAAAAAATTCATATTCTGGTATCCCAGTTAAAAAGCAAAAATCACAATTTGTAACAGAGAGGAAAATGCTGACTTGTTTATTTTTTCTCTTGATAGTTGTTTTTCATTTGTTTAAGGAGCCCTAGTGGTATCGTGGTTACACACTGAGCAGCTAAATCCAAGGTCAGCAGTTTGAAACCCCAGGCCCCTACAAGGTAGACAGATATGGCTGTTTTACTCCCATAAAGAGTTACAGTCTCGGGAATCCATGGGGGGTGGGGGGTGCAAGTCTACCCTGCCCTATAGGGTCACTATGAGTCAGAATCGATTGGCTGGCAGTGAGTTTAATTTGGTTTGACTGATTCAATTGTTCCCTTTCAATGGAACATTAAAAAATAATCTATACCATTGGTTTCAAAGCCTCAAGTTCTTTAAAAAATATTTTATTAGTTTGATCAAAAACTGGGGGAACTGGCACCATCACTTAAGACAAAATGGTCCCAGAAGCTAATATTGTGAAGACAGCTGAGGGCGCCCAGCTATGACAAGATATAGCATCTGAGGTCTTTAATGGCAGGGAAGCAGCAAAGCCCACATGAAAGAGGCACACCGACCTGTGTGATTATGATGTGTCCACACGATCAGGTATCAGAAGACCCAAAACAAACAACTATTTTGATGCGAATGGGTGGGTCAGAATGGAGACTCAAAGCCCATCTGTAGACAATTGGACATCCCCTCAGATAAGGGTCACAAGGAAGGGATGAGCCAGCCAGGGTAAACACACAACACTCCTATAGTTCTTTAATGCCTCCTCTCCCCCACTATCATGACTCCAGTTCTACCTTACAAATCCGGCTAGACTGGAAACGGGTACACTGGTACCGCTAAGAACTCTCAATACATGGAATCCAGGACAGATAAGCCCCTTGGGAACAATAATGGGAGTCGCAATACCATGAGGGTAGGGGTAAGGTGGCGGGGAGGGGTGTGCAGCAAAGAGGGAGAAAGGGGGAACTGATCTCAATGATTGATGTATAACCACCCCAACGCCCCAGGGGACAAAAATCAGAAACATGGGTGAAGGGAGACAACAGATGGTGCATAATAAAATTTAAAAATTTATAAATTATCAAGGATCCATGAGAGTGGGAGGGATGGGGAAAAGGAGGATCTGATACCAAGGGTTCAAGTAGAAAGAAAATGTTTTGGAAATGATGAAGGCAACATATATACAAATGTGCTTCATACAATTGATGTATGGATTGTTATAAGGGCTGTATGAGCCCCCCATAAAAAGACTTTTTAAAAATCACACAATCCCCTACCCCCCCAAAAAAACTGGGGGTAGGAGGTGATTGTCAGCAATAGTAGAAGTCAGAGAAATGCTAGAGGAGGTTAAAACCAGCCAGTATAAAGTTGAGCATTGACTAAGAGCACACATACATGCACACTGCTACATTTTGTATCTGGCAAGTCATCCATCTATTTTCTACCTATCTTACTGCCCTCAAAAATCCATTTTAATGTTTATTGTACATGTTAGTAAAAATGAGTAATGAACAGAACCACAACTCAGCCACATGCCATAAATAACTCAAAAAATAACTCACTGATGAACATTCTTATCAGAAGACACTGAGAATTCCAATTAGGTTTTTTGTTTTGTTTACTAACATCATTGTAAAGTTGATATAAAGTTAACCACTGCTTGTGATAACTTTCTCTACTCTTAATGACTACTTTATGCTTCTTGGTTCACATTGTTCTTTTGGGGAAGATGTCAAAGATAATGCACAACAGACCGATCACTGGCACTATCCTAGTCAGCTCTGATAACACCGTCTTTATGATACACAACCTATTGTTCTGGTTTCTGAAGTTTCCATAGGTTCTTCACCCCGAATCGAAGGAGCCCTGGCGGCAGAGTAGGTTTTGCACTGGGCTGCTGACCGCAAGGCCAGCTGTTTGAAACCACTGCTCTAGCGGGAGAAACTTAGGACTTTCTACTGCCACAAAAATGTCCAGACTCAGAAACCTTCAACGGTAGTTGAATTTTGTCCTTTTGAGTAGCTACGAGTTGAAATCAACTCTATTGCAGTGAGGCTTTTTTTTTTTAAACAGTTTAACCCACATCTGTTAAGGCTGTTATTCTGTGTAAAGTTCCAGGTGCCAGGATGATGCAGCAAATAGGCCCTGGTACGTGCACTCATTCCCAGTCAGACTGAGATACTAAGAATACTGGTCTGCACACTCTCCAAAGTGGCATGTGCCCGCATCCCCAGCCTTGCGAAGAGCAGGAGCCACGTCCACCCTGTGGAGGGAAGGCTTAGAGGCAGCTCTGGTGGGTGGATATCACTAATCCTAGGTTTGAGGTGGCTTTACGCAGAGAGGCAGCATTGAGGTCCCAGCTCCCTAAGGGCTATGAGAGTAATCTCGATGAGTCAGTGTCCCTCGCCTCTGAGCCAGGTCTGTAGCACCTGTCAGGGGCAGGCTGTAAATTTACCTGCCACCGGCCGCTAACTCCTGTAGATCTTTCTCAGCCTCATGCAGTACACTTGTCACCCCTGAATCTTATTTAAGTTTCACATGAAAAAGGAACTGCGGATGGACCCATAACAGACGTGCTGAAAACCAAAACCTCGCTCAAGCAAACACAGAGGCATATTTTCCCTATGCTAAGATATGTCAGAGTAGATCTGTACTTCATAGGATTGTCAATAGCTGGGTTTTCAGAAGTATATCACCAGATCTATGGGGTCTGTGGAGTCTTTGGGTAGACTCAAACCTCCAAACTGTGGGGTAGCATTACCGTTTGCATCATCCAGAGATTCCAGACGAGGTATACTTCACATACTCATCTAATACACACGCTAACTTCTGTTTGCACAGTCTATAAAAGCAGAGACTGTTTGAGGACCAACGTTCGTTAAAGGGAGCTATGATGCCGAGAAGGTTTGGGGGACACAGCAAAGGTAGTGTTTCAGTGCACACAGTGGGGTGCACACTCTGCTCCCCTTAGAGTTCCTGTGGCCTGTTAAAAATATTGGTTCTACATGATAGTGGGACAAGAGGAAGGTAAAAGGGAAGAGAGGAAAGAACTAGGAGGCAAAGGGCATTTATAGAGGTCGAAATAAAGCCATGTACCTATGTAAATATATTTATATATGATAATATGGAAATAGGTCTATGTGCATATATTTATAGGTTTAGTATTAAGGTAGCAGATGGACATTGGGCCTCCACTCAAGTACTCCCTCAATGCAAGAACACTTTGTTCTATTAAACTGGCATTCCATGATGCTCACCTTCCCGACACAATTGCTGAAGACAAAGCGGGTGCATAGCAAATGTGGTGAAAAAAACTGATGGTGCCTGGTATCTAAAGATTAGCACCTGGGATCTTAAAGGCTTGAAGATGGACAAGAGGCCATCTATCTCAGAAGCAACACAGCCCACATGGAAGAAGCACACCAGACTGTGTGATCATGAGGTGTCGATGGGATCAGGTATCAGATATCAAAGAAAAAAATCATAACATTGTGAATGAGGGGGAATGAGGAGTGGAGAGCCACAACCCATCTGTAAGCAACTGGACATCCTCGTACAGAAGGGTTGTGGGGAGGAGACGAGCTAGTCAGGGTGCAGTGTGTCAACAATGAAACATACAACTTTCCTCTAGTTCTTAAATGCTTCCTCCCCCCACTATCATGATTCCAATTCTACCTTACAAATCCAGCTAGACCAGAAGATGTACACTGGTACAGATAGAAACTGGAAACACAGGAAGGCCAGGACAGATGAACCCCTCAGGACCAGCGGTGAGAGTGGTGATACCGGGAGCATGGAGGGAAGGTGGGGTAGAAAGAAGAACTGATCACAAGGATCTACATATAATCCCCACCCTGGGGGACGGACAACAACAAAGTGGGTGAAGGGAGACATCAGATGGTGAAAGACATGACAAAATAATAATAATTAATAAATTATCAAGGATTCGTGAGGGAGGGAGGGGATAAAATAAGGAGCTGATACCAAGGGCTCAAATAGAAAGAAAATGTTTTGAGAATGATGATGGCAACAAATGTACAAATGTGCTTGACACAATGGATGGATGGATGGATTGTGATAAGAGTTGTAAGAGCCCTGATATAGTTTAAGTTTATTTTGCCAACCTGGCCGATAAACACATGTGGGGTTAATTGAAGGGTGGAGAGATAAATTGCTCGCTGAGCCTCACCTTAGAATTCTCGGGTCTCTTGCTTTCTGATGGTAGGACCAGGGTGTAGCTGCCTTAGCCAGTTCCCTGCTTTAGCTGGTAAGGCTCACTTCCTGCAAGACATCCCTGAGGAGAAACCACATGGACCTATCCCGATGTAGTCCTACGTGCTGGAGCACCCATGTGGAGACCCCTGCCAGCACTGAGATGTTTACACATTCACTGACTCAGCTTTCCTCCTGCAGGCGGCATCATTGCATCTGTTTTGTGAGATGGAGGACTTTGTGGACTGGTGTTGGACAGAAGGGTTAATGGGTTGATGTTGGACTTGTGGGCTTGGGCAGCACTAGGTTGGGATGTTTTCTTGAAGTGCACTTAACCTTTATATAAAACTTTCTCTTATACATGAGTTGCTGTGGATTTGTTTCTCTAAAGTACCTAGACTAACACAAGGCCCCAATAAAACCATTAAAAAAGATAGTTATAGTCCCAAGGGCTCAATTAGAAAGTCAATGTTTAGCAAATGATGTTGGCAACATATGTACAAATATGCTTGATACAATTGATATATGGAATGTTATGAGAGCTTTAAGGGCCCCCAATAAAATGATTTAAAGAAGGAAAAAAAAAAGTACAACAAGGGGAAAAAAATTGGCTCTCGGCCACACTTTAGGCCCAGGAACACAGTTGTGTCCATGTTTTGAAAGCTCTCCGGATAATTCAGATTGCTGCCAAAGCTGAGAACCACTACTTTTCAAACTTGATTGTGTAACGAGTCACCTGGGAACCCTGTTAAAAGGCAGACTCTTATTGGGTAACTCTAGGGTGAGGCCCAGGGCTCTGTTCTTTCAAACCAGCTCCCAAGTCCTGCGGATGCTCCTGGTCCATGAATGCACAACAGAACAAAATAACTGCCAGGCCCTTCATCCTCATAATTGCCATTAGGTGTGAGTCTACTGTGGTAGTCACGGCACCAGGCCAACTTGGTGAGGGTCTCCCTAATTTTTCTGCCCCTCTACTTGGTGCAAGAACTACCAAAGCATCACGAGTTCACGTTTGATTAATTTCTTCATCACTGGCTTTAGAGACTGGTGCATAAATTTGAATAATAGCTGCATTGAGTGGATTTTCTTGTAAGCAGGTAGATACTATCCTATAATAGACAGATCTTGAAGTGTTCTTGTTGATGACGAACGCGATGTCATTTCTTTTGAATCTGTCATTCCCAGCAGAGTGAACCATGAGACTACCAGACTCAAAGTAGCCGATACTGGTCCATTTTGGCTCACTAAAGCCTACAGTATTGATTTTTACACGTTCCACTTCATTTTTGAGAATTTCCGATTTTCCTAGATATTCCAAGTTCCAGTGATTAATTCCTGTTCGTAGCCATTTCTTCTCATTTTGAGTCACGCTTTCTCGGGATGTGAAGGTCCTGCAAGCTTCACTCCATCCAAGTCACTACGGTGGACTCTACTTTGAGAAGGCGGTTCTTCCTCAGTCATGTTTTGAGTACCTTCCGAACGGAGGGGTTCATCTTCTGGAACTGTCTCTGACAAGGCTCAGCTTTTACTCAGGAGGATTTCGGTAGCTGACATGTTTTGATGCTATCTATCAGGTTTTCCATGGCTAATTCCAAAATAAGCACTCTTAGTTACAGCGCTTTATCATTTTTTTCAAAAGTTGAAAACAGCCCTCCTCCTCTCCTGGCTATAGTGAATCGGGCATTACCTGACTTTAAACTCTTGCTTTTCACTTTCATCCAGATCCCCTCGAAGCCAGTTTTCTGTATCCAGAAGTGACGCTAAAGAATATGGCCCAGAACTGTTGCTAAGATTCAAATAAAATAAAGTGGTTTTTTTAATGAAAAGAATAATAGGTGTTGTTTTTAAGTTGAGAATTGAGTTCGAGATTGTATTCACACCTTTCCCTTTACACCAGACCAGAAACAGTTCAGAGGTCTCAGACGTCATTCAGCTACACGTTAGCCTGAAATTGGTTATTTGAAGTGTGCAAATGAATCTACAATAATAAAATGGGTTCTGTGTGAACACAGACTTAAATAATGACCAGGAACCACTTCAAAAGTGAGTCATAATCAGTCTGAGCTTCACTTCATGATGTCGCCGATTGAAAGCTGTAACTACCTCTCAATAATGAGTAATGCCCTAGGAAAAGAATCTTGAAGTGTTGGCTTTAAGTAGTAGGAAAAGTACTTACTGCGTTGGCGTTAATAAATATTTTTAAATTAACGGGGAAAATTTTCTCATTTGCAGAATAAAAGAATGAGTGGTCTTATCACCTTTTCCGTTTTCTCACCTGGATGATTTTGGTTCTTGTTGATAGGGGTAATATACTTCTCAGAACTGAAGACTTGAACACTTTTCAAAGAATTGTTTTGCTTTTCTTAGACCCCCTGATATGCCCTCCAACTCTCCATCTATAATTATGTTTCCTTTACCTCTCATATACCTCAATTCAAAAAAGCTTTTCAACATCTATTTTCTTCAATCATCAATTCAGACATCAATGTGATCTTTGCTTAGACATAATCTTGTCATTGCTATTCCTGTATCATTTTACATTATTAAAAACAAAGCCCACATTGAGATTTTAATTTTGCTTTTTACGCAGACTAGTTGTTCTCTAAATTTTGCTATGAAAGGTAAAAATATACAAAATTGGATAGCTTTTAAAAATCCTCCTAAAAATGTGGCTTGAATTTTTCTGCTAGGCTGAAAACTTCATCTAGTTAGAGGAGAGCATTCCCCAAAGATTCTAGTTGGTGTTGTTAACATTTCTATTACCTTTACTATTTATTAAGGTCTTGATATGTTTTCTATGGTGGAGTAAATTCTCAGATGGTCCACTTACATACAGGTCATTTCTTGGAAAAAGGGCCCCATTTACTTTTTTTAAAAAAAAGATGAGTATTTTACTGTAAAATAATGTATACTTCCAGTAAAAATTCTTCTTGGTGGATGTAGTATTTCAGTGTGTGGACATTCTGGAAGTTACCTACTATTTACAAAGGCTACTAGTCGTCCAGCGGGTGGGAATTCTGTACATTATCTAATGTGTCTTCTGTTGACAAATAATTTTATAGTGATTTTATTTCATTATTTTAAAATCATTTTATTGAGAGCTCTTACAATGCTTATTTTAGCAAGATATGCCATGCTAGAATGAACAGCTTGGTGTGCACATATGTGAATATTGTATGTGTTAGGCAGGGTTGACCAGAGAAACAAATCCAGTGACGCTCGTCTATGTATAAGAGCCTTATAGCAAGAAGTATTTGTATATCAGGAAGGCATCCCAGTCCAACTCAAGTGCATAAGTCCAGTACCAGTCCATAAGTCCCTCTTCAGATTCTTGTAGCCACATGCAATGACGTGGAATTTTGGACGTTCACAGGCCCGTGGGCCCAGAGTCAGGTGGGCACATGTCGGGGCATGGGCAGCTCTCAGAGTCAGTGGCAGAGTCCCAGCAAGCAGAAAGGTGAAGGGGCAGAGAAAGGGGTGGGGAGGTTTCCAGTTCCCCTGGTTATAGGAGGTGGTACACTCCCAAGGAGGAACCATCAGATTGTGCCCTGATGGACAGGTTGGATTCCACCCCTAGACTTTTATACATCTTCAAGTTGACATAAATTTATCTAAATACCACACTGTGTAAGCTATTTATGGAATAAAAACATGTGTCTTTTCACTTTTCATATATATTGTGAAACAGCCTTCTTAAAAATATAGACTGATTTGCACTTCCACAACTAATGTAGATAGAGAGGGCCAGGCACTTGGTAGCACCGAGGAGCTTCAATTTTTTCATCTTTAACAATCTGATAGCTAAAAAATGGTAAGTCATGGTTACCAATTTGTTCATTCTAATCTAGAGTGAGCCTGAGTATCTCCTCCTATGGAAGTTCCAGTCTGTGTTCCTCACAGGCTGATAGAGCTCTGTTATCTTAAGAAAATTAGCTTTCATCAAACATGACCTCCGGCACCTCAGCCTCCGCATCTTGTTTTATATTCTGGACTCACTGTCAGGGTGCATTTTGTTGAGCAGATGCTTCAAATTTTTACTTGGCTAACTTCCTTACTCTTTTCTCTTATGGCTTCTGAGTTTTCTATTAGGTTTATTTTCCCAAGCAAGTAAGAAATTCTAGTTTAATCTCTATAAACCACTGCAAGTAGGTGACATTCCTGGGCTACATTATCTGCACAGGGCGTGTCCTTCCATAAGTTGCTTCTCCTCCCAGAATTTCAATTTCCTTAACTGCAAAACTGGGATAATAAAAGCTACATCAGAGGATTATGGTGAAGACCAAATAACATCATGTAGATACAACTCAGTACATCACTCCCAGGAGGTATTCAACAGATGGTGCTTTTGCTTTCGCCTCGATGTTAAATACCATCACCACTTTGTGGTCCCAGGGAACGAACGTCTAACAGACTGGTCGAGCATATACATCCCCTAGGAGAGAGGGAAAGACAGGGAGCCCTGTTGCTGCTGCTGCTGCGGGTGAGGGGCAGGGCTGCTAATTGCAAGGTCAACTGCAAACCCGTCCACCACTCCTCGGGAGAAAGATGAGACTCTGCTCTGATAAAACTTTATAGTCTCAGAAACACGATATAGGGTCACTATGAGTCAGAAATGACTTGGTGGTGGATTTTTGGGGGGGGGCATGGAGAGTGTGTACAGGGGGGTGGCAGCAGGCCTGAGGATCACAGCACAGCCGTTCATGGGTGCTACATTTGGCCATTGTGGAACTGTTTCAGATGCAATGCTGTGTAATTTCCTATAAAATAAGATTACTTCTTAGCACAGTTCTTAGAACACTTTGGTATCTAAGAGATTTTTACATCATTTAGGGGGTCTTGGCGGTAAGTAAAGCTCTCAGGAAAGGCTCAAGGAAAATGAAAGGGACCATCAGATCACTGAAGATATGATTGCTATAGGAAAAAACTGTGTGGTGAAGAAGCCAGATGGTGTCTGGCTTTCAGAAAGAACAGTATCTTAAAGGCTTGTCTTCCAACAAGTATCCAGCTAAGTTCACATGGAAGAAGCACACCAGCTTTTGTAATCCAATGATTTTAAATAATCAAATCTAAAGCAAAAGGAAGGTATGGTATCAGAAATCAAATTGTGAATGCGTGATTTTCAGAAGGCAATGGATGGCAGTGGGACCCCAAAATCCATTTGCGGGGCCCTACATGGATTCAGGCCCTGATGAGCCTCCTCTGAGCACAGCGGAGGCATGTGAAAGCCCTGCGATGAGAGAGAGCATGTGGTAAACTTCATCTTCAGGTGGAATTAGGTGGAAATGTGATACTTGATCATTGGAGCTCCAGCAAATGTTCTGGAACTGAACTCTGCAGGTATATATTTAAAATCCCAGAACTATGGAAGTATATATATGCAATGTGAACCACATTGTCAGTAAAAATATACTAAAGCAAAGAGCAACCCATTCAGACATCTAATTGGAGAGATAGGCTGTGCGGGCACACGCAAAGAGCCATTTATCTGATTTATTTTATCATAGCTAGATAGATGAAAACTGTCTTCAAGGAACTGCATTACTGTAACACTTCTTGGTTTGCTACATACTGAGCCAAATTTTAAGTCATTCTTATAAGAAATAATCAACTTTTTTCATATGGTTGAATCACTGCCACATCATTATTAATGGGGGGCAGGGGTTGGGAGCGGGGCTAGCCTAGATCTAAGGGGTTATGACATAATTGATTCAAAGTGACATAAGTTTATTCTGACTCCATTGTGATCCTCTATGGAACAGAAAGCCGTGTCTAACTTGAAAAACGAAAGGATAAATTAAACCCCTAGAACGGTACACACAGATGGGCCTTAGCATGATAAGACATCTTTATTACATCCCACAGAAATCTCTCCATGGAGACACTAGGTTAAGTGGCCTAACAGCCACAAAGACACTGCTTGATATCCTACCTGTGAATAATGCCTGGGGTCTGAATAACCTGTGAGCTTCCACCTGAAATACAACTAGTAGTCTCTCCCTGCAGGGAAGAAAGAGTGAAGAACATGGAAGACGTGTAGAAAGGAGCAGACCGATGGTCTACCAGACCATGGGAACATGCACCTCCAAGACCTTGAGACTAGACGAACGAAACGGTTCCCAGCTGCCATCACCAATTACCCTGACAGGGATCACATTGGAAGGTCCTGGATAGAGTGGGAGGAAAATGTGGAAGAAAACGCAAAATCATAAAATGCCCAGGGTTACTGGTGGGGTAGAAACGGGTGGAGCACCAGAGACTATGACTCTTGGCCATCCTTCAGGCCAGGAAACGAATTCACCCCAATGGCTCAATTTCCAACTAAACGATGATGTGTGTATAAGACGAGGAATAGCACTATTGAGGAACGCACCCCTTACAATAATCAACTATTTGAAATCCAAAAGGCAGCATGTACATAAGCGCAGAGTTTAAAAGGATTAGGAGTTTACAAGAAAGAGGAGCAAAAACAAGACACTGGGAGGAGGTGAAACAAGTGATGCTACACTGTGGGGACTGCAACCAATAAGGTGAAATAAAATATATAAGAATTGTTGAACGGGAAACTGATCTGCTCCACAAACCTATTCACAACAATAAGTCTAAAATTAAAAAATAATAAAGTATGAAGGTACCCCCTCCCCCCCAAAAAGGAATCTCCTCATGGAGCATGTCATCATCCCAATGATCCATCCCCTTGTGCTGTTCTTATCATGGCCTTGATAGTCCTTCCTTTTGAGCGTGGGATTAATGCTATTTCCTCTAGAAAACTGGGTGGGTACTATGACTGTTTCCACTACTCGAGGGGCAACAGAAGTGATGCTGTGTGACTTTCATGGATGTGACAGAAAAGAACGGCATGGCTTCTACTGCGGTCCCTGGAAGACTTACTGTGGAAATCATCGGCCATCATATAAAGGATCAAACAACAGGTCAAGAGCATTGGTGGTTCAAAGGCAGAGCTCTCACTTTCCATGCGGGAGACCCTGGTTTGATTCCCAGCCAACATACCTTTTGTACAGCCACTATTCATCTATAGACCGAAGGCATGCGTATAAGTCTATTTCTGACAATTAACCAACAAAACCCCTAAAGATCACAGTGGAACACTTTTCTTTTTCCTTTCTTTTTAAAAGCATTTTATTGCGGGCTCGTACAACTCTTATCACAATCCATACATACACCCATTGTCTCAAGCACATTTGTCCATATGTTGCCATCATCATTTTCAAAGCATTTCATTTCTACTTTGAGCCCTTGGTATTAGCTCCTTATTTTTCCACTCCCTCCCCCCTCCTTTCCTCCCTCTCTTCCTCATGAACCCTTGATAATTTATAATTTTTTTCATGTCCTGCACTGTCCAATGTCTCCCTTGACCCCTTTGTCTGCTGTCCACCGCTTGGGAGGGGGTTATAGATAGGTCATTGTGACAGGTATACATACAGCTTTCCTCTGGTTCTTTCATGCTTCCTCCCCTCCACTATCATGACCCTAATTCTACCTTCCAAATCTGGCTGGACCTGAGCATGTACATGGGTACAGATGAGAGATGGAAACACAGGGAACATAGGACAGATAAACCCCTCGAAACGACCATTGAGAGTAGCCACACCAGGAGGGGAGAGGAGAGGTGAGAGGAATAATTTTCAATCTGCATCCGATCACGGGGGAGGTGCCAGACGAGCAAATGTTTCATTCCATCTTGCACCAGGTTGCCACGAGACAGGTTCACTTCATGGCAACTAACAACAATAGCAACAGGCCACTGTCGTGAGAAAGACTAGACCATACGGAGAGACGATGTGTTAGTAGTCCAGTTCAACCCTCAGCTGATGTTTTAGCTGCCAGGGATACTCAGTGAGAATGGCCAGATGTGTAATAAAGACACCCCCATTGCCGCTCCACACCTAGAGTCTCCTGACTGAGTCTTCTTTGATTTGGGAAATACAGATAAGTTGTCTCTGCTGACACGCCTGAATTCCCAACACCCATAATGTGTGACCATAATAAAACCACTGCTGTATGTCTCGAAGTTTGGGGTTAGTGTACGATACAGCAATAGATGGCTCCCCTTCCACACTAGGTTTCTTTGAAAGCAGGCTATCTTGCAACCGCTAAAGATAAATGACTCCCCACAGCACCGCAAAACTTCTGCAGGAAAAACGTGGATAGATTTGCCACCTTGCCCATTAATATCTTGCTAAACAGTCACACTTTGGAAGCAATTGCTCATCTCTTACCACCTACATAAAAGTCAAACGATGGATTCTCCATAAATCACCAGGCTGCTCCAAGATTAGTGGTGACGAGGCAGATCTAGTGAGCATTTTCCAAAAAGCACATAAAATATGTAGATTCCCTTGCAAGTTGCTCTTCAGATGCCATGCTTTCTGCTCTCATTTGTTGCCACCTTTGCCGTCATCTGTGACTCTTTAAACAGAAAGCCATTTCTCCTGAGGCCGTTAAGGATGGATTCAGATCAGATTGCTCTATGTAGAAGTAAGATGTTACTGTGTTAAAACATTATTATTATTCATGCTTATTTTGGAAACGGATATACAAAAAATCGCAAATGCTTTGAAAATGATTTGTGCAGGGAATGTACAGATGTGCTTTACACAATTGATGTATATATATGTATGGATTGTGATAAGAGTTGTATGAGCCCCTAATAAAATGTCAAAAAAAAAAACACCTGTTGGTTAGCAGATTTTTTTTCTGCCAGTGAGCATTATATTTAAAAAATACCAATTAGCTATATTTGACTTCAGGAAGGTACTGATCACAGCAAATTCCAAGCACACTCTTGCTGTGCTTAGTCCCTTGTCGGCGCAGGACTTCCCCAGGATCTTCTGCTTGGCACCGAAGGACACCCGAGGCCACAGGATAAAACCGGGGTTGTCAAAGGATACTACTAGTGTTTAGTCATTTTGAAAATGTATGTCAATTTCCACTTTTAACAGCATAAAGAGTTCATGGAAATAATAACTACTATCCTCAACACTCTCACATTGACATCGACTATGCCCACAAAGGGCTAGCTATTTCACCAGGCATTGACAAGGCAAAGACACAGAGCGAATCCACTGTCCACCACCAGCACCTTCAAAGCGCTATAACCTAAGACCTCACAATTAAAAAACCCCAATTAGCTACCTCATGCATATTTTATTTCAAGAAGGTACTAATCAAAGTAAATTCACAGGGATACTGAGGTAGCGAAAGTGATCTAAATAGCTTCTGAGTGGCCATGTGGCTACTATAGTGTACGGCTTTTCAAGAGCTATCCTTCAAATAATATACTGATGCAATTCCAGTCTGGGTTCTTGCTAAAGGAAGGCAGGCTTACTCACTCTGAAAGAGAAGGAAATACTGCCAAGGCAACTGGACTTGAGTCGGAAGATGGAGGCCAGCTGTAGCCTTCCTCCAGGATAGCTTTCAAGCTACCTGAGCCCTCCTCCCAGCAGGGCCCAGTCATGGGTCTGGTGTTGGCGTCCTCCTCTGTCCTGCGTGATCAATCTTGGGCCGGCTAGCAGAGCCCAGGGCTTGGTTCTCTACAGGTAGGCGTTAAACTGTCTTTTCTAGAACAGTTGTTCCAGTTTAGATACCCCCCAAAGCACGTCCTTCCAGGTTTCTGTAGAGCAGTTGGTCAGGTTCCTGGAAATAGTATACGTTATCCAGCAGTCCTATCTATGGTTCATTTTCTCTGGACTTAAGTCTATTGCAACAATGGCTGACTTCCAGGAAGAGGGCGACGGAGTAACACATACTGGAAGGATGCCAAAAAAAGAGGCTGGGGACTTCAATTGTTACAATCCAGGCTGAGTTTGAAGAGTTGGAAAGAATAGTTTTGAAATCTGTCATTTGACCTACAAACTCAAATCAATTCAAAGGTTAGATCTGGGAAAAGAAGAGCAAGGCAGCTTCCAGGAAACCAAGAACGTTTCCGTTTCTGACCCTGGTCCATTAATCATTTATATAAAAGCAGTTATTTATTTGAAGAAATAACTTTCTCTGAAATGGCAGGAATCAAAATGCTATTGTGTGGCTTCCCCTGCCCCTCCAGCCCCACCCCACAATACAAGCAATAGGGACATCACCTCTTCTCTTCAGCTGTTTCAGATTGACCTGTCCTGTTCCTAATTTACCTGCGAGGTAGCCCTGCCGCTAGCGCTGCCTCCACAGAAGTACCTGAAATGCTTTTGTGCAGTATTATTTTTTCAGGTGAGGTGCTTCTCAGCACCACGAGTCTGTATCAATTCTCCATGCGGGGAGAGGACAAGGATTTGGAGTCTCTTCACTTCAAGAATATAAATTATAAAATGGAATGGTTCTCTGGATTCACTTAATTTTTAAAAATTGCTGAGGTAAAGACCTATTTGTTCTCGAGTTTGTGAGTTGGAAGTCGGAATGGTTTGAGATGTTTAGAGGACCAAGAATCAAAGCAAATCTGAAGGAATGAATCTTGTCACAGATATAATAGGATTAAGCTCCTGTTAGCAAGACAAACAGCTACTAGATTAGATTAGCACCCCAAATTGTCTTTCCAAAAATCATTCTACTATTCCATCTGATGTATACGATACCTCATTTACAAGATAGATGCTGGAATGTTCAAGATGGCATTTCAGAGGGAGAAAGAAATAAGTTTACCAGGCAGACCTATTAAGCAGAATTTGTTATCGTCCCGATAAGGCTTCTCAGCTATATGGCTGGCTTGATCTAGGGCAGTGGTTCTCACCCTTCCTAATACCACGGCCTTTTAATACAGTACCTCATGTTGTAGTGACCCCCAATCATAAAATTATTTTTGTTGCTACTTCATAACTGTAATTTTCCTACTGTTATGAATTGGCCTACCCCTGTGAAAGGGTCGTTGGACACCCACAGGGGTCACAACCCACAGGTGGAGAACCGTTGATCTAGGGTAACTCAGTGAAACAGTTGCTGTTGAGCTGATTCCCACTCGTGGGGACGCTGTGTGTGTCAGAGTAGGACTGGGCTCCACAGGGCTTTTGTTGGCCCATTTTCCAGAATCAGATCAGTAGCCCTTTCTTCTGAGGAGCCTCTGGATGGGCTTGAACTTTCAACCTTTGGGTTAGCAAATGAGCGGTGGAAATATTCCTTGGAAACAAAGCATGGTATGTGGTAAGGGTGCAAAGTAGTCACTCAGAAAACAACAAACCACCCCAGTTGTGAAGAATTCTTAGGGAATAAAAGGCAAGCTGAAGGTCTGGAAACTGGGAATGAATCGGGACATCCTTTTCTTTCACTCTTTTTTGTGTGTGTGTGATTGTGATCCAAGTAAGTTTTATTTTAATCATTTTATTGGGGCTTATATAACTCTTATCACAATCTATATATACATCAATTGTGTAAAGCACACATACATTCGTTGCCCTCATCATTCTCAAAACACTCGCTTTCCGCTTGGGCTCCTGGAATCAGCTCCTCATTTTTCTTCCCCCTCCCTCCCTCCCCACTCCCCCCTCTCTCATGAACCCTTGATAATTTATAAATGATTATTTTATCATATCTTACACTACCTGACGTCTCCCTTCACCCACTCTTCTGTTGTCCATCCCCCAGGGAGGAGATTATATGTAAATCCTTGTGATTGGTTCTCCCTTTCTACCCCACCTTCCTTCCTCCCTCCGGGTTATCACCACTCTCACCACTGGTCATGAGGGGTTCATCTGTCCTGGATTCCCTGTGTTTCCTTTCTTTCCCTCTTGAAGGAATTCTTCATCAGCTATTAAAGTATAAACCCTGTGTTTGGCAAGTGGTAGGCACGCAGCAAAGGCTGTTACGGCACCAGTGACTCATTGGTGTGGTTCACAAGTGGTGCTGCACACCAGCAAGGCTCCTGTCCCAGTGCTCTGGTCAGGATTCCAAACCTGAGTGCTCACCGTCCTGCAAGCAGGCACCCAGGAAAAGCCCAGTGTGCTTCTGTAACCAGTTAACAAGCCGGCTGAGTCCTGGTGACCCCACGTGCGGCAGAATGGAACTGCGCGCCAGAGGGTTTCCGGAGCTCTGTAAGCTTTGAGGCTGGTTTCTGTAAGTAGATGGCCACAGTTTTCTCTCTGGAGACCATGGGTGGGCTCAAAACGTCAATCTTCCAGTTAGCAGCTGAATGCACCAACCATTTACACCTCAGGGCTCCAGTCAACTTTAAATGGCTTACAACCCTCTGAAAGGTTAGCCGGAGGACACTATTATTCTCATTTTATACTCACTCTCAATTCAGAGAGGTGAAATGGTTAGCCTGGATTACACTGCTGTTTTGTAGCAGTGGTGGTACATGTTAACTGACTTCTAGGCAGAGGTCACTCTGCTACACCAAGAAACCTCTTTCCTGTCCTCCAGAAGGCAATTCTCACCAAGAAGCAATAAAATCAACACTACAAACCCACCAGTTGCTCCACAGGAGCCTGTCAGGATCTACAGTCTCAGCAGTGCCATGAAGAGTGGCTCTAGGTCAAAGTCACTGGCAGTGAGTTTTACTCTTCCATTCCAGAAAGAGGCATTACTAATTCCCTGGTCTGCCCATCTAGGGAAGACCGCCCACTCCCTACACTCATGCCTCTCACTGTGAGGTGAGGCAAAGTCTTCTCAGGGGAGTCCTACCTGGCTATCCATAAGATGACTCATCCCTGCCCACTTCTCGTTGAACTTGAACTTTTCACCAGTTGAAATGGCACAGTAGATGGCTGTGCTTCCTTGCTCACTGACTTAATTTCTCCACCAAGACAGAGACGTTGGCCTTGGTCTCTGCAGTGTTGACCACACCAAGAAGAAAACTTGGTGTATAGCAGGGATCAATACCTAGACAGTGTATGTGTGAACAAATAATGCATGGGGGCAAGGAGAAAATTAGTTCCTTGAGGATTAGGGAGAATCTTTTGGAGTTTAGTACAGTAAATTTTAGTGGACTCACTAAAAGACTGATGGATTCAGCGTGTCCTTTCAATAAGGATCAACGCTGCTAACAGTGATGTCTTTGAAAATGAGCTCTAGTTACAGTAAAACAAAAATTAACACAAACTACATTTAAAAAGGAAGCAACACAGTGTCTGGTGGATGGAGAATGTTTTAAAAATATTTATTGCCTGCAGTAATTATCTGCCATTAAACTAATCATTTCCATTTTTACATACTTCCTCCATTTCCTTTCAATATAGGCATATGTTTTTATATTACTGCCAACACATATCAGTGTTATTTTGTTTCCTATTTTTCTTTTATGATGCTTCTTGATGAGCAACTTAGTCTTTGTAATTTTGAATACCAGAAAGATGTTTAATTGTGTCTTGTTGACTAAGCAAAGGCATTTGATCCTGTGGGTAGTAGCAAACTATGGATAATATTGTGAAGGGTGGGAATTCCAGAACACTTAATTGGGCTCATGAGATACCTGTATATAGACCAAGAAGAGGAAGTCATTTAAACAGAACAAGGGGAAAATGTATGGTTTAAAATTAGGAAAGGTGTGCATCAGAATTGTACCTATTCACAACACTTGTTTGTGGTAGTTACATAATTTCATGTCAACTTGAAGTGCAGAGGGGGAGTCTGGCCTGTCAATCAGGCCACAGGCTGATGGTGCCTTCTGGTGGGAATTACCTCTTCATAATGAGGGTCCTGGGAACCTACCCCTCACTCTCTGCTTCACCTTCCTGCTGTCGAGTCACTAGGAGAGCTGCCAGAGACACTGCCATTGTATGTACACAGCTCTGCATCCATCGGCCTGTAATTTTCCTATAAAATTCTGCTTCATTGCACATGCTGCATGAGTGTGAAGAGGGATTTATGGACTAGTATCAGACTTATGGACTTGTCCTGGACTAGACTGGGATGTTTGTTTGATATATAATTACCGCTTGATATAAAGTTCTATATTACACATATATGAGTGTCACTGAATTTGACCTTGATAGCCTGTCTCTTCCACAAAATGTCACACTAGTCCATTATATTGATGACATTATGCTAATTGTACCCACTAAAGAAGATATAGCAAAGACTGGAGATTCATTGGTACAACATCAGAGTCCAAGAGGGTGGGAAATCAGTCCAAGGAAGATTCAGACAACCTCCACCACAGTAAAATCTCTAAGGGTCCAGTGGTATGGGGCATGTCGAGACACTCCTACTAAAGTGAAGGATAAGCTATTACATCTTCAAACCCCCCTCCCCCCTCACACACACACTAAACAGGAGGTACAATGCCTAGTGGGCCTCTTCAGATATTGGAGGCAACATATCCCTCATTTGAGTGTGTTATTCAACAAGTGACATGAAAGGCTGCCAATTTTGAGTGGGACCCAGAAAAAGAAAAGGCTCTGCAATAGGTTCAGGCAGCCGTGTGAGCTGCTTTGCCACTGGGACCATATGATCCAGCGGACCCGATGGTGCTAGAGGTGTCAGTCACAGAGATGCAGTGTGGAGTCTCTGGCAGGGCCCTACTGACAAATCACAGTGTAGACCCTTGAGATTTTGTAGTAAAGTCCTGCCATCCTCAGCAGGCTACTCCCCTTTTGAAAATCAGCTCATGGACTGTTACTGGGTCTTAGTGGAGACTGAATGCCTCACCATGTGCCATCAAGTCACCACGAGACCTGAGCTGTCCATCATGAACTGGGTATTGTTGACCCCGAGAGTCATCAAGTTGGAAATGCACACCAACACTCCATTGTTAAATGGAAGTAGTATATATGAGATTGGGCTACAGCAGGACCTGAAGGTCCAAGTAAGTTGAATGAAGACATGGTCTAAATGCCCACAGTCCACACTCCTGTTACAGTACCTCATTTCTCCTAGTCTGCACCTATGGCCTCCTGGGGAGTTCCTAGTAATAAGTTGACATTGGAACAGAAAAGTCATGCTTGGTTTACGGATGGCTCTGCACAATATGCGGGTGCCACTCGTAAGTGGAGAGCAGCAGCACGACAGCCCCTTTCTCGGATTTCCCTGAAGGACAGCGGTGAAGGGAACTCTTCTCAATGGGCAGAACTTTGAGCAGTGCATCTGACCGTTCAGTTTGCCTGGAAGGTGAAACGGCTAAATGTGAGATTAAAAACTGGTTCATGGGCTGTGGCTAATGGCTTGGCTGGATGGTCAGGGAATTGGAAGGAACATGATTGGAAAACTGGTGACAAGGAGGTGTGGGGAAGAGGTATGTGGATAGACCTCTCTGAATGGGCCAAGAAAGAAAGGATAATCATGTCTCGTGTGAACGCTCACCAAAGGGTTACCTCTGAAGAGGAGGACTTTAACAATCTAGTGGATAAGTGACACGCATTATAGAGACTAGTCTTCCTCTTTCCTCTGCCACTCCTGTTATTGCCCAATAAATCCTACTATTGCCCAATGGGTACATGAACCAAGTGGACATGGTGGCAGGGATGGAGGTTATGCATGGGCTCAGCAACATGGACTTCCACTCACCAAGGCTGACTTGGCCACTGCCACTGCTGAGTGCCCCATCTGCCAGCAGCAGAAACCAACATTAAATCCAAGATATGGGACCATTCCTCGGGGAGATCAGCCAGCAATTAGGTGGCAGGTTGATTGTATAGGACCATTACCATCATGGAGGGAGCAGCATTTTGTTCTACTGTAATAGACTCCCACTCTGGAGAGGATATGGATTTGCCTTCCCTGCATGCAATGCTTCTGCCAAAACTACCATTCATGAACTTACAGGATGTCTCATCCACGAGTATAGCACATAGCATTAGTTCAGATCAAGGAACTCACTTCCCAACAAATGAAGTGCGGCAATGGGCCCATGCCCATGGAATCCACTGATCGTATCATTGTTCATCATCAACCTGAAGCAGCTGGCTTGACAGAACGATGGAATGGGTTCCTAAAGACACAATTACAGCACCAGCTAGGTGGCAACAACTTGAGGGGTTGGGGCAATGTTCTCCAGGAGACTGGATATGCTCTAAGCCAGTGGCCAGTATATGGTGTTATAGCTCCAACAGCCAGGATTCATGGGCCCAGGAACCAAGGGGTGGAAGCCGGAGTGGTACTGTTACTCTTAGTGATCCACTTGCGGCACTTTTGCGTCCTGTCCCAGCAAACCAATGCCCGCCAGGCCTAAAGGTGATAGTGCCGAAGGAAGGAACTTTCCCACCTAGAAACACAGCACTGATTCCATTAAACTGGCAGCTGAGAATGCCCCCCGACCACTTTGGGCTCCTCATGCCTTTGGATCAACAGGTCAAGAAGGGTGTCACTACTGAGTGGTGTGATTGATCCTGATTACCAAGGAGAAATTGGACTGGTGATATATAAGAAGGTAAAGAAGAATACATCTGGAATCCAGGAGATCCCGTAGGCCATCTCTTAGTACTCCCATGCCTGTTTTAAAGTAAAAGGTAAAGAACAGCAACCCGATCCTGAAGGGATAGCTAATGGCCCAGACTCCTCAGGAATTAAGGTCTGGGTCACTCCATCAGGCAAAGAAAACACAGAATGGGTAGTAGAAGAAGGCAGTTAGCCTCTCAGTTAAGACTACACGATCAATTGCAAAAGCAAAGTGGTTGTCAGTATTTCTTCTTCATATGTGCTTATTGAATATCCTTCCTTTGTTCATGTACAATATACCAGATACAATAAGATTCAGTGTGTTTTTTTTCAATGTGTTTTAATTTATATGTATGATAGATGTATTATGTTATGTATAAGTGTGATTTTGTTAGTCTGGAAATTATATATGGCTAAAGAATTGTGTACAGGTGCCAAGTTGCCAAGGGGTGTACTGTGATAGTTAGGTTTGTTGTGCCAACCTGGCCAAAGGGAAAATGTGGGATTAATCAGGTCAGAGTTTTTTTGGAAGGCATAGATAAATGGATCTACAAGGCTCACCTCCGTCCCTCTTGCTCTCTTTTGATATGACCAGTGTACTTCTTTAGCTAGTTCTCTATCTCAACCTGTGTGCTATACCACCTATGGGCTAAGCCAACCTGTAGATCCTGGATCATGTTGCTAGAGCTATAGGCTCCTTTGAGACCTGCTTTGCCACACTGCTGGTGTATACATCGCTTGAGCTTGAGGCTAGTGGATCCTGTTGCCTTTCTTCAGTTCCATATCCCATCCGGGCCTGTTTTGCTAACCTCCTGAGCTACTGACTGTTGCTGACCCACCCTGCTGTTTGCTGCCAGCGGGCAGACTCTGCCTGCCTTTCCACAGGGAATACCCAGCCTCCTTGACCTTGGACCCAGCAGCCCATGTGAGTCATAGGATGTCCAGTATATTAACAGTTCTAAAAAAATGAGTTGAATTGAGCCCACTATACTGCTGTGTGGATTAATTAGCTGTTATACTCCTTCTTGTTGTGTAAACCTATCCTCTTATATAAATATAATCATACGTGTCCTGGTTTTGTTTCTCTAGAGAACCCTGTCTAACACAGGTACCTTGGAAGTGAGGTACTAAGAAAACAAATTATGAAGATGAAGAGTGAATGCTTGCCTGACCTTTGCCTTATTATAATTTTTCTTCTTCTTTGGCTAGCTAGAGGTCAGATAGGTCCACATTGTTTACCTGATGGTTTTCTGGAGAGAATATGGGAAGTTAAAGTTTTGATTATTTTCTTTAGTTATTTAGTCTTTGGTTATTCCTGTCTGAAATGATGAAACCGAATGTGATTAATGTAAATTTTGAACATGGGGAAAATGGCCCCTTGAACTCCTCTGAGACCAGGCTGCTTAGTGAAAATGGCTAACAGAAGACCTGGCTCAGGCTTGATGCAGCCAGACACCTAAGGCCATAATGCATATAAATGAGATAGTTGATGAATGATAGAGAAGTAGGAAAGTTGAAACAGGGGAAGCTAAACAGCTAAACTCTTCTACAAACATTACTAAGCACCCTTTGGGACTATTCTGAAGAAAGAGGGTTTGTGGGAATTTCCGCTAAGTCAGACTAAGGAGATTTGGAGAGACCATGCCTTATGGGAAAACCAGGAAATTACAGGTTTTCTTTGAAGACATAACCGCTTCCTCATAGTAACCTAGCAACAAAGCAAGAGGTGGCCAGGAAGAGTCATTGTGGTGACAATTGACTGATAAACTACAACAGCTGTGATGCTGAAAAACAGTTCAGTTTTCCATTTTCCCAAATGTTTGGAATCCATTGTACTGTTGAGAGTTTCTTGGGAAAAGGCTCATGGTGTGGGGAAGACAACTGGCTAGAGTGTTGATGTGGTGGTCAGGGAAATAAGGAGCAGGCTAGAATCCAGAATCAGAGTAAGGAGATAGATTGGCATAAACACCCCTTGGGGATTCGCCACACACTCATGAGGGTCCCGTATCTGTTCTGTGAGGCTTAATCTTTTCTTGTTATTGTTGTATTTTACATTAAAGGATAAGAGAAGGTTTGTGGTTTGTGAGGTGCATGTGGACAACACAGACTTCTCTTCGGTCCCAGAGCTCAGCATTTGCTCAAGTATGGGGACATCGTTTTAATGACTTACACAGGATGGTCTCTATGGATACACAGGGTAACACCCTGACAAGCATAGCCTGAAAGAAACAACAGAAAGCAAAAGGCTACATTTGTCACCTGTCTTATGCCTTCAAGAGAAGGTCACTCGCAGCATGTCTTCCCCTCACCAGTGAAACATCTGAGAGACCATTTCCTGAGGACCGGCCTCAGGCAGCGGAGTCCTTGAGCTCAGTTGACTCTCCAGTCACAACTCATTGAGTTCTGGATATTTACATCTTCCTATGGGAAGCCAATTCTGGGTCAATGCAAGCTTGCATCCTAATGTGTTTGATCACCAAACCAAGCGTGGACAAGATTTAAAGAAGGACATGGTAGATTTCTCTTCATTCCATGATCACACCAAATTTTCGGAAAATTCTGTGAAAATTTTAGAGAATTCATTCCAATATTTGGAGAACAAGGGGTTGAAAATAGCACGAGTGAGGAAAAAGAGTTTCTTTGCAACTCGTGTGCTTTAAAGAGCCTCCACCAAGGTACTTTTTCTTTGAGCTTGTACAATGAAACCCATCAGAACCAGAAGTGAACAAGACCATCTTATTTATGTGGGTTTTGCAAGTTTTCTACTTTTGATAGAGTGAAGTGGTCTTATCATACTTCTATTGCTCTTTGCCTTTCAAAGATTTTACTTGTGTCACTCAGCTAAAATGACCCTGTCTGTAGCATTGCTAATAAGATGGAAAAGATGGAGGAATTTAATGTGCTTAAAGCTACAGTGGCTGATAATACAGCTTTTACAGGCATGGGCAGAAATAGCACCTTGCAGCTTTGGGTCAGCAGAGGGTGGCTGGGTATGAAATGAAGTGCACCTCCTCCTAATTATTAATAATGAAGAATGCAGTAGAGCAACCGTGGGAGCAGAGCAGGGAGCCCCCGAGGGAGTAAAAAGGACAGACTCTGGGGCCAAAGCATAGTACCCCATTGGACCTGACTGAAGGACATGCCTAGAGATAAAAAATCAGACCTTGATCTATTTACAAGTTTTTCTTTCTAAAATTTTTGTCTTTTAATTAATTTATTCTTCTATGGGTAATTTTCTTTTTGTTGTCATCACTGTGTTCTCATTCATTGCCTATCTTGCTATGGCTTGATTTTTGGTGCATATTATTATCTCTACAGATCTCTCTAGATAAGATAGATGAGATTAATAGTCTCTAGGAGAAAACGATGGGACCAATGGTTCTGGGGGGACACGGGAGAGGGATAGGTGGAGGGTAAGGAAGTGGTGCTGACCAACCCAGGGACAAGGGAGCAACAAGTGATCCAAAATCAGTGGCAAGGAGGATGTGAGAGGCCTGGTAGGGATTCAGCAAGGGCATCGTAACCGAGAGAAATTACTGAAACCCAAATGAAGACTGAACATGATAGTGGGACAAGAGGAAAGTAAAAGGAAATTGAGGAAAGAACTCGGTGGCAAAGGGTATTTATAGAGGTCTAAAGACTAGAATGTACATATGTAAATATATTTATATATGAGGATGGGGAAATAGATCTAGATGCATATAGTTATAGCTTTAGTATTAAGGCAGCAGATGGACATTGGGCCTCCACTCAAGTACTCCCTCAATGCAAGAATATATATTTTTTAAATTGGCATTGTATGATGCTCACCTTCCTGACAAAATTGATGAAGACAAAGTGGGTGCATAAGGAAATGTGGTGAAGAAAGCTGATGGAGCCCAGCTATCAAAAGATATAGCATCTGGGGTCTTAAAGGCTTGAAGATAAACAAGTGGCCATCTAGCTGAGAAGCATCAAAGCCCACATGGAAGAAGCACACCAGCCTGTGTGACCTCGAGCTGTCGAAGGGATGAAGTATCAAGCATCAAAGAACAAAAAATCTTATCATTGTAAATGTGGGTGAGTGCAGAGTAGAGACTCAAAGCCCATCGGTAGGCAACTGGACACTCCCTCACTGAAGGGTTGTGGGGAGGAGATGAGCCAGTCAGGGTGCAGGGTAGCAACGACGAAACATATAACTTTCCTCTAGTTCCTAAATGCTTCCCTTCCCCCCCCCCCCACTATCAATGATCCCAATTCTACCTTACAAATCTGGCTAGACCAGAGGATGCACATTGGTACAGATAGCAACTGGATACACAGGGAATCCAGGACAGATGGCTCCTTCAGAACCAGTGGTGAGAGTGGCGATGCCTGGAGGGTGGAGGGAATGTGGGATAGAAGGGGGAACCAATTACAAGAATCTACATATAGCCTCCTCCCTGGGGGATGGACAGCGAGAAGAGGATGGGTGGGGGGAGACATCAGACAGTGTAACATATGACAAAATAATAATAATTTAAGAATTATGAAGGGTGCATGAGGGAGAGGGGAGAGGGAGGAGGGAAATGAGACGATATTATGGGCTCAAGTAGAAGGCACATGCTTTGAGAATAACGACGGCAACAGAAGTACATATGTGCTTGACACAATGGATGGAAGTATGGGTTGTGATAAGAACTGTATGAGCCCCCAATAAAATGATTTAAAAAAAAAAGAATTTAAGTAAAAAAAAAAAAAGGAATGAAGAGGCTATCTGCATGTGTGGCGTAGGCATAGAACTTATCAAACGTTGTCTTCTCTGATGTGGACTTGGTGCCTCTGAAATACACTAAGGCTTAAGGGACCAGCCCATGTGGGAAGTTACCCTCCTGGGAAAGCTGGCCTCCATGACCCCCTCAAGATTGTCTTCTTCACCCTCTGCTTGTCATGAAGCTTCCGCGGATTAGTATTGTTATTCCCTGCCATGGAGCCAATGCTAACTCATAACGACCCTATAGGATTGAATAGAAGTTTCCTTGTGAGTGGTCTGTGATTGTAACTGTTTATCAGAGTAGAAACCCAGTGTTTCTCCCGAGGGACAGCTGGTGGGTTCAAACTGTTGACCGTCCAGTTAGCTGTGAAACGTGTCATCACTTCGCCACCAGAGCTCTGGTTAACAGAATTCTATTGTGTTGGCTCATGTCAAGATCGTTAACAGGCACTACCGTGGTGGAGAGTATGGGGCATTTGTACCCTGCAGTGGAGGAAGGTGGCTAAAAAGCCCTGGGTGAAAGAATGACAAGGAAGCATACAGAAGAAAGCAGACTATACACCAACTACAAAAGAATTATTTTGGTCATTCTTAAAGTACTCCAAAACGCACAGTCTTCAAGCTGATTCCAACCCATGGTTACCAACAAGACATTGAACTACCCCATTGGGTTTCCAAGGCTGTAAATAATGACAGAAGCAACGTTCTCATCTTTCTCCTCAGGAGAACTGGGGAGTTTCGACTACTTATCTTTTAGTCAGCAGCCCATTAAGGCACCTACTTAAAATAAAGCAGGGCACACACACAGGGGTACACCCCCACACAAAAGATTTCCAGCAGTAACAACCATTTCTGCTTTGAGCTCTCTTTGTATAAAATCCCATTCACCACCTTTAAATGAATTATTGCAGTAAGGTAAGGACCTACACACCGCTACAAGGGGGCTCACATCCCATGGCCAGTAACATATTTCCCAGTATGCATGCGGCTATCCGTATGCACGTGACTGTGGTAATTTTCTCACTAATTAACAGGTAAATATGTGCAGTTCATAAACAGTGTTCTACAACCGCTGAAGACAAAGCGGGTCAATAAGCAAGTGTGGTGAAGAAAGCTGATGGTGCCCGGCTATCATAAGATATGGCATCTGGAGTCTCAAAGGCTTGAAGATAAACAAGCGGCCATCTAGCTCAGAAGCAACAAAGCCCACATGGAAGAAGCACACCAGCCTGTGTGATCACGAGGTTCCAAATGGATCAGTTATCAGGCATCAAAGAACAAAAAATCATATCATTGGGTGTACACCTTCATGATACGATTCTGAGGACAAACAGGGGCAGAAGTGAATGTGACGAAGGAAGCTGATGGTGCCTGGCTACCAAAAGGTCTTAAAGGCTTGAAGGTAAACAAGCAGTCATCTAGCTCAGAAGCAACAAAACCCACATGGAAGAAGCACACCAGCGTGCACGATCATGAGGTGTTGAAGGGATCAGGTTTAAGGCATCATCAGAACAAAAAAATCTTACCATATTGAATGAAGGGGATAGTGCAGAGTGGAGACCCAAAGCCCATTTGTTGGCCACCAGAGATCCCCTTGCAGAGAGGGTCTAGGGGAGGAGATGAGTCAGTTAGGGTGCGATGTAGCACTGATGAAGAATACAGCTTTCCTCTAGTTCCTAAATGCTTCCACCCTCTCCACTATCATGATCCGAATTCTACCTTGCAAGTCTGGCTAGACCAGAGGATGTACACTGGTGCAAATAGGAGCTGGAGGCATAGGGAATCCAGGGCGGATGATACCTTCAGGACCAGGGCGTGAGTGGCGATACTGGGAGGGTCGACGGAGTGTGGGTTAGAAAGAGGGAACCGATTACAAGGATCTACATGTGACCTCCTCCCTGGGGGACGGACAGCAGAAAAGGGGGTGAAGGGAGACGTTGGACAGGGTAAGATATGACAAAATAATAATTTATAAATTATTGAGGGCTCATGAGGGAGGAGGAACCAGGGAGGGAGGCGGAAAAAAGAGGACCTGATGCCAAGGGCTTAAGTGGAGAGCAAGTGCTTTGAGAATGATGAAGGCAATGAATGTACAGATGTGCTTTACACAATTGATGTATGTATGGATTGTGATAAGAGTTGTATGAGACCCTAATAAAACATTTTTAAAAGATACACAGTATTCTATGTCCTACTTTGGTGAGCAGTGACTTGGATCTTAAAAGCTCGTGAGCAGCCATTTAAAGTATTGGTCTCTCCTAGTTCAGAAGCAAGAAGAGTATAAAAAACTACATGAACCTGTGAAAACAATTAGCTCAAAGGACTAATGTACCATGTTAACATCAGTCTCCATGGCCTCGACGTCAGAAGAATCAGCTGGTGTCTGGCTTCGACAACCAGCTGCCATGAAAAGGACTACATCAGAAGGTCCTAGATAGAGTAGGAGAACATGTGCAACAGAGCTCAAAATCACAAAACCTCCTGACGACTGGGGCCTCCAGGACAAAGGCCCTCATCTGGACTAAGATAAGCAAAACTACACTGAAGGAATTGCAATGGATGGATTGAACCAGAATGGGTGTGAACTGCTGAACGTAAAACTTGGACCTATTCTATAAACCTTTACCTAATTGACAGTAACAAGATTAAAAAATCAGTAAATATAGATGGTTAACAAATACCTTCACCAAATATATAATTAGATATAAATAAATAAACCAGGATTAGAAAACATGGTTTTCAATTCCTCACAATAATTGGAAAACCTTAAGCAAAAAGGCCAGACTGGAATAGGTAGTAAAAAGAAAACTGGGTTCTGGCCCAATTCTGCCACTAACCATTTTTGTGATTTCGGGCATTTCCCTTTGCTAATGTTGGTCTCATCTTTCTCACTTGAATAATGGTAGAATTGGATAAGACAATCTCTTTTTAAAAAATCCCCGAGTGCTAAAATGCCACAAATCCAAATATAGAGGTGTTTTATCTCCTGGAGACTGGCAAAAATAGTCCTTCTCTCTGAAGAACTTAACAATATTGAACTCATTTTGGTTGCAGGCATGCTCATGTGAGACAATAATGGATTCGGCTTGCCTGAGCCTTTAAGGATCTGAGCTTAGGGAAAACAAAATTAGGCATTCAAGAAATGTTTAGGGAAAAAATGTGAATGGCCACGTGGTAGTTACATCTGGCGAGGGGTGGAGTCAGACCTGTCAATCAGGTCACAGACTGATGTTGTTCCTTTGAGGGCGTGGCCTTCTCATAAGAGGGACCCGGTCTCTCCTCCTTCACGTTCCTGCCGCTGGTCACCTCGAGAGCTGCGGGAACCGTGCCATATTTCCCCCGACTGTCAATGCACAGGACTCTGCCCCCGATCAGCCTGCGCTCTTCCTGCATTCTGCGTTACGGCAGGTGGCTCCGTGAGTCTGAAGAGGGATTTAAAGACTAGGGTTGGATTTAGGAGCTTGAGTTGGACTGGGCCGGGATGCTTCCTTGTCAGCTCTTGTTTATGTACCTGAGTGTCCATGGATTTGTCTCTCTAGTCAACCTAGCCTAATGCAGACCATAAGCACTTTGTAAGGTAATTTGCTCTACAATGGTCATGAACCTCATCACAGTTGTGTAGAGTTGATGGGTAAGTGGAAGATGAGAATGAGAAAAAGACTTCTAACGTCTAATCTATTCCTGCAGTGTGGGTCGATGTGATCCACGGGCCAAACAAAGGCCTTTCAGTGTCCAGTGGAGTTTTGCCAAGTGACCTAATACTGGGCCAATACGTTTTCTCTCAACGTTCCTTTCAAACATACCCTTCATAGGAAGTAAGCTTTATATGACTATCTACAAATGGAAGAAGTCCGTTGTTGAGGCTGTAACAAACATGAGTTCAGAGTATTTGCAAAGAAAAGAAAGGTTGTGAGCCTATCAATCTGCAACAATTTCTCAAATGTGTGACATCTGCTTTCCTAGTTATTATTATTTTGGGAAAAGGATGCACAAACTGAAAATAGTTCTTTTTATACTGACAAAAAGGAAATATCATCTTAGGAAAATGGTTTGCAAGTCAGTGTTTGAATAGAACATAAATATAAATCTTAGACTGGATCACTTGGCCTCTGAAAGTCTCCCTTCAACATTTTGGCTAGTATCTATTTACTAGCCAAAATATTTGTCATAAATGTTCTCACTACGAGGCCATACTGATTACAGAGAAATTAAAATATTCACATAATTTAAAAAACTAATGGCTACTCTATCCCAACATTAGAAATAATCATAGAAATAATCATTTTATTCTGTGTTCTTCTAGTCTTCTGATGTCTGCTTGTCAGTCTATCCATCTATCTGCCTTACTCTATTTTAGATTATCTATGTATCTATGTATCCACACACCAAGCACCTACCTATCTGTTTGCTTTTTCTCATAACCCCTCCTTCCCTCCACTATGTACATATGTGTATCATCTATTACTTATCATCTATAATTTACCATGTATGTATATATCTACCTACTCTACTGTGGTAGGTATACAATTTCATGTCAACTTGATAAAAGAATGAAGGGTGGAGTCTAGCCTGATGATCCCTCCTTGTGGGCATGGCCTTCTCATGAGGATTATGGGAACTTCCTCTCTCTTGATTCTGCCAACAGAAGAAGCAGGCCACTCTCTCTCTGTTTCTGCTTCACATTTTTGTTGACAAGCACATGGAACTATGCTGATGGCAATCAGAGCCCTGGCGATTTGTCCACTGACATTGGATCCACAAGATTTTCCACCCACCGTTCTGTGATCTTCCTGTATTCGGCATTATTACATGTGCTATGTGAGTCTAAAGAGGATTTTATGGACTACTATTGGACATATGGGCTAATAATGGAATTATGGACTTGATCTGGTCTTGGCTGGGATGTTTTCTCAATATGCAATTGCTCTTTGATATAAAGCTCTCAATTGCACACATGAGTGTCTCCAGATTTGTTAAAAATAGTCAACCCAGACACTCACATCTACTTATTTACTTACCAACCTACCCATCTCCGAATCTCTCTCTCTGTCTCAAGTTTATCCTATACTCCAAATATTCGCATTGCTGAGAAAATCATTACCATGGCACACCTATAATTCATTCCCTGTGCAATGTGTACGGAGGCGCCCCCTTTGGGAAGCTCGGCTCTAGATCTGCCATACGTATGTGTTTGCCTGACATAAGCATCACAGGCAGTGCAGAAGTACAGCTTCATTTCTTGGAAAGTACCAATGCTTCTTCTGTCTATCCCTCACTTCCATAGAGTTGGCACCAATCAAACTCGCCTACGTTTAGCTGAATTATTCACATATGCCAGAGTGTGTAGCATTTTTTATTGCTCAAAGTCTAGCTTTTAAATTAAAACTCTAACTAGATTCTTGCCAACCAGGACCTCCTCTCCCGTACCCATGCCCTTGTGCCAGGATGGGCAGGTCTGAGAGTGTGGCCTTATTACTTCTGCACATGAGGAAAGGGTGGTGGAACGATGTGGTGTGAGTATGTCTTGGATTCCACAAGTAGGGGGATGGTGTACTCCGTAGTTTCATGAACACGACTGATCCTCTAAATATGTGCCAGCCATTATGCATGCACAGTGCCAACCAAAAAATGGCTTCTGCCCTCAAGACATAAACTGTTAGAAGGGAAGCAGACACAAGATGACTGTAGCAGTGCGGGAAGGGCAGGCTGCTTCTTTCATGGGCTTATGTTCCCCAGTGTCCCTTCAGCATAGGTGTCACATCTATTCAATCCCTTGTCTCTCCTAGGCAGGAAGCGCAGTTGGAGGCATACCAAAGAGGCTTGGGTGCTTGGCTGATAGATGGACCTGGATATTAAGGTGAAATGGTAGACCAGGTAATTTACCTTCAGGGTTACAGGTTTAAAAGATCTTTGGTTGTGTTCATTATACATGTCTTCCCTTATAAAAGATGAGAAATTCTGCATGTCACCATGGGAGGACCCAGAGGCTTTTCATCGCAGTGACCTCTATCATCCCAAGAGGTCTGGGTGGCACTGTGGGTTAAGCACTAGGATGCTAGCCACAAGGTTGGCAAACACATCAGCTGCTTCCCAAGAGAAAGTTGGGGTTATCTGTGCCCATAAATAGTCTTAGGAACCATTATGTAGCAGTTCTAGTCTGTCATAGAGGGTTGAAATGAGTCAGATTGGCTCAATGACAGCGGGTTTATTCTGCTGACATCCCAGTATTATCACTGTGCAAAGGTATTTCCACTCCAAAGGCAAAATATGGTGAGGCAAAAACTCCAAGAAAAGTACAAAAAGGAACATATGTTGTCAATGGTAACCAAACTTAGTTTCTATCATGAATCACTGTGGCCTCATTCTGACAGGTCCAGTTGCAACCCAGCCCAGGATCACACCAAGCAGTGACTCAGATAAAATGATACTTCAGATGCTATTTTCAAAATCGGTGGTGGTGATGGTGGGGAATGGTGAGGGGGATGAAGGAGGTGTGAGAAGCTATAATATTTTCCCCCTGAATTTTAATACCCTCAACTAAATCTTTGAGACCAGAATTCTGAAAAAAGTTAACCCACCTTTGAGATTATGTAACCTACATAGTTTATTTTTTAAATGACAGCTAGGCTACTAATAAGTCAGAAACCATTCCTTTGGCCACATTTTATGTAAGGGAAAAGGTAAGTGCCCTAGAAGACCTGGGCCCAAAGGCAGCAGCCACGTGAAGAGCCCTGGAGGTGACCAATGGGAGTCTCAGTGGGCTACTGATAGGCAGCTGTGCCCACCTGCAACTTTGCAAGGGGAATTTTCCTATGTATTTATCCTACCCGATACAGGCTCAGCACCATCTTCTTGTCTTTGCCTTTAGTGGAGACAGGAGAAGAGGCCTTGTTGTTTTCTAACTCCATCAGTACAGAGCAGTCTCCGGAATGGTGTGTTCATTCACTCATCCTTCTCTGTGCTTTTCCCACAGGCTACAGATCTTGAGCAATTAGGAAAACTGCATGTGTCTCCAGAGGAGATACATGGCATTTTTGTAGGAAAGGAGAGGGCTGTTTTCTACAGACTCTCATTCCTCATGAAGACCAGAGTCTTGTTTCCTCCTAGGCACAGGCCCTGGCTTCAGGGGACAATTCAACCATAAGGGCTTCGATAAAGGCTGATGGCTCCAAAGTCATTCCTTTTAAAAGTTGGGGTCATTTCCGCTAGAGGCATTCCCTCAACACCCTCACTAAGGTAATTCGACAAGGCCAGAAAAGCTGTCACAAGGCAAAATCCAGTTTGAAGCATGTTCTTATCATAGAAATGCTTTTAAAGAGTTCCACCGTTATCAGTAAACACAAATTTGGTTCCCAGAAGCGTTTCTTCATTTTTTTTCCCCAGAGCAAACTACTTTTCTAGGCTTGAAGGGCTGGGAAAACAAAAGCACACGATTTGCTCCCGTGAGTTTGAGAGGGCATTGGGCACATGTAAGGAGGGTCCTAACATTTGCTGAGGAATCCGTTTCCATCACAAAGACGCTGGGTTCTTTCTGTAACTTCACTGGATTCAGGATAGAGAACTGAGCAGATTCCCAGTTTAATGCTGAGATTTCTTCTTGCTGCATCACATTAGTGCCTGACTAGCTCATTAGCCAACTACTTTCTACAGCAAATCCATCTAACTTTGGGGACGGGAAGAATGGAGACACAGTGGATCATGTTCTAAATGCTCTGCCTAGATGCCTCATTTTCTTCCTTTGTGGAACTCAGGGATGCTGGACCTTCTCATCTGCTGGCCAGTAGAGCCCCCTAATTAGTTAATTTAACTGTAATAAACATGCTGCCAATGAACTATTTTTAACTATAACAACCACCTCAGGGTATGTCTTGAGACAGAATAATTCGAGCCTATTCTACCACGAGTCCCCTAACTACAGCAGAAAGTAATTACCTAAGGATGTACCATAATGAGTTCACTGAGACTTGTTATTTATAGTGTGCGAACATTGAAATTTCTTATATCGGCAGTGTCTTTAGCTATCTAACACTCCTATAACGGAAATACCTAAATGGGTGAGCTTTAGCAAAGAGAAATGTATTTTCTTAGTTTAGGAGGCTAGAAGTTCAAAGTCGTAGCACCAGCGCTAGAAGAAGTCCTCTGTCCATGCTGGCGAACGGTCCTTGTTACCTTGCTAGCTTCCTTGTTTAATCATTGTCTCATTAAAGATGGATTCAACTTATACCTTACTGGAATCCTGCTTCATTACCATAACAAAAGACAACCCACTTCCAAATGGGGCTATAACCACAAGCATGGAGGGTAGGGTTCACAACACACATTTTGGGGGGGGAGGGGGCACAGTTCAATCTGAAACACACAGGCATCTATTGCAGACATCTGGGTATATAGTCTGGTGTGTGCATTACAAAGACACTAAAAATAAAGATCTCTCCGGTAAACATAAATTCCGTTTAATTTCAGTCTTCACAAATAGCGATAGTTATTAAGAGTCTCAGTAGAAACATTACAGTCGGTAGAATAAGGCCTGCTAAGAAAATGAACCATGTGAATCAGATAATAGGGTTTTTGAGAGAGTAAGCTGCATTAAAACACTATAAAAATTAAGTTTATTAAAAATTTTTAATTGGGCTTCAGTCTATGTATGCTAATTAGAAAGCATGCTAATTTATCTATGAAAAAAGGATCTCACTTGGAACCAATTGGTTAGAAGAACAGTTTATGCTTCTGAAAGTCACCATCAAAGTCATATGTCCGAACCTTCTATCACTGGCCCTGGCCCAGTCACCAAACACCCTTTGCTTATGTATACACCTGAGGCATAATAATTCATGTTTGATGCATGTAGCACTAACAGGCTACTTTTAATTCATACACTGGTGGCACCCAGGGTAAGCACCTGGCTGCTAACCGAAAGGTGGTAGCTTGAAGTAATCCAGCAGGCCTGTGGACTATTCTGTCACATGGGATAGCTACAAACTGGAACCAGCTTGCCAGCAAGTTCTATGGTAGGGATGTGTGTTGGGCTGGGTTGTCTACGGAAACAAACTAGTGACACTCTTCTATGTGCAAGAGAGAAAGTTATATCGAGAAGTAACTGTCTATCATCCCAGTCCAACACAAATCCTTGGGCCCAATGCTAGTCAGGCCCCCTTCAGACTCAAAGGCTGGAGGACAATGATGCCAAATGGTGAAGCGTGAAGCAGGGAAATCACGGGCTGGCGAGTGAAGTCACATGGATCCAAGGTCACTGGAAACAGGGCAGGGCACCGACAGCTCTCAGGGTTGGGTAGCCTGCATGGGGCTGTCCCAGCTAGGATGAAGGCAAGGGTAAGAAGGAGAAGGAGGTCTTGGTTTCTCCCAGATAATAAGGTCACACTCCCCAGGAGGCATCATCAGACCGTGACCCAATTGACAGGTTGGCCCTCTCACCCCGACACTTCCATACAAATTCAACTTGACATAACTTGTCAAAGAATGTGGAGAGGACTACATAAGAAACTACAATAAAAGGTTGATGAATAAACATTTTGAAGTTAATAGAAAAGATAGCGTGTTACTGACACTCTTATTTCCGACCCCTCCTTCCTTTTTGCCAGTCAGTGATCGCTAATCTGATATAGTCACATGGTGGACACTGAGGGGCAGTGACCCTACAATGAAGCAGTAGAATTAAGTGTCTACTGGGACTCTGGCCTGGGTGTTCGTGCTCAGGCAGTGCCATGGTGGTACCCTGGTGAGGATTTCTTGGCTGCCAGCTAGCAGGCATTGCCGAGTGACTCTCAGCAGCACCATAAAAAGCCGAGGTGACTTGAAGGGCATGATTTGGGGATTCCTAACTTCAATATTATAGCAGTTACATAATCTCCTGCCCAACTTGAGTGGAGGGGTGGAGTCTAGCTTTTCAATCAGGTCGCAGCTTGATGACCTCATTTGGAAGCACGAAGTAGATAAATACCTCACTGAGGCCAGACCCACTCTCGCTGCCTTCCCGTTCCTGCTGTTGAGACACTCAGAGAACTGGAGAAGACACGTGGAGATCCACATCAGCATTGAGATGCTTCCACTGCCACTGGATCCACAAGACTTTCTACCCACTGGCCTGTAATCTTCCTGCATTCGGCATCACTGCATGTGTTTTTTGAATTTTAATGGACTTATGGACTTGATCTTGACTGGGCTGAGATATTTTCTCAATATACAATTGCTGTTTTATATAAAGCTCCTTCTTCTACACATATGAGTGTCTATGAATTTGTTTCTCTAGTCTACAGAGACTTACAGAACTATCATATCATCTGACAGAATCAAAACCTTTCTCCTGATATATGGCACTATGGTCAGGGAGAATATTAATAATAAGAGTACTATTTCAAGGTTCAAACAAACAATGTGTGACAGAATGAACTTATGTTTGTTTAGGTCACCCAACTGTGGTATTACCTGCTATAGCAGCCCTAGACAACTGACAGCAGCTACACGCCTTAACCGTGTGTACTGCCCAAGGACTCCAGGAAAAGGAGGCAGAACGGACTCAGGAATTCAGTATTACCCCCATCCCTCTTTTTTTTTTTTTTTTTTTAACAAAAATGAGACTCAGAGAAGTAACTTGCTCAAGGTTACATGGAAACCCAGTGGTAAAAGCAGAATTCAAACGTAGAAATGCCTTCAATGCCATGTTTTTGTCTTGACTGTTTTGACACAAAGAATAGTAGGCGAAATGTTTTTGCCTGAATCAAGCAAAGGAAACCAGGCAAAATCTAACTCGTTTAGTTAAACAAGCGTTAGAGATTCTTTTCCCACTAGTTACTTTATTCAGCGGAGATAATCAAATTGTTTTCAGTATCACAGGACATTTGGATAACTCTAATGTATCCGGTCACCCAGTGGTTTACAAATTTGGCTGCTAACTGCAAGGTCAGCAGTTCAAAACCTGCAGCCACTATGCGTGAGGAAAAGGAGGCTAGCTGCTCCTGTAAATATCTACAGCCTCAAAAACCCACATGGGAAGTTCCACCCCGTCCAATCGGGTCACCATGCATCAGCATCGACTCGATGGCCATGAGTTCGGGTTTGGGAATTCACCACGTTTCTTCCAACACACTCCCGAGCTTGGGACCGCACACTGCCAATTAGATCAGCTGCTGCTACAGAATAGCGCAAGACTGAAAAGAAACAGAGTCAGTATTTGCTCATGTGGCTGCATATAAAACACACACACGGGTCCTCACATTGCAACAGGTGTTACATAGGAATTTTGAAGTAAAATTCAACATAACTGAAACCACCAAACCCCACATCATCCCTGAGGGGGAAAGCAAATCTTAAAAGCCTTTCATCTGTTTTCTGAAGTGCTATTTGCTGTCTGGTACAGAGGCTTCTTACGGAGCAGATGAGGGGTGCGGTAGGAAGAGTCTGTCTCTCTGATGAGGGGCATGGAAAGGAACACCAGAGGAAATGAGCAAGTGGGGGTTCTGGGAGCACAGGTGGCTCAGGAAACCTGCAACTGGAAGGCCGGCCCCCCTCAAACACCAGAAAGGGCTCTTCTTGCTTTACATCAGTCACACGTTGTTACAGAACACAGATCTACAGCTCCCATAAAGATCTGCAGCCTCAAAAACCATATATGGGGGCTCACTCTGTGTGAGAAGCAATTTGATGGCAGTGGCTTTTGTTTGATTTTTTTGGTGTTTTTAATCTCTTTCAATGAATTAAGGGTAAGGTGTATTTACTCACTGTAAATGCAGCCAGAAACGGAAATGTAAGCTCAGTGTTGACAACATTATTCTTCTGTGTCTCAGTTTCCCATCTGTAAAGTAACAAAGGTATCTAGAGCCGCAGGGTATAGTTCTGTGGATTCGGTGTGGCTGGCTTGTCATTGGCTAGTGACAGGCTTTTAAATAAAACCCACTGCTAGTTAGTTGATCCCAACTCCTAGGAAGCCTTTATGGGGTTTCAGAGTCTGTAAATCTTTACTGGAGCAGACAGCCTCATTTTCCTCCCTTGGAGCAGCTTGTGGGCTTGAACCACCGACTTTGAATTCACCGTTGAACTCTTACCTGACAGCACCACCCAGAATCCATTTTTAATGTCCACCGACACATTTCTGTTCTGAATTTAATGTTGGATATGAGTGTATTATGTCCAACTCGGCTGTAAAGAAGTACCAAAAGTGGGGGGCTTAAGATGACCGGGACTTATTGTTTCCCAGCTCTGAAGGGTGGGAGTCTGAACAGACATTCTCTCTGAAGGCTCTCAGAGAAGATCCTTCCTTGTCTCTGAGTCTCTGGTGGCTGCAGGCACTCCTTGACTCACAGGTATGGCTTCATAAGGAATAACACTCATTTAGGATCAGGACCCGTATTGCTCCAGTGACCTCAAATCAACTGAACAGATGCATCTTCAGAGACACTGTTTCCAAACAAGCCATATGCACAGGGGCAGGCAGGGTCAGGACTTTAGCTCTCAGAGGGGCATCATCAATTTCCTAACATGATTTCAAGCACTTTGTAATGGCTTTGTTTTCTCTGTCTGCCCTTTTGTCTCCAGTGGGTTGTGCTGTGCATATTTGGTAATATAGCTAGCCCAAACACACAAACCAAACATGTTCCTGTTGAGTTGATTCTGACTCATGGCAACCCCGTGGACTAGCAAGCCTGTCACATACAAAATATTTAACAAACGGAACTCCCTCCTCCCAACCGGCAAGTTCCTGGAGCTCCAGGCACCACGTGGAAGGAACTAAGCACTGCCCTTACACAAGGTGGCTGGCTGCTTTCCACTCTGACAAATCACTGGCCAGAGCATCCAGGTGGGGCCTCTTCTACCTGCAGCACATGGCGACTGCCAAAGTCAGGACTCAGCCCGTGTTTACAAAGAACAGTTATGAGCCTCGGTCTATACAGAAGAAAAAAAATGCTGCTGATTCACAGCTATGTTCCCCTTAAGTAAAAAGTAAACATGTATTCTCTTCGATGTATGAAGGCCCCCCAAATAAAACGTAATTTTCCCCCAAAGCTATGTATTTAAATTTTTTTTAGGAAACAACCATATCACCTTCAAAGTACTCTCCATTACACTTAATAAATTTGTCAACTCTGTAATTCCATTCTTGGAAACATTTTTCAAACTCATCTGTTTGGATGGTTGACAGCACCTCCCTCTTTTTTCCTCATCTTCTACGTCATCAAATCCCAGACTTTTCATGTCCTTCTTCATTTGTAGAAACAAAAAGAAGTTACACAAGTAGGGTCAGGGGAGTAAGGTGAATGGGGCAAGAGAGGCATGTCGGATTTTTCAAAAATCTGGTGCACTGAGATGGCTACATGAGCAGGTGCATTGTCATGGTGGCAAAACCAGTCCTCCATCCGTAACAAATCAGGCCTTTTTGGCCACATGCTGTGTGGGATACAGAAGGATTTCTCCCAAGCTGTCTCCCCCAAATATATGCCAAACTTAGCTGCTTGCGAAATACTATACACTTGGAGATCATCAGGAGTAGGTCAGGGGTTATTCTCCCTAAGAGTTATCAGCCATCAAGAGCAAGTAGCTACCACTGTTTATCCCATAACAAATAGGGCCCGCTCCCTTCTGATAAGGATAGTAGTTGTCTGTTTCCTTGTAGGAGACCCTGGAGAGGTCAAACCCACCCAAGGATGACTAAGGCTAGGCTGCCATCTTAAATCTAGAATCCACCCATTTTGTCACATGTATACCCCTAGATCTTCCCATTCCTATGGGCACACCCCTAGCTCATCCCCTTCCTGTCACACTTATGCCTATCATACATCCCCTTCCTATGATGGGTATGCCTATTGGGCTGCCCCTTCCTGTGATGTGTGGTAACCTGTAATCATGTTCCCTGAAGGATATATAATCCTTGGTGAGCAATAAAGTTGAGGCGTCCTCCAGCCCCGCGCCTGGGCTCCAGCCTACGACTGGTCCTCTAGCCTCCTGCCGGGTCTCCACCCCATCTCCCCTTGGCCCACACTGTGTGTGGACCTGGCTGGTAAAATCATGACCATCCAGAAGGTGAGCATGCTACCATGAATTGTGTCTGAATCCATTATTTGACTGACTCTCTCTCATGCTCTCAATGACTTTAATATAATATTTATATATCTCAACCATACAATTGTGTTTATTGAACCCATGATTAGTGGTGGGGATCTGGCACCCCAAATTCATACCACAATGCTGTTATGTAATCTTTTCAGAACCGCTAAATAGAAAGCTTGAGTAACAGTATGACCTGGTGGAACAAATGCACCATGAGTAGACATTTTTGTCCATTCCGGAAGTTGACGTCAGGATGTCCAGAATGAGGTTTGTCATCAATTGACATTTTACCTTTTGTGAATGAGAAAATCACTCGTATACTTGAGTTTTTTCTGTAGCGCTGTCCTTGTAAACTGTGTTCAACATCACAACAGTTTCTGTGGCATTTTTCCTGAGCAGGAAGCAAAATTTCACAGCCTCATGCTGTCCTCTTAAATTTGCCATCTCAAAAATGAGGTATGAGCAAAAGTGCTTTTACAAAAAAACGCACTGTGACCAGAGAGAACCTTCCCAGGTGAGGCCACTGGATGCACTCACTCAGAGAGAGTGACTTGATGCTCGCCTAGTGGGTACAATGCATGCTAGCAAAGCTCTGTTCCTCCCAGGGCAATTCCAGTGTTGGGGTACCCCCTGATATATAGCCCACCATTCCTGATCTAGGGTACTGGACAGCACAGGAGGTTATCCAGGAATTTTGGGGTGAATTAAACAAATCACTAAACACCAGAGCCTTAACATAACAGCACTCTAGATTTTCTTTCTCTATGACCCCTCTTTCCTCCTGCCAGGGCCCTACCGTGGGTCAGGTTCTCCTCCTTCCATGGTCTTCTCAAGAAGCGTGCCTCTGCTGTTACAGCCAGCTCCTCTCCCTCAGGACACTTAGCAATACAACCAACTCCGTCCACAGAAGAGCTGCAGAGCCCTGGAAAAGAAGCAGGGGCTCTCCCTTGTCGCCTACTAATATGAGGGGGTTTCAACAAAGTTGATGGAAAAATGGAAGGACAAGATCAAGAGAACTTTTCTCCATGAAGGTTTGGATGGCCTTTTGTAGAATCTAAGAGCTGGCTAGTGGCTAGGTTTCCATTTGCCTGTTTGAGTTCTATGAGGGCCTATTCTGGGAAAGAACAGAGACAGGACAGGACAGAGACGTAGGTTACAGATCTTTCCAAATGTTCAATGTCCTCAGCCAGTCCCTGAGGTTTCTCGAACTGGTTTTCACTGCAGGTTTCTCTGTCTCAGGTTACTAACATGCCCACTTTGGGTTACTTGTTCTTGGCACTGACCTCTCAGTGTGAAAATAACACGGACACAATAGAAACATAGTTTTCCCTGGTTATCAAGCAGACAGTACACCTTAATTATACACACCCACATCTCTGTGGCATCCTCATCTCAAACCTCCCAAGAGTATGTGAGTACTAAATTTCCAGGAAATCCTTTCACTTTCCAAGACAAGCTGCTTCTTGGTCCCAACTTCCCTGCCTAGAATCCGGATCACTGTTCCCAGCTGGGCAGAGAGAAATGGCAGGGGCGTCAGCATTCCCTGTGTTTGCTCAAAGCTGTGTCACATGGGACCAGATGACCCTCGTCAGCCACTGCATCAGAATGGGGCTACACCCACCCCAATCCCACTGTCAGCTGAGACCCCATCCATCAGGGCAGGCACCATGGGACAACTCCCTGAGGCAATTACCAGCTTCTGTTAAAACGCATCCGGCAATGAGGCACCTACCCCTTCGGAAACCGCCCCCAATGAAATGAAGTTTTTTAATTTTTGTAATTAACTTTTAGTTTTCTCTCACTAGTCCTACCTTTGTCTCCAAAGCTCCCCCTTTTCAATCAGAAAATGTCTTTTTAACAATTAATCGTGAACCAAAACCCATCATCATTGCATAGGGAATGGTACAGGAGAATAGGTTCTGTAAAGAGAATTTGTTCTGGGAACTCAGTTCCAGCAGCAAGAATTGGCCCTTCCCTTAAACACGATGGTTCCAGATCCATAGGACTATCTGGAACGCCTAGTTATAAAACCCACTGGCATGGCATCAGTGCCTCGGGGGAAGGAGCTATGTTAATGCTGATGGCAAAAAGGTGATTGGGCTAAGGCCCTGTCCTCACCATCTCATATTCTAACAAGAGACAGATTTTAGAACTAAACATAATACAACTGTTAGGTAGCTTAGCCTAGGGAATTGGGAAGTCCATTTACGCATGCCCACGAGAGCCAGCAAAGGACAAAAGCTGGATTTTACCGCCGGTGGGCTTGGATGGGTGTTACACCTGGAGCAGCCCACCTGGGCCGGGTGATTGCAATTCAGCCAATTGGATCGACTTGGGGTCGTTCACCACACCTCCCCCAGGAACCCTTGAAAAGGCAGGGACCTGAAGGGAGAGGGCTCTTGGGCTCTTGGTCTTGGCTTGCTTGTGCGGTCTGGTGGTTTTCGTGGGAGGGGAGAGATCCTTGCGTGTCCCGGAGCAGTCTCTGCCAGGCCGCATGGTCAAAGGAATCCTGTGGGTGCCGCGTAAAACCTGATGCTTCTTTGAACTTTCATTAAATTCACTTGGATCACGAGCCCGGCTTCGGCGTGAAATCTTTCTCGCGCAGAGCCAAGGACAGAGGCTGAGATTTAGGCCGGAGAGAGAAACCTAACATAAGAATGCCTATTCAAACCGTTTACAGTGATGGAATTATGGCAAGTCACTAGCCAGCTATTGGATTACACAAACCTTCCTGGAAAAAAGTTCTCTTTATCTTTTCCTTTTGGGTTGATACGCCCTAGGAATGAATTTTTCATTGACAGTAGAGTGGAGGAAATGAAGGAGAGTCTATGAAGGAAGTCACAGGTGGAAGAGCAAAGAAAAGTCCCTGGTCTGTCCTGGTCACAGACTCCTCGACCATGGCCCGGAGTGTATGTGACTCTAACTTCCGTGTGGGTACCTTCTAGGGGGACCTGATCTGAGGAGACCAGGTGCTTCCGTCACCCAGTCCTTAATTGCCCTGGCCATCTGCCCTTGTCCAAGGCAGGAGAGCTCGCGTTTTCAACATGAAATCAACACAGAGATTAAACCATTACCGTGGACAAGGAACTGATAAGAGAAACATCGTTTTTCAGTTTTTAAATGCAAACAGTTTCCTAGCTGTCGGCAGGAGATGGCAGTGCGAGAGGAGGATGAGGAGGAAGAGAAGCTGGGCTGCTAGGATGGGCATGTACCATCCTCGGTACCCCTGTGCTACTGAGTGAAATTCCTCCTTAGGGTGTGCTTGGCTGTCCTTTTTATGAAAGCATCGTGGGTAGACTTGAACCACAGGCTGCAAGTTCATGAAGGAGTGCAGGTCACCTGTGTCCCCCAGGGCCCTGAGCAAATGACAGCACTGAATTAAACTTTCTTGGATACCTGCAGGGCGGGCCCTGCTCCAACCCTTTCTCTCATCATTCCCAAGACATGTTTGCAGCTCTTTTTGCACAGGGCTGCTCTTTCCCTCCCTTCCTCCTGGAAAACGGGCTTTGAGAGTCCGGGCTGGGGATGAGAAACGTGCCACGGAGCCAGCCCACTACTCCTTCCACACCAACTTCTCCAGCTGCTTGAGGGTTTCACACCTCTCTCCTCCCTGCTCTTCGAAACTGCCCATTTCTCTTTAGTGAACTGCTTCTGATCTCATCAAAAACATTCTTCTGAGTTTTTTAACAATGCAGTGCACTCAAGGAACGTGTCTCCTGGTGCCCCGAAGGCCATCTCTTTGCTTTGTCAATGTCAAGAGTTTTCAATTAAGGAAGCATACAGTGGCTTTAGCTAGTGCTGGGTCTTTACCACCACGATTCAATCCAGACAAGACTTAAAGATAGATCTTGGAGACTGCTATCACCTGACTCCTCTGCTCCCTGGTTTAAAATAGCTGTAAATGAAATAATTTTTATCTGTGTCACACTGGCTGGGGATATTCTCTGGAACCGAAGGGCCGCACAGGGCCCACCCAGGGGGCTTGCTTTTACACTGAGGGAGTAAATATTGATTAGTGAATTTGTGGGAGATGATAGACATTCAGAGACTATAAAATCTAATGACTGTGGATCGTGTTCACTTGGACGTTGTGGGAAATTTGACTCGGGATAACCTACTTTTAGACTTGTAGATGACTAAACTGCTTCCTACATGCAACTGCCAATAAGCAGAGCAGAAGATAAACTTGTGAAGCATCATCAGAGTATCTAAAATAACATCAGAGCTGGGATACATCCCTTTTACGTGCCCTGCCACCCAGTTTGTCGGCTTGTCGGCCGTGCCCCTGTTATTTCTGATACCAGCAGGGTCATCCGCGGTAGCTGGGCTCAACAGAGTTGCTGGGCTCAGGAAGACTAGAAAGAAAGCCCTGGTGATCTACCCCAACATGAGCCACTGGAGGAAACCGTACAGATTACCACAGAACACTGACGCACTCGCTTTGCACACACCACCGTGACTGGTCGCTGAAGTAGGACATCCTGCTGAGTAAAGCAGAAAGAAGGCTAAAAAGAGCCAGGAGATCCTGCCAGGTGGACTGGGACAACTGCAACCAGGGATGCAAGCACACCAGCAATTGTGAGGCCCAGGGCCAGGTCCTCATGATGTGCCAGGCAATGTTCTAAGGTTTGTATGTGAATTAATTCAGGCTAGACTTGATATAACTATGTGAGTTGGCAGGTAAGTAGGTAGTACAATGTCTACTTTATAAAGACACTGAGGTACAAAGGAGTTCTAAGTGGCTGAAAGTTTCCCAAGACCAGTCAGTGGCAGATCCAGCATTTGAACCCAGTCTGATTTAGAACCTGCTCTGTTTACCTCTGTACCTCGCCAATTATAAGTTGTTAGCTGCTCATTAAAAGAGCTTAAAATGGCAGGTTAGTATAATTTTTTAGCAACCACAAACCCATACAGTTTGATCAATACATGTACATAGAATTACATGTCTGTTACACACATTTGAATTCATCTAAAGATGTCTTTTCCTCAGTTAAAAAGGTAGTAAGTGCAGGCATGGGAGTGGGCTGTAGCCATAGAAGAAAGGGCCCTGGGTAGGATGGGTCCTAGTCTGTGTCACAAAGATAAGTGGTGAAGTCAAGTGTGGGAAACTACTTCCATATTGCTACTGTAGCGAGTTTAGCATACCAGAGGCATGATGGGAATGACTTAGATTTCTCAAATTATATCCCACTATTTACAGAGATGTCCCTGTAAAACTAAAGTAATAACATGTATGCTGAGCAGCAATCATTGTATGCAGCTCATGAGAGGATGGGGAAAGTATCACAAAAGTACCGTCCATAATAAAAGAGCTGGCAGAGAACAAGACTGAAACGAAAGTATTTTCAATTTGAAAAATATATGGTGGTGGAAGAACCCATGGTAAGAACTCAATAAGAAGTACAACCATCTAGCACCCACATCTAAGATAACCCTAAGAGGATAAATTTAAGAAAACAACAATTTTAAAATACTTTTGCTTTCCCTTTTCAGTCAATTTAAGGCATTTCCTGTCCAGATGAACTGGCTAATGTCTCAATAGAAGAGCTGAACTCCATAGCACAAAGGCTCAGAGAACTTTCTGGCCAGGAAACCAAAGGCAGAAAGGCGGTGCATTTGGTTTAGGACATGGGAGCTCTGCTTTGAACTCTCTGGACCCTTGCCCTTGTCACTCTTCCTGAAGACAATCCGACGTGTATATGTTTGCTGTACTCGATCCAAAATCTTAATACTTTCAGTGAGTTCTGTGATCTCATCCGGTAAATTATGGAGCCCAAACGAGAAGAGGAAGGCAGCAGGTAAAAGGAAGGGTGTCACGGGACCTCCTAGAGCTGTAGCTAGCTGGACAGCACCCTTTCAACCGGTGAGGTCTGTCCTATCTCAACCTGTCTTGGCTGAGAGAGATTTCTGATGGGTGGCTGATCTCAGAAATGATTGAGAAGTTGGAGAATGGGTACTGGATTAATTTCCACATTTTAGCATTGGACTCACGCTAATTCTGACCCACAGAGCTGTCCCTGTGATACATTTCTCCTTCACCGAGACTACAGTTACTTACGTGAGGTTGTTCCCCCTAGTAATATAGTATAATTCATGTTAGACTTCAAATATATGAAGTAGGCAGGGAAGTAAGTAGTACAATGTTTATTTTGCAAAAACACTGAGGAACAAGTAAATAATATGTTATAATATATATTACTGTATAATAAATAATAAGTTATTACTATAAATAAATACTAAATGACTATAATAATATAGCATATTACTATAATACACCTAGTAATAGAGTAATTTTCCCTAGTAATATAACATTTAAAGAGACTGGTAATGCAGTGGTTATGCATTGGACGGACAACCACAAGGTCAACAGTTTGAAACCAAGAACTGATCTGAGGGGTGAAGACAGGGGGTGGAAAGGGGGAACAGATTACAGGATCTACAAATAACCTCCTCCCTGGGGGACGGGCAACAGAAAAGGGGGTAAAGGGAGACATCAGACAGTACAAGATATGAGAAAATAATAATTTACAAATTATCAAGGGCTCATGAGGGAGGGGTTAGCGGGGAGGGGGCAGAAAAAAGGAAGAGCTGATGCCAGGGGCTTAAGTGGAGAGCAAATATTTTGAGAAAGATTAGGGCAATGAATGTAAAAATATGCTTTACACAATTGATGTATGCATGGATTGTGATAAAAGCTGTATGAACCCCTAATAAAATGATTTAAAAATAAACCGTTTCCCGTCTTGGAAGCTCAGGGGTAGATGGAACCTGCCCTGTGGTAGACCAGGGTCACTGTGAATCAGCATCAACTTGATGGCAGTGAGTTTTGTGAAGGTAGCATTTAAGGATTCTGTATCTATCACAGCTAGGGCCCTTACTAATCGTTTTTGAAGAATGAATCGGAAAAATGAATAGGTGGATAAATGGAAAGGTAGGCAACAAAAACCTAAATTCCTTGCTTTCGAACTATATGGCCAGAGACGAAGCAGAAACTGTTCCTCCTGATAATTATATCACCTTGACCTGGGTCCTCTCGGGTAGGGGATGAGCAATGGCTGGAACTGGAAACCAATTCTGTAATTATCTGTTCACTGAGTGTCACCTCACTACATTGTGAGCTCCCCAAGGAATGGCAGCGACTTCTTATGTGTCCTTGTGTAGAATAAATGTCCGTTCTTTTCTGGCTGCCCTAATTCTGTTCCCAAACAAATCAGAGTCTACTCCTAACTGGCTGGATGATGCTGGGTAAGTCTGATCTCCCTGCGCTTAACAAACTTGATAGCAAAAAGAGACAGGAGGGCAGAGCATCTCCAGAATGTCTTGCTCAGCTATCACATTAGATGGTTCCATAATGGACCAGGTGAACACGCGGAGAGGAGCTGGGGACAGCCGGAAGAAGCTAAGCAATTGTGCTAATTACAATGTGTCATATGCGATTAAAAAATAGTCCAACTGGTAACTGTCTCACACACTGTTAAGAAGGGTCTCTGTAAAGGAAAAATTGTGGTCCAATCTGGGTAGTTTGCACAGAGGTCTCCAAAGGTACTATTAAGCAATACGAAGAGAGAAAACACCCAAGAGCAAATGTCAGAATCAAGTAAACCGGCCCCTAAAAAATAGCACAAGCCGACCTCATCGCTATCGAGTTAATCTTAGTTCAACCTTTAAAAACTTCTAAATCCAAAACTTGACATGAGCACGTAGAAAATATACACCTCGATGGCAGTGAGAGTATTAGAGCCCATGAAGAAGATGTTTGCTAACTAATGTGGCAACTTTAAAATTTTCCAATAACTTGGTTTTATCTTAAAAGAGAAAAGGCTTAATTTTGTCAAAATGTATCTATTAGGGAGAAAACCAATCAGTTGTTACAACATTGTTCTGAGGTCACCCAAATCGAGAGAGATTCATACAAGAAATTTACTGGAAATTCAAGTTGAGGTTTGGAGGTGGGGGGTGGTGGGATGAGGGGGACATGTTTTTCTCAGAGAAGGTAATATTGTTGGGTAAACTCAGGAGGGCAACCTGCCAATGGCAGGTGGGGGGTGGGGAATATACCTGGTACTATGTTTCTACTTGGATACTTTTGATCTAGTTTCTATCCAGCTCTTGATGACCCAGGGTGCAGGCAATAGACTACTGGAACTTTAGACTCTGCCCTTCTGAGGTGCACATCCTTCACAGGCCACGCCAGAAGGACTTGATATGGAAACCTCACCAAGCAAACTAGGCTTTGCCTCAAACTCACCTGTAGTAGATTTAAGGAATTGTTTATTCCCTTGGACTTTAGACTGAAATACTCTAAAGTGAAAAGAAGCAGATGACTGCTATTGCAACATTATGGGATTGGAGGTTGGGGCCGTTACCTAATCTGTCAATTTGTGAAAGGGTGGAGTCGAGCCTGTCAATCAGGTCCTAGCCAATGAAGCCTCTGTGTGAGCATGGCCTTCTTCTGAGGATCCCGGGACTCTTGTCTTCCTCATTGGAGGTGGGCACACCGACTCTCTGCTTTGTCTTCCTGCTGACAAGCCACATGGAGCTAAGCTGATGGAGCCAAAGTCCAGGAGCTGGGGGAGCCACGTGGAGACCCACACCAGTGTGGAGTTGCTTCTACCACCACTGGATCCACAAGACTTCCCACCCACTGGCCTGTGATCTTCCTGCATTCCGCATCATTGCATGTGAGTCTGAAGAGTAATTTATAGACAGGTATCAGATCTATGGGATAATATGGGACTTAAGGACTTGATCTGGACTGGCTTGGGTTGTTTTCTTAATATACAATTACTCCTTTACATAAAGTTATCTCTTATACACATATGAGTGTCTCTGGATTTGTTTCTCTAGTCTACCCAGACTAACACAGAGGTCATTGGGACTTTGGTTCAGATTTCTGGCTTTGAGGGTGTGTGCTCAATGAATGGTGGCCTGCCATGTATTTACTATTTTAATGTTCTTTTGCTTTTTTATGACACGAACTACTCTGGCAGGCATGGTTCTGCCTTTGTAAATTAGACATTTAAGCTTTTAATCTGTCCAAGTCAACAATTCATGTATTAGGCTCCCTAAAGCCAGAATATAGATGAATAATTTCCTTTTTCAACTCTGTTTCAGATTCTATATCATTGGCAAAATTGCATCTGAGGTCTTAAAAGCTTGTCTTGAAATAATCAGTTGTGTAAGTGAGGTGTCAATTAGTTCATGTGGAAGAAGCTCACCAACCTGTGTGATCCAAGGATAATAAATAATAAACTCAAATCTGTAGGAATGGCATCAAAGCTTAAATTATCAACACCTGGTTTTCAGAAGGCTATGGATGTTAGTCGAAACCCAAAATCCATTTTTAGGGTCCCCACATGGGCTAAGCCGCTGGTGAATCCCCCTCTGATCACATTGCAGGGATGTAAGGAGCCTTGCTACGAGACACAGAGCATTGTGAAAGTTGATTATGGCAGGTGTAATGTAATATCCGATCACTTTATCTCCCTTTTGACTATTTAGGAGGCGTGGTGTTTTAGTGGTTATGTGTTGGGCTACGATCCATAGTCCACAGTTTGAAACCACCAGCAGCTCCGTGGGAGAAAGACTGGATTTTCGACTCCTGTACACAGTTACAGTCTCAGAAACCCACAGGAGTTATGTTAGCCGGGTTGACTAGAGAAACAAATCCATAGACACCCATGTGATAGTTACATAATCTGTTGTCAATTTGAGACTTTTAAGAGTGAAGGGGTAGAGTTTAGCCTGTCAATCAGGTTGCAGCTTGATGACCTCATTTGGAGGCGCCAAGGAGATAAATAGCTTGCTGGAAGTCTCTCTCTTTCTCTCTCCTTCCCTCCCTCCCTCCTTGTGGGCATTCCTGTTGACAAGTCACATGGAGCTATACTGATGGCAGCCAGAGCCTTGGAGTTGGAGGAGCCACATGGAGACCCACACCAGTTCTTCCACTGCCACTGGATCCACAAGATTTTTCACCCACTGGCCTGTGATTTTCTTGCACTTGGTGTCATTGCATGTGTTGTGTGAGTCTGAAGAGGAATTTTTAGATTGGTATCTTGACTTATGGGTTAATATCAGACTTATGGGGATTTGGCTGGAATGTTTTTTCAATATTCAATTGCTCTTGTATATAAAACTTTCTTCTATACATATGAGTGTCTATGAATTTGTTTCTGTAGTCAACTCTGACTGACACAACCCATGTCACCATGGTTATGACAATAAGATGTTGTGCAATATGGCGGCTAAGTATTGGGCTGTGATCTGAAAGGTCCACAGTTCAAAATCACCAGCTGCCTGAGGGAGAAAGGCAGGGCTTTCTACTCTCATAAAATGTTGCCACTGAAACCATCAGGGGCAGTTCTACCTTGTCCTGTAGGACAATGTAAGGTCATATTGACTGGATGGCAGTGTTTTGGGTTTTTAAAGTTTCCCTTAAAGAAGAAAATGTGTGAGATGATTTGCTGTGAATTCACATGTACACATGACTGTGTGAGAGCCTGCAGAAGAATACATGTAAAGAGTTCGATGTTCACCCACTCGAAGCATTCGTGTATTTTAAAATTTTAACTACTGAGGAGGCAAACTTTTACAAATGTGTTCATGATTACAAGCAATTCTCTTCAGAGTAACAACAAAAGCAACTCCCAGAATAACAACTAATCACATTTATTGATCCCTTACTTTGTGTCAAGGGAGGTCCAGGAGCACACTTCCTATGCAGCCACTTCCCATCTCTCAGTGGAGGTATATGTTGCTATGATGCTAAGCAGGAATCAAAGAAGCTTCCAGACAAAGCTAGACTAGAAGGTCAGGCAATGTATTTCCAGAAAGCCAGTGACTAAAATGTACAGGTCAAAAAGGTTCAGTCCCATTGTGTATAGGTTTACTATGAGCTGGGGGCCAACTTAATGGAGCTAACGACAACAGCTTTGCGCCAGGCAATATTCTAATTACATTTGTGTATCAACTTATTTAATCTTCACAGCAACAATGAGGAAACCACCACTATGATTCCTCATTTCACAGATGTGGAAACTGAGGCCCATGGAAAGCCAATAACACGTAAGGCTACAAACTCTTAGAGCCAAGATTTGAACCCAGACAGTCTGCCTGAATCCTAACCCTTAACCTTGGCCCTATATAGCTCAGTGATAAACTACCAACCTTAATTTAAGTGACTTAATTTAAGAAAATTAGTCGCTATTTTCCACATCAATTTTTAGAAATGACTTTATGCTTCCTTTCAGCATTCCTTGCTACTGAAAACTGCGAATGCAATTCTGCTTCATGGAGCTAAATGCATGTAAATCCCAACTGAGCCCAGAAACCACAGCCCCTTTGAAGCTAAAAACTCATTTAGGAAGGGCAGCGGATGCTAACGCAACAGACATCCAAGGTAAGTTTTATAGTCGCCGCCATTATCTTAATGGTGAAAAACCCTGGGTCTCATTATACATTGACTGCAAGTGATCTTGTAACAGGAGTACAAATAATGAAATGAATTCCCACATCTGATCTTCTATGCCATTTCCTATTCTAAGTTTGATTGGGAAATCTGTTCCATGTGACAAAGCGGAGAAGATACCTTCATTGTACCAAGTGATCCTCAATCTGTATCCCACCCAAGGGATTTAGCTCCTAGGCCCTTATTCTATAGTCTTCTATCTTAAAAGATATGGGATCAGTATACTAAGCTGAGAGGGAGCTGTAATGAAGGGCAGATCCTATTGATTTAAAATCTGTACAGATATACCCCACAAAAGGGGTTTGTAGAATAACACCTAAAGGAACTCTCAATTTATCTTTATATTAAACATACTATTAAAGCCTCAGTCAAAAGCAAGACATGTGACACTCATTGAGCTATTAAGAAGTACCCAGTGTGGCTGGGCATTCACAGGGCCTTCATTCTCAATTTGGAAACTTGGCAAGATGCTTAAACAGCTGTACCAGAAAAAAAAAAAAACGGTTAAAGGGAAACACCGAAGGAGCTCTGGTGATGTAGTACTTGTGAGTTGAACTGCAATTTGAAAGGTTCAAAGTTTGAAACCACCAGCCACTCTGTGGGAGAAAGACAGGACTTTCTACTCCTATGGGTTGGTATCGACTTAGTGGCAGTGAGTTTTTTGAGTTTCTGTTCTGGGATGTTGACATGGGTCCCTGGGTGGTACAAAGAGTTAACAGCTTGGTTGTAAATAGAAAGGTTAGTTGTTCAAACCCATTCAGAAGCATCCCAGAAGAATGGCCAGGTGATCTACATTAGAACGATCACAGCCTTGAAAGTCCCACGGCATGCAGATCTCCTCTGCACACGGGGTCACCATGAATTAAAATAGATGGGACTCTTGGTTTCTTTCCAAGATTGACAGGAGTTAGAATACAGGAATGAGTGGACAGTACACCAAAGCTCAGGTGTATTGTACAGTATTCAGCCAGCTAATGTCCTCTTGTTTACCACATTTCCAAGCAGCTAGGTGACCAGACTCTAAAAGTTGGCAGAGCAGATCTGTATGTCAGAGAGTAGGAGTTCTTCAGGGTGGGGGCCTGATGCCCTAGGTCTAAATAGAAGCCCCAGGTTAGGGTGTATAGAAGGTGAGAATCCACAACATAAAAATAACAATCATGTGACAAGCTTGGCATCCTTGCCTAACATTTTATTCTAAAACCAAAAGACAAGTTTCCAAGAGAGACAGAGACCTTGGTTTTTCTAGAATATGAGAGCGCTTCAAGATATTCACAGAAAAGTGGAATGAAAAGACAATGGAAATTTCTCAGAAATGTTTTGAAGGCCTTTGTATTAACTCTAGAACCAATACTCCTAGATTTCAAGCCATTTTTTTTAGAATGATACCTCATGATCACTGTAAGGGTAACTTAAACCACAATCATAGAAACCAAGGGCTCAAGTAGAAAGCAAATGTTTTGAGAATGATGATGGCAACAAATGTATAAATGTACTTGACACAATGGATGTATGTATGGATTGTGATAAGAAGTGTATGAGCCCCCAATAAAATAATTTTTTTAAAGTACCCCAAGCTATAGTCAGAACAAAGGGGTACAGCCTGTCCCCTTCAGATGTTCACATCTGTGGCTCTTGCCACGGTAGCAACTAGGATGGAAGAAGGGGTTTCAGCTAATGTGTGCTGTCTAAAAAGGCAGGGCTTGGATCTCACCTGCCACAAGTAGACACCTGCAGTTATCCATTGTGAATGTACCAGTAAGAAGAGGTTGCAGATGCCTCTTTGTTTATAAATGCAATGAACTCAACTTATACTCTGTCTCTCCTGACACCTTAATGGAGCATTCTTTCCTTTGCCTCCAGGAGGGACACAAATGCCTCTTGTATGTGCTGCTTGCCAATCATGTATTGTCAATAAGTACTTATTATTTCCTCTCCAAATAGAATTGTAAAATGGTAAGGATTATTTATTGAGCTTTTCTATTCTCTGTAGTAGCTCAAAGCCTTCTATATAGTAACTTACTGCCACCAAGTTGATGCTGATGCATAGAGACCCTGTAGGACAGAGTAGATCTGCCTTTGTGAGTTTCTAAGACTCTAATTCATTAAGGAGTAGACAGCCTAGTCTTTCTCCCTCAGAAAGGACTGGTGGTTTTGAACTGCTGAACTTGCATATTGCAGCCCAACACAAAACCACTATCCCACCAGGCTCCGCTTCCACACAGTAGGGGGTCAATAATATCACTGAATCTAAAGTGGTAAGGGGTCTTTTCTCCCATTTTTATATGACTGAGAAGATGATAGTATATACTTTTTGGCCAAAATAATAATTAGTTTATAATAGAAATAATTATATAAAATATTAAGATGAAAGATCCTCTAATAAGATGAGCCAGATCCGGCATTCCTAGGTAGTATTGCTGACTAAAAGGTTGGCCCTTCAAGTCCACCAGGAAGCCCTAGGAAGAAAGATTTGACAACCTATTGTGAACAATCAGCTATTGGGGGTAGGGAGGAACCAGTTTCATCAATATCCAAGGTCCTGCCAGAGAAAAGATCAGTTTTAGATCATTGTATTAATACATGAAACTCACCCACTCTATCTATCTATCTATCTATCTATCTATCTATCTATCTATCTATCTATCTATCTATCTATCTATCTATGAAGCTTTCTGCTTTCATTACGATTTACAGTCTCAGAAACCCAAGGGGACAGTCTACTCTATCCTATAGGATTACTCTGAGTCAGAACTGATTTGATGGCAGTGAGTTGAAGTTGTAGCTATCTATAGATATGAATATAGTTTGTGTGCTGTCCAATCGATTTCAACTCTTAGCTACCTCATAAGATATGTAGACATAACTTCCCAATAGAGTTGCCAAAGCTTTAATTTTTATGGAGACAGACTGACACCTCTCTCTCCCAGGGAGCAGCTGGTAGGTCTGTCATCCCTTCAGTTGGCAGTTGAATGCTTAACCCTTCTGCCATCAGGATTCTCTATTGTACATACGTAAACACACACACACACACAATCTCATGGAACTATTTCATTATCTTTCAGTTCAACTTTTCACAAACGTTTGGAAGCCTCTTTAGAGGTTGTTGGTTTCCACGGAGTTTATTTAACTTATGGTAAGCCCAGGTGTGCAGAGTGGAACTGCTCAGCAGGGTTCCAAAGCTATGAGCTTCCAGGAGCCTGTTGGAGGCTCCTGTCTTCCAAGGAGCCTCGGGGTGGGTTATTGGCAAACGTTACGGTCAGTAGTTAGGTGCTTAATCGTTTGCAGCACCCAGGTGATACAAACACACATGCTCACACGACTAGTTTACTAATGAGCTTTCCTTAGCTTTGACTTAAAAAGATGTAAAAATGAAATGGCATATTGTACTGAACACACAACATATGGCATGTTTTATAAATATATACTTTGTCTCTCTCTCTCACCCATACACACAATGCCCAAATTCAATTTTTCCCAAGACACAAGTTTGAGATGCCCAAATGAAATATCTCTGATCTTTCATGCAACTGTGCACTTACGACCCCTGGGCCAAGCTTCTCCTTTATCCTATGTCAGGAAACACACCAGGGATGATGCTCAGTATGAAGGCAGATGCTTTGGTGCCCTTACCAACACAGGTGGAGGGTCCTCTGCCCAGCCATTTGTCTATGCCATCATCCAAATTCCCATTAAACGGCTCTGTCCACCACATTCCTTATATTTGTTTCATTGAAGAAATGAAGGGCTGAAGAGTAACTAGGCAATTTTGAGAGACAAAGTTGCTCTTCCAACACAACAGAATGCCAATCTGTGGTTTCTGCGTGTGATAAGAGAAGGAAACAGAGGACAGTGAACATTGACTGCGCACCTAGGAAGCTAATGAAAATTTATTCCAAAACGATTTTGGTTTATTTCGTTTTTCAAGGCTTCTTCTCTGGACTGAATGCTCTTTGGGTGGACTACTGCATGCTTTGTCTTTAGAGTTACCTTCTCCCTTCTCCGCTTCCTGGATCGTATCTTGGTTTAATTCTCCTTTCTGTTGAATATGTCCTCTAATGGAATGAAATGTCTGCACTCCAGTTGGAAAACTTCAACTCTGATCCACAGTTTGTCTGAACTTATGAGGGATAATTCTTTCGGCTCTTAGACTACGTGCTGAGACATTTGGTAGCATCCTGGCTCCTGGTTCATTCCCGTGTTGTTTCCCGTCTCTCTCAGCTCTTCGCCACTGAGAAGGCTGCCTAGGACTCTCTTGAACTTCTCTGTTCTGGGCACTTGGTGACTCTTCTGCACCTTTCAATTATATCCCTCATTTTGGGAAGATGCATTTCATTATTTCTTTGAGGAGTTCTTCCTTTTCTCTGCCTTCTCTGTATAGAAATCTTCTTATTTGACTTATGTTGAGTGTTTTGCATTGTGCTCTAATTTCTTATGTTTTCTCAAAATTTTCTTCTCTTTTTAAAATTTACTCTTTCCAGTTTTAATGGCACATAATTAACATATCATGCAATTCAATCATTCAATCCGATCACGGGACATTGTACAGTCCTGTGCAATTCAATCTCAGAGCACCCCCCACCCCAATGTTAAATCCCTTTTACAATGAGCTGTGCAATCACAATCAGGTCTAGTGCCCCCTCCCACCTTCATTATTGACTCCCCAAACCCCCTCACCCTCCCTATCGCCCACCCCCGACCTCTGCTTTCCCTAGAACCCTTATGCCTCCACTCCTCCTGTGCTTCACAGATGGGAAACCCAACAGGAAACAAGAACAAAATTGCACTAAGGTGGTAAGGCTTAGATCATAACAGCATAAAGACAAAATACAAATGATGCATAAGAAGGAAAATACCCTCATCAACATTCAAAAACCCAGGGAGGAATTTTGTCACGGAACAAGTAAGAAATCAACTGACCAAGTACTGGGTTCGATCCAGCATAATCAGGATTACAGTGGGCTCTGCCTGACAGTAAGGCTGTTTCAGAGTTTTCCTTTGGCTAGGAGGGATTTGCCAGTGGTTCAAGTCTGACAAGTGGCTCAACCCCTTGGCAGATGGATCTGCCAGTCGCTCAACCCCCCAGACGGGGTTGGGACTCCCACTGACCTCCACAGGTGCCTACAAATTGGCTGAACATCATTTTAAATCTTATACTTTTCTCACCATATTTGAATTTTGTAATTGTCATCTTTGGATCACACAAATTGCTGTGGTTCTTCTGTATGGACTTAGTTAACTCTTTGCTTAGATGGCTGCTTGTTTGAATACAAGTCTTTAAAACCCCAGACACTATTCCGATTGATAGCCAAGCACCATCTGGTTTCCTCACCACACTTTGCTGTAGCACCCTATCTTTAGCCATCATTTCGTGAAGGTGGAATCAAGCAGGGCCGTGATGTAAGAATTAATTGTTCTTAAGTTAGAGCTAGGATGTAGAGTGAGCCTAACACCCATTCCTGGATCTGTGCTATTTTAAAAATGTTGCTGTAACTTGGGAGGTAATAAATGTCATATCATTCCATAGTTCAATCGTGTCAAACATGATTGTGCAATTGCTTCCATAATCAGTCTCCAAACATACTGTTCTTTCTTGGACTTCTTGATATCACCTCCTTCTTACCCCCTTCCCCAACCCCTTCTTTTATTGTCTTTCCCTATAGACTCAATGTCCCTGGGTTTCATTTATCATAAGACAGAAAAATCAGTACCATAGCTTCAAGCAGGTGACCCCAATGGGCTGCACCTCTGAGACACACACTAATATAAATATGCATAAGCATAATAGAACAGAACAGCTGTCACAGGATTGCCCGGATAATATGTATCTTGGTACAGCATGCAGGGCACTGAAGTAGCCAGACCTTGTTTGTCTGCCAACTGACAGTACACTGCTCTTGGTCCAGCTGCCTTCTGCTTCCGGATACCATGCTTTCCGGCTGAAGTCCTCAGGTTACAAGTGTGTCTGAGGTTGAGTCCAGTTCACCCAGTGGGTTCCCACATGGGGTCTCACTGATGTAGCCACTGGAGCATGCCGTGCACCCTGTAGATCCAGGATTCAGTGTCCCAATGTTGTATGGCACCTGGCCTGGATTGCCGGCATACTCCCAGTCGTCTTAGGTCGATTCTGTCCACCCACTGTATGCCCTAAAAACCCTCACCACCTAAAGCTCCCAAGAGCATCCTCAGTCTCTCCCCCGACCACCTGGGGGTCAGCCCTCCCTCCCCTCCCCAGACATGCAACTATGTTCCCTCAAACTTGTCCTTTCCCTCTCCTCCCTCCTGTGATGCCCCTCCCCTCATTACGAGCCCTCCCTCTGACACGGCCTCCTCCCTCTCCAGGGGGCCTCACCCCAGATCCACGTGGCTACTACTCAGCAAAAAGCCTCCTCCAGCCATCTGATCCCAGCTGCCGTGAGGTGTCCTCTAACCAAGTGGCCTGGAGTGGATGATGCGTGGGTCATTGGCACTGGTCCTTTTTATATGGGACCGCCCCCCAAGTAGAAGGTCTATTTAGAGTTGTGAACCATTCTGAAATCAATGCCAAGATAAATCTCATTCAATCTCTAGGAGTCAGGTGACCTGTACAGTTGGTTTCACACCCCATTCCATGCACCTCTCCCCGATGCCCTGCATCTCTCCCTCTGCGAATCCTATCAAAGTGCAGGCTCAGCCTTCTCAGAAGAAAATGTGGGTCTAATGGGGTAGCTTTTCTCTTTTTTTTTAGATCATTTTATTAGGGGCTCATACAACTCTTATCACAATCCATACATACATCAATTGTATAAAGCATTATTTGTACATTCATTGCCCTCATCATTTCTCAAAATATTTGCTCTCCACTTAGGCCCCCAGCATCAGCTCCTCATTTTCTCCCCTCTCTCTCTGCTCCTCCCTCATGAGCCCTTGATAATTTATAAATTATTATTTTGTCATATCTTGCACTGTCTGACGTCTCCCTTCACCCACTTTTCTATTGTCTGGCTTCTCTTTCTTGATCAACAATATACCATTACTTGGTGCCTTTCTCATTGATCACAATGCTTTTGAAAAATCAGAAAATATTTGGGATCTTTTCACCAAAAATGGCAACGAAAGAGATACTTGTAGCCCTCATCTGCCAACAATCATTGCTACCTGCAGGGAACAGTGAATGGGAAGGGAGTGTATGTGGATGAATCCTTTACTTCTTCATTCAGAAGCCTGGCAGGCTGGGCTTCTAGGGTCGAGGGAGGCCTTCACCCATGTGAGTTGGAGGTGAGTTCCAATCACATTTTTATAATATGTTTCCCCACTATATCCTCCCATAATAGTCCTACCTTAACGTGACTTCTTACAAGCACATGGCTGATTGCTGTGTAGCCATCAACTTTATCTGTAGGAGCAGACACAGCGCTGTTGCTCTCTAGCCTCTGAGAAGAGCAACACCCCCTTACCTGACCCAGGCACTGGTGTTAGGTTGCTCTCCTACTCAGAGACCTGTAGGGTTAGGGTACAGCCCACTTTGTTATGTGTGCTTACCTGTAAGTAGTGGGGCTTGCACACCCCTAGAATGTACATAAGCCTTCATAGGAAATATATTCTCTCTGTTTATGAGGACCTGGCTCCTGAAGTCATGGTGGTCCCAGAGGTGAGCACTTACATGCTTTATCTTATCTGATGTCTCTTTAGTTACACAACTGCCCCTTGTACACGTTCAACTGTGGAGGTCTGAACAAGGGCCAAGGGAAGGTCTTCCAGAGGAGAAATTACCCCATGCAATGGTTGTGTAACCCCATCGGACATGGAGGAAATCGAGGCAATTATATGAAGTTAGGATGTGGCTGGGGAAGTAGCAGATAAATAATAGTAACAATAATAATAAAACAGAATATGTATTTTAAAGATGACAATGGGTAAGGTAAAAGTAAACCTGAAAGTTACAGTATTACACTCATCCACTTACTGAAAAAACAGGGAGTAAGTGTAACAAGCCAAAAGATCCAAGGTTTTCTACAAGTAGTAAAAAAGTATAACCCATGGTTCCCAGAGGAAGGAACTTTAGATCTAGGAACTTGGGAGGAAGCAGGTACAAGTTTAAAAGAAGGCATGCAGAGATAGGGAGAATATCCCCCCCCCCCCACCCCCCCCCCCCCCCCCGAAGGTAAGGTCCCTGTAAATTCAAGATGGATTTAGACCCTCTGCAGGAGGAAGAGAAAGAGAATTATCAGTCTAGTGAGAAGTCTTGTGTGAGTTATCTACATTTACAAAAGCAAGCTACAGTCTCTTTGAATAAGTATGAATTAGGTGATGAAACTTTAGAAGCAACTGAAGAAGCAGGACTGATTTGTTTTTAAGGTCTCCAATTTGAAACAAACCTCAGGGCCCAAAAGCCTCTATGCCCCTGGGGGACTGCAGCCTCCTAAGGCCTGAAGGTGAGAACAGGCATTTGAGGACATTAGTTCTCAAACCAAAGAGGCTATTAAACAATGACAGGAAGCTCCCTTGCTTTCAGAAACAGAGAAGTTGCAGAAAAGGAAAATTTAGAAACCAAATCTAAGAGAGAATGTTTTGTTGTGGAAAGATAGGACATTTCCAAAAGAAGTGGCCCCAACACCAGGAGGCAAAGGGTGGGTCCTCAGCCCAGCCTTGGTTAACTAGCGCAGAACAGGCTCAAGAGTGCCCCCAGCGGCTTTTGTGAAAACCAATGTTCAAGAGTCTCTGCTGGAAGAGTAACACGGGTTTTATTATGGAAATGTTACCAAAGTACTCAAGGCATTCAAATGGATACTGAAGTTATTGATCAAAGTTATGAGGAAAAGCTAAAGATGGAATCAAACCAGAAATTATTAAAACTGGTATTTGGGGTCCGCTGCCTAAAAGAACTATAGGCCATTTATTAGGAAGGTCCAACCTAAATTCTCAAGGTGTTCAGGTTGTTACTGACGTTATCGATCAGGATTTAGGAAGTAAAACTTAGGGCAGTGGTTAAATCTGGAGGACCGTGGTTTAGAAAGAAGGAAGATTGCTTAAGCCAATTAATTTTGCTTCCTTGCGTATCTATTGGTAAAACACAAGCCACTTGGGAAGGAGATTTTGCGCAATCTATTTTGGGACGTCGTCATGGTCAAGCAAAAGCGTCCCCACATGGAATTAGGCATTGGAGAAGAAAAGTTTTCAGGAATTTTAGATTCTGGAGCTAAAGTCACAGTCATGAGCATCGACAGGAGTGGCCACTATTTTCAAAATGGCTTCCTGATTCCAAAATGGAGGAACTAGGAGAAGTTAACCAGGAAAAAATATGGCAGCGTCGTACAAGCCTACTGGGTATGGGGCCTGAAAGGCAGTCAGGTTTAATTAAGCCTGTAGTAATAGCAGTCCTGATGAAAAGATGTGAACTTTCTAATCCATAACAGTTATAGTTAGGAGCTGCCTCAATTGGAGGGGGCTCTCCTGGTGGGTTTTTCTGAGGCCTCCCCCTTTATCCTATTTTCCGTATCATGTTGAAATCAGAGGTAGTGAAAATAACTACAGGCTGACCTATAGGGCAGTGGTTTGTCAACCTTCCTCATGCCCCGACCCTTTAATACATTTCCTCAGGTTGGGGTGACCCCCAACCATAACATTATTTTCGTTGCTACTTCATAACTGTCATTTTGCTACTGTGATGAATCATAATGTAAATATCTGATATGCAGGATGTATTTTCCTTGTTACAAATGGAACCTAATTAAGGCACGGTGATTAATCACAAAACAATATGTAATTACATACTGTGAAATATTTATGTGTTTCCGGAGGTCTTGGGTGAGCCCTGTGAAAGGATGGGAACCGCTGCTCTAGAGTCTGGTTGCCTTAGATGGCTGACAACCTCCAGGTAGATAGCCTTCAGGCAGCTGCCCAAGTGTAGCGCAAACAGCACCTCAGATTTGGCATTATTATGGGGAGATCATGGGGAAATCACTTTTGATCAGGAGAATGTGAGTGGGATGCATCTCCAACTCATGAACGCGAAGGTTTCCTCCACGGGAGCCTTGGCCTCCCAGACTCCTTAATGTATGACTGTTGAGAGTTTGTCCGCATGCACTCTCTTCCCGGTTTTCATTTTCCCACAGCAGGTGTTGCCCCCATTTGATGAACCAGCTCTACAGGTCCTGATTTGGACCAATCTATCCTGTAAAGCCCCAAAGGATAAGAGATTAGAGAATCTGACTGGCTTGATTTCCAAGTCTCAGTTCTCTCACTGCTTGTGGAACTACTTTGGGTAGGTGATATAAGTTCTCCGTGTTTGGGTTTTCTCATCTAGAAAGTGGTCATGATAATATTATTCATGTTATAGTATTGTCATCAGATTTACATGAGCCAATGCATGGTAAAGCATCCAGCTCAGTACCTGGATATGCACAATCATGATATGCTGGCTAATATTTTCTTTTTATTATTGCATTCAGGAAATGCTACAAATTCACTGACAATTTATTAAAATACCTAGTATGTTCAGAGTGGTGTGTTAAAAGACTGAGTGAATACCATCTCTGCTGCTAAGTGGCTTGTTATCTGGTGCTAGACGGGGTGAACAGAGTAGGCACTTATGTGATGCTATATGGAACGGAGTCCCCAGAAGCCTGCATTCATGGGGGTCACTGGGACTGCTCTCAAGGTTGATGGGGCTGATCCTAACTCAAATTCTGCAAACAATTTGTACAGGGGATAGAAGCTCTGGTTATGTAAAAGTTTAAAAAAGTAGAATGACGCAAGCTGCTTTATGGATACTGAAGATAATGATCTATTTATATTTTATGGTGCAGATGTAAATAGAAAAAATAAACACAGCATCCAAAGGCATGCTTCTTAAAATATACGTACAGTATGGGGAGGAGATAGATGCACAACACAAACAGATGCTAACTGTATACCATTTCACATCAGCTAAACTACCATTAATTCATGGAGGGTTAACAGGCTCCACTGAAATCACGGAAATTTACCCTCTGACAAATCACGGAAGGATGTGCCATGGTGGTGATGTCTACAGACCTTTTATAACAGTACTGTCAAAACAGAGAAATGCATTGCAGCCTTGACGGCTATTCCACAGACACTCGAGAGCTGCAGGCCGATCTTGCTTTATATACTATTTGCTCACTCCATGACTATTCACTGAGGACCCGCTCAATGCTAGCTACTTTAGGGGCACAGGCTAGGGCAGAAGCATTGCCGACACACCTCTTGTTCCCACAGAGTGTGTTTGTTAGTGACGGAGTAAACTCAATATGCAGATAAAGAAAATATAGCTGGAAATGCTAGCAAGAAAATAAAAAGGGTAGTGGACATGGATGACATACTTCAAATCAGGTGTTCTCAAACTATGGCCAGTGGGCCACATGGCGGCCCTCTGAGGACATTTATCTGGCCCGCCAGGTGTTTTTACCACCCACACCCCTTTTTTTTTAACTTCAAGATAAGATACGTGCAATGTGCATAGGAATTTGTTCATAGGTTTTTTTTAAAACTATAGTCTGGCCTTCCAATGGGTCTGAGGGACAGTGAACTGGCCCCCTGTTTAAAAAGTGTGAGGACTCCTGCTTTAAATAAAATAGTTGGTGAAGACCCTCTCGTCTTTCATATTTAAATGTTTTAATAGGGAATCTATCCGTTGTCTTGTCAGTTTGTTGCACTGTGGTGGCTTATGTGTTTCTGTGATGCTGGATGGAAGCTACGCCACTGGTATTTCAAATGCCAGCAGGGTCACCCAATGTGAACAGGTTTCAGTGGAGCTTCCAGACTAAGAACAAAAAAATGAAGAAGGACACAGCTCCCCCCACTTCAGTGGAAGAAGCTGCTGAAAGCCTTATGCAAAGCTTCAAAGCATTTTCAACTACTGAAAGCCTAAACAAAGGAAGCAGAACATTGTCGGATATACTGCCAACAGAGGGGCTGCTCAGGTCCAAGGGCACTCAACATGTGACTGAAGAGGAGCTGATATTGTGGCGGGCACTTGACCATGGTGACCTTAGTTGAGGCAAGCCTGTGGGAGTGGAGCCTTCTGCATCTTCATTGATGGGCACAACTCAAGGTAAAGAGAAACAGCTGCGAAAATTGCAGTTTATCATGTGCTAAGTATGAATTTAGGAAAACTGGAAGTGGTCAAAAAGCAAACATGTGAAGATCAATATCCTAGGTATTAGTGAGCTGAAATGGATTGGTATTGGCCATTTTGAATCAGAAAATCATATGATTTACTTTTCCGGGAATAACACAATCAAGAGGAATGGTGTGTTAAAGGGTCTTGCAAAATCTGTCATGAAATACACTGCTATCTGTGATCGGATTATATCAATCTACCTTCAAATAAATTCAATAAATACAAGTACTATTCAAATGTATACACCAACCACAAAAGCTAGTGGAAAAACTTGAAGAATTTTACCAACGACTTCAGTGGGAAATTGATCAAACAAGCAATCAAGCTACACCAACAGCTATTGGTGATTGAAATGCAAACCAAGAGGAAGGAACAGTAGTGGAGAAATGTGAACTTGGTGATATAAATTAAGTTAGAGATTGAATGAGAGAATTTTGTAAAACCAATAACTTGTTCGTAAGAAATACCTTTGTTCAACAACACAGGACACAAGGACTTCCCAGATGGAATGCATAGAAATCAAATTGACTACATCTGTGGGAAGACATGAGGAATGAAGAAGCTCAATAGCCACAGCTAAAGGAAGCCAGGGACTGTGGTATAGACCATGAATTGCTCATACGTAAATCCAGGAGAGTGCCAAATCCACAAGAGCCAAAACACGACCTTGGGCCATCCCACCGCAATTTCGAGAACATCTCAAGAGCAGATTTGACTCACTGAACACTGATGACAGAAGACCCTGCGAGGTTTTGGAGGACATCAAGATCATCATTCATGCAGAAAGCAAAAGGTCATCAAAAAGAAAGGAAAGACATAAAGGATCAAGTGGATCTCAGAAGAGGCTCTGAAACTTGCTCTAAATTTTAGAGTGGCTAAAGCAAATTGAAGAAAGAATGGAGTCAAGGAGTGGAATAGAAAATTTCAAAGGATAGCTTGAGAAGACAAAGCCAAATATGTATATATATATATATATATATATATGTCATTTTATTAGGGGCTCATACAACTCATCACAATCCATACACACATCCATGTGTAAAGCACATTTGTACATTCATTCCCCTCATCATTCTCAAAACATTTGCTCTCCACTTAAGCTCCTCATTTCCCCCCTCCCTTCCTGCTCCTCCCTCACTCATGAACCCTTCATAAATTTTAAATTATTACTTTTTCATATTGTACACTGCCCACCGTCTCCCTTCACCCACTTTTCTATTGTCCGTCCCCCAGGGAGGAGATTATATATAGATCCTTGTAATTGGTTCCCCCTTTTCAACTCCACCCTCCTCCGACCCTCCTGATATCGCCACTCTCACCACTGGTCCTGAAGGGATCATCTGTTCTGGATTCCCTGTGTTTCCAGTTCCTATCTGTACCAGTGTCCATCCTATGGCCTAGCCAGATTTGTAAGGTAGAATTGGGATCATGATAGTGGGGGTGGGGGGTGGTGAGGAGGGAGAAAGAAGCATTTAGGAACTAGAGGAAAGTTGTATGTTTCATCATTGCTACATTGCACCCTGACTAGCTCATCTCCTCCCAGTGACCCTTCCCTAAGGGGATATCCAATTGCCTACAGAATTGCTTTGGGTGTCCACTCTGAAGTTCCCTTCATTCACAATGATATGATTTTTTGTTCTGATGACGCCTGATACCTGATCCCTTCCACACCTCGTGATCACGCAGGCTGGTGTGCTTCTTCCATGTGGACTTTGTTGCCTCTGAGCTAGATGGCCGCTTGTTTATCTTCAAGCCTTTAAGACCCCAGATGCTATGCTAACTCTTCTGATAGATGGGCACCACCAGGACAAAGCCAACTATTCTAATGAAATGTGCAAAGACCCAGAATTGGAAAACCAAAAGGAAGAACATGTTCAACAAATCTGAAATGGAAAGAGCTCAAGGGAAAAAAAGTAAAGCCTTGAACGGCAATTTTGAAAGTTTCTATAGACTAAATATCGAATCATGCAGGAAGTATCAAGAAAAGATGGAAAAAACTACATAGGGTCACTGTACTAAAACGAATTAGTTGACCATTAGTTCACCATTTGAGGAGGCAGCATATGAGCAAAACCCAATGGTGCTGAAGGAAGAAGTTCAAATTGCATTGAATGCATTAGCCAAAAACAAGGTTCTAGGAACCGACAGAACACCTATTAAAATGTTTGAGAAAGCTGAAGAAGCATTGGAAGCACTCACTCATCTATGCCAGGAATTTGGTAAACAACTTCTTGGTCCATTGACTGGAAGAGATCCGTATTTGTGCCATTCCCAAGAATGCTAATCCAACCAAAGGCTCAAACTACAGAATGATTTCACTGATACGGCACACAAGTAAAATTCCTCTGAAGATCACATCCAACAGCGGTTGCAGCAGTATATTGCTAGGGAGCTGCCAGGAGTTCAGGCCAGGCAAAGAAGAGGACAGGGGACAAGGAATATCATTGCTGATGTCATATGGATCTTGGCTTAAAGCAGAGAGCCCAGAAAAAATGTTTAATTGTGTTTCATTGACCATGCACAGGAAAATTGTGGATAACCTTGAGAACGGGAATTCTGGAGTACTTCATTGTTCTCATTTGGGAATTGTACATAGATCAAGAGGCAGTTGCGCAAACAGAACAAGGGAATACTTTAAAATCGTGAACAGTGTACATCAGAGCTTTATCCTTTCACCACAGTTGTTCAATCTATATGCTTAGCAAATCATCAGAGAAGCTGTATTACAGAAGAAGAGTGCACATCGGGGTTGGAGGAAGGCTTATTAACAACCCGTGGTATGCAGTTGACACAACCTTCCTCACTGAAAGTCAGAAGGACTTGAGGCACTTGCTGATGAAAGTCAAAGATTGTAGCCTTTAATATGGTTACAACTCAATGTGAGGTGACCAAAATCCTCACAACTGGACCACCTGATAACATAATAAATGGAGAAAAGGTGAATTTGTCAAGGATTTTGTCTTGCTTGGAGCCACAATCAATGCTCACAGAAGCAGCAGTCAAGAGATCAAAAGACGGGTGGAATTAGGTAGATCTGCTTCACACGGCCTCTTGAAAGTATTGAAGAGTAAGTATGCTACTTTGAAGTCTGAGGTGCACCTGGCCCAAGTCATGGAATTCTCCATTGCATCATGCGCATGTGAAAATTGGACACCGAAGAAGGACCACCACTGAAGAGTGGATGCATTTGAATGGGGGAGCTGGGAAAGAGTAACTGAAAATGCCCTGGACTGATAACAGGACAAACCGATCTGGGTTAGAAGAACTAAGGACTTCATCTTCCATGCTTTGGACATATTTTCAGGACACACCTGTACCACCATGTTTGCAAAGTGGAGAGGTGGCAAGAAAGAGGAAGGGCCGCGATGAGATGGATCGACACGGCGGCTGCATCAATGGATTTAGGCAGAGGAACAACTGTGAGGATGGCACAGGATGGGGCATCGCTTCTTCGGTTGTGCTCAGGGTCTTAATGGGTCACAGGTGACTCGGTGGCACCTACCAACAACCACAACAATAGACGGGAAAAGAGGACAGGAGGAGGGGGTGATTGAATAAGAAGAAAAAGCTCTCACCTATAGACCCCAGAACCCAACAGATCTTGGTTTCTTCCCAACTCCCTCCCTTTAACCTTTAGTGCATAAATGCCACCCACAGAGAGAGTGAGGCACCTTTGGGTTCCCCTAAGGGAACTAGAGCAGCCCAGGGAGGGCGGGGAGCAAGGAGAGCCAGATGGGCTTGGAGCATTAACGTTCACATGGGCACGGGACCACATGGGAATTTGATGGAAATCTCAGATGTGCGCCAATGACATGAGCACAGAACTGTAAGCTCTGTTTAGGAAGTCAGGCCTCTTTCTGAAGCTTGAGCGAAGCATTAAAGTTGGTGCTTCAAGAAAAAAAAAAGTTGGTGCATCAGTGACTGGCTCGCAGGCTGCTCAAGGATGCCAGAGTGTGACAGATCTAGCCTGATTCATGGCATGTGGTCTTCTCAGTTCACCTGAGGGGAAAATTCTCAGAAAGATCGTAGGTCTCTCTGACTATAAATTAAACAAAATATATTGGTTACATTGTGGACACATGCCTGGCACTTTACATATATTCATTTTGTTTATTCTCGCCACCTCTCCATTTAGATCAGGAAATTGAAACCTAGGGAGCTTAAGATAAGAGGGAGTGTGTACAGAGCGAACACAAGCCGTGTGGGTCCAGTGTTCGAGTTCTTAACCATTAGGTTATACCCTACCTATGAGAGGCGAGGAAAGAAGTAGACTCTAGAAGACTGTGAAGGTCCCTGCCAGGGCGTTATTAACTGTCAATTACCTTGCAGGAGTTAAAATACATGCCTACTTTTATTAGTATTTAATTCTTGTCATCTCACCACCTGATACTTCTGTACGTAAACACCATGTTATTGAGAATTGATTTTATTGTTCTATTGGATTCAGGGCCTGGTACTTGAAATAAAATGGGCGAGGCCCCTTCATTTGTGAATCACAAAGTAGTGATTTGGGTGAGTTTGACATATGAAGCTATAATGTTCCACGATGACACAGACACCTCAGGGGGACACCAGTCAAGATTTATGCAGGAGATGCTCATCCATGTCCATGCTGGGACTTCCCTTCACAGTCTGCCTTTCATAGCTTATCATTTTCATTCCCATTTCATTTTGAGGGCAGGATTGGTTATTTTAAGTTTTCATTTTAATTCTACATGTTCGTTCTCGTCTTTCTGGCCTTGTTTTTATAATGCAGATAACAATATTGAGGTAGTTAGTTTATTGTGACAACCTGGCTGATAAACACATGTGGGGTTAATTGAAGGATGGGGGGAGGGGTGAGGTGGGGTAAATGACTCGTTGAGCCTCGCCTTTTCAGTTCTCAAGTCTCTTGCTTTCTGATGGTCAGACCAGGGTGCAGCTGCCTTAGCCAGTGCCCTGCTTCAACTGGCAGGGCTCACTTCCTGTAAGACATCCCTGAGCAGAAGCCACATGGACCTACCCCAATGCAGCCCTGGGTGCTGGAGCAGCCGCGTGGAGACCCGTGCCAGTGCTGAGATGCATGCACATTCAGACACAGCTTTCCTCCTGAAGCTGGCATGATTGTCTCTGTTTTGTGAGATGGAGGAGGACTTTGTGGATTGGTGTTGGACATGTGGGATAATGTTGACTTGTGGGCTTGGGCAGCCCTGGGCTGGGATGTTTTCTTGATGTGCACTTACCCTTCATATAAAACTCTCTCTTAAACATATGAATGTCTGTGGGTTTGTTTCTCTAATATACTCAGACTAACACACATATGTATTTGATTTTGTGCCAAACACAATGCAAAAGATAAATAGGACATGGTCCCTAGCGGGAAGAAGGAGAGGAGGGTGCGAGTAAGGAAGGTACAGAGGAGGCAGGTAGAAAGACCTAAAGTCAACCTTGTTTGGAATGGATGGAAGTGATGAATCTTCCTAGCAAAAGAGTAGTAATAGGTAACAGTTACACATTTGTTAACTGTAAATCAGGAACAGCAAACATAACTAAACCTAAAACATACTTAGGCCACCATTTTCATTCTTCTGCACATAAGTCTCTAACTAGCGGGTGCAAACAACAACTGAAAGATACACAGAGGGTGTCAGCATCCCTCCTGAGAGCACTCTCTGAAGAGCACTCTATTTAAAAAGAGCTAGGGTTAACATGAAGGGGGTCCTGGTAGCGGAGTGGTTTATGGGTTGAGCTGTTAACTGCAAGTCAGTAGTTCAACATCTCCAGGAGATCCTCAGGAGAAAGACAAGGCTTTCTATTCCTGCAAAGATTTTCAGTCTTGAAAATCCACAGGGGCAAACCTATTCTGTCCTATAGGATTGCTACGATAGGAATAGACTTAATGGTAGTGAGTTTACAGGGAAAACATTAAAAAAAGAGAGATACATATTCATTCTTGAAGAGTTTCTTAAAAATGGGACTGACAACTTATCTTGGAAGCAATAAATCTAAAACCTCTTAGGTATTCCTTTAAAAGCCCATCTCTTAAATAAGAACTATTCTATATCAAAGTTCTCCTACTAATATGACTAACTTATATCAAGTGAAGAACAACATCAGGAGAAAGTTTAAAGCCATTGGATATGGTTTGCATGTGCCGATTAAAATTATACATACTTGTGTTCTACATTGGAAAACAAAATTTCCCCTTGGCTTTCATTAAGTCACAAATCTACTTGGAAATAGGTTGGTATACTTCTAGAAGTTTATTGTTCAACTGGTGACCCGATTAAAGTCAATAAATCAATGTTTCAAAGAAAGAAAGAAAAAGCCCATCTCTTTATTAGAGCTGGCGAGTCACAGATTGAAGTTTTCAGACAGGCGGCATGGGACCAGGCTGCCAATACTTTAAGAGAAGGCAAGACTTATAGGGGTGCTATCTTCCCTGTGTTACAGAGTCAACAAAAGCAAGTTCACAGAGATTAAGGAACTTGACCAAGGTCACAGCTAGTTTGTGGAGTCTAGCTATGCCGTTCTCAGATAAAATACTCATGGATCAATATATTGCCATCAAGTCAATTCAATCTCATGGTGACCTCATGCATGCAGAAAACAGCTGCTGACAGGCTCACATTCAAAAATACCAGCGAGAGCCTCAAAAACTTGGTGGTCTCTTTGCCCCATCCTCTTCCTCTACTTCTGTTAGAATGTGAGTTAAAAAAAAAAAAACAGATAAAAATGTTTCAAGGAAGTGTGAGACAATCAATCACCACAAGGCATTAAAAATGGTAGAGCTAAAAAGGGCCTTTGTTGAAGTGTATGCTTTATTTATCCTACAGGACTGTGCAGTGCTTTTTAATATCTCACTTGTGCCTTAAAAAAATAGTTCCAAGTCAGTTGCATGAAGCTACTGTGCCAGACCACCAATATTATGATATCAGGGCAAGATTCAAACTTGACCTACCCCCATCACTCCTGGCTTTCTATTGGGTCCCTTAATTAAATCTGACAGCATTGTCTCCCACCCAGCACAAGACAAGCCAACAAAACAGCAGCGGACATCTGCTCTAGTTTGCTGTTAAGCTGTGATGGCTGCAGTTTACAATAGACAGTATCCCAGAGGATGGGGAAGGAGAAGGGCTGCATGGCCCTGAGCACGAGGCCAGGCTGGGCTTCTTACTGCCTTCTTCTCATCCTCCTAAGTCTATCTGTATCACCCAGCACATGGAGTGGGGATGCGGGAGCCAAGCACTGACTTTTATCCCTTAGGGTTCCTTAATCTATTTATACTCCTTTCCAGGTAATATTCAGATCAAAGACATAGCTCCATTGGCTTTGCCTGAGACTCTAATTGAATGGATTTAAAATAACAACAGATGTACTGGCCCAAAGTCTTGGCCAACATCCTACTTTGGTACTTAAAGTATATTCTGGATTTTTCAATTCTGCCTGGAAGTAGGAAAAGGCAGCTCTTGTACAGGTCACAATTTCATACCAGAAGCAGAATGGCCGCCATCTGTTGTCTCACAGGTAGCTAATATTTACTGAGGGATGAAAGAATTGCAGGGTAAATAATCTAGGTAAGATTTCAGCATACCCTTGAAGGTGGGGAGGATCTTCTCAATCAAGTCAGTCTACTTTTCATAAAAAAAGGTAGTCACTCAGCAAGGTCCAGTTCTCTTCCTAAGTACAACTTCTTCGGAAGCCCAAGTTCAGAGTCCAGTATGGGAGCTTATCTGGTCCATCTTCTCAGATCTATCAAAGTGAGTCCTGGGTGACTGGGTGAGTCCTGAGTTTGTAACTACTCCCCTTTATACACATGGTCGGGAAACAGCCACTAGAATAAGCTTGTTGCTCATTCAGGAGTCTTTTCGCTCTTTCCTAGGGAGCAAGAATTTTATAAACGATATCCTTAGCTACTGTGAGTAGGAAGGAATGCAGAAGCGTTAGAAATCTGTCAGGTAAGCAAGTCCCAGATGACACCGAGCTTAGACCTAGGAGATGACACCTTGTAGTCAGCTAGCTCTTCTCTGGGGAAGTGGTGACAAGGGACTCATGTGGTGGAGGGCGAAGGGTACGGTTTCAGGATCGAATCTGGAACTATAATGGCATTTTTATGTTGCTAAAGGGTGGCATGTGAGAAGTTACCTTATTGTGGCTGCTGATAATAGCGGTACTGTCCAATACGGCAGAGGGAGGCAGTGGGGGATGTCGCCATTACCCGGAGCAAACCTCCAGGCTTATGACACCTCAGCCTCAGTTTGCACATTTCATTTCAACTCTTATTTTCTTCCATATATTGTTTGTCTGCCCCCCACCCCCCGATCTCGCGTCTTGTTTTTAATCACAGCCCAGAGTGAAACACATGTAAGGTCAATTACTCCTCAGCGTGTTGTTCGCATTCAATGATTAGAAATCATGTTCAGTGGGAACACTGTAACAAGGAGCTCGGATCAAAGCAGGGTGGCTGCGTCAGTTCTCACACATGTATACTTGTTCCCTCCTCCCAGACGTGTGTGTGTGTGTGGAGAAAGAGCATTGGGGAGTTACAAGAGCCTTTTCAGAGTGCAGCTACTAATGTCCTTAATGAATCCAAAGTAAGAATTCCTGGAGAGAAAAATCAAAGGCTAATATTTCACATTCTGAGTGACACTGATGCTCCAACCTTTAAGGTTGCCTGCTCAGTCAACATTTTGGACAGTGTGTGGCCAGGTGTTTTTGGACCTATCTAGTCAGTCAGGCACCTGGTAGCAGCAGCCAGTGGGGTCTTTTAAAACATGAAACCAGGCTGTGAAGGTTTGATCCATAGCGTGAGGTTATCCTGAGCCTGTCTGGCCAGGGTGATGAGCACCTGTACAGTCCAAAGCATTCCAGGTCTGTCTGTCTTTGACAGCTGCGTAAATGATGCTCTCGTCTCTGCTGCGACCAGGCAGCCAGGTCTGTGTCAGAAGTGGGATGAGCGGCAAAGGAAGAGGTTCTGTGTGTGCTCTGAATGGGGTTGATATTTTTAAAATCCTCTCTTCTGAGATGCTGGATTAGACTGCATGCAGGTGAATAGCAGACTATGCTATCATGACGGTACTCTTTATAACTGAGGTATGTCTTTTCTGTGGGAAACAAAAGTTATTTCCCAGGTTGTCTTCCCATAATATATGACAAACCTAAGGTGCTGCTTGCTAACATATGGGCAGTGACTATGCACTTTGGAGGTGAATGGACTTAGGTTATCTTTCTGAGGGTTATCAGTCCTCTAGAACAATCAGACCCTATAGTCTGTCCCACCCTAGGTAGAGCCTACTCCCTTCTGATAAGATTAATGAAAGGTTCCCCTGAAGGAGAGCCCAAAGACACCTAAAGTCAAGCCAACTCAGGGAGGACCAAGGATAGGCTGTGATATAACTAACATTTATTATGCCAACGTGGTGTGTTGTGCCACAACATTGTACCAATGAACACATGTGGGATTAATTGAAGGGCGGAGAGATAAATGGCTCAGCGAGCCTCACCTCTCATCTCTTGCTCTTTGATCATCGGACCAGTGTGCCGCTGCCTTGCTTGTTCTGTGCCTCCATTTGCAAGCTACACTACCTGTGGGACACCTAACCCATGGACTGTGTCGCTGTAATTTGAGGTTCCTTCAAGACCTGCTTTGCCACACTACGGGAATATATATCTCTTGAGCTGGGGACTGTTGGACCCTGTCATCTGGCTGACTGTTGGTGATCTACCTGCCTTGCTGTTTGCTGCGGCCCGGATAGCCTGAATTACTCTACAGAGAATTACCTGGCGGCCCTCAGGACTTGAAGGACTGCCAGTGTCTCACGGGAGTGAGTGGCACTGAGCAATTTATACTGCATTATAGATTAATCGTTTATTTCTTATGTTATCTATATATCAATCTATCTAAGTATTAGCATTCTGGTTTTGTTTCTCTAGAGAACCCTGTCTAACACAGGCTACCATCTTGACTCTAGAGTCTGCCCATCTTGTTAAATGTATGCCTTCATGTCACATGCCTGCCCCTGGTGCCTCTCCTTTCTATTTAGTGTACACCCCTACTCAGCCCCTTCCTGTTGAGTGTACACCCCTAGTCATCCCCTTCCTGTTGAGTGTACACCCCTAGTCATCCCCTTCCTGTTGAGTGTACATCCCTAGTCAACCCCTTCCTGTTGAGTGTACACCCCTAGTCATCCCCTTCCTGTTGAGTGTACACCCCTAGTCATCCCCTTCCTGTTGAGTGTACACCCCTAGTCATCCTCTTCCTGTTGAGTGTACACCCCTAGTCATCCTCTTCCTGTTGAGTGTACACCCCTAGTCATCCCCTTCCTGTTGAATGTACATCCCTAGTCAACCCCTTCCTGTTGAGTGCACACCCCTACTCAGCCCCTTCCTGTTGTGTATACCCCTAGTCATCCCCTTCCTGTTGAGTGTACAACCCTACTCATTCTCTTCCTGTTGTGCATATTCCTATTGTACAACCCCTTCCTGTTACAGATGTGGTTACCTGTAATTAGGAGGTGCTTGCATGCCTCCTGAGTGTATATAAGCCTTAGTTGAAAATATATTCTCTCTCTGCGCAGATCTGGCTGCTGACATCATGGCCATCCTGGAGGTGAGCATTCGCATTTTTTATTCTTGTCTGAATGTCTCTTTAATTTTACCCCTCAATTAAAGAACTACTCCTTGGACCCATTTGATTGTGGGGGCTGGTATCCCCACATTTTCCCAACCAATAGTTTTATCATTTAGCCCTTAAACCAAATATGGACAAGCTCAAACAATAACTAGCCCCCTCTCAACAAACAAACAATCATTGCAATCAAGTCAATTCTGACTTCATAGTGACCCTCTATAGGGTTTCCAAGATTGTAAATCTGTATGGTAGTAAACAGCTTCACCTTTCTCCACGGGCTTCAATTGCCAATCTTGCAGTTGGTAGCCCAACACCTACGCCACAAAGCCATGAAAGCTCCTTAAACATTAGGAAAATGATGTAAAAAAATACATCCAGAATATACCAAAAAAAAGAATACACAGCATTCAGAAGGGTTATCCAGGATCCATCATAGGTTCAGGTAGTTAGTTTATTGTGTCAACCTGGTCAATAAACACATGTGGTGTTAATTGAAGGGCGGAGGGATAAATGGCTCAGTGAGCCTCGCCTTTCTAGTTCTCGGGTCTCTTGCTTTCTGATGGTCAGACCAGGGTGCAGCTGCCTTAGCCAGTTCCCTGCTTCAGCTGGCAAGGCTCACTTCCTGCAGACATTCTTGAGGAGAAACCACATGGACCTACCCTGATGCAGCCCTGCGTGCTGGAGTACCCGTATGGAGGCCCCTGCCAGCGCTGAGATGCTTTCACATTCACTGACTCGGCTTTCCTCCTGCAGTTGGCATCATTGTTTCTGTTTTGTGAGATGGAGGAGGACTTTGTGGACTGGTGTTGGACATGTGGGTTAATAGGTTAATGTTGGATTCATCAAAACATCTGCTCTATAAAGGTGATTCTTTAGTTCATGGGTAGGGAACCTTTTTCCTGGCAAGGATTATTTGGATATTTATAACATCATATGGGCCATACTGGTGAAACGTTTAATGAACTGGAAAAACATTAGTGGCCAAAGACAAAGCTCAAGAAACATGGAAGCAAAATTCCATCATTTTATTTTTAAATATTGCGATGTACTTTTAAGCTCTTCATCTCAGTTTAGACTTATGATATGGCTTCTGAGGCAGGGTTATATGGGGGGGGTTCAAAAAGTTCATGGAAAATGTAATGATAAGATTGGCAATTTTACCATTAACTTTTGAAGCCCTTTCCTACGTCAAGGTTTTAGATGAGGGCTAAGAGAGGATAAGTGACATGCCTAATGCGAGAGAAACTTGCGTTAGAATGCAGGTTTCCTTCTATTACCTGAGTTGATGGCGACTTTCAGAAACAGATTTTATCTTGGACTGGACAAGCCAGGTAAGTTTCCTACTAGTTATCAACCCCCTAAGAGATATCTTAGGGTACTTGCTACTCCTATTACTCTTGGATGGGTCACTGTGCTTGTGGTGCATGACCTCACACTGAGGTCCCTGCTGACTGGAGCAGGGAGGCACAGTAGCACGGAGTCAGGTAAGAGAGCTCTATCGTGAACAGTGACTCTAATGGCCCAGCAGGTTCTCGCTCCTGAGTAGGTTGGACATGCTTCTACTTGAGAGTCATCAGCAGGTGCAGGAGCTGATCAAGAAGCCAGAGAGCTACTATCTCTGAGAGAGCTGAGATCGCAGTAAGATCTGCATCCAAAGTAAACTTACTTGGGGCATGTTATCAGGAAAGCTTAGTTGCTAGAAAAGGACATAACTTTTGGCAAAGTGGCAGGTCAGCTAAAGTGAGGGCAGCCCTTCATGAGATGGATTGACACGGCCGCTACAACTATAGGTTCAAATATACCCCAAATTAAAAAGATGGAATGGGCCTGTTATAGATAAGACAACTACATGTGGTTGCTGATTCGACTTAAACTAGCTACAATAATCAGCCTACTTATCCTCTCAGCAAACCTCCATCTCTGGAAGTAGCTCTTTTCATCAGCACCTTAACGGAGCACAGTGCACTACTATTTTTAAACCCTACATTACAACCCAGGATCAGCAAGTGACCCAGCGACCCTATCTGTATGCATGATGCCCTTGTGGAAAGTCTAGCGATGATGCCATTCCAAAATGGAGCCCTGATGTCCAGGACTCCCATGCAAAAGTCACCCTTTGGTGACACTGTCTATCTTGACATAAAATCTGACTGTACTAGAGAGTTAGCAAAAAAAAAAAAAGTCCTGGGTGGAGTTTTCCAATTTGGTTTATAGGAAGCCATCAGTGAGGACCCCAAAAGCTGGGAGCAATGTGGATTCAGATTGCTAATGGCTCTGCCATTCATAGATTTGGTTTCTTGGGCAAGGAGTTGTTTCCCACTCCCCACTGCCCCCGCCCCCCAAAAAACCATTTTATTGGGAGTTAATACAGATATCATTCCATTGTTCAATCACAGCAAGCAGTACAGTAAACTTGCTACCACAACTAATTTAAAAACATTCTTTTCCTTCCTGAACTCCTTGACATCAGCTCCCTTTCAGTCCCCCACCTGACGCCCCACCCCCATCCTGAAACCTTTATTCTACTTGCTGCCCCTATAGGTTCATCAATCTTGGGTTTCATATACTGAAAAACATATAACAAAAATACAAAAGGGTGATCACCTATGACATAACATATCTGAGATAAACAATATGAAAAATTAAAAGCAAGAAAATACAGAAAATGTTGAACACCAGAGCAGGCCTAATGTCTGAGGGATGGTTGATAAGACTCTTCACGTGAATTAACAAGAAGGGTTTGAAAGGGAGCCAAAGACAGTTAAAAAACAAAACAAAAAACATAAATACAGGAATGGGTTTTTGGCTCGCACTAAATCCTATTTAAGGACAATTAGTTCTTACATCATGGTCTTGGCTCAATACTCACCCTCAGGTAGGAAACACAGAAGATATGGGTGTTGGAGCAAAGTGTGATGAAGAAATTAGATGGTACCTAGCTATCAGATTAAATCACATCTAGGTCAGTGGTTCTCAACCTTCCTCATGCAGTGATCCTTTAATATTGTTCCTCATGTTGTGCTGACACCCAACCATAAAATTATTTCGGTTGCTACTTCATAACTGCAATTTTGCTACTGTTATGAATTGGGAGACCCTTGTGAAAGGGTCGTTCGAACCCCAAAGGGGTCACAACCTACAAGTTGAGAACCACTGATCTAGGGTCTTAAAGGCTTATTTCCAAACAAGCAGCCATCTAAATGAGATGTCAACTAAGTTTACATGGAAGAAAGACACACATATTAGTCACGGAAGGATTATAAATGATATAATCTGCCGTTGAAGGAAGGAATCATACGAGAGCCTAAATTGTGAGAAGCGGGTTTGCAGAAGGCTATAGATGGCAGTGAGAGCCCAAGATCCATGTATGGGCAAGCAGTTTTATCTCAGCTGCCTCAACTATAAAAGGAGCTGGTAACCACACATCTCAGAGGGTCATGAGGCCAGGCAGCTAAGGGACTGCGTAGAGCTCAGGAGACATGGTGAGCCCTGTGCTGACAAAGTGCTGACTTTGACTCCGACACGGTGAACTGAGACGCCACTGCCTACTACAAACCGGGTGTGGCTTTTAGAGGATAAGACTGTGAATAGCGAAGTCCTCCTTGCCAGGAATGACAGGACACCATCGCTGGGACGTGGCAAGAAGAACACCCTTCCTCTAGTCTAGCTCTTCCTCCTGAGTTGGCCAGGCTGTGTGTCTCATTCCATTCTGAGCAAGATCCTGGGGCTTCAACATTAGTCTGGATGCTCAGCCTCGACTTCTTCAGATTTAGCTTCAGACTTTTTATGGACTGGTTGGTTAAAGAGCTCCTTTCAGTATGTTCCCAGAATTCTTCTCCTTGTCTAGGGCTGTGTAGGGCTTTTCTCCCCTGTGGGGCTCTGTGACTCTTTGGGTGGACTAACCTTATGCCCTCTCTCTGCAGGGTAGAAGGGCCAGGGAGAAAATCTTGCTGACTGAGAATGGGATGCACCTGAAAACATAGACTCAAGTGTTAGAAGCATGGATGCCATCAGACTTCCCATGTGTCTCTTGGATTCTTGCTGGGGGAAAGTAGCAGCAGTCAAGTTGTGCTCGCATAACCAGGAGGGGACTTGTGATCGAAGCCTGGAACCAGGACAAGGAACATTCTCCAGCACAGCAGAGGCACGAGAATGGGGAACTTGAATGTCTTCTGGATTCTCTTCTGGTTTCCCATCTCTGCTCTCCTCTGTACATCTGCAGGGCTCTCTTCTCTTCAGTTGCATGCTTTGCCTTTTACTTTGCAAAGCAAAGAAAACATACCAACTCCCAAGCTCCTGTTGATAGTACTGCTGTGAAAAATAAAATTAAAAAGCCCAAGCCCTTCTCAATCCCAAGCATTCATTCTCACAGTATGTTAGTAACTGTCCAGATCCAAGCATCGTGACTAGGGCGATGAGGGTACTTTCCAAAAGAAGACCTCAGTTCACAACGTGGCTGTGAGGGCTTGCTGCTCTGGACTGGAAAAGGGGAGTATTCCCAGAGAAGGAATATTTTTTTTAATCAGAGATGAGCAGACACCACTGCCCTACGTGGCCAAACTTTAGCCATCAGAACCCTAGGTTTTCTAGTCAACTTATTTCAAGCCCATTGTCTATCATAAGGCATCTTTGGATGGCATAACGAGATAATACCCTCAGCTTCTAAATGAAAGGTTGCAGGTTTGAGTCCACCCAGAGCGGCTTCAGAAGAAAGACCTAGTGGGCTACTTCTGAAAGATCAACCATTAAAACACCTATGGGGCAGCGTTCTACCCTGACACACATGGGGTCATTAACAGTGAAAACTCACATAACAGCAAGCACGTGTATTTGTTTTTCTTGTCATAAAGACTACATTTCCTCACAGGGTTCTACTTTTAGGCTTCTTTATAAGCACTGCCATTTTTTTTGATAATCAGTGTTAATAATTTCACATATGATTTGAAATTTTGGAGTGCTCATCAAATATCTCCAAGCAAAAATGTTGCTTTAAACACACACACACACACACACACACACACACACACACACACCCTGGAATATTTCTTTAAAATTCTACCTCAAAACAAACCTATCTGCATTTTGTAAATTATAGCACGGCTTCTTTAGAGTAGATGTCTAGTCAGTGATCTGTTCTGGAAATTATTTTGTCATGAAATACATTTGAAAACACCAATAGATTATGGCAAATTGTGTCATCTCCTAAAAGTGATTGATATTCCTTGTTTCATGAACACTGACAGCTACTATTTGGTATTCACTTACATCATCAAATCAATTGCTCACTGAATTCTAAACCAGAACACAAAGCACCATCTGCCTTCTACCAGATCCTGCTGGTATTTAGGTATAGGACAGACTCTGGAGCCTGAATTGATATGTGAAAAAAAAGACACAAGGTCTATCTAGGCTGGGAGTCTCCTCAGATTTTTTATGGACTCTTTTGGAAGGAACACTACCTTCCAAACAGATGTGGGGCTGCAAATCCCAATTCTGTCACTCGCTACCATGTAGCTGAGATCCTCAATCTACCATCCTTACACAAGCAACAGGTATAGCTTAGGGGCCAGCTCCAATCACAACTACGTGGACAGCACTCCCTCCCCGCAGAAGAGTTCACTTCACTTCAGAGGACAGCACTGAAGCTACAGCTCAGGGAGAGGGACATGTCTGATCAGAGTGAACAGGAGCAAATGAAGGGGAGGGAGAGAGAGGAACACATCCTGGCTCACCAAGCCTGGAGGAAGATATTCCTGCTCAGAGCAGTCAATGCACAGAGAGGATCATAGGGCTGGCCCCACTACAAGGCATGACATCTCTCACTGACCCATAGCACAGAGGACAACACTGGAGACACAGTGCAGGAATAACGCCTGATGTGACGCCACAACACTGAGGTGAGACACTAAGGGCGTGCAACAGACCAGCAAGGGGAACAGAGCAACGAAGTCCCCAGGGAATACCGAAAACAGATTTTGAGGTCAGGGCATGGCACCCCATCAGACACTACTGGAAAACACTCCTAAAGGTCAACAAACATACGTGGAACTATTTACAGGCTTTTTTCTTTCATTGGTTTTGTTTTCTTTTGTTACTTTGTTTTGCTCTGTCTTGTTTTTGTGCATATTATTATCTCTGCAGGTCTATCTAGACCTCTGGAGGAGAAGACAATGGAACCGATGGTTCCTAGGGAACAAAGGAGCAGGGGAAGTGGGGGAAAGGAAGTGGGTGTTAACAAACCCCGAGACAAGGGAACAATAAGTGATCCAAAATTGATGGTGAGGAGAGTATAGGAGGCCTAGTAGGGACTGATCAAGGGCAATGTAACTGAGAGGAATTGCTGAAACCCAAATGAAGATTGAGCATGGCAGTGGGACAGGAAGATAGTAAAAGGAAGTAGAGGAAAGAACTAGTAGGCAAAGGGCATTTATAGAGGTCTAAAGACAGGCATGTACATATGTAAATATATTTGTATATGACAATGAGGAAATAGTTCTTTGTGCATATATTTATAGGCTTAGTATTAAGGTAGCATATGGACATTGGGCCTCTACTCAAGTACTCCCTCAATACAAGAACACTTTGTTCTATTAAACTGGCATTCCATGATGCTCACCTTCCTGACATGGTGGCAGAAGACAAAGCAGGTGCCTAACAAATGTGGTGAAGAAAGCTGATGGTGCCTGGCTATCAATAGATAAAGCATCTGGGGTATTAAAGGCTTAAAGATAAACAAGCGGCCATCTAGCTCAGAAGCAACAAAGTCCACATAGAAGAGGCACACCAGCCTGTGTAATCATGAGGTGTCATTGGGATCAGGTATCAGGTATCAAAGAACAAAAAAAATCATATTGTAAATGAGGGGGTGTGTGGAGTGGAGACCTATAGCCCATTTGTAGGCAATTGGACATTCCCTTAGGGAAGGGTTGTGGGGAGGAGATGAGCCAGTCAGGGGCAGCATAGCACCGATGAAACATACAACTTTCCTCTAGTTCTTTAATGTTTCCTCCCACCCACTATCATGATCCCAATTCTACCTTACAAATCTGGGTAGACCAGTGGATGTACATGGGTACGGATAAAACCTGGAAACACAGGGAATCCAGGATAGATAAATCCCTCAGGACCAATAATGAGAGTAGCAATAACAGGAGGGTAAGGGTAAGTTGGGGGAGGAAGAGGGAACCAATCACAAGGATCTACATATACCCCCTCCCTGGGGAATGGACAACAGAAGAGTGGGTGAAGGGAGATGTCAGACAGTGCAAGACATGAAAAAATAATAATAACTTATAAATTATCAAGGGTTCGTGAGATAGGGAGGGTGGGAGAGGGAGGGGGGAAAATCAGGAGCTGATACCAAGGGCTCAAGTAGAAAGAAAATGTTTTGAGAATGATGATGGTAACAAATGCACAAATATGCTTGACACAATGGATGGATGGATGGATTGTGAAAAGAGTTGTATGAGCCCCCAATAAAATGACTTAAAAAAAGAAAGAAAACTTCCTTTCACAGATGTTAAGTTCTATCACCAGCTTTTCCCTTGTCACACTGTCAAGCTTCTTTCTTCTTCTTCCATCCAAAACAATATGACCTTCAGAAAGCTATTTTACTGTGTGAAATAAATTATCATCAAGCAACAGTGTCAATTTTGAGCATGACTGGAACTATAGTAAACACAGGCTTCAAACTAGGAGCTGTGCTGTGCTTTCTGTGTATTGAGATGACTGCACTAAATTAACTTCTACCTGAAGAACCTGACCAGTAGATTCTTATCCTCCCCTCAACAACAGTAGCTAGAGTTCAGTGTGCACGCAGGGTGCGTTAGTTGCCATAAAATGATGAGTAATGGGAAGTTCTGATCTTTCAGCCCATTTGAAAGATAAAGAAACCGAAGTTTCCAGAGAGTCATTTTGCCCACAGCCAGTGAGCGGAAAGGCAGAATGTGACCTCAGGTCCATCTCCCAAGCCCACGCTGTAAGTACTACCCTACGCCTACTCACGGTATTGAGTATGTCCAGAACATAGTAAAGAACTGGGAAAAATCTAGCAAGACTATAAAGTGCAGCTTATGCAGGTCCAGTGAGCGCGGACAGGGCATCTCGGGACTGAGATCAGCCTGACCACAGAAGGATCTGTTGCGACAGGGCGAGCCGTGGCTGTGCTTCCTCATCAACGCTGGCTGCATCGCAATTGTTAGCCGCCTCATCTCGACTTCTCCCCGATGGGGACCCCGTGCAGAGCAGACTGAACCGCTGCCTGACCTGTGCTCTCTTCATGATCAGTTATGGATCTGACTGTTGTGATCTGCACAGCAAATCACGGCTGACTGGCAGAAACGGATGACCAGGGGTTTCTTCGGTCTCTCTTTCTGGAAGGCCTGCTGACATCTCTTTAGCCTCACAGAGACGTGGGTCCTCAGCTGACAGAGGGGTGGCTATGAAGGGACTAGTGGTGGCCATGTGAGCGACTCTGGTCTGAAAGTGGAGTGGGATGAATACTGAACGTGCAAACCACAGATAAACGGGGTCATATACAAACTACTCTGTGAAGTGTCCCTAACAATATTGAGGCAAGTAATTTGCTTCCTGTCTTTTTTAAGGGTTTGGTTTATTATAAATCATTAATCTTATCAATAGTATTGGGATACTTGCCTAACTGCTTGGGGGAAAATGATCCTCTCATCTCATAACTCCATAGTAAGGTTCCAGATGGGGCTATCAATTCAATGATAAGCAGCTTAGAAGAAAATCAAAGTATTTATATATGATCTTGTAATGGAAAAGGACTTTTCACTTGCAAAGCAATGGAAGTAATCAATAATAAAAACAATCTGATAAAAGTCCTCTGTGTCTTAAAGATGATACAGAGAAATAAAAAGGACATCACCATCCGTAAAATGACTTTATAAGAAATAAAAGGGAGCATTCTGGGTGTTCAAATAACTTAAAACAAATTGACTTGGGAAACCCAATAAAACCTTAAAAGAAAACTCCATTCTTGAACAATCAAATTCAAAATACCAACAATTAACAAACCAAAAGGTTCTAGTTCCCTAATTATTAAAAAAAGAAAAAATTATGATAGTTTTGTGGCATAAACATGTTAAAGCATGTGACACAAGCAGACTTCACTGAGCTCATGTCAGCGGCATTCTTATGCATTAGGGAAAAGATTAGAAAGGTCAATAAACATTTAAATAGTGTTTTGGTGACAGATTGATGGGCAATTAATTTCTTCCCTACGTTTTTCTTTTCTTAAGGAAAAGCTCATTACTTTTAATAGCAACATTTCATACTTTTTGGTATAAAAGAAGGGCACAAACAAGGCAGAAGAGAGCTCAGGGGAAGGGGAGAAAGAGGAAGGAGGAAGGAAGAAAAGCAGGGCAAAAGGCAGTAAAGAAAAGAACCCTTATAGATTAGGTGGCGATCAGACGTTTGGAGCGAACGGCTCCCTACGGGAGCACATTTTAAACAGCGAAGAATTTCAAACAGATTGTCATGCACATCCCTGAATGTGAGAGACAGTGTGTTCAGAGGGAAAACACAATCTGTGTAAAGATCTTGGCTCCTTCCAACCCATCGGCGTTTATCCGCTTTGCCTGTTACATTTGGGCAAATCTTATGGATTGTTTGGATCTACGCCTTCACAGAATACGCCATGCAAGATTTCAACCGAGAGGTTTTCTTCTTTTTTATTAGGAAGGTGTAGGAAACTTGATCTAAAAACAATACAAAGGTGCAGTTGATAAAGAAATGTAAAACTTAATATTAGTTTCATCTACTTTTTTTCATGGTTGCTGGTGAAAAAACACAACACCCAACTAAAACCACGACCTAACTAAAACGATTAGCCAGTCAAGGAAGCAAACCAACAGATCATAACAGCTACTTTCACAGTTGCTTAAAAGTGTGTCAGATTGGTTGAGTGTAATTTTAATTAAACAAATTTCCAATTATGAGTAAAAAAACTGCCTTGGAGTTTTTATGCAACAGCAAGAGCTAGAGGGTAAAATCAAATCCTTTTTTTTAAATGGCAGCAAGCATGGAGCCTAAGTAAAATGATTCTTCAACAGAGTTGAACAGTTGAATTACAATAAACAAATGCATAAATTGGTTCTTCTGTTGTTAGCTGATGTCAGTCGGCGCTTGACTCATATGGACGCGATGCACAACAGAACAAAACACGGTTGGCCCTGTGCCATTGCAATGATTGGCTATGCATTGAATTGTTGTGATCCATAGAGTTGGTACTGGCTGATTTTTGGAAGCAGACGTTTCTTCCATAGTCTGGGTGCTTCGCTAAAACACGGTCCTCATCAAAGCAGCACATGACCCTCCAGATGAGGTGCACTGGGTAGAAAGGGAACACAGGTCTCTGGCATGGAAGATGAGAATTCTACAACTGAACTACCAAGGTTCTACCTGCTATAAAATCTAATTTCAGACTTTTATGTAGTACAGCTAATGATCTAGCAAACCTGCCTCACAGGGCAGGCAGGTCAAAGAGCTGAGGGGACCCAAAAGCAGTGAGGAACGCTTCCTAGAGAAGAAAGGTGGAGGACCAGGGTCACCACTTACTTTGGGGGTTCTCCAAATGAAATCCTAAGGAGCCCCCTTCGCTTGAGCAGTACTTGCAATGGCGTCACTTTTGAGGTCACGGGGACCTTGAAATTTGATTTCTCTTAACTGTTAAAATTTTTCTATGTTGAATATCTATATTGATCTCCTTTGCTTAACTTATGCTAAGAATAGCTTCTCTTTAGTCTAGTCTTCTCCAGAATTTGATCTATGTAATATTGTCAGATCTATTCTTATATTCCTTATCAGACATGATGGATAACATTATTTGAGGTTAATTATTAATAAACAGAGTCTCTTGCAGAAAGAATCCTGAAACTATGGAGTTCAATGCAGAGGTATGCATGGGTTTAATTTAGGATAAAAATATATTCCATTCTAAATATAATCAACTCTTTCTTCTCTCCTTTTCTCTCCAATATGTTCCTCAAACCTTCCTTTCTTAGTCGCACTTCTCTCAGTTTGGGGAAGCTGCTTTTGGCTTGAGAGGGAGTGTAGGTCAGGTTTAAGTTTAAGAACAGTGTGCATTCTGTACTGTACTGTACTTTGGTTCCCAAGAACAGATTCATCTCATGGAGAACACAGTACCACACAGCAGGTGCAAAGACTCCCTTGCTATACAGAACTGTTGGTAATAATCACCTACAACCTTAATGAGATTTTTTTTAATGTGTCATTTTTGAAATTACTGATCAAAATAGCATTCAAATTGGATTTGTATTTTCTGGTCTTAATTTTATACCAATTCCTTTCTTATGTTAAATGCATTGGGCATATCCTATGAAATACATTTAATGAGGCTTGTTTGAAGGGGACCACCTCAGCGCTGTGATATACAGATCTCTAATCATCCCAGCTGTAGAATTCCTCCTTCTCAGAGGGCACCTTCAGGGGAGCCTTCAGCTGTCTTATGTCATCTCTCCAGTTCTAAGTGAGCTACGTAGCGAGGGAAGACCAGAGCAGAGAAATGGGACAGGGCAGAAAAAGAAGCTTCCTCACAGCATATTCCAAATGATAATAAAGAGGCAGGCCCAGTTTCCAGGTTCAGGAAATACTGTTTGCCCCATAAGATATCCACTATTTCTAATTTTTTTAAAGTCCTAATGTCAATGATCCTCTATTTGTGGAATAAAACTAAGTCAAGGCACAATAGGGGGAGGGGGACTGAATAAATATGGTTATTCAGATACAAACTTGAACTTACTCATCTCATCAAGGATTTCTAGTTGCTATATACACTGAACTTCATGATTTCAGTTCTGCAAGAAACTCTGCCTTCCATGGCTTCAATCTCCTGCCTCTGTCCCTCAGCCTCAGCCTCTTGGATCCCTCTTTTTTCATCCCTTTCCTTTTTTGTCTCCATCATCTTTTAAATCTTAGTGTTCCCTGGGTTCTTTAACTACCTCTTCCTCTTGTCTGCGAAATCTCAGTCATATCTAACTCCTCTCTCCTGCTTGTCTTCTCTTTCATGAGTTCTTAGATCACTATTCTCCTGATAGCGATGTAAAACTCAATAACTCAAAAAGTAATCAAACAAACTTCTCCATCAAAGCAAGCTTCCGTTAGTTCATCCCCTTTGGGTTAATTCCACCCACTACCCACTTGGTCACATAAGTCAGGGCTAGTTGCTCAGTTCCTCCATCACCATACTTTCCCTCCAACTGGGCCACGTTCAACTCCCTTTACCTTTCACTGAGACTATTGTGACATGCTTCTGCCTGGTTCCACTTCCATCCTCACTCCTCAGACTAACCTCCACTGGGAAAATAGGGTAATCACTTTAAAATGCCAAATACTTTAATTAGTTCAATGGTTCTCTACATTTTCTAGCAGCTAATTGGTAGAAATTGTAGATGGAAACACTAGGCCTTTAAGACTTAATCCCTCATTACCTTTCTTACTCTAGTTCCTTCCTTTCTTCCCATGAGCCAGTCATACTACCTTCCCCTCAATGTCTTTACATGCGCCTATTTGGCCTAGAATTGGTTCCTTCCATATACAACTCCTCTTTGTCTTTCAAGACTAAGCGGAACTATGATCCGTAAACGTTTTCTGAGAATTTAAGTCGAGGCTAGGTGATATCCTCTTAGTTCCTGGTACAACTCTCATTTAAGAAACTTTTGACACTGGATTTCAAATGCCTATGTGCATTTGCCTCCCATTAGTCTGTGAGCTCCTTGGTGGTAGAAGACTCTTTTTAAAATCATATTATAGCTTTAGATCATGAATATCATAGACAGTAGTGCTTCGCCTGTGTCAATTTTCAATACATGTGCATTTGTATTGTATGGGTGAGTCACAATTTGATGCGTGTTCTTTTCTTAGCCGCTCTTAGAGGAAGAGAACCACTTCAATTCACGCTGCATAGTTCATAATTCATCATGGCCCAGCCCTCTCCCTAGCTCTCTCCCTTGAAACTCCAGGATACCCTGAAATGGAAGCTTTTCCCTTCTACCCGGAACCTCTTCCTTCTACAGACTTCAAATGTCCAAGGCCTTCAGTTACATGTGTTGTAGGAGTCCTTGAATACCAAGTGACAGAAGCCCACTTAAAACTAGCTTAAACAAAGGCACCGCCAAAACCCATGGACTCCGAGGAAGCGCTGGACAGTCAAGTTATGGAAAAGGCAGACTGCCAGTGATTGCTCTCCATCTCGCACTCTATTTCCTCGTTCCCCTCTTCCTGCCCACATATCCTCCCCAAGAAGAAAAACCTGGTCAGAGACATTTCAGATGCTGACGGCCATGGTCAGCATCCCTATTCCTATTACTCTGAAAGGATAGCTTAGAGTACCCTATCCAGGAGACCTAGCATTTCTCCCTGTATAGAAGGCTTTTTATTCCCTTTTATGATACATTGCTTGAAAACAATTCCATGCTCATTTGGTGACAAAAAACAAGCATACCTCCAATCTCATTATCAGTTGACTCCTTGAATATATACCCAAACTATGATTTCCCCTTCCAATCAGAAAAAAGGTATCCTACGTAACCATGAGTAATTTGCATACCCCCAAACACCCTACAGTTTTCTGCTCCTGGAAACTCTGCTCTTTCAGATTGTGTTTTGTATCACACGTGAACATCTTCTTAAAAGTATTTTCTTTCGTCATTTTAACCCCCTCCCACCCGCAATCCTGTAATGGGCTACACATTGAGGTCTTAACGGTAAGGTCAGCAGTTAGAAACCACCAGCTGCTCCACAGGAGATGTAGATGAGCTTTCCTTCTTCTGTAAAGACTTACAGTTTCAGAAATCCACAGGGACAGTTCCATTCTGCTCTGTAGGGTCACCGAGAGTCAGAATGGACTCAATGGCAGAGTTTGGGTTCGGTTTTGGAGGATTAAGCAAACCCAAAGTATCTTTTAAACCAGCAGTAAACTCAGGATCAACCTATTCTAAACCCAAGTACTGTTCCGAAGGAGTGCTCCCCCTTCCCACCCCACTCCATTTCTCCTTGAGAACACACCATCACGTTTTATAGATTTATAGCTACGCAAATGGAAAATTTTGCAACTGGCTGTCTTCAAACAAGGCACGTTACATTAATACAATGGTATACAAGTGTTCTCTTCCTTTAGCATCAACGAAACCTATCGAATACCTATCAAAAATGTTTGTTAGGTACTTAGTATTCTAGATCGCAAATAAAATGGCAATCTAAAATTGATGCAGTGGGTGAAGTGCTGGCTGCTAACTGCATGTTGATTCTTCCAACCCACTACCCCTCCACAGGAGAAAGACGAGGCTGTCTGCTTCTGGAAAGATATAAGTAGAGCTTCGGAAATCCTAAGAAGTTCTACTTTGCCATAACGGTGTCACTAGGAGTTGAAATCGAAGTGATGGCAGTGAGACTCCAAGTAGCTTATGTTGTTGTTGTTAAGTGCCGCAGTGTGTCGGTTTCGACCCTTAGAGACCATGTGCACAAGATAACCAAACACTACCCAGTCCTGTGCCAAGTAATTCCTCTGTTTGAATCCAGTGTGCTGACACCGTGTCAGTCCATCTCCTTCAGTGCCTTCCTCTCTATTGCTGTCCTGCTTTACCAAACATGATGTCATTCTCCAGGGACTGGTCAATGTACGGGAGATGAATTTCGCCGTCCTGGCTTCTATGGAACACTCTGGTCACATTTCTTCCAAGACGGATCGGTGTGTCATTTTGGCAGTCCAGAGTGCACAGTACAGTATAACACAGTATGGCCACGACTGTAGCACAGGGGATGATGTTAGAAAGGCTTTACCTTGAAAATGATGAGGGCAAAGAAGGTACAGATGTGCTTTATACAATCATGTATGTATATGTATGGATTGTAATAAGAGTTGTATGGGTCCCTAATAAAATGTTAAAAAAATAAACAAATAAAAGAAAAACAAACAAACAAAAAAAGAAATGCTTTATCACTGCAGAATTTCTTTTTTTTTTTTTAAACTTTAAATGATTTTTTTGGGAGCTTGTCGCAATCCATGCATCCATCCATTGTGTCAAGCAATTTGTACATTTGTTGCCATCATCATTCTCAAAACATTTGCTTTCCACTTGAGGCTTTGGTATCAGCTCCTCATTTTCCTCTCCCTCCCCGCGCACCCCTCCCTCCTGAACCCTTGAATAATTTATAAATTATTATTATTTTATCGTATCTTACACTGCAGAATTTCTTTTAATCATTTTATTGGGAGCTCGTACAATTCTTATCACAATCCATACATACATAGATTATGTCAAGCACATTTGTACATTTGTTGCCGCCATCATTCTCAAAATATTTGCCTTCTACTTGAGCCTTTAATATCGGCTCCTCATTTTCCCTCCTCCCTGCCTAGTTCTCCTTCCCTCATGAACCCTTCATAGTTCATAAATTATTATTATTTTGTCATATGTTACATTGTCCAACATCTCCCCCGCCTTCTTCTCTGCTGTCCATTCCCCTGTTCCTCCACTAAATGGCTCTGATAAGATGAACTTGGATGGCACCTGAACCATTAGCTGATATCGGTGTGCACTGCAAAGGCCAGGGCGGACCACTTACTGCCATAAGTGTGTTCCCCTTGCCTTTCTGAGCAGGTCCTCTTAGCTGCTGCCAGCGCCACAGTGATGCCCAAGTTACGGAGAAGACCAAGCGGACATTTGGCTGAAGCTCTGCACTGTCCAGCCTGTGCTACAGTATGAGTGGTGCCCCTGGATTTCTAGATACTGAGTCCAGAGTGGCCAATAGTAGAGAAGGTGCATTTCTTGCTCAGAAGACAAGCCAGGTGAGGGCCACACCTGCCAGGCCCACCTCTGCCTTTCAGAAATATCAGTTTTTAAAAGGTGGCTCTCGCAGATCTCACTTGTGCATCTTGAGAGGTACACCGTTAGAGGCTTAATTTCAAAACCGTTAAGTAGGGTTTCTCTGAAGTTGTAGAAGGTTAAGGATATTTTTACCTCTGAAATGTATTGGTTACTAACAGAATGAATGACATTAATTGAGGCCTGTGGCCCCTTTAAGATAGAGTCATCTGGAAATGAGGGTAACACAGGGACACACCTTGGTGAGGCTGGGCCTGCTAGGGCAAAGGATGAATTATGGATGACAGTCTGTGGAGAGAAGTTGTTTTGTGAGCTGAGATAGCAAAAGTAAAGGCCCAAATCATTTCAGGTCTTAATGATAATATTCCCGGAGAACAGGGTGGCTCCCCTCTCCTACGTCTTCCACTCCATGCCTGCTGGTGACATGGAAGCTTATTTTCTTTCCAAAGGTATAGATAGACTTTAGCGTGATTTAATCTGATAAACACCATCAGTGGTGGAAAGGAAATTAATGAAAGCGTGCAAGTGTCTCTGGCCTTGCACCTTGGCTTTGAGAGAACTTCTGTTTCTATGTTACACAAGGACTCCTAATAAAGACTGTCCAAAGCACGCCCAGAAAGCTGCTAAGTGAAAGCTGAAGTGGAAAGGGTGGCTTTGTGGCTGCCACTCAGCAAAGGGTGGATTCCACAGCAACCTCAGGGGGAAGAGCTCCTTACCTGTTGGCTTCTCTCCTGAGGGTCTTGGGCAGGCAGTTTCTGCTCTCCCTACATCTGCAGAGAAGCGGCTCTGGGGCCCTGCCAGGCCAGTGGAAAGGCAATCCCCAAGAATCCGTCAGCAAACAGTGATGCACCGGGGGATGTGCAGAACATGGTGTGCAGAGCCTGAACTAATTGCTTTTGTAATTTGTCTAAGACTGGTGGCAAGCAGGCTGCTGTGGGGATGCGCTGAAGGCCCCTCACCTGCTGGAATGCTCTCAGAGCAGCACAGGATTGGAGAGGAGGGAAAGAGAGAGGAAGCCGTGAACGTGACTATATCCATAGATGACAAAGCCTAGCCCATCAAGAGTTCCCATGTTCCCTGCCCAGGCCTAGCCCCTGCTCCCTCTGCAGTACAAATGGGAGTGAAGGGGAGGGCCAGGTGCTTTCTGCAGCAGGCCACTGTCACGAGTCTGCTCCTTACTGCCTCATGCAAGTAAGTTTCCAAGAGACTTAAGTTTTGACAAGCTTCTGGCACTGGGCCTCTCTCAAGACGGGCCCGGTGGGAACAGCAAGCTTTGTCGGTCTTCTCTGGTGTGGGCTTCTTAGTCAGGCAAGCACGCTTATTTGGTGCAGTCATACGCTGGGGGACGGGGGTGAAGGGGGTGAGGGTAGGGGATTGGCAAAGAGGACACATCACCCTTGTGGCTGCCCACCGTACTTTTCCAGCCTCTACCCAGAAGGCTGCCACCCTGCAGCCTGGACAACACCGCTGGCATTTTACAAAGCATTTCGGAATTGTTTTTCTCCGATTAAAATTTTACTTTTGAGGTGGCAGGATGAATATGCATCATTTCAGAACGACAGTTTTAGCTGAAGCCGCATTGTGTTTCCCTTCATTACCAGAGCATTCTAGTCACATGCACTTGGCTGCCCAGATCCAGGATTTCTAGATGTGCTGGGCAACGCTTTGTATTAAAGTACAAGGAATAAATTAGGTACACTATGAAATTTCTGTTACTTATTTTAGTGACTAAGAATAGTTGGGAGAACATGGGGATTTCCAAAGCCTTTCATCTATAAAGTGACAACTAATTTTTGAAATTACCATTGAAAGGTCTATTATCACTCCTGAATTATAGAAGAAGAAACTGAAGTTTAGTGTTCCAACATCACACATCTAAGATGTAGAGGGTCAGGATGCAAATCTATGATTTTGATAGAAACTGAGAGCTTTTTCCAACAAACAGTATTGCCTCCACTTCTTCTTCTTCTTTTTTTCTAAAAAATATTTTCTGCTTTAAAAAAAATAACTTTATTGGGGGCTCTTAAAAAAATCCATCTATCCATTTGTGGTGTCAAGCACATTCATACCTGTGTTGCCATCATCACTTTCAAAACATTTTCTTTCTACTTTAGCCCTTGGTATCAGCTCCTGATTATTTTGTGCTTTTTTCTTCTTTTTTTAAGAATAATTTTATCGGGGGCTCAAACAACTCTTACCTCAATCCATAAAAACATCCATTGTGTGAAGCACATTTGTACATTTACTGCCACCATCATTTTCAAAACACTTGCTTTCTACTTGAGCCCTTGGTATCAGCTCCTCATTTTTCCCGTTCCTCCCCACCCCTCTCCCACATGAACCCTTGAGAACTTACAAATTATTATTATTTTGTCATGTCTTACACCGTCCGACATATTCTTTCACCCACTTTTCTGCTGTCCATCCTCCAGGGAGGGGGTGATATGCAGATCCTTGTGAACAGTTCCCCCTTTTTACCCTTCCTTATCTCTACCCTCCAGGTATCACCACTCTCACCATGGGTCCTGAAGGGATCATCTGTCCTGGATTCCGTTTCCAGTTCCTATCTGTACCAGTGTACATCCTCTGGTCTGGCCAGATTTGTAAGATAGAATTGGGATCATGATAGTTGGGGTGGAGGAAGCATTTAGGAACTAGAGGAAAGTTGTATGTTTCTTTGTTGCTACACTGCACCCTGCCTGGCTCATCTCCTCCTTGAGACCCTTCTATAAGAGGATGTTCAGTTGCCTACCGATGGGCTTTGGGTCCCCACTCCACACTCCCCCTCATTCACAATAATATGATTTTTTATTCTTTGATGTCTGATACCTGATCCCATCGATACCTCATGATCACACAAGCTGGTGTGCTTCTTCCATGTGGGCTTTGTTGTTTTCCAGCTATATGGTAACTTCTTTATCTTCAAGCCTTTAACACCCCAGATGCAATATATTTTGATAGCCAGGCACCATCAGCTTTCTTCACATTTGCTTTTGTACCCGCTTTGTCTTCAGTGATCGTGTCGGGAAGGTGAGCATCATGGAATGCCAGCTTAATAGAACAAAGTGTTCTTGCATTGAGGGAGTACTTGAGTAGAGGCCCAATGTCAATCTGCTACCTTAATAATAAACCTATAAATATATGCACATAGATCTATTTCCTCATCATCATATATAAATATATTTACATATGTACACGCCTGTATTTAGACCTCTATAAATGCCCTTTGCCTCCTAGTTCCTTCCTCCACTTCCCTTTACTGTCCTCTTGTCCCACTATCATGCTCAACCTTCATTTGGGTTTCAGTAATTCCTCTCTGTTACATTGCCCTTGATCACACCCTACCAAGCCTCCTACACCCTCCTTGCCACTGCTTTTGGATGACTTGTTGTTCTCTTGTCCCTGGGTTTGTTAACACCACTTCCTTTCCCCTACTTCCCCCTCTCCCATGCCCCCCCCCCCACCGAGCCATTGGTCCTGTTGTTTTCTCCTCCAGATTGTTAATGCAGCCTATCTTATCTAGATAGACCTGCAGAGATGATAATATGCACAAAAACATGACAGAGCAAAACAAAGCAACAACAGAAAACAAAACAACAACAAAAAAAAAACAATGATTTTTTTTTTAAAAGCCTGTGACGACAAACAAGCGGCCATCTAGCTTGGAAGCAAGAAAGCCCACAGAGAAGAAGTACACAAGCCTAAGTGAACAGAGGTGTTGAAGGAACCAGGTAGCAGACACCAAAGACCAAAAACCATCATTGTGTGATCACCTTCCCCACAGAAATGCTGAAGATGAATGTGTGCATAAGTAAGTGTGGTGAAGAAGGCTGATGGTGCCCGGCTATCAAAAGAGATAGTGTCTGGGGTCTTAAAGGCTTGAAAGTAAACAAGCGGCCATCTAGCCCAGTAGCAACAAAGCCCACATGGAAGCAGCACACCAACATGTGTGATCATGAAGGGCCAAGGGGACCAGGTTTTAAGCACCAAAGGCAGGGGGGAAAATCATATCATTGTGAATGAGGGGAATGCATGATGGGGACCCAATGCCCATCTGTAGACAACAGGATATCCCTTGTAGAGGGGTAGTGGGGAGGATATGAGTCACTCAGGGTTCAGTTTAGCAATTGAGAATCTCACAACCTTCCTCTAGTTCTTAAACACTTCCTCTCCACAATGATCATGATCCTAATTCTACCTTGCAAACCTGGTTAGAACAGAGGATGGGTGAAGGGAGACGTCAGGCAGTGTAAGATAAGATAAAATAATAATTTATAAATTATTAAGGGTTCATGAGGGAGGGGGGACCAGACAGGGAGGGGGAGGGATAAAAGGAAAATGAGGAGCTGATTCCAGGAACCCAAGCAGAAGGCGAATTTTGAGAATGATGAGGGCAACGAATGTGTAAGTGTGCTTTACACAATTGATGTGTGTATGAATTGTGATAAGAGTTGTATGAGCCCCCATAAATGATTTAAAAAAAATTTTAAAAGCCTGATCATAGTCCAAAGTCTTTTTGTTGACCTTTTTGAGTCGAGTCTGATGGGGTGGCATGCCCTTGCCTCAAAGTCTATTTTTGGTACCCCTCGGGACTTTCTTGGTCTGCTCCCCTTGCTATTCTGTTATGCGCCCTTTGTGTTTTGCCTCCATGTGGTGGGTTAAGATTGGGTGCAATTCCAACACTGCGTCTCCAGTGTTGTCCTCTGTAGGGCTATGGGTCAGCGAGGGGTGCCATGTTTCATAGGGGGGTCAGCCATATATGGTCCACTCTGTGCACTGGCTGCTCTGAGCAGGGAATATCGTCCTCAAGGTTTGGTGGGTCAGGATGTGTTCTACTCTCTCTTCCTCCCCTTCAATTTATACCTAACACCATTTCCAGTTATTTAGTAAAAGCAGTTATGAAGAATTATCTATTCACCAAGTATTCCTTAGTGAACATCTTCCACTAATATAACATGGAGTGAGATGGATGTGAGTAACTGTTAACGTAGGTCCCCAGGAGTTTCCACCAAGTAAAATGCTTTGTTGTTAGTTGAGTCGGTTCCAACCCATAGCAGCATTATGTACAACGGAAGGACATACTGCTCCCTCCAGCACCATTCTCACAATTGTTCTTAGGTTTGAGCTCATGGTTGCAGCTACGGTGTCAAGCAATCCTATCAAAAAGCTTCAGCACCACTGTTTGTAAAGAATAAAAGATTTAATGGAGTAACTAGCGTGTAACAGTTACAGAGTCCCGACAGACTACGGGGGAATGAAGGGAATGGAGACAGCAGTACTCAAGTGTTTGTTCCAGAAAAATGAAGCCTTCTGGTACAAAGTGCTCTGGAAAGCAAAGCCGGGCTGTGATGTTTGCGGCTACATCAATAGCACTGGGTCAATGACAAACTCCTGACCTAACAGAAATCTAAGAGGTAGCCTGGAGCAACGGGTTCGCTCTGCCCACAAGGAGTGATGATGATGAGCTGAACCAAGCAGGCTAGCGTTTCTATAGCGGCAGAATGGAGAAGACTGGTTGTAAGATGCCAGAACAGGCAATGTAGAAAGAGGCAGATGTGGCAACGAGACTGAGGCTGATTACAGAGACTGCCGGGGAGGATGGAGGGAGGGGCACAGAATTAGAAAGGGTCAGGTGGAGAGGGTCTCTGGTCCACAGGCCAGTCTCATACCAAATGGCTTTCTAGTTCTGATTCAGGTAGACCTTAAAGCTCTGTTTAAGGTCATCTCATACCCATGGTTGACCTCGCCTCTGACTCTACAGCTCATAACATGTCTTCTCCATACAACGCATTAGTGAAATGATGGGAAAACACTTATGGACAGGTACCATGCATGCTGTTCATTAGGCTTAGCAGCCTGTCACCTTCTGCTTCTTATTGCTAATTTGCTTCTCATGTGCTATATAGGTTTGTAGCAAGTAGAGTTTTGCTTCAACATCCTTGCCTCAAGCAATTGGCTCAACGTTTCTCAGAACACAGGCACTCAAGAACCAACTAGAAAGTTTATTTATGGCACATCCCTCTGTACAAGCTTCTAAGAAGTCTATTTATAAGGGTATTATCTGAGCTAGAAGCAACTTACTTCAGGCTAAACACAGTAAATGTATGGGCAGGTGAAAGACGGCCAGAGGCCTGCCTACCTGGCCAATACACCAGCTATAGGCTGGTCAATGACCTGGCAAGAAAAGTTGGGTCAGGACAATGAGACTCCACTATTCTGTGTCAGAGTTGGGATAGAGTCTGGCAGTTAATTGGTGATGCATGCTTGAACTTAAGGGTCATTAAGATACCGGTAATTTACATGAGCTGGGTAGGGTATTCTGAACTCTCCACAAAACAAGGTAAGAACAGAAGCCAAAAGATGGGAGGAGGGAGGTGGGGAGACAAAGTTGAATAGGAGGGAATAAAATGGAAGAAAGAAATGGAATAAAGAAGTAGAAACTTAATCTCCATGAAATGAAAAATGGAGATAAAGACAGCTGCCCCTATTTCTGGCTTCCTGGAGGCTGGCTGGTAAATGCGACTTTTCCTGGGTTCTTGGCACCACAAGAGACCCCACCAGAACACCTCACTCACCCTTCATGAGGTCATTTTATCCTTTCTGCCTGCTGATCATGGTGTAAAAACCAGCACAGGATTTTACGAAACCTAAGACTTTCTTCTTCAGTAAAACCTATTGTCATTCTTCTGGCCCACACTGGAGTCCCTAGGTGATGCAAACAGTCCCTAGGCTATTCGCCCTAAGGCTGGAGCTTCAAGGTGATACAGAAGTACCTTAGAAGAAAAGCCTGGGGATCTATTTCCCAAACACCAGTCACCGAAAATCCTATGGAGCACAGTTCTACTCTGGCAAGCGGATAATCACCACAAATTGGAATCCCCGATGGTCAATGGCTGGTCAGACAGAGTCTCTTAACTGTGAGCAATGTTTTCCCTGAGAAACACTTGTCAGTGTCTACAAACACCATTTACAGTCATAACTGGGGTGTGCTATTGGCATCTAGGTGGTGGTAGCCAGCGAAGCTGTTAAATGTCTTGTGATGCCCAGGACAGCTCCTGTGACAGAAATACATAAGGGACCCAAATATCAACAATAGGGCAGAGAAGCCCAGGTGTAGACAAAAAGGATGGCAACATAATGCATCTGCTGATATCCACCTTCAAAGGCCAAGACGTCCTCTGAGGCACACACATGGAGAGGCTGGGATGGGGAAGCACACAATAGGCGAGAGCGGCCATGTTGAACTTCCGCAATGATAGGTGACTCTCCCCTTTTCCCCTCCAAAGTTGTATGTACTGACCCGAATAAATGAAGAAAATAAGGAAGGAAGAAGAGGCTGGAAGGATGAATAGGTCATTTGAACCGCTTCATGCCCCATAAAAGCCGTGGCTAGCATATGCCCACGACTCACACCCACACAAGGAAGACCAAGCACACGCAGAGGGGTCTTTCATTCCACAGGCTCTTTTGAGAATTCATGACAAAAATTCTAATATTCTCATTTATGCCATATTTTTTTTTTAAATTACAAGTGGTAGGTAACCAAGAATGCAACAGTGCAGAAGATGGGATGGTGATGAGGAGAGGTGAGACTGCCCTCTGTGCTCACTGTTGGCACCTGTGATAGTTTTTTTGTGCCAAAATGGCTCCTGTAAGAACATGTGGGCAGAGTTTAGCCTATCAATCAGGTGGCAGCTTGATTGGAGAATGAACGAGATAAATAGCTCTCTGCGTCACCTTCCTGTTGACGAGCCACATCGAGCCATGCTGATGGCAGCCAGAGCCTTGGAGATGTACCCACCACCATTAGATCTACAAGACTTTGCACCCGCTGGCCTGTGATCTTCCAGCATTCTGCATCATTGTGTATGGCTGTGTGAGCTGGAAGAGGGATTTATGGACTAGTAGTGGACTTATGGACTAATATTGGACTTAGGGACTTAATTTGAACTGGGCTGGGGTGCTGCCTTAATATACAATTGCTCTTTGATATAAAACTCTGTCTTCTTTTTAAAAATCGTTTTATTAGGGGCTCATACAACTCTTATCACAATCCATAAATTATGTAAAGCACATTTGTACATTCATTGCCCTCATCATTCCCAAAACATTTGCTCTCCCCTTAAGCCCCTGGCATCAGCTCCTCGTTTTTCCTCTCCCTCCCCTCCCTCATGAACACTTGATAATTTATAAATTATTATTTTGTCATATCTTGCCCTGTCCAACGTCTCCCTTTACCCACTTTTCTATTGTCCATCTCCCAGGGAGGAGGTCACATGTAGATCCTTGTAATAGGTTCCCCCTTTCCAACCCACCCTCCCTCTACCCTCCCAGTATTGATACTCACACCACTGGTCCTGAAGGGATCATCTGCCCTGGATTCCTGTGTTTCCAGTTCCTATCTGTACCAGTGTACATGCTCTGGCCTAGCCAGACTTGCAAGGTAGAATTGGGATCATGATAGTGGGGGTGGGAGGAGGAAGCATTTAGGAACTAGAGGAAAGTTGTATTTTTCATCGTTGCTACATCGCACCCTGACTGGCTCGTCTCCTCCCCGAGACCCCGTTGCAAGGAGATGTCCAGTGGCCGACAAATGGGCTTTGGATCTCCCCTCCGCACCCCCCCCCCCCCGGGATTCACTGTGGTAAGATATAAAGCTCTTTCTTATATGAGTGCTCCTGGATTTGTTTCTTTAGTCACCCTGGTCTAACACAGTGTCATAGCCTAACTCAATGTCAATGGACTCTTACCTGCTGCACATACACAGGGTGGTAGCCCAGGGGAAAATGATGGAGGGCCAGAAGTGGTGCCATAAGGTGGACGTTAGTAAACTCCACCTCGGAGTCAGCCTCTGCGACAGATGTCTAGGACATGTCTTACCACCTGCCTCAACCCATTTTGTTTCATAGTCTAGTCTTCACATTTCATAAGTAATTCTCTTTTGAAAACAACTGGGACCTTCATGTATTGTTGGTGAACATGTAAAGTGGTGCAGTTACTGTGTAAGAAGTTTGGTGGTTCCTCAAAGAACTGAACATACAATTACAGTAAGACCTACTGCCAAGGAATCCATTCCAATTCACAGCAAACACTACACAGGGTTCCCAAGACATGCATTTTTACAGAAGCAAAGAGTCTCATCTTTCTCCAGTAGAGTAGATGATGGATTTCAAGAACCAGCCTTGTAATTAGTAGTCCAAAGCCCTACCCACAGCACCATCAGAGCTGCCACTAATTTCCCTCCTGGTACACTACTTCTCATTTATCATCTAGCCCATTAACCGACGTTTCACACTGACAGTACTAACAAATCTACTATCCAACTACTTTGCACATTCATATCCATCATTATGGATATTAAATGAAGGACTGTCAAGTAATAAAAGTCAAGCAACAATGAATGTCAAGAGGGAAGAGCAAGCCTGACTGTGATAGTTAAGGTTATGTGTCAGCCTGACTGGACCATGGTTCTCAATCATTTGGCAATTATAATGATAAAATCTGGCAGTTATGTGATGCAATAGTCCTCCTGCATGTTTTACAAAATCTGATGTGGTTACCCTTCATTTTCACACAGTATCTGGTTGATAAACGAGGAGCGGGTACACTCAAGGGACTTGGAAGCAGAAACGCAAACAAATACTTGTGCATCAACGTTCATTGCAGCATTATTCACAATAGCCAAATGGTGGAAATAACTCAGGTGCCCATCAACAGACGAATTAGATAAACAAAATGTGGTACATCTACATAATGGAATACTACTTAGTCACAGAGATAAATAATTTTCTGGTATGTTATGCCATGGAGAAGCTTTAAGACCATTATACTAAGAAAAATGAGACACGAGAATAACATGTTGCATGATCTCACATGAACTACCGAGAAAAGGCAAATTAAGAGAAAGTAGACGAGAAGTTACTAGAGGCCGAGAAGAAGGGGAAATGAGGTGTTTTGTTTAACGGGTTCTGAGTGTCCATTTAGGGTGATGGCACACTTTTGGAAATAGATAGCAGTTGCACAGCATGATGAATATAATTAATGTCACTGAACTGTGTACTTATAAATGGTGAAGATGGAAAATGTTTTGCAATATGCATTTTATCACAATTAAAGGTTAGCAGCCCCGAAGGAAATGTTAGCAGTGGAAGAGACAATAACCAATTTTTTCATTGTTCCTCTTAGCTTCTTTCTCAGAACCCAGGCTAAGAAATGTCTGGGGCAACTATGTTCTAGAAGAAAATGAATACCATACATTATCATTTTTTAAGTTGTCTAGTCTTACAGACAAAAATTATACATGTATCCCTTAATGCGTAGAATGAATATCCAGGCTCATATGTTGAAACACATGATTTACTTTCTCATTCATCAATATGTATGTGTAATACAATATTATACATGCATTAGAGGGCACACAGAGATAATAATGAGGGAGCTTCAAAAACTTTTTGGAAAAATGTAATGAAAAGATAATGGATTACTTCCAAGAATATTTTGTCTTAAGCTCTCGTGTACATTAATATCCCACTCACCACTGAGCCAGATCGCAGTTCCTCTCCCTAGATACAAATATTTTAAAATTATATTTATATCACATACTTTATGTATTTATATTTTTAGAAATTACTATTTTATATTATAAATGCCATATTTTTGAACTACCTAGCCCCTTTTACACCTCAGGTAACCCAATAATTAAATGGCAAGGACCCTCTGAGAGAAGCTTCTTAATGTCTAGCTAGAAGAAAAATATTATTTTCCTAGGCTGAGAGTGTCTATCCTCCTTCAGGACACAAACTGCTATCTGTAATAAAAAATTTTAAATCCTGAATTTCTCTAACATTATGAAATTACATTCTTATCTAGCAGTTTATACCTGAAACATCTTGGGATTTGTCCTTGATTTAAAAGAAATTTTAAAAACACACTCAAGTTTCTTTCCCAGAGCACTTTCTATTTACACTCAATGTGAGCATCTCTCACTGTGTTTGGTGATTAGCAAGGCAAGGGTTAGAGTTCTTGTGGACTACCTGGTGATATTTTCATTTATGAACTTAGAGAATACATTAAATCTTGGAGCCAAGGTATGCAAATCTAGCCAAGACAGATTTATTTGTTCATCTGTAACACTATGGTATTTTCATTATTCTTCTCCAACAACATAATTGAAATGCATTACTTATCCTTCAATCTGCCATAATCATTGTCCAACTTTCACATGCATTGAGAATGACTGAAAATACCATGGTTTAGGTCCAACATATCTAAGCATTCAAGGTGACATTCTTGCTCTTCAAGACTTTAAAGAAGTCTTGTGCAAAAGATTTGCCCTGGTGGTGTAGCGGGTTCTGTGTCAGGCTGCTAACTGAGAGGTCAGCAGTTCAAATCTACCAGGAGTTCTGAAGAAGAAAGAGGAGTTTTCTTCTATCATAGTGATTTCAGTGCCAGAACCCATAAGGGGCTTACACAATTGACAATATATTAACTAGATTTAAGTATCAATATGGGACATCCTAGAAATTTCTCTTTCACATAAATTGTTCGGGGCTAAATTGGCACTCTATCATTTCAGGGGCCCATGGTGCTAGGTGGATGTTGTTAAGTGCCATGGGATTGGGTCTGATTCATAGTAACTTTATGTGCCATCCTCACAATCCTTACAGCCACTGTGTCAATCAAATTCATTGACAGTTTTCCTCTTTTTTGCTGACCCTATAATTTACCGTTCATAATGTCTTTCTCCAGTGACTGGTCGCTCTTGTAACAAGTCTGAAGGATGTGAGACACAGCTTTGCCATTCTCACTTCTAAGGAGTACTCACTCCACTTAAAATTATTGTATAACAGATTCTCTGCCAATGCCATAATTCAGATGCATCAGTTCCTCTTCGATCTTCTTTCTTCATTGATTAGCATCCTCGTGTGTAAGAGGTGACTGAAAATACCATGGCTTGGCCCTGGTGCCATAGTGGTTACGTATCAGGCTGCTTGCCTCAAAGTCAACAGATGAAAACCACCAGCCACTTCGAAGGGTGAAGATAAGGCTTTTTACTCCCATAAGCAGTTACTCCCATAAGCAGTCTTAGAAACCTAGCTCTGCTATGTCCGATGGGGTCGCTAGGAGTTGTAACATACTCAATGGCTGTGAGTTTGGTTGAGTTGGGTTTCGGTAAGGCACATCATAGACATCAAATGTTATCTTTGTTTTTAGCATTTTAAAGAGGGCTTTTGTAGCAATGTAATGCCATTTGATTTCTCGACTTCTGCTTCCATAGGCACTGATTATGAACACAAGTTAAAGGAAATCTTACTTTTGAAATCAATCTTTTCGCCACTTATCATGATGTTGTTTTGGTCCAGTTGTGAGATGTTTGTTTTCTTTAAACCAAGTATAAAGAAATCCATACTATAGACTATACTCTTTGATCCGCACGCCACGATTGTCATTTAATTTAATTTATGCATCAAATTTACTCTTGAGATGATGTCTAAATTCAGGTGGATATACTCAAGGTTTTAGTTTGGCTCAGGTGACATGGTTTAATTTTCTTTAGCTTGGCCCTGAAGTTGCATAAGAGCAATTGATGATCTGTCCTGAAGGTGGCCCAGGGCTTGTTCTAACAGATGAGCCTGAGTTTCTCCATCATCTCTTTCCATGGATGAAGACAATTGTATTACAAATCACTAATTAGGACCAGTAGTTGGAAAATATGACCTTTGTGGCAGACATGACACACAATGTCATATGATAGATTCTTACAAAGACAATAGCTTATTCACCCTCAATGCCCCTTTTCAACAATGTAAATGATGACTATACGCATAGACCTTGCTAGATGGGAATATACAGGAATCAAACTGATCACACTTGTGGAAAGAAGATGGAAGCTACTACAGCAAACACTGTAAATTCTGCCTTTTGCAAAATAAAGAGACAGACATCATCTGCAAGTTCCAAAATATATTTAAAGGCTGCCAAGTACAGCAGAAATCACAAAGGAGCCAAATGGGAAGACTTGAAGAAAAGAAACTGAGTAGCACATCTCAGAACACACAGGAAAAAGTGTGTGTGTGTGTGTGTATAATTGTAACTCCAAAACTAAGAGTTACAATTGCAAGTATTAGATCTGTTATCGTCATTAATTGCTAACCTGTATATAATTGGGGTGGGAAGTCAACCTTCAGTTGAGAAAACAAACTAACTTCATGGAGAATGCCAACACAGGAAATCACATTCATCCAAACATGAGCACACCATTTGATGGATCAATTAAAGAAAATAGTTAATGGAGAAAATGACAGAAAAACTCACAAAGAGACAACAGAAATATGCTGCTATCAGAGTATATAAAGTTCCCGGACAAATATATTATAATCAATTTTTAAATAGATGAAGCTATCCTTCTAGGAAGGAATAGCAAAAAGTGGAAATAAGATCTCAGGGAAGAAAGAATGAGCAAATAGTAGGGAATAAAATGTGCGTGGAAAGAACTCAGACAAGGAGAAAACACAAATAGCTGAAGATGTGCGGAGAGGCGACAGACGGAAGGATGGACGACCAAAAAGAGAGTAAGAAATGGAGGAGATTAGAAACTAGGAGAGCAGATAAAGTGACATGGAATTAAAGAGGTTTGAAGCAGTAGAGAGAAAACTATAAATCTAACAAAGGAGAGGGTTACTCATGCATACTTGGGATCCCTGACAAATGAAGTAGAATAGAGAAATGCATTTAAACAAATTTTTAGAGATCTAATTCAAGAAAGGCAGGATCAAATCTGTAGGGTGAAAGGTAACAATCGACACCAGGGAGGAAAGGTCTACACTGAAACAGATCTTGATTATGTTGTAAGATTCTAAGGGATAAAGGAAAAAATCCTTTAGGAATTAAAGCAAAATGATCAAGCCTACCATAGCTCAGATTTCTTTGTATCAAATTAAAATTCAAGAAGATAATTGAGCAAAACTTATAAGACCCCCAATGAAAGAAAATGGGGAGCCAGAGATTTTATGCTAAACAAAACTGACATTCAAGTATAAACAGATATAGTTTTGAACATGCAAGGGCTCAGGGAATGTTATTTCCACAAGTACTTGAACAAATGAGCAGATGATTTATTCTAGCAATCAACTGGCAGTGAACACAGTATTTCCTTCTAGAGAACTTTAAAGAAAACAAACAAGCAGGCAAAAAGGTAGAGATATGGATCATAGGACAGAGCTTGAATGTCTAAGGTGGGATACTACAGATAAGCTACAACTACAAATATTAGGAAGTTAGGAAGAAAGGAGATGGGCACTCAACAAGGTGTGGTAGCTGCTCCTTGTCAATGGAAACCATTGCAAGCTGATGAGCAAGGAACTGGACCATGCCACTTAACTCCCCTGCTCCTACTCGTCCACATCTCCCAACCACATAGAGGATACAATCCCAATTCTCAGTCCTGGCACGTGCTGGCCCTGGGCCCGGCCCCTTGGCAACCCTAAGGCATTTTCTTAAACCCATTTCTCCTCACCTTTTAGTTTCTGGAGCAGGCAGGCTCTTTGTTGCCTTCAGTTTTCACATTTGCCACACCCCTCAGGTCTGGAATGGTCTTTCTTCACCACTTTGCATAATTCTAATTTTAGTTGAAGTGGCAGCTTCCCTGACTCTCCAGCTGAAATTAACTCTTGATTATGCCTAAAGTATTGTATTCTTCATAATATTTACTTGGATTACTGTGCAATTGTTTACTTAATATCGCCTCCCACAGGACTGTTAACTTCAGGAAGATAGTGCTAAATCTGTCTTGATAACATTTAACTCCTAGATTATAATATAGAAGTTGTTGTGCGGCGAACGCTTAATAAACATTTCCTGGGAAACTAACCAAACAGTTCTTTTCTCCACAAACAGCTCTCTGCCTCATCTGTACTGGAATGCGATATGACCATAAACCAGCTCCATAAACAATACTGTATAACTCCTAGGTCTTTAAAACATTCTGTCTTTACTGATGCAGGAAAGATGGAAAGTGTGTTTTGGAAAGATTTTCAGAAAGAAAGGATATATAAAAAGCTTTTTGTTTTCTGTTAAATTCAGAAGCCATTTTGCTTTACAAGCAAGTAGCACGCAAATTTTTTTTTCACATTTCTTCCCCCCACACACATTTCTTATATGTCATTTGTCATGTAGAGACAGTAAAGATGAAAGTCAGAAGACTTTTTTACTTACTTTGGATGCTCAAACTTGTCTATAAGATCAACCTTTTCTACCAAGTCTCCTCCAATGGTTCGGACTAAGTCATAGAAATCATTCTCCATGTAATTCTCAGAGGGCAACCAGAATGAAATGTCATTGATCAAAGCAGGATATTTGCTAAGAGGCTAAAAAAAAAAAGAGAGAACAAAAATAAGATTGATTTGTTAGTCAGATAGGAACATTTATATTTTTCATGAAAAGTTTTTCTTGGCTAATTAGGAAAAATCTGGTAAAACATTTAAGCAATTAAGTTTTCAGGGACAAAATGAACTTAAAAAAGACAAATCAATGATTAGAATTAGCAAATTATATTATGAATATTACAGTACATCACATTTATGTACAACGTAAATATACTTAAATTTATATCCTTGATAATTTTCAGCCAAGTATAAAACAATTTGAATTGATTATATTTCAGGTTTTCCCATTCAAGCATTAGAGGGGAAAAATTAAAATTTAATTATCAAGTGATTTATTATCTTCCTGTGCTATATCCAGGAAGCTACTTTAATAAGAGCAAGAAACAGGGACTTATCAAACTTTATATTCCAATTACTAATGTCACTATTTGCTAATATTTCTAATTATGAAAATAAAGTACTGGCTGATGAAGATGTAAATTAGGGAGTTATTTTTCAAATTATGCCTTTAAAGATGAAATAAACAAACAACAAAAAGTAGCCATTTTCCCTATCTTATTTCATTTTATTCCAAGTTTATCAGAGGCAGGGGTTTAACATTACACTGGACAGGCATGTCGTATCAAACAGTGTTATAAGTTAATACATTTGCTTCCACGGCTTAAACATATGTGTGTTTATGTGTTATGAAATACATATTTGCATGCACAGGAACCACCTGGGGATCTTATTTAAAATGTAGATGCTGTTTAGTCTATCTGGGGTGGAAATGCAAATTCTCAGCATGGCACTGAAGCAGTTCAAAGACCCGGTTTCATTATATAAGTGTGAAATCTTACAGGAATAACTGCTAAAGATATATACTTGTTAGAAAGGCAAATTTATAAATTGCTTTATGCCTGGTATTACTATAAACCTTTTGGTGAGTCACTAATCAGAAAAAAGAATAAAACTTTAAAAAGGGAAAAATCTCAGAAGAACCAAAGTACTCAAGTATAAATGATGATTGAACTTGAAATATTAATGTACTTGTCAAATATCCCCAGCAGTTTAAAACACGCATTTCAAATATGAATACCATCCAGGTGTTCTTCAAAATACCATTGCTCTTGGAAAACACCTGGGTTTTCTCTCCTAAAGGAATGTTCTATTCCTGCGATCAACACAATGGGTTAAAATGTAAAGGTCAACCATTCTATCTGTCAATTTGTCCTTCTGTGACTTATTTGCATTTTGCTACCATACTGGAAGCTATGCCACGGTATGTCACATCGCGGTAAGGTCAGTGAGGGTGGACAGGTTTCAGCTGAGCATCCCTACCAAGAAAGACTAACAAGAAGGGCCTGGTGATCTTCTGAAAACTAACCAATGAAAACCTGATGGTCTCCCAGCAGACGACTGTCCCGCAGAGTGCTGGAAGAGGGGCCTCTGAGGTTGGAAGGCACTCAGCCGTCACTACAATGGACTTGATCATACCAAGGGTCATGAAGATGGCACAGAACCAGCAATGTTCTCCTCTGTTGTATATGAGCTCACCATATGTTGGAATTGTTTTCACAGTGACTAACAAGAATAACGTGAGATGGGGGAAATTATTTAACAAATATTTAAAAAAAATTTATAATGAATTAGGTGTAGACACAGAACAAATCACTCAAGTTGTCAGATGATCCAATAAGCAAGGTAAGCACTGCTTTGACCTGTGCTTACTAACTAATCTGTGGTGAACAATTTTACAACTTTTTCCACATCAAAGATTTTGCTTCTAGATACGGCTGGCAACTGCCTCTCAAACCCACAGCACATTCCGAAAGAATCAAAGCCGTTTTTCTCATTTACAGTCCTGGAGAGGAAGAATATCCAGCAAGCAAAGTAAGCACAGCCTTTCTTGTGCTTACTTTTTAATCTGCAGTGAATGGTTTCACATGTTTTTCACCACGTCAATGATATTCAGCAAGCATAAGTAATCCTGTGCTTACTTTGCTTACTGTGTAGTCTGCCCCTGAAGCAGTCCATAAACAACAGCCAATGAGATAATTCGGTCAGCCACATGTGTGTATCTCCCAAGTTATAGATCTCTCCCTGATACAGGAGAAAAACAACAGGCCAACTTCTTAGAACAATTTTTAAATCATTTTATTAGGGGCTCATACAACTCTTTTTACAATCTGTACATACATCATTTGTGTCCAGCACATTTGTACACATGTTGCCATCATCATTCTCAAAACACCCACTCTCCACCTGAGCCCCTGGCATCAGCTCCTCATTTTTTCCTCCCTCTCCACTTCCCCCTCCCCCCGAACCCTTGATAATTTATAAATAATTATTATGTTATCATATCTTACACCATCCGACGTCTTCATCACCCAGTTCTCCACTGTCCGTCCTCCAGGGAGGAGGTTACATGTAGACCTTGTCATCTGTTTCCCACTTCTCCCTCACCCTCCCTCCACCTTCCTGATATTGCCACTCTCACCTCTGTTCCTGAGGGGCTCATCTGTCCTGGATTCCCCATATTTCCAGTTCCTATCCGTGCCAGTGTACACCTCCCGGTTCAGCCGGTTATGTGAGGTAGAATTGGGATCATGATAGTGGGAGGAGGAAGCATTCAAGAACTATAGGAAAATTGTAATGTTTCATCATTGCTACACTACACTCTGGTTCATCACCTCCCCACAGCCCTTCTGCAAGGGGATGTCCAATTTCCCACAGATGGGCCCTGGGTCCCCACTCTGCACTCCCCCTCATTCACAATGCTATGATTTTTTTTTGTCTTTGCTGCCTGATACCTGATAACTTCGATGTCTTGTCATCTCACATGCTGGTGTGCATTTTCCATGTGGGCTTTGTTGTTTATCTTCCCTTGTTTATCTTCCAGCCTATGGGACCCCAGATTCTATATATTTTGACAACTGGGCATCATCACCACACTTGCTCATGCACCTGCTTTGTCTTCAGCATTTGTGTCGGGGTAGGCTGGTGTGCTTCTTCCTTGTGGGCTTTGTTGTTTCTTAGTTAGATGGCTGCATGAATGTCTTCAAGCCTTTAAGACCCCTGATGCTATATCATTTGATAGCTAGGCACCATCAGCTTTATTCACAACTTTTGCTTATGCACCCACCTTGTCTTCAGTGATTTCGTCGGGACAGGTTGGTGTGCTTCCTTCATGTGGGTTTTGCTGTCTCTCAGCTAGATGGCTGCTTGTTTATCTTCAGGTCTTTAAGACTTCAGGTGTTATGTCTTTTGGTAGCTGGGCACTATCAGCTCTTCACCACATTTGCTTGTGCATCCATTGACTTTAGGTGCTATATCTTTTGGTAGTTGGGCACCATCAGCTTTCTTCACCAAATTTTCCTGTGCACCCATTGTCATCTGTGATCGTGCCAGGCAGGTGAACATCTCAGACTACTGAATTGTTAGAACAAAGTGTTCTTGTGCTGAGGGAGTACTTGAGCAGGGGCCCACTGTCCATCTGTTTCCTTAATACTAAACCTATAAATATATGTACATAGATCTATTCCCCCCTCGTCGTATATAAATGTATTTACATCTTTATATGTCTGTATTTATGTCCCTATGACTACCCTTTGCCTCCTAGTTCTTTCCTCTGTTTCTTTGTATTTTCCTCTTGTCCCACTCTCATGTTCTACCTTCATTTGGGTTTTAGGAATTCCTCTCAGTTACACTGCCCTTGATCCAGCCCTGCCAGACCTCCTATACCCTCCTTGAGACTGATTTTGGATCACTTGTTATCCCCTTGTCCCTGGGCTTGTTAAACCCCTCTTACTTCCCCCCGCCACCCTACCCCCACGTTCCCCCGGAACTGTCATCCTGTTTCTTAGAACAATTTTTTAAATCTACAAAACCCCCTCACTGTCATCAAATAGCTTCCTACTCATAGAGACAGAGTAGAATTGACCCTTTCAGTTTCCGAGCCTGTCTGTCAGGAGTAGTCTGTCTCATCTTTTTGACCTGGAGCATCTGGTAGATTTGAACCTTGGCTGGCTGATCTTGCAGTTAGGAGCGCAGAGCGTAAAACCAATGCACTACCTATGAGAAATATAGTTTTAAAGTCCAAAGAGTTGAAAAAAAAACCCCACAAACAAATGACCATATTGCAAAGGTAGTTCACTTGAAAGAACGGTAACACATTTGAAATAGGTTTTCCTAATAAAAACAATTAAAAAAATAAAATAATAAGAAAAAAAGAAGTACCGTATATACTTGAATATAAGCCAACCCGAGTATAAGCTGAGGCACCTAATTATTATCTGGGAAACCAGAAAAACTGATTGACTCGAGTATAAGCCTAGGGTGGAAAATGCAGAAGCTATTGGTGAGTTTCAATAAGCAAAACAAATGAAAATAAAATGATTAAAAATTGAGACATCAGTGGGGTAATTTATTTAAATATTTATTTTAAATGAAAAACATAAAGGGACAAGTCATTTAACATTAGTAAACCAACACAGTAAGTTGAAAATAGGTTCAACAAAAAATAAGGTATCAACAATGATACCTTAACAGTACTATTCCCTGAGCTCAATCAGCAACTAAGCTAAAATGTACAGAGTTAAAATCCTTCAAAACTGATTCCTCATCATCATCCGTACCCCAATGCAGAGCTTCAGCTGGTGTGAGGTCATCATAGACGCTTTCCTCACTGAGATCACCGTCATCATCATCACTGCTGTCATTTCTGGAAGGCATATCGCACCATGTCTTCTGGAATGTCTTCCCATGCATCTTAAACCCACTTTGCTATTAACTCTATGCCAGGCTTCATGAGATTTCCTCCTTTTGTTAGTTGAGCTTGACCAGACGACATCCATTCATGCCACATCCTTCCCACATGTCTTTAAAAGGCTGCAGTACAGATGTAAGCCCACCTGGAATAATGGCTAAAGTAACTTTACTAGATTTTGTCAATTTTTTTTATGTCATCTGATAAGTGGGCTCTGAACATATCACAAACAAGTAACGATGGCTTTTTCTTTAAGGCTGCTCCTGGTTGTCGGTTCCAAATTTCTTCCAGCCATTTTTGTTGTTCTGTCTTCATCCATCCAGCCTTTAACATGTGCATGCACAGTAATTGTTGGTGGGAAATTTTTTTTTTAGGCAAAGTCTTTCTTTTAAAAATAATGACAGGACGCAGCTTAGTTCCACTAGCCAAACATGACAGAACAACTGTAATGTGTTTTTTTTTTCATTTCCTATGGTTTTGAGAAAAATGGTTTTTTCTCCTAAATTTGCCAGTTCTGTTGCTTGGAAGATCAACAGTCATGGCAGTTTCATCCATATTCCTAATATCTGCCAGGTCATAATTATAAATCCTTCTTTGTTTTATAATAAATGACTTGAATGATGTAATTTTTTCTTCAAGATCTTGTGGCAATTTCTGGGAAATCTTTGTTCTTTGTCTCAAACTTAGGTCAAACCTATTCATGAAGCGGTACACCATCCTGTGACGCTGCAAAATTTTCAATACCTGGTGCTTTATATTTGTCATCCTTAGCCATTTGTAGAGCACATATGCAGATTCCCATGCGTGTTATGCAGTAACTATTTTGATGACACTCCATAACCCATTTATGCAATTCACTCTCTAGAGTCCCATAAAAAGACATTAAACCATGATGAGCTTTTTTAGCTTCTGGAATCTGTTCCAAGTCAGCCTTCATGTTCCGCCACTCCCTCACTTGCTTTTCATCAACATAGAATTCCCTACTTGCAATACTGTTATTGCTCTCTTCTGCTCTTGCCACAACCTTCATTTTGAAACCAGCCTCATATGACTGGCGTTTTTGTTTTGGTTCAAGAGTATCCATTTCTAATAGGATAAAAAAACAAGACTTTGAAAAAGAACTTTCATGGCAATGTCCCCCCACCCCACCCCACGCGTGGTGTTAGCAGGGAGGAGGTGGGGAGAGTCCGTGCGGGCGGGAGATTCAGGATGTGAATTAACACAGAGACCAGAGGGGAGAGATGGAGCGCAGCCACAGACACATCTTTAGCAGTTCAGCTGCCGGCGTAAGTGAATCACTAAGGGTGCTTCTGGGAATTGGAGCCATCCACATCACAAGACGACTCTGATGGTTAGATGTGAGTAAGCAAACCAAACCCCATCTTACAAACGCTATCAGCAGAATTCTTCAACTATGAAGAGTCATCACAGTTACCACATACATTATTTGGAATCATCAGAAGCCATATTTGATTCTAGAGTCTTCTATGTGGCTGTTGTGTGACTTTGAGTAAGTCATTTGAGACATCTGAATCTCAATATTCTTATCTGTAAAATAGTGGTAATATAGCCTAGCAATAATATAAGCCTGAGATCCTGTATAGAATTACAGATGAAGAATGGAGAGATTATACTTCTTAATTGTATTGTTTAAAACAGCCTTTCTGAAATCTTATCTGCTTCATTTTATTGATCCATCAGTTTCCGATAAAAAAATAATAAAATTCCCACAATTTTTGTGATCTTATACATGTTTCCCAATAATTCTAGCAGTGATGCTTCATATATTTTAAGCTATATAGTTAGACATATTAAAAGTTTAAGATGGTCACATCTTCTTGGTGGGATTTTCCTTTTTGCATTATTAATGTCACTGTAATATCTATTAAGGCCAAAGCTTTAAATTAGAACTTGTTATGTCAGCTTTCTTTTCATTAGCATTTCCTTGGTACACATATATTTTTATATCTTTAATTTCAAAATTTCTATGTTGTTGTTTGAGAGGGCTTTTTCTTAGAAAAGTGAAATTACATATAAAATTCAATAGCTCTGACTTTTAATAGGTCAGTTTGATCAATTTACATTTATTGTGCTGACTTACCCTTACAATTTAAAAAAATTGTGGTAAATATAAATATGTATAACAAAACATTTGCCATTTCAACTTTTTAATCACTTGCATTTTCTGCTAACCAGTCTTTTTGTTGTCATAGATCTTTTCCTATACCGCCTTCTGTTAAATTGATGATGTTTTATATATTCTAATATTATTCCCTGTTGAATTTAGAAAGTACAAGTTGTACTATTTTTATGAAAAAATATATTTATGTATAAAGTCCTTGTGTCTTGAAAAATGTTTGAAAATCTTCTGTTACTTAGCATCTCAATTTAGTTCTTAAACAGGGCAGGAAACTTAGCTTTATTTAACAGCTTCTGTCCTTAATTATAGAACTTCCTCATTAGTGTTGCCAGGGCTTAATATGACCTAAAAGAAAAGAAAACAGCACACATAAAGCATGACGTTGTTTAAATCAACAGCTAACTTTTAGGTAAAATTTTTAATTCTCTATTTGTTCCTTGATTTCAATCACTTTTGGGGGGATACTCCGCCAGTCATAGAGTTCCTACATATTCTTTTGTTCTCTTGACTTGGACAATAATGATGATGTCTTCCTGGTGGGCAAAGACTAGGCAGGTTTGCTAACAGCCACTTTTAAAGATTGGAGAGAAAACAACCAATCAACCCCCCAACGTGCATTGGAAGAAAATGAGAGGTTTCTAGCGTAGAGCAGCATTCTCTTGAACAAGCTTCATGACTCCTCTGTAATTTTAAAGTCAGCACATTAAAGGTCTCTGTCTCTGCTCCAGGAGGGTCCTGTCATTCAGCCGGCGTCTATGAAACCATGGCTGTCTGCCTTATTCACTTTGAAGCAGGGAGCAAGGAAGAGAAGGGCAAGCGAGATTGCGGTCCTGGACACGTCTCAGTAGTTTTCACATGTGTTTTTGCAGAAATGTACCCTTTAAGAGTCAGTTATAGTTCTTCCGAAGAAAGTCCATAGGAGGTGACTCAGTACCTACATGTCTAAAACCTCTCACCCTTAATAATTTGGTGAGACAAAAATTGCAGGTTTACAGTTGTCTCCCCTCAGCAGGTTGAAATAATTTTCTAATATCTATTAGTAATGCTGACAGGTCTGCTGTCAATCATTGCCATTTCTTTGTCCGTAATGTCTTTGCTTCCTGACAGGTTTGATGATCTTCATCTTTATCCTCAAGGCTGTGTACTTTGACTTGGAGGAGGCCATGCACACCTTCGTCTGTACTGACTCAGCTCCACTCTCAGAGCAGGCTTGCAATCAGAGAAGCCATGCCTTGCTCCATTTTGAAACATTCTAGCCACAATTCTCTGCCATCGCTTCCTTCGTCTTCTGAGGCTGCTATAGTACCTGTTTTTGAGGGGTTTGTTTTGTTTTTTTAATTGAGCGTCTACATCTTTTATCTGCTCCTTTTTTAGCTTTTGACCTTTGTTGGTTTGTGCCTCATACTGGGTGAAGTCTTCTTATTTACTAATTCTCCCTTCAACTGGGTCGATTCTAATTTGCTCCCCTGTCTCTTTATTGCAGAGTCCCCACGACTCATTTACAAGCGTTCTCAATTTTTGTCATATCCATTTACACATCTGTGTTAGCCTGGGTTGACTAGAGAAACAAATCCATTGACACTCATATAGGTAAGAGACAGCTTGCTATCAACATCCCAGCCCAGTCCAGATTAAGTCCATAAGTCTGACATTAGCCCATATGTCTGATACTAGTCTATAAATTCTCCTACAGATTCATGTAGCACATTCAATAATGCCAAATGCAGGAAGATCACAGGCCGGTGGGTGGAAAGTCCTGTGGATCCAATGACAGTGGACATATCTCCAGGGCTATGGCTGCCATCAGTGTGGCTCCATGTGGCTTGCCAAAAGAATTGTGAAGCAGAGAGAGAGGGTGTCCCGCCTCCAGGGAGGAAGTGGGGAAGTCCCAGAACCCTCATGAGAAGGCCACGCCCAGAATGAGGGATCACCAGGTTGTGGCCTGATTGATAGGTTAGACTCCATCTCTTTACTCTATTTATCAAATTGACATGAAATTATGTAACTGTCCCGTCTTTTCTCTCTGCCTCTGCAGAGAGAATTTGTTCTTTCATTCTTTCTTTCTTTATGTTCTCATTAAAACATTTCCTCCAAGTGAATAAGCAAATGTGAAGAAAGCTGATGGTGCCCGGCTATCAAAAGATATAGCATCTGGGGTCTTAAAGGCTTGAAGATAAACAAGCGGCCATCTAGCTCAGAAGCAACAAAGCCCACATGGAAGAACACACCAGCCTGTGTGATCACGAGGTTCCAAAGGGATCAGTTATCAGGCATCAAAGAACAAAAAATCATATCATTAGGTGCACACCTCCATGATAGGATCGCTGAAGACAAATGGGTGCATAAGCAAATGTGGTGAAGAAAGCTGATGGTGCCTGGCTATCAAAAGAGATAGTGTCTGGGGTCTTAAAGGCAAACAAGCGGCCATCTAGCTCAGAAGCAACAAAGCCCACATGGAAGAAGCACACCAGCCTGTGCGATCACAAGGTGTTGAAGGGATCAGGTATAAGGCATCATCAGAACAAATAAATCTTACCATAGTGAATGAAGGGGGAAGAGCAGAGTAGAGACCCAAAGCCCATTTGTTGGCCACTGGAAATTCCCTTGCAGAGGGGTCTAGGGGAGGAAATGAGTCAGTCAGGGTGCGATGTAGCACCAATGAAGAATAGAACTTTCATCTAGTTCCTAAATGGCTCCCCCTCCCCACTATCATGATCCAAATTCTACCTTGCAAGTCTGGATAGAGCAGAGGATGTACACTGGTGCAGATAGGAGCTGGAGGCACAGGGAATCCAGGGCGGATTATACTTTCAGGACCAGGGGTGTGAGTGGCGATACTGGGAGGGTAGAGGGAGAGTGGGTTGGAAAGAGGGAAGTGATTATAAGAATCTACAAGTGACCTCCTCCCTGGGGGATGGAGAACAGAAAAGGGGGTGAAGGGAGACATTGGACAGGGCAATATATGACATAATAATAATTTATAAATTATCAAGGGTTCATGAGGGAGGGGGGGCGGAGAGGGAGGGGAAAAATAAGAGGACCTGATGCCAAGGGCTTAAGTGGAGAGCAAATGTTTGAAAGTGGTGAGGACAATGAATGTACAGATATGCTTTACACAATTGATGTATGTATGGATTGTGATAAGAGTTGTATGAGCCCCTAATAAAACATTTTTAAAAACGTCCTCCAATGGTTCCTTTGAAGGCATGATGCATTTTCTTTTGGACTGGTTATTGATTTTGCTTTCATCACCCAAAACTCTACTGCTATGGAGTTGAGTCAAACTGAAAGTGACCCTACATACAGATAGGAACTGGAAACACAGGGAATCCAGGGCGGATGGATCCCTTCAGGTCCAGAGCTGAGAGTGGTGATACCGGGAAGGTGGAGGGAAGGTGGGGTGGAAAGGTGGAACCAATTACAGGGATCTATACATAACCTCCTCCTTGGGGGATGCACAACAGAAAATTGGTTGAAGGGAGACGTCAGGACAGTGTAAGAAATGACAAAATAATAATTTATAAATTATCAAGGGTTCATGAGGGAGAGAGGAGTGGGGAGGGAGGGGGGAAAATGAGAAGCTGATGCCAAGGGCTTAAGTGAAGAGCAAATGTTTTGAGAATGATGAGGGCAACAAATGTACAAATGTGCTTTACACAATTGATATATGCATGGATTGTGATAAGAGTTGTATGAGCCCCCAACAAAATTATTTTTAAAAAGTGACCCTTCATAGGGCTGTTGAGACTATAAATATTTACAGGAGCAGAAAGCATCATCTTTGTGCCCTGGAGTGGCTGGTGAGTTTGAACTCTGGTCTGGTGGTTAGCAATCCAACAGTGCCAGCAGGGCTTCCTTAATCTTCAGTGAATATCACTTCTGATTGTCGATTTGGTTGGTTGCTACTCGAAGGTCACAGTTCTTCACTGTGGCCTGGGAGTTGGGAATGTAGACCCATGGTGATTAGGAGATAGAGACATCTCAATCGGTTAGGACAGTGCCCCCACTGCTCTACCAGGCCTGGGAGGCACTGAATTGAGCCAGGGAGGGCTGCAAAAGCAGATACGTAAGCCTCTATACTGGATTATGGGGTTTAGTACAAAAAAATTTAATTTCCAGGGGGGCGCTGAGTAATTGTTTTTCTGCAAATGGGATGGTAGGCTAAATAAGCTTGGAAATTTACAGGTCAGAGGCTTATTGAGGTTCCTTGGGTCTAACTCTATTTTAAAATCAAGCTGACAGCATAGTCTGGGTTCATGCCCAGTCGTGATATTGTTTCCAACCACTGAGGTCAGGGGGGTGGGGTGGATGCTCACTCAGTATCTGAAGTGGAGGCCACAATGCAGTCTTCCTTTCTTCCTAGGATCAAGGCTTCATGCTAGCTAGTGGTGGCAGTCATTACCAGTATCATTACCATGATCATTAGCCACCTCTCTAGAATACGGAAGCTCTGCCCCATATTTTCAAGTAGAGTGTACTGTACTCAGGACCAGCATACTATGGGGGTTCTCTTAGCCACCAAGATCCACCTCTGGTTTCTCTGTGGTCAGGGTGACGGAACCCAGCAGTGTCTTCAGTTTCGTTCACTGTTTGTGCTCTTGTTTGTATGGTTCTTTTCCATAGAGAAAGCGATATGCTATGCTTTTGCTGTGTGTGTGTGGGGGGGGGGGCGGGTGATTATAGCAAGGGGTATGGCTTTGACTTTTGCACTTTCTCTTCTGAATCATTTATCAGGGAGAGCACAACTTATGAAGCAATGCCGGCTTGACAAACACAAGCCGTGGGACAACTGGTTCTGAGAAGCCAACCGCAGGCTGTGGTCAAGAGGTTTTATATTCTGCCACTCTTTTCTTTCTTTTTTAAAAAAAAATGTTTAATGTTTATTTTATTTTTTAAAAAAAATTTTATTCGGGGCTCATACAACTCTTAACACAATCCATACACACATACATTGTGTCAAACACATTTGTACACTGGTTACCCTCATCATTCTCAAAACATTTGCTTTCTACTTAAGCCCTTGGTATTTTTAAAAAACATTTTATTAGGGGCTCATACAACTCTTATCACAATCCATACTTATACCTACATCAATTGTGTAAAGCACATCTGAACATTCTTTGCCCTCATCATTTTCAAAGCATTTGCTCTCCACTTAAGACCCTTGCATCAATTCCTCTTTTTTCCCCTTCCCTCCCCGCTCCCCCTCCCTTATGTGCCCTCGATAATTTAGAAATTATTATTTTGTCATATCTTGCCCTGTTCGTCTGCCATTCTTTTCTGTGGAGGAAGTTCCTAAGTCATGCAATGATTAATGTGTCTGGCTGCTAAACAAAAGGGCGAGGATACAAGGTCCACCCATCGGTGCCTACAAAGAAAGACCTGGCAATCTACCTCCAAAAAATCCGGTACTAAATACCCTATGAAACATAGTTCTTCTCTGGCATATATGGGTAACGCTACATTAAAGCTGACTTGACAACAATTGGGTTTAATGGGAACACAGTTAGATAGGTGCTCATAATGTAGTTATGAATGATAAGCTTGCTGCCACAATTGGGGTGGGGAACCATCCTGAAAGTGTCATTTGTGTTTATCAGTACTACTCCATCCTTCCTGGATTCCTGCTGCCATGTACATCCACGTGCAAATGCCTCCCTCTAACTCCCCAGGTTAAAACCCTCAAAAGCTACCTTGTAACCTTTCTAGACAAGATCCAGTTTCTTGAGCCCTCTGAACTTCTTCATCAATAATCTCAAGGTCAGTAACCGTACACTGCCAGTTGGCAACATGCACAAACCAGAACATCAGCACCTGTATTCCCATGTGGTGTTTCATTACATCAAAAATGTCCTCTTAAATTAAATTCCATTCTCTTTTCATTGTCACTTTGTTGGATAAATAGATTATTATCCACCCTCCATGATACATGTTTTTCCAACTAGGCAATCTATAAAGTCAATCTCTGGACATGCTGCCTTTAAGCTGAGTTATTCTGATATTGTTGTTGTTATTGTTCAAGGATTATTGTGACAGGAAGGCAATCAAACAGGGGAAAGACTGATCCCTCCTCTAATCCTCCACAGAGTCCTGAAGTTGTCAAGGTGACTTTCAGTCGGCTTCTACCCACAGTCAAGTTTAATCAAGGGATTACTGGGGACCCCAGCAGTCATTGTTTCCCTCACTGGACCAGAATAGGCATGCTCTTCATTTTTATTGTAGTGACATTGTTAATAGCTATTGCACTTGTGGGGATGCTTACTGCATAAGCTCGCTGTGTGTCCACCACAGTCCTCAATTGTTGTTAGAGGCTATTGAGCGGCCTGATGCACAGTGGACCAAAATGCTCTCATTTCTTGTACCTTTCCCATGATCAAATGCAGAAAGGGCTATTTGCAAAGGACTCTCATTGGTTGATTTTTGGAAGTAGATTGCCAGGCCTCTCTTCCTCATTCATCTTAGGCTGGAAACTGCTGAAACCTATTCAATAACAAAAGCAACATGCAAGCTTCCACCGACAAATGGGTCAGATCTCAAACCTGGACCTGCTGCGTGGAAGGTAAGGTGAGAATTCTTCCAGTGAACCACAACTATCTTCAACCTCACCTCGGGTAGCCTTGATTCCTCTTCCCATTGCACAGATGAATAAAATGAGGCCAGCAGGTTTTAAGTAATTTGCCCAGACCAAATAGTGTGAGGCAGAGTCAAGGTCTGAATGCAGGTCTACTAAAAGAAAGGCTTTTTTTTTTCAACCCTAGGTTATAATGCCCCCAATTGGAAACTAAGAGCTCATATAAAACAATTTCATCACTAGTACTGTTCCCAGAAGTAGCTCATTCCACTTCATTAACAATTATGTAAATAATACCAAACCTAGCATTTTATCCCTGTGGGGTCTTCATGACATTTCCTTTTCAAATGATTCACTTATCTTTTCCATTAATTATCGTGATTCACAAGCACTGGCTGTTGGTTAGAGTCCATCTGATTGCGTTCTTATCTAAATTAACTTATTTGGGCTTCCCTATGAAAACAGGATGCATTATTAATTGCTTTGCTCCCCGTCCTAATATTTTACAGACTTTACTTTTTTGTTGCTAGGTATTGTCAACTCAGTGCTGGCTTCTAGCGACCCTGTGCAGAACAGAAGGAAACACTGCCTGGTCCTGCATCATCCTCACAGTCATTGCTGGTTTGAGCCCATTGTTGCAGCAATGTGCCAACCCATCTTATTGAGGTCTCTCTCTGTTTTTACTGGCCCTGCTTTACCTTATTCTACTTCCATATTGAGGCGATGCCAACTTATAGCAGCCCTATAAGACAGGGTAGAACTGCCCCAACAGGCTTCCAAGACTAACTCTGTATGAGAATATGAAAATCCCGCCTTTCTCCTATGGAGCAAGCAGCTGTTGGTTTCGAACTGCTGATCTTGTAGTTAGAAGCCCACTGAGTAACCAATATGCCACCAGGGTGCCTTAGTTCCATATGGTCATTGTGTAATAAAAATGCTTATCATAACTAGAAGATGCACATTTATTAACTGGGGCGACGGGACAGGCAATGTACAGAAAGGAGGAGTTCCAGAACCAAACGGATCCCAGCGATGGAAGACACTGGGAAGAGAAAAAAATGCAAAAAGGGGAAATACTATTACATGCCCTCCTTTCCTAACAGTAATAACAGTAATCTGAGTGGATACATAGATAAGTGCTCAAGTTGAACCAGGGTGGGAAGTCAAATGGGGCTAGCCCCACAAATCTATATATTTCACATAGATAGGTATTCATAATATCCATAATATCATATACATTACAGGGTGCAAAGCTATGACAACTTCTTAGCCATAGCCAACAATCTTGAAGGAATGAGTTTTGGGGTCTGGGGCCTCAGGATCCTGGTCTCAGAAAACACAGCAAGCAAACAAACAAACAATGACATCACATAGACCACAGTGTTCTATATTGAGCAATCATGAAAGTCTATATGGAGACTATTGGACTCTTCCTATCCAGAGTGAAGAACACCAAAGGCTCAAGGAAACAATCAGTCTGGAGAACTATGTGAAGCCTAGCTCCGACTCTGAAATGAATCACCTTAGGAAGATCCTGGATAGATAGATAGAATGGGAGAAAGATGTGTACCCTATCTCCAAATCATAAAAAAAAAACAAGCAAAGACTGGTGAAGCCACTGAGACCACGGTTCCTCGTCCTTCTTCACGTCTGGAAATGAACACTCACCCCCTTGAGTCAGTTTTCAGCCAAGGAGCAGATAGGCCTAGAAGGTGAACAATAATACAAAGAAAGTATCCACTCCCAACCTGCCTCAGCCGCGACCCTTTCATACAGGTCCTTAGGTTGTGGTGACCCCAACCATAATATTATGTTCATTGCTACTTCATCACTGTCATTTTGCTACTGTTATGAATCGGTGACCCCTGTGAAAGGTCGACCCCCAAAGGGGTCGCGACCCACAGGTTGAGAACTGCTGCCTTAGAAGACCAGCTATAGGAGTCACAAAGGGTGGCATTTATGCAGGGATACAGCTAAGAAGGTAGGAAGGGATGGAAAAAGCAAGGAAGGGAAATGGTAAACCCAGGGAGGAAGTGGAATGAACACTGTTACATTGTGGTGATTGCAATCATGTAATGAGCCAAAATATACATGAATTATTGAATGGAAAACCAATTTGCTCTGTAAACTGTCACCCAAATCATAATAAGAACTAAAAACACAAACAAACAAAAACATCAAATTTGACTAGCATGTCCGGTACATTACGAATTCGAGTTCTAGTTTTTGATACCATGTCTTACACCGGTATAAAATTTCTCACGTGTTGTTGTTATTCTTTGGTGGTTACTCCGTCTTAGTTTCACCAAGTGCCAGGAGCACGCTCTGATGGTCACAGGGAGGGAGAGTCAGTTACTCAGGTAACTTTCATTCTGCTACCTCACTGTGAAGTCACATGAATGCCCACCACATTCTAAAGCTTCTTCTAAAGTTTTAAGGAGGTCTCCCATCATATCAGTGTTTACTCTTTATCAATAGAATGTTGGTTCTGTCTGAAGATTCACATACAACAAAGTTTTTCCATAAAGAAGTAGTCTGGAATAATACCTTTGGAAACCTTGTGTTTAATTAATACCTATATCAGCATTTCCCACACTGGGCGACATTGGAACAATCTGGGGATGTCGGGTGGGGGAGGATGCAAAAGCAGATGTCTACACTTGATCCTGGATTATGGGTACAACAGTTTTTAACGGCCGCGATGGAGTGCTGAGCAATTTTTAAAATTTTTTCTGTAAAGTGAGTAAGTAGCCCAAGCAAGCTTGAGAACCCATGATCTACACTGTAATCCGGAATATCTTATGAATTCATTGAAGGCAGAAACAGAATTTCAAACATTTTTCTAATGCTCTTAAATTTACTTTAATGCTCTATACTTACTTATTTAAAACAAATCAACCACCACAAGGCATTTTCAAATAGCGGGTGGTGGTGGGGAGAAACTCTGCTACTCTATTGAGCCGGTATGAGTGCCCATCATGCATGGGAGCCCCATTCTCCATGGAAGCTCTGGAGAGGTGAAGTAGTAAGAATCCCAACCTTTAGTTCTGGTGGCATAGTAGGTTGCCAGTTGGGCTACTAACTGCAAGGTCAGCAGTTTGAAACCACTAGCTACTCTGAGGAAGAAAGATGAGACTTTGCTCCTGTAAAGATTAGAAAAAAATAATCTAATTGCCCACTTGAGAGGTGGGCAAAGGACCTGACCAGAAGGTTCACAGGGGCAGAAATCCAAATGGCCAACAAACATATGAGAATATGTTCCTGGTGGGCATATACCCAGAAGACGCAAGAAACAAACCAAGGCCAGACATCTGTGCTCCAATGTTCATTGCAGCACAGTTCACAACTGCAAGGAGTTGGAAGCAACCCAAATTTCTGTCAACTGATGATTGGATTAAAAAAAACTGTAGTATATACATACAATGGAGTATTAAGTATCAATAAAGAGTAATGATGAATATATGAAGCACATCGCTGCATGGGAAGAACTGGAGGAAACCATGCTAAGCGAAATAAGTCAAGCACAAAAGGACTAGTACAACATGAGTCTGCCGAGGTAAGCTTTTAGGGAAAAAAAATGCAAAAGGGGCATAGGGAAAAAGCTACTATATACAAACATTCCTAGTGTGAAGACCAGGTAATATGGCAGGGACCAGATCAAATACAGGGATACACATGGTAGACAACTAAAAAGGAGGTAGGGAAAGGAAAAAAAAAGGAATGGGTAGTAGGGGCACAGGGGCACAAACCCACCCAAGGGGAGGGTATTGTTTTTATCTCCACAGGGAAAGAGGGACCAGACTTCAACCCAGTGCTTCAAGATATGAATGCAACATGCCGGCATGGAGTAGGGAACCAGTGGAGAGGACTGGGGGGCTGGCCCCAATCCCAAATACTAAGTGGACACCGGCCCCTCCCCCCAGAAGAATTTATTTCAAAAGACAGTATTATTGAATCTGCAGCTCAGGGAGAGGGACATATCTGATAGGAGGCCACGGGTGCTGCTGAAGGAGGAGGAGGAAAGAGTGGAGCACAGCCTGGCCCACCAGGCCTTGAGGATGATGACCCCAATTAGAGCAGCCAGTCCACAGAGAGGACCACATGGCCAGCCCCACTATGAGACATGACGCCCCTCACTGACCATAGCTCTACAGGGGACAACACCGGAGACACAGTATAGGAATTGCATCTGATCTGATCCTGCCACATGAGGCAAAACACTAAAGGGGTGCAACAGAACAGCAAGGGCATGGAGCAGCGAGGTCCTCAGGGAATGCTAAAGGTGGACTTTGGGGCCAGGGCTTGTTGCCCCAACAGACTGGACTGGAAAACACTCCTAAAGGCCAACAAACGATCCTTGAAGCTATTCTTTCTTGTTGTGTTTTGCTTTGTTTTTGTCATTGGTTTGTTGTATATTGTTGCTTTGTTTTTCTCTGTCTTGTTTTTGTGCATGTTATTATCTCCAAAGGTCTGTCTAAATAAGATAGGCTGGATGAACAATCTGGAGGAGAAAACAACGGGACCTACAGTTCCTGGGGAACACTGGAGAGGGGGAGGTGGGGGGAAAGGTAGTGGTGTTAACAAACCCAGAGACAAGGGAACAACAAGTGATCCAAATTGGTGGTGAGGAGAGTCTGGGATGCCTGGTAGGGCATGATCAAGGATAATGTAACAAAGAGGAATTGATGAAATCCTGCTCGGGACTGAGCATGATAGTGGGACAGGAGGAAAGTCAAGGGAAATAGAGGAAAGAGCTAGGAGGCAAAGCATTTATAAAGGTCTAGATAAAGATATGTATATATGCAAATATATTTATATATGAGGATGGCAAAATAGATCTATGCGCATCTATTTATAGGTTTAGTATTAAGGTAGCAGAAGAACATTGGGCCTCCACTCAAGTACTCCCTCAATGCAAGAATACTTTCTTCTATTGAATTGGCTTTCTATGATGCTCACCTTCCCGACACAACCACTGAAGACAAAGCAGGTGAATAAGTAAATGTGAAGAATGTGAAGAAAGCTGATGGTGCCCAGTTATCAAAAGATATAGCATCTGGGGTCTTAAAGGCTTGAAGGTAAACAAGCAGCCATCTAGCTGAGAAGCAACAAAGCCCACATGGAAGAAGCACACCAGCCTGTGTAATTATGAGGTGCTGAAGGGATCAGGTATCAGGCACCAAAGAACAAAAAAAAATCCTATCATTGTGTGCTCACCTCCATGATAGGACCTCTGAAGCGAAATGGGTGCATATGCAAATGTGGCGGAGAAAGCTGATGGTGCCCGACTAGCAAAAGATATAGTGTCTGGGGTCTTAAAGGCTTGAAGGTAAAGAAGCAGTCATCTAGCTGAGAAGCAACAAAGCCCACATGGAAGAAGCACACCAGCCTGTGTAATCAAAAGGTGCTGAAAGGATCAGGTATCAGGCATCATCAAAACAAAACAAAAAATCTTACCATAGTGAATGAGGTGGGGAGTGCAGAATAGAGACCCAAAGCTCATTTGTAGGCCACTGGAGATCCCCTTGTAGAGGGGTCTCAGGGAGGAGTTGAGCCAGTCAGGGTGCGATGTAAAAATGATGAAATATACAACTTTCCTCTGGTTCCTAAATGCTCCCCACCCCCCCACCACCACTCTGCACTATCATGATCCCAACTGTACTTTGCAAGCCTGGCTAGACCAGAGGATGTACACTGGTACAGATAGGAACCAGAAACACAGGGAATCTAGGGCGGATGATCCCTTCAGGAACAGTGCTGTGAGTGGCGATACTGGGAGGGTGGGAGGAGGGTGGGGTTGAAAAGGGGGAACCAATTACAAGGATATACATGTGACCTCTTCCCTGGGGGATGGACAACAGAAAAGTGGGTGAAGGGAGAAGTTGGATAGAGCAAGGTATGACAAAATAATAATTTATAAATTATCAAGGGTTCATGAGGGAGGAGGGAGCAGGGAGGGAGGGGAAAAAATGAGAACCTGACACCAGGGGAGCAAATGTTTTGAGAATGATGAGGGCAATGAATGTACAAATGTGCTTGACACAATTGATGTATGTATGGATTGTGATCAGAGTTATATGAACCCCTAATGAACCAATTTTTTTTAAAAAAGAAGAAGAAGAGAACTGGAAGCTAGGCAGGTTAAAAAAAAAAAAAGAATCCCAGCCCAAATACAACATTTTTAAACTTTAAAACACACAAAAAGAGGAAACCTTAGAGATCTTTGTTCAGATGAAATATTGAATGTAAAGTAGGGATAGCTGAGGAGTCAGGGAACCTGGGCCTTTGGGTGCATGATGGAATAGTTTACACAGAACAAAAGTATTAGAAACACTCATCTTTTAGGGGTGATGAAAATGTTCTAAAATTGATTGTGGTGAGGATGGCACAACCCTGAAGATGTACTAAAAATTTATTATATACTTTAAATGGGTAAATTGTATGATAGGTGAATTAAAGTTCAGTAATGTTATAAAACTGGTAAATGAATAAATTGATAGAAGAAAATAGGCCCTTTAAACATCTAGAACCGCTATTTTATATTATTTTCCTCACCTTCAGAACTTACCAGACTTAATTTCTTAAATTCATATTTCCAGGCTAAATAATTTAGCTTTTCTAGGGCCAGCATTATTTCTGCACTCCATTTTTTCATTTTCAGAGGTAAAATATTTGTAAGAGTTTTTGTTCAGGGGTGAAAATTTTTTAAAAGCCTCGCTTAATTGTTCAAAAATTCCACTGGCACTACTGTCTCTATTTTAAAACCTCAAAATATCACTGTGTTAAAGTAAAGTCATGTATTATTCCCTTGTTGTAATTTTCCCCAGTTAGTTATATTTATTAAGAGAGATATTTCTCTATCTGCCCAGGTTAAAACCTACAGAAGCCCTTATTAGAAAAGACTTAATTTATAGGAATTCTGTGAGCCTCATTCCACTCCCAAGTCCCAAGTTTAACCTCAAATTGTATATTCTTAAGACATGCCTTTAGGAATTTGTATCTTAGCACATTATGTCTTTTCCTTAAGTTCCTTGTGCTGTTAGGGAGTAAAGGGCGTGAAAAGATAAAATCAAGGGCCAGCTAAGAAGGAATGTTATAGCTCCTCCCAGAGTTGGTCATACAACCTGGGAGGCCTGATTATTCTAATGTTCAAAGGGAAGTAAGTGTGTTGACAGGAAACAATCCCTGAAAAAATCCAGACTTTTCAATGACATTTGAACTTTAGAATAAGCCTTCCCCTTCAGAATTAAATGGCAGGTCTTTTTGAGAGTGGACTCTGCTGATTTACTCTTCTTTCTTTCTAGCTCTCTCCATCTTCTTCATTCATACTCCCAGCTATTGGTTCTTTGAAATCAGATTTCTTGACTCTCCACATTTTAGTATTTCTCTCCAACCCCCTTGTGTCCTAAGAATTAATGTTTCCATTGCTTCTCGGCCACAGATCCCTAAGGGCCAACCTCCACCTTGTGTCTACGTCTAAGGCATCGTTCTTAGTCAAGTTGTCTGACATGAAAAACCCAGGGAGGTGCATTAGGCTAAGTCCATTACTTCTGAAGGCATTTATTGATTTGATATTTCTAGAAAATGGTCTGATATCAATTTTCAGTTATAGCATAGGAATGTGGAGGGCACAAAATGCTAAATGTGAAGAATTGTATTTTAAATGGAAACACTATAGCTGCTCTGGAAAAGGGAATGGGGAGGCAGGATATTTTAACAAATATTTTTCTAAATATGAAATATTATATTCAAAATAAAACAAAAGGAAAAAGACTATCAATGAGTAGTCATAGAAATTATATTACATAATGGAACAACACTATAATTCATGCAATCATATTTCATAAAATGTTTATCTTTTACTTAAGATATAACTCTAGCTGCTTACTTTAGATTCTACTGAAAACAATGAGAATCCCACATCAGATAAAATGTGAAGCAGTATTTTCTTTTGCATCAAATCAAAATGACCATGAGCAAAAAGTGCAAATATAGTGCCTTAACTGAAAGAAAGTTCAATGTGACTGTGGGCCTCTGACAGGAAGACGCCTCTCTCCTAAGCTCCAGGAAACACCTGCACGCGATCAGAACAATCCAAAACTCACCCACCAGGTACCTCGTACATGGAAGGCTTGTGCTGGCACTCTTGGAGCTTCAGTTGCTCAGGCATTGTCCTGCCTCCCAAGTACTCAGAAACTCCAGGGAAAGAAAATCACAGAAAGTGAGCAGGGCAAGTGTAGTAAGTGCACTGGGAGAGAGGAATGATTCTCTAGAGGCGTGGACACAAGTGCAGCCATTGATGTCACTAGAGGGGAACAGGGTGTGAACCACACTGGGTGACAATGTACGAAGGGTGACACCAAAATGACTGTATAGTAAAATTTTCTGCAGTGTTTCAGCAGAATGTATTATTTTAAGTAAATAGTGTTGCACTGCTAACTGAAGTTCTGTAGTTGAAGTTCATAAGCTACTCGGAGGGAGAAAGATGAGGCTTTCTGCTCTCGTTAAGATTTACTATGAGCAGGAATATCATCCTCGGGGATTGGTGAGCCAGGAGTACAGATAAGACCCCCAACACAGGGAATCCAGGACAGATAAACCCCCCAGGACCAATAATGAGAGTAGGGATACCAAGAGGGTAAGGGTAAGGTGGGAGGAGAAAGGAGGAACTGATAACAATGATCGACATATAACCCCCTGCCAAGGGGATGAACAACAAAAAAGAGGCTGAGGGGAGACAGCAGTCAGTGTAAGGCATGGGAAAAATAATAATTTCTAAATTATTGGTGGGTCATGAGGGAGTGAGGATAGGGAAGGGGGATAAAGGGTAATGAGTTGATGCCAGGGGCCCAGGTAGAGGGAGAATGTTTTGAGGGTGATGACGGCAACATATGTACAAATGTGCTTGACACAATAGATGGATGTATGGATTGTGATAAGAGCTGTAAGAGCCCCAATAAAATGATTTAAAAATATTTACTATGAACTGGAACCAACTCAATGGCAGTCAGTTTTGTTTTATACCTGTAGTTAGTTATAACAACAAAATATGTTTTTAAATGCCCCAGCTTACAATTATCAATATACCTAAAAGGGTAAGACTTTGTGCTAATTTATTTCTTGAATCTTCTAATGTGCTCTAGTCAGAGGTGTCATTTTTATTCAATTATAATGATGCTTCAAGTCATGTGGCTTCATCTGCATGAACTATTGTAATTTCAGGTGTAATTTTATTTTCCAGTTGTTCATGTCACTGCTGTTGCTGTTACAGTCAGTACTATATTGTAATTATCATTTATCAGTAACATTAGTACACAAATTTCTAAGGATTCTCTGTCATCTGGTATAGAGAAGATCCAGGCGGAGGGGAAACGATACCACAAATTACCAAACAGGTGAAACCAACCCCAGTGACACCACTAAGCCCGACTGCTGTTGAAGATACTAGCTACAAACCAGTCACAGGCCCTCAGATGAGTATTTCCCCCAGAGAAAACCACATTATCCACCCACGAAGTGAAGAAATCTTAGTAATGTGCGTTTATTAAACTAATGAAAGCAAAACAAGAGTGAAGGCTCATAGCCTTAAAAAAACCAACAACGTGCAAACTTGTTTGCAGAAGTGCACTGGATCCTGGATTGCAGCAGCTGTAGTTAGGTTGCAAACACACCACCCCTCCAGATTCCTTACACCTTCTTAGACCTAAATATTGATCTGAGTGGCTGAAAAAGGAAGAAAAGTGAAACTAAAATGCACTTTCAATGGACATACAAGTGCAGTTCAAACATGACAAAAACCTCCATGAAAATGGTAACAATAAAAAAACAAGAAGTGCATGTTTTTGGCCACAAAAAAGGACAAATATTATAGAACTGTGTATATGAAAATATGAGTGTGGAAATCTATCATTTAATGACCCTACATCCAAACACCTCTATATACCTGTGGTACCTTAAGATTTATTTGTCATTAATTTAAAGGAAAACAGATTTCTTTTAAAAATATATATTTTTTCCTTCATGCTTTTAAAGACTCCTGAGCAGCACCAGTCACAGGTGAGATACACGCAGGTAAGACCGAGGACGGGGCTCTGACTGTGGGCTCTCAAGCCTGGTGCAGTGGGCAGGGGCTTGAGCCTGGGCTGCTTCTCCTCTCTTCAGTGGATGTGGCGATAAGTTGATTTATTTTTTTAAGATGAACACAATTGAAAAACTGCTGGCAAACTTAACAACGGAAATAGAAAGGGAAGATGCAAATATCTAGAATTAGAGTGAAAAGAATGACATCCGACAGATCAAAATTTCTCTAACAAGTTTAATAATTTAGAAGAAATGGACAAATACCTAGAAATATGTCATCTACCCAAAGGGTTCACATGGGAATTCTATCAAGCACTCAGGGAAGTGCTACCACCAATTCTACACAGACAACAGAATATACAAAGGGGCAACAAACCCCAAAACTCATTCCGTGAAGCGAGTATAACCTTGATTCCACAACCAGGCAAAGGCCCCTAAGGACAGAAAACTGCAGACCAATATTCCTCATCAACACAGATGCAAAAATTCTCAACAAAACTCTGGCCAATAGGCCCCATCAAAATATCAAAACACTAATTTCATAATGATCAAGTGGGATTCATAGCAGGTAAATTGGTAGGTTGGTTGGTTCAACATTAGAAAAGGAAGCAATGGAACCCACCACATAAACAAGACAAAGAATAAGAGTGACGTGATCATATCAATAGCTGCAGAAAAGGCACTTGACAATATCCAACACCCATTTCTTATAACCAAACTCAAGAAAATAGGAAAATAAGAGAAATTTATCATAATAAACAAAAGTCATGCATGAAAATCTACTGGCCCATATCACACTCAATAGAAAAACCTGGAAGCATTTGCCCTGAAAACAGGAACTGGATTAGGGTGCCCCTTATCACCACTCTTATTTGACACCATGCTGTAAGTCTTCACCAGAAACACCAGACAACAAAAAGAAATCAAGAGAACATAACTGGGCAAAGAAGAAGTCTTGCTGTTTGCACACGTTACTTTAGAGAGAGAGAACCCAAGGACTTCACAAAAAGACTGTTGGAAACAAGTGAGGCATTTGATAAAGTAGCAGGATACAACATTAACAAGCAGAAGTTAATCGGATTCCTATGCACCAACGAAGAGAGCTCAAACAACAAACTTCCAGAAAACAGTATCATTTACAATAGGAGCTGCCATGAGTCCATGCTGATTGATAATGACCCCAAAGGACAGGGCAGAATTGCCCTTGTGAGTTTCTGAGACTGTAGCTCGTTTCTGGAATAGAAAACCCTGTGTTTCTTTTCTCCACGGGAGCAGCTGGTGGTTTTGAACTGTGGACCTTGTGGGTGACAGACCAAAGCATAGGCCCTAAACCACTAGAGCTCCTGTAGGAGATAAAGGTGGTTGATATCAGGGATAACAGAGCAGTATAGCATTTTGGAAAAGGCAGATATTTGCAACATCTTTAATCTCTACCTAAGTGGAACTAATGTTTCTAAAACAAATTATTTTTAAAAAATCATTTTATTAGGGGCTCATACAACTCTTATCACAATCCATACATAAATCAATTGTGTAAAGTACATGTGTACATTCTTTGCCCTCATCATTCTCAAAACATTTGCTCTCTACTTAAGGCCCTGGCATCAGCTCCTCATTTTCCCCCCTCCATTCCTGCTCCCCGCTCCCTCATACACCCTTAATAATTTATAAATTATTATTTTTGTCATATCTTGCCCTGTCCGACGTCTCCCTTCACCCACTTTTCTGTTGTCCGTTCCCAGGGAGGAGGTTATATGTAGATCCCTGTAATCAGTTCCCCCTTTGCACCCCACCCTCCCTCCACCCTCCTAGTAAAACTAATTATTTTTGCAGCAGCAAATCCCCCTGGCCTTCGAAGAGCACGCACATGCAGCTTCACTGCGGTGTTTCATTTCTTGCTCTTATGTGGTAGAGTCACGAGTGACCCCAGAGCCAGCCATGACGGAGCCTCCTCGGACTTTGTCCATATTCTGCGTGTGAGTTGACATGATCTGCTCACTTTGCCTGATTAAAACTATTTTGAGGGGAGGGATCACATCGTCTTGCTTTTTTGGGCTAACCATGACACCGGGCCTATGAAGAAAGACCTAATTTTTGTGGAAGGGAATTAGGAAGACTTCTGGCTCTTTTATGCGTGTGATTCGCTAGCCTTGACTGGGTGTCCTATCAGGCAAGTCGGTTCTTAGGCAGAGGAGCCGGCAAAGAAAAGAGCCATGAGAGGAAAACTGGCAGAAAGCAACTTGCTGTAACGAGCAGCTGTAAGGAAGATGGAGCCACCCTTTCCCCCTTGGCGGTATGCGTTTGGCTCAAGCAATAAAGGGAATACCAACTGAATGCTTGCCCAAGGGGAGGGTCGTTTGGGCTTTTGTCCTGGAGACCTGAAAGGTCAAGTGTGCAGTTGGGATGGAGGAAACAAGAACTGGATGCTCCAGATTCAGAGTGTGAGGAAAGGAGGGCCTGCTTCTTCAGCTGACCAAACCATCCACCTCGTGTGCCAGGTAAAAAGCTACCTAGTGCCTCTGACCTGTGTCTCACCTCCCCCTACTCTGCTGCGTGGTGTTGGGCTGGCACCCTGCAGCTACAGTGCTGCTCAACCTGTGCCTAACTACCAGGACCTGCCAGAGGGGCCTGGCTCCTTCCTGCTGGTGCCTGTCCCCCTCGGGCCTCCAGCAGCATGACTTCGGCAGCCCAAAGCGCTGGTGAGTACAGTCTGCAGCTCGGGCACCACTTGCAGAAGCAGCCTCCAGGTCCGGCCCCAGCACCACCTGCTCTCATCCCCTCCTCAGAGGTGGGTGCCGAGACCACGAGGGTCATGCAAGCCACGCCCTTTCTTCTTCCTCCTCTTCTTCAGAGACCCGACTCCTAGCTCTGACAGACCCCAACACCAGGCGTGTCGTTGCAATCTCTCCCTTCGTCCCCTCAGTCGGAGGGGGGCACCTGCTTCCGGCAGTCCTGGCCTCCAGTGATCCCGCAGGGTTCTCTTCTCCTCCTGTCCTTTTGTGAAATTCTCTGAGGTTAAAACAAAACAAAACAGCAACCAATGTTCTTTGCCTCCTGACTGGGCCCTGACAAGCAAGGAGCTGGAGATCTACCAGACACAGTCGATGTCATCACAGCAGTTTCTCATAAACGACACAGGCACGCTCAAGAATGACGGGTTCACAACATAAAGCTAAACCAAGGAAAGGAGCAAAAACAGGTGGTGGGAAGTGGCTTGGGGATTAACACACTTGCTTCAAGCGCAAATACACTACTCGTTTAGGGAAACTGCAAAGGTTCCGACTTCGTTTCTTCTAATATTCAGAGCCAACACTCTCAGAAGCACAAACCCTGAATGCCCACGCCCTCACTCTGCCTTCCCCATTCCCACAGTGGGAACGGCCCCAGACCCAGGATGCCCTAGCTTCTTCCTGGTCCATTCTCAGATGAACCTCCGAATGGACTCAAGGTGAGGGCTTTGCGAGTTGGCACCAGCGGGGTAAGATCTTCCCTGGATGGCAGTGGGCGGGGGGAGGGGATGCACATCACTTACACACAGGGTGGCGGTGCTCCTCCCAAGGGACTTGAGCAGGGGCTGCGGCACTGTGTGCTCGGCTGTCTGCCGCCCTGAGGGACCATCATGAATTGTATTTGATAAATAGCACCAAGTCACAGGACACAACCGTTTCTCTCTTCAGCCTTCAGCACGGGGCCCCTCAGGCACTCCCTTTCCCTGGCCCTGCAGTGCTCTAAGACACGCAGTCTAAGCCCAAATAAAATGGAATCAAACACTGCCCTCTTGGCTGTTTTCCAATAATTTTCCCCGTTGGTTCTGCGGTTCCTCACTGGTATCCTCACTTGACAGGTAATATGCAAGCTGTCCTTGCTCCTGCCGAGAGCAAAGAACGGGAATTTGACAAACCAGATAATGCTGTAATTTCTTCCCGGCAGAGTGTACCGTGGTTCTAAATTCTTCCTATCTATCTATCTATCTATCTATCTATCTATCTATCTATCTTTTTTTCCCTCTGCCTATTTATTTATTTGGTGAGGCTAGGTACCCAAAGCAGGGGCTACAGAGATGAACAATAGCCCCCTCCCCCCACTGCAGATGGAGGAAGAGTGGAGTCTCGAGTGTTTCTCACCTGTATCACCTTGTCCTTGAATGAGGGCCTGACCATAAGGCTCCCCTGGGTTGAAGGGTGTTTGTAGAGGGTGGGGCAGCAGAGGTGATTCCTGAATAGAGGTACTATAAGGGTTAACCTTCCAAGAGAAGCTACACAGGGATGTTATTCTGCCTGAACGAATAATGCACTTGTTCCACCTTCACTGTCAGAAAGCTTGGCCTGCACCCCTGCCTCCTGGCTTGTTCTATGTATTGCTCATGAACTAGAACCATGTCACTTCTCAGAAGGCTTGGGCTGGCTTGCTCTTCTTCAAGTGATGACAAGGAGATAACTCAAAGCAGGCTCCAGGGCTAGAAGCCTCTTGGAGAGGAGAGAGGGGTAGGTCAAAAAGAGGTTGGGCCAGGAACTGAGCTACCACCCTCGGTGACAGTGATGGATGAGCCTGAGAGCTATCAGCTGCTACCTCAACAAGGCCCAGGCCCCTGTCAAGTACTCCCACCCAGGTGGCTCATCTTGCTTTGAGGACTGATACGGCAAGGAAGGCTGAAGGAGTTGTGTATGGGAAGGATCTTCCAGCTGGGAAAAAATGAGGGAACACAAATGAGAGCATGGCCACTGAGATGGGGTCTGCTCTGCTTCCAGATCCTTACTGGGTATGAACTGTGAGTGGCTGAAATATGGGATCCCTACAGGTGGCTGGTAAATGCCCTCTTAACTGAAGCACAGGCATTCGATAGATCTGATAAACAAAGGAGTTTGAGTTGAAGGCTGAGTCAGTTTTAGAGGTGGTTGGGCGGTAGATTTTCCTCTGTTATGTCTCAGATTTCAATAGCTTTACATTTTTTCAAGTGATAGTGAAGATTGGACTCTCTTCAAGATTCAGACCAATTTAAGTGTGGTAGTTACATAATGGCATGTCAACTTGATAAATGCCAACGCAGGGGTCTAGCCTGCCAATCAGGTCACAAGGTAACACCCACCAAGAGGATTCTGAGAACTTCCTCTTTTTCTCCAGGGAGGAGGAACACTCTGTCAAACTGCTTCACATTCCTGTTGACAAGTCACACGGAGCTATGCTGATGGCAGCCAGAGTCTGGAGCTGGGGGATCCATGTGGAGATCCACGCCAGTGCCAATTTGCTTCTACCACCACTGGATCCACAAGGTGTTACACCCACTGGCCTATGATCTTCCTGCATTCGGCATGTGTGTTGCATGAGTCTGCAGAGGAGTTTATAGACTGGTATTGGGCATATTGGCTAATATCAGACCTATGGACTTGATCTGGATTGGGCCGGGATGTTTTCTTCATATACAATTACCCTTTGAAATAGAGCTCTCTCTTACATACATATTAGGATTTGTTTCTCTCGTCAACCTGGACTAATACACAAAGTAAAAATGGCATATTCTAGAAAGACCAGAAAAGGAAGATAAAATATGAATTCTACAAAACATGCTGTCTGCAAAGCACGTTTTAGCACAGATCAATGGATCTCTGTCTGTCTGCCTCTCTTTTCTCTTTTGTCATTCACTCATCAAATATTTATTGAACCCAATGAGCAAAGAAACCTGGAAAGCACATGATGTATGAAGATAAGTCAATTTTTCTTAAGAAGTTTAAAATTGAGGAGGGGAGAGAGATGTGTGTTGAATGGATTTTAGTAATCAGTCTACTTGTTGCTTATATCAATTTAAGTTAGAGATACAATCACAGTATAAAGGGAATCCAAAGAGCAATTACTACCAATGTTTCACCAAGGGCTATTTGAATAACTAGCAAAGGCATAAGCGAGGGACGGCAGAAAAATCACCCGAGTAAAGATGCTCCACCCCTTGTCTGTCAGTCAGTCTGCCGCCCTGTGGTGGTTGCGTGTTGCTCTGGAGCTGGAAGCTATGTCACTGGTATTTCGAATGCCAGCGGCCACCCAAAGGGAACAGGTTTCAGTGAAGCTTCCAGACTAAGAAGAGACAACCAAGAAGGACTCAATGTAAGGGACCCAAATCCTCACAACTGGACCAATAGGTAACTACATCATGACAAATGGATAAAAGTCAAACTTGCCAAGGACTGTGTCTTACTTGGACACAGAATCAATGCTCACGGAGGCAGCGGTCAAGAGATCAAAAGACACATTGCATTAGGTACATCTGCAGCACAAGACGTTTTTAGAGTACTGAAGAGCAAAAACTTTACTTTGAGGCCTAGGTATGTCTGACCCGAGCCACGGTATTCTCCATTGCACTGCGTGCATGTGAAAGCTGGACACTGGATAAGGAAGACCCTAGGACAGCGGTTGCATTTGAATTGGGGGGGGGGGGGGGCGGAAGAAGAATGTTGAAAACACGATGGACTGCTAAAAGGACAAACCAGTCTGTATTGGAAGAAGTAAGGCCAAAGTGCTCCTTAAAGGCAAGGATGGCAAGACTTCTTCTTACATACTTTGAACATGTTGTCAGGAGAGACCAGTCCCTGGAGAAGGACATCATGCTTGGTAAAGAGGAGGGGGTGGGCAGGCATAAAGAGTAAAGCCTTTGATACGCTGGATGGACACAGTGGCTGTATCAGTGGGCTCTCGAACAATTATGAGGATGGCGCAGATCTGGCCACGTTTCATTCCCTGTTTGCATACGATCAGTATGGGTCGGAGGCGACTCAATGGCACCTAACAAGAACAAAGCTGCAATGTCAGAGACACATAGGGGGTGACCTATGAGGTTCCTTCAAGTTCCAGTATGTGGAGAAACATGCTCTACGTCTAGTATGTTGCCTTTGGAACAGAGCGGAACTTCCAAGTGGATGTGTCCAGCACCAGGTATCAATGGAAAGAGTTGAGGCTGGACATAAGGTTCAGGGAAGCAGAATCATGTCTTGTGGGGGTTTTGTGATCTCCCCCACAATACCCCACAACAGGAAGGTAGCTCAGAGAAGCCGGTGTAACTCAACTTAAGGTAACGTAAGATTACTAGTCCTATCAATCAATGCTCAGACTAGGAACTGAAGACCTGGTATAGGAATTCTCCGTTTGTGATTTTACCCTTCTTCCTATTGCTTCCTTAGTGTGAGTTTGAACTCATTTTGCTTTATTTAAGGATAGTATTATTTTCCCGAAGGTCTACTTTTGTCAAAACAGATAAAAGGGTACAGTTTTCTCTATTTGAGGTTACATAGCACTAACATTAAAGTGTTTCATCATCCAGCTCCCAAAATTTTATAAAGAGAATCTGGTTCATTTTTAAAGCTTAATATTGTTGTAGCATTTTTTCTTTTGTGTCTCTATATACTTTTATTTAATATTACTGTTTGTTATTTTAAATACAAAGACCCCAGAATCAGTTTTCACATTTTTTTAAATGACTGGCTCATAGAAATGATGACTACAATGCACTAGGAGTTCTACCCTAGGCTCATGATGTCTAAACCAACGAGTGGCAGTGGGGGAAATGAAGACGAGTAAGACAAAGGTACCCGTCATCAATAGTTTAGAGATCTGTAAAATGTTCATAATAAATGATACCCTGTGTGCAAAAGGCAAGCAAAGTCTTCCACCATTACCCCCTTCCCCTTAAATAAGAAGCTGTGTTAAGGTTAGCGAAATTGACTCCCACAAAGAGTTAAAGTGTCAGAAACTTACAGGGGCAGTTCTTCTTGGTCCTCAAGGTTCGCTTTGAGTCAGCATTGCAATGATGAAAACGAGTTATTATTGTTTTTTTAGCACAATTTACAAAGCTGAATATTTTCTGACTCATAAATTCTATCAGCACAGGTGCTGCATACATGGAGTTTAGAGGTAAATAAACCAAAAGGCCAAAGGCATTACCATCAAGTTGAGTCTGACTCATAGCAACCCTCTAAAGACAGGGTAAAACTGCCCTGTCAGTTTCCACGACTGTAACTTTATGGGAGTAGAAAGCCTCATCTTTCTCCAGCAGAGCAGCTGGTGGTTGGTTAGCAGCCCAATTTGTACCTCCTATGCCACCAGGGCTCCTCCGAAGTGAACAATGAATGGGAAAAGTATATTAATCTCATCTCCAACCCAACCCCCTGTGAGATTATATGCTGGGAATCATCTTCTCAGAAGTGGGATGGATGTGTGAATGCTTGTGCTCCAAAGTTGTCCTTACCAACCTGTGGCACATCTCGGTGCTAGCCCATGCCAAAGTTCAGTCTGCAGAGAGGAGTGCGGTCCAAGGACACAAAACCTATCTGCGGGCATCAAAGCCCGTGCTTCTAAGCACAAAGATGAACTAGCTCATTTTATATGTAGAAATATTCTGTTTTTAAAATGTGTTCTTCATCTATGCACCAAAGCCTATTTGCTTTATATTTATCCATAAAAGAGAGAAAATATGTATTTCCAGGCTGTGATTTACCAACAGGGTATGCAGTCCGCATCTAGTTTCGTAAAATCGTGTTGCTTATGTGTAGCCCATATGAGTGTGCCGCCTCCCCACCCGAGAGGACCAGTGTACCCAGGCTACTTTGTTGTGGAAGCTACCTTTGCAGAGTACTGCCGCAGCTTAGCACACTGACAGGAGTGACCACACGCAGGGGGGGGGGGGGGGCTCTGTTGTAAATGCTGGTGAGTGCGGAGCAAGACACAGGGTTCTGCTACTTTTATTTTCTTAAAAAACAACAACAGCAACCAGACATTTCTTATATGTTCTAGAAAAGATTGCTGCCAGAAACAAATTGGTTTTCTAAGCATAGTTCACCCCATGTGCATAATGCGCTCCCACACTATTACCTTGGATAAATAACATTTATGGAGCTCCTACTACGCCAAGGAGCAGTGGTGGCCATGTGGGATAAGTGTTGGACTGCATACCACAACCACAACCCACGCACCAACCAAAAGCCACTACCATGATAACAATCCTATAAAGGGTTTTCACATGCAGACAACCTCATCTTTCTCCTGCAGTGGCTGATGGGTTTGAACTGCTGACCCTGCAGTCACTAGCCCAATACCTAACCCACAGCAACCAGAGCCCCATTCCCCTAAAGATTATAATCTGGACAACTCGATGGGGCCGTTCTATTTTGTCACATAGGTTCATTAGGAAGGGAAATGAACTCAACAACACCTAAGAACAATCTTGACCAAAGGAGGCCAGACAGATCAAGACTGGACTTTCTACTCCCGTCAACAATTATAGTCTCGGAAACCCACCGGGGGCTGGCTACGAGTCAGCAGTGACTCGATGGCAATGAGTTTTGTTTTATTTTTAGAGACAGTACAAGCAACAAGTAGTATAATCAACTACTACCATAAAGGCTGGCTGTTCAAACCCACCCAGTGACTGCATGATAGGAAAAACAAACAAATCATTCCCTTCAGGTCAATTCATAGCAACACTCTAGAGCAGAGTAAAACTAACCACCCCTTTGCTTTCTAAGACTTCAACTATTTATAGGAACAGACAGCCTTATCTTTCTCCCAGAGAGCAAGTGGTGGGTTCAAATAGCCAGCAACTCACTGTTCAACCCATTATGCCATTGCAGTAGAAAGTTCTAGCAATCCCCTCCTGTAAAGACCACAGCCCCCCCAAAACCCCTATGGGGCATCCTTGTAAGTCAAAACCCAACTTAACAGCACCTAATTCCAGCAGCTGCTAGGAAGGACAAAGTGACCACAGACAGGCCAGGTTGGGATCTTCACAATCATATGAGAGACAGGAGGCAACCAAAGAGTGCTGACTACAGGTGCTGCCCACCAACTGCAGCTCAAAGTTGGACATGGCTTTCAGTGTGCTACCGTGCTTTGTGTGCAGTATCTCATTTAGCAAAGTGTATTGGAAACACGCGGCATCTCATTTATAAGAAGATGTCTTGGTGGTACAGTGAGTGGTGCAGTGGTTAAGAGCTCGTTTCCTAGCCAGCAGGCTGGCACTTCGAGCCCATCAGCCTCTCCACGGGAGAAAGACGTGGCAGTCTGCTTCTGTACGGATTGTAGCCTTAGAAATGGACCTATTTGCTCACTGAGCATTGGAGATGAGCTGACAGCTAAGGTTAAGATGGAAAAGGAGGATTTCTGGTAGCACGATGTTTAAGCGTGCAGCTGCTAACTGAGAAGTCTGCTAACTGAGAAGTCCCAGTGGCTCCAAATGGGATAAGATCTGGCTCTCTTCTCCCATAAAGATTACACCCTAGGAAAATCTAAGAGATTCCATTTGCCACATAAGGTGTCCAAACAAAAGCAATTTGAGGTCACAGAGCAACATCAATGAGGGGTCCCCGGGCAATGAAAACTGTTGATGTTTGACCACTAATCAAGAATTGGTGGTTTAGGCTGGCCCCAGCACCATAAATTAAGTGGATTCCTGCCCCTTCCCCGAAAAGAATTTGTTCCAAAGGATGACATTGACTCTGCAGCTCCGGGAGATGAACATGTCTGATCAGAGCACACGGGAGCAGATGAAGGGGCAGGAGGAGAGAGTGGAGCACAGCCTGGCCCACCAGGCCGTGATGATGATGTTCCTGAGTAGAGCAGCCAGTCCACAGAGAGAACAACATGGCTGGCCCCACTATGAGAAATGATGCCAATCAGTGACTAAGGGTGATACAGAGGACAGCACCGGAGACACAGTGTGGGAATTGCACCTGACCTGATCCCATCACACCGAGGCAAATCACTGGGGGAATGCAGCGGAACAGCAAGGGAATGGAGTGGCAAGGTCCCCAGGGAATGCTGAAAGTGGACTTTGGGGCCAGGGCGTGGTGCCCCAACAGACTGGACTGGAAAACGCTCCTAAGGGCCAGCAAACGATCCCCGAACTAACTACAAGCTTTTCTCTTGTGAACTGTTTTGTTCTGTTCTTTGTCAGTGGTTTGTTTTGGTTGTTTTGTTGTCTGGTTGTATACTGTTGCTTTGTTTTCCTCTGTCTTGTTTTCATGCATGTTAGTGTCTCCACAGGTCTGTCTGAATAGGACAGGCTGGATGAACTATCTGGAGGAAAAACAACGGGACCGACAGTTCCAGGGGGACTTGGGGTGGGGGGGTAGGGGGGGTAAGGAAGCGGTGTTAACAAACCCAGGGACAAGGGAAAAACATGGGGCCCCAAATGGTAGAGAAGGGGGAGTGGCAGGCATGGTGGGAAATGATCAAGGGTAAGGTTGCTTAGAGAAGAGGTATACTCTAGCCCAGGTGGCGACGAAGCATGGTAGTAGGGCAGGAGGAAAGTCAAGGGAGATGGAGGAAAGAGCTAGGAGTCAAAGGGCATTCATGGAGGTCTAGACAAAGACATGTACATGCAAATATATATAGGAGGATGGGGAAATAATAGATCTATGTGTCTATATTTATAGGTCAAGTATTAAGGTGGCGGAAGGACCTTGGGCCTCTACTCAAACACTCCCTCAATGCATGAATACTTTCTTTTATTAAATTGGAACTCTATGATGCTCACTCTCCCGACACAATGGCTGGAGCCAAAGTGGATGAACAAGTAAATGTGGTGAAGAAAGCTGATGGTGCCCGGCTATCAAAAGAGATAGTGACTGGGGTCTTAAAGGCTTGAAGATAAACAAGCGGCCATCTAGCTCAGAAGCAACAAAGTCCACATGGAAGAACACACCAGCCTGTGTGATCGAGTGGTCCCAAAGGGATCAGTTACCAGGCATCGAAGAACAAAAAATCATATCATTGACTGCACACCTCCATGATAGGATCGCTGAAGGCAAATGGGTGCATAAGCAAATGTGGTGAAGAAAGCTGATGGTGCCCGGCTATCAAAAGAGATAGTGTCTGGGGTCTTAAAGGCTTGAAGTTGAACAAGCGGCCATCTAGCTCAGAAGCAAAAAAGCCCACATGGAAGAAGCACACCGGCCAGTGTGATCACGAGGTGCCAAGGGACCAGGTATAAGGCATCATGCAAAAAAAACACAAACAAACGATATAAGTGTGTGTATGTATGTGTATATATGTGTATATGTATATAATGGGGAGGGAGGGGAAAATAAAGAGGACCTGATGTGAGGGGCTTAAGTGGAGAGCAAATGCCTTGAGAATGATTGGGGCAGGGAATGTATGGATGTGCTTTATACAATTGATGTATGGATATGTATGGATGGTGATAAGAGTTGTATGAGTCCCTAATAAAATGTAAAAAAAGAAAAGAGGAGAAAAAATGATTAGGGCAAAGAATGTACAGATGTGTTTTATACAATTGATATATGTATATGTATGAACTGGGATAAAAATTGTATGAGCCCCAATAAATTGTTACAAAAATTTAAAATAAATAAATATCTATATATCTATAAAAACAAAAAAGAATTGGTGGTTTGAAAACCCAGTGGCCCTGTAACAGAGGGGCTGCCAGGAGTTGGAATCACTTAGTTTGGGTTTGTGAGATAAATACTGTGCTTTGTTTTAATTGTAAACATATGAGAGTATTGAGGTTTAGAGAGGTAAGTGATTTGCACTCGGTCACATAGCTGTTTGAACATGGGTAGTTCACTCCCTATGCTTGAACTGGAGGTGGTATAAGAATGTTAATAATAAACTTGGTTAGACCAGAGGATGTACAGCGGTACAGATGGGAACTGGAAACACAGGGAATCCAGGGCAGATGAACCCCTCAGGACCAGCAGGGAGAAGGGCGAGACCGGGAGGAAAGGGGGGATAGAAAAGGGGAACCAATCACAAGGATCTACATATAACCTCCTCTCTGGGGGATGGGCAACAGAAAAGTGGGTGCAGGGAGATGCTGGGCAGTGTAAGGTAAGATAAAATAATAATTTATAAATTATTAAGGGTTCATGAGGGAGGGGGGAGGGGGGAGGGAGGGGGAGAGGAAAAAGGAAAATGAGGAGCTGATTCCAGGAACCCAAGCAGGAAGCGAATGTTGAGAATGATGAGGGCAATGACTATATAAGGATGCTTTACACAATTGATGTATGTATGGATTGTGGTAAGAGTTGTATGAGCCCCAATAAAATGACTTAAAAAAAGAATGTTAATAAATGGTATATTCAAAAGAATTCCGAGGTCCAATAAATTTGGGAAACGTTGGGTTAGGTTTCTTTTTCTGAGGCTTTTCAGAAATGTGAGGTCCTGGGAATCTCCAAGTAAGGGAGCTAGGTCTTAAAATTCAGCCATGGAATCGTCCTTGGCTAGGCACATGGCAAAGGAAATGCTGTGGCAGAAAGGATGGTCTTGGAGTAGGCGGAATCCAAGTTATAGGTACAGGTAAATCCAAGTTACAAGTACAGGTACAATGCAACTTTTATAAAACAAGTCTAATGTTTGCCAATTGTACATTTTTAGATATAATATTCCTATGGAGACAGCTATTAGCTTATGCTCATTAACCTGGAATTTTCTCAATTAAAATAGATTCAGTTATTATAAATTTGATCAATCTGAAATTCAATTCATTAGCAGGTAGTAAAAAAAAAAACACAAACAAAGCAGCAAGCCTATATAGAGCAAAGTTTCCCAAAGTAGGTAAGATTGCCGCCTAGGGGGCACAGGCCCTATTGAGGGGGGCTGCAAAAACAAAAAAGCAAAGACTTCTTCTTTGTCCTCGATTATGTCAAGGAAGCACTGAGTCATTGTTCTCTAAAGAGGGACTGGTAGGCCAAATAGACTTGAGAACCTACAGGTATAGGCTATTCTGCTGGTCCGTCAGTGTTTTCCATGTTCCTCATTGGAGCTTGAGAGTCAGGAATCTTTACATTGCCCTGGTATAGAGGAAGAACAGCAGCCCCCAAAGGGGTCCAGCAGTTAGTTTTGACTTTTTCATTGAAACCCATTCAAAAGTACTGCCAGATACTGATGCAACAAGACACAAATTTAATTATTCAATATCATTTTTATACTAAATATATTTTGCTCCCTTCTTTAGCAGACATTTGCAAATAGGTCATGTGGTTGAGTCCTGCAGATCCCAACTAGCCACCAAAACTGTGGTGGTTTGCAGACAATATAATATAGCAAAGTTTCTAGTGCTGGATTTTATAACCAGGGCTCCTTTAAAACAGAAAGATGGACAATTTTCATTTCTCTGACAACAGAAAGTAAACATTTACCCGCCTACACACATACCAGTTCTGCGGTCTTTTATATATTGCTATCCCTGGAGCTCTGTGGTGCCATGTATGGTATGAAAAAGGATATTACAATAATAAGAATGCATTTTCCCTCCCTGTGCTGCCTCTTGTCATTTCGTTTTCACATAACCTAATTCTTATTCTGATCAGAGAAGAAGGCCCTGCAAACCAAGGTTTTCTTAACACCGTCTACATCTAACCACACTCAGGCACAGGCAGAAACACAGGTCTCCTGCTTCCTAATTATACATTTTACAGATGAGCTTCCTGGGCTGCTCCTGATGCAGGGCAGGAATAAAATAGCTTTTGTTTTCTCAGATTTATTTCAAAGACCTCATCATTAAATGCCATTTGGGGGCCAATACATATCAACGGAAGGCAAAAGAAAACACACTGATAAAATAAGGAATCAAGGAAATTTGCTTCTGACAAATCTGTGATGGCTTTTTCTCTAAAGGACATATTTTAAATACATACACATGCACACACAGGAGGGAGGCAGAACGAGAGGGAAGGAGGAGAAGGGCGGAAGAACACAAGGATTTTATTTCAAAATGACTTTTGAAATACATGGGGACTTCAGCAAGTTCATGGGGGCAATTCCATGACCAGCAGTTCTCAACCTGTGGGTCGCAACTCCTTTGGGGGCCTAACAGCCCTTTCACAGGGGCCACCCGATTCTTAACAGTTGTAAAATTATAGTTATGAAGTAGTAACGAAAATAATTTTATGGTTGGAGGGTCACCACGACCTGAGGAACTGTATGAAAGGGTCGCGGCATTCGGAAGGTTGAGAAGCACTGTAATCTCATTGTTTCCGTGAAGTTTTCGAAGCCCCTGCCTATAAGAAATTCCTCTCCAGAGAGAAAGAAGAACTTGAAGATATGGCTGGAAATGGATACGGACAGCTGAGGGTAATTGAAAAGTCAGACCAATCGATTGGGTTGTCCGTTTTTATGGCAGAGGGGCGGGGGGCGGGGCATGAGAGAGAGGTGATGATGTAACAAAAAATTGTCCAATACTTTCAGAGTCCGGTAAATTATGCTATTTCTCTCTCACAGCATGGATGAATTGGCTCATGAAAGTAAAAAGAGGGAGGGAGAATTCTGTGTAGGGCTGGTATAAATAGCCAGAGAGGTGGAAATTGGAAACTAGCTTTTTATCATTGCTGGTTTCTAAAAAATCAGCCTGCTTGTACCTTCCTCTACATATGCAAAGTGGTGTGTGTGTGTGTGTGTGTGCATACATGTAGGATCCACAACTTGTTGGCTATTACATAATAGGAATAATAGCAGTAACTTCTAGAATATCCTTGATTGACTTCTGAATTCTACCATAATCAAATGAAAATGCCATTTAATCCTTTACAATCATTTCCTCAGGAAATCAACACCAAATGCCTTACATTTAGGAATATAAAAGAGAACCATCCATTTCCTATTTCTTCTCTGAAAATGGCTGCTGTCCCCATGAGGCAGGGGCATAAAAGACTGCCAGATACATTGTGTGCACTGCTTATGGAACGGACTGCCTGCATCTAAAGCCTGCCGTGCCGACGTGGTCTCCAGTGTGCTGTTTGACTTTCTAGGTCCGGGTTTTCTCCTTTGTACGATGGGGGCATTAACAGCATTGATGTAATAGACTTCGGTGAGGATCTAATAAGCCAGTCTTCATAATGAACTTAGAACAATGTCTGGAAACACAATATCAGAATATGTTTAATACGTAGCTCTAATGGTAAATACCAGAAAGAGGGAGAGAACATGTTCCTGCCCTTGAACAAGCTGACGTGTTAATAATTTAAATAACATCATCTTTCTTTGCCAAACACAGAAAATTCCCATTTTACAAATGGGGAGTTTGAAGCAACTGGAAGGTATATATAATTTTTTTCTTTTTAGGTGCAAAAGAGCTGGTTCTGATTCAGAAGGAACCAACTAAGTACAATAGAGCAAAACCCTACCTATCCTGTGCCGTCCTCTGCTTCCCCAGGTGCTGGTCTCTCCTGACAGCACATCCAAAGTACATGAGACAATGTCTTGCCACGCTAGCTTCCCAGAAGTATTCTGACTGTACTTGTCCGAAGACAGATTTGTTTGTTTTTCTGGCAGTCCACAGCATTTGCAATATCCTTCACTGATGCAATAATTCAAATGCATTTTGAATGACGGTGTCTCCGCTCTTCTGCATCAAGTATTTGCAGACGTGCAGCTTTCTTCTCCTCGGGATGCCCCCACAGTGGGCATGCACTACGTGTTTGTGACCTGCATGGGATTGATCGAGGTCCAGGCCCTAACCGAAAGGTAACCCCAGAGAGAAAGCCTTCTTTATTCCAGTTTCACTCCTTGTATGGATCCTAATCACTGGAGAAGACAACTGGCACATTGAATCGCTTTGTTTTTCCAATGGTTGTATTTTAAGGATGGGAAGTATGTGTTGCGTGTCGGGAACACTCGCTCATTTAAAAAGCGCTACTGATCTAATGATGACGGAGTGAGGGCTGGAAAGTCACCAGACAGTATAGCACACTGACTTCCACCAGCCCTTTCTTTCTTTTTCATCTTTTTTTTTCAGTGAATGAGAGTGAGTGAGTGAGAGAATGAGTGAGTGAGTGAGTGAGTGAGTGAGAGAGAATGAGTGAGAGAGTGAGTGAGAGAGTGAGAGTGAGTGAGAGAGTAAGAAAGTGAGAGAATGAGTGAGAGAGTGTGAGTGAATGAGTGAGAGTGTGAGTGAGTGAGTGAATGAGAGAGAGAGTGAGTCAGTGAGTGAGTGAGTGACAGAGAATGAGTGAGTGAGAAAATGAGTGAGAGAGTGAGTGAGTGAGTGAGAAAATGAGTGAGTGAGTGAGAAAATGAGTGAGTGAGAGAGTGAGTAAATGAGTGGGTGAGTGAGTGAGAAAATGAGTGAGAGAGTGAGTGAGTGAGAGAGAATGAGTGAGAGAGTGAGTGAGAGAGTGAGAGTGAGTGAGAGAGTAAGAAAGTGAGAGAATGAGTGAGAGAGTGTGAGTGAATGAGTGAGAGTGTGAGTGAGTGAGTGAGTGAGTCAGTCAGTGAGTGAGTGAGTGACAGAGAGAATGAGTGAGTGAGAAAATGAGTGAGAGAGTGAGTGAGTGAGTGAGAAAATGAGTGAGTGAGTGAGAAAATGAGTGAGTGAGAGAGTGAGTGAGGGAGGGAGTGAGTGAGTGAGTGAGTAAATGAGTGGGTGAGTGAGTGAGAAAATGAGTGAGTGAGTGAGTGAGAGAGGGAGTGAGTGAGAAAATGAGTGAGTGAGTGAGAAAATGAGTGAGTGAGTGAGTGAGGGAGGGAGTGAGAAAATGAGTGAGGGAGTGAGGGAGTCTCCACCAGCCCTTTCATAAAGCAGGTGCGGATCCCATGTGTGCTGGAAGATAACTGAGCCCCATAAAGTTTCCAATGGATGAGTTCGACCTCAAAAAGAAAGAAAGAAAGAAATCGATCTCCAGCCCTCTCGTATAATTCACCTCTGAATGGGTTCATGCCTCCAGTTTTTCAGTGAGCAGTCAAGCACACTAATCATCTGCACCACCAGAGATCCAACCTACTGCTGCTGAGTTGGCCCAGGCTCAAAGTGATGCTGCAGGACAGAACAGAACTGGCCCTCAGGGTTGGGAGAAACACTGCCACATCGTTTTCCCAATGAGTGGTTGCAGCCCAATGCTTACCTTACCACTCACTAATGGGCCTGGTGCACCTCGATGTGGACTGCACAAGCTGCCTTGCTTTGAAAAAAAATTCACCTCGTTTGCATCCTGCCATCTGCAAGGAAATGTACTGTCCAGAAATCACAGTAAAAACGTCAGTATTCTCAGTCTCATACTTTTGTCATAAAGGAAAAAAAAACCCATGTTATGCTCAAAGACAGGGCACATGTACAAGGAGAATGCGTAAAGTATGTGGGAAAAGGCCGTTATCTTTTCCCACACTCTTTTTGCAGCCCCCTTCATATATGTTTTTTAACACTGGTAAAGGCAACTTTTCAACTTGTGACATCCAGCTAAAAGTTACGCCAACTCCAGGGACTTTTGTTAGTATTCTAATAAGCAGCGTTGTCCAAAAGCACAAGCTCTGCCATACATCATCGGACAGGACAATATGAGTCTTTTTTCTCCACATACAAGGTATCATTTAACCCAAAAGCTGTGTAACTGAGGCTACATTCCGAAATTCTCTAAACCTCCATCTTCCTGTCTGTAAACGGGAGATCCGTGTATGATTCACTTGATGGGGCAATTTTACAGGTTACATACCTGGAAAGCACGTAGCGTGGTGATAGAACGCTGAGTGTTCATCATTTTGGGTTGTAACATCAGCAACGGGATCTGATGCTGATTTACTAGAGCGGTCTGAAATGGATGTGCTTTGTGACGATACAGTGACGAACTGCATCAGGAAGCCAGAGGCTTCACTCCCCATGCAGAGGGACACCTGCCCAGCCCTCCATTCGCCCCTCCCCGATTCCAGGGGCACTGCAGCAGCTGCAGGCTCCAGCATGCAACTGCCAGATGGAGGAGGATCAGCCCCGCAGAGCCAGTAAGGGAAATCCCGCGTGTGCGCAAAGCAGAGGGTTGGAGTGCCTGGCGGCAGAACATTCAGCAACAAAACTGGCTGCTTCTTCAACGGCAGCAGTAGATGTCTAATATTTTAAAATGGTAAATAAAAACTGTATGAAACCTTTCTGAATGACTTTATCTTTTGTCTACAGTTGTCCACTCACATCGCTCTTGTTCTTGTTTTTGAATAAAGGTTTTTTTGGCATATAATTCACATACCATACAGTTCAATACACTGCACTTGATCTTATCCAATAGGCTAAGAAAGCTACTACAGAGTTGGGCAATCATCACCACAATCAATGATCAATTACAGACCCATTTCTTCATATTTACTAGCTTTTCTTTCTTTTTCTTTCTTTATTATGACTAGCTCGTTATTACTATTTCTTCATCATGACTAGCTCATTTTCCCTCAACCTTCCCTGCCGTAACACTGAGGAATGATGAATCTAGTGTTTGCTCTTAGGTGTCATCAAGCCGGTTCCGACCCACAGCAGCCCCATGCATAACAGAGGGCCACACTGCCTGGTCCCGTGCCTGCCTCACGATTGTTCCTCTGCTTGAGAACATTGTGTCAGTTGTGTTCCACTCCATTCATCTATTTCCTCTCTTCATGCATTACTTAGCTTGGATTTCATACCAAAAATACCCCCCAAAAAACTGACAACAAAGTGAAACACAGAAAAATTTCAATCTGAAAGGAAGCAGAAGATAACACAGGAGTGAACTAAGAGAGAGAGACACACACACACAAAGAGAGAGCGCGAGAGAATCTCAACATGGCCCACCCAGCCTTGGAGAAGATATCCCTGCAGATATCAGAGCAGCCAATGCACAGAGAGGACCGTAGGGTCAGCCTCACCACAAGACATGGCAGTCCCTCACTGAACCACAGTGCTACAGGGGCAGCACTGGAGACACTGTGCGGAAGGTGTGCCTGGTCTTCTGCCCAAACACAGGGGGTGAAACAGAAAGGGAGAGCAAGGGGGCAGTCAGGGAGCAAAGTAACCAAGTCCCCGAGGAAACCCAAAAATAGACTTCTGACTTGGGGAGCAGGGCCTGGCAACTTCATCAGAATTGATCAGAAAACATACAAAAGGGTGAGCAGACAAACCTGGAACTATCTATTGTTTTTTCCCTTGTTTTGTTCATTTGTCTTTCTGCTGCCCTGTCTAGCTGTATAAGATAGGAAGGACCAGTAATCCCGAGGAGAAAACAATGGGACTGGCAGTTGCGGGGGAGGGGGGGACATGGGAGCGGAGGGGGCAGGAAGATGGAGAGGGGAGCCAACCCATTTAGGGGTAAGGGAACAATAAGCGATCTAAAATCGATCGATGGTGAGGAGGGTGTATAATGCCTAGTGGAGTTAGTCAAGTGAAATGTATCTGAACGGAATTACTGAGAGCCGAAGGGAGGGTGAGCATGCGAGTGGAATAGGAGGAAGGTGAGAAGAAATAGAGGAAAGAAATAGGAGGCACAAGCTATTCATAGAGGTATAGCTACAGGCAAGTATATATGTAAATATACTCATTTATAATGAAAGGGCTAGAGACCAATGTACCATATATACTCATGTATAAGTCGAGTTTTTCAGCACTTTTTTTTTTTCATTTTAGTAGGGACTGTTACAACTCTTGTTACAATCCCTAATTCAATTGTATCCGACATATTCATACTTATATTCCATTGTTCTTTTCACATATTCATACGTATATGCCATTGTTTTTTTCTACACATTTACTTTCCATTAAGCCCTTGGGATCAGCTTCTCGCTTCCCCCCTTTCCTCGCCCCCGGCCCCGGCCCCAGCCCCAACCCCCCTCATGGCTCCCTGAAAGATTGTTGATTATTTTCAAATCTCACTCCAACCGCCATCCCCCTTCCCCTCTGGTTTCTGTTGTCCTTCCCCCTGACTGGGGGTGTGTGGTTATGTGCCATTCATCGCAATTGGTGCCCCACTCCCTCCCCTCTTCTCCCCCTCTTCCCTCTACTCCTTTGGTATCTCTAGTCCCATTCCTGTTCCTGGGCTCCATGTGTTGTGAGCTTTATCTCTTGCCTATACCTATGTACATGCTCCTGTCTAGTCTAGATTGGGAGGTGGAACGGCCATTCTCACCAATGCATTTTTGTTTTTGTTTACTGTTGTGAGTCTTCTGATGCCCATCACCCAATCTCGATAACACCTCACGATTGCACTGGCTGGTGTGCTTCTTCCATGTGGACTTGTTGCTTTACTGTTGGATGGCCGCTTGTTTAACTTCAAGCCTTTAAGACCCCAGACATGGGACACCATCCTCTGTCTTCACCACATCTGCTTATGCACTCATTTTGTCTTCAGCAATCTTGTGTGTGGGGTGGGTGGGGGTGGGAGTGGGGGGTTGGGGGTGAGCATCGCAGAATGCCAATTTGTTCGAACAATGTGTTTTTGTATTGAGGGGAGGTATGAGCTGAGGCCCAAGGCCTGTCTGCAGCTTCAGTGTATTGTCTTATAAATATATGTACATAGACTCATACTACTATTGTTATGAATTAATGAATTTGCGTAAATACATACCTCTGTTAATCTCCCTATCTATGGCTTTGCTTCCTAGAGCTTGCCTCTGCTTCCTTTAGCTTCCTCCTGCCCCACCATCATTATCTCCCTTCTTCCACTTCTTGGTGCTTCCTCTCCACTAGCTTGGTGTTGCTCTAATACTCACAGGATCTCTACCCTCTCCTAGATGTTGGTTCTGCTTCCCTAGTTGTTCCCTGTCCATGAAGCTGTCTGCTCACCACACCCTTCTCCCCACCTTGTTCTTCCCCCTCTACCTTCGGGGCCACTGGCCCCATTGCCTTCTCCCCAGGCTTCCCTCCCATGGTCCAACCCATATAATTAGGCAAACCACCCATGACCTAGTCCAAACAACGAGTAAACATACGGTTGAAGAAAGTAAAGCAGAGCTAAAAAGATAGAGAAAAGACTAACATGGCTTGTGTTAAGCAGGAGAGGGTGCCTCCACCCTCCCAGTCAGAGCTGTAGACATGAAGTGTGCACTGCCCTGGGGCTGTCTACTTGAGGCACTACGCGGCACACTCAGTGCCTGGGAAGGGAGGAAGGTTCTGGAGTCGGGGGCCAGCTACGCAGAGGCTTTCCTCCCAGGTGAGGGGCTGAGTCGGCTGGATCGGGCAGGTCACAGGGGCCATTTGTATGGCTCTTTGTTCCAGAAACCAGAGAACATGGTGAAGGCAGTCTAGGGGCCATCTGTCCAGAGTCCTTGGTAATGAGGAATGCAATGTAGGAGAACTTCATGAAGCCAGTAATCTGTTCCCCAATGTCTCCTGTTGTCTATCAACCAAGGGCACCACTGAACTTTCATCTTCTAGTTCAGATAATCCATAGTTTCATCTCCCATGAAATTGTACAACCTGTCCATATCTCCACAGTGTATCAGAAACGATTACACATATGAGCTGAGCAGCTTGAGGTACTGGGTGTTCAGGACTGGGTAGATGCAGCAGTACTGGAGCAGCGTTGGGGGGATGCCCAGGGCCTTCTGCAGGTAAGAGCTATTTGAGGTAGGTAGGTGGGGGTTATACTGATGATGAAAGCAGGCGGCGGTCCAGGGACATCCTATCCCTAGAACGCAGCAATATCTGATGTCCACCTGAATGACAGATGAATGAAGATATCCAAATTCTGGACCATGATGGTGGTGGCCTGAGCCGCTGAAGGTGGGCCAGGGAATGATGTGTCATGGCTCTGGTTATGAACTCACTCTTGGGTACCAGCATCAAACAGGTCTGAGGAAGCAGTTGCTAGGCAGACACCAGATAACTTAAACACCTTTTATTCTTTTCCAAATGGACTGAACATATTATGACATTTCAAAATCTATCAATTAAAATTATGTACAAAAGGATGCTATGAAAGGTACAGTGGTAATTACATTAAAAAACAAAGCTATTGCTAAATGTTGGTATGTACTACAACTTTTTTGAATGATGCTTATCAAAGAACCTGTAGCTTTGGTAAGCTGTTTGAAAAACAATGTGAAGGCAATCAGAAGCTTCAGACATAACTGTGAAGGAAGAGGAAGCAGTCATAAAATCACATCACATTTAATAAGAAAGTCCATGATCATCTTAGATTTCCCCTGCCTCAGCCCTGGAATGAGCCTTTTCGTCAAGGACTTCTGATTGCTTTTCGTGAAGAATGGTCATTAGAGGCTAACTTCTAGGCCCTGAATCTACTCACTGCTCTTGGCCCTCAAAGTGGACAGGACGAGGGAAGGTGAAAACACATACACAGCCATGTTGTTGTTGACAGGTGCCAGCGAGTCGGTTCTGACCCATAGCCACCATATGCACAAAAGACTGAAACACTGCATGGTCCTGTGCCATCCTCACAATTGTTCTTATGCCTGAGCCCACTGAAGTCGTGTCCTTCTATCTTATGGAGGGATTTATTTTTCGTTGCCCCTCTACCTTACCAAACATGATGTCCTTCTCCAGGGACTGTTTCTCTTGACTTTTCCAAAGTAAGTAATCCTTACAATCCTTGCCCAAGAACCACACACACACACACACACAAAGTCTGATCTAAGAATTCTGAAAATGAAAGGTTAAAAGAGGTAGATGCAAAGGGTTCCCTCTGGTCCTAAATGGGGAAATTACAGGTTTAAAATAATGATAATAACGAGTTACAACCCAATGAATAAAAAGCAAACAAATAAATGCAGTCATCCAACTGCTTCCAGCTCATAGAAACTGTACAGATTTCTAAAATTATAAGCTCTCTGGAAACAGACCGCCACGTCTTGCTCCTGCAGAATGGCTGACAGGTTCGTTTGCAGCTAAAAGCTTTGAGCACTAAGCTACCAAGACTCCTTAGTGAACAAAATGACAATCTACAAATTCTTCTGATATAAATAAATGGGTAAAAATAAATGGAGAAGGGAAACCTCATCCTTATAGTGAAATGTCAATGACAAATATATTTAGCAAATATCATTAATAGATGCTAAAGCCTGCAAATGAAATTCTCATCAGACATAAGGTGTTCAGAGTTCCCCACTATCAATAAATTACTCATTTACTTAAGGAAAAGAGTAAAACTTTCCAGGTTAAAGGAGGCTAAATGATATGACAATTAAATGTGACATGTGAAATTGAACTCTGGAATGAGAGGAAAACTAAAAACATTATGGACCCCTATAGAATAGCTATCAACCCCGAGGGGGGGAGGAATGAGGAGCTGATACCAAGGGCTCAAGTGGAAAGCAAATGTTTTGAGACTGATGATGGCAACCAATGTACAAATGTGCTTGACACAATGGATGTATACACGGATTGCGATAAGAGTTATACGAGCCCCCAGTACAATGATTTAAATTAAAATAAAATAAGAATAGCTATCAAACCAAGGAGAAATGCCTCACTTTATCCACTATACCTTAGCTATTTATGCAGAATTCTCTCTCTTGGCACACGCATGCTAGTTTGTGTACTTAGGAGCAAAGGAGAACACACATGCTAGTGTATTTAATATGTACTTATACATACATCCACACAGCCACACCTATGCACCACTGTACCAGCTGCCATTGAGCTGAGCCTGAATCACAATGACACTATGTGTGCAAGAGTAGATTTGTGTGCCATTGGGCTTTTCAGAGTTGCTCTTTTGGAAGCAGGTCGCCAGGTCTTTCTTCTGAGGTACCTGGAGGTATATTCAAACCTTCCATTCCATCCCATCCCTTCAGTAGCTTGGTATACATCACGTGGGTACTTCTACATATATACATTATTTTAAAAGTACTACAGATTCTATTTCAACTCATAGTGAGCCTGCTGGGTGGCGTAGAATTGTCTAAGGCTTTCACCTGTATGGGAACGAAGTGTCGCATCTTTCTTCTTCTTCAGGGGGAGGGGTTTGAATTGCTAACATTTTGGCTGTCAGCCATGCACTGAACTACCGTGCTGCCAGGGCTCCTTACAAGTATACAAATAGTTGGTAAATCACAGAAAGGGTATTTTTCAGTGTCTTTTTGTACCATTTTTGTGACTTTTCTGTAAATTTAAATATTTATGAAAATAAAAATTATAAAAAGTCCTATCAAGTGTAAGCCCGCCAAGTATGTAATATATGCACATGGTAATAACTCAAATGTCATAAAAAGATATCCAATCTATCAAGGACCTTGCTCTTATAACCTAGACCACTGGTCACCTTCTCCAGGTGAACCATTGTTAATAGTTTTGTGTGTGGTTCTCTAGCAAGCATCTGGGAGGGCACATGTGGGTATGTGTACCTATTATTTTTTAAATCCATGAGGGAATATACTATATTTATTGTTTCACATTTTTTACTCTTTCCCCTTTAGCGCTATTTCCTGGAGATTGTTCATTTTTCATGGGCAACAAACTTGAACGGACATTTCTCCAAAACAAAAAAAAGCGATAGAGCAGAGGATGTACACTGGTGCAGATGGGAGCTGGAGGCACAGAGAATCCAGGGAGGATGATCCATTCAGGACCAAGGGTGTGAGGGGTGATACTGGGAGCGTAGAGGGTGAGTGGTTGGAAAGAGGAAACCAATTACAAGGATCTACATGTGACCTCCTCCCTGGGGGACAGACAACAGAAAAGGGGGTGAAGGGAGATGCCAGACAGGGCAACATATGACAAAATAATAATTTATAAATTATCGAGGGTGTGTGAGGGAGTGGGGAGTGGGGAGGGAGGGGAAAAAAGAGGACTTGATGCAAAGGGCTTAAGTGGAGAGCAAGTGCTTTGAAAATGATGAGGGCAAAGAATGTACAGATGTGCTTTATACAATTGATGTATGTATGGATTGTGATAAGAGTTGTATGAGTCCCTGATAGGATGTTTAAAAAAAATAGTACTACAGGACACTCGGTCCTGCTGTGGATGCCATCATGTAGATTCTGAGTCATAGCAACATTACAGGACGGAGTGTCTCAGAGCTGTAAGCTTGATGGAAGCAGACTGCTAAACCGTCCTATAGAGCAGTGGTGGGTTGGTTGGCTAGCTAGTGGGGTCAGATCACAGACCTATTGCTAGTCCGCAAGCACTAGGATCAGGGCTATTTGCAATTTTACTAAAAAACAAAACAAACCCAAGCTCATTGCCAACAAATCTCAGTTCTGACCCAGTGACCCTATAGGGCAAGAAAGAACTGTCCCTGTGGATTTCTGAGATGGTAACGAGTTTAGAAAGCCTCATCTTTCTTCTGTGGTGGGACTGGTGGGTTCGAACTGCTAAACTCGGCTTTAGAAGTCCAGTGTGAAATCCATTAAGCCACCAACGCTCCTTATTGAAATTGAACTAGGGAAATAAAAATCAAAACCTTAATGAGGTATCATGTCACACCCACTGGGATGGTTATTATTTTTAAAAAATGGAAAACAAGTGTCAGGAGGATGTGGAGAAAGTGGAACTCTTTCATTATTGGAGCATTATTATTCACAGTAGCTAAAAGGTGGGACAACCCAGCGGCTGTGTATACAGTGTAGTATCATTCTGTCCCCAGAGGAATGGACTTCTAATGTATGCTATAAGATGCATAAACTTGAAAACATTATGGAATACATTTTATAAGTGAAAAAAGTCAGACACAGAAGGACACATGTTATGTAATTCCAATTAAATGAAATACATGTTGTTAGGTGCCATCGAGTTGGTTCCAACTCATAGTGAACCCATGTACAAAAAAGAAACACTGTTCAGTCCTGCACCTTCCTCACAATTATTGTCGTGTTTGAGCTGACTGTTGCAGGCAATCCGACATGTGCCAATCCATCATGTTGAAAGCCTGCCTCTTTTTCACTGTCCCTCTGCTTTGCCAAGCATGATGTCCTTTTTCAGCAACTGGTCTCTCCTGACAACGTGTCCAAAGTATGGGACACAAAGTCTTACCATCCTTGCCTCTATGGAGCATTCTGGCTCTACTTCTTTCAAGATAGCTTTGTCTTTCTTTTGGCTATCCATAGTACTTCCAATATTCTTTGCCAGCACTATAATCCAAATGCTTTGATTCTTCTTCGGTCTTACTTATTGAATGGCCAACTTTCATACGCACATGAGGTGACTGAAAATACTATAGCTTGGATCAGGCACACCGTAGTCTTCACAGCAACATCCTTGCCTTCGACACCTGAAAGAGCTCTTGTACAGATGTACCCAATGCAGTGTGTCCTTTGATATCTTGAATGCTGCTTTCGCAAAATGAATTATGCATCCAAGCAGGATGAAATCCTGGACAATTTGAATCCTTTCTCCATTTATCATGATGCTACCTATTGAAATACTTAAGAGTAGGTAAATATACAGAGACAAAAAAGTAGATTAGTGGTTACTGTGGGCTGACATCGGTAAAAAGCCAAGGGGTAGCGAAAAAGAGGAAGAGCTTTGACAGGATAGATGGACACAGTGACCAGGCTCAACAATGGGCTCAAATGTAGGACAAAGGACTGGGTAGGGTGCTACTGTGCACAGGGTCACTATGAGCTGGCACTGACTCTAAGGCACCTAAAAACATGGCTGAAGGAGGAGGAAGTAGCCTTTTCTATTGCTTCTTGTGTGCAGAGCTTTTGCTTAGGGCGATGAAAGAGGTCTGGAAATAAATAGTGGCCACAGTTGCATGTGTGTAATTAATGCTACTAGATGCACTTGAACATGATTAAAATGACACATATTATGTGTTACATAGTTTGCCCCAATCCAAACTTCTTGGGTTGCCGGAGGCCAAGTACCTTGGCATTGATTCCAAAATGGTGTTCCACTAGGGGGTGCAGGCAGGTGGTTAGGAAGCCACAGTGACGGGGAGAAGGAGAAGGGCAGGATAAGTAGAGGTATCTCAGAAGGCCACGCTGGGAGGATCCTAACCCAGATGTCTGGGAGTCTTGTTTTATGTCTCATTGGCTTTGGGGCAGGATTCGCTTATGCATTTCTGAAGCCTGTTTATAATATGATTCAGCATGCCCACCCCCACCCCCCATTAAATCATCTACTGTTATTGAGTAGCTAAGAAAGCAGGAAAATCAACCTGAAGATTTTTCACTCATATGTCACAAAAGGGGTAATGAATTCAGCCAGCTCAAAATGAAGTTGACAAGCCCACCGTGTAGCGTTTCATGTGTTCCTATAGGCTCTCCCCTCTGATTACACTGAAACTAATTACTCAATAAATAATGTTTGCAGCTCCACCTCATTTTTTCAGTGCCAAAGTCTAATTTACATACTAATGGTGGTATATTTGCCTATAATAGATGCACTGTATGAAAGTAAGTATAATAAATGAATAACCATTTAATTGTAAAGTTACTAGGTTTCCAGGAAAAAAATATCTAAATGAAACAGCCAGTGAAACTACTTATTCGGCATTAGGAAATAAAACTAATCACAGGCTGTGGTTGCAGTATGGCTTGGTAATGGGCACGTCTCACTCCTCCCATAGAGAACTGTAGAGACACCAGTGGGAAGAGCAGTGGTCCAGCCACAGGGCAGTGATCCAGGCTGGAAACCTGTGCACAATCCCTAAACGGTACAGATGTTCTCCTGGGTTCCAGGAGACTGTCAATCACATTTCTCGCTCAGTTCCTAGAATCTATTCCCCAATAAGGGTGTGTTCTCACAACCCACAATAACACCAAGAAGCTCCTCATCCAGGGATATCACTTCCTTTGAGGGTAATATAAAAACACAATAAACAAAATGTGTTTCTCACTTCCTCTTTTTGTGAGAAAGGATAAATGGCAGAAAGGATTTTCAGTGCAGCAGGTGTTCAGCTAACAAGGCGCTAATTGGGAAACTGGGTGAGAAAAAAATGCTACAAAGTAGAAATTTTCATCATCTTACAAGAGGACAAATGAATTATCTTCAGAAGATGCAAACGTTATGGGAATATCATGGTAAACATGCAAATGTAAGTTCACAACAGTGAAAAAAAGAGATGCTACGGTGCTGATCACTCCACCAGAGCACTGAGAGAGCACCATCATGTTCAAGACTGTGAAAGCTTTAAGTGAACAGTGCAAACCATCTTTCCATAGCACCCTCTCGTCTCATTCCCACCTAAATCTACACACGAGGAAGAGCTTTCAAACGTCCAAATGTGGATATTTGAGTCTAAGGTTTTTTTCTTCAGTTTTCAGTCTTTAGTAAAGAAGGAAATCATTTTCTGCCTAAAGTAAAGAAATATCCTGGAGAAGAGATTTTTGGGAATTCTAACAACTCTTTCTCCCCCCACCCCACCCCAAATAAATTGCAGTTAGCATTTCATAGTGATTAGAATTTGCAAAAAAAAATTTCCTTCCCCGCCACTGGCCCAGACATCGCTGTTAATAAAGTGCTTTTTTTTCTGGCAGAAGCTTCAAACTTATATTCTCCTTTGGCCTTTGTAGTCTGTTCTCTTACAGCGATTCCAGAAGATCAGCACCAACCCAGGTTCCACGCCCTCCACCCCCACTCCCACCACATGACAGCAGCATTGATTCTGCCTCACAGCAACCCTAAAAGACAGAACTGCCTGCTCCTTTGGGCAAGTTTGTGAGCGACTGACTGTAAGTCCTTCTTCCCAGAGGGACGGATGGGTTTGAACTGCAAATCTTGAAGCTAGCAGCCCATGTCTAAACCAACTGCATGATCAGGGTTCCTTAACCCAGGTGAGCACCCGCTACCCAACAGCTTACTTGCTAAGACTATGACCTCTCCAGTCTTAGCCTCTCCGGGGCCACCCTCTCAAAGGGATTTAGCTTTGGCTAATGTTCCACAACAAACAACCTTTTTCTTTCTTTTGAAAATGTCTACCTTGGGCTGAGTGGTCACTTGGGCATGGCCAGACTTCCAGCCACATGTGCATATGAGGGCTTGACTATATGGCTGTGTAAATAAAGAGAAAACAAAATAACAAAAGCAAAGGTGATGGTGGTGGATTCTAACTTTGAATGTTTACACTCCTGTATTCAACTTGTCCAAAACTGGACTCGTCGTCTCCACCGAATCTGTGCTTTCTTTCCTCAGCCACTTGCCCAGCCCTTAAACCAGAAACCTAAAAACCACCCTTATCCATACTTTATCGAATCTAAAGTGATAAAACACCCAGGTTGCCCTGGTCAATTCCATTGGCAGCTTTGTCTTGGCACAGTTATTCACAGTGCCTCCTAATTCTCAATTCTGATGATAAAGTATACATTCATATGTGTATAAGAAAGAGGTTTATATACAAGAGCAATTGAATATTGAGAAAAAAATCCCAGCCCAGTGCAGATCAAATCCATAAATTAGCTAATATGTCCAATATCAATCTATAAATTCCTCTTCAGACTCACGCAACACATGCAATGATGCCGAATGAAGAAGATCACCAGCCAGCAGGTGAAAAGCTGTATGGATCCAGTGGCAGCAGAAGCAACTCAGTGCTGGTTGGGTCTCACGAGGCTCCTCCAGCTCCAGGGCTCTAGGGTAGCTCCATGTGTCTTCTCAACAGGAAAGTCTTGCAGGAAGTGTGCCTATGCCCTGCCTCCGGTGGGCTATTTATCTCCTTAGCTCGTCCAAATGAGGTCATGAAGCTATGACCTGATTGACAGGCTAGTTTCCACCCCCCCCCCAAATTGACACCAGATTATATAACTACTACAGACCACCCCTTGTCGACTTGACACCTTTACACAACTCTTTAGCCATACATAATTTTTAATAGAGAATAATAAAATCCTATGTGTACCTAATAGGATAAAACCAAGCTCCATACAATTCAATATGTACTAAAACCTCATTTAAACATAATATTCTATTAGTGAACAACACAACACTATTCTATGCCAGGCAATTGCAGTTAAGTAAAACCTACACCTTAATCCTATGAATATATTCCAGCACCTATAAAAGTTTGTAAGCCAGGCTTTATCCTCCCCATTTTGTTTATCTAATTTCTACACGGCCCACTTACATCAGCCCAGTGCTCTGAGGAGACAATCCTATTCTTTGATATGAAGAATCTTCATTCCAGTAGGAACTTATGAAGTCTGCATCCATAAGCAAAGTCAAATCAGATAGGCCATCCACAAAGTCTGCAGCAATATGCATCAGTTCACAGCTAAAAAATATTCTCTTCATCTGGTCAGGTTCTGGTGGACTCAATGTGGGCAGCCTCACTGGGTGCCCATTTGCTGCCTTGCCTTTAGGCCATGGGACCATCACAAATTCTCAACAACCTTAGCCCCTCGGGCTAGGTCATGAACTTCAGATCAGTCAACCCACTCGCGTCTTCTCCTCTAGTTCCTGTAAACCAGGTCCACAGGTGTCAGTGGCCAAACTCAAACCGTCTCTTTATTGCTGCATTTCTCCCACTTCCACTCAACAAGTGGATCCAGGTGGTCACCTAGCAAGCATTTCTGCCTGCCCACGGGCTCTCTGTAACGCTCAGTCCTAGAGAGGAGAGTTTCTTCATGGTTCCAGATTTTTACAGCCTCAAGCACAAACCACTAGTTCACAATTCAAAAATCCAAAGAGTTCCTCTTCTTTACTTCTTCAATCTGTCAACAGCTCCCTAGGCAAGTCTCTTTTCCATCAAATGTCCCGAGCACTCAAGACACGGAATGGGGCTTATCGTTTTAGAGCCTCCTTTGCAGGCATGCCCCAACCCATTTAACAATCAAAATTTTTTTTTTTTGAATTCTTGGAGCAGTTTTACTTTTTTTTTAATATATTACACTGTATATAATATATTATACTACACTTATAATATATTACACTACACTTATATAATATATACAATATATATATATTACACTGCACTTATCTCCTCTATAGGAATCTCTGGGTGGCACAAATGGTTAATGCCCCCCAACAGTTTTTTGGCATGTAATTTACATATCATATAAATCAGTTCAATCATATCAAGGAGAATTATACAATTATTACATCAATTTTAGAATACCTCCCCACCCCCCTGCATCGTTAAATCACATTTAAAATGAGTTATGTAATCACAATCCATTCTAGTGCTCCCTTCCCCCTCCCACCTTCATTTTTTTTTAACAATTTATTGGGGCTCATACAATTCTTTTCACAGTTCATACATATACATACATCAATTGTATAAATCACATCTGTACAGTCTTTGCCCTAATCATTTTTTCCTCTTTTCTTCTTTTACAAACAATCAAATTTTAATGGCTGAAGACAAGTGGGCTTACAAGTGCTCTATTTTCATATTTCCCACAAATCATTTCTATCGATCATTATATCAATAACAATCAGCAAAATAAATCACTATTAAAAAAGTAGAATCAGATCCTAAACTCAATTCTTAAAACAGTCAAGTTCAATCCTTATTTATCTATCTTATCTTAATCCTTATCTAAACTATTCTATATGGGATTAGGCCTCTGACAGCATCAAGAAAGAGCCAGGCCATTTCGACCTTCTGTCAGGCATTTTCACTAAGCATCTCTGGGAAATTCAAGGGGGCAATTTCATCCCCTGAGCTCAAAATATACACGTTCATTTTCGCCATTTCAAGCAGGAATAACCAATGACTACAACCAAACAAAATAATCAAAACTTTAACTTCCAATATTCTTTCCAGTAAACAGCCCATTTAACTGCATGGACATATCTGACCTCTGGCTAGCCAAAGACGAAAACTACCATGAGAAAGAGGTCTAACAAGCATTCACTTCCTATCTTCACAATGTGTTCCTCTAGTACCCCACTCCTAAGGTACCATAATGTGTTAGCCTGGAGAAAAGTCCAGGGAGACTCATGTATGTAAGAAAGAACCTTTTATACAAAAGAAATTGAATATTGAGAAAACATCCCAGCCCAGATCAAGTCCATAAGCCCATATGTTTATACCAATCTACAAATTTCTTTTCAGGCTCACGCAACACATGCAATGATGCCGAATGAAGGAAGATCACAGACCAGTGGTTGGAGAGTCTTGTGAAATCAGTGGCAGTGGAAACATCTCAGCACTGGCAGGGGTCTCACGTGGCTCCTTCAGCTCCAGGGCTCTAGGGAGCCTCCATGTGTCTTCTCAACAGGAATGTCTCACAGGGAGTGTGCCTGTGTCCCACCTCCAGTGAGCTATTTATCTCCTTAGCACCTCCAAATGATGTTATCAATCTGTGACCTGATTGACAGGCTAGATTCCACCCCTCCACAAATTGACACCAGATTATGTAAACTCCACGCCATACTTCTGCTCCAAGACCTTTCACTCTGGTCTCCTATAACCTCTCAAGTCCTAGTTTTTCTGTTCTGAATTTCTTTAGAGTCAATTTCAACCCACACTCACCCTGTGTGTGCAGACTAAAACTGCCCCAGAGTGTTTCCAATGGCTGTGACCTTTCAGAAGGAGATCGTCAGACCTGCCTTCTGAATCATCTTTGGAGGACTAAGGGTTCGACCCACCAACCTTTAGGCTGGTAGTCCATAGCTTACTGTTTGGGTTGCCCAGGGACTCCTTTAGTTTATCTCCTAATACCCAAATCAATCTCCTATCATTTTTTTCCCTGTTCACTGACCCAGCCCCTCGGTGGACGTTTGGTTCCCCACTCTAATCTGGCCTCCGTATCAGCAGCACCGACATTGCAGTTACATGGAAATCTGATCGGGCCACAGGAAATCTGATGTCTGGCCAACTGCAAGGGAAGTACATTCCCCCAAACTCCAGAAATCTGCCCATGCCTACTTCCCCACCCTATCTCAGGGGACTCTCCTACAAACACCCCAATAGGAGGCACGGACAATGGTTACATCATCGTTCCAAAGTCTCTCTTCACACTGCCCTGTCCACCCTTACTTTCAGAAAGAACAGCAAAGGCTAAGAGGAGCCTTAGAATACAAAAGGTATTGGTGAGCACAAAAATCAATAATGTATTAATACATCTGCCTAACTATTGAATCCTTAAAAATAAATCATTTATTTTCTAAAATTATTGGGAAAATAAGAGAATATTACAAATAATTTCATGCCAAGAAATCTAAACATTCAGTTAAAATGAACATATTTCTAAAAGATATATAATTTACCAAAGTTGGCAAAAAAGTGACTATTTGAACAGTATAACTTAAAAATTGAATCAGTGATTATAAACATCTCACCAAGAAAACTCCAAGCCCAGATGGCTTCACTTATAAGTTGGATCAAATACTTTATAAATATATGAGAGGTAAAAAATAAAATAAAATAAAAAATAAATAAATAAAATAAAAAATACATATGAGAGGTACCAACTCCCCTGCCCACCCAAAAAAAAACCCCACCCGATCCCATCCTTCCCAAGCTATGTATTTAAATTTACTTACAAAACCACCTTATCACCTTCAAAGGACTCTTCATTACACTTAATACATTTATCAAGTCTGCGATTTCATTCTTAGAAACATTTTTAAAAATTCATCTGTTTGGAAGGCTGACAGCACCTCCCTCAGTTTTTCTTCACCTCTTCTATGTTGTCAAATCAATGTCCTTTCATGTTTCTCTTCGTTTATGGAAACAAAAGAAGTCACTTGGAACAAGGTCAAGTGAGTAAGGTGTGTGCCGCAAGAGACACATGCTGTTCTCTGCCCAAAACTGGCACACTGAGCTGGCTGCATGTGCAGGTGCATGCTCATAGTGGTAAAACCAGTCCCCTGTCTGCCACAATCAGGCCCTTTTTGTTACACACTGTTATGTAATCTTTTCAGAACCTCTAAATAGAAAGCTTGATTAACATTCTGACTTGATGGAACAAACTCCAAATAGATTATTCCCTTCATATCAGTGGAATTTTTTTTCATTTTGTGTGTTTATGGGGGGTGAGGGGGTGGTGGTACCCCCTTGTGTCTTCATAAAGATCTTCTACAGAACAAAAAAAGAAATTGCTTCTAGCATAACATAGTTTTCATACAAAAACCCAGTAAAGACTTTAACCACACACAAAGGAAACCTATAGGCAAAATTGACCAATGAACACAGATTTAAAAGTTCTAAAAAACAATCATCCACACATGGGGTCACCATGGGTTGCTGGTGACTCAAGGGGGATTTAAAAAAAATTAATATTAGCAGATAAAATTCATTATATATCATAACAAAGTCATGTTTGTTTCATGATTAAGAGGTTGGTTTAATATTCAGAAACAAAATGAGCCAGCGCATTAACAAAATTAAGACAAACATTTGTGAAACGACCTAAAAGTAAATGGAAAGGTATGAAAAAACATTAGTATCCATTATGAAGACCACAAACAACAAAGAAAACAAAAAAAATCTTAAGAGAAAGAGAAGGAGACTTCCCTAATTTGATAAAGAAATCTAAAAATACTATAGCAACCAATTTAAGTAACACTCATTTTAAAGCTTTGAAACCAGACATTTAATTAGGTTTAATTTTATATGACCATAGTTCATTTAGTTCAATCTACCCAATTCAATTTAATCAAATAAAAATCAGAGAATCACTCATAGTAAAATGACTTTTTCAAAGACAGTAAGTTAATAAATTGCCTTCTGCATTTAGATGATGAATTCCTTAGAATTCACTTTTGAATAATTAGAAATATAGCATCATTTCATTTTTTTCCTTATGCGTACCCAATGATCCCTGTTCCATTTGTACAAAAGGCTTTTTCTATTTGCTTTTGTTTTACAATGTCAGTGTGATCATAAACCTAGCATAATGCTAGGTAGATTTCTGGGCTTATGATGGCCAGTATGTCTATTTTTGTTATTTTCCACACTCCCACAATATCATAGCTTCTGAAAAGGATTTGTTAATTATATGTCAATAAAAGTATTTAATAATAATAAAAGACTTGACTAAGCAAATCGATCTATGTGGTTATTTGGCTATCCTTGGCTCTCTGCTTTTTCAATGAAATTAAAAAATCGGCTTAACAAATTTCTCACCAAATTTTTCCTGAGTTCTACTTCGTATCGACTTTGGCCATATAACATAAAATTTTAAGCAATCTTTTAAATTATTTCCTAAACCACTCCCACACTCCCATCCCCCAAAGTCACTTTGACTCAGGGCACCCCCATGTGTTAGAGTAGAATTGCGCTCTAGGGTTTTCCTGGCTGCAAGTCACACCTTGAACACACCCGTCGGCTGTTCCATAGGACTACAATAGCGAGGATACTGTCATCAAGCGAGTCGCGGGAATTCTTTGTCTTCTCAGTGCATAGAAAGGTCACATTTACAAACACAACAGCACTATGAAAATGTATGAGAATATTGTGAGAATCAACCAAAATGTGGTACAGAGACACGGAGCAAACGAAGACATGCTGTGTTGGAAAAATGGTTCTGACAGACTTGCTCAACCCAGGATGACCGCAAACCTTCTATTTGTTTAAAAAATCCCATAGATGTGTACAGTGCAACAAAGTGGAGCACTGTAAAAGGAGGTGTGCCGATGACCCTATGGATGCAGATTCTAAATAGGCCTTTCTCTGTGTGGTTTAGAACCACCAACCTTGAAGTTAAAAGCCAAGAGCAAACAGTGTGCACTGTCCAGAATCCTACTGTGTTCAGAGAGAAACGAATAAAGCAGTGTTTCTCAAAGAGGGAAATACCAAGCCTTGGAACACTGGGATGGCCCAGGGTCCTAAAAAGGCAGAAACCTCCACTTTATCCTGGATTATGGGCTATAGCATCAACATTTTTAATTGCCAGGGGGTCACCGTATTAGTCTGGGTACTTTAAAGAAACGGATCCACAGAACCTCATGTAGAAGAGAGAATTTTATATAAAGGTTAAGTGTACTAGAAGAAAACATCCCAACCCAGTGCTGCCCAAGCCCACAAGTCCAACATTAACCCATATGTCCAACACCAATCCACAAAGTCTTCCTCCATCTCCCAAAACAGATGCAGTGATGTTAACTGCAGGAGGAAAGCCGAGTCAGTGAATGTGTCAGCATCTCAGCGCTGGCAGGGGTCTCCACATGACTGCTCCAGCACCTAGGGCTGCATCGGGGTAGGTTCATGTGGCTTCTCCTTGGGGATGGCTTGTAGGAAGTCAGCCTTGTCAGCCGGAGCAGGGAACTGGAAAGGCAACTCCACCATGATGTGACCATCAGAAAGCAAGAGACCCGAGAACTAGAAAGGTGAGGTTCACTGAGCCATTTATCCCTCAGCCCTTCAATTAACCCCACATGTGTTGATCGGCCAGGTTGGCACAATAAACTCAGTCACTAAGCATTTTTTTTTTCTTGAAAGGGGGACAAAAAGTCAAATAAGTTTGGGAACCACATGAAACAGAGTACTCGTATAAAAACAAACAGAAAATGGCAAGCACCACACAGAAGTTAGGAGTCACCTCTGTGGAGAAGAGCAGAAAGAGGGATGTGATTGGGACTGAAAGATACGCAACTGCATTACTAACGACTTCAGGCCTTCAAATAATCTAGGGAAAACTCTAGGATCTGATAGAGGTAGAGGGCTAAGTGGTGAGCACCTGAGCCCACAACTATTTTCTAAATTTTCGAGAGATTTCATTGTTTTACAAATTAATAAGAAGAAATGGAAAACAAGTACTTGTCTCTCATATTCGGTCAGACAGACTCATGTGAAGATCTTCTAGTTATAAACCCCTCTTCGTGGGAGTGAATTATAAGTTATACATGTACTTTAGAAATCTCACAAATGACTGCTGACCACATTCCCTTATTTTCAAGACCACACTATTACATGTAGAGAATACCAATGCAAAAGTAAAAGTATGGAAAGCTCTGGGATCATGCAATCACCAGGCAATTCCGATTGCGCTGTTTAAACACAGGCAGCCTCTGCTTCGCTTAACCTTCTAGAAAGGGGCAAAGCATGCTCGGTGAAGTGACGAGAGTGTTCTTTTGCACAGATGCTTTCCTTAACTAACTATTCAGAGTAAAATAAGCTACTTTGATTTAATGGAGACCTTAGAACATGAATAAGAACCTTGAATTTTCCCTTTGAATTGATCCTGGTGGACATTTTATGTGTTTCTTTAATAACTTTTCTTCTTCATATGACTGGAAAATATAATTTATATATGGAGAAGAACGTGGCATCAGGATGTGAGGAAAGTTTATTAAACCTGCGACATGCAGATGACACAAGCTTGTTTGCTGAAAGTAAGGAGGACTTGAAGCACTTGCTGATCAAGATCAAGGACTGCAGCCTTCTGTATGGATCAGGACTCACTGTGAAGATGACCAAAAGTGTCACACCTGGACCAAGACGTGACATCATAATAGATGGAGAAAAGGTTGAAGTTGTCAAGGATTTCATCTTGCGTGGGGCCACAGTCAATGCTCATGAGAGCAGTAGTCAAAAGAAGCATTGCATTAGATAAATATGCCACACAAGACTGCCTTGGAGTACTGCAAAGTGAAATGCTTTCTTGTCGGATATGCATGATGCCCCTGGTTTCCACATCAAATTTCAAACAGAAAATTATGCTCCACAGAAGCCATGTATCCTAGAAAAGAAGGTAGTCAGTTCTAGGCAAGCTGAATATTTTATATTTAGCCAGGGTAAAAGCTAAATGTTGAAAGCGTTCATGAGGAATTGGAGATTTTAGCCAAAACATAGAAATAACAAGAAAAACAACACAAATGCATTACCATAGAACAGAGTACAGCTCGTAGTGACCCTGCAGGATAAAACAGAGTTGCCAGCATGGGTTCCCAAGAGTATGAATCTTTACCAGAGTAGAAAGTGTCGTCTTCCCGTATGGAGAGCCTGGTGGTTCGAACTGCCGACCTTGTGATTAGCAGCCCAGTGGGAAACCCTCTATGCCACCAGAATGACAAATATTAGCTAGCAGACTCTTAGTTTTTAGGGTTGAATTGTTTTCCAGGAGCCAAGTCATAAGTGACTACTTACTTAGTCATTAAAAATGACTGTAATTATAGACCATCCTTGCTGGTGATTTATACTCTGGCACTGTAGGCTGTGAATTAATATAAATACATAAGCATTGTTGATAAGAGCATAGTATAAATATTAGAAATCAGCCTGCTGACTTCACAGATGGCTCTCACTACCTTGAAAGGGAGATACAAGAAAAGTTGGCTGCAGGTCCCTGGAAAACATTCCATATGTAAAAAAGAAAACAAAACAACCCTCCCCCCCCCATCCCAATCCAGCATAGCAAAAGGCAGTCAGGTTTTTTTTAATTTAAATACTTTTATTGGGGGCTCTCACATCTCTTATCACAATCCATACATCCACTCAGTGTGTCAAGCACATTTGCACATATGCCACCATCATTATTTTCAAAGCATTCTCTTCCCACTTGAGCCCGATATCAGCTACACATTTCTTCCCCCACCCGCCCTCCCTCATGAACCCTTGATAAGTTGTAGATTATCTTATATCATCCTCCGTTGCCCCTCACCCACTTTTCCATTATTCATCCCCCCTGGGAGTGGGGGGTTCTAGATTGATTCTTGTGATCAATTCCCCCACCCTCCCCTAATCCTCCTGGTATCTCTAAGCTCCTTGTTGGCCCTGAGGGGTTTCTGGATTCCCTGTTATCTGTAGCAGCTCTTCTCTGTAGCAGTGTGTATGCTCTGGTCTAATCTGACTTGTAAGGTAAAACTGAGGTCATGATAGGGGGGTGAAGGAAGCACCAAAGAACTGGGAAAAAGTTGTGTGTTTCATTGGTGCTATGCTGCACCCTGACTGGCTCATCTCTTCCCTGTGACCCTTCTATGAGGGGATGTCCAAATGTCTACAGGTGGACATTAAGTCTCCTCTCCATGCCTCCCCACCCCCGCAACCCCCCATTCACCTTGGGTATGGTTTTGTTCTGGGTCTTAGATGACTGTTACCTAATCCCATCGACACCTCATGATCACACAGGCTGGTGTGCTTCTTCCATGTGGGCTTGGTTGCTTCTGAGCTAGATGGATGCTTGTTTATCTTCAAGCCTTCAAGACCCAAAACACAATATCTTTTGATAGGCGAACACCATCAGCTTTTTTCATCACATTAGCTTATGCACCCATTTTAACTTCAGAGATCGTGTCGGGAAAGTGAGTAGCACAGAATATGGCAGTCCGTTTTATCCCTTTGGATCTGGTTGTATGAGATGACACTTTGTGTCCCTTGCTACTCTGAGGGTGAAAGCCTGAATATTTTTTTGGCGGGGGTACATGCATGAATGAAATTCCCATGTCATTCCTTTTGCCGAAGTCAAATGCATACATGTATAAAATGTGAGAGAAATAGACATACGGAGAGAATGAAAAAAGTTTAAAAACATACATGTCACTGCGAAGCAAAGAAAGTGATGTGATTCTCACAGCTGGACCTATTAATACAGACAACAAAGAAATCCTGAAATTTTCTGTATTAAGTCTTTGTCTTTGCTAGCAGGTGAGAAGAAATGCTGTGATCACAAGAAGAGACAAGTTCGTATTAAATGCCTGTTCTCTCAAGATGCTATGTTACATTCTATGTTGGGCAACATTTAGAGATAATGCCAGCAAAACAGATCTAGGAACTGTTCCAAGCCATGGAGATTAGCAAATTATTTCAGGCCCAAATCATAACACAATTCTGCAGAGGACTGGAGGATTTAGAATATTAACTAGCAAAATGGGGAATAATAGAAGGAAAATTAACTTTTGGCTTCTACATTCATATGCATTGGTCAGTATCTTTGTTAAATTCTAAATTCACCAACATAAACCTTCATCATTAGATATCCACTCGACTTAGTGACTTGGCCAAATTCTCAAAGCCAGGTGATTATATGACAATTGGTGTTATGTGAAAATGGAGGATGACCACATCAAATCACAAAACAGAACATGACTACATTATTGCATAAATGCCAAATGATATCACTGTCTAACTGTCAAACCACCGGGAATCTCCACTCAGCTGAATTGACACATAACCTTAGACATCACAGCCAGCGTAACTCTTACCTCCGTGTTCATTACTGCCTTACGCATATTATTAGTTCACGAAATAGCCATAGAGTAAACTTTTTACTATTGCTGTCAATGTACAGGTTGGGTAACAACATTGTCAATAAACGCGAAGCAGAAGTTCTCCCAGACGAGTTTACAATTCTCTCATCCTCTAGATTTGAAACAAGTGGAAGGCAAGGATTAGCACTTTCACCGATTGCCTCCAGCATCTAGCTCAGATTTTTAGTATGCACGCAGCAGTGTAACTTACCAGGTTTAATAGTATGAGTTCCGAGGTGGATGGCAGAATAAATATTGCAAGCACAAAGATACTGTGCTTACTATTCTATATTGAAAAATTCCATACTTTTCTAACACATCAAAGATTCTCCTTCTAGGAATGGCTGGAATCTGTCTCTCTATCCCATACCCATCGTACGTTCCCGAAGAATTAAAGCCTCTTCTCAAAGTCCTAATGCCAAGTCGGTATGGCCTAGTCAGTAGGCAAAATAAGCATGGACTTCCTTGTGCTTGCTGATTAACTTGTACCAAACTGTTCCACATGTTTTCTGTCATATCTGACATATGGCTACGCCATGTGAAACTGGGCATACACTACACTAAACTATGCTTGCGATGACACATAAGCAAACAAGGAGTCAAACTCAGTCACAGGAAGTTTCAGTCTTCATAAAATATAATATTCATTAATAAGGCCCAGCACAGTAGGGTTGTTGAAGATTAACTCTGGCAAGGAGTTTTCCTCAAGAATCAGCATGCATATACGAGCCCCCAATAAAATGATTTTAAAAAACCCAAATAATCCCCCACCCCCGCCAGCATACTTCACCTCTTGATCTTTTTCTGTAGCGATCACTGTCTAGTAAATTCTCTTGGGTAGTTTATTGCATCACGTGGGATTGCTATGACTCAAATCGAATTTGACAGCCCCGTCCCCAACAAAAGCATTAACAACCATTAATCCAGAAATCAGTACCAACTGTATAAAAAAATCAAAGAATTATTGTGATTTAGAACGATCAAGTTCTTGCTAATTATTAATAACTGCAGTGAAAAAATAGGCTGGAATTTTTTTGCTATTATATCATCCAAGTTGTTTATAGATTCTTTTGACATTCCTGATCTCTTTGAAAATTTGATGAAAGCTATATATATAGACCCAAAACTAAAACAAAAATCGCCGACCTTGAGACAATGCCAACTCACAATAGCCCCACAGGACAAGAGAGAACTGGCCCTGTGAGTTTTAGAGCCCTTTACAGGAGTGGAAAACCCTGTGGAACTGTTGCTAGTTTCGAACTGCTGACCTTGCAATTAGCAGTTCAATGAGTAACCAGTATATCATCAGGGCTCCAGCTATATTCCAGTGTATCCCAATGTGGGTGATATTTCTCCCTGTGGGCGCTGCAATGATCCAGGGTGACCAGGGAGCTGCAACTGCTGATACATGCACTTTATCTTGCTTATGGGCTACCTTTTTTTTTTTTTTCTGAGAGTGGGGTGGTAGGCCAAATACACTTGGAAACTTCCCCATAATTCGACCCTCTGCATAATTAATTCCTATATAAAATATCTGGAGGTTCTGAACCTCCTGTATCTTCATGTTAATGGCCTCCAGTCCACATTATTATTTTAATTGTTATATTTTCAAGCACAGGATTTCTCAATCATTGAAAATAATTTCTGTGATTATTAATTCTTGCCAGTACTTTACCTGAAATTTCACCCTCTGGTTGATATCGGATACACGGAACTGCTTCAGGAACCGTTCATCCTCACTCCAGAATAGGCGGATGTCAGGAATGTCGTACAGGATCATGGCTAGCCTTTCTAATCCTAGACCAAAGGCCCAGCCAATCTTCTCCTCAGCACCAGCTGGAGGTAGAAAACAAAGCAAAATAATGATTTTGAAATGTATGAAGACTAGACAAAACCAATAAACCAAACCCACTGCCGAGATCCTGCCCAAGTCACCCTGCATAGAGTTTCCGAGAGTACAAATCTTTCTGGCAGAAGTTAGCCTTGTCCTTCCCACACAGAGCGGCTCTTAAATGAAAGACTGGTGGTTCTTACCTGTCTAAAAACCTGGTGATCTGCTTCTGCAGAGATTTGAACTGCTGACCTTTTTGATTATCAGTCCAATGCTTACCTGATAGTGCCCCAGGGTTATGCCTATTTCTTCCTGTTGAATATCAGGAACAGGATGTGTCCCTGAGTGGCAAGGCATGGGGAGGAGTTGCATAGACAGTCACTTCCATTTTCCTTCCTCCCACACTTCACATTTTCCTCACCGGAGCACTCTGGCCTAGCATTTTCTTTATCATTGTCTTATTCTCCAGGCTTTTTAAGGTGTGGCTTTGCCTCTGAGCTATTGCATTGATGAAAGCAGGAGAAAAGGTAGCCTCTTCTCCTGTGTAGCTTGCCAGGCAGGCAGGAATGGCGGCGACGTGCAGCAGTAGCCATTTCACATTCAGATAATGTGTTAGGCCTTCAAAAAGTTCTCAGATGCATTAGACACAACTGTCAGTCTAGCAAGGGCCCCTTCAGCGACTTCAACAACACAGGGAATGGCTGAGCCCCACTGAAAGGTAGACATCACAGCCTTCACCCCAAAGGTCAAGCCTGTTGTCCAGATTATATCAAGGCCACAAAATCTAAGGGCTTATTTCATGCACATCAGACAGAGCAAGGCAGATGATGTAGACTGCTATCTGAAGAAAGGAAGGGAGGGATTCACCCTGCTGAACCAGCTTCAGGAGAGAGCTCAGGAAAGGAGCAACTTTCTTTTTAAAAAAAACATCTTATTAGGGGCTCACACAACTCTTATCACAATCCATACGTATACCTACATCAATTGTGTAAAGCACATCTGTACATTCTTTGCCCTAATCATTTTCAAAGCATTTACTCTCCACTTAAGCCCTTTGCATCAGGTCCTCTTTTTTCCCCTCCCTCTCTGCTCATGAGCCCTTGATAATTTATAAATTATTATTTTGTTATATCTTGCCCTATCCGGCGTCTCCCTTCACCCCCTTTTCTGTTGTCCGTCCCCCAGGGAGGAGGTCACATGTAGATCCTTGTAATCTGTTCCCCCTTTCCAACCCACTCACCCTCTACTCTCCCAGTATAGCCTCTCACATCCCTGGTCCTGAAGGTATCATCCACCCTGGATTCCCTGTGCCTCCAGCTCCTATATGCACCAGTGTACAACCTCTGCTCTATCCAGACTTGCAAGGCAGAATTCGGATCATGATAGTTGGGGGGGGGGGGGAGGAAACATTTAGGATCTTGGGGAAAGCTGTATTCTTCATCAGTGCTACATCGTACCCTGACTGACTCATCAGAAAGGAGCAACTTTCAACTGCACCCCAAAAGCTCCTGTGTGACCTGAACTCTGAAATGGCATTGAGGAGTCTCCCCTTCTGTTGTCCAAGTCCAGGAAAATTCCCTTCCCTTTAGTGTAAGCAGACCCTCTGACTAGTCACTCTAGGATTAGGTTATATTATATAATATTCGATCTCAGTGGAATGGGCAGAGATTCTCTTGTTGGCTTTGGAGAGGGAGTTACCAAGTACCATGAGGGCCATGGGACTAGTGCTGAGGGTGGTCTTCAAAGGAGAGAGCCAGTAAGAAGACAGGGCCTCCCCTCCACTGTCTTGAGGTACTGAGTGACCTTGAAGAGGGCTCAGCACTCCCAATGAGAATGTGGCCCGCACCTCAGGATAACGACTTTGGCAGATCCTGAGCAGAGGACACAGCCAGTCTCCAGCTTGACTCCTCATTCATAAAAATCAAGACAACAAGGTTTGCTGAGTATGAGCGCATGTGTTCAAGGCAACAGGGATCTAAGCTCTGGGGAAAAGTGAAAGGAAATTCTGAACTGAGGCAAAGGCCCAGCTCCTTACTAGCTAAGGACTGGAAGGGCAGTGGAGGGAGGCCCTGGAGTGACACCTAGTCAGAACAAGACTGCGGGTAAAAGAGTTTCATCCAAAGCAGATTCCAGCCAGATGCAGCTGTGCATATTGAAGATGAGATCACGAAAGGAGAACAGTAGAGGGTGTGAGGGGGGAGGAGCAAAGAGTGAAGGGCAGGTGGCATGCGGGAGTGTCTGTGTTTGTAAGAAGGAAGAAGAATGAAGGGGATACTTCACTACAGGGACAAGGGTGGGAGTCAGCGACCAACAGGTCAACTGCCTAAAAATCAGTTAAAGATTGAAACAAAATTATGTAAAGTAATTTAAACAGATGTATGAAAACTTTACTGAAGGGAGGCTGGTGATCAATTCAAGGGAAAAAGCACCTTTTATCTGACTTGTCTTTCTTCTCTGCCCTTTTAAAGTGACAGCACTAAAGTCTTGGTAATGAGTTTCCAGGACCAGCACCCTCATTCACTGCTGGTCGGTTACAATATATACTTAAAATTTGGAAAGCAACATGGCACTCAAGGGGAGGCCCATAAAAACACTCATCCACTTCATTCTGACGACTTTAGTCCAAAATTTAGCTTCAGAAAATAGTTTAACAGAAGCAAAAATCTCAATGAAAGAAGTTATTCAAAGTAGAAATAAGCGCAAAATCATGAAACTGAAGTACGGTTATGGATTAAAGCGTGTGCCCTGAAATACATGTCCACTTGGCTAGGTCATGATTCTTAGTTTTATGCAGTTACTCCCCATTTTGTAATCTGATGCAATTATCCTACATGTTATAAATGCAAACTCTAGCATGCCAATGAGGAAGGGTGAGTGGCAGTTAAGTTAATGAGACATAAAAAAGATCAAAGAAGCAAATAGAGAAAAGCATCTTCTTATGAACAAGACAGAAGAGGTGGGGGAAGATCTTATCGTTCTCCCTGAACGGAAAAACTAACTCCTAAACCTGAGGGAAGACCTCTGATAAGACACATGGAGATCTCCAATGAGTGCCAAGAATAGAGATACTGGAAGGAGGCAAGGGCTTTCATGCAGAGCTGACAGAGAGCGAAAGCCTTCCCCCGGAGCTGGTACTCTAAATGAAAACTTCTAGCCTCCTAAACGAAGAGAATAAATTTATGTTTATAAACAGAATAACTAATGTAATACCCCAAATTAGATATTGGCTTTAAAACGTTACATTTTAATAGAGTCATTAAATACATGCTTATGGAAATAACAGACTAAACAAAATATCGAACACCAATAAAATATTTCCTGTAATATACCTAATTAATATAAATTATAATTGTGAGATGAAATGAGTTTTTCTTTAAATCAGAGGACGCCAGAAGTTGTTAGCAGGGAGGGAAGGGGGAAAAAAGAGGATCTGATTTCAAGGGCTTAAGTGGAGAGGAAATATTTTGAGAATGTTGAGGGAAACAAATGTACAAATGTGCTTGACACATTGTGATAAGAGTTGTATGAGCCGAGCCCCCCAATAAAATGATTTTTTTTATTTAAAAGGAACTAAAAATAACCCCCCAGACGCTGTGAAATTAAACAGCAAGATTCTACAATGATCCATGAAACAAAGAAGAAATCTCAGGGAGGTTCTAAAAGAACTTAAAATGAACAGAATTGGAAGACACCTGACCATGTACGTCTCAGCTAAAACAATTATCGCACGAAGCTGGCAGCGTAAATGTTAGGAATGAGTAAGTCTCATATCAATGATGTATAATATCACTTTAAGAAACTATCAGAAAAAGAGTAAAGTAACTGAAAAGAAGCATGTAAGAGCCCCCAATAAAATTATTTTTAAAAAGTAAATAAGCAAGTAAAAAAGAGAAAGAAACCTAACACAGATAACAGGGCAGGCGATGAAAGATGAGTCCCAAATCAAATGATCAGAAATTACAAAAATAAAATTGTGAGGTTCCCCAGTTACGGAGTGGGTGACAGACTATAAAGGGACGACAGGGTCATGCGTGCTGCCCAGTAACATGGCTCTGGAAAAGCAAGCCACCTGTTGAGTCCTGAGATGGCAGTTTGGGCTTGGGCCATGCTCTGCCACCACGCTGAAGAACAGTTTCTGAATGGAAAAGGCTGAGAGCTAGCAGCAGCAGCATCTAGAAAGGACATGACCAAAACACCCCTTGGTAAGGCTGCAGAAAAGATCACAGCTTAGAAATCGTCTCCACAGATAGCTGGTCCTGCTACTCGATTATTGCCAAACAGAAGGGCTTAAGATCAGCACTGTATATAGAATGCTGTAACGATGGACACATGATTTTGCATTTTGACAAAACTTTTAGGATGGTAAAAGATGAAACTTAATATAAACTATGGACTGAATGTATTACAGGAATGCACGATGTTAGTCATAGAAGAAACAGTGTGCAGAGGTAAACCCCAAATCAAACTTACTGCCATCAAGTTAATGCTGACGTACACTAGTGACCCCTTGACTCACAGAGACCCCTCAAGACAGGGCAGAGCTGCCCCTGGGAGCTTCCAAGGCTTTAATTGTTTATGAAAGTAGAATGTTGTGTCTTTCTCCCACAGGTGGTTTTGAACTGTGGATTTCGCGGGTCACAACCCAGTGCATAACTACTACCCCACCAGAGTTCCTGTGTAGGGGTAAAGAGTTAACATAATGTGAACTCATTGAACTTACTAAGTAAACTTCTGTAATGCTAAAATTGCTCTCAAGAATAAATGAAAAACACCACTGGAATAAAAACTATAGTAATTATTCAGACTGGTTAATATCTAGCAATTGTGTTCAAAAGTTCAAAACATTCAGTTCCTTGCCCATACAATTCCCAGTTATTTTTCTCAGAAGTTTCACTAGCCCTGCTTAAAACTAGATGTTCTATAGCTCTTTTATAGGGAAATTTCAATGGCCAAAGTGGATGACAGGCAGGCCTACTTTGAAATGTTCCCTGGGTAAATGATGGCAGTTGTACTGAGCCTGAAGGCCAGCTCTCCTAAAGGGAAGTGTCCTTCTATCTGGCTTGTTAAAGCTCAACCCTCCTCCTCCTGTGTGTCAATGCTTATGGGGCAGATCTTCATTGGGAACAGCGAGCAAAATCACTACAGGCTCCTGTCTCTGACTGTACACTCCCTCTATAAAAGCACCACGTTGTGATCACTGTGTCATTTGGCCCAATTACAGTGTGAAGAGGATACCACAATGTCCTCTCAAAGATGCCTACAACAAAGCTGCATGGAATAAGCTGATCTCAGGGCAGAGAAATTCCTGTTGGGCTTTCCTTCTACTGAACAACTCAGTAGCTTTTCACTTTAAATATCGATGACCTTACATGATCCAATGACCTTCTATAACCCAATGGCTCCTTACTTTGGGCTCATGGAAACTCACTGCCAAACTTGTAGAACACACACACACACACACACACACACACACACACACACACACACACACACACACACACACCCTGCCTCTGTCCACATCACCCAAGGGTAGTTCTCTGTGGGGCTCTTGTTTCCATTTTATTTTCTTATCTCATCTTTATTATCTCAACTATGTATTTTATACCCTTGGACATACTTTTATGAGACAATCCAGGTTCTTTATGGAAGAGTGAGGTATAAATAAATAGACCCTTATACATATTGTTAGGTGAGGCAGGTACAATTCTAGATCTTGGGCACTGTTCAACTGTAATTTGCAGCCAGATACTTCAGGGCTGACAGGGTTTTAAAGCTGTATTCCCTCCACTACACAACCCCCCACCCCACGTGTAAGTCCTGGATGCAAGTTCCCAGAGTCTCATGGACACTTAGGTTTCTGTATTCTAAAGGGTCCTTGCCACCCCCATTAAATGCATTGTTGAAATGTAAACAGCCTCGACCATACATAGCTTCAAAGTTTCTCCTCATAAACTTATTTTGTTATAAAGACAAAGGATAAATAAAAACTTTATCAGATATGGGAAAACATTTTTTAAATTATAGAAAGTATAATTTCCCTTCACTATCAATAGGGATCGACTCCTAGGAATTGCTTGTCTTAATGAATTGGCACTTTTTAAAAAACATTTTATTAGGGGCTCATACAACTCTTATCACAATCCATACACATACATACATCAATTGTATAAAGCACATCTGTACATTCTTTGCTCTAATCATTTTCTTTTTTTTTTTACATTTTATTAGGGACTCATACAACTCTTATCACACTCCACACATATACATACATCAATTGTATAAAGCACATCTGTACATTCTTTGCCCTAATCACTCTCAAAGCATTTGTTCCCACCTAAGCCCTCTGCATCAGGTCCTCTTTATTTTCCCCTCCCTCCCCATTCCCCCCTCCCTCATGAGCCCTTGATAATCCACAGATTATTATTTTGTCATATCTTGCCCTATCTGGAGTCTCCCTTCACCCCCTTCTCTGCTGTCCATCTCCCAGGGAGGAGGTCACATGTGGATCCTTGTAATCAGTTCCCCCTTTCCAACCCACTCACCCTCCACTCTCCCAGCATCATCCCTCACACCCTTGGTCCTGAAGGTATCATCCACCCTGGATTCCCTGTGCCTCCAGCTCCCATATACACCAATGTACAACCTCTGTCCTATCCAGTCCTGCAAGGTAGAATTTGGATCATGGTAGTTGGGGGGAGGAAGCATCCAGGATCTGGGGGAAAGCTGTGTTCTTCATCGGTACTACCTCACACCCTGACTGACCCATCTCCTCTCCTAAACCCCTCTATGAAGGATCTCCAGTGGCCAACACTTGTGCCTCGGGTCTCCACTCTGCACTTCCCCCTTCATTCACTATGGTATATGAATTGGCACTTTTCTAAATTAATTGTTGAAAGTAACAATGAAACAACATAGCAATCAAAATTTGTATTTGAACAGAATTTGTGATTACAAAGTATTTCTCCTATCCTGTTTCCCCCTTTGGTTGAAGATTTTATTGTGGTTTGGGCCAAACTTTACAAGCAAATTTGCTTTCTATGGAATACTTCACACACATTTTGTTTCCTGCCTTTAGTTGCAATCCCCTTGATCTAATGGGCTCCTCCCACTTCTTCTCTGAGTCCCCCATTTCCATACACCCGCGCTTCCCTGCCCTTTCCTGCCTTCTGAACTGTGTTTTGGGGCAAATGTTGTTCTTTCAGTCTCCCACGGCTGAGCGTTGTGAGGCGCACACAGGAGCGTTTCCGGTCACGTTACATGCTTGACTGCTGTTCTGCTGAAAGGTGATCTGCAGCAGCGGGTTCAATGCTGCGTCTGAAGGGTGACTACGGTTCATGGTCTCGGAGGTCCTACCCGTCTCTCTCAGCCGATCATCTCGTGCATTTTTAATGAGTGATCATGAGCAGTCAGTGGATGAGCACAATCTAATGTTTCTGGTCTCGGCCAGTGGAGGCTGTGATATAACAGTGATCCATTAGTGTGTTGAACTCATTTCGTCTGAGTCTTTGATTTTCTTCAGTCTTCTTGCTGTGATAGGAAAGGCCAATAGTTGCATACTGGCTGGCTGTTCAGAAACCTTCACAAACCTAGTCACTTCGATAACCCTACCAATCAAATCAGGACACAGAACATCTTCCATGGCCTGTGCTTTACCTACTGACTGACATGTGGCTGGAGACTAATCTCTCAAGCCCAGTGACTCAGTAACTACAACCGAACTCCTTGGGGGACTGAGTCATTGAGCCTGAGGGATTAGGATCATAGTAGAGGATATTTCTACACATGCGTTTGTATGTGCTGTAAAAGTATCCGGTTACAGTACAGCAATCTTCTATCTTCCTCAGCAAGTGCTCCGAGTTCTCCTCATTTGCAGCAAGTTTGTGTCATCTGCATATGGCAGGGTGTCCATAGGCCTCCCTCTAATCCCCATGCTGTCCTCTCCTTCATAGAATCCGCTTTCTCTGGTTGCTGGTTCTACATATAGACTGAATAAATGCGGTGAGAAGGCACGACCCTGATGCGCACGTGTCCTGATTTTAAACCTACAGAATTCCCTTGCTCTGTGCACACAGCTGCCTCCTGATCCACGTCCAAGTTCGGCATGAGCACAATGAAGTGCTCCGCTAGCTCCACTCTTCTCAAGACAATCCCTAGTTTCTACGATTCCCACGGTCTCGTGCCTGTCCCAATCAATAAAACACAAATCTCTTTCTGACATTCTCTGCTGCCAACCAAGATCCTTCTGACACCAGAAGTCCCTTGTTCCACACCCTTTTATGAATTTCAACCTTTCCACTGTGTTATCGCAAATATCCTGATAGACCCTGTCATTATACCATAAAAACTATTGAAATGACTCATATAAATGTTTGCTAAGATCTATCAACAAATGTCACTTTTGAATGTTGCCTTTCATCGTGGCATAAAATCCTCCACACTGACTGTTCTGCAGGTTTCTATAACGAACTAGAAAAGGAAGTGTCACTATTATGATCTATGTCAGAATAGATTGCTATAAAAGCAGGCCTTTTACTGTTGTCCACCTTATACGTCAACCTTTACATACGAGCAATATAGAAGCACACATACTATCAACCTAGACGTAGAACAATGTCTACCTTTGTGAGGCTCTCTAACATGACCATAAATTATTCATAACCTGTAAGTCACAAGAAAGTGATTAAGAAAATTTCTGAGGTGTGACATAGAAGCATGTGGAGTGCATGAAGAACTTACCAAGCTTTAAGTTCACTTTGACCAGCATGCTGTAAGAAAGCACAGCATGTGTGGAAGGATTCTCCCTTATCTCTAACCTTGAAGAGAAGATGTATCTACTTTCTAACAAATGGGATCATACTGGCACTTGATATGTAGAGCCAAGGTGGAAAGTTCACATATGCACACTAAATTCCTTGAGTGAAGGTAGAGAGAGAACTGAGATTCTGTCTGCAGCCATCAACCTGGGAGCCTAGCTGAAGGAGACTTCTGCTGAGTTAGAGTTGTGGTAAAATGATTTCTTGTAAATTATTTTACAATTAAGTTTTGCTTGACTCTTAAAATTGTGTCTCTAAAAGCCTTTTGCTTAGACCACTTATTAAAAGTATAAGTCTAAAGTCTGCAGAGATCTAGATTTTAACCAATAAGCTAAAATTTTAATTCTGATCCTCCAGTCCTACATCAATGTTGTAAAATCTTCTTGCATGCCTTACCACACTACGTTGCAATAAACAAGTTTACGCAGTTCAAACCTGAGTATCTATTAATTTCCTTAGACTTCTAAAATCCTACATGACACTGGTCTTGATGGAGCTCAGAGTATGTTGCCTAAGCGAGCATTTAGCTATAGTCTTGGACAGAAGCATTCACTTCATTGGCTTTCATGCTCTGAAAGAGTTGAGCAACATTAAAAGTCCTGTGAAATTCCACCAAATAATCACTATGTAGAGGCAGGACGGGAAAGGCCAACAGCACCTATGTTTACTCTGATTTCCTCTCTTCTACCAGGACTTTTTCTCCATAGCCTGTTCTCCAGGAACAAGTCTTGAACCGTGTCCTAGGAAAATTGACACGGGATGATTGACTTTTCAAACGGTGCCCAGACATTGATCTCCTGCCTGAAACATTTCATTAGTTACAAATAGCTTTGGCCACACACATTCCTGTCAATAAGTTCTCATGCTATGCAAAGGCAGCCCTCTTTTTCAGAAAGAACCTTTTCTGGTGTGGACTATGCATTAGAGTCTATTAGTCTTGAAATGAGTTTTCATTAATATAATCAAAGTAAAACAAAACAAAACTTTATAATATGCTGACAACAAACAAACGAATTAGAATCATCTGAAAAACCTCTTGTTGGACCATCCATCTCCTTTCTTTCAGTATCCTAGATTTCAGCAGTTTCTGGTGTATATGCTAACCAATAGGACATGAAGCAATTCCCACGGGTCTTGCCCAGTGGGAGAGGATCCTTCGTATAGATGTCCCCAGCTGCCCTTGGAGACCTGTCATCCCCATGCTCCTTCAGCCATCAACCTACGTGTGGTGAGCATGGCTAGCTGCCTTCCCAACAATCGGCCTTCATCCTCTGCAGTTTGGGCAGATACCGTCTTCCAGGGAATTCATCTTGCTGGTCCCAGCCATGCCTGGTGGCCCCATCTTCCAATCACTGATCTATGGGCAGGCATTGCTAATGAGAGGTAAGGGAGAATCTCCTAAGATGCTTGCAAGTCAGAGTTTCCTCTATTAATTTTTCCTTTTTATCTTTACAGGTACAATTTTAAGAGTGAAGCAGAACTTAGCTGCAAAATAATTTACAAGAAATAATCATTTGACACAACATCGAAATGTAGGCAAGTTTTCTTCCTTGGCATGAGTTCACATGAATGAGCAATAGTTATTAGGCTGGCTGCTCTCAGAAGAATGCCTGTATAGGGTCCCATGGGGTTGGGATCAGCTTGGTGGCGGCAGTGGAGTACTAGCAGTAGGGGTGAGCACCACTCAGCCAATCCACATCAGTCTAAGCAGCATCCAGTGACCACCTTTTCCAAAACACACAAAAATGAAATGCATTTCACCAATCAAAGCAAAGGGCCCAATGCATATTCATTTCAGATTTAAAATGGCATTTTAAGTGTATAACATCAAGGCCCTCCCCTTATTTTCAGTTTGGAGTACTCCTTGTTGGCAAATGGTTTCTCACTCAATAAATCCTGATTGATTAATTAATGTTTCCGCTTTTGACCCCTCTCTAAAAATTGTGTCTGGAAAAAAAGGCCCTTGGAGCCTCCCCTAGCTTCACCTTGCATTCGATGGCACCACAAGAGGAGAGCAAGCCAGAGCTGCAGCAAGCGCTATGTGGCTAGAAGTAAGGGAGACGTCGGACAGTGTCCGCTATGACAAAATAGTAATTTATAAATTATCAAGGGGAAAAGTGAGGAGCTCATCCAGGGGCTGAAGTGGCAAGGAAATGTTTTGAGAATGATGAGGGCAATGAATGTACAAATGTGCTTTACACAGTTGATGTATGTATGGACTGTGATAAGAGCTGTATGAGTCTAGAATAAAATGATTAAAAATTAAAACAAAAACAAGCTAGAGGCTGAGAGTCACTGGGCTGCGCATAGGGAAGCCTGGTTATCTTGGGTTCTCAGGGCTATCTTAACAAAATACCAGCCACTAAACGCAAGGCTTTAAATAACAGAGATTTAGTATGGTGAGTTCTGGAGACTAAGGTCTACTTCAGGGAGTCAGCAGAGTGAAAAACTGTTTACTGTAGGTCAGCATCTTTCCCTGACTTCCGGGCTCTGGAAGCCCTGGGCATTTCTTAAATCCCTAGGCTTGTAGGTGTATCTTCACATTGCGTCCTCCCTCTGTGCTTCTCTTTGTGTCTGTTCTTCTTGTGTGTAACACAGTATTCAGGTTGCTGCTGTGTGTTGCGGTGTTGACACTTATTCATGGAAGCCACAAGTAAAACAAAACACAGTATTGCCTGGCTTCATGGTTGTTGGCGTGCTCGAGTCTATTGCTGCAGTTACTATGCATTTGAGTGTCCTTCATCCTACGAGGCTCATTTCCCAGCATTATATTAGATAAAATTCTGTTATGGTCTATCATGTTTTCATTGCATAACCTTTGGAAGGAAATGTAAATGATAACATTTAATGAAACACCAGATCTTTCTTCGTTGTCAGTCTTAGTCTGGATGCTCTACTGAAACTTTTCCACAATGAATGACCGACCTGCTGATACTTAAAATGCTGGGGACATAGGTTCCAATATTATAAAAAAAAAACAAAACATACTAGCCACCACACTGTAACAGAGTAATAGGTGTGTGTCCTAGTCAGGTAGGATCAACTTCTTGACTGCTAACACCTTCAAAGAAAGATCCTATTTGAAAGCAAGGTCACATGCATACCAATAGGGCATGGGTGCCGGGGTCTCAACATAGCTTTGGAGATGAAGGGGCTTTACAAAGTTTGTGGAAAAACAGAATTAAAAGATACTTGGATATGCACAGATGTGTTTGACACAATGATAAGAGCTGTAAGAGCCCCCAAGAAAATAAAATTTAAAAACAACAACAAAAAGATAGTTAGATTTTTCCACCTTTTGAAACCCCCTCATATGTGCTTTTCCTTTTTTAAAGAGTGAAGCCACGTTTTATTAAAGCATAGAGTCACTTCAGAAGAAACGAGGTGGGCCCCTCTTACAAACTGGGGACACCTGAAGCACAGATAAGAGGCACCTCCCTCTGGGACCGACATGGGTAACCCCTCAATTTGAGAATGGATGTTGTCTAGGGGAAGAACGTCTCGTTTCTTTCTGACATACACTGCTATACCTCTTAAGCCCCTTACACCATTGTGACGAACATTGTAAAAGTATGTATGTGTGTATGTGTGTGTGTGTTTGGGGAAAAGGACTGAGAGATGCTGGCTGTATAGTTTGAAAAAGTACATTTTCATGTCTCTATGTGAAAAATGGATCCTCAAAATACAAGTGAGTAGCTCTCTATGTCTTGTCACACTATTATAATTTCTTTTAAACATGAAAGGAACCTAATTTAGCATAAGCAATGGCACGTCACATAAACATGAATGATAAAGAAATGCCAGCTATTCTAATTCTGTAATTCTCAAGTAATGACAATTAATGAAACACTCTACTAGTGAAAGTTGTTCTCAGCAGCAGATAAAGGAGCCACTGAGCCTCTTAAAACTTACTCTCAAATCGCATCTCTGTTCATCATTATCCAATGTATAATTAAAATATGACATTAAAAAAACAAATAAAAATCAAACTGCACTCCAGCCGCAAATGAAAAAAACTGACAGAGAACTCTTTAGATTCACCCTGAGGGCTGACTGATATTTCCAGATAAACTGCTGTCTCTAACTCAGAACTTTTGTGCCACATCTGTCAAGTCACAGTTTCAATCTCACTTGTCAACCGGAAAATTTAGATAATATTGGCATTGAATGCTATTGGATGGGTTGCTTCCCTGTTCTAGAAATGTTCCTTAACCTCTCCCAAACAAACAAATCAATACAAGTGTTGCATAAAGATCCCTGTTTACTCCCTTCTTTTGCTCCAAAGCCAACAACAACAAAAACCCAAAGGAAAAAAACCTCACTGCCATAGAGTCAATTCTGACTCACGCATAGTGACCCTACAAGGCTGGGTAGAACTGCTCCTTTGGGTATCGAAAACGGTAACTCTTAATGGAAGTAGAAAACCTCATCTTTCTGTCATGGAAGAGCTGTGGTTTCAAACTGCCGACCTTTCGGTTAGCAGTCCAGTGCATAATTACTACACCACCATGGCTCCTATAGGTGTATCGTTTATTGAGTTATAGATCTCTGGTCTTAAAGGTTTTAAATCATTTACTCGAGGGATAATCTGAACCAAGAGAAAACACATCCTTAGTGCTAGCCCCAATATAACATTCACTGGCCTATAAAACTCTTTGGGCGGCCCCAAATGATTTATTAATATCAAGAACAACATTTCTGAGCAAAAGCTAAATAGTTTGATGCAATCTGTTCCTAAGTATCTTAGGGATAAGTACAGTAACCACACTTTTCTTGGTAAGCTGTCTTCATATTCCTTGCGTTCCTAGACTTGATGGCACCACACAATAACAGTGTCAAAAAATAAAGCTATTTTGTAATTTTGTCTCTATTAAGGTCACCTTAATCGACACAATGAATCCTTCACAAAGACTTGTTTTTTACCCGTCCAGTCTTCTGATGGAACAGCATGTTCATTGAAGCACTCTGCAGTTTCTTCCCTCTTCATTATCTTGTCCCATTGTCCTTTCCTATTAAATACTTAGGCACACCTACCAGTCCTTCTATACCAAGATGCATTATTAATAATACTTTTAAATTTTATAAATAGTACTGATTGGACCAGAGAATGAAAAAGGCTTCCATAATTTGGTTTACAATGTAAATTGAGCTCCCTTGGGGAAATGTACTCTTGCTGTTAATTTTTTTGGACATTTCTGGACTGATTGAGACCAGGGGACAGGCAAGAAGTAGACCCATTTTCTAGCCTAGGGCCATTTACTGAGGGGATTCTACTTGTTGGGAAACATGTAAGAACTGAGAAGAGAGAAGTCCCTTGCTATATAGAGGCTCAGGTGTCAGTAGATATTACTTTTCTAGAAATCTTCCAGGAACAGTGTACACCCAAGGGAAGAAGGAATAGGCAGCTCCCTGTATTCCACGGGGTCTATTTTGCTGATTGTTCTGAGCTACTGAGGAGCACTGGCTACGAGGAACTCAGGCCTGTGGCAGAGAGCTGCTGCTGGGCTGGTTGGTCTTCCATGGAAAAACTGACTTTAAGTCCTATCAGCATACTTGTATACTTTGCTTAACCCGCTCAGTAAGTGGTTGAGCTTGTGACCCACAAGCTCTGCGGGCTGACGAGAGCTAGAGTAATGCTGGCTCCACCACTCAGTAGCTGTGTGCCCTAAGGCAGTGAATGCGTCTACGCCTCTACTTCCTTCTCTGGAAAGTGGGGATGATTAATAGAATCTATAAAACATGCGTACATGTACTCCTGTCATTGCACTGAGCAAATCTGCCACACAAGACCTCTTTAAAATGTTGAAGAGCAAGGATGTCACTTTGAAGACTAAAGTGCACCTTCCAGAATCCAAAGGAGTTCCGACCACTTCATATGGATGGGGAAGATGACCACTTAGGAGGGCCACAGAAGCGACACATTTGAATTAGAGTGTTGTGGGAGAACTCTGAAAGTACTGGGGACTTCCAGAAGCACAAACAAGTCTCAGAAGTACAGCCAGAATGCTCCTTAAAAGTGAGGAGGCTGCGATTTCATCTCATATGCTTTGGATCTATTATCAGGAAAGGTCAGGCTCTAGAAAAAGACATCATGCTTGGTCAGGAGGAAAGCCAGTAACAAAGAAGACAACCTTCAAGGAGAGACAGTGACCCAGTGGCGGCACCACTGGGATCAAACACACCATTGTGAGCATGACATAGACCTGGGCAGTGTGTGCTCTATGAATTAGGGCTGATATGAATTGGAAGCAACTCACTGTCAGCTAGCAGCATCAGACTTTATAGAATTATTCCGAGTCTTAAATAAATGACTACAGATAAAAGTGTCGGAAGAGTGGCTGGTACAGAGAAAGGGCTATCGAAGGCCTGGCAATTTAACACACTTGGCTGCTAGGGAAAGACTGATGGTTCGTCACCCAGATGTGCATCACAAGAAAAACTGGTAATCCACTTCTGAAAACTCAGGCACTGGAAATCCTAGGGCCACAGTTATAAATGTTTTGAAGGTAGTAATGTGGGAAAGTGTGCTGACTCGAAACCTGTACGTGGATCAAGGCGCAGTTGTGATAACAGAGCAAGGGAATACTGCATGGCTTCAAAGCAGAAAAGGTGTTTCTCAGGGTGGTATTCTCTCACCATACTCAGTCAATCTGTATGCAGAGCAAATCCTCGGAGAAGCTGGCTTATATGAAGAAGAATGCAGCATTAGACTTGGAGGATGCCTTATTAGCAACCTGTGATATGCAGATGGCACCTTGCTTGTTGAAAGTGGGGAGGACTTGAAGCACTTGTGGATGAAGATCAAGGATTGCTGCCTTCAGTGTGGATTACAACTCAATGCAAAGAAGACCAGAATCCTCACAACTGGATCGAATAGGTAACATCATGATAAATGGAGAAAAGGCTGAAGTTGTCAAGGATTTTGTCTGACTTTGATCCTTAATCAATGCTCACGGAAGTGGCAGTCTAGAGATCAAATGCATCTCTTTAAGAGCAGTGGTTCTCAACCTTCCTGAGGCCACAACCCTTAAATACAGTTCCTCATGTGGTGGTGACCCCCCAACCATAAAATTATTTTCATTGCTACTTCATAACTGTAATTTTTCCACTGTTATGAATCAGGTGACCCCTGTGAAGTGGTTGTTTGGCTTCCCAAAGGGGTCGCGACCCACAGGTTGAGAACCTATTGGAAAGCATGGATGTTCGCCACATATGCATTTGAAAGTTGGACAGTGAATAAGGAAGACCGAAAAAATGGATGCATTTGAACTACAGGGCTGGAGAAGAATACCGAAAGTACCACGGACTGCCAAAAAACCGAACAGATCATCAGTCTTAGAAGTGCACCCAGAATGCAGTTGGAGGCAGGGATGTCTAGACTTTGTGTCACGTACTTTGTGTGATCAGGAGAGAACAACGGGCCCTGAGAAAGGGCATCCTGCTTGGAAAAGTGGAGGGGCAGAAAGAAGAGGAAGACCTTCCACAGGGGAACTGACACAGTGGCTACAGCCATGGGCTCAAACGGAAGAAGGACTGTGAGGACGCTGCCGACCACGCAGTGTTGCACTCCGTGGCACACGGTCACGATGAGTAGGTACGAACTCGACGGCACTCAACAGCAACAGGTTGAAAAAACTAGAGCTATTTTATCATTTTATCTCCAGTAAGGCCACCTTAATCAATACAATGGTTATAATTATGCTTTGCTTTAACACTCCTCTCTCAGCATTTCCCCTTCTTGCATCTAAATGGACTCACTCGGTTTCCTCTTCCCAGGTTCTCTGCTTGGTTATAAACTCCTTATGCCACCAATCAACAAATAAAAACGGAAAACACTGAACTATTTTACTCTCGGTCCAAATTAGAATAGCACATAATGTTAAAATGAGAAGAGATGATAAGGAGTGGGAAAAGGGATGAAGAAAAAAGTTTCCAATTTATTCTCTCTTAATGCGTTTTTAATATTCAATTTCATCCCAAATTCATTTATTTAGTCAAGAAAATAGCTGACTCGTCACAAATAACCCCAATGTGGTTTTTAAGCATGGATATGGAGTATGGGACAGAACAGATGGAGGGAACTTAAATGGGCATTGGAACAGAGTCCGATAAAAATAAGTTATCTTTTGGCAAAGCCAAAAATCACATTTCCATGGGTCCAAGATATGAAACATCTGAGACATAATGTGTTAATCAGGCACACCAAATTGGAAGTTTATTTGTGGAAGGATGATGTAGCCTGTCTCTTTCATTAACCCCATCATCAAGTCATATCTAGGCCAATATGAATAATTTATGCAAGAGCCAAAGTTATGTGAAACTAAATGCTGCTTCCCTCTCCTCTTTCTAGACAGTTTCCCAATCCTCCTGCGCTTGTGCTCTTGAGAGCTGAGCACCAGGAGGCGAGACCCTTACAGGTCTGGCCCTGCAAGTCCCACTAGCACTCTCCCCTCTGCCGCCAGCACCTGGAAGGCCACATGTCCCAGATGGAAGATTCCAAACCGCTCTCTGCCTGACTGAGAAATCAACCTTCAAGGCACTGAAAAGGGAATGGAAGGCTGCTGAATAATGCTAAGAGTATGTGGAAATCCTTAGAAGAAGCAGAGCTTAGCCCCGTTAATGCTTTTATCCAGGCTCTCGCTCTTGTTAAATATTAGCTGTCCAAAGGAACCTGATTTCTTTGGGGGGAACAGCCAAATCCATCATTCACTGATGATCAAAATTCAACAGGATGACATGCCAATATGTCGATATTTTCTGAGTTGCAATTTTAATAAAGGTTTCATGAATTTTTAATCAATATTTTCACCTCCTTTTGGGTCTCTTCCTCTGAGAAATTATGCTCCTTGTGGTATCAATTCTCAGGCACTCCGCAGATCATCTGAAATGTATGGCTTTATTGTGTTTCACTCATCAGACTGGCAGACATTTAAGTCTCACAATGAAAAATGTTGATAAGAAAGGGGACAAGCAGGACTTCCATATATTGCTGCTAACGGGAAAGAAGAGGACACAGCCAGCTTTGGTTGTATCTGTACTGTCTTATTTCTCAAACCGGCAGTCTAAACAGAGCGCCCATGATATCATTGTCTCTTCTTTAGGATGCTTGAAGTGTTTCACACTAATAATTTCTAAAATGTTTTCTGTGAAGGCAGGGACAGCATTTCTTTTATACACTGCTAAATATAAAGGGAAGCTAAGGCTGTTCAGTCTCAGACAGGAAGAGACAGAAGCCTGTTCTTAACTGGGTACATTTGAACTACCTTCCCAGCAGAGAATCAGAACCAGAGGGGAGGAAGAATGATACTACAACCTCTTCTTCAATGCTTTCACCAAGTGCACACACCTACAACTCATAACATTCTTACACACACACATGCACACACACGCACACACACACACCCCATTTTGAACTAAACATACAATCCTCAGGTTTCATTCACCTCAGAGAGCTGCAAGGTGTGGGTCCTCTGACCCACTGCTGGTTTGGGGAAGCAGAGAAGACTGGTCCAATCCTAGCCCCCAAACCCGTTCGCTCCATTTGATAAGAAGAAACGTTGAAAATCAGGAAATCATGTAAAGTCACAAAACTAAGATTTCTAAATTCTAATAATCTCTTCTAATCTCATTTTCCTATTCAAAGCCAATGTGATCAAATGATTAACAGAGAAGTATCCATTTTCTCAACCTAGCTCAATGATATCTGGATCCATCAGACAAACTTAAATGGAATAAGTACGGTGATGGTATTTACAACCCAATAAATACATTTGATAACACAGTGGGGCCATTTTACGTTATCTTTTAATTCCACAGAATATTCCCAAGAGAATACTGTCTTTAACAACATGGTAAAAAAACTGTTCATTTGGAACTGCTCTTTTATTCAATGTTTTATTTTTTGAGCTTATTGGGGGTAAAGGCGGCAGTATTGGTGAGGAAATGAACAACTCTATTTAATTTGTTCCCTCTCTACAACCAAACATGTGGTTTAAAGCTAATCCAATACAACCACACCTTCCTTGAATTATGCCTCTGTGGGCTATGAGTCCTAATTTTCCTCTTCGCTCTGGACAAGCTTCTTGAAAAAGCGCTATATACTCAGGGAACCCACTTATTCCTCAGTACAAGTACATTCAGCTGGAATCTAACTTCTATGTGCTCACATTTCCTCCTCCACATTGAGGAAAGAACCAATCATACAGCAACTGTGTTGCCTCTGGCATGAACCGCACCACCCTTCTTTCTTACATGAGCCACATTCACCCCTTGTCATGGGTGCTTTCTGAGGGTTTGTTTAGACAAAACTTATGCACACAATCAATGTGCATGTGCTCGGTAAAAATTTTATCTAGAAACATCAGTCTTACTTATGTAAACTGGTTCTCCAGGTCATTGCAAGAACCACCATCCCACCCCCCCACCCCTCGCGCCAAGGGCACACTACTTTGAAAATCTTCAATAGACTCAGCTAAACTGCAAATGCTGATATAACTGCCACACACATTTACATTTAATTAGGAATTGGTATTGTTATCAAATGTGAACTAATTATATATGAAACTAGTTAAATGTATTACAGGATTATAAAAATATATATTCATAGACACTCGTGTGTATAAGAGCTTTATATACAAGAGCAATTGAATATTGAGAAAACATCCCAGCCCAGTAGAGATAAAGTCCATAAGTCCGATATTAGCCCCTATGTCCAATACCAATCTGTAAATTCCTCTTCAGACTCATGCAACACATGCAATGACACCGAATGCAGGAAGATCACAGACCAGTGGGTGGAAAGTCTTGTGGACCCAGTGACGGTAGAAGCATCTCAGTGCTCGTATGGGTCTCCATGTGGTTCCTTCAGCTCCAGGGCTCCAGGTAGCTGCAAATGTCTTCTCCAAAGGAATGTCCTGCAGGGAGAGTGTGTGTATATCCCACCTCCAGTGGGCTAGTTATCTCCTTAGCACCTCCAAATGAGGTCATCAAGCTGTGACCTGATTGACAGGCTAAACTCCACCCCTTCACTCTTAAGTCTCAAAATGACAACAGATTATACAACTACCACACATGTGTTCTGTCTAACCACCGCCAGCCCCAAGAAAATGCAGAAAATATTAAAATTGGAACAAATTTAAAGTGAGTCGAAGGGGAGATCAAATGGTAAGGTGTTAAGTTTTAACCTAACTGCATTTGCAATAATCCACTTTCCAGTGCATTCTGCACGACAGCAAAGCCATTCACATCCCTGGTCTATGGCCAAAGGGAATTTCCTGGAGGCTTAATCCAGCATTCGAGTGGTGCTATTGGGTAAGCATTGGATAGCTAACTGAACATTTGGTGTCTCAAACGGACCAGATCCTCTATGGGAGAAGGAGGAGGCTGTCTGCTACCTCAATGACTCATTGTATCAGAAACCCTTTAGAGGATGCCTAGGAGTAGCAATCAACTCAGTGGCCGTGGCTCTTCTTTGCTGTTTGCTTTGTTTGGTTGTGTAATGCTATATTGGTGGAGATTAACAAATTACTATTTGAAACTTCTGACTGTACATATTGGGGTGATATTATACTATTGCATTGGCACAAATGGAAAGAGTTAGAGGTGGTGAACATTTCAGAGCAAATACCATTCAACATGCAGAGCTGCTACTGAAATAGTTAATGTTCAAACTGAAAACATACTGATTTTGTGTTTCAGCCAGAATAGTTCCAGCCAATTGTGGAATGAGTTTCCTCAGCCCAGAATATTTGAATTCTAAATTCATGTTGAAAAACCATTAGACATTTAGAACAGATTTTCATAGTTGTTTGGACTTTTAAATGCTGCCAAGCCTTTCTAAATAATATATTATACCAGGCAATTCCCAACTACTATTAGAGATTGATTGTGCAAAGCAAAGTTATCGAACTTTCTGAGATATTCAAGATTTTTTTCTTTTTAATGTCCCTCCGAAGTACTTTTTCTTTCATTATAAATGTGTACTTGGTTGGAAATAACTTCATTTAAGTCATCCAACTTTTTAAAACTAGATTTGTCCTCAATGTTTACTTTTAATTTTCTTCCTATTTCACAATATTGTGAATTCTACCTGGAAGCATCCTCCAATTCCATGCAGCCTGGGAGACAGAGAGACTCAAAAGGAGAGATGGAATGTCAAACTTTTTCCTATTCTGTCTTCACAACCACACTACTGGTATGCTGAGTCTGGCTTTGAGGGTATTATGTTGATCCATCTCAGTGAAGGTTTCCCTGGCTGTCGGTGATATTCTGTGCTACCCTCCCTGATGTCCTTTACTGGATACTGATTTTTAAAGACCATCCTGACTGCACTTCTTCTAAGACCAATATATATGCACATTTTTACTCTAAAGCGTGTTTCAAAACGTTGCTTCTTCTTGAACTCTTTAGGTTTTGTAACAACTTGCAAAGCCTTCCCATCATGGGACCCTGGCACAGTTCAGGGAAATACCCACAGATTAAGTGGTCCAGGGTGGTGAATGAGGCAACAGTGACACCGGAGGGCATTTTCTGTGGCCAAGTAGGTCAAGTAGCTGGGTACTAGTTACTATGAAAGCCATGATCTTTATTCTCACCCTGGCCACCCATGGCCTTCTACGGCGGAGGAGGCAACGCCAGGACTGCCATGAAGGCTGCGGCGGCACCCAAAACCAAAGGGCCATTGAACCCAAGACTGAGTTCACATGAAACCAGACAAGACAAAAACCCACTCTATCTTCCCTGGTTTGCTTCCATCTTAGACCAAATAGAACTTCTTTAAGGAGGCTGGCCTCCCCTGGCCCTGGATTAGGACAGATGCTCTGTATTGTCCTCTTTACAATATTTTTCCGCTAAGTACCTACTATGTGCTGGGCACCATTCTGGGTGTTGTGAACACAGCATGAATAATATTTTGCTCCTTTTCCTGAGATCCCGATCTTAGTCAACAACCTCACCGATCATCTAGGTCCCAAAGAAAGCCCGTCCTCTCCTTCATTCCTCTCATTAGGTAAATCGCTAACTGCTTTGGAAAAAGTCTGTCTTGAATCTAGTTTCCTTAAATCCCAACTGCCTCTGCTGATTACATCAGCCATCTTCTCCCCTAAGAAGACTGCTCCTTAGTCGCCAAGTGGTTTTCCTGGCTCAAACCCCTACCCTCGTCAACCTAACCTACATACCTACAGTCAGATCACACGGTGTAGGTGTGCCACACCTGCGCCACGCTTCCCTGCACTTCTGGTGAGCGGACACTGGCCTGCCTTTCCCCATTACCTCTCACATCGTCCCACACCTACTTTGAGCTTTGGCCTTCCTGGACTACCTGCAGCTCTGCACATCTCTTTTAATCTTCTGTGCCCACCAGAGACACCTACCAGGGCTCTGGCACTAGTGTGGACTTAGTGAATGCTTGTTGAGTGAAAGAATGGATAAACAAAGGTATTCATATTTGTACATTTATCAGGCCCCATGTTTGAAATGTCCTTATCACCCACTGTTACTACCTTTATCATAGTTGCATCCCAAATGCTGAGCATATTTAGATGAACAAATGATTAGAGGGCAGAACCTCTACTTTAACTAAAGAGACAGGTGGAGTATAGGTAAGGAGAATAGTAGTAGGCAATAATTTTCTCCTTTGTGGAGGTCCAAATGTCTTTGCTAGTTCCCTTTATAAACAAGAGTGGTGCAGGTTTGGAGAGGTAAAATCAGAATGACCCAAAAAAGGAAATATGCCCTTCTTGTTTCCTTTTGATTTTAATTCAGCTGATGTTGATTGAGGCAGCATAAAGGTAACAGGATGAAATGGAAACAGAATTGCCCAGAGACTCAGAGAACCTGAAGTAAATTCTGGTCTTGGCTCTGCATCTAATTAGCAGGGTGACCTGGATCTAGCTATTTCAAAAGCCAGCCCACTCGTTGACCATCCTATTTATGTGTGCAATGGAAAGTCCTTTTCTGCTTAAGTTGGGTTTCTAGCTCCTAACACTAACTAATAGTGCTGACTCCTGCCCCACACGTACTGCTTAGTGTGGCTCCATTACTGTATGGATGAGCCCCATACAGCATTTGGCTAGAGTGCCCTTTGATATCATACATAAAGAGAAAAGAGGGCTTGCGAGTTGATTTAGATAGATCTGAAACTTGTTGAAGCAATATATGGAAAAGGTTTTGATGAACAGATGTGTACACATGGGGCAAATCTCCTGCAAACGACCTCACCTTGAGAACTACCCAAGTCACAGTAGATTGACCTGTCTCAGATGCGTTCGGAAGCAGGACGATGAAAACAGAACACTGAAAAACTGAAGCCTTAGGATTATGGCATTGACAAAGAATATTGAATATGCCACAGATTGCCAAAAGAACACATAAATCTGTCTTTGACAAAGTCAGAGTGGTCCTCAGAGGCAAGAACAGTGAGATTTCGTCTCGTGCATTTTGGACAGGTTACCAGAAGGGAGGAGATGAAGCTTGTTGAAGTAGAGTGTCAGTGAAAAGATGAAGACCCTCAGCAAGGAACACCTGCACAGTGGCTCCAACAATGGGCTCCAAAAGGACAGTGATTCCAAAGACGGTGCGAAACTGGCCCGTATTTCACTCAGTGGCACATAACCCAATGAGTTAAACGTACTTGAGGGCAGCGAACAACACTAACAGATGGAGCAAGGTCTTAGGTCGCTGTACAGGCCTTTGAACCTCCTGATTCTATTAGTGTCCCATCAGGCATGTGGCGAGAAAAAGGCACGCTTGGCAGATTTCAAAATTGCACTAAGTTGGAAGGAAATACTAATATAATAGATGTATGAATCATGAGCTAATGATGTTAAGAGAATCAGTGTAACAGGGGGACCTCGGATTTTCCCTGTTTTTCCTTTTTGGTTTTTATAACTTGCAACGAGATATCTTGTTTGTGTATTTTTCTTATACTTTCTGTATAGAACATTGTTTCTTAATTGTAATTGTTTCTGGAGTTATTTGAGAAAGCTGCCCTGTTGTGATTAATTAGCTTTTGATTATTTTGTGTTTAAGAGCCTTGAGACCTTTAGGCATGTGAACCTGAAAATTAAAATTTATTAACATTAACATAATAAAATCAAAATGATTTTATGTAACTACATGATTTATATTTGAAAAGTTACTTAATGGAACTATGGATTGTAATAATATCTGTAAGAGCAGCTAATAAAATATTTTTTAAAAGAAAAAAAAGGAAAGTTACTTAAATATAATTTATAGGTGACTGCTCACCAGCCCTACTGCTTTCATTTTCTCCATTTATCTGCAGACAAATCTCAAGACTCCTTAAATCACTTCTCATCTAAAATTTCTTCAACTTGGATTTGGTTATTTTTTATAATTGTTTCTGTCCCTCTACTTGTCCGAATATTTTCTGGCTTTGACCATAAGTCCGTCCTGGTGCAGGAGAGAATGTGGCCTCTCAATTCCCTTGTCTGTCCGTTGAGGGAAGGGGAGTTCGGTGCCTTTTCCAGCTTAGGGAGAGTACAGAGCACCTCTGCTATAGGTATTTCATCCATCACCAGTGCTGACAAGGAAGAGGAGAACACATCTGGGGTTCTGTCCCCAGATGTAGGTTCCAACTCAGCCTCTCATGGGCAAAAGAGTGTTTGCTGTCAGTATAGAGTCTATTATATGGCTTATTTCCCATTTTGCGAAGTCAGCTCCCTTGACAATGAATCCCAGACAGAATGTAGAGGACGGTGGTAGGAATTGAGAAAGCTCAAAGCCCTTTCTACTATATCGCTAATCAAGCTCATTGCTCTCCTTACCGTTCATTTGCTTACTCGGCACACGCGGATCAATGTGCTAGGTCTCACTATGCACAGGAACATGAAAATGAAGAAGCCCCAAGATTTTTACTCAAGAAACTCTTTCCTTCATGCATGCAACATGCACGGACTAAACACATTGTTTTGGGAGCGCGGGTAGGTTAATCAGAAAAGACAGGTGAAGCTGTGGGAGAACAGATTCTGAGGAAGTGCCCTGACCTACGAAGAGACAGCAATCTCCTGAGCTCTGTGACTCTGAGAGGCTCACAGGGAAAAGGAGACATGATACTACGAATGCAGGGGGAGGCGACGGAACCAGGGGGAGTCAGTCCTAAGGGCCTTATCCACCATCCAGGAAAATGAAACAGCAACTTTTCACTCTACAATGAAATTAAAAGAAAAAAAACTGAAATGGAGCAAAATCTTTGTTTTAAAAGAAAGAGGCGCAAACGTAACTTTAACCTTTGACTCATCAGTAAACACCTTGTAGCTTTAGCTCTTATTGACCAACTATCCAGATGATAATCTTTTCGATCTTAAACCCAACATTGCAGACCTCACAGAATGTAAAGATAAAATTATAGTTCACACCACCCATACAGAGCACCATGTTAAATTAGAAAACAAAACCGGGAGACATCATGTATTTTGAGCAAAAGGAAAATAAATCAGAAATGATGTGCATATATAAACACCAAGAGGACTGTACATATGCTACGTGTTGGTATATATAGAAATTATATTGTGGGTAAGGCTCTCCCTGCAACCCTGTGTTTTGAAAAACAGTACACTGCAGCAGGTGTCCACATAAAGAAACCACCCACTTCCTGAGCAGAATACACTCCTGAAAAAAATCAAAGCCTTTGCTCGGCCCACCCTCCTTCTGCTCCTGCTTTTTTGCTCTCCAGACAGGTTTGACTTCTTACCCTCGGGGAGCCTCACTGTCACACAGAACCCTTAAAGAGTAAGTCACAGAGATGGCATGTGCCCCTTTCTAGGAAACACCTCCCGAATGAAATCCTTCTACTCCACCCTTCAGTTAATAAGCCAAAAGCATGGATCAATTCCTCAATATACTCACCTGACATATCTTCATAACACGTGTGCAAAGCACAGCACATAAATCGGGACTATTTATCACACCAAGGCCCAGATGATGTAGGTACCAGTGGGCACATGGAGTACATGCTGAGGTGGGTACACTGTGCAGAGATGGATAGTTAGTAGATTCAGGAGGGAAGTCTAGAACATGTACAATTCAGTGACATTGATAACCTTTCTTACTTGTGCAACTTTTCTCACTCTCATTTTCTAAGTTTTTCCTACCCTATTTACATAAACTCATTGCTCCTAAATTTCCTCTCTAATTTTTCAACTTGTTAATTTGTTCCCACATAAATAGGTATTAACGATGATCGCAGCAGACAGTCTTCACAAGTTAAGCTGAACCTTTGGCTGATTTTAAGAAGACTGCAGGGATGTTTTTGGTTTAAGGTTTGGAGATTATATCAAGGCAACAGTTTTGAGGGTTCATCAGACCTCCATGGTTCCAGAAATTCTGAACTCCATGGGTATGTGAAATGTTGCTCTGTATTTCCACACCTGTGATCAAGATAATTCTGTAAAATCTTTGATCAAAATGTTCAGTGATGGTAGTTGGGTACAATCCAGTTCTTCTGGTTTCATGGCCAAGAGGGCAGTTGTTCATGAAGTAATTTGCTACACATTCCATATCCTCCTCTTATTCTTGAGTTTCTCTCTTCCTCTGTTGCTCTAAGAGAACAGAAACCTTTGACTGTACTTTGAATGGCTACTTGGAAAATCCCAAGAACATACGTAGTACACAATGAACTAGAAAGTACAAAAGAAGTATAATATTAGGACAATTATGGTCCATAACTATGACCCTAGACATCTCAGCCAAGCAAAAAAAATAATAAGGTTTTGCTTGTACATGAGCAGTCTCAGCAACTACTGTCTCTTCTTCTTGTTGATACGCAGCACAAAACTTAGAGTTCACAAAGACAATGATCTATATCCCATATTGATAACTAACAGCTATAGTCTTAAAAGCTCATGAACAGCGATCTAAAGTGCAACTACTGGTCTCTTCCATCTAGAGGCAAGAAGAGTGGTGAAAATTCCAAGGTCAATGGAAACAATTAGTCCAGTGGACTAATAGACTACACAAATATCTGTTTCCATAAGCCTGAGTTCAGCAGAACTGGACAGCTCATGGCTACCACCACTGACTACTCTGATCAGGACTACAGAAGGCCTTGAGGAGAGGACGAGACAAATGTGGAACACAATTAAAGGTTTATTACCAGACCAGACTTTCGGGTCTGATGGAGAACGGGTGGAACTCCTGAGACTGTGGCCCTTAGGCACCTTTCAAACCCAGAACGGAACCCATCGCGGAGGAATACCCTTCAGCAAACAGCAGACAGGCCTACAGTGAACAATAAAACCCGTGAAGAACTCATTTCTCACAGCAGCTCATACAGTTGACCAAAAAGGACACCATGTGCCCCACACGAGCCCGGAGGCAGAGAGGGCACCACAGACGGACGGCTACATAAAGGGAGCTCGTGAGGGCAGTGAGGAGTGCTGTCATATCGAGGGAAATGCAGCGAATGTTACAAAAACAAAACACGGAATGGAAAACGAATTTGCTCTCTAATATTTCACCCAACACACAATTACCAAATAAATCTAACCCTGCTAGTGTTGCCCTGCATTTTCTTCTAATCATGTTATGGTTGCATTGTTCATATTTTGGTCTGAAATTTTGTGAATGATGTGAGGCATGGATCCTGTTTCACTTTTCAGTACACAAAACTCAAAATTTCCAAGCACATTAATAAAAAGACGATTATGCGCCCTGAAATAGATTTAACTGAGAATATTTAAATCTGTCGCTTCATGGAAAAGAACTGTAAGCCTTTGAGTTATCCTTTTGATTTTTTGTTTGTAAGTCTTTTTTTCTAACAGTATTATTGACATACAATTCACATATATCATTTAGTGGTTTAATTATATTAAAAAGAGCTGTGAAATCATCACCACAGACAATTTTAAAACATTTTCTTAATTCTTGTAGCCACTCTTAGTTTCCCATAAACCCCAACTCTTCCTTGCCATAACCCCAAGGAACTATGAATCTAGTGACTGTTTCTATGTATTACTTAGCCTGGATTTCATATAAAGAAAATCATATAAAAATTCTAACAATGACAAGAAAGTCAAACACAGAAAGAAAAAATATTCTATCCAAAAGAAAGCAGAGATAATAGAAACTAGAACAAATTAGAAATGGGCCGAAAGGAAAATCAAATGTTGATATGCTAAATTTTAACATAATGATACCTGCAGTAATCTACTTCCAAATTAGTGTTGTCTGAGGGGAAGACTGTACACGTCAGTGGCCTGGGAGAGTTCAAGGGAAGCTTAATCCACATGGGAATCCTGCTCATGGATTTGGGGCTTTCAGAGTCATCCATCTCCTTTTACATACCAGATGCTTAGAATTTAAGTTCTAATACAATTCCCTCCTCTGGACTTGGATTTTATTATTTAAAATCCTTGGATAACACCAGTTTGGGGGCTACTGCCATGTGGCCTTAGCTGGCACCTCACTTAGATGGCTACTTATTTTAAGACAAGCTTTAGTTGCCATGATGGGGTACCCTCTCCACCCCCCAAAAAGGGGAATTTTTTCAAAGTTATGCATTTAATTTTTTTAACAAAATAACCTTATCACCTTCAAAGGTTTTCCCATAACTCTGAATACATTGGTCAAATCTGCAATTCCTTTCTTGGAAACATTTTTCAAACTCATCTGCTTGGATGGCTGACAACACCTCCCTTGTTTTTTTCTTCACCACATCTATGACATCAAATGCTGTCCTTTCATGTCCCTCTTCATTAACGGAGACAAAAAGAAGTCACAAGGAGCGACATCAGGCAAGTAAGGCGTGCGGGGCAAGAGAGGCATGCTGTTTTTTTGCCCAAAACTGGTGGACTGAGATGGCTGCATGAGTAGGTGCATTGTCGTGGTGGCAAGACCAGTGCCCAGTCTGCCATAAACCAGGCCTTTTTTGTTGCCACTTTTACACAATCTTTTTAGAACCTCTAAATAAATAGCTTTATTAACAGTCTGCCTGGTGGGACGAACTCCAAATGCAATATCCCCCTCACATCCAAAAAACAAATGAGCATCATCTTGATTTTTTATTTTACTTGATGAGCTTTTTTTGGGTGAGGTGATACATGACATTTTCCATTGGCTTGATGGATGTTTGTTTTTGGGGTTGTAAGCATAGCACCCTGTAACTTCACCAGTAATGACCTTGGGGGGGAAAGTCTGGGCCACTTTGGAGGTGGTCTTGCAAAGGATTGGCATGTTTCCACTTGATACTCTTCTTCCCCTTAGTCAGAACCCGAGGCATGAATTTATCATTTCCCAGATTTTAATTCTCAAATTTTCCATTAAAATTCACAAATGGAGGTCCAAGATAATCCAGATAGTATCCCCATCTCTTCAGTGGTCCATTGTTGGTCTTTAAACTCAAGTGCACAAATTTTGTCAGCATATTTGTCCGTTCAGGAAGTTGATGGATATCCAGAATGAAGTTTGTCATCAATTGACATTTTACCTTTTTTGAAATGAGAAAACCACTTGTACACCTGCGTTTTCCCCCATAGCGCTGTCCTTGTAAGCTGTGTTCACCATCACACAGTTACTGTGGCATTTTTCCTGAACAGAAAACTAAATTTCACAGCTGCAAATAAGCCATCACAAAATACTTTGATTCCAGCAGAACCTCTTTTATGAAAAAATTCACTGTGACCAGAGAGAACCTTTCCAGGCAATGCCACTGGGTGCACTAGCTCAGAGTAAGTTGCTTGATGCTTGCCTCGAGAGGGTGGGGTAGGGTGGGGGTAATGTAGACTACGGAAGCTCCACCAACCAAGAGCTTTTTTCATGTACTCGCTTGTATTCTTTCTGCTAGCCAGTCACCATTTGATTCCTTTACCACACTTTACTACAGCACTCCTATCTTCCGTGATCACTTCATAAAGGTACGTATTGAGCAGGGCCATATCGTAAAAACTAATTGATCTTACATTAGGGTTTACAATTAAGTGTGAGCTCAAAATCCATTAATATATCTAAAGCAAATATCTATATATACACATATACATTTTCCACTTTAGAAGTGGCATTATCACCTTGTAGAGAAATAATTTAAGTGACCACCTTGAGACATTTGGCAATGCTTATAATAGTATCAACAATCTATCCAATGTTATAGATTTTAAAATACTATTGAGTAAAGGAAAATAATCATATATACACACATATATGCCACTGAGTTGGAAACAAATTAATGACAGTAATTATGATTTTTATTTAGAAAAAGAAAGCTTTTAAAAATAAAACACATGTGAAGTTCATTTATATGGGTTAAAAACTTAAGTACTTGAAGACTGTTTAAGAAAACAATGAGGGGAGAGGAGATGAGCCAGTCAGGGTGCAGTATAGCACCAATGAAACATAAAACTTTCCTCTAGTTCTTTAATGCTTCCTCCCCTCCACTATCATGATCCTAATTCTACCTTAGAAATCCAGCTAGACCAGAGGATGTACACTGGTACAGATCAGAGCTGGAAACACAGGGAATCCAGGACAGATCAACTCCTCAGTACCAATAACGAGAGTAGCGATACCAGGAGGGGAAGAGGAAGGTGGAGGAGAAAGGAGGACCCACCACAATGATCTACATACAACCACCTCCCTAGGGAACGGACAACAGAAAAGTGGATGAAGGGAGACATGGGACATTGTAAGACATGAAAAAAAAATTTATAAATTATCAAGGGTTCATGAGGGATGGAGGTTGGAGGAAGGAGTGGGAAAAATAAGAAGCTGATACCAAGGGTTTAAGTAGAAAGAAGATGTTCTGAAAATGATTATGGCAACAAATGTACAAATATGCTTGGCCCAATGGATGTATATATGTATTGTGATAAGAGCTGTTATGAGCCCCCATTAAAAAAATTTTTTTAAAGAATATAAACAGTTGAATATTTCCCCTCTTCCTCTTTCTGTTCCTGATTTGTTCCCCTAACTTCTGGCCTCTTTTCCATGTTGTATTTGCAGCCTCCCCCTTAGATCAATGTCCCATTCCTGACCTACAGTCTGTCAGGCCACTGTAATGCTGGCTGGGCCTCTGGAAGATGTGCTTTATTCAGAAATGACGCACAGGTTACAATTTCTGTTTCTCAAAACCATCAACACAATTAAGACTCTGCTCTGAGATTGTCGTGATTTGTGCATGCCACTGCATGGTACATGTAAAACTGGTTACAATCGCCACCTGTGTGGCAGGTACTTTACATTACAAAACTATTGCCCACATACATAGCTGAAAGCAAATTACAAAACTCAAAGACAAAACATCGCAATCCGCTAACAATCTACTGTTCACTTACATCTGGCTGGGAACTCTGTTTCTACCTGTTTTTTCCAACCTAAGTTAAAGCACTAAACATTAATAGCTGGAAGGTGAAATGGGCAAACACATTTTATCCACTACATGTTCAAACAGGCACAACCAATGCTAGTGTAAATATTTTCAACCCCACGTGGGTTTGGAATTAATGCTTTAATTGTCTCCGTTCTGAAGTGAATAGTGACTGGTCTGGCCCTATTCCACCATGGGACAGGCAGTCAGCATGGCTGTTACAGAACTGCTCCGTTGGCCACACTACTGATATGCTAATGCTACCAACAGTTTTCTGCAGCCCAATTTAAAAAAACCTGTCATTAAAAAGCAGTGATCCTTATACCTGATCCCTTTGACACCTCGTGATCGCATAGGCTGATGTGCTTCTTCCATGTGGGCTTTGTTGCTTTTGAGCTAGATGGCTGCTTGTTCACCTTCAAGCCTTTAAGACCCCAGACACTATCTCTTTTGATAGCTGGGCACAAGGCATCATCAAAAAAAAAAAAAATCTTACCATAGTGAATGAAGGAGGAATTGCAGAGTGGATACCCAAAGCCCATTTGTCGGCCACTGGAGATCCCCTCACAGAGGGGTCTAGGGGAGGAGACGAGCCAGTCAGGGTGTGACATAGCACCAATGAAGAACACAGCTTTCCTCCAGTTCCTAAATGCTTCCTTCCACTCCTCCCCACCACTACCATGATCCGAATTCTACCTTGCAGGACTGGATAGAGCAGAGGACGTACACTGGTGCATATGGGAGCTGGAGGCACAGGGAATCCAGGGTGGATGATACCTTCAGGACCAGGGGTGTGAGGGGCGATACTGGGAGAGTAGAGGGTGAGTGGATTGGAAAGGGAGAACAGATTACAAGGATCTACATGTGACCTCCTCCCTGGGGGATGGACAACAGAAAGGGGGGTGAAGGGAGACGCCGGATAGGGCAAGATAGGACATAATAATAATTTATAAATTATCAAGGGCTCATGAGGGAGGAGGAGCGGAGAGGGAGGGGAAAAGGGGGGACCTGATGCAAAGGGCTTAAGTGGAGAGCAAATGCTTTGAAAATGATGAGGGCAAAGAATGTACAGATGTGCTTTGTACAAATGATATATGTATGTATATGGATTGTGATGAGAGTTGTATGAGCCCCTAAAAAAAAAAAAAGCAGTGATCGTGGTCTTCAGAAAGAAGGCAGGTGGCAGAAAGGAGTTGGAGAGGTTAGGTCTCTGTGAGTCACCTGAGAAAGATCTGAAGCTCTGACAACAGTGTGCATGCACTCAGATGTGTAATGCTGAAAAGAGCCGAGAGCCTGCGCTGAAAACTCAGGGCCATTGACAGAGAGCGCACACCCAGCCATGCTTTCAATACACAGTTAGCCCTGTAGCCTCTTTTTGTGGAAGACACTGGAATGCTAAGGGCAATGCCAGATAGTTATTCTTAGCGTCGGAGTTCCCCTGCTGGATTATTTTTTGTGAATTTGAGTGTGATTCTCCATCTAGCTGTTTTCATAAATGCTGAAATGATCGACCACTGCAGCAGACAGCTTTGCTCACCAGCAGCCTCGGCGATTGGTTAAATGTGCTCCCCGAGAAAGCAGATCCTTCCCAGGGGCAGAGCGTCAGTTATCAGCGAGGATTCATTGCTTCCTCGGTCACTCGTAAATGCTAGACTCCCCCTCACTGGCTGTGCAGTGGCGATCTTCGGGAGGTGGTAGGAGCTGCTAGAGACAGACTGGTGAACCTCTTTCAGAGATCACTACAAAACACAGTGAGGTAGCTGAGAGAATTTTAAGTAGAACCCTCAGTGGGTGTTTATAAATTGAGAACTTCGGTCAAATTCAAGTCGAGGGCTATGGTGGGAAAACCTCCTTCCTGTTTCCATCTGTTGAGGAAGTTCCACTCACCTCTTACCTTCCTCCCTTAATAGAGTCCTCATTGGAGGACCTGCTGGGTCCATGTATCTATTATAAAACCTCAGACACCAGGAACGTGCCTTCATGCCAGGCAGGGAGGGGTAGCCATTCTGGGGCAGTGACTATGATGAGACCCACCATTCCCTTAGGTGGGCTGCAGTAGGGGAGGGGGGAGGGGCAGCAGGTCTTCTTGGATGACCATCTTAAAACCACACAGTTTAATCAGTTTATGAGAAATAAAGTAAGTTTTGTTTAACTCCGTCCATTTCAACGTCTCCTTCTTCATTGGCTTTAAACTCTGCAGGGATAAAAAGCTTCTTTAGGCTACAAATAGTGCAATCTACCTTGAATTATATTAGCAAATGGTGAGTTTATGATAAAAACACAGGTGCTGGGCAGAACCTGAAGGGAGCCTCAGTAAAATTGGACCCAGGAAACAAAATCCACTTTGCCTCTTACTCCTCGCCTATTGCTGCCTTTTTCCCTCTGTCTGCAGACCAGCTCGCTTTGCATCCCAAGAGATGAAACAGTGGGCGACAAACGTTCTTCAGCTTTACATGCTACTCTTTGGGCACAGAGGAAAGACTGCCACGTCTTCTCTTCAATCCTACATTCTCAGGCAAAAACCTGTGATTGCTCAAGCCTCGGTCACGGGCCCCAACCCTAGAAAGCCATTGGTCTAAGACAGAGGTGGAGCTCACTAAGAAGAGAGGACACGGTGGAGCAAAACAGCTGTGCCCAGAGACCATGGAAGTGGGGAAGTGGAGAACTACTACTGATTATACAAGCAGAGGTTTGTATGTCTAACCTTCATGCAGTTACAAAACGAATATGCATTAGGTACGACTGTGTGAAATAAGCACTATGTTCCCAAACGCGGATCTTCTAAAAAAGCCAAACATGGGGGAAAGTGTCACCATAGACAAACGTTGTTTTTGTTGGTAGTTGCCGTTGAGTCGATCTTACTTCGTTGGGTTTGAAAGTAGATAAGTAAGTCTGTCTTCCAGTGCACCTTTGGGTGTATTCGAACCTCCAATTTTTTGACAAGAAGTCAAATGCATAACTGGTTGTAGCACCCAATGACTCATAGACAAGCATTCTAAATGTTACAACAGAAGCTATAAATATGGTGTCGTGGGGGCATCTGACCTCCCCTTAACTTCTCAAGGAAGAGAATCACCATCAGCCCAAAGCTGACTCCTATGAGGCAGAAGGTAGACATAACTCCTCTTGCCAACCTTTTCACCAATTCTGATCAGTGGTCTCTCCTAGAGCACTATCGATTTCTCCACAGGGTTCAAGATTCATTGCAATGGGCACATTCAACTCGCAAACAATATTCAGGAATAAGAAGGTCAGTTAGGGAACAAATCAAGATACAATTCTTAGATGACCAGGATAGCTTCTTCTCAGCCATGAATGCTGACAGGCCACACAGCCTGGCTTCTGCCCTGCCAAGCATGTGTTATAAAGCTCCTTTAGCTCCATCAGTAAGTGCTCAGTCACCCCTCTCCTCCAGCAAGCCTCCTGCCTGCGGGTGCGTACCCTCCCTACTCCTCAGGCTGGGGTGTCCAGTCTCTGGGTTATGCTGCTTCTGCGGCTGCCTTTTCTCTGCCTGTACTTCCCACCTTCCCTACACCCCCCTATTTTACAGCACTCTTTCTGGTTCCTGGGTCTAAGAGGTTCCCAGTGCTGGGATCCCATGCCCCAAAGATAAGCTCTTCTTTCTTAATGAGAGTCTGGTCCCCTCTTGGCTGCTCCTCTCTTCTTTTCTCATGTGAGATAAAAGGCCTGATTCAAACAAGGGCGGTGACTTGGGGAGTGATTTGAGTGACATACTCTACTAAGGCCTTGACCCAAGATATATCCCCACCCCCACGGTTTCCTCTCCCACACTAATTCTGCCTCACCCATATAAGACAACCCACTCCACCCACAATGGGCCATAACCACAGGCACAGCCCAAAATAACCATTGCCATCACGTCGCTCCGAACACACAGCAGGCCTATGTAGGGTTTCCAAGGCTGTTCCCTCTTGCAGACACAGACCATCTTTCTCTCTCTCCCTGGCAGTGGTCTGTGGGGTTTGAAACACTGACCTTGCAGTTAGCAGTCCATTGCATAACCTACAGTGCCACCAGAACTGCTTAAGCACAAGCATAAATGCTAGGATGCACAATACATCATAAAACGGATGACAGTTACATGAGCTCACAAAATGAAGGAGACACACACAACACGGGGAGTCAGGACCTGGCAAGTTGACACCTATTTTGGAGGGGCTCAATTCAATGCACAACATTCCCTCTTTAGTAGCCGTTACCACGTGGGCATCATAAAGACTATACGCGGGACGGGCATTACGTATTACATAATTCACGACATTGAGGTAGCACAGGAAACGGGGTCATTATGCCATCATCTATTTTACCTACAAGACTTGTAAACTCGATCATCTACTACATTAAAATTTTCTGAGTCAGAGTCAGCGGAGGGGGGAGCAGTGGGGGGGGGTTGTTTCCTAGCATTGTTCTTCTAAATTCCTGGATTTTCAAAATCCGGACGGGTAAGTTCTTTCTTTTATTTTTTTCCCACCCTTTTCTTTCATTCCTCTCATGAAACTAATCAACTGATATTCTTATGCTGGTACATATAAAGAATTTCTTTATTTAGAAATTTTAAAAATCATTTTATTGGGGGCTCATACAACTCGTATCACAATCCATACATACATCAATTGTGTCAAGCACATTTGTACATTCATTGCCCTCATCATTCTCAAAACATTTGCTCTCCACTTAAGCCCCTGGCATCAGCTCCTCATTTTTCCTCTTCCCTCCCCGTTCCCTTGCAGAAAATATTTTTAAAAGCACAACTTGATGAGTTTCTTAATTATATCTTCAACACTATGCCTGGTAGTTTTCTAAAAAAAAATGTATCAATGAACTTGGTAATTTTTATTCTGCATTCTATGTTGAAGTCATATCTTGTGCAAGTTGGAAATGGTGGCAGTTTCAATGAACTCCTCTCTAAAGATTATATACTATTTTGCTGATGTATGTCCTCTTCTTAGGTGCTGAGGTAACTGGTAAGTGCAGAACAAGTTCTCCCAAATGGCACACATTCTCGTCTAATTCGTATTGAAATACATATTCTAGCCCCAATGTTTTCAAAGAAAGTATCTTCTTACTTCTAAGTAGAGCACAGATGTTCAACTAATATTCTAATTAATAAAATCAACTTCTTCATATGGATGTGTTATTCTATATTGCAGATCTTAATTTCATCCTGTTTTGTTACAGAATAAGCATGTATCCAATTCTAAATCAAACTATAGTATCTATAAAGATTTGTGTGCCATTGAGCTTTCACTACTTGTTATTTTGTTGTCGTGGGGATACATTACAATGCTTTGTAGTTTTCAGGTATTGTTTCCTAATAATTGCAATTCCCTAAAAGCTTCAAAAGTAGATGCATTTTTGTGTTCCATTAATCACGAACTTGGATTTAAGATTTCCAACAGATTTGGGATAGAAATGCAGCCAAAATATAAAGGACTCATACATTTAATAAAACTATAGGATTGTTAGGGTAAAGATATTAAAAGGTCTTCATATGTGTGGATCATTGTGATTGGTTCTCCCTTTTTCCCCCACCATCTCCTTCCCCTCCTGGTATCTCTACTCTCATTATTGGTCCTGAGGGCTTTATCTTTCCTGTATTCCCTATGTTTCCAGCTGTAAGAGAACTTTTATAATTAAACCGTATATGGATAGGTTTTGAAACACTGGACAACAAAAATAAAAGGTAACAACTTGATGGAAATAAAATGTTGACAATTAAAAAAAAAGGTCTTAAAAGAGTAATTTCTAAAAATCAGTTGATGGATAGGCAAAAAAAGAGCACATGTGCTCTTGCCACATGGAAGTGTTTTCGATTTAAATAAATACATAATAACCTCAGTTGGTGCAGTGGTTGCATGTTGGGCTGCTACTCTCGAGGTCAGTAGTCCAAGACCACCAGCTGCTCCACAGGAGAAAAATGAGGCTTTCTATTATAAACCTTTGTAGTCTTGGCAATCCACAGGGGCAGTTCTACCCTGTCCTACGGGGTGACCATAGTCAGAACTGACTAGATGGAAGTGAGCTTGGTTGTTTGGTACACAAAAAAACCTTTTATGACCAATTCCACTATTCAAATATGTAAACACTGGCAAATTTCTTACAACTACAGAATCTAACTTTGTCGGTGGACTGGATAGAATGATAAATTACATATATGGTATGATATATAAGTACTACATATAAGAAATATATAATCTATTTCACTTATATTTTGGCTGCATTCTTCTTCACTTAAAAAGAAAAATGTGTTAATATTGTGCTCTAAAATATTTATTATCACTATAAAAATTAATAATTAAGAAATGTCAGATGTGTTACCCTTGATAGAGTAAATTTATAAAAGCTTTCTTTGGATGCTCTGAATTGGATGAATAAGACTGAAAAATTATTTGAATTACACTAATTTCTATTTTAGATGATCTGAAGAGATGAAAGTGATATCAAACTTGCAATGTATTGATTTCACTACTTACAAATTTCTTTTGCTTACAAGCTAACAGCTAGCACTTCGTTTTTTCAAGTGAACAGATAGACATTTGAGATCTAAAGTGAGTGGAATTATGTGTGAACAATAGCTATTTGATCTAAATTAAGTCTCTCTGCTTTTCCCAAAACAATATGTAAAATAATACTCTCTGTTGCAGTTGTTGCTATTAGGTGCCATCCTGTGAGTTCCCACCCAGGGTGGCGATATGCACAATGGAACAAAACACTGCCCACTCCCGTGCCACGCTCACAATTGTTCCCATGCCGCAGCCCATTGTTGTAGCCACTGTGCCCATCCATCTTCTTGAGTGCCTTCCTCTTCTGCACTGTCCCTCTGCTTTACCAAGCATGACGTCTCTATCCAGGGACTGCTTCTCCACACATGTCCAAAGTGTATGGCCCAAAGTCTCTCCATCTTGCTTCTATAGAAAATACCATGACTTGGGCCTGGCATACCTTAGTCCTTTAAGTAAGATCATTGCCACATGGATTTTATATATTCTAAAGAGGTCTTGTGTAGCACTGATTGTGGATCCAAGTAAACAAAATTCTCGACAACTTAAACTATTCTCCATTTATCTGCATGTTACTCAATGGTGCAGTTGTGAGGAATTTGGTCTTCCTTCGGTTGATTGTGATCCACACTGAATGCTCCACTCCTTGGTCTTCATCAGCAGGTGCTTCAAGTCCTCCTCACCTTGAGCAAGCAAGGTTGTGTCACCCCCAATCCTGATGCCACCTTCTTCCCCAAAGCCCAACAGTCTTATTGGCATATAATTCACATACCATACACTTCAATAGTTCAATCGTATCAAGAATTGTATAGTCATTACCACAGTCAGTTTTAGAACATTTTCTTCATTCTTGTATTCATCGTTATTAGCTCCCCAGTTCCCCTCAACCTCCAACGTCAACCACTGCCCCCACCACTACCAAGGTATCAGGAATCAAGATACTGTCTCCCTATAGATTTACATATCCTGGATTTCATACACAGTAAACATTTAAAAACTAACAAGAGGGAACGGCCCCAATCCCGACTAAATGGACAGCAGCCCCTCCCCCCAGAATTTATTTCAGAGGGTAGCACTGAAGCTACAGCTCAGGGAGAGGGACATGTCTGATCAGGAGAAAATGAAGGGGTAGGAAGAGAGAGTGGAGTGCATCCTGGCCACCAAACCTTGAGGAAGATATTCCCGCTCAGAGCAACCAATGCAGAAGAGGAACATATGGTCAGCCCCACTACGAGACACAACATCCCTCACTGACCCATAGCCCTACAGGGGACAACACTGGAGACACAGTGTGGGAACTGTGTCAGATCTGACCCCAGCACACCAAGGCAAAACACTAAGGGCGTACAACAGAACAGCAAGGGGAACAGAAAAAGGAAGTTCCGAGGAAGTACCAAAAATAGACTTTAGGGTCAGGATGTGGCGCCTCAACAGACTCGACTGAAAAATACCCCTAAAGGTCAAGAAAAAGACCTTGAACTATTTACAGGCTTTTAATTTTTTTGTCATTGCTTTTGTTGTTGTTGTTTTGTTTTCTTTTGTCACTTTGATTTGCTCTGCCTTGCTTTTTGGTGCATATTATTACCTCTGCAGGTCTATCTAGCTAAGGTGGGCTGCACAAACGATCTGGAGGAGAAAACAACTGGACTGATGGTTCCGGGGGGACATGGGAGAGGGGTGGGTGGGGGAAAGGAAGCAGTGTTAACAAACCCAGGGACAAGGAAACAAGTGATCTAAATCAGTGGCAAGGAGGGTATAAGAGGACTGGTAGGGATTGATCAAGGGCAGGGTAACCGAAAGAAATTGCAGAAACCCAAATGAAGGCTGAGCATGATAGTGGGGCAAGAGGAAAGTAAAAGGAAATAGAGGAAAATATCTAGGAGGCAAAGGGCCTTCAGGACCAGTGGTGAGAGTGGTGATGCCGGGAGGGTGGAGGGAAGTGGGGTAGAGCAGGGGAGTCAATTACAAGGATCTACATATAATCCCCTAGCTGAAGGATGGACAACAGAAAAGTGGGTGAAGGGAGACATCAGACAGTGTGAGTCAAAAATAATAATAATTTATAAATTATCAAGGGTTCATGACGGAGGGGGAGCAGGGAGGGAGGGGAAAAATGAGGAGCTGATACCAAGGGCTCAAAGTAGAAAGCAAATGTTTTGAGAATGATGAGGGCAACAAATGTCCAAAGGTCCTTGACACGATGTATGTATGTACGGATTGTGATGAGCTGTGTGAGCCCCTAATAAAATGATTTATGAAAAAAAATGCCCTCAATTTTAAAAAGAAAATACTAAAAACTAGAACAAATTAAAGTGGATCATAAGGAAACTCAAATCATAGGGTGCTAAATTTTTACTTAACTGCATCTGCAATAATCTACTTTCCAACATATTCTGCATGTTAACAAGGCTATGTTCCCTGGTTCAGGGTCAGAGAGGATTCACCAGGAGCTTAATCCACATGTATTTCTCCTTCATTTTTTTGTTTTTAATGAGACGGTTTTTAAATGTGTCAAAAGGGAGATGCTTCCACTGTCATGTACAGCCTTCGCAAACAAGGTGTTCATAATTTAAGCTGTGATACCAGTCCCTCCTTCAATCTGGATTTTATTATTTGAATTCCTGGTATCACACAGGCTGGTGTGTGTCTGCAATGCGGACTTAGTTGATGTCTCACTTACATGACTGCTTGTTTGAAAACAAAACTTTTAAGATGTTATTCTGATAGCTGGCCAACATGTCGTTTCTTCACCACACTTTGCTATAGCTGCTATCTATATTATAACAACTATAGCTTCAGTGACTCTTCATGAGGGTAAGCATCAAGCAGGGCAAGCCCATGAGAACTAATTGTTCTAAGACGGGGGCTAGAATTAAGTGCAAGTCCAGATCAATTCATAAATCTAGATTTATAGATGTTTCTAGTCCCCCAGGGATGAGGTTTTGTATAGATCATTGTAATCAGTTCCTCCTTTCTACCATACCTTCTCTCCACGCTCCCAGTATCACCACTCATACCACTGGTCTTGAAGGGATCATCCGCCCTAGATTCCCTATGTTTCCAGTGTACATCCTCTGGTCTAGCCAGATTTATAAGGTAGAATTGGGATCATGATCATGGGGAGTGGGGGGGGGCATTTAAGAATTAGAAGAAAGTTGTATGTTTCATCATTGCTACCCTGCAAACTGACTGGTTTGTCTCCTCTCCTCCCCATGACCCTTCTGTAACGGGGTGTCCCATTACCTACAGATGGACTTCATTTTTAAAATGAGAAAACCAAGAAACATAAATTAGGCAAGGGAAATGTCCTGAACTAGGGCTGTTCTAAGCAAATTGAAATATATGACCATTTTGTCAGTTAATAAACTATGAAAATATAGTTACCATAGCTAAATTCATTGAGTACTTACTAGCTGCAAGGCCTATGCTAAGCTTTAAAGCATTATCTAATATAATGTTCCCAAAGAGCTTATCTGTAAGTATTATTTCGTCAGCAGAGTTGTATTCTTTGATTTTGTTGGTCATGGTAATATGCCAACTATTAGAATTCATTTATATCACATCCATGCTTGATTTGGTCTACTTCACAATTCCTTCCTTTGATAATGACAGCCTAATTTTCTTCACCTGAATTAGTCTCAATATTTTAACTACTACATTTCACTGAACCCTGTAACATAAAATAAAGTAACGTTAAAAAAATAGAACACGGTTAGATAAATCATTGCTCTTTCTTTGGTTAGACTCTTGAATGAAATCCCACCAAGAGAAAAGCTGTCTTGCTCCGAGTCATTTCGAGGGCCCCAAGTGGCTCTCGTGTGCCCTCTGAGTCCGGCTCTCTTCAGATCATGCTGGCTCACAGTGCCCCCTGAGAAAGAGCAGCTCCCTAGGGTGCTCGAGGCTGTACACCTTTACAAAAGCAGATTACTGTATCATTCTACTGGGGAGTGACTGGTGGGTTTGCTGCTGGGGGCAGAGAGGCAGCATTTGGCAAGGGGACACAGCACAGACCTATCTTCCAGATAGGTCTCGGGTCAGGGCCGCGGAGTTTCACTGACTCACTTCTGTATGGAACCTGCCTTGAGTTCCACTGGATTGTACAGGAGACACTTTGATATGGCATCTTCAACCTCCCCCACCCTCCCTCTGCCTTAACCTTTCTACTGGTGAGACACTCTGAGATCCGCCAAAGCCCCGGAGATCCATCTATATTGTGCTTCAACAGCATCCTCGGCAACAGTGAGCAGCCCCAAGAAGGCAGACTTTCTATGATACTTGCCCAGAATCTCCAGGAGACTCGGAAGATAATACCATGTGCTAGTTGTCACTGTACCTCTCGTACTATCTGAGTGAAAGAAAGTCAAGTTTCCCCAGGGGGAGGGGACAAGCAACACAATCGAATAATAGAGAATTGGACCAGATACTCAAATAAGCTTTTTAAACAAAATTGCTGATGCAAAGAATCATGTGAGAATTATATCTCCATAAAACAACACACTTGCAAAGGACACTGCCCCTGGAATTGCTACATCAGCTTGGTACCACTGCATTTGCTTCTGCAAAAAAATTGGAGGCCACTTATGAAAATTTATGCAGAAGAAGGAGAGAAGGCCCTGAAAAGAAAGCAAACACACAGGGAAGGCTAAAGACCAACACCAAGTGAACAGGAATATAGGCCATCCCAAACCTGAGGTTCATGACTACTGCTACTTGAATCAGAATTGGTTTCAAAAACCAAAAAAGTGGCACCTCAAAGATATTTCGGCAATCGGAACTGGATAAATGGCTCTGTACCAGTTTTCTGTTCCAGTGTAATGGCATCACTAAGCCAAAGTGAACCAAATCTGATGAAAATGATCCCTACATTTAAATAATGAGAAATCTCTGGGAAACTTAAGAGGCACTCCGGATCTTCTAAATGTTTGGAATGTAAGAGAGAAATCTTTAGCTATCAATCTATTTGACTCATTCACTTTGTAGATGGGCATCCCAAGGCCTAAGAGGTTATGTGACTTTTTTCTAAGGCCACAGATGTGCTTAGATCTGTGATTAGGAAAGCAAGTCTCGTGACTCCGGTGTAACAGTTCTTTCCTTTGGACCACACTCTACCATAAGACATTGTGTTCCTTGGCTGAAAGCCACTAGGCTGTTCATGTTGACAGCACCTAGTAAAGCTGGGACACCACTTCACTAAGGAAATCGCTAGAGAAAGTACCATATTGTTGGGCTCTCTTCTTCCTACTCCCAGGGCTCTTTACAGAAAAAAAGTTACCTGCTCCAACCTCTCAGGTACATGGAGCTACTTACTCTCTTGGTCAGAATAAGATTAGAAAACAAAGAGTGAAAAGTCAGATTGAATTTGTTATGGATACATTTGTGATCCCCCCACCAAAAAAGATACTTTGATGTTCTAATCCCTGTACTGTGAATATGACTTTACTTGGAAGACAGTTTTTTGAGATATTGCTGGTTAGGTTAACATGAGGGTATACCAGAAGAGGATGGTCTCCAATCCTGTATGAAGGGTATCCGTAGAGAAGAGACAGAGACACAGAGGGACAAGACCACATAAAAATCCATCTAAACGCCAAAGAAAACCAAGGATTCTTGGAAGCCCCCAGAAGCTAGAAAGAGGCATACAAGTTTTCTCTTAGAGCCTTGGAAGGAATTGGCGTCACAAAAATATGGATCTAGAGCTTCTGGCCATTAAAACTTTGAGGTTATACATTTCTGTTCTTTAAAAGCACCCAATTGGTGAAATTTTGTTAGTCACCCTGGGAAATTAAGACACAGCCTGAATTGATATATAACTCACCAAAATTTCCATCAGTAAGAAAAACAAAACAACAACAAAAACCACACTACTTAGTAAATGGAAGTCAACTGTAAATGTCGAACTCATTCAAGTTTTATGTCCCTCCTCTTTACTAGAGGACAGCCTCTTCGGGTCACAACTATCTGAACCTTCTGTTCACGCTATATCTTACTAGGAAACAAACACACAGTCAAAAAAAGGAACAAGGATTCAGCCAAACAGATGCCTGAATGTGAGAGGTCCTATCAGTGAGAGTGACTTTGAGGAGGACTGGATGAATCAGACACAGGGCAAGGTGAAGCTAAAAAATAAAATAAAATAAAAACAAAAAGCTCACGCAAAAAGTGCAGCGCAGCCAAAAGTGACAGCATGTCTGGGTGGTGCCTGCTGTCTTTCTCCATCATTGTCAGGAAAGCACAAAGACCCCTCTATCTTGAGCAAGAAGACCTAAACACCCCCAGTGTTCCAACAAGGTAAATAAGCTACGTCAGACTTCTTGCTGTCAGAGAGTTAATGTGACGGACAGGATCTCCACTTTGGCATTTGTTTCTCCTCCTCGGCTGACACTCTTGAGCAATGACTGTGGGAAATAAAACAGTCAAGACCCCAGCAGCAAAGAAAACGATAGGATACAATAAGGAGGCTAAACTCAAAGCAGCTAAAACTGATTATTTTTATCAGCCTATAATGCTGTATTTTTTTATTTAGTACTTGGGTATGAAGAGAACTATGCAAATAATGTCTTCTTCTTTAAGCGTGTGTCCTAGATTCCATTCAGTGAAACTAGAAGTCTCATCAAATTGCCTAATTTAACACACATGGACCAACAGAGCGCCAGCAGCCCAGGCAGCTACCTCCTCTCTTCCCGCGGGGTCCAGAAACTCACATGTTTAGAGGAGATAGTGATTCCTCTCAACATCGGCTCTGGAGCAGCCTAATTAGCTACAAAACCCCTAATTTATAGCATTCTGGGAAAAGAGGGCTCCAAACTATTTGTTTATTCACAATGAACAATAATGTGAAACACTTCATTGGCTTTAGATGCTTCAGCTCACATTACAATGAAAGGTTAACGAATCACTTATTTGGGTGGAAGAAAATAAGTTACAAGATAATCATTTTTAAAACAGACATTTGCTAAATTTCTATTTAAAATGAAACTAATGGAAAGAAAAGTAACCATGTCTACCACTCTCTATCAAAACAACCTCAAGGAAACATCTAAGATCTATTTAGGGAATTCAAAAGAAGTTTAAATGGTACAGATAAGAGCTCTGGACACATGAAATTCAAGATAGATAAACCCCTTAGGAAGTGGAGTGGGAGTAATGATATCATAAGGGTAGGATGTTCAGGAAGGGGGAAGGGGGAGAAAGGGGGAGCTCATCAAAAGGTTGGATATATAGCCCCCACCCCTCCGAAGGGAATGAATAACAGAAATGTGGGTAAAGGGAGACAAGTGACAGTGTAAGATATGAAATCATAATTAACAATATATAATTGATCACAAGGTGTAGAAGGGACCAAATATCAGACATCAAAGAACAAAAAATCCTATCACTGGACGCCCACCTTCCCAATATGATCACTGAAGATAAATGTATGCATAAGCAAATGTAGTAAAGAAAGCTGATGGTGCCAGGCTATCAAAAGATATAACCTCTGGGTTCTTGAAGGCTTGAAGATAAACAAGCAACCAACTAACTCAGAAGCAACAAAGCCCACATGGAAGAAGCACACCAGCCTGTGTGACCACAAGGTGTTGAAGGGATGAGGTATCAAGCATCAAAGAACAAAAAAATCACATCATTATAAATGAGGGTGAGTGGAGACCCAAAGCCCATTTGTAGGCAACTGGACATCCCGCTACAGAAGGGTCGCGGGGAGGAGAGGAGATGAGCCAGTCAGGTTGCAAGGTTGAACGAAGAAACATATAACTTTTCTCTAATTATTAAATGCTTCCTCCCCCCCATTAGCATGATCCCAATTTTACCTTACAAATCTGGCTAGACCAGAGGATGTACACTGGTACATATAGGAACTGGAAACATAGGGAATCCAGGGTGGATGATCCCTTTAGGACCAGTGGTATGAATGGTGATACTGGGAGGGTGGAGGGAAGGTATGGTAGAAAGGGGGAACAGATTACAAGGATCTACATATAACCTTCTCCCTGGGGGATGGAGAATAGAAAAGTGGGTCAAGGGAGACATCGGACAGTGTAAGATATGATAAAATAATAATTTATAAATTATCAAGGGTTCATGAAGGAGGGGGTTATGGGGAGGAAGGGGGCAAATGAGGAGCTGATATTAAGGACTCAAGTCGAAAGCATATGTTTTGAGAATGATGATGGCAACAAATGTATAAATGTGCTTGATACAATGGATGTATGTATGGATTGTGATAAGAATTGTACGAGCCCCCAATAAAATGGTTTTTAAAAAAAGGATATGCCATTATAATTAACAATATATAATTGATCAAGGTTTCGTGAGGGTGGGAGGGAGTAAAGGAAGTTTATAGCAAGGGCTCAATTTGAAAATGTATTGGAAAAGATGATGACAACATATGTATAAATACGCTTGATACAATTAATACTTGGAATGATAAGAGCTGTAAGATCCCCCAATAAAATGATGGTATGCAGATAACATAACCTTGCTTGCTGAAAGTGGGGAGGAATTGGAGCACTTGGTGATGAAGATCAAGGACTGCAGCCTTCAGTATGAATTACAACTCAATGTAAAGAAGATCAAAATCTTCACAACTGGACCATTAGGTCACATCATGATAAATGGAGAAAAGGTTGCAGCTGTCAAGGATTTTGTTGACTTGGCTCCACAATCAATGCTCCTGGAAACAGCAGCCAAGGGATCCAAAGATGAACTGCATTAGGTAAGTCATGATCACCTTAGAGTATTGAGGAGCAAGGAGGTTTCTTTGAGGACTAAGGAATGCCTGACCCAAGCCTTGGTACTGCATGGTAGCATATGCATGTGAAAGTTGGACATTGAATGAGGAAGACTGTAGAAGAATCGATGCATTTGAATGTGGTGCTGAAGAAGAATATGGAAAGTACCGTGGACTGCTAAAAGGCAAGACCAATCTATCTATATGGAAGGAAAGTCAGGTAAGAGTGCTCCTTAGAGACAGGGTGTGAAGACTCTGTCCTACATACCTTGGACATATTGTCAGAAGAGACCAGTCCCTAAAGAAGGACATCATGTTTGATAAAGTGTAAAGGTGGTGATAAAGAGGAAGGCCCTTGACAAGATTGAATGACGCAGTAGCTCCATCAAGGGGCATAGGAATAATTGTGAGGCTGGTGCGGGATCCTGCAGTGTTTCATTCTGTTCTGCATGCTGGCGCTATGGGTCAGAGCTGATACAACTGCACTTAACAGCAACCATGTTTTTAATAAGATTTTACTAAATCCATAGTTTAACTTGTGAAACATTGGTAAAATATTGAATCTACTGATTTGTACATAAGATATTTCTCTTCATTAGCTAGGTCTCATTGATGTGTTGTACAATGATGCAGCTAGATGTATTTTACGTTGTGCTTATTGTGACTTGTGTTTGCCAAACTCCTGGGTTGACATGAAATTTTTTTCCAAATTAAAAATAAACATTCTAGCAATTAAAAGAAAAACAGTTTTGAATGACACCACCAGCATTCATTTTCAAAGCTAACTCCTATTTACCATGATAATGGTTAATACAAGCTTTCAATGGGAGGTGTGAAATTTGGTGGAAACATTTGATTTCTATTATTAACAAGTGGAACACAGTGTTCTTCTTACTCATTTTTCAGACATGTACTCTATGACATCAGTACTACTCAGTGTGCCATTCAGCTGGTTCTATTCTCAACAGGCCTGGCACAGGACCCCCTCCTTAATACTGCTCCTAATTCAGTGGGTCTCCCAGAAGCACCCTCTCTGCCCTGTGCCAACACTCTGATTTCCTCCATGGAGTGACTTTCTTCTTTGGGACTCTAGGAAAAGGTAAGGATTCAAATTCTTTCTCATTTGACATGGACTGGCCCATTTCCAATATAGTGATCATAATATGTAACTTCTATGTGTTACATAATAATGACCATGATGTCACCATGGTTACTAAAGCAAAGATGTGTTTTCAAACTCTTTATATGCCAAGTGCTCATGTAATTTTCCATCTAATAGGGGAGTTATTCTTTGTCTTTTTTTATTGAATATTAAGCACAGCAGAGGCTGTAAGTGGCCCAGAGTCCACAGCAGTAAGATTAGAATTTGTTCACTCTCTTGTCTTTCATATCTCCCCCACCTTGATCCCTGATACACGACTACATCAGTTGTCATCGAACAGATTCTGACTCCCAGCAACCTCATAACCTCCGGGACATCACAGACGTATCTTCCACAGGAATTCGAGATAGCAGGGGGGTATGGGGGGGAACTAGATTGCCATGCTTTTCTCCAGAGGTGTCTCCGGGTGAACTCTAACCTTTTGGTTAGCAAGCGAGTTAAGCACTTTCACCACCAAGGGACTACACTGGGAAACCAGGTGATAATACAGCGTCACTATACAGATTCTGAGGAGCTCTGGTGGTGCAGTCAGTAAGTAGTATTTCACTGCAAGGTCAGTGGTTCAAACCTACCAGCCACTCTGCAGGAGGAAGTTGATGCTATCTGCTCAAATAAAGATGTACAGTCTCTTAGAAACCCTACATAAGGTTCCTCTGTGTCGGCATGGGGCTGCTTTGGCTTAGTGTTTAGTAAAGGTTTACAGCCTCAGAAACTGACTGAGTGGTTGTACGTGAGATGAGTCGAATCTGACGTGACAGGAGGTTTAATTTTGGTTTGAGCTTCAGTGACATAATGGGATCAAGACAACAGGGCTGCTAACTGCAAAGTAGGTGATTCCAATTCACCAACAGTTTCATGGAAGTTAGATGTGGCAGTCTGTCCCTGTAAAGATTTACAGCCTTGGGAACCCTGTGGAGCAGTTCTACTCTGCCCTATAGAGTCGATATCTGTTGGCATCAATTTGACGGTAATCAGTTACTGGATGACAGGAATGAGATGGGGTTTCTCCCACAGAAAAAAAGGAAGCTAATCACTTGGCCAAAAACAAAAACAAAAAAAGTGTTGCCAATAATAATGAACAAAACCTATACTCTCAGAGAAAAGACATGATCTTGTAAGAAACAAAGAAGTCTTCATGCTACACCGCTGTGCCAAATTAAACCAATAAGGGCATGCTGCCAAGCAAGTACCTTTGTGTGTGTGTGTGTGATCTGGGTGAGATCTTACAGAGCAAATGCATTTTCCATTCAACCATGTGTTTGTTAGGTTCCTTGCACCCCCCTATGCACCCCCCCCCCAATGTAACAGCATTCCTCCTACTTCCTCTCTGTTTGCCATTTCCCTTCAGCCTACTTCCTCTGCCTCTAGGTCTTCTGAGCTTTCTCTCAGAGAAAATGCTACCTTTTGGATCTCTGGGGGTTGATTGTTTTAAGGAGTGTGTACCCCTTATAGGTTTACTTACTAGTTGGCTGAAATTTTGAGCAAAGAGGTGAGATCCGTTTCAGGCCTGAAAGATGACGAGGGGTTTAATCAGTCTGTTTGGGAACAGTAGCCTGGCGGTTTTTTAATTTAGGATTTGGGTCCACATTTTTCTCCCACTCTACTCAGGACCTCCTACGGGAACCCTTTCAGAACAGTCAGAGGTACGCAGGCAGGTTCCATCTGGTTCTGATTTCTGGGTTGAGGAGGCTGGGGTTCACATGGTGAATTGGTCCTTCTGACTAATTGCTCCCCTGGGTCTGCGATGTACCTTCACTAGCCTTTGCTCCAGACAGGGGAGAAACCAAGTGCTGCACCTTCGACGGGCTTTAAGACCTCTGTTACTACTCACTAAAGAAGTACGTAGCACAGGCCTGTGCCGATTGACCTTGGTGTCCCTCGAGATCATGGTCTTAAAACCCGAAGCCCAGGGGCTCATTTCCCTCAAGGTGCTTGGTGTATAACTTTTCATAACTTTGCTTCCTGGGTGGTCCAATAGATTGATGGATATATTTATAGCACACATAACATCACATGAAAAAGGTTCCCTGTCAAACATAAATATATTTGTGGGTATAATCCTACTCATCTTCCCACCCTTGTTCAGCTCCAGTGTCTGTGTCCATACGTGGATTATTGTTATTGCTATTATTACAGGGTTATTGTGTAATAGTATTTGTTTAACTCTTGTGCTCCTCCCAATACACTCATTTGCCTTAATTTTTATGTGCTGACCTTGCCATTATTTTAATTGCTTTTCCCTTTACCCAAGTTAATAAATGTCCACCCACTAGTTAGTGGCTTACCCTCCCCCTTGCTAATCCCTAGTAACCTTGAAGAATGCTCCTTTCTGTGTGTAAACCCTTTCTGGATTTTTATAATAACGATCTCATGCAATGCTTCTCCTTTTTCGATGGACAAAATTGACTCAGCATGTCTTCCGGTTCATCTGTGTAGTGAGGTGTTGTTTCACAGATTCATTCTTTAGCCTTGTTTAGCGTTTTGTTGTGTGTAAGTACCGTAGTTTACTGATGGTATGGAGATTCTTTCCATCATTCTGCTGTTGTGAATAGTGCTGTGATGAAGATGGGTGTGCACATAACTGTTCCTGGCACTCTCTTGTTTCTCTACCGCGTCAGCTGTGATCCATGGTTGGCAGTTCCAAACACCCAGCAGCTCAAGAGAAAAACTGGGCTTTCTACTCTTGTCAACGGAGATGGTCTCAGAAAGCCACAGGCTGTAGCTACGCGTCAGCACTGACTGGATGGCAGTGCGTTTGGGTTAGTGAGAGTAGATCTCATCATGTGATATTTCTATTTTTCAAGAAGTGCCGCTGTTTTCCATTGTGGTTGCACCATTTTACAGTCCCACCAACAGTGTAGGAGGGTTCCAATCTTTCCACACTTTTACCATGGCTTTCTTGTTGAAGGAACGAATTATACTTGTAGTTTTCTAATACTATAGAGGAAGTTTGATAGATCAGTATGTTTTTACATGCATGATTCCACTTGATGTTTACTTCTTCTGTTTCTGTACCTTTTCTCTTTTGCTGTGTTTTTGGGGCCATTTTGCTTCTCTTTAGTATCCATAGAAGAGGAGTCAGAAGACATGAAAAAGGCAAAACTAGAGATAAAATCTGAAAGTCAAGAGATTTTTAAGAGACTAAATTAGTGAATTTTCAGGAGTCCTGATGGCGTCAAGGTTACTTGGTAGGCTGAGATCTGCAACTTAGTGAATTTCAGTTTTAAAATTCTGGTAATTTAAAAAATGACTTTTGATTGTTTGGGGTTGTGCCATCACACAAAGCTGAGTCCAGCTGACGGGGTGGAGTGGAATTGCACAATGGAGCTTCCCAGCTGGCATCTTGACTGGGCCAGGCTGCCGTGGTTTCCTCTCACCAAGTTGCTAGAGTGGTTGAACCACTGACTATTCCACTAGCAGATGAGCATGGAACCACTAAGCCACCAAGGCTGCTTGAAATGTTACTGGAGAATCGGAGTAAAGCTGTTGGTTACAGATGGGGTCACTTCCCTTAATCATCCCAGCCTCCACTGGCAGGGAGGCTATACTGAATCAATTCCATGAATAGGTCCAACCTATCACAAATAGAGGTCTGCCTAAGTACTCAACTTTACAACTCTTTCATTCAAATCAAACGAATACACTCTATATGCTTAAAAGGGTCTCATTTAATTCACACATTTAGCAAATAACTATGGAGCTTTTACAATGTGTCAGGCATAGATCTAGGAACTGAAGAGGACGTGGTGAAACGGGAGAACTGGCCCTGTCCGTTACAGAACGCAGATTCGAACTGATGTACACGGCAATAATATGAACGTTTAGGTGAATCAAAAGTGAAAGCACAGCAAGGGGCTGGCTGACTGCTTAGGCAGAACACCACCACACTGAATCTTTAGTAGGGCTGCCAGTCTCATCCTGGAATCCCTCTCACTGCTGCCCGTGGGCAACAGGAAATGAGAGCTGCTGACACGTGAGTGATCATCTGTTAACTACTCATGCTCAGAGCACGAGAATGTGCGTAAACCTCTCTCCTAGAGTCCAAGTAATTCAACTTTAGTCTCTGCTTTGGATTTCTTCAGCCAGGAAAGTAGACTGGATCAAGCCAGTCATAAGTGGCATGAACTACCCACCACTGCAATATTACCAATTTAATTTGATTTTAAATTAACTGATCTTCTGACCCAAACAGAAGAGCACATTAGGAAGAGATCACCTAAGATTAAAGCATTTAGGAGCCATAGGAAGTCTTTCATCTAAAATGCATGCTTCCCTTCTCTCTTCCTACCTCCAAAAGGTGGAGGTGGCTTTTTTTGGGGGGTGGGGGACACCTTTTTGTGCTTCTATTAGAACAGACGCCAGAAGCATCAGCGCAACAGAGGCAGCACTCCCATTTTCAATTCACTTTTAATTATAGAAAACAGTTGGCAACATATCAAAACCCCATGTACAATTTCTTCAGGCTCCACTGGGAGCAGAGGTAAACCGGGGGAGAGAATATGAGAAGAAAACAATAAAGCTGGAGACTTCTGACAATGCAGAAAAGGAGAAGAAAGACTAAATAAAAGCAGAAAACAAGGACAAACTGACATCTTCCCCAGCTGGCACACTATACTCTCTTGGATGAAAAGTGGAAAATGTGCATTTTAATGGAAGTGGCGGCTGTTTTCAATGGGCTTAACCTGAGTCCCACCTCTGACCTCTAGTTTCTATATTTGGGAAAAGGTTCTGTTATTTGTGAAGGTGGAAAATGAGGGTGATGAGAAGTGGGAGGAAAAACAACCAAGTTGGCTGACCTTTGTCACCACAATGCACAAAGCTACTAGTGAGTCATTTTAGGCAGCAGGCTCCAAAGAGAAGAGCAATTACTGCCTTAAGTGGGCCAAGATGTGCGTGTGCTTAAAGGGGTCAAAGGGAAAGAAAGACTAATCTGAACTAAGAAAGCAGGTAATAGTGGTATTTTTCCACAGCTTTGTCCTCGCCTGACATTCTTTTCATATTTTTTTACTATTACCATAACTTGAAAAGTTTAGCTCTGGGGGGGGAGGGCGGGGGAGAAGGGTGGAGGGAAAGAAAACATACAGTCCCTCAGTATGGATTGTGGAATTTTCTTCATCGGCATATAAACGTATGCAGGCAATCTGGCAAGAAAGACACAGCAAAGATAAGGAAGGATCAAAGGTGAAAGGTACAACTGAAGAGAACATCCTGAGTAGAAAGGAAGGGTCCTGGGGAGAAATGGAGGATCAGCAGACATGAAGCTCATGAGAGCATGCCCGTCCACTGGAAGACTGCATGTCCCGACAAAATGAAAGGAGACACTTTGGCGCAAACAAATGGCTTTGATCGTAGCAGTCCTGTGAAGACACAGAGTGAATGAGAGCATGCCAAGGTACCTACATGCAACGTCGAGTTGAGTTGCAGTCCTGTGGCTACCACCAGCTGGCCAAGCCACCTCAGGTACCTTGGACTTTCCAAGGTTCTTTAACAGAATTAAGAATGATGTGACTCTAAGATCTGGAAAGTTTCTTCTGCATTTATGAGGTCATGACTCTTAAATCTAGAACTTTCATTGGCAAGGTCAAATCTGGCTCAACTAATAGTCACACACTATTTAAACACTGGGTAGGAACTCACACTTTTAACTATCCCTCTTGTTTTAGGGTAAAAAAGGGACCGAATCTCAATTATCATTGAAATATATTTGCAAAACCAGTTAGCGAGCTAACTAGAACTCTAAATCTTGGCTCCGTGGTCTCCTGGTACATCATTAAGTCCTGCTACCGAGACAATGGCCTGGACCTGCCATTCTTCTGAAAGGTCAATCTAATGCAACCATAATCTAACCACAGAACAAAAGATGCAGGTCTGTGAATGCCAATATGGAGAAAGCTGAGAGAAAGTGTGCTCTTGAGATTCAGACCCTGAGACTCTGCATGCGTGATAAGGTTAGCAATGAGATTTGGGGTGTACTTCCTCTGTGCCACATGCTGTACTAAAAAGCCCTTTGCGTGCTTCCTCCCGACTTAGGAAGAAGACACCGAGATGTGAGGAAGGTGCCTGAGTTCACATCAGTAGTTGCTCTGAACGTAACTCTGAAGTTGATGTTCTCATCTGATGGGGAACTGCCTGATTTTCCTGGGCCTTCAAAGCAGGGGCTACCCCAGAACTATCCTGCTCTGGAGGAACCCAGGCTCCCCTGGCACCACGTCTTCTCTAGTCAGGGTGGTACAAGAAAGAACTTGGAAGGATGCGGTAAGGGTGGAGCCCAGAGAATTCATTTTGTCAAATTCTTCTGTCACTGAAAGCAAGCTGGCTAAAAATGCTGTTCTGTAGGTCCGATGTGCTGTGATGAGAGATACGGTGACCCTAGTTTTCAAGAATACTAAAACGCAACTAAGGAGATGGGGTAGAAACAAAAAAGTCAAACAACTCAACAATAACCAGCTATCAATATAAAGCCAAATGAACATATGCAGCTCATTTCTAAATGAAGAGATATGAAGATAACAGGTCCCCAAGGGAAAAAGGCTCAAACAGAGGACATTTTTTCCTCAAATCATTTTATTGGGGGCTAGTACAACTCTTATCACAATCCATCCAGATATCCATGTGTCAAGCACATTTATACATTTGTTGCTACCATCATTCTCAAAACATTTGCTTTCTACTTGGGCCCTTGGTATCAGCTCCTCATCTTTCCCCTCCCTCCCCGCTCCCCCCTCCCTCATGAGCCCTTGATAATTTATAAATTATTATTAATTTGTCATATCTTACACTGTTCGATATCTCCCTTGACCCACTTTTCTGATGTCCATCCCCCAAGGAGGAAGCTATATGTAGATCCTTGTAATCGGTCCCCCCTTTCTATCACACCTTCCTTCCACCCTTCCAGTATCACTACTCCTATCACTGGTCCTAAAGGGATCATCCGCCCTGGATTCCCTGTGTTTCCAGTTCTTATCTGTACCAGTATACATCCTCTGGTCTAGCCAGATTTGTAAGGTAAAATTGGGATCATGATAGTAGGGTGGGGGTGGGCATTTAAGAACTAGAGGAAAGTTGTATGTTTCATTGTTGCTACCCTGCAACCTGACTGGCTCGTCTCCTCCACAAGACCCTTCTGTATGGGGATGTCCAATCGCCTACAGATGGGCTTTGGGTTCCCAATCTGCACTCCCCCTCAGTCACAATGATATGAATTTTTGTGTTCTTTGATGCCTGATCCCTTCAACACCTCATGATTACACAGGCTGGTGTGCTCCTTCCATGTGGGCTTTGTTGTTTCTCAGCTAGATGGCTGCTTGTTTGCCTTCAAGCCTTTAAGACAACAGATGCTATATCTTTTGATAGCCGGGCACCATCAGCTTTCCTCACCACATTTGCATATGCACACATTTTGTCTTCAACGATCATGTCGGGAAGATGAGCATCATTGAATGCCAATTTAATAGAACAAAGTGTTCTTGCATTGATGGAGTACTTGAGTGGAGGCCCAGTATCCATCTGCTACCTTATAAATATATGCACATAGATCTATTTCCCCATCATCATATATAAATATGTTGAAAAATGTACATGCCTGTGTTTAGACCTCTATAAATGTGCTTTGCCTCCTAGTTCTTTCCTCCATTTCCCTTTACTTTCCTCCTGTTCCACCATAATGCTCAGCCTTCATTTGGGTTTCAGCAATTCCGCTTGGTTACATTGCCCATGATCAATCCCTACCAGGCCTCTTATACCCTCCTTGCCACTGATTTTGGATAACTTCTTGCTCCCTTGTCCCTGGGTTTGTTAACACCACTTCCTTTCTCCCATCTTCCCACCTCCCATCTCCCCCCAAAACCATCAGTCCTACTGTTTCTCCTGTGGAATGTTTATCCAGCCTATCTTATCTAGATAGATCTGCAGAGATAATAATATGAACAAAAACAAGACGAAGCAAAACAAAGCAACAAAACAACTACAACAACAAAAACAATGACCAAAAAAAAAAAAAAAGAGAGAGAAACCTGTAAATAGTTCAAGATCTGTTTCTCGGCCTTTAGGAGTATTTTCCAGTGCAGTCTGTTGGGGCGCCACACCTTAGCCCCAAAGTCTATTTTTGGTACTCCCTTGGAACTTCCTTGCTCTGCTCCCCTTGCTGTTCTGTTGCACACCCTTAGTGTTTCCCTTGGTGTGGTGTGGTGTGGTCACATCGGGTGCAGTTCCCACAATGTGGCTCCAGGGTTATCCCCTATGGGTAGGGCTATGGGTCAGTGAGGGATGTTATGTCTCATAGTGGGACCAGCCATATAGTCCTCTCTGTGCATTGGCTGCTCTAAGCGGGGACATCGTCTTCAAGGCTTGGTGGGCCAGCATGTGCTCCTCTCTCTGCCTCCCCCTTCATTTGCTCCCGTGTGCTCTGATCAAACATGTCCCTCTCCCTGAGCTGTAGCTTCAGTGCTGGCCTCTGAAGCAAATTCGTCTGAGTGGCAGGGCAGCCAAACAGAGGCCTTTAAGGTTCCTCCACAAACCACTGAGAACACGCTAATAGGGAGATCAGAGACTAGTATTGCACCTCTTCTGCAGAGGCAGACATCCCCAGTTACATCCTGCTGGGTGGTGGGCGGCAGGACTCAGCACAGTCGGCTCTAGCAGTTGATGCAGTGCAACCTGGCTGCAGTCACTAAGCAAATTACATAAAAGCAAAGATGGCAAATAGAAATAGCAAGTTGCTTTAGCAACCCAGAATTTATCCAGTTATGATAAAGTATGTTTTAGGCCATTATTAATTTTGTCTCCAATTATATAATCAAGGCATTGGAATAATCAAATTACATTAGGGGACCTTTTCTCCCTGAGCATTTAATGATCACGGGGGAGGGAAAAGGGAAGCAGCGGTGGGAGACAAACCAGTAAAGTTTACTTAAATGACATGAGTCAGGGCTGTGCTGAAGAGTAACAAATCACAAAAATGAATGACATATGAGGTGTACTCCCCCCACCAAAAAAAAAAAAACACCTGGAATTGTGCCGGGCAAAGGATCTTCCATAGTATGAATTTTTCCCACTAGGCAAGGATCAAGCAATTTGCTTTGAGTTCGTGCACCCCGTGGCATCGCCTGTGAAGGTTCTCTAGGGTTACAGGTAAGTTTTTGTAAAAGCTGTTTTGCTTGTTTTTTGTGATGGTCGAGTTGAGAGAACAGCATGCGGCTATGAAATCTTGTTTCCTACTCAGGAGAAATGCCACAGAAACTGTGGTGATGTTGAACACAGCTTACAAGGACAGGGCTAAGGGAAAAACCTCAAGCGTACGAGTGGTTTTCTCATTTCAAAAAATGTGACATGTCGATTGATGACAAACCTCATTCTGGATGTCCATCAACTTTCCAAATGGATGAAAATGTCTACTCCTAGTGCATGTGGAGCTCGTTCTACCAGATCAGACTATTAATCAAGCTTTCCTTTGAGAGCAGTGGTTCTCAGCCATTTAAAACAGTTCCTCATGTTGTGGTGACCCCCCCAAGCATAAAACTCTTTTCGTGGCTACTTCATAACTGTAATTTTGCTACGGTTATGAACTGGGTGAACCCTGTGAAAGGGTCGTTTGGCCCCCGAAGCGGTCACAACCCACAGGTTGAGAACTACTGACTTCTGAAAAGATATTGTAAAAGTGTGTGACAAAAAAGCCCTGATTTGTGGCAGATGGGGACTGGTTTTGTCACCACGCCACTGCCCCTGCTTATGCAGCCATCTCAGTGCACCCACTTTTGGCACACACACAAAAAAACAAACCCAGCATGCCTCTCTTGTCCCGTACACCTGACTCACCTGACCTCACTCTGTGTGACTTCTTTTTGTTTATCTGAATGAAGTGGGACATGAAAGGACAGTGACTTGAAGACATAGAAGAGGTGAAGAAAAAACTGAGGGAGGTGCTGTCAGCCATCCAAGCAAATAGTTTGAAAAATGTTCCCAAGAATGGCACCACAGATTTGGCAAATGTATTAAGTGTAATGGAGAGCACTTTGAAGCTAATCAGGTTGTTTTGTGAAAAACAAAACAAAACATAGCTTTGGGGGGGGGCCGAATTATGGGTTTTTTGGGGGGGGTTACCCCTCATATAATGGCTATGGCCCACTCCCTCCCAGTCTATCAGTGGTTGATCCCAACAGCAGCTGTGTATGTTAGCTCTCCAAGCAGTTTCCACTTCATCTTGTACCCTCCAGATTCCAGAGTTCTAACATGATGCTTAACACACAGCAGATAATAAATATTTGTGATATGACGATAGTGCTAGTAAAATTTAAAATCTGTGCTTACAATAAAACTGTAGGGAAATGCTCATCTAAACAAAACTGGCAGTAAATAGTATTATTTCACCAGGGTTTGCATAGCACCATGTACTTTTTCAGTATATATCCCTAACCTTGAGGTGTGTATTATCTTAATTCATCTTTACAAAATCTCCCTGAGGGGGATTAGTTCTCCTAATCTGCCTGGATACCACTGTACTGGAATCCCTGGGGTTTGCACTTAATGTTAAGGTATTCAATGAAAAATGATAAGATTATAATGGAGCGGGAAAATCTATAGATAATTTAAAAGTGTGAATCAAGTAACAAGAAAGAAAATGATGGATGTTGCTGTGTGTCTGACATAGACCAAATGTCAGGAAGAAAAAGCTCAGAAAGGGACTCAAGAGATGGAGAAAGTACTATGTTTGTGCAACTCTCAGTAGTGGGCAGGAGACAAGGAAAGGGATTAGTGATTCAGAAGAGCCTCTGAGAGGCAGCTAAACATTAACATCAATGGTGGGTGATCAATGGTAACTGAAGTACTTCAATGTCATTTCAGGAAAAGGTCAGACATTGAGAGCTAAAGACTGGAAATGCCGCTAAAAAGTGTTGTCCCAAGGCCTACTTCATTCAGCATGGTAGCTACTATGGAAGTCATAAATGGTAATAATGCTCTTATAACCCACTCACAGGGAACTTATTTTTAGGGATGTTAAAATAAAAAGACAAACAATTATCGTGTTTAGGCAGAATATTTGAACAGTTACTTCACAGAGGAAAATAATCCAATGGTCAGTAAGAACATGGATAGATAGATATTTAACACCCTACTCATTAAAGAAGTGCCAATTCAAACCACAGCTACACATCTCCTAGAATGTCTAAAATTCCAAATCTTGGAAATATCCAATGTCAAAGATCTAGAGAAATCAGAACTCTCAGTGTATTAGTTATCTATGTGTGTATATAACAAATTACCCCCAAAACTCTTCAGGTTGAAACAACAAGCATCAATTGTCTGAAGGTCCGAATACAAGGACAGCTTAGCCGAATAGTTCTGATTCAGGGTTTACTCACGAGGATGCAGTTATGATGTTCCCCAAGGTTGCAGTCACCTGTGGGTAAAAGTAGGCTGGGAAATATACTTGCAAGCTCACTCACACAGGTGTTAGCTGAGGGCAACCATTTTTCAATGGTGTTTTAACCAAAGGCCCCATTTTCTTACCATGTGGGTCTTTGCACAACATTGCAGCTGGCTTCCCCCAAAGTGACTACAGACTCAGGAGAGAGGGAGAGAAAGTGAACAACCGAGATGTATATTCCATAATCCAAGTTCAGAAGTGACACACTATCTCTTCTACCATATGTTATTAATCACATAAACTAACTCTGATACAGTGTGAATACCAGAAGACAGAGGGCACTCACACATGGCTGGTGGGAATGCAATATATTATAATCACTTTGGAAAATAATAACAGTATTTTATAAAGTTTATGAAACCAGATAACATATAGCATTACAATTTCAATCCTAAATATTTACCCATGAGAAACAGCACATATATCCTCAAAAAGATCTGCTTGTGAATGTTCGTACAAGATAATACCTGTTGCCCCAAACTTGAAGCAATCCAAATGTCTATTAGCTGGTGAAAAAATAAATAAACTGTGATATAGCCAAACTTTAGAATATGACTGAGTAAGACCAACAACGAGAGTAGCGACACGAGGACGGTAAGGGTAAGGTGGGGGGAGAAAGAAGGAACCGATTCCAATGATCTACATATAATCATGTGTTAGTCCGGGTAGACTAAAGAAACAAATCCATAGAATCTCTTATGTGTGTAAGAAGGAGATTTATATACGAGAGCAATTAAACATTGAGAAAACATTCCAACCCCACCCAGTCCATGGCCATAAGTTTGATATTAGCCCATATGTCCAATACCACTGTATAAAATCCTCTTCAGACTCACGAAACACATGCAATGAAGCCAAATGCAGGATGACACAAGCCAGTGGGCAGAAAGTCTTTGGGTCCAGTGGCATTGTAAGCATCTGTGCTGGCAGGGGTCTCTCTGTGGTTTCTCCGGCTTCCAAGGTCTGGTTGTGTTCATGTGGCATGCCTTCTGCAATGTCTCCCAGGGAGTAGCTGAGAGAGAGAGGTGTCTCCCACCTCCAAGGAGGAAGTACCAGATTTCCCTGTATTCTCAGAAGGCCATGCTCACACAGAAGTCTCATTGGCTATCTCCAGGTTGACAGCCTAGACTCCACCCCTACACTCTTAATCCTTAAATTGACACCAGATTAGGTGACTACCACCTACACCCCCTGGGGGGGGGGGCAGACAACAGAAAAGGGGGTGAAGGGAGACAATGGTTAGTCTAAGACATGGAAAAATAATAATAATTTATAAATTATCAAGGGCTCGTGAGGGAGGAAGAGTGGGGGAGGGAGGGGAAAATGAAGAGCTGATGCCATGTTTCATGTTTTGAAAATGAGGATGGCAACAAATGTACAAATATGCTTGATACGATGTATGTATGGATTGTAATAAGAGTTGTATGAGCCCCCAGTAAAATGATTTAAAAAATAAAAGAATATGACCGAGTGATAGAAGAGCACAAAATATGAATATACCCAACAAGTAAACACACATTTATGTATTGAATGAACTCATTCATATGAAATTTTTAAAATGGAAAAATATAAAGAGGAAATATAAAAGTAAACCACTAGTTGTTTGAAGCTGGATTTGGGAGACAGGATCAACTGCAAGAGGCTAGGGGAAGCTTTGAAGGTGGAGTGAAATTTCTATTCACTGTGGTGGTGCTTATATGGGTGTACATAAACACAAAAAACACACTGACACAGTGACCTATAGGATATAGATTATTGCCCCTTTGAGTGTCCAAGACTCAGTCTTTCCAGAGCGTCATCTTTCTCCTACAGAGGAACTGCTGGGTTTGAAACACTAACTTTTTTATTAGTAGCTAAATTAGTAACCCAATACACCACATGGTTCCTTGTGATTGTATATACTTATTCCAAACCCAAAATTCATCAAACTGTACATCTGAATTACATAAGCTTTATTTTAAGTAAATATTACCTTAAGAAAAAGTATTATTGTGTGCATGGTATTAGTGTATGTGTAACACCAAAAAAAAAGAAGACATCTATTAAAATGTATAAAACCTTCATAAAATCATACTGATATGAATTGGGGGTGGAGGCATGGGGTGGAAGCCCAATGTCTATCTGTAGACAACTGGACATCCCCTTACAGAGGGGTCACAGGGAAAATATGAGCCAGTCAGTATAGCACCAATGAAACACCCAACTTTCCTCTAGCTCTTTGGTGCTTCCTTCTCCCCACTATCATGATCTCAATCCTGCCTTACAAATTGGATTAGACCAGAACATGCACACTGCTACAGATAAGAGCCCGCAACACAGGGAATCCAGGATAGATAAACCCCTCAGGGACGTCAATGAGAGTAGAGCTACCAGGAGGATTAATGGATGGTGGGGGGAGAAAGGGGGAATAAATCACAAGGATCTATCTATAACCCTCTCCCAGGGGGACGAATAATGGAAAAGTGGGTGAGGAACGATGGAGGATGATGTAAAATATGAAAATAATAATCTATAACTTATCAAGGGTTCATGAGGGGGGGTGGGTGGGACAGGAAGGGGTAAGAATTGGGGAGCTGGTATCAGGGGCTCAAGTGGGAAGAGAATGCTTTGAAAATGATGGTGGCATAAGTGCAAATGTCTTTGACACATTGGATGAATGTATGGATTGTGATAAGAGATGTAAGAGCCTCCAGTAAAAGTAGGAAAACAAAACCAAAAAACCTTCATAGAATGTATGCAGATGTAAGTTCAATATATATCAAACTCAAAAACACTTCCATACGCCAACAATAACTCAACAAAAGATACACTTGAAAGGTCTACCTGGAGAGTCACGCAACTTAACAGGAAAGGACGAGGATGCACTGAGCTAGAAGTCATGGTCTCATGAAGAGAGAGGAGGAAGATGCATTACTCGGGCTGAACTGGCTGAATTTGTCACTGGATTGGAGGTGAAGGAGAAAGCAAGGAGACACTCAAACACAACTATTGGGAGGCTCACGATGTCATTAAGGCATCAAATCTCCCCCTCCCCCTAGGTAGGAGTCTCCTGCGGTCATATTTTAAACTGAAATATACACACCCACCTTCACACACAGAACTTCCTATCCTCTTTGTCTGCCTCAGTTTGCACAATGTCATTTACGATTTTATGACACTGTTGTTTGTTGTGGTTATTGTTGTTAAGTGTCGTCAAATCAGTTCCAACTCGTTGCTACCGTATGTACAACAGAACAAAACACTGCACGGTTCTGGGCTATCCTCACAATTGTGTCAAGGTATCCCATTGAGGGCCCTGCTCTTTCTCACTGCCCTCCTACTTTACCAAGCATGGTGTCCTTCTCCAAGGACTGATTTGTCCTGGCAAATGTTCAAAGTACATGACACAGCTCACCATCCTGCCTGTGAGGAGCATTCTGGTTGTAATTCTTCCAGGACAGATCTGTTTATTCTTCTGGCAGCCCATGGTACTTTCAAGATTGTTCCCCAGCACGATAATTCAGATGGAGTGATTCTTCTTCAGTGTCTCTTGCTCAATATCCAATTTTCACATGCATATGATGGAATGGAAAATACCGTGACTTGGGTCCGGTGAGGTGTATCTGAATAATCAAAGTATCATCCTTGCTTTCCAACACTTTAAAACTAACTAATCAAACAATTTATTTTTCGGAGAAGTACTCAAATCCAATAAATTAGGTGAGGGCACAGGATGCGCTGTCACATCACCTACTGTTGAATGTGAAAGAAGTCTGAGCAAGTTTATCATTTAGAAAATGTGTCAAACGTGTAGAGTTGCTGTAAGTACTACAAGGAGCCCTGGACTACACATTGGGTTGCTAACAGTTCACCAGTTCAAACTCACTAGATGTTTGAAGGGAGAACGATGGGACTGCTCGCCTCTATAAAGATTTACAGTCTCAGAAACCCCAAAGGGCAGTTAGTTCTACTCTGTTATACTGGGTTGCTATGAGTTGGGATCAACCCAATGGCATAGGGCTTTTGTATGAGTATTAAATGAAAAACTGAGGCCTAACACCTTGCCTAGTGTGGTACTTGTACAAAGTTGTGAAGTGCTCACTATACTAACAATTGTAGGACTGGTTGGCATTATTACTACTCTGATTTGTTGGGTTTTGTTTTGTTTTTTTAAACAATTGTTAGAGAATAGTTCTCACCTGGCTGTGTTTCAAGGTTTAGGGTCACTGGGTAATTTTACTTATTTGCTTTCAACAGTCTATTGGCTCAGATAGTTTGTTCATAGAATCTCTGCACTTCGGCCTCAGTGCCAATCCTTACTACCTACCCAGGGCCCTGTGCAACAGCACCCAGTTATTAGGAGTTTCCGCTCGACACTCAAGGAAGCCACTTGCTGCCAGCCACAGAAGTTAGATGTATGTGCAGGGGCCTCCTCTCAGTCCTATTATCAGGCCTATGCAGGATGAAAACGAATCCATCTGGGGAGTGCACCCAAGGCTCGGGCTCACCATTAGGGCTGCATCTCAGAGAAAACAATCAGACGGCTTGATGGACAACAAGGAGCCCTGGTGGTGGAGTGATTACTTGGTGGGCTATGATCTGCATGGTCCACAGTATGAAATCACCAGCAGCTCCTCAGGAGAAAGACTGGGTTTTCTAATCCCAGTCTGTATTGATTTGATGACTGTGAGTTTTTTGATTTGGGCAATCTGAATTCTCTATACAGCAGGCTTATTTCATCTGAGTATTATCTTTTGAAACTCCTTTGAAATAACCACTGGTACTCTTACCAACCACCTTCATTTCTGTCCACAACGGGGTCCTTCTGGAGTTTTAAGAGTATGAATATGAGGGGATACACCTAAACCGGAATTGCCATGGGCTGAGCAGAGCTTTCATAGTATGCAATTGTCCCCAGTAGGTGAGCATCAAGCAACTTGCTCTGAGTTAGTACACCCAGTGGTGTCACCTGGGAATGTTCTTTCTGGTCACAGTGAACTTTTACATAAAAGCAGTTTCCCTCAAACCTCGTTTTTTGTGATGGCTGATTTAAAAGAGGTGCATGTGACCATGAAATTTTGTTTCCGGCTCAGGAAAAAGTGCCGCAGAAACTGCTGTGATGTTGAACGCAGCTTATAAGTAAAGCACTATGGCAAACACTCAAGTGTATGAGTGGTTTTCACGTTTCCAAAAAGGTGAGACACCAACTGATGACAAACCTCGTTCTGGATGTCTGTCAATTTCTAGAATGGATGACAAGGTCTACCCTTAGTGCATCTGGAGTTTGCTCCACCAGGTCAGACTGTTAATCAAGCTATCTATTTAGAGGTTCTGAAAAGATTGTGCAACAGTGTGTGACAAAAGGGCCTGGTTTATGGTAGATGGGGCCTGGTTTTGCCACCATGACAATGCACCTGCTCACGCAGCCATCCCAGTTCACCAGCTATTGCCCCCAAACAGCATGCCTCTCTTGCCTGGCACCTTACTCAGCTGACTCACTCCAGTGCAATTTCTTTTTGTTTCTGCCAATGAAGAGGGACTTAAAAGGACAGTAATTTGAAGACCTGGAAGAGGTGAAGAAGAAAAAAATCAAGGGAGGTGCTGTCAGCCAGCCAACAGGTGAGTGAAAAATGTTTCCAAGAATGGAATCACAGATTTGACAAATGTATTAAGTGTAATGGAGAGGACTTTGAAGGTGATAAGGTGGTTTTGTTTAAAAAAACAAAAAAACAAAACCAACAACACATAAACACACACACACACAAAACATCACTTAAAAAATTCCCGTTTTTTGAGGGGGCACCCTCTTGTGAGAAAAAAACAAATGACTGAATGACCATAAGTCATACAAATTGAGATTGCTAATCATATTATCCCAACACATTCTATGCATACCCAACACTGTGGTGCATATGTGTTGTTATGATGCTGAAGCTAGGCCACCAGTATTTCAAATGCCAGCAGCATCTTTCATGGTTGGGAGACTTCAATGGTGATTTCAGACGAACACACATTAGAAACAAAAGCTGATATGAGTCCACGAAAACCCTCTGGATCACAACACAGAATTCTGTCCAAAATCGTGCTAAAAGATGACTACCTAATGTTGGAAGGGGAAAAAAACAAAAACAGAACATACATAACTAAAAATGATTGTATATTGACATAGTGGTTATGCATTGGGCCAGGATCCACCAGGTCAGCAGTTTGAATCCACCAGCCCCTCTGCGGGAGAAAGACAGGGCTTCCCACTCCCATGGGCAGTTACAGTCTAGTAAACTCACAGGGGTGGTTTTAGGCCCTATTGGGTCACTCTGAGTTGGCATCAATTTGATGGTGGTGAGTTTACTTTTAGGTTCTTGGTAGCTTCTTTTTTTATAAGAGCTTTATTGGCACTTAATTTACATATCATAAAATCAGTCATACCAAGGAGAATTGTACAATTATTGCCATATCAATTTTAGGTAGATTCTTTAAAAAAAACAAATTACAGAGTGTCTATTACAACATACTCCCACATACCAAAGTTTGGAAAGATGGCAAAGGACCTGGCAATGTTCTGTTCTTTGCACATGGGGTCACCAGGATTCAGAGCTGACCCACTGGCAACTAACAGCAGTAATGATACCATTACCAGCTGGTAAGATTGGCATTTAAAGACCACTATTCCTCTTCAGAGACGAGGCTGATCACTCTGCGTGCAAAGTAAAAGGGTTACTAGTGGTGGCTCATATAAGTTTATAGGATGTAAATATGGCGGACAGCTGTCCACCAGAGAAGGAAAGCATGCAAGGCGAAGCTTGAAGGGGCCAAGACCATACAACTTGGCTTCCAGGCGTCATATCTGACTCGTAGCAATATAGAAAAAAAATCCTGTTGCTTAGCAACAAGCAATACACTAGTATTGAAGGAGAAGCTAAATCAATATAGCATTAACTGGGGCTCCCTAATAAGAAAACTAGAACAATAATTTACTCTGAGTATCTGATTAGAATATTCTCCCTAGTGAACTAACCTTTATCTTTACCTCACCACTAAGCTGCGAAAATATTTATCAAGGATTTTTTACAAAATTACCACAAGGTAACCTGAGTAGGCTAAAATGAAGATGAGACGCAGAAATGACAAACAACAGGAAGGTTCCAATTTAGTGAAGGACTTTGGAGAACATTTCTCTGCGACCATCCAAATACTAAAAACAAAAACAATGCCATAAACTCTTAGCTCACAAATGTCTGTAAAAAGAATGATAATCCCTTTTTACACGCCCCCCCCTCACAACTTAAAAAAATTCCAGCTTGACTAGAATAAACAGTAACAGAAATGCATCATCCATGGGATTCAGGACTAACCTTTACCGAGTGTGTCAGGCCAGTGCTAAATGCTTTCTCCTCATTCAATCCTTGCCTTGAGTCCCGAGTCTCAAGGAATTCTGTCCTTGAGAAAGAAAGGCCACAGGTTGTCTGGTGATACCAAAGTCAAGATTCCACCTAACCCTCGAACAGTGATGTCCAGTGGAACTGTGTAAGTGTTAAGAGAAAGTCCCATGATGGGCTCTTCAATATGTTCCTGGAAACATGCCTTTAACTCAACTTTTTCATGGGCGTTTAGAAGTCCCTTTGTATATGCTTACACTGTCCAATTCAGTAGCCACCAGGCAGAGAGAGCACTTGGAATGTAGCTGGTGAGACTTAATTGCTAGTCAAGGTTAGTTCATTGGAGGGTAGTCTGCCAGTCACCACAATGGGTGGTGTGCAGTTTGAGAGTGGGCAGGGGGGAGGGGGGTCCGCTAACAATAGCTCACAGGCAGAATCTGGCTTTACCAAGAAGGAAGATTTTTTTAAAGTATTTTTTTTAAGTTTCTTAAAAAAAAAAAAAAAAGAATATGAGACAGGTAGTATGTAACCCATAAAGCCTGAAACATTTTACCTTCTGTGATTTTGTATTGAGTGTTGACTGATCTTTATCCTACATCTGTAAGCTTTGACACTGATGATCACTTCCCCTGGTAAAGCTCTCTCAAACCAAGTGCCACTGGGAAACCGTAACTAAATGAGAATTAAAGGTAAAAGGCTATGATGTGGACATCGTCAGGTTTTCCATGACAGTACTAAGGTGAGCGAAGCGTGAGCCAGGTGAAAAGCACGGGCAGAGGCATACTCTAACTGGGTTCTTCTGTACCGCCAGGCACCGGCATACCACTTTCATTCAAAAGCCGCTTCCGCACTCAATGTCTCAAAATGTGTTTGGACTGTGGAATGTAAAACTGATGATCTGCTCTTTACGCCTTCACCCAATTCACAATTATAAAAACTGACATGAAAAAGTTTTATAAATTATCAAAAGTTCACGAGGGAGGAAAGATGAGGGAGGGTGTGGGGGGGGGGGAAATAAGCTGATACCAAGGACTCAAGTAGAAAGAAAATGCTTCAAAATTGATGATGGCAGCATATATACAAATTGTTATAAGAGCCCCCAATAAAATGATTACAAGATATTTTTTGAAATGAGAAATGCAACATCATGTGTAAGTATACTCCGTTAACAAAAAAGGCACAACATTATATTAAAGAAAAGGCAGCTCCAATTCCACAGTTTTCTTAAAAGCTAACGAAAAAGAAAAGGTACAAGACCCAGGGTCACATGAGGCCTCCACAGATCAGCTTTTCCCCCACAGGGGAGAAAGAGCCCCTATCCTCCACCAAGCAAAGATGAAGAGAGATTTGCTTCTGATTCACAGAACAAGATCATTCTCTGAAGGGCAGGGTAGGTTTTTTTCCACAGACTGGTGGATGGGGCGGGTGGAATTGAAAGATCAAACACAGTTGCTACCAGTTTCACCCACTGTCACTGAATGACTAGACAGGATTGAGCAGCACTTCCCCCTAGCATTTCCGAGGCTGAAAATCTTTAAGGAAGCAGGCTGCCTCCTATTTCCCCCACTGACCTTTTGGTTAGCAGCCCAACACTTAACACACTGTGCCACCAGTGATCCCCCAAGGAGTCCAACCCCCCCAAGCCAAGCCCACTGCCATGGAGTACGTGCAGACTCACAGCACCCCGAGAGGACAGAGCAGAAAGGCTCTATAGGATTTAGGAAACCGTAAATGTTTATAGGAACAGACAACCTCATTCTCCCCACACAGAGTGGCTAGTGGGATTAGATCCCCAGTCTTGCAGTTAGCAGCCCACTGCTTCCCCACTTTTCCATCTGGGCTCCTCCTGGGAATCAGACCTTAAAGCCAAGAGCAGTTTCTTTCTTTCCGACCTGGCTCTCATCATGAAGAAGGCTATAACTCTCGCAGAAATAACTGTGTTGCTTTGGAGATTAATTGTGCTGTTCTCAACGGCTACATGGCTCCTCCTCGGCCGACAGATCTGACATCCTGCCTGCCATTCCTGTGTTTCCTGCGTTGTGAGGATGGCCTGGGACTAGCAGCAGCTTGTAGCTAACTACACATTTTGGTGCTGGGTCCACTAATGACCACTAGTTTATTTTGCAGGCTGCGTATGAATCTTGAGTATTTTATATCCTTTTCTTAAGCTCTGACACATCACTGTCCAAGGAGGTTTACTTGTTGCTATTTAAACTTAGATGAACTCAAACTAGGTAATTAAAAAAAAAAGAAAATCCCATTCCATAGTCACACTAGAATCATTGCAAGTGCTCAAGATCTGCAAGTAGTTGGTGATTACCATACTGGACAGAAGTGACACAGAACATTCCCATCAGCAGAGAAAGTTCTACTGGGCTGTGCTGTATCCCAAACCTGCTATTCTTACAATTCAGATCAGAGAAAATACAAGATGAGTGAGCTCATGCTTTCTGACTTCTGACTGGTAACAGATCAATGTCACAGAACCAAGACCAAATTATTTCTATTGATTGCTGATAAAATTCATTCATACAACATCATAAATTATACTACCTTATGATTATTTTATTAGCACTGTTTCTAAAGGGTCCCCTTTGCCTATGAGACAAGTCATTTATTAGGTGCTCACGTGGAAGTTTTGCTTTGCATTTATGCTTCTTAATGTCCTTTCAGGAATCCTGATGACATCATAGGTAAAGAGTCCAGCTCCTAAACAAAAAGCCAGCAGTTTGAATCCACCAGCTTTTCCATAGAAGAGAGATGTGGCAGTCTACTTTCATAAAGATACACAGCCCACAAACCCTCTGGGGCAGTTCTACTTTGTGCTACAGGGCTGCTATGAATCAACATCAACTTGACAGTAATGAGTTGGGTTGTTGTTAATGTCCTTTCACTTCAAAGCCTTGGAGTCGATTCTGGGACTCAGCCTGAGCTTCGCTGAAGCTTTTCCTGATCCGTGACCCCTGACATTGGGGCAGGTGCTTCATCTGCCTGCTTCCCCAGGCTCCTGTAATATTAAACACATTGAGTCTATGCAGAGTGTGAAAAAAAAAGGCATGGTGGCAGTGTTGTTGTTTGACCTCTCCATCTAACTTCATGAGGGGGTTGTAAATGGCTGGCTCCTATGAGGCAGAGGTCAGAGATACCTCCTCTTTCCAACCTTTTCATTAATTCTGATGCCTGACACCTTTCTCGTGGCATTTGCTACATCTCTGCTAAGAGAGATAATTTGTTTCAATGGTCATACAGAACTAACAGACAATAATTCACAATTGTGGTGTTGACTAGGGATGTAATAGATTGCACGGGGTCAGGAACGACTCAGGATATGTACAACTCAGGATACAACTCGTTAGTCAGGACAGCTTCTCAGCAGTGCACACAAGAATCTTGTCCAAGAAGGGTAACAAGGAAGAGGCTAGTAAGGGTGCAGTTTCGCACCAATGAAACATAAAACTTTCCTCTAGTTCTTTAATGCTTCCACCTTGCACTATCATGATCCCAGCTGTACCTTACAAATCCGGCTAGACCAGAGAATGTACGTGGGTACAGATAAGAGCTGAAAACAGGGAGAAGTGATACCAGGAGGGTAAGGGAAAGGTGGGAGGAGAAAGGGGAAACCGATTACAGTGATCTATAGCACCCCATCAGATTCGACTGGAAAATACACCTAAAGGTCAATAAACAGACCCTGAACTATTTACAGGTTTCTCTTTGGGGGGATGTTTTTTGTTGTTGTTGTTGTTGTTGTTTTGTTTTCTTTTGTTATTTTGTTTTGCTCTATCTTGATTTTTGTGCATATTATCTCTGCACCTCTATCTAGATAAGATAGGCTGGATAAAAAATCTGGAGGAGAAAACAACCAGACCCATGGTTCCAGCAGGGAATGGGAGAAGAGGAGGCTGGGGAAAGGAAGTGGGCAATGACAAACCCAGGGACAAGGGAACAATAAGAGATCCAAAATCAATGGCAAGGAGGGTGTGGGAAGCCTGGAAGGGCTTGATCAAGGGCAATGTAACCAACAGGGATTACTGAAATCCAAATTAAGGCTGAATATGATAGTGAGACAAAAGGAACGTAAAAGGAAATAGAGGAAAGAACTAGGAGGCAAAGGGCATTTATACAAGTCTAAATACTTGTAAAAGGAGGAAGAAAGACATTGAAGCTCAGTACTCTTAGAGCCAGGGCTAGTTTCAGACAGGGTCCAAAAAAAAAAGAAGAAGTCTAAATACAGGTGAGTTATTTAGTTTTTTGAGCCAACCTAGCAGATAAACACATGTGGGTTAATTGAAGGGCGGAGGGATAAATGGCTCAGTGAGCCTCGCCTTTCTAGTTCTTAGGTCTCTTGCTTCCTGATGGTTGGCTCAAGATGCAGTTGCCCTAGCAGTTCCCAGCTTCAGCTTGCAAGGCTGACTTCCTGCAAGACATCCCCGCTACATGAACCTACACTGATGCAGCCCTCAGTGCTGGAGCAGCCGTGTGGAGAACCCTGGCAGAGCTGGGGTTTCCTCCTGCAGTCGGCACCATTGCTTCTGTTTTGGGAGATGGAGGAGGACTTTGTGGATTGATGTTGGACACATGCGTTAATGGGTTAATGTTGGACTTGTAGGCTTGGCCAGCACTGGGTTGGGATGTTTCCTTGATGCACACTAACCTTTATATAAAATTCTGTTATACATGAGTTTCTGTGGATTTGTTTTTCTACAGTACCCATACTAATACAATAGGCATGTACATATGTAAATACATTTATATATGATGATGGGGAAATAGATGTTTGGGCATGTATTTATAGGCTTAGTATTAAGGTAGCATATGGACATTGGGCCTCCACTTAAGTATTCCCTCAATACAAGAACACTTTGTTCTATTAAACTGGCATTCTATGATGCTCACCTTCCCAACACAATCGCTGAAGACAAAGTGTGTACATAACCAAATGTGGTGAAGAAAGCTGATGGTGCCTGGCTATCAAAAGATAAAGCATCTGGGGTCTTAAAGGCTTGAATGTAAACAAGCAGCCATCTAGCTGAGCAGCAACAAAGCCCACATGGAAGAAGCATACTAGCTTGTGTGATCAAGAGATGTCGATGGGATGAGGTATCAGGCATCAAAGAACAACAAAAAAAATCATATCATTGTGAATGAGGGGGGGGTGTAATGGAGACCCAAAGCCCAGCTCTAGGCAACTGGACATCCTCTTACAGAAGGGTTGCGGGGAGGAGATGAGCTAGTCAGAGTGAAGTATAGCAACGATGAAACATACAACTTTCCTTCAATTCTTTATTGCTTTCTTCCCCCCACTATCATGATCCTAATTTTACCTTACAAATACGGCTAGACCAGAGGACTTACACTGGTATAGATAAGAACTGGAAACAAAGGGAATCCAGGACAGATATAGCCCTCAGGACCAATAATGAGAGTAGTGATACCAGGAGGGTAAGGGAAAGGTGGGGTAGAAAGGGGAAACCGATCATAATAATCTACATATAACCTTCTCCCCGTGGAGGACGGACAACAGAAAAGTGGGTGAAGGGAGATGACAGATAGTATAAGGCATGACAAAATAATAATTTATAAATTATCATGGGTTTGTGAGGGAGTCGGGTGGGGAAGAAGGGGAAAAATGAGGAACTGATACCAAAGAGTCAAGTAGAAAGCAAATGTTTTGAGAATGATGATGGCAACAAATGTACAAATGTGCTTGACACAATGGATGGATGGATGGATTGTGATAAGAGTTGTACAAGCCCCCAATAAAACGATTTTGAAAATAAAAATTAAAAATATATATCGGAAAGGTGCCCATCAAAATAAATAAATAATGCGCTGCAAAAGTCGGCTTGTACACGAGTATAAACTGCAGCTCTTTAGCTCCACCACCATGTACCCACAGGCTCTGCCCTCTACCAGAAGCCTCCTGCCCAAAGGCTCTCAGCTCTCTCGCTGCACGTATCCACAGAGCCCACCTTGCTCTGGGGGCTGGGAAGCAGCACACTGCCCAGTCTGAGGCCGTGCTGCCTATTTGAAATGGGCCCATCCCATTGCACAGAGGCACTGCGGAAGAAAGGCAGGGGCTATATACTTCCTTGCAGAAGAGCACAGCTCCCGAAAAATGTCTGGACTAGTTCTACTCTGAGGTCACACACGAGATTATCAGGAGTCAGAATCAACTCAGAGCAGCATCAATTTGGCTTATTGCCGAGTCGTTCTGCCTTAGACTCTGAACTCCCTGAAGACAACGAAGGCCAGTCCTCTCGAAAACACTTCGTCTGTCACGCTGGGATTCAAGAGGAGCCGCTTAAATGAACCACAGGGAGGACTTAGAGGAATGGAAATCTCCTCCCGCGAGACTTGGGTGAGGCCAGGCGGCGGGAGGGAAGGCGAGGCTAAACAAATATGGCGGCGGTGACGAAGACGGCGGCTGCGGCGACAGCAGCGGCGTTGAACCAGGCGGTGGTGGGGGTTACTCGGTGCGAATGTCTGGAGGTGTAACGAACTGTAAACCTCAAACGGAAGCCAAGATGGGTGAAAGGAAACCAGAGCCTCTGGACTTCGTGAAAGAGTTTCAGGAGTACCTGACCCAGCAGACCCATCGTGTGAACTTGATCTCGGGGTCAGTCGGTGGGGACAGAGAAGCGGAGGCCCTTCAGGGAGCTGGGGCAGATGGTGATCCAAATGGACTCCATCACCCATCTGAAGTTTCTCTGGACGAAAACCCGGGAATGCTAGCAGACGGGTTTGAAAGGACCTTTGATGGGAAGTTCAAGTGTCGGTACTGCAACTACGCCTGCAAAGGCACGGCCCGGCTTATCGAGCACATTAGAATCCACACCGGTGAGAAACCGCATAGGTGTCACGTATGTCCCTTCGCCTCTGCGTACGAGCGACATCTCGAAGCCCACATGCGTTCCCACACTGGCGAAAAGCCGTACAAATGTGAATTGTGTGCCTTCCGCTGCAGCGACCAGAGCAACCTCTCCCACCATCGGAGGCGCAAGCATAAAATGGTACCAATGAAAAGTACCCGGCCTTCCCTGAGCAGCAAGAAGATGGGGGGCGTTTTACAGAAGAAGACCGGCAACCTGGGCTATAGCATAAGAGCCCTGATCAACCTGAGCCCGCCGTCCATGGTGGTCCAGAAGCCCGACTATCTTAACGACTTCACCCACGAAATCCCACACCTTCAGACGGGCGCCTATGGGAGCATGGTGAAAACCACACCCACGGGGGGCTTCCCAAGGGACCCCCAAGACCTCATGGTGGACAGCCCTTTAAACCAGCTCTCGACTCTAGCCGGACAGTTGTCCAGCCTGCCTCCTGAAAACCAAAACCCCGGCTCCCCCGATGTAGTGCCCTGCCCGGACGAAAACCCTTTCATGATTCGGCAGCCCTCTGCCCAGGCCGTTGTTTCTGCCGGGTCGGCAAGTATTCCTGAGAGCGCCTCGCCCACCAGCCCCGACCCTCGGCGGGGACCCGGTCAGAGGAACTACAGTCCGGTGGCAGGACCCAGCAGTGAACCGAGTGCCCACACGAGTACTCCCAGCCTAGGAAACAGTCAGCCCAGCACGCCGGCCCCGACCCTGCCGGACCAGGACCCCCAGCTTCTGTACCACTGCCAGCACTGTGACGTGTACTTTGCTGACAATATACTGTACACTATTCACATGGGATGTCACGGATACGAAAACCCTTTTCAATGTAACATATGTGGTTGCAAATGTAAAAACAAGTATGACTTTGCCTGTCATTTTGCAAGAGGTCAACATAACCAACACTGATTAACAACAATCACCCCACACCTGGGGTTGGTTTGGGGTTTGTTTGGGGGGAGATTTTTGTTAGTACGTTTTGGGTCATCCCTTTAACTGCACCCAAGAGCAGGTAAGATGTCTGCTAATTTAAAGTTTATACATTTTAATTTATAGACTATAAATTTGACAGTGGAAACAAAATTCCCCACCCCATAAGAGCCTGGCCAGGGTCATGTCTGTGTTCGATCAGCTAGCCGGCTGGGCGTCTGGTTTCCCCTTGGTTAGCCATAGGCGAATTAGAGTCCAGTCATACTCATAGGAGGTATTCGTGTAAATCATCCCCTACATGGATAGTCCAGGAAACTTGAACTGGTACAGACCTCTGCAATTTCAGGACATGGATATTCTTTCTGCCATTTTTCACAATGGGAGAACAGTTACTTTTCTTGTAGAAAACCTCTTGCAATTTATCTTGGGGTGTGTGTGTAGAGTAGGTGAGCTGCCTTTAAGTTTCTCTGAATTAGAATGCTATTTAAGTCACATAATTTAAGTTGAAGCAATAGTTTCATTTCAACTGATAGGGGAAAGCTATTGCAGTAAAGTAAATAATTTCCACAAGGGGAAATGTAAAACAATTTGATTTTTTTAAATGAGTTCTAGAAACATGAAGTTAAAGTTATAAAGAAAAGTTCTTAAAAGAAATGAAACCCACGGCTTGACATGAAAAATAAGTCATCATTTTCTTCGATGTCTGAAATATTGAGGTTTTAATTCCTAAAATACGTTCTAGCTAGATTTCATGCTATTTCCATTGGTGTCTTCTGATATTCCTGTTTATTTGATTTCGAACCAAACACATGAGAAGAGCCCGAGAGATAGGGTCATCTCGGGCGATGCTCGCTCTTGCTCTGTGTGCTGGACCATGTCATTACAACCCTCCATCCAGTGTCAGGGCATCAGGTGGGGTGGTCATTCCGCCCATTCCTTTGATGACCAAAGAGGTACAACGGAGTGTCATCCACCTTACTGCCCTCGGGAAGGCCAGGCCTTCAGCACAGATCTGGGACGCTTCCTTTGCTTGCCTTAGCTCCTGTTGATGCTTGTTTAATGGCTCCAGGGACACATGGAGAAATGGATCTGAACTAACGCAAGAGCAGGTACTCACAGTGGATTCTGGTGTCCTCGTGAGAATTAGCCTCTAAGGTCATTAGGGCTGTAGATTCAAATTGTAAAGCTGCTTTGCAATTTTACCCTCTTTTATAGTGAAAACACTGCGGAGACTCATTGGAATGTCACTTCAGCAGGAAACCATACAGTAGGGTGAGAATGGGTCTAAGATGCACTTAAACGTGGATGTCTGTTTACAAAAATGAGAGTTGTCCAGTGGATCTAGAGTCATTTTGAATGGGAGACTCTAGTTTTTATATTGTGTAATTAGCTTACTCTGAAAAATAGCTTGGTCAAACAATAAAAGACATTGTTACAAAAAAAAGGAAATGGATATCAACTAAGAATAAGGTTTCTTCATCTCTCCCCATTTTACAGACTCTACTAATCAATCACAAGCTCCACACTCCTCAGGTTACTTCATGGGACCCCCTAAGATCCCTGACCAGTTACACTGTGGAACCAAACTTCAGCCAGCTTTGATTAGAAGAGGCATATTTTTGTTGACCACTCAGAAAGAAAACAGTACTGCCCCAAACAGTAGACAACAATACTAATTGTAAGACAAACACTAATTTCAGACTATAACTAGCCCATAGAATTTCCAAGTCTGTAAATATTTACAGAGCAAGAGTGCCTCATCTTTCAACTCCCAAGTTGAAAATAAAACCGCTTCTCACACTTTGTGAAACGTGTTCTTTATCCATTCCCTACTGGACTTCCAAGGAGACTTACAGTGGCAGTCTGGGACAGAGGTTGTTCCTTGCATTTGACGAATCAAGAAATTGGATCTGAGTGGGGAAACTGCTTGGGTTTCCTCCCAACTTGTGTCAGGAGACTCAGTCCACATTCTGACAAAATCCACCATCATGAGAACCTTCAGTCCACCCCTTCACATAGAGAAGAAATCTGTCATCTCCCAGAGATACCCACATGAATGAAGCGGCAAGAACCCTAAAGTTGGCTCTCGAACTGTGCAAATAGAGGCTAGAGAGTACTTTTAGAAGCATGAAAGTCTTTTGAACAGAGCCTGTCACTACAACCTTGCATGTGTCCATGTGAGGCTGGACTGTAACATCAAAATCTAAAATCAATAGGCTTCTGGCAGGGTTCTCACTGAATTTTCAGAAGCAGAGCCTCAGGCCTTCCTTTCACGATATCTTAACTGTGTGCACCATCAAAAGACTCCATGAACGAACACCCAAGCCAACAAAATTCAAACCCTTTAAAATACAACTTATAGTGACCCTATAGGACAGAATGTAACTGTCCCAGTGAGTTTCCAAGGCTGTACATCTTTACAGAGCAAGACTACCCCATTTTTCTGTGTAGGTACTCTCATTTACTGCCATTGACTCAATGCTGACTCACAGCAACCCTGCCGTGGGTTTCCAAGACTGTAACTGTTTGTAGGAGTAGAAAGCCCCTAGGATTTACTGGTGGTTTCAAACTGCCCACCATGCAGATCACAGCTCAACGCATAACCACTACACCACCAAGTACTAATAGGTTCAAATTGCTGACCTTTGGCTTAGCTGCCAAGTGCTTTGATCATTTGATCACTAGAGTTCCTTTGTGTGAACACCAAATTAAAAACAACTCATTGCAACGATGTCAACCATCACAGTGACCCTATAAGACAGGGTAGTACTGACCTGGAAGTTTCCAAGACTGTAACTCTTTACAGGAGTAAAAAGCCTCGTCTTTCTCCTGTAAAGTGGTTAGTGGATTCGAACTACTGAACTTTTGGTTAGCAGCCAGATGCGTGACCTGCTATATCATCAGGGCTCCTGATTAACACTGACACCACAACGTTACAAGGGGGAAACAGGAGGGACTTTGAGCTGCATAAGCTCAAATAGTCAGGGATAGAAATTACTCTCCTGCAGCCATGCAGGCCATAAGCACCAAATGAGATTGTGATTCCAAAAAATCATGGTACTGTTTATGGGAAATGAGTTCATAGTTTAGTTTCCCTTCGAAGACTCAACCCCTGGGTGCAAATCCTAAACTACTGGCTAGAGTTAGCTGGCCACTTCCCCAAATCTAAAAACAGCGAAGTCCAAGTAGATCCAAAGAAGGGAAAGAAAGAAACAAAGAGTTGGTAGTAATTATAACCACCTCTCTGAGCAGAACTGACAGCTTGCATTTCCTTTATTCTCTCTCTGTAGCACCAAGGCAGCCCTAATCAGCTCATATCTATGTGGCCACAGCAAAATGCTATGCAATGCTTCAGCCTATTAGCATGGGGGTCTGGCAGCCAGTCATGTTAGCATGTGGTGCGCCTGGGCAAGCAGGGCCTCCTGGGGCACAGAGAGGCAGGTGGTGCCTATTTTGCTTCCAGACAAAAAGATGCTTTGGGCCAGAATATTTCTCTTTCCAAAGTGGAGAGACGGAAAATTGAAAGAGAAGTATAAGACACAGCGTAAAGGGCTGGTTGTCTTTTCCTGTTGCCAATAAACCTGCATTGCAGGCTAATGTAAGAGAGTTGTTTTTGTTTATAAGAGTGCTTTCATTTTTAATTTTGTGATAAAAGAGTCAGAGTCAACAGACTAGGGGATGCACACTTACATGCACAGCACACTACTAGTATTACACTTTTTTTAAAGCCTGCTATGTATAATGAAGAAACCTGGTGGCTTACAGAAACCGTTAAATTCACAAAGCAGGTAGGGGTGGTGAAGCATTACAAACACTTAGCTCCAGTCACCTATTCACGAGCTAGTTGGCGTAGCGCCTGGTGCTATAGCAGGGCTCCTCAAACTTTTTAAACAAGGGGCCAGTTCACTGTCCCTCAGACCTGTTGGAGGGCCGCCAGACTGTAGTTTAAAAAACAACAACACTATGAACAAATTCCTATGCGCACTGCACATACCTTATCTTGAAGTAAAAAAAAAAAAACAAATGGAGCAAAGACATCCAGCGAGCCGGAAAAATGTCCTCAGTGGCCGCATGTGGCCCGCGGGCTGTAGTTTGAGGACTCCTGCTATAGAGAGTGAACACAGGAGGTGGAGAACATTACAAGCTGTACAAGCCTAGCAAGTAAGGAGACAGCTATGTGGTAGTTTTGTTTCAAGACATGTTAGCAGAAGTTTTCTTTTCTGGAGGACTGCTAGGGTGGTAGAAAACAAAGAGGGAGATTAAAGGACAAGCCTTTCTCTGGATTTTTAACATTGTCTGATATTCTAAGATGTTTTCTAAATTTATGTTTTAAAGAGTTTATCCAAAAGTTACAGGTCATGGCTTTATCTGAGCTAACAATTAGAACTATTTTCAAATAACTCACTAAAATAGGCATGTCATTCATTTGGTAATCTTTGGATTCAAACTCAGATCCAAACAAAAGCCAAACCCACTGTGGAGGAAGGGATTCTGACTCACAGAGATGCTAAAGGATGGAGTAACACTACCCAAAGCGGTTCTCAGGCTATAAACCTTTACATAAGCAGGCTGTCTCGGCTTTCTTCCACAGAACAGCTGGTAGATTTACGCTGCGAACATTTCAATTAGCATCCCAAGGCTTAAACTACTGCACCACTAGGGCACTAGATCATGTAAGAGAGAGGGACAGCAGGAGGTACAACAGCCAGATAAAGTCCAACATTATTGCTGAAGCCAGCTCACTGTTATAGTGAAGTGTACATTGCACTGCCCTAATAGCAAAGACAATTTTCAATGGACTTATCAAGAGTTAACTCACACTGAATTCTGACAAATTATGTCATCCCTTTCTCTTCACCCTAGATTCACTTATTAAACCTAAATTAGAGAATTTATATTTATCTATACTGTGTTCACCCTGCCATTTCTGGAACATCGTCTTAGACGACAGCAAGCTTTGCATGACTCATGAGTGAGCCTTTAATCACATTAGCTATCCCCCCCAGCCTAGTGTCAACTGCCAACTTGATGGATGGGTCCTCATCAAAGTCATTGATAAAACTCATGAACAAGACAAGTCTGAGGACAGAGCTCTGCATCACTCTACTATAAATATCCCTCCAGGTTAACATTAATCCAATAATCAACACACTGAAAGATCTGCTCAAATAAATACAAATCTAACTAAATGCATTATTCTTCTACCCAGTCCATGCTTCTCAATGTTATTCACAAGGGCCTCTTGAGAGATTTTATCAAATGCCTTTCAGATATCCAAACTTGTAATATATGAATACTACGTAATCTCTAAATTGATTTTTCGAAAAATGAAGGTACTGAACATGCACAGAGGACCATAGGGCTGGCCCCACCATAAGACACAACATCCCCTCGCTGACCCACAGTGCTACAGGGAACAGCACTGGAGACACTGTGCTGAAAGTGTGTCCAGTCTGCCCCCACACAGTGGATAAAACACAGAGGGAATGCAACAGGGCAGCAAGGGGAGTAAAGTTATAAAGTCCCCAAGGAATCCTGAAAATGGACTTCTGACTTGGGCGACAGGGCTTGGTACCTCATCAAATCTGATTGGAAAACACTCATAAGGGTCAGCAGACAGACCTAGAACTATCTATTTGGGGTGTGTGTATATTTGTTTTTCTTATACCCTATGTGCACCTGTATAAGATGGGCAGGACAAACAATCCCAAGGAAAAAACAATGGGACTAGTGGTCCCAGGAGGACATGGGAGAGGAGGGGTGGGGAGCCAACAAACTCAGGGATAAGGGAACAACAAGAGATCTAAAATTGATGGTGAAGGGAGGGTATCATGCCTGGTGGGGTTTGATCAAGTACAATGTATCCAACATGGTTTCCATAGTGTAGTGGTTACAACGTTCGCCTCACAGTGTATCCAAGAGGAATTACTGAGAGCAAAAGAGAGAGTGCGCACCTTAGTGGGACAGAAGAAAGGTGAATGGAAATAGAAGAATGAAGTAGGAGGCGAACCTATTTACAGACATACAGCTGTAGGCATGTACATACGTAAACATATTAATTTATAATGAAAGGGATGGAAGCCAATATAAATATATTCATATGTTAAGCATTAAGATAGCAGACAGACTACTCAAGGCCTCCCTAAACACAAGAACACTTCGTTCAAATAAACCGGCACTCTTTGGTACTCACTTTCCTCACATGATCAGATAAAATGGGTGCATCAGCAAATGTGGTGAAGAAAATGGATGGTGCCTGGCTATCAAAGATATAACATCTGGGGTTTAAAATATTTGAAGCTAAACAAGCAGCCATCCAGCAGGGAAGCAAACAAGCCCACATGGAAAAAGCACACCAGCCTGTGTGATCATGAGGTGTCAAAGGGATCAGGTATCAGGTATTAAAAGATTCAAACAAACTATAACAGTGTGAAAGAGGGGTTTGGAGTAGAGACCCAAAACCAATCTGTAGACAATTGGACATCCCTCCACTGAAGTTACAAGGAAGGGACGATTCAACCAGGGTGCAGTATAGCACCAACAAAACATACATCATTCCTATAGTTCTTGAATGCACGCACACACAAACACACATACACAATACCGTGATGTCCCAGTTCTACCTTACAAATCCAGCTAGATCAAAGTACACATATTGGTAAAGATAAGAGCTCTCAACACATGGAATTTGGGACAGATAAAATCTTCAGAAACAGTAGTGAGAGTAGCAGTATCACGAGGGTAGGGTGTTAGTCTCAGTAGGCTAGAGAAACAAATTTATGGACACTCATATGTACATAAGAAAGAGCTTTATATACAAGAGCAATTGAACATTGAGAAAACAGCCCAGCCCGGTCCAGTCCAGATCAAGTCCATAAGTCCGATAATAGCCCTTATGTCTGATACCAATCTATAAAGTCCTCTTCAGACTCATGAAACGCCTGCAATGATGATGAATGCAGGAAGATCATAGGATATTAGGTGGGAAGTCTGGTGGATGCAGTAGCACTGGAAGCATCTCAATGGTGGCAGGGGTCTCTACATGGCTCATCCAGCTCCCAGGGATCTGGCTGCATCAGGGTAGCTTCATGTGGCTTCTTTTCAGAGATGTCTTGCAGGGAGTGTGTGTCTCCCACCTCCAGGGAGGAATACTGGAGTTTCCCAGAATCCTCAGAAGGCCATACCCACACAGAGGCCTCATTGGATATGACCTGATTGACAGGCTAGACTCCACCCCTTCATTCTTAATCCTCTCAAATTGACAAATGATTATATAACTACCACAGGGATGGTGGGGTGGGGAGAAAGGGGCATCACAAGATTGGATATATATCCCATCCCCCAGGGGGACGAATACAGAAATGTGGGTCCTTCAGGGAGGCAACAGACAGTGTAAGACATGACATAACAATAGTATATAATTGATCAAGGATTCATGCAGATGGGAGGATGGAGGAGTGTGGTAGTTACATAATCTGTTGTCAATTTGAGACTGAAGCATGAAGGGGTGGAGTTTAGCCTGTTAATCAAGTCACAGCCTTATGATCTCAGATGGAAGTGCTAAAAAATAAAGTCGCAGGAGGACACACACTCACTCCATGCGAGACATTCCTGTTGGGAAAACACATGATGCTACACTAGAGCCCTTGAGCTGAAGGAGCCACCTGGAGACCCCTGTCACTGCTAAGATAGTTCCATTGCCACTGGAACCACAAGATTTTCCAACCACTGGCCTGTGATCTTCCTGTATTCAGCGTTATTGCAGGTGTTTCATGAGTTTGAAGAATTTATAGATTGGTATCAAATAAAGGCTAATATTAGACTTATGGACTTGATCTGGGCTGGGTCAGGATACTTTCTCAATCTTCAATTGCTCTTGTATATAAAGCTATTTTGTATATACATATGAGTGTCCATCAATTTGTTTCTCTAGTCTACTTGGACTGACACATTGTGGTACCTTGGGAGTGGGGTACTAGAGAAACAAATCGTAAAGATGGAGAGTGAGTGTTTGACCTCTGCCTCATGGTAGTTTTTCTTCTTTGGCTAGCCAGATGTCAGATATGTCCATGCAGTTTATTGGGTTGTTTTCTAGAAAGACCATATGAAGTTAAAGTTCTGATTATTTTAATTGGTTATAGTCTTTGGTTTATTCCTGTGTGAAATGACAAAAATGAATGTGATTTATGTATATTTTGAGCTTAAGGGACAAAATTTCCCCTTGAATTTTCCCAGTGCTGCTTAGGAAAAATGGCTGACAGGAGGTCAAAATGGATGACAGAAAGCCCGGCTCTGGCTCGATGCTGTCAGAGGCCTAATCCCACATTTTTTATCAATAGAATACTTTAAATTAGGATAAAGATTACATAAGGATTTAACTTGAGTCAAGTTTAGGATCTGATTCTATTTTGTTTATACCATTTCTTCTGCTTATTGTTGTTGATATAATAATTGATAGAAATGATTATTGGATGTATGAAAATATAGAGCTTGTAAACCCAGTTGCCTTAAGCCATTAAAAATTGATTAAAAAATCATTTGAGGGCTCATACAACTCTTATCACACTTCATACATCAACTGAATCAGGCATGTCTGTACATATGTTGCCCTCATTCAATTCTAGACATTTACTTTCTATTGAGCCCTTTGTAGCAGCTCTTTTTTTTATCTCCCCACCCCCACCCTCATATCCTCCTCATATTTGAGGAGGACTCAAAGATACAAACTTGAGAGAATAAGGCTACTGGGCCCTAACTCTCTCTCAGCCTTCCTTTGTCCACAAAGCAGAGGGACGCAATAGAATGAGGTACATCAATAGCTGGGTTGAGGTCTCCATAAGACTGGCAGATTCAGTAGCTTTAGCTGTGTAGATTCTGAGCGAACTGCTTTAAAGCTGTTACTTAACTTTTAAGATTGAGTTGTAAGGTAGTCAATACGATAGCTCAAGCCAGAATGGTATTTGAAAACTATTCTGGAATTTTATTTATATATGAGAACACCTGAATTGGGTCATCTCGCAAGGCTTTGGCAAACCTTTTATTATGCAGAGATGGGAGTTCTAGCAGCATTTGTTATCGTGGTTATAATTCCTAAAGTTATTTGAACAAAATAGAAGCTGGGGACTAGAAAGTAGACCATAAAGCACTGTATGCTAGAAATGGTTTTACCTTCAGGAAGAAAGGGCCAGAGAAGTAAAATGAGACACTCCTGTTCTAAGATCTATAAGGAGAGACTGTAATGCATGAGGACTCGAAATGAAAATGGGGTTGATCTTGGTCCAGACTCCCAAGAGCCTGCTGGTACTGTCTTTGGAATGGAGTGATACAGATTTTTAATAAAGACTAGACCACACCTATGCTGATAGCAAAGGGCAAGCAAATGCAGCACACTTGTAGGCAGAGTGCTAAATACTGGAGCACCGGAGAGGCCTTGCTTTCTCTGCACATATTATCAGGAGGGGCGACCTGGGAGAACAATGACCATGCTCGTTAGAGAAGACCCGTAACAAGAAGGACTGACAGAGTGACAGCAGCAATAGGCTCAAATATACCTACCAGTACATTAAAATTACCTAGAAAATAATTTCCCTAACCCTCTAGAACGTCACTTGGCATTGAAAGGAGCTACTAGTGGACAGGTAACATAGGTGTGGCCTGGTCGTAGGCAAGGCTGATGCAATTACTTGGAGCCTTTCTTGCTGCAGACCAGTCTTTCAATGAGTTCGCACAGGTATCTATTTATTGCTCTTATGTTCCAAGATAATACTGATATGGCAAGTTATTTTTACACGCCACATACTGTCCGAAGCACGCTGTATGGATTAATTCATAGAGCGCTCATAATACGTTCGTAAACTGAGGCTCAGAGAGGTTAGCGATTCTTTCATGGTAGGCCAGATAGGTTTTACTGCTCAAACTCAGGCAGCCCCTGTCATAAGATAAACTGCTCTTTGAGATCAAATAAACCAACAGACATGGTATTTCAGGAAAATCATCTGTGTTGTTAAGAAAAGGCAATGGTGGGATGAGACAGGGAGTGCTTGAAAGAGTTCTACTTGTTCACCAATAAACCGGCCTCTGGATATCCCCGACTGCCACACTAATCCTAGAATGAGTTCTTCTTAGCTCTCTTAAAACCAAGGGCAGTCGAGGCCTTCGTTGTTTTGTTTTAACTAAGGGGTTATGTGTAAAGTACAGTGGTAGTTAATCAGCAGGGCCCTTCACATATAAAGGTGAATTGGACATAGATTCTACTTGTGAGTAATGTATAGTAAGTAGAAGAAAAAAAAGTTCAATCAGCAGGTCTTATTACCTTCATTAAAGAGAAGGAAAGGGGGAGGGGGAAAGGAAAGGAAGGGAAAAGTGGGGAGAAGAGGGAGGGAAAAAAGAAGAAGAAGCAGGGACGTAGAGGTGGCGGTGGTGGTGGTAGCAGCACCAGTAGCCGCAATAGTTGTTTCTGACTATAAAAGTAGTAGATTGCTATTCCTGAATTTTTAACACCCGGACAGATCTCCATCCATATTGCCTAACTGGCACTTCAAATTCTACATTTCCAAAATCTACTTGCTCGTTTTCTCCCATCAAACTTTCTCTGATCATCTCCATGTCCTCCTAATAGCCCTGGCCCTGACTCCAAATCTCAGAAGTTAATTCTCCACCCCCTTTGCCTGCCCCCCTGAGCCTGTTCAGTAACTTGCCCAGTCACAGGAAGTGCAGAAGATCCTTCTCACCTGACCCCTCCTCCACTCCCACCTTACAACCAAGCTCCAGGCTTTGGGTGTTGGCTTTATCCGTAGTTGGTGTACTGATTATACACTGGGCTGCTAACCACAAGGTTAGCAAGGTCAGCAGCACATGGTCAGCAGTTAGAAACCACCAGCCACTTTCAAGTCCCATGAAGAGTCTCGGAAATTCACAGGCTCAGTTCTACCCTTGCAGACTATCCCTGTGTCTCAGATTGGGACTGGTCCATGACAAAATCCACCACTGATATAAAGAGGATCACTAATCCAGTTAGAATAGCACCCAATCCTGGAACAGCTGGGGCATCTTCCTGAGCTACCAAGGAGCATTTCAGGTATACTTCTTCCAAAACAGATTTGGTTGCTCTTCTGGCAGTCTATAGCACTCGCAATATTCTTCACTAACACCATAATGCGAATGCATCAATTCTTTTTTTGTTGTTGTTGAGGTTATGATAAACTTTATGCAATAATTTTAACAACTTCTGTGAGAAGATAAATTCCTTTAAAGATATATAAACTAATACTCTCTCAAGGATAGATAATATGAATAACTGTATATCTGTTAATTTTTTTATTAAATGCTTTTATTGGGAGATCTTACATCTCATCATAATCCATACATTCACCCATGTGTCAAGCACATTAATGTATCAATTCTTCTGTAGACTTTCTTATTCATTATCCAGCTTTTATATGCATATGAGGTGTTTGAAAATACCATGGCTTGGGGTAGGCACACTGTGAATGTTAAATAATTCCTGTGAACTTGAGTGAAGGACTGGAGACTAGCCTGTCAAGGAGGTCTTCATCAATGGTTTTGTGTGTGTGTGTGTGTGTGTGTGTGTGTGTATGCATTTTTAATTAGTGGTTTGCCAGAAGCTGGAAAAAAATTTGGAGCTAGGAAGAAATTCTCCTCCCTAGGACTGAACGTTAAAGGGAGCCTATAACAGCCTAAAATGCTTGCTAGGTGACCACCTGGATCCATTTGTTGAGTATAAGTGAGAGAAAAGCAGCAATGGAGAGATGGGTTGAGTCTGGCCACTGACACCTGTGGACCTGGGTCATAGTAACTACAGGAGAAAATGAGAGCAGGTTGGCTGATCTGAAATTTATAGAATTGTGTGGAACCTGAGCCTATGGCATGACCATGGGGGCTGGGGTTATTGAGAATTTGTGAGGCTGCCAATGTCTGACAACTAGGCGACCGATGAGCACCCTGGTGAAGCTAAGTGAGGTAGTCCCCACTGAATTAACCAGAACCCGACCAGATAAAGAAAATATTTTTTGAGCCTGTGAATTGGTGCATATTACTGCTGACCTTATGCATGGCCTGTCCTGATTTGACTTTGCTTATGGATGCGGACTCACAAGGTTCCAACTGGAATGAAGATTCTTCACATCAAAGAATATGATTGTATCCTCAGGGCATTGGGTTGATATAAGTGTATAGAAATTAGATAAACAAAATGGGAGGATAAGGGCATGAAGTGGTTGGCTTACACACTTTCATAGTTGGGGAAATATATCCATAGGATTATAGGATTATGGTGTAGGTGTTAACTGCAATTGTTAGGCATAGAATATTTGTTTTGTTCATTTATAGATTATTATGTTTAAATAAGGCTGGCACATATTGAATTACATACATTCTAGTTTTATCCTATTAGGTACAGATATGATTTTATTAATGGTTTGTTCAAAATTTACATATGGCTAAAAAGTTGTGTAAAAGTGTCAAGGTGTGGTCTATGGCAGCTACATAATCTCCTATCTATTGAGCGAAGGGGTGGAGTCTAATTTACCAATCAGGTCATAGCCAATACTGCCTCTGGATAGGCATGACCTTCTCCTGAGGATTCTGGGAACTCCTGCCTACTTCTCTGAAGGCGGGACACACAATAGCTCTGCTTCATCTTCCTGCTGACAAAACACATGGGGCTACCTGATGGAGCCAGAGCCCTGGTGCTGAAGGTGCCACGTGGAGCCTCATGCCATTACGAGGATGCTTCCACCTCCACTTGGTCCATAAGACTTCCCACCGGTAAGGTTGCTTAGAGAAGAGGTATACTCTAGCCCAGGTGGCGATGAAGCATGGTAGTAGGGCAGGAGGAAGGTCAAGGGAGATGGAGGAAAGAGCTAGGAGTCAAAGGGCATTCATGGAGGTCTAGACAAAGACATGTACATGCAAATATATATAGGAGGATGGGGAAATAGATCTATGTGTCTATATTTATAGGTCAAGTATTAAGGTGGCGGAAGGACCTTGGGCCTCTACTCAAACACTCCCTCAATGCATGAATACCTTCTTTTATTAAATTGGAACTCTATGATGCTCACTCTCCCAACACAACGGCTGGAGCCAAAGCGGTGAACAAGTAAATGTGGTGAAGAAAGCTGATAGTGCCCGGCTATCAAAAGAGATAGTGACTGGGGTCTTAAAGGCTTGAAGATAAACAAGCGGCCATCTAGCTCAGAAGCAACAAAGTCCACATGGAAGAACACACCAGCCTGTGTGATCGAGTGGTCCCAAAGGGATCAGTTACCAGGCATCAAAGAACAAAAAATCATATCATTGACTGCACACCTCCATGATAGGATCGCTGAAGACAAATGGGTGCATAAGCAAATGTGGTGAAGAAAGCTGATGGTGCCTGGCTATCAAAAGAGATAGTGTCTGGGGTCTTAAAGGCTTGAAGGTGAACAAGCGGCCATCTAGCTCAGAAGCAAATAAGCCCACATGGAAGAAGCACACCGGCCAGTGCGATCACGAGGTGCCCAAGGGACCAGGTATAAGGCATCATGCAAAAAAAAAAGATATAAGTGTGTGTATGTATGTGTATATATGTGTATATGTATATATGTATGTGTATATGTGTATATATATATCATATTAAATGAAGGGGGAAGTGCAGAGTGGAGACCCAAGGCCCAAGTGTCGGCCAATGGAGATCCCCTCATAGAGGGGTTTAGGAGAGGAGATGGGTTAATTAGGGTGTGAGGTAGTATCGATGAAGAACACAGCTTTCCCCCAGATCCTGGATGCTTCCTCTCCCCAACTACCATGATCCGAATTCTACCTTGCAGGGCTGGATAGGACAGAGGCTGTACACTGGTACATATGAGGGTTGGAGGTACAGGGAATCCAGGGTGGATGATACCTTCAGGACCAAGGGTGTGAGGGATGATGCTGGGAGAGTGGAGGGTGAGTGGGTTGGAAAGGGGGAACTGATTACAAGGATCCACATGTGACCTCTTCCCTGGGAGAGGGACAGCAGAGAAGGGGGGAAGGGAGACTCCGGATAGGGCAAGATATGACAAAATAACGATGTATAAATTACCAAGGGCACATGAGGGAGGGGGGAATGGGGAGGGAGGGGGGGGAAGAGGACCTGATGCAAGGGGCTTAAGTGGAGAGCAAATGCCTTTAGAATGATTGGGGCAGGGAATGTATGGATGTGCTTTATACAATTGATGTATGTACATGTATGGATTGTGGTAAGAGTTGTTTGAGTCCCTAATAAAATGTAAAAGAAGAAAAGAGAAAAAAATGATTAGGGCAAAGACTGTACAGATGTGCTTTATACAACTGATGTATGTATATGTATGAACTGTGAAAAGAATTGTATCAGCCCCAATAAATTGTTAAAAAAAAAAAAAAGACTTCCCACCCACTGGTCTGTGTTCTTCCTGCATTCAGCATCACTGCATGTGTTGTGTGAGTCTGAAGAGGAATTTATAGACTGGTATCAGACATGTGGGCTAATATTGGACTTATGGACTTGATCTGGACTGGGCTAGGATGTTTTCTGAATATACTATTGCTCTTTGATCTAAAGCTCTCTCTTACATATATATGAGTATCTCTGGTTTTATTCCTCTAGTTCTACCTGAACTAACACATGCACTACAGTCCTCAAAGTGACATCTTTGTTGTTTTTTTTAACACTTTAAAGTGGTCCTATGTAGCTGGTTTGCCCAATGTAATACATGATTTAATTTCTTGACTGCTGCTTCCATGAGCATTGACTATCGATCGAAGCAAAATGAAATCACTGAAAATACCTATTTGTTTGCTATTTATCATGATGCTTACTGGTCTTCTAGAGTGCACACTTTGTTTTTGGGTGTCCAACCTCCCACACTGAAAGAATCACTGCTTGTTAAGGCCACAAACTTGTGCTATTTCTGCTATTGCATCACTAGATAATTAAGATACAAGGTCAACTTGTTTTGGAAACAGAATGAAGGACAAGGGACTAAAGTGGAGACAAGGCACAGGAGAGAAAGCAGGTAAGAGCCAGAGAGCGCCTGCTTAAAGGCCCTGGACAGACATTGTGATTCCCCTGTAGTTTCATAGGAAGTCTTTGCAATACAGCATTAGGGTGCCAGATCTGATCTGGCTCAAATGAATGCACTCTATAATCAAATTTGGTTCTTCCGTCATGTTTTAAGTATTACTTCTGAGGAGCCCACATCCTCGTAGGTGTCTAGAACATGCTTCCCTTCAACCTTAACATTTAACTCAATGATTTTAGAGAACTTGCCTGCTGACCCTTGGCTACAGCTGAACTGCAATATATTCAAAGACCAGATCACATACCACAAAATACCCACAAATTCCCAAGGAGAAGTCATTTTCCTCAAGGACAACTAGTCACAGCACCATTCTAGCTTTCCTTTCAGGCCACGGGGAGATTTCTACTGTTTTGTTGGTCTGTTTTGTATATGACTTATCTCTAAACCACACCACCAGCATAAATTGTGTTTGTGAATTTCCATCTCCTAACTACATCTGCACTTCAAGTCCCTAGCACACTTCCCAGCATAAGTGAAATGTTCAGTAATACTGAACAAATGAATTAACAAAAACACTGGGCTGGCTCTGGACGTGAAAGCCCCAGGAGAAGACCGTGATGTGTGCCATGGGAGAGTACAGAGTAGGAAACGCAGCAGGAGCTCAAGAGGTCAGTAGGTATTGAAGTCTCATGAACGGATTGTGTTGTGCAAACTTCACAGTAATTCCTGGCAGAACCGAAGGGCTGATTACTAGGATGCTGGCATGAAAAGCACACGTTTGGTGACATGGGGTCCAGTTGTTGTTAGATGCTGTCAGGTTGGCTCAAACTCATAGCACCCCCGTGTACAACAGAACAAACACAGTCCAGTCGTGTGGTACCAGCGCTGCTGCTATGAGTAAGCCCACGGTTACAGCTATGATGTCCATCTACTCCTTGACAGTCTTCCTCCTTTTTACTGCCCTTGTACTTTCCCAAGCATGAGGGCCTTCTCCGGGGACCAGTCTCTCCTGATAACATGTCAAAAGTATGTAAGGCGAAGGCTTGCCATCCGGGCTTCTATGGCACACTCCAGCTGTATCTCTTCCAAAACAGCCTGTGCTTTTGGAAGTACTTTCAACACTGTTCACCAGCAGCACGATTCAAATGCGGCGATTCCTCTACAATCTCCCGTATCCGGTGTCCAACTTTCACATGCATATGAGCTGACTGAAAGTACGATAGCTTGGGTGCGGAGGAGCTTAGCCTTTGTCTACACCTTAAGAGGTGTTATGCAGCAGATTTATCAAATGCAATGCATCTTTTGACTGCTGCTTCCATGAACACCGACTGTAGCTTCCAACACGATGATATCCTTGACAACTTCAATTGATTCTGTTATCATACTATTATTACTTCTTGGTCCAGTTGTGAGAAGTTTTGCTTTCTTTACATTGGATTATAATTCACATGACTTGAAATTCCTGTGGCGAAGACTATGTGTTGGGTGGTTAACTGTAAGATCCGTAATTTGAAACTACCAGCTGCTCTCCAGGAAATGATGAGAGTTATAGATTCACAAACCAAAATGGGCAGGGTTGCTATGAGTCAGAATGAACCTGATGGCAGTGAATGATATAAAAATATCATTGGTGCTTCTAAAGAGTGTTGATTTTAGCCAACAAGGATGTGAGTTCATAGAGGTTTCCTACAGGGCGGTATCCATACTGCATCTCTAACAGTAAGTGCTTGCTTGGTGCTGATGTTTTCTTTTACCATCACGTTGAGAGATGCTTCTGTCTACATCACACATATGCCCTCTCTATGTGCCTGGGTAGATCATACTAAATTTTAAGTAGCAATGATAAATCAATTCAATTTGCAAAGAAAAAGAACTCATGTTCCACCCAAATCACATTAAACAAGAATAAAGGAAAAATCCTAAAGAATTCTGAATGAAGAAACACACACACACACACGCACACATGCAGCTCATATATATACACACATATATATAATATATTACTCTATCAATCTATCTATCCATGAAGGGGGTTTCAAAAATTTCATAGAAAAAAAATGGAATTTAAAGATAATAGAATTTTTCAAGAAGGTTTTTTAAAGTATGTGTGTAGGATTTCCAAAAGTTTATGGAAGAGTGGAATTAAAGATAATGGAATATTCTCGCAAACTTTTTGAAGCCTGGGTATGTACACACACACACACACACACACACACACACACACACGTTCCATAAAGCTTTCTCAATACATGGTGCATAGAAGGTACATGAGTTTCAAAGCAGGAGCCTTTGCTTGTGCTGGTATGTGCCACAACCTCCTTAGCATCATTTAGATAAATCTTTTGTGTATAAATATTAATAACTCCAAGACTAATAGAAGAACAAATAAGAAAAGTACACGCTGCATATGAACATATTTGTGTACATTACCCTTGATTCTCTGAATCTCTGTTTGAAGACAGTTCATCCAAATGTTAACGTGAATTTTTTTTCTTAAGTCCAAAAATGTGTACCATGCATCTGTGAGCCTCTTCTTTAACAAAGTTGCATGTGTGTCTTTTTATTTCTCCCACCCAGATAAATAAGCAGGCTGGCATCACAAGGCTCCTTTCTGCTTTGGCAGACTATGGAGCAAACAAATATTTATTCTGGGTTACTCATCTGTGATACATAAGGGGATTCATGACATGCTATATCTGGTGCCCGCTTCGCGTTTACGAGATAATTGCACTCCAGACCACCTAGAACATTGCATTAAATAAAAGGAGCTGATTTTAAGATTTAAAAAACATGAAACGGGCAGAATTTAATCAGTCATGCCTCCAGAAAATAAGGGAGATATACATAAATGGGCAGGAGAAAGGCACAATAGCACCAAGATTAATCAAAATGTGATTAATGCGGGATCAGATTAAAACCACTAGTGCCAGCTGCATCAGGTCCATTCTGTCACATTATTCCCTCCTGCTCCTTTTTGTTCCCCCTCTTTCCCCCTTCCTCTTCCCCTTCGGCCCTAGCCCTGAGGGCACTCTCCTTGGTGCATAAACCTGCAGGAGAGTTAATTGTCACATACATGGGTTTAATCACATTGTCTATCACATTTGGGGGCCCTGCCTTCAGCGATCCATGACTAATTGTTGTGGTAATTTTTCAATCATTAACAGCAGCACATATGCTGCAGACAAATCCCAAGGTGCCTGCTAAACTCCAGCGACAAGAGGCACACAGGCGCCAGAAAGGCCACCATGCGGCCCCCACCCCCAATCCTATTAGTCATGGAGCATCATTAATACACACATGTGTCACGCTGCCGTGAGGTCTGAGGGGGCTGGTGCACGCTTTGTAGCACAGCCCAGGGCTCAATCTGTTTGAAAAGGGAAGGGAAAGGCATAGAAAATGAAAACTCCATGTGGGACAACTAGGTGGAGGCCTGCTCTACATTCCTCCTGGTCCTCATTCGTTTTCAGGCAGGACCCAAACTGGGGAGAGGGTCCTTTCTTTGGGTCTCAGCAGCATTGGCGGTCTCCATGGCAACCACCAGAGCTCAGTGCGGCAGCGCACTGCAGTTTCTCTGGGCTCAATTCTCAAGTCTCCAGAGTGTCAGACAGGGCAGGCGGAGCGCACCAGTAGGACAAGACCTCGCCTTGGGGAATCCACCAACTGATTGAAGCCCTGCTCTAATCACCACTTCATCTGAGAGAACAAGATCACACAGGATGTGATTTTCCTGCACCGACTCGGAGAATTCTATTTATTTTTCATTTTCTCATTTCTAAGGGTCTTTGTTGCTTAACAGCCACTAGAAGAACTGTCTCTTACAAAAGGGATTCATTTTTTAAAAAGGCAGTACAGTATTGTGGATACCTGATTTATTGAAAGGCGTAAGAGTCATAGGCCTGGCGTTAAGAGAGATGTTTCTCAAATGGACACTGGAACAACTGTGGTTTTGCCTTGGGTTCCCCCTAAGTGAGGAATTACATGGGATATTAGTTAGAGTACGGGAAGGCTATTACTGAAATTTGGACTCTTCATACGGAGTCTCCGGGAATTCCCTCTTACACTTTGTTTCCTCAAGATTAAAATCAGATCGACTTATTTCAGTTACTTAGCATCGGATCACTGAACAATGCTTCAGCAAGACTTAATAGACATGTGTAATTCATTTTTAATCTTGGAAATCAAAGATCTTTGGCCTGGCTCCTGCAGGCTGAAGGGAGGGCCTGAGCGCCCTCTACTGCCCACTGAAGGCCAGTCCCCTGGCTGGCTGGATTTCACTTGTGGAGAACATGTAATCTTACGCTCTAGCTTACTGATTAGTAAGAATAGAAAGAAAGGTGTAAGGGAAATGGAGATAAAATCAGGTAACCTCAGACTGAGCGTTACAGATATTCCGATCCCAAAATGACTCAAAGAAGTCGATTACGGTGATTTTCAACAGTGTATGAAAAGTCTGAAAATTCGAGGTTCAATTTTGCATCCTGCAGATGCACGGTTGTTGGTAGGTACTCCCCAATTTGATCGCAACACATAGAGACCCCATATGACAGAGGAGCACTGACCCCCTAGGGTTTTCGAGGTTGTAGTGCAAACAGAAATGGTGTCAGGTTTTTTGCCATGGTGCCGATAGGGGGTTTTGAACCGACAACATTTCGGTTAGCAGTCATGCTTTTAATTTGCACCAGCAGGACTCCTTCTCACACACTAGAAAGATAGAAATGGAGTTTCATACATGAAAAATGCACAAAGGTTAACAACAAATACTTCACACCATTAAACTATCATTTTACCCGTTGCAAAAATGGCACTGTTCAAAAGAGCCACAAATGTTGGCAAGAGTGTGGGAAACCTGGGATTCTCAAACACAATAGGATTGTGTTAGCAGACAATACAATGGTAAAATGGTACGACCACTGTGGAAGATGGTGTGTTGCACATCCCCAACATTCCAGAAACATGATTTGGTAGTCAATTCCTAGACTTAGATCCTAGAGAAATAAGTACAATAATACAAACAGATACATGCACATTCATACTCATTGCAGGATTATTCACAATAGCTAAGAGACAGATGGAAACAACCTAAATGAGTTCATCAGCAGATGAATGGATAAGCAAAATTTGTACATCCATATAATGGAATAGTAAAGACAAACAAAAAAACCCATTGTCAATGAGTCGATGTCAATTCAATAGTGACCCTACAGGACAGGGAAGAACTGCCTCTGTGACTTTCTGAGACTATAACTCTTTAAATGAATAGAAAGTCCCACACACGGCAGGGAGACAGTCCAGTGTGAATACCCGGCAACACGCAAACCAAGAAGGGAACATAACAGATCAGCAATGGGAGCAAAGCCAACCCACAAAACCTCTGAGAAGCCCCCAAAATAGACTTCCAGCTAGGAGGGGCAGCTCCTGGAATTCCCCCAGGGCCTGTGGGGACCTAGTCATAAAACTCAGTGGACAGACCTGGAATTATGACTGCTTTTTTATGTTGCTAGTTATTATTATCTTGTTCTTTCCTCTTTTTATTCCAGCTTTTGTTTACTTTTTGTTTGGTCTCTGTTATTCTTGGTTTGCCTACATATATAAGGTAGGCATGGGAAGCAAGCTTGTGGAGAAAGCAATGGGACTGATGGTTTCAGAGGACTGGGGTCAGGGAAGGAGGCAGGGGAAGGGAGCAGTGAGCACACAAAGCTATAGACAGGGGAACAACTAGGGAATTAAAATCAACAAGAAGAATATAGAGTTCCTAGAGGTGATGGAGCAACAGCAATCTAGCTGAGAGGAGTTACTAAAAGACAGAAGAAGGGCCAGTGTGATGGTGGTGCAGGAGAAAACAAAAGAAAACAGAGGAAAGATCTAGGAAACAAAGCTATGGATAGAAGTATAAACATAGGTGTACACATATTTAAATACATTAATTCATAAAAATAAAGGTATTGGCCTATGTACATATATTTATATGGCAATGCACTGAGGTACTGGGCAGACTTAAGGCCTCTGCTCATGCCCTCCCTCAATGCAAGAACACTTTATTCTAATAACATGGCATTCTGTGATGCTCACCCTGCCGGCACAATCTCTGAAGACAAAATGGGTGCATAAGCAAAGGTGGTGAAGAAAGCGGATGGTGCCCGGCTATCAAAAGATATAGTGTCTAGGGTCTTAAAGGCTTGAAGTTAAACACGCAGCCATCTATCAGAGAAGCAACAAGCCCACCTGGAAGAAGCACACCAGCCTGTGTGATCATGAGGTGTCATTGGGACTGAGTAACAGGCATCAGAAGACCCATAACAAACAAAGAAACAAAGTCATATTGTTGAGAATGAGGGGGGTCAGAGCAGAGCCCCCGTGATAGGTAGGTTTTTTTGTGCCAACATGGCCAATGAACACATGTGAGATTAGTTGAAGGGCCCCAGAGATAAATGGCTCCGCGAGCCTCGCCTTTCTTGTCTCCTGCTCTTTGATCATCCGACCACTGTGCAGCTGCCTTGCTTGTTCTGTGCCTCCATTTGCAAGCTACACTACCTGTGGCACACTTAACCCATGGACTGGGTCACTGTAACTTGAGATCCCTTCAAGGCCTGCTTCGCCACACTACTGAAAGGTGCATCTCTTGAACTGCAGACTGTCAGACCCTGTCATCTGGCTGACTGTTGGTGACCTGCTTGCTGTTTGCTGCCTGTGGCCGGATAGCCTGAAATGCTCCATGGAGGAAAACCCTGCAGCCCTCCAGGGCTTCCAGTGCACTAGCTGTCTCACGGAAGTGAGTTGCACTGAGCCATTTGTACTGCTTTATAGGTTAGTTAACTGTTTATTCCTTATGTTATCTATCTATCTAAATATATATATATATATATATATATAATTATTTGTGTCCTGGATTTGTTTCTCTAGAGAACCCTGTCTAACACAGACCCAAAACCCATCTGTAGGAACACAGAAGGGTCACAAGAAAGGGATGAGTCAACCAGGGCAAAGTATAGCACCGATGAAACTCACAATATTCCTCTGGTTCTTTGAGGCTTCACCCCCCACTATCATGACCCCTGTTTCCCCTTTCACTGAAGGCTAGACCTGAGGTACAGATAAGAGATAAGAGCTCAGGACACTGGAAATCCAGGAACAGGAATGGGAATAGTGATACCAGGAGGGCAGGAGGAAGATAGGGAGAGGAGGGGAGAAAGAGGGAACCAATTGCAATGACTGACACATAACCACTACCCACCCTCTCCTTGAGGGGTTGAACAACAGAAACCATGGGGGAAGGGAGACAGAAGTCGGTGTAAGATATGAAAATAATAATTTATCAAGGGGTCACCAGGTGAGGAAGAGAGGGGGGAAAAGAGGAGCTGATACCAAGGGCTCAATAGAAAGTAAATGTTTAGAAAAGAATTATGACAACATTTTACAAATATGCTTGATACAATTAATGTACATATTGTTACAAAAACTGTAAGAGCCCCCAATAAAATGATCTTTACATAAAAATAAATAAGATTAGACAGTCCCATCCTTCGCCCTTAAAGTGGTTGGTGGTTTCCAACTACTGCCCTGAGTGATTATCAGACCAGTACGCAACCACTATGTCACCAGGGCTTCTATAATGAGATATTACATTGCAATAAGAATAATGATGGAGCTGAGACACAGCCCATTAAACGGATGAATATGGAGGACATTATGCTGACTAAGTAGGAGTCCTGGTGTTTAGTACATTGTGTTGATAACCGCAAATTAAGCAGTTCAAAACCACCAGGCACTCCTCGAAAGAAGATGATGCTTTCTACTCCTGTAAAGAGCTACAGTCTTGGAAACCATGTTCTACAGGGTAGCGAGTCAGAATCAACTCCATGCAGTGAGTCTGGTTTTATGTTGTATGAAATAAATAAATTGCAAATGGCCAAATGGGGTATGATGCCACATTTATAAACATCAAGAAAGCAAAATTCTCTGATAGTTACCAGGAGAAAAGGGAGATTCATTCACTGAATAATAGACACATGCTAATTCTGGTGAAGAAAGGTAGTTCTCAAGGTAGAGAAAGGTAGTTCTCAAGAAGGGCAAAGTTAGCATGTGACAAAGGTTAATGACACTGAGAGGTACGCGGAAGTTGGCACTGACTCAGTGGCACTGAGTTTGCTCTCTGTTCATTTTTCCAGTAAATGTTATAATAATTTATATCTACAGTAACAATAACCACATAAATACTTGTATATGCTATATAATGAGGGAGGCCATAAGAGACAATATACATATGCATATATAGGTATAGTTTGGGCATTTGTATATATATTTGGGTATGTATATATGGGTTAAGCTACGGAAATTTCTCAGACATATTCAAACTCCTATTGATTGAGTTTTAGGCTTGAAGGCTAGAAACCATAGTTTGAGGGGGACATCAATTGCAAAACATAAACTGTAAAGATAGATGATCTTCTACATCCTCTGTTGGTGAATAGTGTTCGGGGTCTTGAGAAACTTGCTAGCAGCCATCTTACAACTATTGATCTCTTCTGATCCAAAGCAGAAAGAATGAGCTGACGACTGAAAGAAAGCAATTAGTCCATAAGACAAAAAAAAAAAAAAAAAGGCCACGTGAACCACTGTCGCTTCTAGCCTGACCAAGAAGAAAGAATCTGTGGCCAACTGCCACAACCTATAGCTCTGAGCAGGAACACAACGCAAGGTCTGGGTTAAAATGGGAAACAGAAGAAAATTCAAATGCATAAAATGAACAGACTTACTGGATCAATAAAGATTAGAAGAACCCTAAGAAATCCTTTTACCTGTAACTGAAGCTACACAGAGAGGTCACCTTTCAGCCAAAACACAGATTGGCCTATAAAATAAACAATAAGACCTGTGAGGAATGTGCTCCCATGACACCAACTGGTCAATATTTATCCAAAAGCAAAGAGGAGAATGCAAGCAAGGGCACAGAAGCAAAGGGAGACCAGACCCAAAGTAGACTCACTGCCATCCAATCAGAGCTGACTCCCAGAAGCCCTACAGGGCAGGATAGAACTGCCCTCTGTGAGTTCTTAAGACTGTAGCTCTTTATGGAAGTAGAAAGGCCCTTTTTTCCACCGAGTGGCTGGTGGTTTTGAACTGCAGACCTTACAGGGCTCCTGCCAACGGGGTGAAAACGGTGAAAGTGCTAACACATTGCTGGCTATAAACCAATGTCATGGAACAGTCTGTCCATAAGTTGCTGATTTCTGGGAACCAGTTTATTGTGTAAACATTCACCTAAAATACTATACATATGTATATATGTGTGTGTTTATGTATATATGTATATACATATATGTGTGTGGAAAAAGGCAGGACAACATAAGGGAAATATTTGCAAATCATGTTTCTGGTTAGGGTCTAGTGTTCAGACTATATTTTAAAAACTCCTTAAAAACCCAACAATATAAAGCAAGCTCAATTTGGAAATGGGCAGAAGATTTTAACAGACTTTCTCCAAAGAAGAAAAAGAAAATATTTTAAAGATGATTCTCAATAATGACAGTCATTAGAAATGCGAATCAAACCCTCAGAGAAACCCCCAGTTGCAGAGGGGTTGAAGTGGGAGAGAGTGAGGAGTGTGAAAGGAAGGAATTACAAAGGGGAACAAAGAAACTGGCTGTGATGGCTACACTCTTTGATAAATATGTGGTGAGGGTTCCATGAGTTTACTCATCAAAAATGACAGAACTTTGCAATTTACATATGTGTAATTTATTGTCTGTCAGCTATATGACCAAAAGAAAGAGGGGTCTTCTACTTCCTGCTCACAGTTTTTCCAGGTCAAGCAGAAATTTAGGAAGCAAGAGATAATGATAGGCTCTTCCTGTTTGGGATTGTTTTCCTAAGAAAAAAATCTGGGGGAAACGTTTCTGTTTTCTTGGCATTTTTAACACTAAAAATGCTTTCTGGGCACTTGTAGATCTTTTTAAAGCAAACATAGTTTTATAACCCATAAAACTATATTTGGGGTATATATGTTCTTATTGGTCATCACATGAAACAAAAATTACCTAAGTTAAAAAGAAAGAATTAGACTTCTGTGTGTGTGTGAGGGGGGGGGGGGGAGGGCTTCTCCATAATATAAATGATTCTTTTTTTTTAACATTTTATTAGGGGCCCATACAACCCTTATCACAATCCATACATATACATACATCAATTGTATAAAGCACATCCATACATTCTTTGCCCTAATCATTTTCACAGCATTTGCTCTCCACTTAAGCCCTTTGCATCAGGTCCTCTTTTTTTCCCCCTCCCTCCCCACTCCCCCCTCCCTCATGAGGCCCTGATAATTTATAGATTGTTATTTTGTCGTATCTTGCCCTATCCGGAGCCCCCCTCCCCCCCTTCTCTGCCGTCCATCTCCCAGGGAGGAGGTCACATGTGGATCCTTGTAATCAGTTCCCCCTTTCCATCCCACTCACCCTCCACTCTCCCAGCATCCCCCCTCACACCCCTGGTCCTGAAGGTATTGTCCACCCTGGATTCCCCGTGCCTCCAGCTCCCATATTCACCAGTATACAACCTCTGCCCTATCCAGTCCTGCAAGGTAGAATTCGGATTATGGTAGTTTGGGGGAGGAAGCATCCAGGATCTAGGGGAAAGCTGTGTTCTTCATCGGTACTACATCGCACCCTGACTGACCCATCTCCTCTCCTAAACCCCTCTATGAGGGGATCTCCAGTGGCCGACACTTGAGCCTTGGGTCTCCACTCTGCACTTCCCCCTTCAATCACTATGGTGTGTATACACACACACACACACAGACATATATATATTTGCATGATGCCTTATACCTGGTCCCTTTGGCACCTCGTGATCATACAGGCTGGTGTGCTTCTTCCATGTGGGCTTTATTGCTTCTGAGCTAGTGATTCTTTTAAACAACTTCAATTACAAGTTCTGGTGAGAGCTAAGATTAGATAGCACATGCTTAAAGGATTCTATTTCATTATTGAAAGTAAATTGCCCTTGGAAATTAGTGATAATAACATATTAAGTAATAAAGCCCACCCGCTGTCATGGGGTCAATTTCAATTCATAGCAACCCTATATAGACTTTCCCGAGACTATAAATAACCTTTATAGGAGCAGACCTCCTCATCTTTCTCCCACAGAGCAGCTAGTGGGTTTGAACCCTTGACCTTAGGGTTAGCAGCCCAATGCTTATCCAACAGTACTACCAGGGATCCTTATATTAAGTAACAGAATATAAATGTCTAATATTTGTTGAACCCATATTCCGCATCAGGAGCTTTCCTAAGTACTTTGCATGTCCTCTTCCTTCATTTTTATTGCTCTTCAAGGGCAATAACAGCATTATCCTCATTTCTGAGTTGAGAATGAGACTCAGAAAGGTTCATTATCTTCTGTAAAATTCCACAACTGACAAATGATAAAACTAAAATTCAAATCGAGGCCATCTAAATCCAAAGTCAAAAACTATGCTGAAGAGCAATGAGTGGAAGCAAACGATCAGGGAAATCAGTTCCTGTAAAAGAAACATAAAATTATGCAAATCCCATCTTAAATATTTATTTCCTCATCTTTTTAGAAGCGGTGACCACATGGACTCTGCATTTTCCCATCCGCTTTAATTTCTTCATGGGACAGCATCAGTTTTACTCCTGAGTTGAGTTGGTCAATGGAGAGAAACCCAGCGTCAACAAGGAGCACTGTGCCAGTGTTCAGCTATCTGACAAGGACTGGAGCTGAATCACAGCACTGGCAATTAGCAGCTAGCTGCTGGAGTTCAGACACACTGCCGTGTGGAGAAAGGGTTTTCTCTTTGACCCTGGGCAGGAGTCTGGGGAAAGGACACGCAAGTATTCAGTAACAGGATTAAGCACTAGCCACCTCCACAGAGCCCTAATTCAGTAATAATACTGGGAGGGTGAGAGCAGTGCAGTCCAGCTTCAGGGGAGGAGGAGGTGGTATGGGGGCTTAGAAAGGACACAGCTGTGTGTGGCAGAGAAGCCTCAGCAGTCTGGCTGAATTGTGATGCTGGCAGATAGGCAATAAGGGTAGACGTTAGTCAGGTAGCTGACCATGCGCCTGGCTACTGAAGGTCCAGCGAAATGCCTGGGGTGAAAAGGAAAATCGCTGAACATCAGTCCCTAGCGACACACGTGTACAAGGGGTTCATTTTAGTCTCTGGGCCTGCTCAAGGACCAAGTCATCCTTGATAGGTCAGATCCAGAAATCAGAGAACGGTAAGGCAGCATATTTGCAAATCTGGCTTGTTGAATTTTCCAATAACTGGAAATGAAGGTTATTTGGTTCCAAGTCAAATATACATCCACTACAGTTTACATATACAAATTTCTAATACAGAAATGCTGAAGTTCTCATCTAAAGGGAAAATGGGCACACAGGCAAAACTTACACACATGACCTTCTAAAGGCAAGGTAATGATCTTTTCACTACACGTATCACTATTATTTCTCAATGATTCTGTATGAGGGAAAATTATTGAACTACAACTTCCTGGACACTGATGTCGCTAGAGGGGGTAGAGTAGAATGTGGAAAAGAGATGTTTAAAAGTAAGAGTATGGTCTTAAAATATTTTGGACAGTGTCTCGGTAAAAAAATTGCTAAAATATCCCTGTAGTTAATTATTACAACAGACTTTTGATTTGCAAGCCCAGCCAGCATGTATCAATATGCCTATAAGGCTGACACGTGAGGCCATTGTACTGTTCAACTTTGTCATGCATGCCAAGGAGCCCTGGCAGCACAGTGGGTACCTGCTGGGCTGCTAATGAAAAGGTTGGTCATGGGAAAACCCCAGTCACTATGCGTTTGAATCAACTCCATGGCAGTGGGTTTAGTTTGGCTTAATTGTTCTGGTGAAATATCAAGAAATATATTTAAGAATATCATATTTAAGAAATTTAAAACTATAATTACTGCCCAATTACAATGAAGGTTCAAATAATATGATTTTGCTAAGAAAAAAGCCTTTCATACTACAGAGAACAGAGTTCGGAGTTTATCAAAGCAGGGAAGGCAGCGGAGGGAAGATGGAGCAATAGGCTAACAACAGGTTGACAGGCACCAACGTGGTGAAAGGGAAGCTAGTATTTCACCAGAAGAAGTAAAATCAAAGGGGAAGGGTTAGGAGAAGCTGCTGTGGGTAGGCAAGGGGCTTGCTCATGCACGTACATGCTTATGTGTGTGTAGAAAAGTAGCTTACACTACTAAATACAAAATTGAAGATACACAATTATTTTAAGTTGTCAAAAATAAAATACTATGCAACATTATAAAGTATATTTTTTAAAATCATGTGTTTTTGTCTGTTCTACAAGTATGTGCTGCAGTTTTCATCATTGCCATTGTAGTTGATTTTGTCAAATTTTCTGATATTTGCACCACAAAATTATGGTAAGTAGTATTTGTGGACCTATATCAAGAAAGGTTCTTTTTGAGAATGAAGTAGTACTTAGTAGACAAGGAGTAAAAGTTTTAATTTAGTACCTGTTCAAGATACTTATATAATGCTATAACTAGCAATGCTGTAATTTGATAAAGACTTTACAAAAGAACTTTGGTGTTAGTACTCATATAACCCAAGAAATATCATATTAAGAAATGTAAAACTATTATCTAATACATATTATTCTATGATTAAAATTGCAAATAAACACTGCTAAGGATTCTGTCCAGGAGGCAATCCACGAGGAGGGAATTGATACCGTGAGTTACTACATGGAGTGTCACCAACATTAAGGATACTGCTGGTCCCTGGATCCTACCCTTGCATTAAGTACAAATAATCTGATAAATGTCAAGATATGAAATGGTTTATGGTTACACAGAGAATCTGTAACCTATTCTGGAGACACAGAACAAGGATGAAAGCTCTCACACTGGTATATAGAATGAGGACATTCTCTTCTACGAGCGAACACACCATTTGAAACAGATTTAAAGATTTCCAGTCAAAATATATTCTGGAAATAAGCATTCTTTCGACAATTTTCCTTAACTAGTTATTTTTGAAACATGAAACATTTGATGAGGGTGAGAAAGGGAAATAAATTATTCTAATAAGATTCAATATTACCATTACACAGATCCTCCCTACATTTCATAATTTGGCTAAATGTTTTCCTATCATATACCTGACCAAAAAAGGGTGTTTTTTCGTTTGTTTTTTTTGCCAACTCTGAAACTTTCCATGAACTCTGGAACTACAATAGCGAAGTCTTCAGTAGCTTAAGAACTCTATCTTGCTGTGTACTGCAGGATGAGAAATATCATGCTTCAACACTGCTTGACACTACATCACAGTTCTTATAAACATCTATCTTGATGAGTATTCATTTACATGACCAGAATGTGGGGGCTGTAAATGTTATAGACTATCTGCAAAAGATGAACAAGATGCTCTCTTTTAGAGTTCCTTCAGGCTCTGATATTTCATGAGGCTAAGTGTGTACTGGGTGCTTCAATCTTTCTGCCAAGAAAAGAGATGATCAACACTTAATGGAATTCTATAGTGCATTACATTATGAAGAAAATAAATATTTGGAATCATGACTCATCAATCTGTTAAGTTTCTTAAAGCAATGAACACTTCATCAAAGAGCCTATCTAAAATCAAAGAACAATGAAGGTATAAAGAATCTTAGAAATAACATTTTAATCTAACCCCACTTATCTATTTATTTTAATAGTTTTATTGGGGGCTCATACAATTCTTTATCACAATCCATACATATATCAACTGTGCAAAGCACATTTGTACATTCATTGCCCTCATCATTCTCAAAACAGTTGTTCTCCACTTAAGCCCCTGGCATCAGGTCCTCATTTTTCCCCTCCCTTCCCACTCCCCCATCCCTCATGAAACCTTGATAAATTATTTTGTCATATCTTTCCCTGTCCAACGTCTCCCTTCACCCACTTTTCTGTTATCCATCCCCCAGGCAGGAGGTCACATGTAGATCTTTGTAATCAGGTCCCCCTTTCCAACGCACCCTCCCTCTACCTTGCCAGTAGTATCACCACTCTCACCACTGATCCCGAAGAGATCATCCGCCCTGGATTCCCTGTGTTTCCAGTTCCTATCTGTACCAGTGTACATACTTTGGTCTAACCAGACTTGCAAGGGAGAATCAGGATCATGATAGTGAGGGGAGGGGAGGGGAGGGGAGAAAGCATTTAGAAACTAGAGGAAAGTTGTATTTTTCATCATTGCTACATCGCACCCTGTCTTGCTTGTCTCCTCCCTGAGACCCCTCTGCAAGGGGATCTCCAGTGGCCTACAAATGGGCTTTGGGTCTCCACTCGGCACTCCCCCCCCATTCACTATTGTAAAGTTTTTTGTTCTGATGATTCCTGATACCTGATCCCTTCAACACCTCGTGATCGCACAGGCTGATGTGCTTCGTCCAAGTGGGCTTTGTTGCTTCTCAGCTAGATGACCGCTTCTTTACCTTTAAGCCTTTAAGACCCCAGACACGCTATATCTTTTGATAGCCAGGCACCATCAGCTTTCTTCACCTCATTTGCTTATGCACCCTCTTTGTCTTCAGTGGTTTTGTCAGGAAGGTGAGCATCATGGAATGCCAATTTAATAGAAGAAAGTATTCTTGCATTGAGGGAGTACTTGAGTGGAGGCTCAATGTCCTTCGGCCACCTTAATACTAAACCTATACATATAGGCACATAGATCTATTTCCCCATTCTCATATATAAATATATGTGCATATGTACATGTCTTTATCTAGACCTCTATAAATGCCCTTTGCCTCCCAGCTCTTTCCTCTATTTCCCTTGACTTTCCTCCTGTCCCACTATCATGTTCAGTCTCCACCAGGGTTTCAGTTTCAGCAATTCCTCTTTGTTACTAAACCCATTTATTTTATTGATTAAAAAATGTGGTCCATTATTACCAGCAAACATTGACCAAGAAATAATGTGACAGAGTTATTCTAAGTCTATATATAATCTTCAAATATCTCAAGAACTCTAAGAGATAAATATCAATACCATCAGTATTACCTTGGAAACTGAGGCATGGGGGGACATTTCGTATGAGTTTATGGACAGAAGGAAAACCAAACAGTGGAACCTAATAGTCCCCATAGTCCATCTCTTAACTACATGAAGTCACAAGAAAACCATGCCTTTCCAAATTAACTGATCAAATTTTTAAAGTTAGATACACATTATCAATGAATAATAAAACTAAGTCTGTATATTTGGGGATTACCAAATCCCACTGCTATGGAGTTGATCCTGACTCACAGTGGCCGTACAGGACAAGTAGACCTATCCACCGAGTTTCCAAAGGTGTTCCCTTTCTGGAGACACCCTGTCATAGCTCACTCCTTTGGAGGAACTAGTGGCCTCACACTGTGGAGCTTTCTGTAGGCACCTAGCACTGTACCACCAGGGCTCCCTGCTCAAGTGTTTAGTTCTTTCTATTGCCAGGCACGAGGGTACACCTCTATAACTGCCTTTCATATGGGTGCTCTGTGAATAAAGAGCTGATACATTCACAGAAATGAGACATATCCAAACTCTATTTGAGTTCAAAGGAAGGCATAAGCAGTCAGTGCTACGGAATACAGATGGAAATCCCACACAGAGAAGCATACTCTGAAACCTGGGCAGAAACTTTGAAGGTACGGCTACCTGTAAACATCTAGGCTCAATAACAAGTCCACTTGTAAAGCAAACTTACCTACAGGGGACCCTGAGTTATATACTTACAAAGAAGGAAGAATAGGGGAACGTGATGATCATTTAGTGGCCATTACCTTAAAAACAAGAAGCTCTAGGTTAGGCTTTAAGCTGCTAGCTGCAAGGTTGGCAGTTCAAACCCAGTAGCTGCTTAGAGGGAAAACACAAGCCTGTGAGCTCCTGTACATAGTTATAGCCTTGGAAGCCCTAATAGGGTCATCATGAGTCAGGATATACTTGAAGGCAGTAGGAACTTAAATAGAATGAAGATATTTACCAAGAATAACACCTGACTCACTTTTATCCCAGAATATCAAGTGAATATTCACAACCCTCAAATAAAAGTAGATGGCAATTCCAATCTTATCCGGTTAGATTGAGATATCTTGGCTTTGAGGGGGCTAATTGATTTGTTAGATGCCTCCACTGGTAAGAGAAAAAAAACTATTGGAAAGAATTAAATAATTAACTAAAGAATGCATCATGCGAAGCAAACACACACACTTGAAGAATGAATAATGAAAATCTAGAAATACGTACATTTTGAGCAGTTGGCAAGAGAAAGGGATTTTTAGGATCATATGAGGATGGAGATGACAAATGTTTTTTAACATCCAGACCTAGTGCATCTTATTTCAGCATTTAAAATACTTCATGGATATTACCTTATATTAGTACCGACTGGGTTCAAGGACTCAGACATGACAACCGTAAGATAGTTGGCAATGACCATGGAAGACATCTCAGAAATGAAACAATCCCTGAGGTGGAGGTTCTAAATGCAGAGGTTCTTTGATTGCAGTGCAGGTTTATTACTTAGAGCTTAAAATATCCATGTAAAGCTCAGCTAATAACAGAGTCACCTGAAGAAACGAATAATTACTGTATAGATATGGTCAAAACACCCGAGCACAATTAGAAGCATCTAATTAAAGCTAATTCTTAAAACTCTATGTCTGAGCAACCAATAAATTAGGCAGTGGTTAGGCAGACTATAAAAAAAACACATCATGGGAATACTGGTTTCCCCTAATGAAACTTTAATTTGTATTCGACTTTCAGGAAAACGCGGAGGAGTTTTTGTCTTTTACCATTCCTGCAGAGAAAGACCTTGGCTGGCTTCGTGAAGGAAGACGCCATTGCAGCATATGGCCCAGGTGTTCCTGTCCTCAGAGAGGAGCCAACACAAGTGGGCTGACTGTCTCAGCTTCTCAGGGGCTGGTTCACAGCTTCTGACACCAGAACCACCAGGGTGCTGGTTCAAAGTGCAGTTTGAATGCAGGTCTCTGGAGAAAATCTGTATTCTTAAAAAGCTCCAGGTTTGAGAATCAAGGTGCTAAGGATGGGATCATCAAGGTGCTAAGGATGAGATCAGTGTAGTCAAGGGTAGAAACTGAACGCAACTGAGCTGGTCAAAGGATGAGTTCTCACTGGCTGGGCGTCATTATGATAATTATGACGTCTTCTGGACTGATATGAAATGAACCTAAGGAATGCCAAGCAAAACCTCCAAAACACATAATATACTTTTCTTTCTTTCTTCCATCAAACATTTAGAGCACAACAGGTTTAGAGCACAACAAGCCTGGGTACCCAGAGTTGACGTAAGACACAATTCTTACTCTGAAGGGTGTCAACAGGTTGTGGGGGAACACCTACTGCCATTGAGTCTATTCTGATTCATAGTGACCCTACAGGGCCTCTGTACGTTTCTGAGTCTGAATATCTTTTTTTTAACCGTCTTATTGGCACTTAATAGACATCACATAATTCAAAAGTTCAATCATATGAAGAATTGTAGAACCATTATCACAATCAATTTCAGGACATTTTCATTCTTTTTCCCCCTGTTGAAATTGCCTATGAAATGTGTTGTGCAATAACATTCAGTACTAGCGCCCATTCCCCCTCTGACCTTCATTGTTTACTCCTGAGAGGTTGTATATCTTTACAGAAGCACAGAGTCTTATCTTTCTCCTGAGGAACCATTGGTGAGTTTGAACTCCTGACCTATCCCATCAGGACTCCATAAATATTTATGCAAACAGATAGTCTCATCTTTTTGCTGAGGAGTAGTTGGTTGGTGAAAATCATTAACCTTGAGTGAGCAGCCCAACATATGCCGGGCAGTGTGACCAGGGCTGGACATCACTTGAGTACGCCTATGATACAGAAGAGATTAACACAGGGCATTCTGGCTTAGGTGGTGACAAGAATGGAAGTACATAATTTTAGCCTCAACATAAGAACAATTAGTTCTTATGACATGAGCCTGGTTCAATGCTCGGCTTCACAAAGAGATCACTGAAGATAGTGGTGCTACAGTAAAGTGTGGGGAAGAAAGCAGATGACGCCTGGTATCAGAAAGAATCGTTTCTGGAGTCTTAAAGGCTTGTTTTCAATCAAGCAGCTAGCTATCTAAGTGAAATGTCAACCAAGTCCATATGGAATAAGTACACCAGCCTGTGTGATCCAAAGATTGGAAATTATAAAAGCCAAATCCAAAGAAAGGAATCATACCAGAGCTTACATTGTGAACACCTGGCTTACAGAAGGCTCTGGAGGACAGGAGAAGCCCCAAACCCAATTACAGGGTGCCCAGGTAGATTAAGCCTCAAGTGAGTCCCCTTGATATCAGATAGAGCGTTGTAGAGTTGACCGGGGCACAGAGAGAACTGTAGGGTTGGCCTCATCAAGAGACGCGATGTCCCCTTATTGACTCAGAGTGCTACAGGGCACAGCAGGAATTGTACCCGGTCTGACCCCCAACACACACCAGGGCATAACATGAAGGGAGTGCAACAGAGCAGCAAGGCGAGCAAAGCAACAAAGTCCCTGAGGAATTCTGAAAACAGACTTTGGACTCAGGGGGCAGGACTTGAAACTGCATCAGACCAGATCGGAAAACATTCATAAGGGTCAGCAGACAGACCTGGAACTATCATAGATTTTATTGGTTGTTTTCTTTTTCTCCCCTCTTTTTTCCCCATGTCTATCTATATAAGATAGGCAGGATAAACAATCCCAAGGAGAAAACAATGGGACCGACCATTCAGGGGGAACAGGAGAAAGGAGGAGGTAGAAGAAAGGGAGTTGGGGGAGCCAACAAACCCAGGGACAAGGAACAAGAGATCAAAAATTGATGGCTCGGAAGGTATAGAATGCCTGGTAGGGTTTGGTCAAGTGCAATGTAACCAAAAGGAAGTACAGAGAGCTGAGTGAAGTTCAAACATGATAATGGGACAGGAGGAAAGTAAAAGGAAACAGAGGAAATAACTAGGAGGCAGAGACGTTTATAGAGGTATAAACATAGGCATGTACATATGTAAATATATTAATATATAATGATAGAGATATATTTATAGGTTAAGTATTAAGGTAGCAGACCGACATTGGGCCTCTACTCAAGCCCTCCCTCAATGCAAGAACACTTTCTTCTAATAACCTGGAATTCTGTGATACTCACCTTCCCAACACAATCGCTAAAAACAAAATGGGTGCAGAAGCTGACATGGTGAAGAAAGCTGATAGTGCCTGGTTATTATAAGATATAGCATCTGGGGTCTTAAAGGCTTGAAGTTAAACAAGCAGCCATCTAGCAGTGAAACAACAAAGCCTACGTGGAAGAAGCACACCAGCCTGTATGATCACAAGGATGTTCATGGGATCAGGTACCAGGCATCAGAAAACCCACAACATCTGCATTTTGATGCAAAGGGGGGGGGGGGTCAGAATGGAGACCCAAAGTCCATCTGTAGAAAATTACACACCCTTTCAAAACAGAGTCACAGGAAGGGATGAGCCAGCCAGGGTGGGCAGTGTAACACGGGCAAAACACACAACATTCCTCTAGTTCTTTAATGCTTCCTTACCCCCACTATCATGACCCAGTTCTACCTTACAAATCTTTCTATACCAGAGGATGTGCACTGGAACAGAGAAGAGCTCTCAACACACAGAACCCAGGACAGATAAACCCCTCAGGACCAACACTGAGAGTATCAATACCATGAGGGTGGGAGGAACGGGGTAGGAGAAGGAGGAGAACGGGGAACGGATCCCAATGATGGACTTACAACACCCCCCTCCCCTGGGGACAAACAACAGAAACATGGGTGAAGGGAGAAGGTGGACAGTGTAATATGACAATAAAAATAATTCACAAACTATCAAGGGTTTACAAGGGTTAAAGTAAAAAGAAGAGCTGATACCAAGGGCTCAAGTAGAAAGACATGTTTTGGAAAGATGATGACAACATGTGCATGGTACAACTGATGGATGGATTATAATAAGAGCTGTAAAAGGCCCCAATAAAATTATTTATTAAATGTGAAAATAAAAATAAAATATTAAAGAACCATAAAATAAAATAATTTTTAAAAGCTGACTGTGACAATGTTGTTGGCTTCAAATGTAATGCCTTATCATTTAATCGCCCTTTTGACACATGTTAGTTATTTCCATTTTTAACATTTTCTGCTTCCTTTTTTATTGCAGTTTTTCTGTTTGTTTAGTAATTGTCTTTCATTTTGTTTGCTTCCTGTTTGCGTTTTGTATGATTTTTTTGTATAATAAATTCAAGCTAGGTAGATCTACAAAGACAGTTAGCTGGATTGTTAAGTTGCCTAAGAGCAAGGCAGGGGAGGATGGAAGGCAATTGGGAGATAACATAAATGAGTACGAGAAGAAAATGTTCTAAATTTGATTGTCGTGATGATTATACAAGTCATCTTAACATGATGGAACAGTTAAATTGTATAACATGTGAAGTATATGCCAAAAACACCATTTAAAAGTAAAGAATGGAAGCGGAAGGCCAAAGGCAGAACCTGACATGAGTGTGGGTGACGGAGAGGTTACGTCTTCATGGAGACGGCGAAATTAAGGGGGCAGAGGGGGGCTGGAAATGGAAATGACCAAAGGTAAAGGTCATAGCAAATATAAAGTTAGGGGCAAGAGAAAGAGCTCTGAGAAAGAGCTCAGAAAATTCTCTAAATTAGCTCTGAGGAAAGAACTGTGTAGAAGCTGTGTTTGACTCAAAGAAGTAATTAAGGGTCAGAAAGAGTTGCTTGCTTACTAGGGGAATAATGAGATATGATTAAAAAACAATAATACCGATAAGACAGAGTATCCCACATGAAAAGAAGTAAGACCTGGGAAGAATCATGACAGGAGTCAGTGATTTTCCCTACTAAGAATATGGTTATGAAGAGATCCTGATGACATTTAAATTACAATTGAATAAAGAAAAAGAAAAATCCACAGGTGCTTATACTAAACAGCTTCTATTAAATGGACTTTTCATGCCAAGGAGAGACAAACGGTATCTCCTGGTGCCCATCTAATAATTCCCAACTGGTTGGAAGTGGTTTTCACTGCAGAATTTACGCCGTAATCCCTGGTCTGAGGAGGAAGAGGGTGCTCACAGGGAGTGGGGAAAGTTAATGGGTTTGAAATGCATAAATGGAAAGGCTTACCAGGGGGTCTTTAAACATCAAAAGTAAGAAGAGAAAATCAATTGGGATTTCATGCAGAGCCAAGTGCTGAGCTGGTCTGGATTTGGTCGCTGAGTAAAATTATAAATGGGATATTACTTGGCTTTACAAAATGGAGCACTGACTAAGTTAGCCCTAAGTGAAAGCCAGTTAACAAAATGAAACACACACACCAACCACCACTGCCTTCCTCAGTTCTCTCAGAATTCTTCTCATTGCTTCTACTATTTCAAATTACAGACAGGTCGCTGAGAAATATATTTAAGATATAGAGTATGTTCAATCTGCTTCCTAACACAAATACACAAAATGATATAGTCCATAGTCTGCTTTTATTTTCTTTTAGCTTTTAATACATCTAATAGACACTTGACATTGAATGGAATTGTAGAAAAATATTCCGTAAGTGCCGCTCCTATAGAAGAATACTTAAAATAGCCCCAGCAGAAGAAAATCTATCCACCAAACAATAAATAAAAGTTTCCACATAAGAATCCTGATCAAAAAGGCAAAAATGTACCACAGAATTTCAAATTCTCAGTGACTCTAGACTTTCTAAAGCCATGGAGGGTGGATGAAACCCTGAAACTATTGCCTAAAGTAATCTTTAAACCTTAACAAAAAGTATCCACTGAAGTTTTCTAACACCATGTAAACTAGAAAAAGAGGCCTACTTTGAGTAGTGTCTCTTTTAAGAGCCATCTGTCCAAGATCAAATTCACAACGGCTATTGGAAATATTAGCTAGGAACCATAGGGGGCAGTTAAGTTTATGTTAATTAAGTTAGGGCAACTTAGAAACGGAGATGAGTATTAGCATACAACTCAAGGAATGCAATTGGTGTCACTAAATTGTAGAAATGGCTGAATGGGAGATGCGTAGCTCTATAACATCTCAACAACAAAATAAAGTCCCACAATCGTGAATACTTTCCACAGGTTAAAGCACCTTTCTTATATCAAGCCTAAGCTCACCGGGGGCTTTTCACATTCCATAGGTTTCCCTGTGTCCCGAGCTGCATTTTGTGCTTGCCTCAGTAGTAAGAGCTTATAACTCGAGAGGGAAAGAGATTTCTAATGAGCGGAGAAAAAATGTGAGCACTCTTAAGGAATGGTCTTATCGGGGAAAGGTTAGAGACAGCAACACTCTTTCAGAAGCATCACGATCCAGAAGGAGGATATGTCAAGAAACAATAGCTTCACAATTTTGATAGTTTTGTTTCATAAAGATTTTGTTAGATTCCTTGGGTGGGAAATACCTGGGTCCTTGGCTTTGCACAAGAAAGAATTCACACTGAAGCCTAGTTTGTGTTCCAAGTGGGTTTTTATAAAGGATAGAAGTTTCAGGTGTTACAGTAACGGAACATACACCACACCTGAGGCCAGAGAGAGACCACAGCCCGGCCCAGCCCAGCAAAACCACTGAGGAGCAGCTAGAAAAGAGAAGATGGTCTCCCAGTTCTGCCCTTTTGGGGCCTTTTGGCTGGAAGGCATGGTTGGAGGTATTGGCTGACCCCATATGCTGAATTAAGCCCACCTGGCCCAGTTTGGGGCCCACCCAGGTGTACCACCTTCCTGGCTCCAGGGCCTGAATTTGTTCATGCCCTTTAGCCTTTATTGGCTTCCACCTTCCTGTAGGGGCCCCTAGGCATGGAGAGGAACAAATCCCTATCTGGTTACCTTACAGTTTCTATGAATTGGCAGCTGTATTTTTTTAATTATTAATCATTTTACTGGGGATCTTACAGATCTTATAACAATCCATAATTCAATTGTATCAAGAACACATCTATATATGTTGTCATCATCATTTTCAAAAGTTTCTTTCTACTTGACCCCTTGGTATATATCAGCTCCTTTTTCTCCTCCCTTCCACCTTCATGAATCCTTGATCAATTATATATTATTAGTATTAATTATTTCGTATCTTACATCGTCCTCTGTTTTCCTTCACTCACATTTCTACTATTCATCCCCCTGGGGTGTGTGTGTGTGTGTGTGTGTGTGTGTGTGTGTGTTGGGGGGTGGGTTTCATATATCCAACCATGTGATCAATTCCCCCTTTGTCCAACTCCCCCATTCCTCTTCCCCTCCCCCTCATGGTATCCCCATTCCCACTACTGTTGCTGAGGAGTTGATCTGTCCTTGATTCCATGTACCGAGAGCTCTTATTTGTACCAATGTACGTACTCTGGTCTAGCAGTATTTGTAAGGCAGAAATGAGCTCATGATAGTAGTGGGGAGGAAGCATTCAAGAACTAGAGGAATATTGTGTGTTTCCCTTTCTGTGACCCTTTTGTGAGAAGATGTCCAATTGCCTACATATGGGTCATGGGGTCTCTACTCTGACCCCCTTCATTTGCATCAATATAATTATTTGTTTGGGTCTTTTGATACCTCATACTTGATCCCACCAATACCTCGTGATCACACCGACTGGTGTGCTTCTTCCATGTGGGTTTTGTTGTTTCCCAGCTAGATGGCCACTGATTTATCTTCAAGCCTTTAAGTCCCCAGGTGCTATATGTTTTAGCAGCCGGGCACCATCAGCTTTCTTCACCATATTTGCTTAAGCACCCATTTTGTCTCCCGGAATAGTGGCAGGGTGATGAGTATCACAGAGAGCCAGGTTATTAAAGCAAAGTGTTCTTGTGTTTAAGGAGGGCTTGAGTAGAGGCTTAAAGTCTGTCAGCAGCAGTACTTTTTGGCTCACCTCAATAAGTATACAATTTAAGGGCTGTATAGGGCAATTACAGATTTTTGCAACCATTACCACAATCCACTCTTAGAGCACTCCCATCATTTCAAGAAGGTTCCTCCAGACAGTTTGTAGTTACTCACCACTCCCACCTCTTACCCCAGGCAACCACTGTTCTTTCCTCCGTCTCTATACACTTATCTTTTCTAGACATTTTATACAAATGGAATCATGTGTAATTCATAGCTCATTTTTTCAAGTGGTGTCTTTCTGCTCAGTTTGTTTTCTTTAAAAAAAAACATCTTATTGGGGGCTTGTACAACTCTTATCACAATCCATACACACATCTATTGTGTCAAGCACATTTGCTACTATCATCATTCTCAAAACATTTGTTTTCTATTTGAGCCCTTGGTATCAGCTCCTCATTTTTCCCCTCCTTCCCCACACCCCCTCCCTCACAAACCCTTGATAATTTATAAATTATTATTTTGTCATATCTTACACTGTTTGACATCTCCCTTCGTGCTTTTATGCGGTTTTTTGGCAATACTTTTTTACTGGCTCCATATTTCATAGTCAAAAGAGAGTACTTAATATCAGACGGTAAAAAAATCAGAAGTAGAAACAGGGCACTTTCTTTAGAGATAGTATGGAATAAAGTCAAAGAATCAGCTGAAAGTGTTAAAATTAGCTATCTCCACTGAGGAGAAAGAGCAGAGGAAGATGGAGACTGCTGGGCTTGGATATTAAATATAGCAGAACCACTTAATTCTGTAAACTATGGCAGATCGCTCCTCGGCCTTTTGGCTAAGATCAAGTGTAGTAAACTATAGCATAAATAAACTTTTAATTTCAAGTAATCTTTTTTTAAAAGATAATAACCAGTCCCAACCCACTGTCACGAGTCAATTCTGACTCATAGCAACCCTATTTAATGTGATTCTGGGCTGTTACAGCCTGTATGAGAGCAGACAGTCTCATCTTTCTCCTGTGGGATGGCTGGCGGGTTTGAACTGCTGATCTTGCCAATGGTTATGCTTTAGTGCCACTGGGAACTCGTTTTTAAAAAGGTAATGCGTGAGAGAGGAGGGAAAAAAAGTGAGACAGATGCCCCATCATGCTGCAAAAGAGCCCTGGTGGTGCAGTGTGTTACCACATCCTCAGGAGAAAGATAAGGCTTTCTATTAATGTAAAGATTTAGAGTCTTAGAAACCCACAGAAGCAGTTCTACTGTCTTCAAGGGTTGGTATGAGTCAGAATCGACTCGGCACTGAGTTTGGTCACGAGATACCCTGGAACCACATGGCCTGGACACCCCAAGATGGGCAGCATACCACTGGAGCTACCTACATTCATCTATTAAGGTCACTACAAGGCAAGCACAAAAAGAGGAAAGAAGTTCAAATAAAATTGTCACTGACACAATTCAGAGAGGTCTAGGAATAAAAGCAACATCCCTGTGTATTAGGAATGAAGCCTAAAATCATAAATTAACTTTCAGAGGGAACTAAAGGATCAGACTGAGTTCATGGCAATAATTCACTATCTAACACATTTATAAAAATACCAATGTTTTACACTAAAGGTTAATTAAACTGCCTAAAATCAAATTGGCTTCCGAAGTCTCCAAGAGTCATAGTTTCCAGAAATAGAACTAATTTGTTTGTCTTGGAAGTCATGTGGGCCCAAGAACCATATTAGCAAGTGCTCCCAGATGAATGTGTCTCCCTCAGTATTACCTACCCCAGCCTGTTTCCATCAAACCCACAAGACTGAGGGCGACGAGGCCGTGTGCACGTGTTGACAAAGCAGCACACCAGGCTGACACACACTCCAGCCGGCCATCCTTTAATTTCCACTCTACGATCCAAAGAAGACTAAAATCTACAACCACCCCAAGCCCTCTCAGATAAAACCTGCCTTGTAGAGAGGAGGGCATTGTTTACAGAGGCCTGGCCCTTTCCACCACAACAGGTAAATTGGCACTTAGCAGAGCACAACTTCATCCTTCCTGCAATCAAATTTCTATCAGCGTGTTTGTGAACGTGATAAATCTGCCCATGTTGATTCTTGAAATGAGAAATATCCCGGGAAATAAGTCGTCCTTTATTCCCTGCCATTCTTAGAAATAAGCAACAAAGGATGTTTTGACTCAGGGTAAAAAAACAACAAAATTGTCCTCATTTCTAGACTTGTAGGAGGATGTGACAACCACAGGATGATGAGACTGTCCAGACCACATGGGCTAGATCTCTGCTTAGAAAACAGGCTTCTGATTTACACGATGAATAATTCACTAGAGCTAGCCATTGGGGATGATGAGTGGAGAGGAGAGGTCTAGATTGCCTCCAGCTATGTCCATGTATGAATTCATGTGCCTCTGTGAACTGCTGAGGCCTGGGCTGGGGCAGTGAGCACATCCCTTGCTGGAAATCTCTGCTCAGTGGAGCACCATGCTCAGTGGGCCTGTTTTCCAAATCCCTGGCATGGTACTGGGGGCGCAGGTGCCTCATATCAGGTACACTGCCAGTTCTCACCATTCCAGGGCTGCATTTTCCAACCATGGGAAGCCTCGCCCTAGGTGATTACAAAGCAAGACAGCATCAGAGCCAGGGGACAGAAATGTTGTGTTTAGTAGCCAAGTGCTTAGTCACGGCACCAGCCAAAAGCACACACATTGCCATCAAGTCAATTCCGACTCACAGTCACAGGGGCTGTAAATGTGGCCAGGTGCAGACAGCCTCGTCCTTCTTCCTTAAGCAGCTGATGGCTTTGAACTATGATCTTGTGGCTAGCAGTCCAATGCTTACTGACAATGCCATTGGGACCCATTAGGGCTTTCCAAAGCAGCCATGTGTAAACAGCAGTTTGTTACATCAGACAGTGGAGCGCACAGCATGTAGGAGATGAGGACACTGCGAGGCCATCTCTAATCTCGCCCTTACATAGATGAAGCGCGCGAGCCTTGGAGATGGAAGGGACTGCTCCAGGTCACTTGGTCAGCCAGTGTGTTAACCAGTTACTTGCAAAGCTAAGTGCTACACTGTACCCCACTCCCATTTTCAAAGCCCAACAATTACAAGCACTGAAAGCTGAAAGCAGTTTAGAGGTCTCTACAGAACTTACTTCTAATGGTGTTTCAGAGCCTCCGTGACACAGAATATTAGAGTCATAATAAAAAACCCGGGAGAAGGCTGTGGAAACATTCTGGTCACAGAAATGAGGGGCACACCATGCTTTAACAACCCGGCTGCTCAGCCTTTCTGCGACCACCTCCATTACTTCGCTTTGAAACTGCTCCGTAACGGCGTCAGACGTGACTCAGCTAACACGCTTACAATCTGCCCTTCTCTGCTGTGTCCCCAGGGAGCAGCACGTGCCCGAACTTCAAAACTCTTCCCTTGGTACTGAAAGTGCTTACATTCTGAAAGGCAGCAAATAGAAAGGTGTGTCATTTTAGAGGCGCTCTTTGGAACCTTCTACGAAGATTTGAAATTTAAAAAGCCCCCGGGTAAACCATTTGCAAGAAAAGAGCAAATAGCAAAGGAGTGGCAGATAACTAAAACAGATCCCAGTGAAGGCTGGAAAAGGAATTCTGACGGCGGCAACTCTGTTCAAAGCCACCAGCACTGCACCAGGCCCTGTGCGGCACACTAGCAGTCGGGAGTGAGGAACGCGGCATGACACTTGTGCACACGGTGCCTGGGGAGGAAGGAAGAATCAGGGGCATTCAGCAAATGCACCATCACCACATCAGTGGATTCGAGTGGTGATGCTCACCATGGAGCTGAAGCACTGGCAGAGGAGTGGCATGGGCCATGTCCTGAAAAGGAGTAAGACTAGAAAGGTATGCCAGGTGCAAGGGCCACTTCCACCCATGATGCTGTAGAGGTGGTCAGAGGGCGCATGGGTGACGTTGGAGGGCCTATTTATCCACAGAGCAGCGAGACGCATGAGATTACAAAAACAAAGGCCTTTCCTTAGCAACACATTCCTGGTCCCCCAGTCCTCAGTGATCGGCCATCCACAGGCTCTATGCTGTTGTTGTCAGTAGACATCAAGTTGGCGGCCTCACACCCAGTGCAGCCTGGCCCTGCATCATCCCCACACTGTTGAGGAGCATACCATTGGCTTACCCTTCGAAGTAGACTGCCATGCCTGTCTTCATAGTTCATCTCTGTCCCGGAAACTGCTGAAACCTATGCAGCATCACGGCCACATGCAAGCCTGATGTTCGTGGCTGTGTATGAGGAGCACTGGCGGGGATTCACGGTTCAGTCCTCCAGGGAAGGTGAGAATTCTACCACTGAACCATACTGCCCCTTTCTGAGTATGTAAACATCGTCTCATGTGTAAACACCTGCACAGCGGGGTTAGCATTGTTCTGCTCCAGTTCCTGGGCACTTGATTTGCCATTTCTCTCTCCTATTTAACAGTGTTGCTGTATTGGTGTCTAGACTGCTGACAGTGACACCAAACTCCCTTAGAATTTTTTCTGCATAGCTCTGTGCCATCTGGGGTGCCCAGCAGAGTTGCGTGCACAGCGAAACTACAATATTACAACCATCACTGAGTAGCTGATAACAGAAAATGGGATTTGGAATCAGTATTATATTACACAATAAACTTACTTGTGCTAACATACTTAATCATATTTTTCCTCCACATTAAAGATTCTGCTACTACGAGAGAGGGAGAGTAGGAATATGCCCACAGGTGTACATACATCTGACAAAGAATATTTGTATGTGTACACTTACTTTTGATGCAAATGTTATCGATGGATAGGTAGCTCATACAGGAGATAAAGTTTTGACAACTTGTAAGACATAACAAAACACCTTGAAAAACTAAATTGAAAAAAGAAAAACTAAATTGATGGGCTTGGGGGAATCAAGACAAGAGTCCTGGAGGGTACTAAGGTCAACTGATAAAACGTAGTTCAAAAAGACAATGCTCTATATCCTAATATGATGAGCAGCAACTCGGGTCTTAAAAGTTCCTGAGCAGCACTGCAGGTGCAACTATTGGTATCTTTCTGTCTAGAGGAAAGTAGAGTGAAGAAAATTGAAAAACACATGGGAACAATTAAGCCAATGACCAAATGGACCAGGTAGACAGGGGTCTCCACAAACCTGAGACCAGAAGAAGTAGATTGTGCCCAGCTGTCAAGAAAATGTAAGACAGGCCTCAGCATCCCAAGAGACCAGGCTTACTGGTTGGATAGAAGCTGGTGGGGCCATCAAGACTGCAGCCCCTACTTCCCTTCCGACCGTGAACTGAACACATCTGCATGCTAGCACTATCATCGATCAAAGGGGCAGCATTACCCAAAGGGGGTAACAGAGTTATAAAAAGGGGGGAATGGAAAGAGGAAATACAGGGAGGGATTGGGGTAAATGATAGTCCATTATGGGGATTGCAAAAGGGTGAGCTGAATCAGAATGTATAGGAACTACTGAATATGAAACTGTAAATTTCTCTGTAAACCTTCACCTAATTCACAATAGAAACTTCAAAAAAAAAAAATTTGCTTCTAGGAGTCTCTCTCCTAGAATCTCAAGCCCACAATGCCTTCCTACAGAATCAAAGCCTCCTTTCAGATGTACAATCACTGAAAAGGACAGAGGCGTGCTGGTGGCGTAATGGTTACACATTGGGCTGCAATCTGTAAGGTCTGAAGTTCAAAGCCACCAGCCTCTCCTTGGAGAAAGATGGGGCTTTCTACTTCCATGGTTAGGTTCGGACACCCACAGAGGCCATTCTACTCCGCCCTAGAGGGTCACTATGAGTTGGCGTCGACTCGACGACAGTGAGTGACAAGGACAGAGTATCCAGCAAGCAAGGTAAGCACAGATTAGTAAATAAGCACAAGTAAGCCTTTGCATATTGGGAAATCTGCCATTCTTTGAAATGCTTCATGAGTTTGGGTTATCTTTGTTTTATCTTTTTCTCTAATAGAAGAAATTCTTGATTATTTTTCGCAATTAAATTCATTATATGATAAACAGAGCAAATACAATCGGTGTCACCATGGCTGAGGAGAGACTAATGGATACAAGGGAAAGCATTTTGAAACCCTTGCGTTTAAAGTTATGTCTTATCGATAAGGGATGATTTTCAAATTTCAGTATCAAAAATGCTGCATTCTCTCTTTAAAAAAAAGAGAGATCACTGTAGATATCATTAAATTATGTTTTCTAGTGAATGAAGGGGGAAGTGCAGAGTGGAGACCCAAAGCCCATTTGTCGGCCACTGGAGATCCCCTCACAGAGGGGTTTAGGAGATGAGATGGGTCAGTCAGGGTGCGATGTAGTACCGATGAAGAACACAGCTTTCCCCAAGATCCTGGATGCTTCCTTCCCAACTACCATGATCCGAATTCTACCTTGCAGGACTGGCTAGGGCAGAGGTTGTACACTGGTGTATATGGGAGCTGGAGGCACAGGGAATCCAGGGTGGATGATACCTTCAGGACCAGGGGTGTGAGGGGACGACACTGGGAGAGTGGAAGGTGAGTGGGTTGGAAAGGGGGAACCGATTACAAGGATCCACATGTGACCTCCTCCCTGGGAGACAGGAGGCAGAGAAGAGGGTGGGGGACTCCGGATAGGGCAAGATATGACAAAATAATGATGTATAAATTATCAAGGGCCCGTGAGGGAGAGGGGAGCGGGGAGGGAGGGGGAAAAAAAAGAGGACCTGATGCAAAGGGCTTAAATGGAGAGCAAATGCTTTGAAAATGATGGGAGGGCAAAGAATGTATGGATGTGCTTTATACAATTGATGTATGTATATGTATGGATTGTGATAAGAGTTGTATGAGCCCCTAATAAAATGTAAAAAAACAACAACAACTATGTTTTCTCCTTACCACGAAACAATTAAGAGCTAAATCTAGGGCCCTTGATAGCTACGGACAGGAATGTGTGCTTCTTGGTTGCGGCCTTATCCAGCTTGACTGTTTTAATTCCTGAGATTTTCTGTTACCCTTTATTTCTCACTTTTTGTTTGCATTATATATACATAGAATTATAGATAATACTTCTTCAGAGCCTTTGTAAACTACGATGAATAAATCTGTAAGTAAATTAAATAATTAAGCAAAGGAAGCTTTAATGTTCCCCAATTTACTGTTATGCAACCTTCCGTGATAGAGTTGCCCCCCCCCCCACACACACACCAAGGCAGTTAATTCTCAGTTACACTGATTTTCAATTAGACCTACAGAAAATTACTTCCTCCTGGTCCCCAACAAAACAGCTAAAGAGTGACAGAATCAGGGATATCTTTCTTAAAACATCAGGATTCTCTTTAAAATCTGTTTCCCCTGGACCCTGGTCACCATTTTACCTGGTGGACCATTGGATCCTGTCAATTCTACATTCTCAGGTGACCAAGATCTATGCCTTCCTGGAATTTTCAGAGCCAGACATAAGTCAAGCTCTCAAAATTTCCCTTCCAGGTGCCCACTGGCCAACGTTACTACCTCCAAGCTGTGCTTCATTGAATCTGTATTTCAGTCTAGAAAGAAGAAATTGTATGCCAAAAAGGATTCACCCATCCATGCATTCAATTCAGTCAATACCATGTGAACACCTATAGCAGGTTGGGTTCATGAACCTGGTGACAAAGAACTAAAGAAACCTCATCGATAGATCTCCTTAAATAGCGCCTGAAGCATACAGACCCTGAGCAATAAGAGTGCAGGAGAGTCAGCAAACCCTGCAGCGTGTCTCCTGGAGGGATGTCAACATCGTAAACATGGAACTTTCAAGAAACCACAAGAAGCTTCTTGAAGAGGAAGTCTAGGGTGGCAAAGGGCATCTCTCCAACATCCTGAGATGTCAGAATGGCCTCCGCCCAGGGCTTCTGTGTGAAAACTTCCAGTGCCGCCCCCCCCCCCCCATTCCACACGCTTCAAAGGCATTCTGTGTATGCTGACCTGGACCTCAATTCTTGCCGACTCAGAGGCTTCCCAGCTCTGAGTACTGTGCCAACCCCACCAACACATTGCTCCTCAAAAAATCCATGTCATTTAACACCTAAGCATGATCCAAATCCCTGCCCTACGCTCCAAGGCATACACTCATCTCATCTCTACTCACCGATACACTAACTAACATTTCTTAATTAAAAATAAAAATTGCCACCAGTAGCAATAACATGAGGATCGAGGGAAGGTGGAAGAAGGGGAGAAAGGGAGAGGAACAACAGAAACATGGGTGAAGCGAGACAGCAGATGGTGTAAAATATGAATAATACTAATGTACAGTTTATCACGGGTTCACAAAGGTGGGAGGGTGGGGGAACTAGGGGAAAAAAGAGGAACTGATACCAAGGGCTTAAGTAGAAAGAAAAGGATTTAGAAATGATGATGGCAACGTATGTACAAATGTGCCTGATACAATTGTAAGAACCCCAATAAAATTATTAAAATAAAATAATAACAATAGTAATAAAAGGAAAAAATTCGAACCACTTAACAAGTATGAATTAAGGAGAAATGAATAAGAGAAATAGTTAAGAAACTATTGTGGACTTTCTTTTATTTGATCTAGAAGTTGCTGTGATATGTATTGTTAGAAAATAATTAATTGCAGTAAAATCATAGGGTTGGCAATTAGTTAATTGAGGAATATGTAAAATTAGGATATGTTTCAAGAGAAACACAGATTTTAAAATTACTTTTCTCCAATCAAGTAGGGGAAAACCACTCAGAAGTGAAATGAATACCAGCCCAGCTATAATCCTATCTTTTAAAAAAAAATTCGAGTTTTACTGACATGTAATTCATATATCATACATTTTACCTTACCCACAGTTAAATCTCAAACTATGCCTACTGAGTAAATGAACCAACTATAATACATTCAAAAGTAGAATAGCAATCATGATGATCACTCCCCTTTAAGGCCAGCAGCTCAAACCCACCAACCGCTCCTCAAACAGAAGATGAGGCTGTTTGCTGCCATCAAGACTTACGTCTCCAGAGTCTTACAGGATTGCTGTCAGTCAGAGCAGGAGGAGGGTTTGCTTTCGTGGGTCTTTAAATGAGGGACCTGAAAGGAAGTAGTGGGGTACGCACTGTGCTGCTAGTCACAAGACAGTAGCTCCTTCTGAGGGAGAAAGGATGTGCTGCCTGCTTCCATAGGGATCTCCAGTCTCAAAAACCCCACGAGGCGCTTCTGTCCTTCCTCTAGGGTCTTCATGTTTTGGAATTGGCTGGATGGCAGTTGTTTGTTTTAATGGGAACACAAGGTGGTTCAGGGGCTTAATTCTCAACTCCCATGCAGAAAACTGCGGTTACATTTCTGCCCAAGCACCTAAACTGTAACCACCCCCATATGCAAATGGAGGCGTGTGTGTTGCTATGCTGCTGAACAAGTTTCGGGAGAGTTTCTAGCTATAGGAAGACTAGAAGGAAAGGTCTAGTGATCTCCTTCCCCCAGCTGAGAAAATATAAGCTTTGGATGGCAGCTCTTTATTCCACTGTCAATCAGGGGATGCTGTGGGATCTTGTTCTCCTGGGCACAGGACTGCCATGAGTTAGGTGGGATTGGACAAGATGGTTGCTGACAAACAACGTGAGATCTAGGTCCTTGAGATAGATGGTCCCTTGGACCCCAAAAAGGGGGAGAGAGATGGAGGGATAAAAAAATCTACTGACCACTTCTCCATGATTATCAAAGTGAGCACTGAGCTCAGAATCCCAACTTCCTAAGACAGCTCAAAACCCATTGCACTACTTACTGGAGAATTTAATACTAAAGAAAACAGGTTTCCTGGAGACAGGAATAACTGAATTTTCATGACACGCAATGCACTGTTTGCTCAAGTTATGCAAACATATACAGATTGCAAGTAAAGCTAGATTAATTCTTGTAAAGCATACTAGATTTCCACACACAGAATGAAGCTGTCTGAGGTAACTCAGCCTCAGAAGTCAGGGATTGGAGACTTTTTATTTTACTTCCCTTTACCTAACGTGGCAGGATGAAAAGGTGAGACTTCGATATGTAAATTACTCCAACAGTAGCTTGTCTAGGGAAATACAAAAGGCTCGGGATGAAAGTCAGCAATATATGCAATATACAGAATGAAATAGATGAGCAGTGACCCAAAAAGTGCTGAGATGCTGGCCTTCAACTCTCTGTGACGCAATAGGTTACAGTCAAGGGAACAACGTTCTCCCTCAACAAGCAGAGCAAGGGAAGAAAACCCTTACAAAGGGAAGTTAAGGCAATGAAGGAGACAGTAATGGCTGGATCTCGCACTTGCAGATCACGGAAAGCTTTCCAGAAGAGCACAGAAATACTGACAGGGGGGACCCAAGAGATTGCTGTCCAGACCTTGAATGTAAGATAGATTGGGGTCGCAAGACTGGAGGCAAGAAACACAGGGTTTCCTCTCGCTTATGAACCTTTGAACACGCTGTTGTTGTCTCCTCCTAGAGTACGACAAAAGCCACACCCTGTGCCATGGAGTGAATTTTGATCCACAGGGACCCAACCTGAAAGGACAGAGTGGAACTGCTCCTTGGGGTTTCCAAGACTGGGTGTCTTTACAGGGCCAGGCAGCCTCAGCTTTGTCATGCTGCGTGACTGACCTCAGGATCCCAGATCCCAAGGAGAGCTCAAGAACCAACTCATTGGCTTACGTGAGAATTAAATACCAAAGAAAACATGTTTCCCGGAGACATGAAGGACTGAATTTTCAGGACAAGTAATGCAATGTTTGTTCATGCTATGTAGACATATACACATTGTCAGCAAGGCTAGATTAATTCTTTTAAAGGACACTGTTCAAACTGGTGGATTTGAACAGCCAAGCTTGCTGTTAATAACTCAGCTCATAACTCCCAGGGCCCCTGTTGCCTAGAAGAGGGGCCAGCAAACTACAGCTGCTGGTCAGCTCTTGGTCCTGCCTGTTTATATATGTAGCCTGCAAGCGGAAAATGAATTTTACATGTTTAAAATGTTGAAGGAGCTCTGGTGGGAAAGGGCTGCCAACGGAAAGGACTGTGGGGGAAGCCCCGCAGCTGCTACCCAGAAGAAATATACAGATTACAGTCTTAGAAATCCTATGAGGTAGTCCACTCTGAACTTTAGCATTGCTCTGAGTCAGAACTGACAGCAGTGGGTTTGTGCTGGTTTATTTTGGAATGAGGGAGTCACAGTGGTGCAGTGAATAAAGCACTCACTGTTAAGCGACAGGTTGGCAGCTCCAGCTCACCAGCCATATGTAGGAGACAGATGTAGCAGTCTGCTTCCACACCAGCCTGTGTGATCACGAAGTGTCAATAGGATCAGGTACCAGGCATGAAGGGAAAAAAAATCTTATCATTGTGAATAACGGGAACTGTAGAGTGGAGACCCAAAGCCCATCTGTAGGCAACTGGACATCAAAAGGGTTGCAGGGAGCAGATGAGCCAGTCAGGGTGCAGTGTAGCACCAATGAAACATACAACTTTCCTCTAGTTCCTAAATGCTTCCTCCCCCCACTATCATGATCCCAATTCTACCTTACACATCTGGCTAGACCAGAGGATGTACACTGGTACAGATAGGAACTGGAAACACAAAAATCCAGGACAGATGAACCCCTCAGGCCAAATAATGAGAGTAGTCATACCAGGAGGGGAAGGGGAAGTTGCGATAGAAAGGGGGGACTGATCACAAGGATCTACATATAACTCACTCTCTGAGAGATGGACAATGGAAAAGTGGGTGAAGGGAGGCATTGGACAGTGTAAGTCATGGAAAAATAATAATTTATAAATTATCAAGGGTTCATGAGGGAAGGAGGGTGGGGGAGGGGGAGGAAAAAATGAAGAGCTGATACCAAGGGCTCAAGTAGAAATAAAATGTTTTGAGAATGATGATGGCAACAAATGTACAAATGTTCTTGACACATTGGGTGTATATGTGGCTTGTGATCAGAGTTGTTTGTAAGAGCCCCCACTAAAATGATTTATGAAAGATAAAAAACAGACTCTAACCTTGGAAATTCTACTCTATCCTATAGAGATGCTGTGAGTCAGAATAGACTAAAAGACAACAGGGTCTTTGAATGTGCTCTCCTCTGACTGGAAGGCCCTACAAAGTCAAGTTAAAAGGAAGGAAGACAAGGGGGATGGGGAGAGGGAGGGAGGCAAGCAGGCAGGCAAGCAGGTAGGAATCAGGCTAACTTCCCTGATTCCCACAGAGCCTATTGTGAAACCCACTGACCTCCATGCCCAAATCCTATCTGTTTAGGAAACTATTCCTGGGACTCTTTCCCTCATTAGACCAGTAACTCCTTGAGGACAGAGCTATCTCTATTCACCTTCACAGACCAAGAATCTACTTTTCCAGCAAGCACATTACTCTTCATTCTTATTCTCCCCAGCTCACCCACCCCACCAACTGCTTCTGTGAAAATAGATACGCGTACCTTTCTTTTTCATTTTCATAAATTATTTTGTTGGGGGGTTCTTATAGCTCTTAATCCATACATCAATTATATCAAGCACATTAGTACATATGTTGCCATCACCATTTCCAACAATTTTTTTCTACCGAACCCTTTGGTATCAGCTCCTTTTTCCCATCCTTCCCCACCCTCCCACCTTCATGAACCCTTGATAATTTATAAATTATTTTTATTTCATAGTTTACACTGTCTCCCTTCGCCCACCTTCCCCCAACCCTCATGATACCGCTGCTCTCATTGGTCGTAGGAAGTTTATCTGTCCTGAATTCTGTGTGTTGAGAGCTCTTATCTGTACAACGTACATGCTCTGATCTAGCCAGATTTGTAAACTAGAACAGGGTCATGATAGGGGAGAGGGGTTAGTAAGCATTAAAGAATTATAGGAAAGTTGTGTGTTTCATTGGTGCTATAATGCACCCTGACTGGTTCACCCCTCCCTGTGACCCTTCTGTGAAGGGATGTCCAATTGTACATGTATACGTTTCCATGTGGTTTTCAGAGAATCGCAGACTTGATCAAACTGCAGTGATGTCCAGCTTTAACAATCTCCAAAAGGGAGAAGAATTGGGGATGAAAGGAGAAAAGATCTCATTTTTTTTCCCTCTCTGCATTTACCATGTATCAGGTACTCTGGTAAGCATGCTCAACTATTTCCTCATTTAATCCTCACCACAAAACAATAAAGTATATATTATTAATTCTGTTTTATAGACGAGGTACGAGAATTTGAGAGCAGAAAACAGTAAATCTATTCATCAGTAAAGACGCAGCTTTTAGCCTACAGCTCCCAATATTTACTGTAGACATAGATGCATCTACTCCATGGGGGTCAAGGAAATGAGTCAGCAATAGCTATGAGTACCAGAAACACGCATGCCCTATGAGAAGCTGCGTTTTCCTGTTCCTTGGATTATTTCTATAACTACTATCCTATGATCCACCAAGATACAAAGAATGCAAGTAAAACTAGTGAGGAGCCAGTCACCCACCCTATTAATGGCTGAAGAAAACAAAGCTCACTGCCCTCTAGTCAATTTTGACTCATAGCAACCCTTTATAACAGAGCAGAACTGGACCTCTGGGATTATCGGAGCAGAAAGGCACACCTTTCTTCCTTGGAGCGGCTGGTGGGTTTGCACTGCTGACTTGTGGTTAGCAGACCAACCCATCATCAGTTCTCCTCTATCAGTGACGAGCCATGGACAAGGAAGAAAGTCCTTTCAAAAGAACCAATTTAAAAGTCCCATACTCAAAGATTGAGAAGTGCACATAAAGAGCTTTCAGATCAGGTAGCTTAGAGATATCTATCCCTACGTTATTCACTCTCTGCCCACCTGCCGTCCACTTCCAAGTAGACGGGCATGGTGGGACTGGCCTCGGTGGAATCCAAGAGAGCCAGAATAACCACCTGAGAGAGCAAAAGTCATCTTTACTATATGCAGTTCACTCAGGTATAAGCCCAGGGTTGGTGGAGCTCATAGAATACATCATCTGAAAGGGTTCTTTTCAAGACAGGAAAATAATTTTGCTTTATTCACTTAGAAGGTCCGTCTCTGATAGCTTTCTCTCGGTAAACAAATGCCTCCAAGACCAGAGAGAGGCTATACTAGTCGCTTCTAGTTCAACAACCTAAAGTACAAAGGTAAAAGAGGGGGATAGAGAAGTCACAATAGTATCAAGAAAGAGAGACAATTCTCGGAGAACATACCAGTCAGTAATGAAGCATTTCCCAAGGAGTACACTCTCAAATTAGGGTGCATTCTTAAAAATAGAGTGCACTCCAATCAAGTGTTTGGGGAAACCTGCAACCTTGACCTTCACACCATGATCCAGAAGAGCCATCATGCCAAGACGGTCTCCTTGTGCCCACAAAGCCAATTGATAACTCTATAAAAAGTTGCATTAACCCCTCTCTCCCTGATGCTAACTGCTTCAGCATCCACTTTCATTATTTGGACTGCTGACCTGGTTCTCCTGCCTTTGAACTCTACAATCATGACAATTCCTGAAACCAAATATGGTCAAATCAATCTCCTACTTAAGACATTTCCAAGGCTTGTTATTACTGTCTTGATGAGATTTCTTTCATATCTGTTATTCTGTATCACAAGTTCTTCCTCAGCTGGCCACTTGCGTGGTTTCCACTTTGCTACTTCATTCGCACACCGCCTGACAAACTGGTCTTCACAGAATGTAGAGCCTTGTGTTCCTTTGCCTGAAAAGATCTCCATCTACACCTACCTCTAACCCTTTTTCTTGTTATGAAGAATGCAGTGAAAGCCCTACCCACCCACCCCCCTCTGCCAAAACTGTTTCCTCATCCTTTGTTACCAGAGCACTTTAAACTTATCTCTGATGGAGAACTTACTTCCCTGCTGTAGTTTACCCACCAGCCCCTGCACCTGGACTCTCAGCTCTCAATTTCTAGGTGCTCCATAGACAAAGCCTAAAACTTCAAATGAATCCCCTAAACTTTTAATGCTAATACTAACAGTTTCTCTTCATTTCGAAGGTTTTCTTCAAGGTAAAATGAAAGAAACAATTTTACTCAGCCTTGTTATTACTTCCCCAACATACATTAATAATGGCCTGCTAGTGGACTGTCATTCCATCCGCATAGAATGTTTCTCAGGACATGTTCCCAAATCCTTTCACAAGGTGCTCCACAGTCAAGTAAAGCTTGCTGTGTGCTGATGGCCACTTGTTTAACTACAAACCTTTAAGGCCCCAAAGACTATATCTTTTGCTGGCCGGACACCATCTGCTTTCTTCACCACATTTACTTATGCACTTTTGTTTTCAGCAATCCTATTGAGAAGGTATCATACATTGCCACATTATAAAAGCAAACAGTTCTTGTACCGAGGTAAGATTTAAGTACAGTCCTAAAGTCTACCTTTTTATTATATTTAGATACGTATTTACATACGTATATATATAACAACTATATTTCTATATTCACATATATATCTATATGAGGTGTTGATGGAAATAGGTATCTAAAGTTCCAAAACAATCAAATTGATGTGAAGAAGCATAGACCCAAATTGGACAGTCCCTCACAGAAGGACCATATAAGAGGGATGATATATCCACAGTGCATTACAGCACTGATGAAACCCATAACTGTCCTCTAATTCCTTAATATTTCCTCCTCTTATTGTGGTCCCAGTTTTACCTCATTAAGCTTGTTAGACCTGTGAATATTCATTTGTATACTGAAGATCATTTGATGCAGGGAATCTAAGATAGACAAAGCCTTCAGAAATAGTAATGGGAGCAGCGATTCCCCGGGGATAGGAGAAGAGGGAGGGGGGAGGGGGTAACCAACAGCAAAGATGACTCTGTAACAAAATGGTAAGGGAATGGATTCAGTAGACGGTTCAAAATATGACTAAATAAATAATGACTATAATATGAGAATAAGGCATCCTTGGGGGTAGGTGGGGGAGCGAGGGGATGAAGGGGAGCTGATATCAAAGACTTCACGAAAGAAAATATTTTGAAAATGATAGTGCCAGTAATCGTACAATTATGATCTAATTGAATATGGATTGTTACATCATCTGTAAGCGTGCCCAATGAAATTATTTTTGTAAAAGAAAATAAATGCTGTGTGCTCTACCCCTACCTGAAGCTTTTTCTTTCTAACTCTGAGATCTCTCTGACAAAGAAAGACAAGAACCTTTCCACCCATAAATCCCTCATGTTCCACGCTTAAGAGCCGAATGAAGATTTTCCACAAGATATTTAAGAATATCCTATTTTATGTACTAAATTTTGTGGACTGTCTCTTGCTCCAACTCCTGGATTATCCACACTAAACTACAATCTCAAAACCTAGTGTAAACTTTGCATAATTATACTTCACTTTATCCATAGACCTAACAACCTGGCCATTTCATGAACACACGGTACCAGCCTGTGGTATAGAAATGAGCCTAGAAAAAAAAAAAACACAAGAAAAAAACCTTAGCAGATTGTGTTTATCCCTACAGTACCATAAATAATTCCTAAACATCTAAATTGCCATTATGCAAGGAGAAAATACAGTGGGGCCACTGAGGTGCACATCACTACCTGTGTGCAGCTGCTGGGCTCTCACAAAGCAAGAGTTTCATAAATAGTTTAAATAAAATTCAATTATATGAGTGTTCTTTTCTCTACTTATATTGCAGTCCTAGAGTTTCCTTTAAGGAGGGAAGACAACCTGATTAACCGGCCCTTCACACTAGAATTGTACCACTATACCATTTTCTACACAGTGCTATAAAATAAGGCACTTTCCCCATAGACTTTATGAATATGAAAAAATATCTGATTTGTATAGGACGCAGATTCAAAGTGTTAGAGCTGAAAGAAAATGTATCATTTGGGCTCCTCATCTTATAGATGAAATAATTAAGGACAATGTCATTTGCCTAAGGTTCGGCCTCAGAGGGATGGCCAGGCCCAGAGTGCCCACCCTCAAGCCCTGGGTGCATCCTGTTGGACCACCTTTGTTAGCCCGGGTACTGTACTGATCAGCTGGGGGGAGGCAAGCCTAGAAAACCAGGTCAGGTTCCTCCAAATCTCATTGTTCTTAAGAATCTGGAGAGTGATGAACTTTGGAATAAAGCATATGAGTTATACCCACTCACACACTCGTCGCTTCATTTTATAAACAGGATTAAGAACCTACTATGTGTCAGGCTTTGTAGCAGGCAGTGGGGGTACAGCAGTGACTTTTTGTGAAGTTTATATGCTAGTTGTGCTGACATAATTAATATACACTGTGATAGCTACATAAAAACTCACAGACAAAAATTCAAGATGAAAGGGTTTCCTTTTTCTTTTTTAAATCATTTTATTAGGGGCTCACACAACTCCTATCAGAATCCATACATACATCAATTGTGTAAAGCACATTTGTACATTTGTTGCCCTCATCATTCTCGAAACATTTGCTCTCCACCCAAGCCCCTGGCATCAGGTCCTCATTTTTGCCCCTCTCTCCCCAGTCTCCCCTCCCTCATGAACCCTTGATAATTTATAAATTATTATTTTGTCATATCTTGCTCTGTCCCACGTCTCCCTTCCCCCACTTTTCTGTTGTATGTCCCCCAGGGAGGAGGTCAAATGCAGGTCCTTGAAGTAGGTTCCCCCTTTCCAACCCACCCTCCCTCTACCCTCCCAGTATCACCACTCACACCACTGTTCCTGAGGGGATCATCCGCCCTGAATTCCCTGTATTACCAGTTCCCATCTGTACCAGTGTCCATCCTCTGGTCTAGTCAGACTTGCAAGGTAGGATTTGGATCATGACAGTGGGAGGGGTGGGGGGAAGTGGGGAAGGAAGCATTTAGGAACTAGAGGAAAGTTGCATTTTTCATCGTTGCTACATCTCACCCTGACTGTCTTGTCTCCTCCCTGAGACCCTTCTGTAAGGGGATCTCCAGTGGCCTACAAATGGGCTTTGGGTCTCCACTCCGCACTCCCCTTCTCATTCACTATGTTGAGATTTTTTGTTCTGATGATGCCTGATCCCTGATCAAAGGGTTTCCTAAGGAAGTTAGCAAGTCATAGTGCCAGTGAGAATGCTCAGAGAAGTCGTTTACCAGGACATGCTACAAAGTTCAAGTCTGCTAATAAATGACTATAGGGGCGTACCACTCCGGAGCTTCTTGGTTATGAGATTCCTCCTTCTGCTTCTCAAAGGGCCCATTTTCACACAGCGGGATGGCATTCCATGGAATTCTGTTCAAAGTTACTCAGGTGTATTCTAACAGTATCTTGCCCACCTTCTTACCAGACCCATGCAGGGAAAGGTCGTGTGGTGGGAGTTAGACTCTGTGGCTACAAGAGCCACATTAAAGTGTCAAAAGCTAATGGTCCGAATTGGTGTGAGTGGGGTATCTACTTCAGGAGTGGGCGAGCTAAGAGAACGCCTTAATGGCTGGAAACCAAAATAAACACACTGCCATTGAATCCATGCTGACTCAGAGTGACCCCTGTGGGGTTTTGAGACTACAAGTCTTAACAGGAGTAGAAAGCCTGATCTTTCACCCTCAAACTTGCTGGGGGTTTCAGCCTGCCGACCATTTAACCATTATACCACCAGGTCTCCTTTGATGGGCGTATGTCTAGATAATTACACAGCAAGTTCTTGTTTTTGGTTTACCAAATATTCATAGACAAGACATCCATTCAAAATGCATGTTGAAAACAATACATACTCAACCTTGAGGTTTCCAGAACACAAGTTCCCACCTTACTATAGATTCATATTATAAAGTAACACACTTAAAACCATCTGTTTGTGGGGGTTTTTGGTTGTTTTTAATCTTATATAAGTAATACATAATTTTCTGATAGTATCATTCTCAGATATTGGCTCACAGATACTTAGTGTTATAATTTATAAAGCTATTAATAAAAAGTGATAAGAATGAAAACTGGAAGAAGGAAAAAAGTATTCAACTAAAGTCAGAAACTGACTCACAGAGGGCAGTACTACCAGGACCCTGCTGTAATTCAGGGAATAGAAATTACATATACAGACCACAAGACAGTACATAACACATATCACACAACCTACATCCTTTACTTTGATTGACCCAAACCTTGCTTTCATTACCATAACAGAAGTCCCGGAGGAGGTACTCAGAGGGTCACAGATTGGAAGAAGGATTAGAGAGCATCAGGAAATATGCCAGGAAACAACTTGAGGTGTGCTCAGATGCTGTTACTGGGATCCACAGGCAAGCTCCAAGCTACATTTTCTATTCAAACAAGTGCAATCTTCTGCACATCTTCCCAGCAAAGAGAAGTGGTCACAGAGGGTGGGACCAAATTTGACAGAACATTAAGAGGCTGAGGGTAGATATTTGAAAATCCTTAAATATTCAGGATCCCCATACTGAAAATATGGCAGTCTCAGAAACTGAAACTATTAGAATCAAGCATGACAAGCAACAGGGTTACTGTCACAAAACTTGTCAATTTACACCCACACACATTCTCTGAGATAAAGTGACATCTCTGGAGAGTAATGTTGTAGAGAGAAACTGAAAGTTACTATGAAGGAAAGATGTATTCCATTTATGAAAGTACAACTGGGGTAAAAAACTAAAAAGACATTAACCTGGAGGATATAACAAGACAACAGAAAAATAATTACCATCCAAAATATAGGTAGATGTCCTATCAATCAATTTTTCAAAACAAACAAAACACACAGAGAAAAATTAGCCTCTCCAAAAGAAATATAAATGTCAAATAAATATGCATACAAGCATTCAACCTTAAGAGTACCATATATGCTCATGGATAAGTCGAGTTTTTCCTCACATTTTTTGTGCAGTTTTGGGGGTAAAATTAGGTGCCTCCGCTGACATTCGGGTCGGCTTATACTTGAGTATCTCTGGCAACCAGGGGAGGAAAGAACGCAAACAAAAAGGGGAACAAAAAGAAGTATGAAAGGAGAGAAGATGAAAAAAGGAGGGTGAAAGGTAGGAAGGAAAGGAGAAAAGAGAGAGGAGCCAGAACTTGCCAAATCCAAATCTGAATTGGTTGTTCTGTCTCAAAAGTTCCACTGTGCTTAATTCTGATTAATAATGTCAACAAATTATAATCAACATCTGTGACCATCTTGTGTCCTTGGAGAACACCTACCTAGATTAATTACTGCTTGGGAAAGAAAAAGTGGTGGGCGCAGCATAATCTTCTGAGCTAACCTCTGTCTTGACATTAACAGGCCCAGCAGCTCCGCTTGGAAGCCACTGTTTGGATTATGTGTTTTGTTTTTTTAAGGAACCTTAATGAGACCACAATTGCTAGAGTTTGTCTGCAGCCGTCATTATTCACAGATATAGTCTTATTGTTGCTCAAAATTTAAACAAACAAACAAAAAAAAACCCTCAATGCCAACAACTTGATTCCAACTCACAGTGACCATATAGGACAAAGTAGAACTAACCCCTGCGTTTCGGAGGCTGTCAATCTTCACGGGAGCGGAGGGTCTCCACTCTCTTCCACAGGTGGGCTCAACAGCAGCACTTGCCGTCGGCAGCCCAGCGCGGAGCCCACCATGCCAGCAGGTCCCCTCCACCACGCCTACTACACTGCACATTGCGACAGGGACAAGCCAGGCATCTTCCATGTTTACTTTTTTGCCTAACACAGTGCCTTGTACACTTCAAATTCCAAGTACAAAAATGGCACTATTTGTGGATGGCACCATGATTGTGCAGCACCAGGAAAGACATGCCATCCGCAATGAAAACTATTCATATTCATAATGACGCTCGGTAGGGTTAATTGTATACAAAAATGGGACATCAAAGAGAGAGGAACACCTAAAAATAGGGTCACATTCAGATAGAAAATAAGCATTGAATGTGCCAATGAGCATCCAAGCAGATAGGAACCTAACTAATTTTAGGACTCTATTTTTCTGTCAGTGTGTTGCACTGTGGTGCTTATATGTGACTGTGGTGTTAGAAGCTATGCCACTAGTTTTTCCAATACCCGCAGGGACACCCAGAGTGAACAGGCTTCAGCAGGGTTTCCAGACTCTGACACATTTCTAAGAAGGGCCTGGAAATACACTTGAGAAAATTAAACAACGAAAATACTATGGATCTCTAGAAGGAAACATCATGTTTGGTGAATGGAGGTCCAGCAAAAGGCAAGGGAGGTCCTCGATGAGATGCACTGAGGCAGAAGCCACACAATGAACTTGATCATGCTCATGAAGCAGGGGAGGGTAAAACTTCACAGTCTTGAGCAGCCTACAGCCAACTGGATGACAACCACCACCACCAACTGCAACATGTCGCCAGTATGCCACACCGAAGGCAACCAGGAGAAGGTCTTAGCAGTCTTCTCTCATCTCACTTCCTCCAAAGTCAATCAGTCTGTCCATTCCTTCCCTGTTGCAAGTCTTCACCATACGGGACAACAAGCATTCACTTTGTGTCTGTGTGGCTGATGGCATTTCTGAGCCACTTTTCTCTGGCCTCAGAATGACTCCAATGGGCATTTGAATAATCAACCAATGACTATCTACCACTTGGAAACATTCATGTAACTACTTATAAGGTTTATATCCTAAGAGAGCCAATTTTTAAATGTTAACAGAGATTGGGAAGGGATCTTGTTTTAAAAAGATTCTCATCCACTGTATAACTTTCTATGCAGTCTTCTAAACATCACAGGGCTGAATCAGTGCTAAATTCCTTCCCAGGCATACTCGCGGGGGTAGTTTAGAAGTTTGTTTTCCATAAACTATATGGCAAGGCGGCCTGACTCATCCCAAACAGAAGTCAGTTCACATTGTTTGGTGATGTGACTCAGTAACACCTCCCAGAGGAAAATGCAATCAAACTGTCATGCAGATGGTCATCACCTGCATCACAATGACAATTTCTAAAAGATCTAAAAGCAAAGCTTAAGGAATGAAAAGTTTGGTAAAATTATACCAGCACCCTGGAAGAGTCTTCACACAAAACCAGTTGCTGTTGAGTCGATTCCAATGCCTGGTGACCAGCTCCCCAGGCTTATCTTCTCAGGTATCATTCAGTGGCCCCACTGTCAACCTTTAGTCCACAGCCAAGCACATTAGTTGTTTACAGCCAACTTAAATGCAATCAAATGTTTTCCTGACCAAAGCAGCCATCTAATTTCATTAGTTTAATTAATGTGCTCCGGGTGGTAGCACAGACCTTAAGAGAGAGCAAATAATGACAAGACAGATAAAAAGCTTGTTTGATGTTTGTTAGTTGTGTTTCAGTTCTGGATTCTATATTTGGCAGGGCAGTTTATTCTACATAAAGTTGTAGTCACTTCAAAATCACATAATTTTCTCTTCACGTCATACTGCACAAGAGCAGAATGACTAGGTCAGCTCTTGCTCCCACTCTAGCTAGGTGAGCCCAATCGCCTCCTACAGATCTGTAACACTGAGATAACAAGGCCACCTACCCAAGAGTTAAGTGCACTAGAGTACTTTGCAAGGTGACGGATGTACGGCAGGATGCAAAAACCAAAATTGCTGTCAGCTATAATCGTTGTTCACTCTAGTTTCTAGGACTTCCGCACTTTTAGTACATTTTTGTAAAAGTTTAAAAAAAAAGTACTGTATATACTCATGTATAAGCTGAGTTTTTCAGCACATTTTTAATACCGTTTTTGTTGTAAAATTAGGTGCCTCAGCTGATATTTGGGTCGGCTTATACTCAAGTATATATGATACTCAGTCTAAACCACCTTAATATTTGCCTTTGGGTTGTCTATATGCAAACCTTTACTGCTGGGTCTCAAATCAACAAAATCATCTAATATTTGGTATGCAACAAAATCTAGCTTCGGTACAAATTGGACAATTACTCAAAATGGCCACAAGATGGCAGTCTCGGTTTAAAAAATCCTCTGAGATAGTAATGATTTCAGCTGGTGTAACAGCAGATATTTAGAAATTCCCTATTTGCAAACTTTCTTTCTTCTTCATTCTCACCCCCACCTGCACCAACATTGCCCCACCACTCAATCCCTGCTTGTTCTTGAAAAAATCCTGCTCCCAGACATCCCTGACCCTTCAATAACACTCATGGTCTGCAGCCATGCCAATCATCTCCGCCCCACCTCCATCATCTTTCTGTCCCCCTTACAAACCTTTTCCAACTTTGTCCCCAACTCCCCAGGATCCTCCCACCATCTCCAAGTTAACATTCTGTAATCTGATATCTCCTTTCCCTCTGTCTCTTCCCTCTTCTGACTTGTGATTTTCCATCTCCCTCATCATTCCCCCCTCCCACCACAGGCATCTTCCACGCTAACTCACCGCTCCCCTCTGCCAAATTTGTCTCCCCACCTTACCCATTTGCAGTCAGGATGTTCCTGGTTCAAAAGCCTCTTCCATAAACCAAGACATCCCTCCTTCAGACCCTGTGCCACTCCTCTCTCCATGAGATGACAGGGGGCAGGAGGATTAGTTAAGTACATATCCCTTTCTCTCTTTCTGACTTATCTGCTCTCAAGAAACGACTGGGATTATTTTCCCTCTCATCCGGACATTTATATTAAAGAGTTTAATTACCTCGCTCAGTCATATGATCTTACCTGGCATGATATCTATATAATTCTAACAACAACTTTACTTTTCAACCCAGAAGATAGGGAGAAAGTCTGGGTAATGGCTCAGGAGAGACACGATGAAATTCATGTCCAAAACTGGAATAAACCAGTGGCCCCAAAGCATTTCCCTGACGAGACCCTGACTGGAGTTATCAGCTTGGTCAGGGGGACTGCACTCTCCAAGATGATACGGTTATCTATCTCACTGCAGACTGACCATAAACAGCCAATATGGCAGTTAGTTACAACAAAATTAGGGAAATCATTCAAAATCCAAATGAAAATCCTCTTAGAAACTCTCCTTAAATACACCAGAGGTGACCCTTCAACACCAGCTGGAATGAGTTTACTTCATTCACACTTTATTTCACAGTCAGCTCATGACAAAAAGAGAAAACTTCAAAGCTTGGAGGATGGGCCTTGGACTTCACAATAAGACTTTCTCAATGTGTCCTTCAAGGTTTTCAATAACAGGGAGGTAAAGGAGAAAATTAGACAAACTACAAAGGAGCAAAGCTAAATATCAGGTGCTACCTAATACCCTTCAGGGCAATATGGGTAAATCCAAACCAATTAACACTGGGCCACACGTGGGTAAGCCACCCAGTCCTTGCTTTAAGTGTTCCTAGGTGGGACACTGGCACACAAATGCCCCAAGCCTCGTTCTCTGAAATCCTTGCCCACATTACAGACAAGGAGGACACTAGGGAGTTGACTGGCAGAAGGACAGTCTCTTCCACAACACCCCCAGAGCAACCTGCTCAAGACACAGTGTTGTCCTGGCTGTTAGGATTGGCAATGGAGGATTGACAGTCCCCACGTGGATCATTCATCTCGAGCCCAGAGTAACAATCATCATCTCAACACTACCTGAACAGTCAGGACAAATTTTTTTAGCACCCACTCCCATTCTAGGAGTCTCAGCTATATACGGCTGGGTTCCAACCACTAAGGCGCTCACCGGACCAAGCCAAGCCAAGCCAGCTATAGGCTTTTTGATGACCCTGTCCAGCAGAAAGCAGTTACAGGAGATGAGACTGTCAGCCCTATTCCCTATTATCAAAAGGCAGGAATAAGGGGTCCATGACTCTTTCCACCCCCATATCTTCCCAAACGCACCAAAGAATTCCTGTGCATGTCAGAGTTTATGTCATTCCCACCACATTCAAACTTGCCCATCAGGAACAAGCGCAGCCCCAGCACCCAGCCCCCAGCCCCCCAAACCTAGTTATTAACCACAGTCCCAAGGGCATATTAGCATGTGATTTCTTTGTTTCACCCCCTTGCTTACACTCTTCTCTCTTAGCTTGCTCGTACTTGATCTTGCCCGGTCTCGAACACTCTTATCTTCCCCCCCGCCCTTACTCGCTCCTTCCACTACTCTGATACCCCTGTTTCTCTGATTTCCCTTCACTCCGCTTCTTTGGTCTCCCTTGGAGTCTGGGAAAACCCTACAATCGTGCTTCCCAATAAAGCTTGTTAATCTATACTCCCTTTCCGCTCCAGTCTATGATTTCTATCACTTCTAGAAAGTTCACTGACAGCAGCCTCCAATGACAGACAGACAAATGGCTCAGAGTGTAGTCCACTGGCTAGGATCTCTTACGGGAAAAAGGCAATTTAACTAGTCAACTATATTTGCAAATGTTTGCTGTGAGTGACTGCCAGGCACACAGTTCAAAAGCTTTTTTAACTATAGGCATAAAAAGGCATTTGAGTAAGATAATAAGTTCAGAGCTTTGTCAACATAACATCAAGCTCAAATTGTAAAGTCTATACAGAATGTCTCTGATGAAATTGTCTCTTCGTCAATTTCTCCTGTCGACCTCTTATGTCCGGTATTTAACTTACATTCCATGTGCATAACTCCCTCACAATTCAAAGGATCTCCCGGCATCACTACAGAATTTTCAAATATATTGTCTTTGGATTTTTTTCACCTTTTTCCTTTCACTGTTCTCTTCCTGAATGCCTGGTACAACTCATCCAGCTGTGTTAGAGCAGTCTCCTGTTTCATATAATTATGTTCAGCCAATAATTATACAAATAAACCTCATAATAACACATTAAGGATATTAGAAAATGTATAATGAAGCACAATTCCACATGTCAACTGGTGTATCAGATGAACAAGCTCCCTGTGTCTGTGTGCTGGCCCCAAACACCAGGTGCTCCTGGGGAGAAGTTCCATGGCTGACCCAAAACTTTGGTCAAAAAAGGAAAACAAAAACACCCCAGATGGATCTATGTTAGTTCTCATTCCAGAGGTAGATTTTACTTACTTGCTCCCAGTAGTTTTTCTGTTGTGATGCGTATCTATTTATAAAAATGGTCTCTTTTCTTCTTCTTTCTTATACCTTCTCCCCTTCTTTAAACAGGAATCACACAATCTAGAACAGTGCTTCTCAGCCTTCCTAATGCTGCGACCCTTTAACACAATTCCTCATGTGGTGGTGACCCCAACCATAAAACTATTTTCGTTGCTACTTCATCACTGTAATTTTGCTACTCGTAAGACTCGTAATGTAAACATCTGATATGCAGGATGTAGTTTCGTTGCTACAAATTGAACATAATTAAAGCATAGTGATGAATCACAAAAACAAATGTAATTATATATTATGAAATATTTATTTCTAATGACAAATAGATGAAATTTTGTCTGGAAGCATGGTGTAGCATGGGTAACAGTCTTCACTCGGGTTACTTGGATGTGGGTGTATCTGCATGCGGACAGACCCGCCTGGAGACAGATAGAGGAGTGGTTTCTCGGTTTCTAAGGCCATTGGAAATACGTATGTGTTTTCCAATGGTCTTAGGCAACCCCCGTGAAAGGGTTGTTCGACCCCAAAAGGGGTCACAACACAGGTTGAGAACTGCTGATCTAGAACATGGATACAGGAATGGGGAAAAATTACAGAAGCAATCTGGTTCCTCTGCTTCGTTAGAAATAGTGTCTAGGACAGTTTAAAACTTCCAGCAAAACTTCCTGCAAAAGTTGATTTAACATAAGAGGATGCTCGGCTGATAAAATAGAAGCATTTTAAATATGACAAATATAACCAATCGGTTTTTATGATATATTTATCATGCATTGTGCTAAGTACTTTATAAACACATATACATAACCTCAATTAAACCTCAAAATAGCATTTTGAAATAGGTACCATGTCCACTTGAACTGTGAGAAAAGTCAACGGTAAAGCCACTTGCCTGAAGAACACACCTGTCACCTAAAGTTTGTAAGGACCAAACCCAGGCCTCACAATTTTTACTAAGAAGCTTTAGCTGTGACACCTGGATTCCCCAGTTTCTAGGACCAAACCCCAAACCAAACTCAGGACCATTGAATTGAATACAATTCATAGCAACTGTGGCAGTCACCTAATCTGGTGTCAATTTAAGGATTAAGAGTGTAGGGGTGGAGTCTAGGCTGTCAATCTGGAGACAGCCAATGAGATTTCTGTGTAGGCATGGTCTCCTGAGAATTCTAGGACATCTAGTACTTCCTCCTAGGAGGTGGTAGTCTCTCTCTCTCTCTCTCTCTGCTACTCTCTGGGAGACATTGGAGAAGCCAAGCCACATGGACGCAACCAATCTTCAGAAGCCGGAGAAGCCACAGAGAGGCCCCTGCCAGAGCTGAGATGTTTCCAATGACACTGGATCCAAAGACTTTCTACCCACTGGCCTGTCATCTGCATTCGGCATCATTGCATGTGCTTCATTGAGTCTGAAGAAGACTTTATAGATTGATATTGGAAATATGGGCTACTATCGGACTTATAAATCTCTTTTTTATACACATATGTGTGTTCATGGATTTGTTTCTCTACTCTACCCAGACTGACACATCAACCATACAGAACAGATGTGAACTGCTTATTAGACTTTTCAAGAGAGCATTCAGTCTCATCTTTCTCCTGACAAGTTTCTGGTGGCTTTGAACTGTGAACTTTGCAGTTAGCAACCCAAGGTTTACCCCCCAGCATTACTAGCGTTCTTTGCCTCTAGGGAAGCCCTTGTTATTTTTTGACAACACTCGGTGATGAACTGGCAGTATTCTGGGCTTTCTTAAGCCTCTCTCAGCAGAAAGGAGAGGAATCTCTGAGACTCCTTGGAATGGAGGCTACTGAGAAGAACAGAAAGCCAGACTCAGTCTTCCCAGCCTGGCAGCTGAATTCATTGCCATCCACCTCTTCAGTCTCACCTCAATTCTTATTCATCAGTTCTACCCAGTTCTTCCATACCAAACTCCTGATGCCACCCTACCACACATACACTGTTCCTGCTGTGAGAAGCATCCCCACAATCATCCCCAACCAATAACCTCTGCACCATTTTTAATCTGAAAAATACATTTAAAATTTTAAATTTAAATAGTGACATTTAAAAAACTCACAACTCTGAAATTAAGTTTGCAAATAATCGCTTTTCTTAAGCAATGATCCTGCAGGAAAAAGTTGTCAAGAATTTTTCAGAAAGAAAACTTAAGAGACTTTCCATGGGTAGCAGGACTGATAGACCTGGGTGGAATTCAACAGAGACGTGTCTTTCCACTTAGCCTCATTTGCACTGAAACTGACAGTACCAACAGTGGCTCATAACAATATCAGCCTTCTTTTTTATAGTATATGCAAGATCTCTGCTGAATTTGGGGAACTACACTACATGCACCAAGGAGCCTGGTGTCATGGTGGCTGACCGCCTGCTGAACAGAGAGAGGTCAGTAGTTGGAACTCACCACTCACTTTGCCGGAGATTGATGTGGTATCTGCTTCTGTAAAGAATATCACCATGGAAATCCTATGGGGCTGTTCCACCTTGCCTAGAGTCACTATTGGTCTCCATTCCAAAATAAGACTGAGTAAAAGTAGCTGCCTCTCCAACTCATCTCCAGCCTTGAAATTTTATGATAATGGGTTTAGTTTTTTGCGCCCCCCCCCCACTCCCTTTTGCATTAAATACATGAACAAAAAAAGTGGCCTTGTATTTAAAGAATCTCAGGGCAAGTTGCAGTCCCATGGAATGCTGCAAAGAACTTTCAGGAATTTAAAAGTAACGTGTCCATAACACAAAACCACACCGGGGTGGATGATCCCTTCAGGACTGGGGTGTGAGGGGCGATACTGGGAGAGTAGAGGGTGAGTGGGTTGGAAAGAGGGAACTGATTACAAGGCTCTACATGTGATCTCCTCCCTGGGGGATGGACAACAGAAAAGGGGGTGAAGGGAGACGTCGGGCAAGGCAAGATATGACAAAATAATGATTTATAAATTATCAAGGACTCATGAGGGAGGGGGGAGCAGGGAGGGAGGAGAAAAAAAGAGGACCTGATGCAAAGGGCTTAAGTGGAGAGCAAATGCTTTGAAAATGATGAGGGCAAAGAATGTACAGATGTGCTTTATACAATTGATGTATGTATAGATTGTGATGAGAGTTGTATGAGCCCCTAATAAAATGTTTAAAAAAACGAAACCACAAACAATAAATCCAACACCAAAGGGCTGAGTCGGAAGATTGCCACAAATGTTTTAAAATACAGAGGATGCTGAGTTTCACTGTGCTCCCCAGGCTTCTCAATGGTGTTTTCCAGACGTCAAGTAACAGAGCTTTCTTCTGAAACACCTCTGAGAAGACTGTAACTTGCAGCCTTTCAGTCAGCAGCCAAGTGGGTTAACTGCATCACCTAGGGTTTCCCTAAGCAAAATCTTCTGTGAGAAATTAAAGCTGCTCAGAGGTGAGCATAAGAGACAAATCTAAGTCAAAGGAACAATACTAGGAGGGCAGAGAGTTGGTGTTATCCCCACTTGAGTATGCACCTACACGGAAAGTATGCGAATGAAGTCAGCAGCCAGCAGACCCGGCATAGGGACTTCTGAATTATCATCTACCTGAATTCAACAGTTGCTGCTCCATCACGCCACAGCCAAGAACTTCCAGCCATTCTCCATGAAAGTTGATCTCCATTTCGAAGGACGGATGAGTAAAAGGAAAGTAGCAGTCGATCCATCTTATCTCAAGCCCTGAAAGAATGCCCGACAAACAATTAGTGTGAAAAACAGCCTATAGTTTCTAGTGATCAAGTGTGTCCCTCCCCTAACGACACCAATTATTGAACCCTAACTGAAACAAATAGCGAACAAACCGAAGTGCAGCACTTCAGGGTGAGGCAGTAAATCTGAAAACCTTGGGAAAACCTGGGCAAGTCTTTTCTAATAAGGCAAACATTTTGTGCGGCTCTGAGACCCTTGGAAGCCAGATCCACCACCTAACCAATCTTTGCAATCACCTGGCAGAAGGGAAACTAGGCTATCGTCATGGAAACCCAGAAACTCTGTTACTTTCTATAAGAGAAAATGACACCTAAGCTAAGAGTTATCTCTACTGCCATCAGGAGGATTCCAACTCAAAGCAACCCTACAGGACAAGGAAAACCTGTGTCTCAGGGTTTCTGAGACTGTAGCTCTCCAAAAGCCTCATAGTTCTGCCTTGCAGCTGCTGGTGGTTTTGAACTGCTGCCCTATGCCACTAGAACTTACAGGAATTATATTTTTTACTATCCTCCTTTGAACACATAGATCCCTACTGTGGCCAATTTAAGATAACGTAAACTTCCAAAAGTATATATGTTAATTAAAAATTTAAGTTTATAAACACTAGAAGATCTATCAGCTACTATCAGCTACATTTAAGCAACATTTCAAAATGTCTGAACATTTTTCCTATGGATGGATTACGAACATGACATACTTTTTTTCTCCTAACCTTTTTTTTCTTATTTAATACTTTTATTGGGGACTCTTACATCTCTTATCACAATCTATACATTCATCCAGTATGTCGAGCAATTTGCACATATGCCGCCATCATCGTTTTCACAGCATTCTCTTCCTACTTGTGACCGATATCAGCTCCCCATTTCTCCCCCCTCCCTCCCCCAAACCTATGTACCTCTAAACCAGAAAAAATAAACATATGCTGAATCTCACAACAAGTACTTATAAGTATCATGCTTCTGAGCAGTATCATCATTGAACAAATAAAAAGAAAAGTTCAACACCACCACAAACTCCAATGAGCCTAGGTCACCCAAACACGGGAAACTAGAAAAGAAGGGCCGTCAACACGCAGAGGGTCCCTGTGAGGAGCAGAGCTCTCCAGAAGAGAGCATTTTACAACATCCCGCACCAGGACAGCATTGTGTTTTCCCTCCCAAAGTCATCCACACTTTGAATCCTGTGGAAATCAGAATGAACATAGTAATAAACTTTGCTTCGTTTTTTTGGTTTTTTTTGAGAACTTAGGCCATGTCATTGCGAGGAGAGAACGGATGAGAGGAGTCCACTGTCTTACCCCAAAGTGACAGTAACCACGCACTTGACTAGGGAGACCTAGGACTGCTCAACTCTAAACCCCCTTCCTTTTGGCAATTAAAATATTATATGTTAACAATGTAAAGCATCTGACAAATAAAATAGTAACTATCCTGTCAAAAGAGATTTCGATCATTGAAAATCAGACATCAGATGGACTGGAAATACGAAAGAGCAGGTCCCTTCCTCTAGCCCCAAAAGGCATGGTAGGTGGTATCTTGCATTGTTCAGGTTTAATTACATTTCTTTTCCTTGTTATCTCTTGTCTATGGCAAATGACAACTGATATCTGTTTACACTGCTGGTGCTGGTGCTGTTTCGAGGTGCCCTCTGGTCAGAGTGGACTCATTGCAAACCTATATGCAACAGAACAAAACACTGTCCAGTCCTGCACCATCTTCACAATCACTGCTATGCTAGAACCCATTGTTGCCCACACTGTGTCAATCCATTCTCATTGCCGATCCTCCTCTTGTTCACTTCCTCAGCTTTACCAAGCATGATGGCCTTCCCCAAGGTCAGGTTCATTTGGATAATATGTCGGAAAATAATGAAATGAAATCTGTTCATATTTGCTTCTATGGGACATTCTGGTTGTACTTCTCCCAAGGTAGAAGTTTGTTCTTCTAACAATCTATAGTATATTCAATATTCTTCACTGATACTGTTAGGTAGCTTAGCCTAGGGAATTGGGAAGTCCATAACGCATGCCCAGGAGAGCCAGCAAAAGACAAAAGCTGGATTTTCCCGCCTGTGGGCTTGGATGGGCGTTACACCTGGAGCAGCCCACCTGGGCCGGGTGATTGCAATCCAGCCAATGGGATCGACCTGGGGTCAGTTCACCACGCCTCCCCGGAACCCTTAAGGCAGGAACCGAGAGGAAGAGGGTCTTTTGGCTGGTCTTGCTTGGGTGGTCTGGTCATCTTCGTGGGAGGGGAGAGATCCTTGCGTGTCCCGGAGCAGTCTGCCAGGCTGCATGGTCAAAGGAATCCTATGGGTGCCGCGTAAAACCTGATGCTTCTTTGAACTTTCATTAAATTCACTTGGATCACGAGCCCGGCTTCGGCATGAAATCTTTCTCGCGCGGAGCCAAGGACCGAGGCTGACATTTAGGGCGGAGAGAGAAACCTAACAATACCATAATCCAGAGACATCAATTCTTACTCGGGTTTATTTACTCATTGACCAGGATGATGGTTAGATTCTATATCAACTTGTACCTGACTGAAACTTGGGGTGGAATACAACCCATCTATCAGCCTGATGATGCCTCTTTGGGGATGTGGTCTTTCAGACAATGAGTGTCAGTCTCAGGCAGTCTGTCTCTCTCTCTCTCTCTCTCTCTCTCCCTCTCTCTCTCTCTCTCTCTCTCTCTCTCTCTCTCTCTCTCATGGCTTGCCATCCCTGGGAGCTGTTACTGCGCTCCTTTGTTCCTGCACACCTTGGATCCATGAGACTCTATCCAGTGGCCTAAAATATCCCAACTTCCCACTTCACCTTCCTACTTCCTTATGCAATTGCATGAGTCTAATGGAGACTTGAGCTACCATAAGACTTGAATTGGATTGAGATGGGTCGGCTTCTTGATAAAAAACTTTTTCTTGCAAGTCTGGATAGAGCAGAGGTTGTACACTGGTGCAGATAGGAGCTGGAGGCACAGGGAATCCAGGGTGGATGATACCTTCAGGACGAGGGGTGTGAGGGGCGATACTGGGAGGGTAGAGGGTGAGTGGGTTGGAAAGGGGGAACGGGTTACAAGGATCCACATGTGACCTCCTCCCTGGGGGACGGACAACAGAAAAGGGGGTGAAGGGAGACGCTGGATAGTGCAAGACATGACAAAATAACAATTTATAAATTATCAAGGGCTCATGAGGGAGGGGGAGCAGAGAGGGAGGGGGAAAAAAGAGAGCTTGATGCAAAGGGCTTACGTGGAGAGCAAATGCTTTGAAAATAAGGGCAAAGAATGTACAGACGTGCTTTATACAAATGATGTATGTGCATGTATGGATTGTGATATGAGTTGTATGAGTCCTAATAAAAGGTTTGAAAAACTGAAAAAATTATTTCTTGATATAGTTATTTCTTATATATATGTGTCACTAGTCTTGTCTCTCTAGAAAACTCAGCCTAACACAGCCAGCTTTCAAATGCATATGAGGCAATAGAAAGTGCCATGGCTTGGGTCTGATGTACCTTAAACCTCAAGTGATTTTTTTGAGCTTTTAAAACTTAAGGAGATTTTTTGCAGCACATGTGCCCAATTCAATCTGACATTTGATGTCTTGATTGCTGCTTCCATGGGCAATGAGTATTCCTCTGATAAAAATAGACGCGGCTGTTGTTAAGTGCCGTGAGTCATTTCCAGCCCATAGCAACCATATGTACAAAAACCAAAACATCACCTGGTCCTGTGGTATCCTCACAATTAAGTTGAACCCATTGTTGCAATACCTGTGTCAGTCCATCTTGATGAGGTCTTCCTCTTTTTTGCTGTCCCTTAAATGGCACATTAAACGGGTAGATCTGCTGCACAAGACCTCCTTAAAGTATTGAAAAGCAAGGACATTACTTTGAGCACTAAGATGAACCTAATGCAATCTGTGGGGGACCAGCTTCCCCACAACCAAATGGGTCCAAAGGACAGTTGTGTAATTGAGGGGTAAATTAAAGAGACATCAGACAAGATAAAGCATGCAAGGGCTCACCTGGTTCATGACGACTAGAACCAGAATGAAACTGTACTGACTCACAGACTTACGGCAAGCAAGCCACCATGGTAGGCACGTGTGTACCAGGGAGGGATTGTCCAAGAGGCATACATGTGACAGGAGGGTACATACATAACAAGATGGGTGGGTCATGGAGTCAAGGTGGCAGCCTAACCTTGGTCTTCTCTGAGCTGGCTTGACCTTAGTTATCTTTGAGCTCTTTTCCAGGGGAACAATCTGTGATCCTTATCAGAAGGGAGTGGACCCTACTTAGGGTGGGACAGACAATAGGGTCTCATTACTTTTGATGGCAGACAGCCTTCAGGCAGTTGACCTTCAAGAGTATAGATGGTGACCACATTTGCAAACAGCTTAAATCTGGCACGATTATGGGTGGATTTTAAGGGAATTAACTTTAAATTAAGAGAATAAGAGTGGGAAGCATCTCCAACTCAGAACATGAAGGTTCCCTGGAAGGGAGCCCTGGCCTCCCAGACTCCTTAGTGCAGAGGGTCTCAAACCTTCCTAAGGCCACGACCCTTTACTACAGTTCCCCATGTTGTGGTGACCCAAACCATAAAATCATTTTCTTTGCTACTTCATAACTGTAATTTTGCTACTGTTGTGAATCATAATGTAAATAGCTGATATGCAGGATGCATTTTCACTGTTACAAATTGCACGTAATTAAAGCATAGTGATTAATCCCCAAAACAATATGTAATCATATATTGTGAAATATTTATTTCTAATGACAAGTAAATGAAATTTTTTCTTGAAGCGTGATGTAGCATGGGTAACAGTCTTCACTCTGGGTACTTGGATGTGGGCATACCTGCATGTGGGCGGACCTGCATAGAGACAACAGAGGAGTGGTGTCTCAGTTCCTAAGACCATTAGAACTATGTGTTTTCCAATGGTCTTAGGTGACCACCCATGTGAAAAGGTCATTCGACCCCCCAAAGGAGTCGTGACTTACAGGTTGAGAACCCGTGCCTTAACACATGAATGTGGAGAGTTTGTCCACAGGAACTTGCTTCCTGGTTTTGTTTCCCACACCAAACCAACTATTTTCAAATACCTCATATGCATGTGGAAGTTGAATATTGAAAAAGAAAGACCACAGAAGAATCGATTCATTTGGATTATGGTGCTGGTCAAGAATACTGGAAGTACCATGTACTGCCCCCAAAACACCAAATCTGTCTTAGAACTAGAACAGTTAGAAAGCTCCTTAGACTCAAGCAAGGAAGGCAAGACTTCTTCTCAAGGACTTTGGACATGTTATCAGGAGAGACCAGTGCCTGAAAAAGAACATTATGCTAAGTAAAGTAGAGGGGCCATGAAAAAAACCACTGAGGTATAATACCACTACCAAATAAATGTACTATCTTAACTTTCACCTCCATACTCCTTTGACATTCAAAGAACATTTCAAAGGAGCACAGTCTGAACCACTTCAGGGAGTCACAGCAATTCTGACTTGAAGTAAACCAAAGAGTGCAGAATATTTCAGGGGAGTGTTAAGGAGACAAAGGCACCGCAATCCCCCCTCACCCCCAAAAGATAATTCTTTTAACAAAACAACTTGCTGCCTTCAAAATATTGACCATAACACTTAATACATTTGTCAAATCTGCAATTCCATTCTTCAAAGCATTTTTCAAACTCATCTGTTTGGATGACAGCATCTCCCTCATTTTTTCCTTCCTCACTTCTATGTGTCTTCAATCGCTGTCCTTTTATGAACCTCTTCATTCACAGAAACAAAAAGAAATTGTATGGACAGAGGCCAGGTGATGGAGGTGCATGGGGCAAGAGAGGCATGTTGGTTTTTTGCCAAAAAATCTGGTGCACTGAGATGGTTCCATGAGCAGTTGCATTGTCATGGTGGCAAAACCAGGCCCCCACCCCCATCTGCCACAAATCAGGCCTTTTTTGTTATACACTGTAACACAATATTTTCAGAATCTCTAAATAAAAAGCTTGATTAATAGTCTAACCTGGTGGAATGAACTCCAAATGCACTAGAAGTTGACATTTTTGTCTGTTTGGGAAGTTGATGGACATCCAGAAGGAGTTTGTCATCAACTGACATTTCACCTTTTTTGAAATGAGGAAACCACTTGTACACTTGAGTTTTTCCCATACCACTACCCTCATAAGCTATGTTCAACATCACAACAGCTTCTGAAGCATTTTTCTTAAGCAGAAAACAGAATTTCACAGCTACATGCTGTTCTCTTAAATAAGCACCACAAAAACTAAAAACAAAAACCGAGGTTCAAGCAAAACTACTTTTGTGGAAAAATTCACTGTGACCAGGGAACCTTCCTGGGGGACACCACTGGTGCACTGACTTACAGTGCGTGCTGATGCTGGCTTAGCGGGAAATATATGTACTGCAAAAGCTCTGCCCAGCGGAGCTTGTTCCCAACTTTTTTGGCGTACCCCCTTTAAATATAGATCTAGATGAAGGATATGTTGAGAAGCAGTAGCTTCACATTTTGATATATCTGTTTAGTTAAAGTCTCCATGATTTTGCAACAATATTTCTTAACTTATCTTCCTATGATGTGTACAGATTGATTAATCCTGACATGGGGTAGGGAACATCTGACACAGGCCGTGTAAGGCTCTCTAAATCAGTAAATACAGCTAACACTGCATACCTTACCAAAGAGAAGTGTTTCCAGTCATCGCATTCAGGATGAGTTACATGTTTGACCAGTTATACCACGCTAATTCTTAAGTTGATTATTTTGTATAGCCTGCAAATGATTTTTATAAATATCCGAAGGGCCCTTCAACCACCATGTAACTAACCATCATCATAATCCAGACAATGACCATCCTGGGTGAAAAACCTCCTCATGCCCCTTGTAGTCCTGCCCATCATCACTGTGGTAATTACATTATCTAGTGTCAGTTTGAGGATTAAGCGTGTAGGGGTGGAATCTAGCCTGTTAATTGGGATATAGTCAATGAGACCTCTGTGTAGGCATGGCTTCCTGCTGAGGATTCTGGGAACTCTGGTATTTCCTCCATGGAGGTGGGAGACATTCTCTCTGGACACACTCCTTGGAGACTTTCTACTGACAAGGCTGACTCCCTGCAAGGCATCCCTGAGGAGAAGCCTATCCTGATACAACCCTGGAAGCTGGAGAAGCCACATGGAGACCCCCACCAGCAATGAGATGCTTACAGTGCCACTGAATCCAGAGACTTCCCACCTGCTGGCCTGTGATCTTCCTGCATTTGGCATCATTACATGTGTTTCATGAGTCTGAAGAGAAGTTTATAAATTGGTATTGGAAATATAGGCTAATATCGGACTAATGGATTTGATCTGGACTGGGATGGGATGGTTTCTCAATATTCAACTGCTCTTGTTTATAAAGCTCTTTCTTATACACATGAGTCTCCCTGGATGTGTTTCTCTAGTCTACCCAGACTAACCCAATCACCTACATCCTCAAAACCTCCGTAGCTCCATAAAAGTGCCAATCTACTTTCTATCACTGTTTATTAGTGTTTCCTAGAATTTTATAAAAAGCGAATCATACATTGTGCTCTTTTTCCAATTCACGTATTTAACTCAGCATAAATAATTTTAAGATCCATCAAGGTGGTTCTGTGTAACAACACCCTTTCTCATTTGTCAGAAAGCAGGCCATATCACCACTAGAGACATGTCCAGATGATCCTTTGGTGGTTAAATAATTTCATGTTAACTTGCTGAATAAGTATATGGGTGGAGTCTAGATGCCTCCTTGTGGGCGTGGCCTCATCATGAGGATTCTGGGAACTTCCTCTCTCTTGGTTCTGCAATCAGAAGAGGAGGGCCACTCTCTCTGTTTTCAGTCTCCTGTTAATTAGCCACGTGGAGCCATGTTTAGGAGCCACATGAACCACAAGACTTTTCACCCATCAGCCTGTGATCTGCCTGCATTCAGCATCATTGCATGTGCTGCTGAGCCTAAAGAGGAATGTATAGACTAATATGAGACATATGGGCTAATATTGGACTTATGGTCTTGATCTGGACTAGGCTGGGATGTTTTCAGAAAAATGCAATTGCGTTTTTATATAAAGTTCTCTCGGACACACATATGAGTGTCTCTGGATATGTTTCTCTAGTCAACCCAGACTAACACAGTTCTCCAGGGAGTTTCCCATCCCAAGGCTCATATGTGCAGAGAAGTTGTTTACTTGCAATTGCAATCCAAGAAGAAGGTGTTTGTCTCCCTGTGTGTTTGTTCAACTTTGGTAAAAACAACTCCTTACCAATATTTTTATTAAAAAGCACCAGATACAATCCCTCTGGCAAACTGAAAATTGTGAAGCACTGTGATAGAGGAGCCAACACAAAGGGCAGGGAGATGAAACAATCTTTCTCATTCTCTTTGGTAATTCTGGCAGGTAAGTACACTCATTTTCTGAAAACAATTTAGGAAAACCAATTTTGTGTACATGTCTCTTCATACATGGCTCAAATTTTACATCAAGCAGGAGGAGTGAGAGTTCATCTTAAAACAATGAAACATTACCTAAGTGCCTGGGAAATAGTAGCTGGGGGAGGTTGATAGGTTAATTCTCTTTGCACACTTGACCGACATGGATTTGGACTGCATGCATCCACTTAGATGAGGATTTTATTTTTAAAAATCCTGTGATGCTAATCACCACTACACAAGCAGTTCGCTTCTTCTGAAAATTGCACATTGCAGTAAAAAGTGCTGGCCTTAAGAAAGTAAAATTCTTTATTGATTTTTTTAACCTCCCCAGCTACAATCCTTTAGGTTTATTTTCAGGAAGGAAATAAATAGAAGATTAAGATGGATATGCTTGGCCTTACCCCCATCCCCACCCCGCAGCAGGACTTCCTGGGAATGCTCCAAACCAAACTCCTTGGTGCTGACTCCATCAGGACTCTTAGCGACCAATAGGACAGAGTTGTCCCATAGGTGTTCCAAGTCTGTAAACCATAAGGAAGCAGAGGGCCTCCTCTATTTGTTTGTAATCAGCGCTGAAGCTCTGCGCCATCAGGGCTCCTACGTGGTTGGTCTAGGAGCGGGTATATGCAATCTCTGGGTGTTGGGAAAGGTGGGTTTTCTCAGATCACTTCCCTGTCTGGCCTCTGGCCTGGAAGCCCCTTTGGCCCTCTGGCCTCATCCCTGGCTTCCTGCTCCCCTCCCATGGCCCCCACCTTTAGTGGTGCCGCCATCACTTCGGATGCTGCCCCGGATGCTGCAACACCCTGCTGCTCCCCAACCCTCCACCCTACAAGAAAGCATCTTAATGACTATTTTTAATTGTGCTAGAAATAGACTTTCTCCATGGCCTCAAACTCATAATAAATACTATATACTAAATACTGGTTAAAAGCATCTTTTAAGAAAGTAGGTACTGGGTAACTGCCTCAAAACTATAGAATATGGCTTATTTAATGTGCCAAGCATTGGAAAACTCAATGAAAATACCTAACAAAACTATGAAGTGTGGGTTATATATTAACAGATAGGAATGTTTAATAAGTGTGTCCACATCATATTGATCCATTATATAGAAGACTAATTTTATTAACACAGAGGAAAAAGAGCACACTTCCTGGGAATGAAACATTACCTAAGTGCCTGGGAAATAGTAGCTGGGGGAGGTTGACATAGGTTAATTCTCTTTGCACACTTGACCGACATGGATTTGGACTGCATGCATCCACTTAGATGAGGATTTTATTTTTAAAAATCTTGTGATGCTAATCACCACTACACAAGCAGTTCGCTTCTTCTGAAAATTGCACATTGCAGTAAAAAGTGCTGGCCTTAAACAAGAAAGTTGTTGTCCTAAAGAAATAATTAAGTATTTTTTTCCTTTTATACCCTGCTCTGATCACATTGGACTAATTTACTAAACCATGCTTACAAATGAAACAAAGAGAGTTTTTCAAAATTGGCTCAGAAGTCTGTGAGATTATAGCAACTACCCAAAACTATACACTCTAATTGCTGATCCTGAGCCAAGCAGGAAAAAGGAGCACTTCAGAATAAGCCAGTAAATTCAAATATTAGGTCTGTGCCTTTCTTCCCAGGAAGCTCCTGACTAGGAAATAAACTTTCTTAGATCTGTGCCTCTTCTCGAAGAATGACGTCGAGCAGCGTGAACAAAGTAGGCAGCAGCAGTTTGAGCAAACGGGAGCTCCCAGCTGGATTCTCACCCACCTTTCTCCACCAAATGAGAGCAGTTAATTCAGCCAAGACTGAAGTGTCCCACATTTATAGACTGTTTCCCAAAGTGGGTGAGACCACTATTGGTGGGCACAGAGGGGTGGGTGGCTGGAACCATCCAGAGGGATTACAAAGTAGGATACCTACACTTTATCTTGGATTATGGCTACAGTACAAAAATTGCCAGGGGAAAGCAGAGTAATTTTTTACACACTCCCTGCAAAAGAGTGGTAGGCCAAATATGTTTGGGAATCTATGGTCTGGAGCTAGGGCCGACAAATTCATGCAGCTTGAGAGCCACAGGCGGCTCTGGCAGTGCATACCTCTGGCTCTGAAGTAAAATTGAACAATTCAAAGGATATTATTAGAATAATGGTGATATTTGTTTGTGAAAATATATTTATGGCTCTCGAGTAACTTTTAAATTGTTGTTAGGGTGTGTTGGTGCAGGTAGACTAGAGAACCGAATCTAAAGAAATGCATGTGTATAAGAGTTTTATATAAAGGGTAATTGTACATTAAGAAAGCATCCTAACCCAGTCCAGTCTACTAAGCCCATAAGTCTGATATTAGCCCACATGTACGATAACGATCTATAAAGTTCTCTTCAGAATCACAAAACACATGCAGTGACGCAGAATGCAGGACGATCACAGGCTAGTAGGTTGAAAGTCTTTGGATCCAATGGTGTTGGGATGTCCCAAGCATCTCAGTGCAGGTAGGGGTGTCCATGTGGCTTCTCCAAGTTCCAGGGCTGCATCAAGATAGGTCCATATGGCTTCTCCTCAAGGATGTCTCGCAGGGAGTTAGCAGAGAGACAGAAGTGTCTCCCACATCCAAGGAAGAAAATACCAGTTTTCCCAGAATCCTAAGAGGAAGGCCATGCCCACAGAGGCCGCATTGGCCAGATTGGCAGACTAGACTCCACCCCTTCACTCTTAATCCTCTCAAGTCCCAAATTGACAGGGACAGGATTGGCTCTTCAGTCTTAACAACCCCTAGTCTAGAACATTTCTTGGAATTCTGACTCAGGGCTAACCTTTAAGGCAGGGTAGAACTGCCCCCATGGGCTTCCAAGACTGTTACTCTTTATGGGAACAGAAAGTCCAGTCTTTCTCTCTCGGAGCGGCTGGTGGTTTGGGAACTGTGAGCCTTGCAGATCACAGCAGCCTAACTCATAACCACTGCACCACCAAGGCACCTTCTGTAAATTCCTCCACGACAGAAGAGGTGTCGTAACCGTCACTTCCTTTTCAACTCTGGTAAACACAAGGTACCAATGCCTGCCACAGGGAAGGGAAAGGCAGTGCTTCATCTTTTCTGCTTTGTGCACGAGCCTCCCACCATTGTACCCGGGGCAAGGCCAACCAGGGACACATGTCTCTATGTGGTCTTTTCCCTTTGATGCATAATACATAAGCAATGATGGAGGAGCTGCGTGCTCTAACATATTCAGTACCTTAAATAGATGTCTTTCCATCACACTCCTGTCCAATTTCATATTATTGATTTTCTTACCTGCCTTAAATCAGCCTGAGTCATGGTGACCCCATAAGCAAAGGCATCAGACTACCAGCATCAGAGCGATGGGTTTTCATTGGCTGATTTTAGAAAACTATGCAAGCCTTCACTTCCTAGTCTGTCATTGTATAAAAGCTCAGTTGAAACTTGTTCAGCACCAGAGTAACACACTCAAATCCCCACTGACACATATAGTTTCACATAGTGGCTGCCCATGTGGTATCCTGGCTGGGAATCAAATCAGTTCTCCAGCCTGGAAGGCAAGTATTCTTTCACTGAACCACCACTATCTCCACTTGCATAATGGATCACAGATCCAATAAATGTAATAATATAGCCTTTCATTTTCCAGATTCAGTAGAGACATTCCATATATACCATATATCTAAAGATGGAACTTTGCAAGGTATTGCTGATGGCACTGTTGGGTAAGTGTTGAACTGCCAGTAAGTGTTGGTAAGTGTTGGTAAGTGTTGAACTGCCAGGTTGGCAGTTCAAATCCACCAGCCACTCCTGGGGAGAAAGATGAAGCTATCTGCTCCTGTAAGGATGGAAGTTTGTGAGGCATGCTTGCTCCGTCTGCCTGTGGAATTACAGAAGCACAGATTCAAGGACAAAGAGAAACTGCACGGAGAAAGAAATAACGGTGCTTTAGAGCTAAAAAAAAAAAAAAGATTCTTAAAATAGAGGAATCATTCAAAATGGGTGCATAAGCAAATGTGAAAAAAGCTGATGATGCCTGGCTAGTAAGAGATATAACATTTGGGATCTTAAAGGCTTGAAGTTAAATAAGCTGCCATCTAGCAGAGAAGCAACAAGCCCACACTGAAGAAGCACACCAGTCTGTGTGATCATGAGATATTGATGGGATCAGGTAACAGGTATCAGAAACACACCCTCCCACCCCCACAAAAATAAACCTATTGCTGAGAATGGGGTGGAGGGGTGGATGGTGGTGGAGTTGAGACCGAAAACCCATCTGTAGACAATAGAACATCCCTCATAGTAGGATCACAAGGAAGAGATGAATCAAACAGGGTGCAGTATAGCACCGGTGAACCACACAATATTCCTCTGGTTATTGGAGACTTCCGCACCCCCCACTATCATAACTCCAGTCCTGACTTTCAATTCTGGCTAGACCGGACCATCTACACTGGTACAGATAAGAGCTCACGATGCATGGAATCCAGGTCAGAGAAACCCTTTAGGAGCAGAAATGGCAGTAGTGATACCAGAAGAGTTGGGCGAAAGTGGGGGCAAAGGGTGAAGGGTGCATGGATCACAATGCTCGATGCACAACACACATATACCACCCAGGGGAACAAACAACAGAAACATAGCTGGAGGTAGACAGTGGTCAGTGTAAGAAATGAAAATAACTTATAATTTATCAAGGGTTCACAAGGGTGGGAGGATGGGGGAAGGAGGGGAAAAAAGAGCTGATACCAAGGGATCAACTAGAAACTGTTTAGAAAATGATGATGGCAGCATATGTACAAATATGCTCGACACAAGTGATATATGGGTTGTTATGAAAGCTGCAAAAGTCCTTAATACAATGATCTTAAAATTAAAAAATTACAGGGGGCACTATCCTGGGTCAAGAAAATCTAAATAGAAAAAAAAAATCCATGTGGGCTTTGTTGCTTCTGAGCTAGCAACAAAGCCCACCTGGAAGAAGCACTCCAGCCTATATGACCATGGTGTCGAAGGGATCAGTCATCAGGCATCAAAGAACAAAAAAACATATCATTGTGGGCCCACCTTCCCAATTCGATTGCTGAAGACAAACGTGTGCATAAGCAAATGTGGTGAAGAAAGCTGATGGTGCCTGGCTATCAAATGATATAGCATCTGGGGTCTTAAAAGCTTGAAGATAAACAAGCAGCCATCTAGCACAGAAGTAACGAAGCCCACATGGAAGAAGTACACCAGCCTGTGTGATCACAAGTTATCGAAGTAATCAGGTACCAGGCATCAAAAAACAAAAAAATCATATCATTGTGAATGAGGGGGACTGTGGAGTAGGGACCCAAAGCCCATCTGTAGGCAATTGGACATCCCCTTACAGAAGGGTTGTGGGAGAGGAGATGAGTCAGTCATGGTGCATTGTTAGCTCTTTACTCTAGCTCTTATATGCTTCTCGCTCCCCCACCACTATCATGATCCCAATTCTACCTTACAAATCCAGTTAGACCAGAGGATATATACTGGTACAGATAGGAACTGGAAAATACAGAAAAACCAGGACAGATAATCCCTTCAGGAACAGTGGTGTAAGTGGCGGTACCATGAGGGTGGAGGAAAGGTGGGGGAGAGAGGGGGAGCCGACTATAAGGATTTACATATAACCTCCTCCCTGAAGGGTGGACAACAAAAATGTAGGTTAAGGGAGGGAAACGTTGGACAGTATAAGATATGACAAAATAATAATTATTTATAAATTATCTAGGGAGAGGGGATCTGGGAAGGAGGGGGAAAATGAGGAGCTGATACCAATGGCTCAAGTAGAAAGCAAATGTTTTGAGAATGAGGGCAACAAATGTACAAATGTGCTTGACATACAATGGATGCATGCATGAATTGTGGTAGGAGTTGAACGAGCCCCCAATAAAATGATTAAATAAATAGATAGATAAATAAACAAAGCTTTATTTAAATGATTAAATAAATAAATCCAGTCACCACTCATCACTGTCAAAGCACTTGACAATCTTGCCTCTTGAGATGCCCAGTCCTTAAACTGAATGTAAAAAACAGTATACAGATAGTTTGTTTGTTTTTCAAACTTCTCAATATTGCTCAAGAGCCCTGGTTACGTATTGGGCTGCAAGCTGCAAAGTCAGTGGTTTGAAACCACCAACTGCTCTGCGGGAGAAAGGTAGGACTCTCTACTCCCAGAAAGAGTTAGTCTTGGAATCTCATAGGAGCATTTCTACCCTGTCCTATAGTGTCCCTGTGAATCAGCATTTACTCAATGGCAGAGAGATTGGGCTTCATTTTGAATAATGCTCTTTTTAAATAGTCTTCTTTTCCAAATGTTTCTTTTGCTTTAAATAAACAACACATCCATAGACTTCAAAAATCAAAACAATACAACAGGGTGCACCTCACTGCAGAACAGGCAAACAAAATGAGAAGTCTCATTTATCCCTGTCCCTATCCTACCCTAATCCTTCTGGACCTTACAAATACACAGCCAGGTTTCCTTCTCATTGCCAGATAGAAACACACAAGTACGCACTTTTATGTAACCCCATTTTTCATGTAAAAGACCAGGTACCACACATAGTTTCTATACCATGCTTTTTTCATGTGATAAACAGGCCTGTCCAGGTAGAAGCCGAGAGTGTGCCCACATTCCTTGTCTTACAGCTGCACAGCCTTCTTTCCGAGGGCTCCCTCACAGTTGACAAGAGTAGCCCTTTACTCATACATACTTGTCGTGTATGCAATATCTTGCTACTGAAACCAAGACTGTGACTAACAACTTCTATCAGACCTGTACCATGTTGCACTCCCATTCGCTCCTCTCACGAGGCCAAGTTCATATAACTAATCATTGAAAGAGTCAAAACGAGAACTCAAATCTCTGGATGAAAAGCCAAGGCTTTGCTGCTAAAAGATCCCCATACTGGCATCCTTACGAAGGTGACCATTAGTTACTAGGCGAATTATGCACCCGCAAACAAGATTCCAGGCTTCCTCCTACCTTCCTCACATCTTGATGACTCTTGATATCTCTCATGTATCCCTGTAAATGGAAAGAGCATCTTCCACAGTAGGGGTTGGCAAACTGAGGCATGAAAGCCATATGGGGCTCTTTCAGTAAGTACATGAAAGAGCTCTGAAGTAAAATTGAAACAATTTAAAGGATATTATACAGACAGTGGTGGTTTTATTTATTTGTAAAAATATATTTATGGCTTTCAAATAATTTTTAAATTGTTAGGAAAAATATTGGCTCTCCCATCTCAAAAGTTTTCTGACCCCTACTCTAGACCGACTCATCCTGCGGCTGACAGCTATGAAGAAAAGGAGGCCTCACATGTAGGGGCCTAAGCATCCACGTGGGAATATGAAAGTTGATTCCATTTCCGGCACCCACCACATTAGTAACAAACCGTCATTCACGATTTACAATCTGTTCCCTGTCTAGAGTCATACAGGCCTAGCAATGCTGCCACTGTGACTTTTTAGTGCGCTATTTTTATTCTACGTGTCTACACACTACATACCCTTGAGTCCAGTAGAGCAGGCAGCTAAGTGAGATAAATTATTCTTACTACAAAACTAATGCTAAGCACCACATCTCCCTTTCACAGAGGGTAAATAAAACCCTCTGGCGTAGGACCCCTGTAGCCCACTGTAGATGTGTGTCAGCCACAATGACCCCCCTCTCCTGAGGCACACACAAAATAATGGGGGGAGGGGGTAAAAGCGTACTGATTTTTCCCACCAGTGACAATGGCATAACAGATTTCACAGCTAGTCGTCTTCTGTTCGTTAGAAAGACTAGACTATCAAGTGTTGGTACAGGCTGCCATCCTGGGACCCCTATGCACAGGAATGCTTTTGATACTATGTATCATCATTTCTCTAGTCTGTAATGGGGTTAGTGGTGTAATACAGCACAACTTAATGTGCCTCTCCTAAAACCTGGGTTCGAATAAGTGATTATTCAAGCTGCAAGCGAGCATACCGAGCAACATCCCATTCTGGAGGTAAAACACAACATTTAGTTTCCAATACTTCTTATTCACATAGGACGGTCTTCCCAGATCTTATAGACAAGGCTTGTATACAGGTGCTTTATACTCTATGCACTATAAAGCACATAAGTTGTCTCTGAGACATGAGTGTAGGGACCACAGTATATGGACACAGCCATCATAGATCGAGGATTGAAACCCATCTGTACCACATTTAGCTGTGCGAACTCAAGCAACTTACTTACCCTCTCACTGCCTCAGTTTGGTTTAAAATAGGAATAGTACTTACCACATGGAGTATTCATGACAACCGTAAAGGGTAAGTTAGTTTGAAGAACCTAGCATCGTGCCTACAACTTAGTGGTTGTGGTAGTTACATAATTTCATGTCAACTTGATAAATAAGTCTAACTGTGGAGTCTAGTCTGTCAGTCAGGTCACAGCCTGATGACGCCTCCTTGTGGACGTGGCCTTCTCATGAGGATTCTGGGGACTTCCGCTCTTTCTCCCTGGAGGCAGCCACGCACTCTCTTCTTCACTTTCCTGTTGTTGAGACACTCCAGCTGTAGAGAGCTGAAGAACCATGTGGAAACCCACACCAGTGCTTCCACTGCCACTTGATCCACAAGACTTTTCACCCACTGCCTTTGATCTTCCTGCATTTGGCTCATTGCAAGTGGCCACGTGAGTCTAAAGAGTAATTTATGGACTAGTATCAGACATATGGGCTAATATCAGACTACGGACTTGATCTGGACTGGGATATTTTCTCAATATACAGTTACCCTTCCATATAAAGCTCTTTCCTATACTTATATGAGTGTCCCTGGATTTGTTTCTCTAGTCAACCTGGTCTAACACAGTGCTCAATGATTGTTTTAAATTAAATGTCATAGAAAATCAATCTGTAATATAAAATATCTCTTAACTTATTATAAGAATAATTTTAAAATAAATACACTTCAATTGTATACCTAAAGTAACATTTGTGGTCCATTTACTATGTGCCAGACACCGTGCTAGGAGTACTGGTGGCATAGTTGCTTAAGAGTTGGACTGTTAACCCCAAGGTCAGCAGTTGGAAACCACAAGCTACCCCTAAGGAGAAAGATGGGGCTTTCTGATCTTCTAAAGATTTATAGCCTTGGCCATCCGAAGGGGCAGTTCTATTCTGTTTTTCAGGATTACTATAAATCAGAGTTGACACAATAGCAGTGAGTTTGTTTTGTTTTTGTGGCATTATGCTACATATTTCACATGTCTCATCTCATTTAATCCTTATACTGATGTCATCCTGGCATAAAGACTGTAAAATAAATATAACTGTTCCCATTTTACAGATGAAGACATTATGACTCGGTTTACATAAGTTATCTAAGTTTATAATTTGTAAACTCAAAACCCCATCCATCTGACAACAAAACCAGATGCTGCCTGCCACTGGAGCAGACAATGAAAACCTATAGTAACTCTGCTTTGTATTCAAAGACCTAGTTGGCACAGTGTCTCCTCTGATCCCTCTAATAGAGAACAATGACAGCCACCCTACAAGAGAAAACCAAAAAGGCACAGTCTAAGTCAGGGGTCCTCAAACTACGGCCCGCAGAGGACATTTATCCGGCCCGCCGGGTGTTTTTGCCCCGTTTGGTTTTTTTACTTCAAAATAAGATACGTGCAGTGTGCATAGGAATTTGTTTACAGTTTGTTTTTTTTTAAACTATAGTCCGGCCCTCCAACGGGTCTGAGGGACAGTGAACTGACCCACTGTTTGAAAAGTTTGAGGACCCCTGGTCTAAGTTCAAAGATAAAATAACCACTTTTATAGGCCAGCCCCAGAACTGAAGTACAAAACATATGAGAACAAATCAGGAGTGTAGTATAGTGGATTTGCCTGACAGGACTCATTTAGGCATAGTCTTGGTAATTTCTGCCCAAGGACTGGGTGGGGCCATGCAAATAAGGTCTATAAAACTCTACTGTGGGGATTGGTCAATGTTTCCATCTTGCCAGGTATAAAATGATCCCTCTCAGAAGTAGAGACGAGGAATTTTAGGACCATCAAGAAAGAGCCACAATAAGAGATTAACAAATAACCCAATTAGAAGGACACGAGCAGACAATTCACCAAAAATGACACTCAAATGGAAAACAAACACATGAAAAAATGCTCACTATCACCAAAATGACAATGAGAAACCTTACCTTACACCCACAAGGACAGCCCAACTAAAAAACAAACAGAAAACAATAAATGTCAGAGAGGATGTAGAGAAACTAGAACTCATATACACTGATGGCAGACTTGCAAACATCTCCAACCACTGAGGAAAGCAATATGGCACTACCTAACACAACTGGTAATGAAAATACCATACAATCAAACAATACCACTACTGGACACATTACTCAAAGAACTGAAAGACAGAACACAAATAAATGTGTTTACTGCAGCATTGTTCACAATAGCAAGAAGCTAGAAACAGCCCAAGTGTCCAACAGTGGAAGAATAGATTAAGAAACTATGGTACACACACACAATGGAATACTATGCATCCCTAAAGAAAACCCACAAAATCATGAAACACCTCATAGCATGGAAAGATCTGGTAATCACTATGTCACCAACAACCAGTCAGATGACAGGCTCCCACAGTCCCCAGATCAAGTGATGTATACTCCAGCAGTGTGGTGAAGCAGGTCTTGAAGGAACCTCAAACTACAGCAACACAGTCCATGTGTTAGGTGTCCTACAGGTAGGGTAGCTTGCAAGTTGAGGCAGAGAATCAGCTAAGGCAGTCGCACACTGGTCTGATCATCAAATAGCAAGAGACAAGAAAGTCGAGGCTCACCGAGTCATTTATCTCCCCACCCTTCAATTATTCCCACATGTGTTCACTGGCCAGGTGGGCATAGATAAACCTACCTGTCACAATAATACATAAAAACCAGGAAGGAATAAGCCTGGTACGATATCTCTATTTAGAGACTCTTGATCTACTTTCCACCCAGTTCTTTATGATCCAGGTCATATGCTTTAACTAATGTGACTTTAGACTCTTTCCTTTTAAGCAGTTACTCATCTTTCATATGCCACATAAGAAGGACTTCATAGGGAAACCCCACTAAATGAACTGTCTTTAAGTCAAACTCACCTGTAGCCCTTGAACTTGGTCAGAAACTCCCGAGTATGAGAAGAAATAGATGACTGTCACCCCAAGGCTGTGAAATTGGTACTCGTTGGACGTTGGTTGAGATCTGTGGCTTGCAGGGTACTCAATAAAAGGAGGCCCAGGCCCTCAATACAATAGCACCTTGCACAGACAAACGGTCATTCCATGATATGATTGCTGAAGACAGACGTGTGTATGAGCAAATGTGGTGAAGAAAGCTGATGGTGCCCAGCTATCAAAAAGATATAGCGTGTGGGGTCTTTAAGGCTTGAAGGCAAACAAGTGGCCATCTAACTCAGAAGCAACAAAGCCCACAGAGAAGTTCACAAGTCTAAGTGAACACGAGGTGTTGAAGGGATGAGGTAGCAGACACCAAAGTACAAAAATCATCATTGTGTGATTACCTTCCCCACATGAACGCTGAAGACGAATGTGTGCATAAGTATGTGTGGTGAAGAAGGCTGATGGTGCACGGCTATTGAGAGATACAGCGCCTGGGGACTTAAAGGTTTGAAAGTAAACAAGCGGCCATCTAGCCCAGAGGCAAAAAAGCCCACATGGAAGCAGCATACCAACATGTGTGATGATGAAGGGCAGAGGGGACCAGGTTTCAAACAACAAAGGCGGGGGGGGGGGGGTCGGAATCATATCATTGTGAACGAGGGGAGTGCATGATGGGGACCCAATGCCCATCTGCAGACAGCTGGACATCCCTTGCAGAGGAGTAGTCGGGAGGAGATGAGTCACTCAGGGTTCAGTGCAGCAACAATGAAACTCAAAACCTTCCTCTAGTTCTTGAACGCTTCCTCCCCTCCAACTATCATGACCCCAATTCTACCTTGTGGATCTGGTTAGACCAGAGGATGCACAGCGGTGCAGAGTAGGGATCTGGAAAAACAGGGAATCTAGGACGGATGAACCCCTCAGGACCAGAGATGAGAGTGGCAACCCCGGGGGGGGGGGGGAGGTGTAGAAAGGGGGAACCGATCTCGGGGATCTACATGTAACCTCCTCTCTGGGGGATGGGCAACAGGAAAGTGGGTGAGGGGAGACACCAGGCAGTGTAAGATAGGATAGAGTAATAATTTATAAGTTATTAAGGGTTTGTGAGTTAGGAGGGAGTGGGAAGGGAGGGGGGGTAAGGAAAATGAGCTGATTCCAGGAACCCAAGTGAAAGGCGGATTTTGAGAATGATAAGGGCAACGAATGTATAAGGGTGCTTTACTCAATTGATGTATGTATGGATTGTGATAAGAGTTGTATGAGCCCCAATAAAACAATTTTTTTTAAAAGGAGGCCCAGGATCACCATATATTTACTATTTTAATGCCCTCCTTGTTTTACTATGACGTGTATTAATCTGATAGGCATAGTTCTGCCCTTGAGAATGAATGTTATTGGAAATTTTGCCCTACCATTAATCCTCACTGTCCATGTGAATAGAGCTCAATCACTTAAGAATTTAATCTGTACAAATCAACAACTCATGGAATGTGGTTCAGAGTTGATATATAGTTGTTTAACTTCCTTTTATCAACCAAAAGTTAAATTCTACACCACTGGATAAATTAATGGATAATCAATAGATAATCTATAGAATTACCTTATGCTCTAGGGGGGTGAATGATAATGCTCTCTGTCATCTAATGAAAGTGAGACCTCTAAAGTGAACCAGAGACACGTATAAGCCACAGATATGTGGATGGATTGGGGGATCACACTTCATCTTAGCCATAATCTAAAAACAGTTAGCTCTCAGCACATAGCCCTGCTCAATGCTCACTCTCATGAAGAAATCACAGAAGATGTGGGTGCTATAGCAAAGTCAGGTGCCAACTAAGCTCCCATGGGAGAAGCACACCAGCCTGTGTGATTCTAGGATGATAAATAATAAAATCTAAATCCAAAGGATTGGAATAGTATCAAAGGAGGGAATCGTTTCACTGCTTAAAAAACTGTGAACGCTGGATTTTCAGAAGGGAGTGGATGACAGACAGTAGAAACCCAAATTCCATCTCTGATGAACCCCTTCTGGCCATAGTTGAGGTATATGAATAGCTTTGTATTCCTAGGATCCAGTGGAAGCTTTACTAAGAATAGCAGCACACATTTCTTCTGTTTATAATGCTTGCTCAGCCCATCCTACCCCCCCTCCAATTATGTGATGTCAGTTCACCAAAGCTGATGCCCAGCCCATTGGAGTTATATGCACCAACCAGAAAGATGTGCAGGATTCATCATGTCTACCAAATTTATACATGCCCCCTAAATAGAAATACTCTGGAATTTTCCTTTGTTGGCCATATCTCTTGTTTCTCACCCCTGCTCCCTACCTGAAATACCAGCAGCTCTCTCTCTCTTTCCACTATTCCTTTTTCTGCTGGTTCCCCAGCAGAAGCAGGGGCTATAGCACCACAGCCTTTTAACTCTTGCCTCACCAGACTCTGATGTAGTTTGTTAGTGGGTATGTATTAAACCTAATTTTCTCTTCCTTTAGGTAATAGCGGCTCCTGTGGTCTCTATACTTTTAAAGCTAGTTCATGATCTGGTTTTAGATAAAGGGCCAGCTCTAACCTTTCTTTATCTGGCTATCCTAAACCCCCTTTAACTCATCTCTTTTGATTTCCTGTTCCCTACAAACCTCACCCTCTTCAATAAATTTATTAATTAAAGGTCTTGCTCTGCTTCTTATCTCTGAAAGCCCTTACAGTTTTCAGACAAGAGAATCATAAACTCAATTATGAGAGGTGTTTCACTGTTCCTCTATTTTACCAAGTATGATGTCCTTTTCAAGGGAATGTCCTCTCCTGATAGTATGTCCAAAGCATCTGAAACTAAGTCGTCTGAGGAGCATTCTGGCTGGACTTCTTCCATGACAGATTTGTTTGTTCTTCTGGCAGCCCACAGAATTTTCAGTATTCTTTCCATGCGCCTTAATTCAAATGTATAAATTTTTCTTCAGTCTTTTTTATTCAAAGCCCAACTTGCACATGCAAATGAGGTGATTGAAAATACCATGGCTGGGATATATTATCCCTAAAAATTTTTCCATTGTACCCAAAAGCCCAACCATCTCATTTTTCATAAACTCCCTGCCATCGAGTCAATGCTGACTCATAGCGACTCTCTGGGGCAGGGTAGAACCACCCCATGAGCTTCCGAAACTATGATACTATTAACACCCCTTCTATGACACTATCCCAAACCCTTCAACATCTTTTTCTAGATCAGGGAACTTGTCCACTCTTCCCTACCCAGTTGCCATAGAATCAGAGGTTTTGTTGTTGTTGTTGCTATTATTCTTTGTTTGTTTTAGGTTCCTCAGAAGTAATCTGATTCAACTAAACCATTGCCACCTTAAGTTTTCTTCCAAGAGGTTTCCTTGCCTAAATTCCTTAGGCTGGAAAGATCAACTGGAATACATATTTTTTTCCATTCACCAGACACCTGAGGAAAAGCTGACCTTAGGTCTCTCTACAAGCTTTTCCTAAGGTGATGCCCTCTTTCCATTGAGCATCTCTATTAGGTAAGATGTTAGACACTTCATTGTCTCACCAGTTCATAGCCTCAGAAATGTGGGACACATTGATCGTGTCCAGAGAGAGAAGCCTAGCGTGGACTATAACAATGTGCAATGTGCAGGAACAAGAGCTGACTCTTCAAAAACTGTTTGACTGGAGAGGTGCCAGTCTGACCCACCCAAATGAAGGCAAATCAAGAGGGGAGCACAACAGACCAGTGATGGGAAGGAACCCACAAAGCGCCCGCAGAATCTCAATCAGTCTTCTGACTTGGGTAGCAGCACTTAGCGCCCCATCTGAACTGCTGGAGGATTACTCAGAAGGGGTCATACTGAAAGTCTAAAGGCATAACTGGGGGTGGGGGTATAAGACCGCTCCATTCCTGACGGCAGGAATAGCAATGGGGACTTTTAGCATGCTCACATTTGGGTCACGAATGCTGAAGACTAAAAGGGTGTATGTATTGTTAGGTAGTGGAGACTGGACTAATGGTTTATAACATGTCATGCTTTCAGAGTAACAGAAATATATTCATGTACTCTATGTCTGGATCCCTTTTAGACTTGTGAATATATGCATGCTTTTTTGGGGGGTGCTTATCTATACAATATAGGCAGGATAGGCAAACTTATGGAGATACCAAGTGGACCAGGGTTCTTGGAGGCACATGGGAGGGAAGGAGGCAGGGAGGAGGTGAGTGGTGAGGCAATAATGATGGGCACAGGGGAACAATAAGGGTTTTTAAATGGATGGTAAGGAGGGTATAATTTTTCTGGTCACGTTAGATCAATGAAGTTGTATCTAACAGAAATAACTAAGAATGATGGGTAAACATGATATGAGGACAGCAGGAAAATAGAAAAAGAGGAAAGAAGAAAAGAATATATATGTAAATATATAAATATATGTGCATTTGTCTATGTATGTATATATGCAAATGGAACAAGGAAACAGATGGACTTTGAGGCTCTATTTAAATGGTTTGTTCTAATAATGTAGCATTGTATGATAATCACCTTCCTGACACAATCACTGAAGACAAAATTGGTGCATAAGCAAATGTGGTTAAGAAAGCTGATGGTACCTGGCTATTAAAAGATATAGCCATCTGGGTCTTAAAGGCTTGTAGTTAAGCAAGTAGTCATCTAGCAGGGAAGCAACAAAGCCCACATGGAAGAAGCACACTAGCCATGATGTATCAATGGGAAAAGTTATCAGAAGTTTAAAAACAAGCAACCAAATCAGTGTGAATGTAGTAGAAACCCAAAACCCACCTATAACTGGACAGTCCCTCTTAGAAGGGCCACACCGAAGGGATGACAAGTCCAGAGTGTGCTATAGCACTGATGAATCATGTAATGATCTTCTAGTTCTTTAATATTTCCTCCTTTTACTAATATCATTTGTATTTGCTCAACCTCATTAGTCATGCTAGATTTACATAGGTTCATTTGTATATTTAAGATCGTTCATTACCACAGCTTTTCCCCAGATCCTGGATGCTTCTTCCCCCCAGCTACCATGATCCGAATTCTACCTTGCAGGGCTGGATAGGGCAGAGGTTGTACACTTGGTGCATATGGGAGCTGGAGGCACAGGGAATCCAGGGTGGACGATACCTTCAGGACCAGGGGTGTGAGGGGCGATGCTGGGAGAGTGGAGGGTGAGTGGGTTGGAAAGGGGGAACTGATTACAAGGATCCACATGTGACCTCCTCCCTGGGAGAGGGACGGCAGAGAAGGGGGGGAAGGGAGACTCCAGATAGGGCAAGATATGACAAAACAACGATGTATAAATTACCAAGGGCACATGAGGGAGGGGGAGCGGGGAGGGAGGGGGAAAAAAGAGGACCTGATGCAAAGGGCTTAAGTGGAGAGCAAATGCTTTGAGAATGATTGGGGCAGGGAAAGTATGGATGTGCTTTATACAATTGATGTATGTATATGTATGGATTGTGATAAGAGTTGTATGAGTCCCTAATAAAATGTAAAAAAAGAAAAGAGGAGAAAAAATGATTAGGGCAAAGAATGTACAGATGTGCTTTATACAATTGATGTATGTATATGTAATGGACTGTGATAAGAGTTGAATGAGCCTCTAATAAAATGTTAAAAAAAAAAAAAGATCATTCATTACATGAGAGCCAAGATAGATAACCCCACAGAAAAAGTAACAGGAGTAATGGTTCCCTTAGAGTAAGGGACAATGTGGGGGCCAGAAGAGGGAGCTAACAGCACTTATGACTGTATAACTCCACTCAGTGGGAACAAGCAACCGAACTGTATGTGAATGAATATATTGGATGTGTAAGATAGGGGAAAATAATAATAAGGGTTCCTGAAGGGGATGGTGGGGGATACAGGAAAGCAGAAACTACGGAGTTCAAGAAGAAAGAAAATGTTTTTAAATTGATTGTCCTGGCAGTTGTACAACACTGCTTGATGCGATTGGATTATGGAATGTTAGGATATGTTAAGAGCTGCTCCTAATGACTAAAAAACAAAACAAAACTGTTACACTTCAGTTCTGCATCATATTTTCACAAATTCTTGTGAAAAAACCACTCTCTCTAAATCAGACAACAGAAAACAAAAGAGCATTGATTGAATTTTTGCTAAGTAAAGCAACCTGTTTAAAATATTTAAAAATTGAATGCTTTTTAAAAAGTAGAGCTTATCATTAAAATACTGTTTTTTTTAATTCTTGATCTCTTAAACTTCATTTTTTACTAAATAGGGCACAAGACAGATATGAAAAAATAGGATACTCATGACTACTCCAAGTGAGCACACTGTTGATAAAGACATTGTTCATAACAAAATGATAGCCCTAGAATTTTGTACTTGGGTGGGACTTGGATACACCATCAGGAAAGACTAATGAGAAAATGACATTATTTTTGATAAAGGTGAGAGGGTGAATGAAAACAAGGGAAACCCTCAATGGGAACCCCCCCACCCCCAGAAAAAAATGTACTTCAGAGGCCAGCACTAAAGCTACAGATCAAGGAGAGGGGCACGTCTGATCAGAGCACACACGAGCAAATGAAGAGGGAAGGAGAGAGAGGGGGCCACATCCTGGCCCACCAAGCCCTGAGGACAAAATTCCTGCTCAGTGTAGACAATGCACAGAGAGGACCAGAGGGCCAGCCCCACCATGAGCCACAGACGTGATGTGATGTCCCTGATTGACCTATACCACTGTTGGGGATAAGACTGGAGGGACAGTGAGGGAATTGTAGCCAATCTGATCCTAGCACACTGGGACAAAACATTTAGGGCATAAAGTCCACAGGGAATACCAAAAATAGACTTTGGGTCCAGAGAGAGGCACCCCATCACTCAATTGGAAAACACTCCAGGTCAATAAACAGCCTTGGAACTATTTATAGGCCTTTCTTTTCTTTTCTTTTCTTTTTTGTTTCTTTGTTTCTTTTGTTTTTTGTTACATTTTATTAGGGGCTCATACAACTCTTACCACAATCCATACATATACATCCATCAATTGTATAAAGCACATCCGTACCTTTGTGCTAATAAGCTTGCATTCTGTGACGTTCAGCTTCCTGACATGAACGCTGAAGACAAAGTGGGTGCATAACCAAATGTGATGAAGAAAGCTGATGGAGCCCGGCTATCAAAAGATATAGCGTCTGAGGCCTTAAAGGCTTAAAGATAAATAAGCGGCCATCTAGCTGAGAAGCAACAAAGCACACATGGAAGAAGCACAGCCTGTGTGATCATGAGGTGTCAATGGGATCAGGTATCAGGCATCAAAGAACAAAATATCATATCATTGTGAATGAGGAAGAGTGCCAAGTGGGGACCCAAATCCCATCTGTAGGCAACTGGACACCCTCTTACGAAGGGTATGGATTGTGATAAGAGCTGTAAGAGCACCCAAAATGGTTTCAAAAACAAAAAACCCTCAATGAAATGGATTGGCACAATAGCTACACACAGAAAACACATCAAAGATGATGAAGATCGTATATAATCAGGTATAAACATTCTCCTTTATCATTCATTTGGAGGCCATGTGTTGGCGATAACTTGAATGCAACTAACTAGAGCAAATTTGTTAGGGACTATAGAAGCAGATATTGAAATTCAATTTGGTAAGCAAATCAACATCAATATAAAGAGAGTAGAAACTGGACGATGTAAACCTGACCGTCTTGGCTGACCTCGAGGACGCTGAGCTTATCCAACCATCAGAATCACCCCATGGTGGGCCTAATTAGTGGGCTATTATATCTCTGTCATAACCAGTCTTTGGATATAGACTAACCTGAGAAGAGCATCTCCCTGGGCAAGAAAGCACACACTTGCTGTTGAGGTTGTTTCAAAGGAGCTGATGGCTGGAGGCCATCTACATAATACACTCCCAACAGCTAGGGTCCTTGGCATCAGAAGGTGACTCATGGTGACCTCCTCAGTCTTTTTTTCCTTTGAAATAAAGAACAGGGGGAGGAGCATGATTTTAAGGTGACAAACTTCCTCAGTAGTTTAGGATCATATTACAACTTACGTACAGATAAATTAATTTAAACTTGTCAAGAGGCTAATCTTGATCAAAGGGAAATACTAGAGTTTACCAGGAAGACTATGAAGTGAACCAACAAGGGACTGGAAAGCTCAGGGGATAAAAGGAGAACTTAAAATGTTAGAACTTCTAAATCTTCACTTGAATTTCTCTTAATGAAATGATCAGTCAAGAATGATACAACATCTACAGAAAACAATTTAGAAATGTTTAAAATAACAACACATTCCATGAGCATAATAAGTATCCAAAGAGCTGTTTGTTTCTAACAGTAGAGGGAACAATTAGCCTTAGGATGCTAGAACGATTGACATGTTAGCTAACATACTGAACAAACTTTGGGGATAGAAAGAAAAAAATAAAACCAAAGCAGATATAATAAAATATTGCCACAAGGAAATAGTTTGATCTCATTTTTAATTATGCGTTTCCAGAACAGCATCTAATAAGAAAAAAAGTCAAAAGCTTAGACCAAATCAATATAAAAAGAATTGTTGAATATTTCCAAGGACTGTTGAAACTAATTCAATTCATTAATTATGAAAATTTTAATTTATTATCCAAACTACAATTAAATGTGATGTAGCAAAGTGGGACATTACCATCAGGCAGCTCTAGGGAGTTAGAGAAAGGGAAGAAGGAAGAAAGTGAAGTGAATGGGACAGAAAGGCTCTTTATGGACAGTCTTGTTTTTGTCCTTAACAAAATAACTAAATAAGTATACTGTGACCTTATTTCTATCAGTTTTATCACACTGTGATGTTGCTGTGATGCCAGAAGCTATGCCACCAGTATTTCAAGTGACAGTAGGATTACCCAGGGTGAACAGGTTTCAACAGTATTTCTGAAATAAGATTAGGAAGAAAGGCCTGGTAATCTACGTATTTTCATACAGTATACATTATACTGTTTTGTAATAACCAAGAATGTGTTGCCTAACCCCCACTCTATGCTACATTCTTTAGAGAAGCAAAGCCAGTGACATATAAGCACAAGAAAGAAATTTCTATCAAGAAAGAGGGGCTTACACAGTTGCAAAAGCAAGCAAGCTCAGGCCAGCTCAGGTCCATGAACTGGTGCCAACAAACAAGGAAGCAGGAAGAAGACGCAGGGAACCGAATGGGGGAGGCCAAGTGGAATTGATTCAATATGGCAGGTTGCTGACGACTACTAGGGCAAGCAGGCAATACGGACGGTACTGCTAGTCCAAGTCCCAGGAAGCCAGATGCAAGATCCAGACCAGCAGAAAGTAATAGAAGGGAGCTCTCTACAATGCCTTTTTATATATTAGATTTAGGCCATACCCCCAAGAAGACATAATCAAGCTGTGTCTTGAGTGAGGGACTGCACTCCACCTCAATCTTCCCACAACTTGCTTACCGCAATCTTACCATGGGGTTGTGTATATTATTAGGTCACATTCTGGGGGAGGCCTTATTGTCCAACTACTGTGCATCTTGGCCCAACCAAATGGACATATAGCCTAACTCTCAGAGCAGACTAAATTTTTTATATCAACATGTAAAATCGGTTACAAATTTAACTCACAGCAACCTAAAGGCAGACTAGAACTGCCCTCCAGTTTCTGAGACTGTGAAACCGTAAAGGAGCAGGCAACCTCATCTTTCTCCTATTGAGGGTTTGAACTGCCAACTTTGCAGTTAAGCACTTCAATGCTTACTTCACAGCACCACCAAGTCTCTACACACACGTGTTACTTGTATAAAAATACTGTACTTCTTTTTTTTTAAACCTATTAATCAATGTAATCAATAGACCATTTTCCAATATAATGCTAGAAGAGGAAGTGGAAGGCACTCAAAATGCAGTGACCACAATAGACCAGAATATGTTGATGGTCATGAAGATGGAGCAGATCCAGGCAATTTTTCCATCTATTGGACAGGGGTCACTATGAGTCAGCCAATGTGATAGTGACTAACAATATGGCTCTGTTTGACCTCAGATTCTAAGAAATACTGATGTTCCCCCTGCCCCTTATCCTTTAAATAAAAGCTAACTTCTAATATCGGCTCTGAAGTCAGACTGTCTGCTCTCAAAAATGTTCTTTAAATACTTACCACCTGTGTGACTTAATCTTTAATCTTCAATGTGTGACTTTATGTCTCTTTACCCTCCTCCCAAACCAAACTCACTGCCCTACAGCTGATTCAACTCAGAGTTACCTGATAAGGCAAGGCAGGGTAGAACTGCCCCTGTGGATTTCTCAGATTTGTACATCGTTACAGGTGCAGAAACCCTTCTTTCTCCCAAGGAGCAATCTGTGGGCTTGAACCATCAATATCTTGGAGTCAGCGGCCCAACACATTACACCACCAGAGCTCCTTCTGCTCCCTCCTAAATACAGGTCAAAAGGGAGAATTCTTGGAAAAGTGTTCACCACAGGGTTTGACATTGTTAACGATCAATCTCCACCATTGCCATCATAATGATTATTATTGTTATAACTAGCAATTGTTTGTCAAAGACATTTTTTTTCAGAAACAAGAAATAAAATTAAATAATGCCTCTGGAATGAATATTTGGAATGAGAAGAGAACTCTTCAGAGTCCAGAAGACCCAGCCTAGAGCCTTGAGGGAGTGTTAATACTCAGTGTGAATACTACAAAGACACAACGCACAGGCTACCTCACCCTTGTCGCTTATAAAATGGGCCTGAGTGGGGGTCATCTTCCCACCCCACTTACCGGTAGATCCGCACAGTAAGGCATTCTAGCAGATATTACAAGCAGGATAAACACCCCTATGCTAACAAAGACTTCCTTAACAAAAAACACAGGAGAACCCTATCAGAAGCAAAGACTTATGGCTATAGGAGAGATATATTGTTGTTGTTGTCAAGTGCCAGCAAGTCAGTTCCAAACAAAGCAACCCTATATCTATATAGACAACAGAACAAACCATTACCTGGACCTGTGCCAGCCCCACAGTTGTTCTTATGTTTGGACCCATTGTTGCAGCCACGGTGTCAATCCATCTTTTTCCATTGCCCTTCCACTTTACCAATCATGTAAGTGGGGCCATTTTAAGATTTTCAGTTTGGCTACTGTATGCATGGAGTTAAAAAGTATCTCTTGGTCAGAAAGAAAGACAAAAATGACAGTTTTATCCACCCCAACCCCCCACAGTATTTTAGTGCATATGAACAGCATGTATTTTCCAAGGAGATCAATTTCTGAATTTAATTCCATTCCACCATTTTGCAGAAGATGCCTCACAAACAAAGAGTAAAATTGAAGATTTGTAATAAAATCTGAAACCCCCAAATCCAGGCCTACAACACTTTTCAAAAAATGAAGTTACTGCTTTCCCAAAATAAGAGAACCTACAACTTCACCGACGTTTCACAATGGAAGGTTTTCCACTCTCAGCCAGCAGCACGGCTACCACAGCAAGCCGGCCATTGCGGGCACAGACTGCCACACGGCACTCTTCACCGCCACTGAACGGACTGGAAAGCTAGCAATGCAAATACTAAAAGTAACACAAAGGAAAAGTCCAGGATGCTAGGCAGAAAATGTATATCCTCAATTCCCTGGGAAAGTCAGGTCTCAGCTGGGCAGAGCACATGGTTTACTTTCAAAATATTTGCTGGTGTTGGGGCCACTGTCATCACACACAGGGATGCAGTGCCAATGTCTGGTACAGATGCTTCATTTCACTGCACACAATGAGGGCAAATCAACCTTGGATATTGTGCTTTGATTGCGTCCTATTTCTTCACACTTGCCCCATTTTTACTGTTTTTGATGCCCCTTGCCTTCCTTATTCTTCCATTTATGTCAGACGGACACATTTATGCACATTGTCTATTTAGAAGATGCCTTTCACATATGGTATGCTACTTTATTTTCATGTGAAGTAGGCAGTACCATCTCAATGACATTAATAGTAGGAGTTGCAGACCTAGAAGTGCCAGGTCTGGTTTTTCTGGACTTAAAATAATTTAAATTTAATCTTCATGATTTCATAATACTAACTTTTAGTAGTCAACAGAGTTTGGGGTTATCTTTTCTCCTTTCTCTTCTTCTATTCTTCATTCCTTAATGATATTATCGTTATGCTTCGCTCAGTGACTAGTATCTATGCTATTTTTCATTCCGATCTTTCTACCTTCCCTTTCTTGGTCATGTGGATTTCCTTCTTTTTTTAATTATCGTAAATACAATGTTGCTTCAAAACCTCATAGAAAACTGGAACTAAATGATAATGGAATAAAGGAATTTCTCTCAACTGTTCAAAATATATACATATAATTCAAAAAGTTCAGTGAAATTCCAATATTTCATTATCTCTTATTTATGTATACATGTATACATGTATGTATGTATATATAAGCCAAATACTGAAATCTAAAGTAAGGTTTGCAATTCAATATAAGGAAAACAAAACTCCTCACAATTAGACCAATAAACAATATCATAAGAAAAGGTGGAAATTTTGTAGAATTTCATAATGCTTGGACCTACAATCAATGCTCATTGAAGCAGCTGTCAAAAGTCAAATGGCATACTCCACAGGGCAAATTTGCTGCATGTGACCTCTTTAAAGTATTGAAAAGCAAGGATGTCACTTTGACTCAAGCCATGATATCTTAAATCCCTGTAAACAACATATGTGAGGGTTGGACAGTGACTAAAGAGGACTAAAAACATTGATGCCCCTGAATTGTGACACTGGTGGAGAAGACTGACAGCGCTTTGGACTGTCAAAAGAACAAACAAAAAGGTCTTGGATGTACACCCAGAATGTTCTCACAGGATGAAAAGATTTACTTTGGACACATTATCAGAGACTAGTCCTTGGTAAAATAAAGGGGGGTGGGGGGTGACTGTGGAAGGTCTTCAAGGAGATGGACTGACACAGTGGCTGCAACAATGGACTCAAACATAACAAATTGTGAGGACGGCACAGGGTTGGGTAGGGTTTCCTTCTAGTGTACAGACAGCACCGAATAAATACCAATATAATTGCTAACCCAATCAGGTTGAGCTGTGCACATCAGTTCGGTGACACTGATTATATTCCTCATTCGATGCAACCAAAACTACCAACCTTTTCCAAAGCATTTCACAACCATTAACAGAAACACAGTGTTTCCTGAGCAGTAGCTTTCCCTTTCCTCTTTCCCCTTCCCTCCTCGCCTGGTAAGCACTCATAAACGTTGGCCATTATACAGGTCCTAATTTCATGCAAGTACAACCAAACTATGTTCACCTCATGGTGACTTACTCATTTAATTCCGCATAATGCCATCAAGGTTCATCCATGCTGTAGTATCAGGAGTACATTTCATTTGAGGGCTAAGCAATACTCTATTGTACGAGCGACCACACTTTATTCATCCATCCACCTGTTGATAGACACTTTGTCTCTGTACACCAGTGTCCTGCTGTACAGGTTACACTGAACACTGGTGTGCAGGTTGCTGTTTGCATTCCTACTTTCAAATGTTTTGTGTATAAACTGGAATTGGGATTGCTGGGCCATCTCTAGTTCTAGGTTTCACTGGTTGAAGAATTGCCAAACTGCTTCTTTCACAGCTATACCACTTTGCAGTCATATCAGCAAAAAAAAAAAAGGTAAAGACTCCAATTTCTTCACAACCTCACAGAAAACGGTTACTTTCTTTTTTGTCTTTTTGCTCACAGCCATTCTAGTCGGCATGAGGTAACATTCTCATATCTGGTTTTGATTTGCACCTTTCTAGTAACTAAAGAGATCTGGTAGCACAATGTGTTAGGCAATAGGCGACTAATTTCAAAAATGGTGATTCACACAGCAGCTGCTTCACAGAAGAAAGATATACCTGTCTGTGCCCAGACAGATGATCTGATGCGGAAACCCTATGGGGCAGCTCTACTCTGTCCTACAGCACTGCTGTGAGAGAGAATAGACACGATGGCAGTTAGTCTGGAATGGGTTGCTGTTTTGTTTTTTTTTAAGACATCTTATGTAGCATATTTGCCCAATACAAGAGGGTGCTTGATTTCTTTTTTATGATTTTCAGTTCTTTTTTTATCGTTTTATTAGGGGCTCATACAACTCTTATCACAATCCATACATACATCAATTGTGTAAAGCAATTAAAACCCTCTGGAATGGGTTTTAATGAGGCACAACATTGAATAGCTTTACTTGTACTTGTTGGCCATTTGGAATACATTACCAAGTGACTCTTCAGGGCAAAGTAGGGCTGTCCCATAAGGTTTCCAAGGTTGTAATCTTTACAGAAACAATGCCAATATGTAACATCTATCACTAGATCCATTCCCATGAAAAAGAATTTCAATCAATCAACTGTCTGGTGTATAATCCAATAACACTATTCAGTCCTTACAATTTCTCCCATTGAGGATAATAATGCTAATCTATTATCATTCTTATGGAATTACATCATTTTTTTCTTTCTCTAGCTAACTTCATTTTCTCATTCTCTTATTCTCCAAAGGAAATAAAGCAAGAAGTTCATAAGTCCTATATCACTAAGAACTATGAGCCAATTAACTAAAATTTAAAATCCCAAATTTATACACCAGCAGCCTCAATGATTTCAGTAAATGGCAACTGTAGACCTTTAAAGCCCCCAAATACAAAGACATTTAGATAGTTACCATCTCCAAAAAGATGTGTCATAAGTTTTGTGAGTGACTGCTTCAGGTCAAACTCTACCAGCTTCACGGCCTCCATGGTGTGTGTCTCTTGTTTGTGGGCACAGCGAGAACCTTCTTCAAAGAGCGACAGGCTTTCTCCACCCTTTGTGTCAGCAAACAACTGGGAACCAAGAGGAATCACATGAATAAGTAAAAACACTTTTCAGGACAGTCTAAAACAAAGGATGAAGAAATTATGCCAAGTACACAGTAGCTGGGTTTTTTTTCTTCATGTAGGCTTATTGGCACATGCTTCACTATCATCCAATTTAATTTTTCAATCATGTTGTGAACATTTGTGCCATCATCACCACCATCAATTTTAGAACATGTTCCTCTTCTACTCATTGTTTTTGGCTCCCCATTTCCTCTCATCCTCCACTGCCATGTCCTTTGGTAATTATTAATAAAGCTGCTGTTTTTACTAATGATTCTGGATTTCTTATGCAGAAAATCATATAAAATACAAACAGGAAACAAACAAACAAAAACACCCAAAAGAAAACCACTAACAATGACTAGACAGAACAATGAAACATTTCGATTCAAAAGAAAGCCCACATGGAAGAAGCACACCAGGCTGTCGGACTACTACAAGGAGTAGAAGTAACCAGTTATCAAACATCAAAGAACTAAAAATCATATCAATGGGTGCCCATCTCCCTGATACGATCAATGAAGACAAACGTGTGCATAAGCAAATGTAGTGAAGAAAGCTGATGGTGCCCGGCTATCAAAAGATCTGGGGTCTTAAAGGCTCGAAGATAAACAAGTGGCCATGTAGTTCAGAAGCAACAAAGCCCACATGGAAGAAACACATCAGCCTGTGTGACCATGAGCTGTTGAAGGGATCAGGTATCAAGCATCAAGGAACTAAAAAGCATATCATTGTAAATGTGGGTGAGTGCAGAGTGGAGACTCAAAGCCCATTGGTAGTTAACCAGACACCACTTTACTGAAGGGTTGTGGGGAGCAGATGAGCCAGTCAAGGTGCAGGGTAGAAACGATGAAACATGTAACTTTCCTCTACTTCTTAAATGCTTCCTCACCGCCCCCCACCCCAGCTATCATAATCCCAATTCTACCTTACAAATCTGGCTAGACCAGAAGATGTACACAGGTACAGATAGCAACTGGAAACACAGGGAATCCAGGACAGATGACCCCTTCAGGACCAGTTGTGAGAGTGGCGATGCCTAGAGGGTGTAGGGAATGTGGGGTAGAAAGGGGGAACTGATTACAAGATTTTACGTATAGCCTCCTCCCTGGGTGATGGACAGCAGAGAAGAAGGCGGGGGGAGACGTCGAACAATGTAACATATCACAAAATAATAATAATCTATGAATGATGAAGGGTTCATGAGGTAGGGGTGAGTGGGGAGGGAGGGGGGAAATGAGCAGCAGATATTAAGGGCTCAAGTAGAAGGCAAATGTTTTGAAAATGATGATGGCAACGAATAAACATATGTTCTTGATACAATGGATGTATGTATGGATTGTGATAAGAACTGTACAAGCCCCCAATAAAATTATTTTTTTTAAAGAAAGCAGAAAATATTAAAAACTAAAACAACTTTTAAATGGGTCAACAGGGAGATCAAATGAGAAGATATCTCATTTTAACCTAACTACATCTACCACAATTGACTTTACACTGCTTTTTCTCCAATAGCAAAGCTACTTACAGCCCTGCACTCTCTTCAGAGGGAATTCACCAGAGGCTTAATCCACTGAGGATCACGCAAATGGATTTTGTCATCCATAGCCTTCTGCCAACTGGGTGTTTACAATTTAAGTTCTGATACCATCTCTCCTTCAGATTTTGATTTTTATTATTTTCAGTTCTTAGATCACACAGACTTCTTACATGTGGACTTAGTTGATGCTTCACTTATGTGGCTGCTTGTTTTAAGACAAGCCTTTAAGATCTCAGATGCTACTTTTTCTGATAGTGGAGCACCAACTGTAAAAAACAGTTTTATTCCGTTAATGGGGGGACAAAAACCATTATATTTTAGAGCCCAGCCCTGGTAACATAGTGCGTATGTATTGGGCTGCAAACCACAAAATCAGTAGTTCAAAACCACCAGCATCTCCGAGGGAGAGACAAGTTTTCTATTCTGGTAAAAAGTTTCAGTCTCAGAAACCCAGGGGGGCAGTTCTATCCTGTCCTGCAGGGTCACTATGAGTCAGTATCCACTGATGGCAGCGAGTTTTGAGTTATTGTACAATCAGTTAAAAACTGAAAGGAGCCTAGTGATGGTACAATGGTTACAGGGCTGAGCTACAAACCAAAAGATGGACAGTTAAAACCATCAGAAAAAGGTGGGAATCTGCTTCTGTAAAGCTTCACAGCTTTGGAAACCCCATGGGACTAAACTGTTCTCCTAGAGGGTCACTAATTTGCAATCAATTTTTAAGAAGAGACATGATGTCCCTGAGGATGATGGCCCTGCGAGTGAGACCAGAGGCTAGATAAGAAAGCAATACCTCGGGATAAAATGCTGTCAAGACCATGAAGGCAGGAGCCTAATGGATTGCTAAGCTTTTATCTCCAAAGCACAAAACTGGACCTACTCATATTTCTGTGATAAAGACTTAGCCCAGTGATAGGATGGCTAAGGCTCAGATAATAATCTGGCAAATGGAAATAATACTACTAACTTGATAAGTTTCCTGCTGAGAAATAAAACAATGCACAGAGCACCTGGCACAGTGCAATGGCTAAGTAAATTTTATTATTAAGTCATGTTCATTATTAGTCACAGATACTTGACCACCGAAATATAACAGATATTTATATGCTGTCTGCTAAGAGACTTGCTGGAATAAAGAACTAGGCAAATAAGTCCACCTATCACTGGTCCCAAATGAAATCCCACAAAAGTACAGATTTAATTTTTTAATAAAAGAATTAATCATCTTCCATTTCCATTAATGTGGTAATAGAACCAACCTTGCTGGCAGATGTAATTAAAAATAAATATAATTTTTTAGAGTACTGAAGCAACAGCACAATAGAGAGAAATTACCAAACAAAATTATACGAAAAAAACAAGACACTAGAGAAAACCTTAGCAAGTAGCCAGAGAGAATATTTCTACAATAGCAAAAACATGGAAACAACCAAAATCCCGATTATAGAGTTGGATAAACAAGCTCTGGTACATGCATGCTATGTAATTTTATGCATTAATTTTAAAAAATGATCATTCTCTTACATACCACAAGACATGGACAAAACTAGAGAACATTATGTTTAGCAAACTCAGTCAATCTTACAAAAATAAATATTTAATATCACCACTGTTATACGCAAAACACAGGAGAAATGACAATGAGGAGGCTAGGGACAGAGGCAGAAACAAGGAAAGGGGAGGGATGGAGAACGGGAACACACGCGTGCACACACACGCAATGAAGGATTTAACATGAAAATAAAAAATAAACGATTGTGATAAGAGTTGCATGAGCCCCTAATAAAATGATTTTAAAATAAATAAAACTTCCTTTATTTAAAAAAAAACTTTTCAAATTCCTTAAGCCTCAGATTTAAATATAAGGGGTCCCAAAAAATAATGGAATATTTTCTAAAGCTATATATTTAATTATTTTTATAAAACAACCTTATAACCTTTAAACTATTCCCCATTACACTTAACACATTTGTCCAATTTGTGATTCCATTCTTGAAAACATTTTTCAAACTCATGTGTTTGGACGGCCTACAGCACCTCCCTCAGTTTTTCTTCATCTCTTCTATGTCCTCAAATCGCTGTCTTCATGTCCCTCTCCATTCATATAAAGAAAAAGAACTCGCAGGGAGCGAGGTCAGGTGAGCAAGGTGCGTGGGGCAAGAGAGGCATGCTGGGTTTTACCCAAAACAAGTGCATGGAGATGGTTGTGTGAGCAGGTGCAATGCTGTGGTGGCAAAACCAGTCCCCCGTCTGACACAAATCAAGCCTTTTTTGTTGTACACTGTTAGGCAATGTCAAAGCTTGATTAATAGTCTGACGTGATGCAATGAACCCTAAATGCACTACTAGTTGACATTTTCTACCGGTCTGAAAGTTGACTGGCATCCAGAATGAGGTTTGTCATTACTCGACATTTTACCTTTTTGGAAATGAGAAAACCACTCGTACATTTGAGTGTAGTGCTGTCCTTAAAAGCTATGTTCAACATCACAAGAGTTTCTGTGGCATTTTTCTTGAGCAGGAAACAATATTTCACAGCCACATATCAGCCATCACAAAAAAACAAGGTCCGGCAAAACTGCTTTTCCTTTTCTTTTTTCCTCCTAAAACTGCCTTTAGGGAAACATTCACTGTGACCAGAGAGAACCTTCCCAGGAGACGCCACTGGGTGCACTCGGGCTAGTGGGGAAAAAATACATACTACGAAAGTTCCACCCATTGGAGCTTTGTTTAGTTTTTTTGTTTGTTTTTGTTTGGGGGTGGGAGCTCCCCCTGATGTTGGTTTAAGTTGCTAAAAGTGGAAGAAAAATAAAACTGAAGTGGATTTGAAGTCTTTAGTGGCATACAAGTTCATCACAAACACATACTCATATAAAAGAGACAGTGAATATATTCCGGTCTGAAGAATCAAGTAAACACTGGACACTGGCTGAGATGGTTTCTTACTCTGGCAAAAAAAAAGTGAAAGTTCTGGTTCTAAGCTGCAAAGTCTCATAACTCTGAAGGAAGTATCACAAATAAATACAAAAGCTAAACTATTCTGTTTATATTAATATTCAATTTTTCTATTCCATGGAAAATACAGAGATAATCTCCTACATGAGATTATCCCAGTAGGATAATTCCTCTAAATGTCAAGGAGAATAGAAGAAAATATATTTTGTAAAAATAGGTTCCATCATCCAAGGCCTCAAATTACTCTTGTGAAAGTTGAAGACAATTATAGTCACCAAGGTGTGTGTCTTCCGATATTTTCTCTAAAAATTATTAGGATCACAGAATGATCAAAACTATTAAACACCATGCCCTCGGCATAAACTGAAGATAGGAAATGTTCATACTTCAAAATAACGATATGTAAAAAGCAAAGAAGGAATGAGTCCGAATGCACTTGATGGCAGTGACAAGCATGAATACCATAAAAAAAATCCAATTACATCAGGTTGAAGTTGTCTAGGACTTTATCCTGTTGGACTCACTATCAATGCTCACAGAAGCAGCTGCCAACAAATCAAGGAAGCAGTGCACTGGGTAAATCTGCTGCCCAAGACTTCTACAGAGTGTTGAAAAGCAATGTTACATTGAGGACTAAGGCAAACCCAACTCAAGCCATTATATAGTCAGTTGCCTCATATGAATGTGAAAGTCAGACACAGAATAAGGAAGACAGAATAAGAATGGATATATTTATACTGTTGTGCTGGAGACGAATATTGAAAGTTCCATGGGCTGCTAAGTAAGTACAAACAAAATCATCTTGGAAAGTATAGCCAGAGTGCTCCTCAGCCTCATGCTGGCCCTATAGGACAGGGTAGAAGGCACCTGTGGGTTTCTGACGGGAACTCTTTCCAGGAGTGGAAAATGGCCAAAGAGCAGATGGTGATTTCCAACTGCCGACCTTGCAGTTAGCAGTCCTTGGCATAACATGCCACACCACCAGGGTATAAAGGCACTTATAAAGTAACTATCAAAATAAAAAGTCAAACCTCTCTATATTACAAAAAAATATTAATTTAAGTGACTAACGGCGATACAGGGGACAGCACCAGAGACACAGTGTGGAAATTGCACCAGACCTGATCCCACCACGCCGAGGCAAAGCACTGGGGGAGTGCAGCGAAACAGCAAGGGAATGGAGTAGCAAGGTCCCCAGGGAATGCTGAAAGTGGACTTTGGGGCCAGGGCGTGGTGCCCCAACAGACTGGACTGGAAAACGCTCCTAAGGGCCAGCAAACGATCCCTGAACTAACTACAAGCTTTTCTCTTGTGAACGGTTTTGTTCTGTTCTTTGTCAGTTGTTTGTTTTTGTTGTTTTGTTGTCTGGTTGTATACTGTTGCTTTGTTTTCCTCTGTCTTGTTTTCATGCATGTTAGTGTCTCCACAGGTCTGTCTGAATAGGACAGGCTGGATGAACTATCTGGAGGAAAAACAATGGGACCGACAGTTCCGGGGGGACTTGGGGTGGGGGGGTAAGGAGGGTAAGGAAGTGGTGTTAACAAACCCAGGGACAAGGGAAAAACATGGGACCCCAAATGGTAGAGAAGGGGGAGTGGCAGGCCTGGTGGGAAATGATCAAGGGTAAGGTTGCTTAGAGAAGAGGTATACTCTAGCCCAGGTGGCGACGAAACATGGTAGTAGGGCAGGAGGAAAGTCAAGGGAGATGGAGGAAAGAGCTAGGAGTCAAAGGGCATTCATGGAGGTCTAGACAAAGACATGTACATGCAAATATATATAGGAGGATGGGGAAATAGATCTATGTATCTATATTTATAGGTCAAGTATTAAGGTGGCGGAAGGTCCTTGGGCCTCTACTCAAACACTCCCTCAATGCATGAATACCTTCTTTTATTAAATTGTAACTCTTATGATGCTCACTCTCCCGACACAACGGCTGGAGCCAAAGTGGGTGTACAAGTAAATGTGGTGAAGAAAGCTGATGGTGCCCGGCTATCAAAAGAGATAGTGACTGGGGTCTTAAAGGCTTGAAGATAAACAAGGGGCCATCTAGCTCAGAAGCAACAAAGTCCACATGGAAGAACACACCAGCCTGTGTGATCGAGTGGTCCTGAAGGGATCAGTTACCAGGCATCAAAGAACAAAAAATCATATCATTGACTGCACACCTCCATGATAGGATCGCTGAAGACAAATGGGTGTATAAGCAAATGTGGTGAAGAAAGCTGATGGCGCCCGGCTATCAAAAGAGATAGTGTCTGGGGTCTTAAAGGCTTGAGGGTGAACAAGCGGCCATCTAGCTCAGAAGCAAATAAGCCCACATGGAAGAAGCACACCGGCCAGTGCGATCACGAGGTGCCAAGGGACCAGGTATAAGGCATCATGCAAAAAAAAAAAAAGATATAAGTGTGTGTATGTATGTGTATATATGTGTATATGTATATATGCATATGTATATATATACCATAATAAATGAAGGGGGAAGTGCAGAGTGGAGACCAAAGACCCAAGTGCCGGCCAATGGAGATCCCCTCATAGAGGGGTTTAGGAGAGGAGATGGGTTAATTAGGGTGTGAGGTAGTATCGATGAAGAACACAGCTTTCCCCCAGATCCTAGATGCTTCCTCCCCCCAACTACCATGATCCGAATTCTACCTTGCAGGGCTGGATAGGACAGAGGCTGTACACTGGTACATATGAGGGCTGGAGGTACAGGGAATCCAGGGTGGATTATACCTTCAGGACCAAGGGTGAGTGGGACGATGCTGGGAGAGTGGAGGGTGAGTGGGTTGGAAGGGGGGAACTGATTACAAGGATCCGCATGTGACCTCTTCCCTGGGAGAGGGACAGCAGAGAGGGGGGGAAGGGAGATTCCGGATAGGGCAATATATGACAAAATAACAATGTATAAATTACCAAGGGCACATGGGGGAGGGGAGGATGGGGAGGGAGGGGAAATAAAAGGAGGACCTGATGCAAGAGGCTTAAGTGGAGAGCAAATACCTTGAGAATGATTGGGGCAGGGAATGTATGGATGTGCTTTATGCAATTGATGTATGTATATGAATGGCTTGTGATAAGAGTTGTATGAGTCCCTAATAAAATATAAAAAAAGAAAAGAGGAGAAAAAATGATTAGGGCAAAGACTGTACAGATGTGCTTTATACAACTGATGTATGTATATGTATGAACTGTGATAAGAATGGTATGAGCCCCAATAAATTGTTAAAAATATATATATATTAATTTAACTAAATTTAAATAATTAACAAAATATCAATTAGAGAGTAAAAAAATACATCCTGTAGAGAAAAATATCCAAATATAACGTAACACAAAATAGTACAACAAAGTTGGTACCAAATTTCATAGAAAACTCCATTTGCTTTTGATTCCATTTTTTTCCACAAACGTTTTTAAAAATCATTTTATTGGGGGCTCTTAGAGCTCGTATAGCATTCCATACATCAATTGTATCAAGCACATTTTTACATATGTTGCCATCATAATTTTCTAAATATTTACTCTCTCTACCCACAAACTTTTGGAATCTCCTTGTATATCAGCCATGAGGTTAACTCACCTATTTTAAAAAATTTATTTTGGCCACACAGCAGTTTGGCCACAAAACTATATGCTAGATGTAAAAGACACACCTAAAACAATGCTAAAAATAAAGGAGCAAACAAAGTATAAGAAAAAAAAAGAAAGCAAAAAATAGCAATCTTGAAATCAGAAAACAAACAACTCAACATAACAAAGACAATCTCTTATTAATGCTGAAACTTTCAAATCATCAGAAAAGAATACTTCAGAAAATCTATACATCAAATAGGAGAACAAACAGCTTTAAGTAGTAAGAATTGCAAGAAATGCAAAAGTAATATACAATCACATACTACTAATAATAAGAGACTTTAAAGTACCACTCTCAGCAAAGGTTCAAGTACACAATATTAAAGAATACAGAAGATTTTTTAAATTGAATGAATAAAGTAAATCCTATACATACAGATGAAACTTTATCTCTTTATAGTTAACATTTTTCTTCTCAAAATATCAGAGGAAATTAATTAAAATTGATCATATGAGGTATCAGTGAGTTCTCTCAATAAAAAATAACAAACGATGTACTCTAGCTAGAATAGTATGAAACTAAAATCATTAACAAAAACACACCAAACGCAAGACCCTCTACTTAAAAAATTTTTTTAAAACTTCCAGGCATCACAAACCACAAAGTGCAAATATTTCTAAGATAAAAAACCACTTAGGTTAAAAATGGGACTGAAGGTCAATAGGAAAAAGTGAATGAACAGAGAATTCACTGGAAAATAACCTAAATGTGATATGAAACATATGGAAATGTGTTCACATTTAATAATGAGATTATCATTTTTAACCTTCAAATTTGTAAAAATTAAAAGGCAAGACAAAAATTTTTATTTCTTTCTGTTGTCCACAAATCATCGATTCTGAACCAGCTCGCCTGCAACAATTGGAATCTACGGACCCTGAATGTACAGTGAAATAGTTTTTAAAAGCCCGCTCTCTGTCATAATAACACGGGTATTTCTAAGTGCCGTCTGTAGGTGAAAAGCCAACAGCCTTTTCTCCATGTCAAGTAGGCAGGCTCAAGGAAAACAGTGGATTTCACCACTGCATGTCATCTACGTAGACATTTCCAAACTGGATATTAGGAGTCTAACACCGCATAAGAACAAAAAAATAAAAACCTTTATGGTTTTAGCATAAACTTTTGACATTTGTCTTGTTTTGTTTTAAAATTTACTAACTCAGCTGGATAATATTCTGTAATGTAAAATTTAGATAGTCCCCGTTTAGGCATCAATGTGCCACCAAAGAAAAATAAGGAAAAGTGGTCATTCCCAAAGCCATAAGTTTAATAAACGAAAACTCAAACTCAACTGCAATCAAGTCAATTACGACTCACAGCAACCCTATAGAGCAGAGTACAACTACCCCTGTGGGTTTCCACAACTTTTTAAATCTTTACAAGAGAAGAGCCTCACCTTTCTCCCCAGGAGTGACCCATGGGCCCGAATTACTGACCTTGCAGTAATTATGTGACCTACCATGTCACCAGGGGCCCTTAAAAGTCGGATACAACACAGAAAAATAAGACCATCTCAAAAAAGACACTTATGTTTTCAAGAAGGTATACTGGGGCTTCAGAGACCAGATATACCACTTCATTTTCCAAAGAAGGGTTTGGGAACTACACAAAGTGCGGATCTAGGGAAGCTAAAATCACCGAGACAATTACTCACCACGTCAGGCCTAACACCAATCTCACCTCTGCTTCCAGGGACAATTACGTGCCCACCTTCACCAAGTTTAATTGAGAGGGTACCACATTCTTTATGAAGATAAATTATATTTCCATTAACTGCGCACAGTAGGCTATGCCATGTATTTTTCTACTGGTACTACTTTTTCCCTGGCATTTTCTTAAGTGTCCTTGGACAAATCTAACTGACCCAGTACACAAATTCCACCTCCACTTCAGCTGCCCAGACAAGTCGTTCACAAAGAGTTGGTACAATAAATTAATTTCAATCAAGCTTAAGAATAAAAGTGAACTACAAGAGCCAATTCAATTTAAAATTTAGAAAGTCAAAAGGATTTTTCAAAATGGGTCAGACTTTAAATACGCTTTTTAAAAGCAAATTGAAACACAAGTCATCAGACAAAGAATATACATCTATGCAAATCTCTCCGAAAGGCCCAGTGAAATGGAGCTGGAATGAGAGGAATATGTCAAAGGAATTATTTAGGATTAGTCTGTGATTACCAAGCAGTCATTTTTCTGTTTGGTCATTTTAAAGTATGCATTAATCACTGGTTTAATCTATACCTTCCGCATTATACAGATTAAATAATTTCCTCTCCAAGTTCTTATGCCAGATGTAATGATCTATAAACACAAGATAGGTGCTAAATAGCTTTTAATGGCAAAGTTTTGTGGGTTTTTTTAAAGTATATTGAATTTTACTGCGGCTGAAATGTGGGTGCCAGAAAACTAAGTTCTATTAATTAACAGGAAGGTGAAACAGAGAGAGAATGTGGCCCTCTCCCAGGAAGAAAGAGAGGAAGTTCCCAGAATCCTCATGAGAAGGTCATGCCCACAAGGAGCCATCAATCAGGCTGTGACCTGGTTGACAGGCTAGATTCCACCCCTTCACTCTTAATATCCTCAGATTCACATGACACGAGGTAACTACCCCAGAGTGGGATTAGGGATAGCACAGATCACTGTGAGGGAGAATGTTCAAATTATTTTTTCAGGTTTCCAAATTCATAGGACACTAGTGTTCCTTCCACTGCCAAAGATGATTTTAAAGGCTCCAGCAAAGAAGCTTGGAGAAAAAGAAATAAAATTATCATAGTGTCTATATTTTGTCACTATCTGTGGCAAATATGCCACAGTAATTTAAGATGTTAATAAAAGGGGAAACCGGGAGAAAGGACTAGATGGGGATTCCCGGGCTATCTGTGCAATTTTCCTGTAAACCTGGAACATTCTAGACTTTAAAAGAACACTGTCATCAAGTTGATTCTGACGCACGGCAACCCTACAGGGCAAATTAGGGCTTTACATCTTTCCTGGAGCAGCCAGCCTCACCTGCCTCCCAAAGAGCAGCGATGGTTTCAAAGTGCTGTCCTTGGCAATGAGCAGGCCAAATACACATTACGCCACGGAGGTTTCTGCATAACTGAAAATGAGCTGAAACATACGCTAACAACTATGAATGAATGAAAGTGCCTAGAACTGTGACCTGGAACCTAAGAAATAGGAGTTTAAGGGGAAATGGAAGCCATCAAAATTAAATGGAAAGCATAAAGATTGATATGCAAAGTTAAAACAAACTAGCATTGGTCATTTTAAATGACAGAATGTGGTTTAGTATGCCAGGTCTGACAGATTCAAGAAAGGTATGCATCAGGGTAGTATCCTATGATACAACTTTCTTACCTAATTTGTATGCCAAACAAATAACCAGAGAAAATGGATAATATGATTTTAAAGCATGCAGTACATCCCTTGTTCTGTTCATATAACTGCTTCTTCATGCACATATAACTTTTGCATGAACAAAATTTTAAGTGTTCTGGAATTCCATGTTTTCAATGTTATTCCTAGTGTGATATGATCCACACAGTTGAATGCCTCCTCATCATCAATAAAACAAAAGTAAACCTTGTTCTGATATTCCTTGCTCTGGGCCAAGATTCATCTGACATCAGAAAGGATATCCTTTGTAAATCAGGCTTGAATTTCTGGCAGTTCTCTATCATTGCACTGCTGCAACTGTTGTTGGATGATCTTCAGCAAAATTTTACATACATGTGTCAGCCATTATATTGTTTTTAAAAGTTCACATTTCATGGGGACACATTTCTTTAAAATGGGTACAAGTATGGATCTCTTCCAGTAAGTTAGCCAGGTAGCTGCCTTCCAAATTTATTGGAGATGAGTGAGTGCTTTCAGTGCTTCATCAGTTTGTTGAAGCATTTCACTTGGTGTTTTGCCAATTCCTAAAACCTCATTTTTGGATAACACTTTCAGAAGAGCTTGATTGAACTTCTTCCTTTGGCACCACTGGTTCTTGATCATATGCTCTCTCTTGCAATGGTTGACTGTCGACTAGTTCTTTTTGATATAGGGACTCAGTGTACTCCTTCCATCTTTTAAATTTTTTCTACCCATATACTCTTCTAATATTGCAACTCGAAGCTAAATTTTTCTTCAGTTCTTTCCGCTTGATACATGCTGAGTGTGTTCCTCCTTTTTGGTTTTAACCCTAGGTTGTTGCACATTTCTTTATAATACTTTATTTTGTCTTCTCAAGTTGACCTTGACATTTTATGTTTAGCTTTTTGACCTCATAATTTCTTCCTATTGCTTTAGCTCCTCTATGATCAGAAGAAAATTTCAGTCTGTCTGACATCCACTTTCATCTTTTCTTTTTGTTCTTTATAAACGATCACTTGCTTTGTTCATGCTTGATGTTCTTCATGCTCTCTCACAGTTCATCTGGTCCTTCTGTCACTAGTGTTCAATGAATCCAATCTATTCGGGAGATAATCTAGAAATTCAAGTGGGATATACTCAAGCTCCTATTTTGTCTCTCTTTTAGTGTTCTTCAATTTCAGCTTGAACTTACATATGAGCAATTGACTGTCTGATCTATAATCAGCTCCGGTCTTGTTTTGATTGCTGATACTGATTTTCACCATCGTCTCATTCCACAGATACAGTCAATTTGATTTCTTTGTCTCCATTTGGAGAAGTCCATGTATATAGCTGTCATTTATTTTGTTGAAAAAAGGGTATTTGCGGCAAAGAAGTTGTTCCTGCAAAAATCTATAATATGATACCGAGCTTCATTTCTGTCAGAAAGGCCACAGTTTCCAACTACTGTCCTTTCCTCTTTGTTTCAAAGTTTTAGATTCCAATCCCTAATAATTATCAATGCCTCATGATTGTGTGTTTGATGAAAAAGCCATCAATTTCAATGATGTTGGTAGAATTCAGTTTCTTCATTAATAGCTTAAGTTGTTGATTCATAAATCTGAATAATAGTTACATGGACTGGATCTCCTTATATATGTATAAATATTACACTATCACAGACAGCATTGTACTTGAATACAAATCCTGAAATGTCTTTTTGAGGAACGAGAAGCCACTCCTGTTGAATTTGTCATTCCCAACAGAGTAAACAATATAATTATCTGACTTTAAATGGCCAATAACCATTCCATTCAGCTCATATTGTTATGAGTCTCATCTCATTTTTGATGACTCCTCATTTATTAATAGATTTTTGCAGCTGTTGCCTCATTTTGAGTTGGGCCACATAACGAAGGGCCCAAAACCGTGACTCCACCTATCTCATTATTATGAATCTACTTTGGAAAGGCAGCTCTTCAAGGACCGTATTTTGATTGCCCTAAAACTTGAGGGGTTCAACTTCTTTTTCTTTTTTTTATATATATCATTTTATTAGGGGCTCATACAACTCTTACCACAATCCACACATACATCAATTGTGTAAAGCACATTTGTACATTCATTGCCCTCATTGTCCTCAAAACATTTGCTCTCCACTTAAGTCCCTGGCATCAGCTCCTCATTTTTCCCCTCCCTCCCTACCCCCCCTCCCTCATGAACCCTGGATAATTTATAAATTATTATTTTGGAATATCTTGCCCTGTCCGATGTCATCCTTCACCTGCTTTTCTGTTGTCCGTCCCCCAGGGAGGAAGTCACATGTAGATCCTTATAATCGGTTTCCCCTTTCCAACCCACCCTCCCAGGAGGGGCTCAACATCTGGCACTATAGCTGACACTGTACAGCTATTCATGAGGTTTCTAGTGTGTGATTTTGTTCCGCTGCTGTTCATAAAGTTTTCAGTAACTAGTTCCTCAGAAGTGGGCAGCCTATTTCTTCTTCATAGTCTGTTCTTACTCTGGAAGCTCAGCAGAAACCTGTTCATTTTGGGTGACCCTGCTGGTATCTGAAATAGCTTCCAGCATCGTAACAACAAGCAAGCCGCCATAGTGGGGAAAACTGATGTACAAGTGGTGACAGGGCTTCTTAGGGATAGAGACTTCCCTTTCTTAGCTCCCTATCACCTTCACTGACTGGTAGGTGAATAATTTCTATATCTCTATCTTTCCTTCTCACTAGGATGTGAAGAAAATAAACAGCAGTTGGTCAGAATTTTTTTTTCAAAACACACAAGTGTTTTCTTCATAGAAGAATTGGCCTCTCAAACACAAATAACTCAAAGTTTTCTAATTCAATTTCAGCCTCCACACAACACTGTGAAGTGGGTAACACCCTCATTCTCTAACAGAACAAAATGAGGTTGGTAAGACCGCACAGCTTGTTAAAAGTTGTTCCAAGTCTGTGTTCTGCCCACTGCATTAGAACATCTAAATGTTCTAATTGAGCTAAAAAATGAAACGGTTCAAAATTGCAACTGTTGTTATAATCTGACCAAATTGCCCCAAACTTTGTGAAAATGAAGTAAAACGCACGTGCAATTAACATATTTTCCTCACAAATATGTAGCAAAATGTGTTTTTCTTTGCTCACAGTCCTGTGAATGATAGCGCACGTCAGCTGCAGGTTCTGATACAAGAAAGACAGCAAACAGCCCCACTGATTACAGACTTGATACCTGCCCTCTCCTCTAATGTAGCATGTGAATTGTCTCAGCAGTATTTTCAGTGCCCCACAGAGTTTGATAGGTTGTATTTTTATATTTATTCAGGATGATATATTTCTTTTTAAAAAAATTCTCCCTGAGATTTGTTTTTTGACTTATGGACTATTATGAAGTATCTTGTTTGGTTCTCAAATGCTCGATTGTTCCTTCCTCTTACTGATTTCAAGCTCAATGCCATTCTGGCCAGAACACACATCATGAATGCCTTCAATGCTTTCAATGAGGTTTGTTTTCTGGTCCAGGAGAGAGTGTGTCTTGGAGTATGTTCCATGACCAGAGTAGTACTCCATTTTGCTTATTCATTCACTTGTCTAGGAAATTCTGTGTTTTTCCCCAGTTTAGGAGATTACGAACTGAGTCACGATAAACATCCATACCTAGGTTTTTGTGTGAACAAATTTTAATTCTTTTTCTAAATTAAAAGATCATTTTATTGGGGGGGGCTTACATCTCCTATAACCACTCATACATCAAATGTGTCAAATATATTTGTACATATGTTGCCATCATTATTTTCTGAACATTTACTTTCTATTGAGCTCTTGGTAAAAGCTCCTCTTTTACCCCATCCCTCCCTAATCCCCACCTTCACGACCCCTTGATAAATAATAATTTTCTTATCTTACACCTATCGCTGACTCCCTTCTCCCACAGTTTCACTGTCCAATCATTGTATAGGTTCTTCCTTCCCTCATGTTCCTGGTATCACTACACCCATTCCTGTTCCTGGATTCCATGAGCTCTTATCTCTTACCTGTAGCCTTACACATGCTCTGGTCCAGCACGTGGTGAAAGGCAGGACTGGGGTCATGATAGTGGGGGTGGGGTGGGGCAGAGGAATATTATGTTTCAGTGGTGCTATACTTCACCCTGGTGGACTCCTCCCTTCCTTCCGACCCTTCTGTGAGGGGATGTCCCATTGTCTACAAATGAGTTTGGGGTCTCTGTTCCAAGCCCCCTCATTCTCAACAATACATGTGATGCCTGTCAACCGAATCCCATCAACACTCCATGACTGCACAGGTTGTTGTGCTTCTTCTATGTGGGCTTGTTGCTTCTCTGCCAGATGGCTCTTGTTTAACTTCAAGCCTTTAAAACCCCAGATGCTATATCTTTTGATAGCCGAGCACCATCAGCTTTCTTCAGCACATTTGCTTGTGCGCCCATTTTCTCTTCAGTGATCATGTGGAGAGGGTGAGCATCACAGAATGCCAGTTTGTTAGGACCAAGTGTTCTTGCCTTGAGGGAAGGCATGAACACATGCCTAAGTCTGTCCACTACCTCAGTGTATTGCCCTATAATTCGATGTACATGGGCCAATACCTCTATTTTTATGAATTAATGTATTTACATATGTACACATCTATGCTTCTATCTCTATCCAGTGTTGCTTCCTAAATCAGAATTTTATTTTATAACAAATCCTGCTTAGAAGAGCTTCCCAAGAACACCCTGTATCCATATAGAAAGGCAAGCTATATTCAACAGCTCATCCAAGGACTGCCCTGCCACTAAGTGAATCCTGTATGAATTTAAGGGGCACGTCAGTTCCTTGAACAGTGATAGATACAGTCTGTAAAGTTAATGACCACAGCTCCATATAGCTGGCATACCCACTGCTTAGAACTTCTTGGTTCATAGTCAGAGAAACAAGAGGAATCATTTCTAAAAGGAACTATGTTTATATGACTTACCATAAGAACCCACAGCCTGTATGTCCCCTGAATGGAGTGAGAAAATTCAGTTACATTATTTATGTCCAACTAAAGCATTTCAACAAATATGAACTATTCAGATCACTTTGGAGGGAAGATTGGTTCATCTCAGAGCAATGAATTGACAGGTATATTATAGGGATACCAGACCCATGTAAATGGATTTCAGCTCCTAATTTCCACCGTTTTTACTGTCTTTAAACAACTGGGCCCTAAGTAAGATATTTCCTTTCATCATTTGGGAAGATACATGCTTTAAAGGGCGTAGTTAAATACAAGGTCTCCTAGGGCTCTCTGTGGGAATTCTGTTCCTGCGTTAGCTAATTGATATTGAATTAGTTTCGTCATTCCCCAGATTTCCTGGAGCTCACTACATGCCAATTAATAAAGTCACTGAGATTAGTGCTGCAGAGGGGTGGGATGGGGCTCCGCTGCCCAGACTACTTTCATCTCCTCCTGGTTGCCTGCCTGTTTCCCCACACACATGAAGGCTCAGTGCCAGTAAGGGTAATGAGAAGATATTTGAAATAATTCATGTTCTGAGGTGGAAAATGCCATAAAAATAATTAGTGGCTGAAAAGCAACTGGTGCCAGGCAGCTGAACAAAACATTGGCTATCTAAGGTGCTATACAAGGTGAGAAACTAGGGATTCAAATGCCCAAGTTCCTCTGGTTTAAATCTATGCTTCCTCAGGAATCGCCCCCCCATCCACCAAGCACACATAACCAAATCAAAAATCCAAACTCAGTGCCAGAGTCCACACTGACTCATGCTGAACATATCAACTGCACCGCCGCTGTAAGCTTGCGGCTGTAACTCTTTTTTTTTTTTTAATTTTAACAATTTATTAGGGGCTCATACAATTCTTATCACAGTTCATACATATACATACATCAATTGTATAAAGCACATCTGTACGGTCTTTGCCCTAATCATTTTTTTCTCCTCTTTTCTTTTTTTACATTTTATTAGGGACTCATACAACTCTTATCACCATCCATACATATACATACATCAATTGTATAAAGCACATCCATACATTCCCTGCCCCAATCATTCTCAAGGCATTTGCTCTCCAAACGGCTGTAACTCTTTATGGGAACAGAAAGCCCTGTCTTTTTCCGGAGGAGCTGCTGGTGGTTTTAAATTGCTGACCCTGCCTTTAGCAGTGCAACTCATAACCCCTATGCCACCCCGGTTTCTCCACACAGCGGGGAGCCGGGGGGAAAAGGCAACCAGACCCGTAGGTGTGGATCTGATTCTGCCCATGGTAACCCCACGGGTGACAGAGTAGACCTGTTCCCAAGGGTGCCATAGCTTTCATCTTGATGGAAGCGGGTTGCTGGGTCTCTTCAGCATCCCCGCTGGGCAGGGCTGAGCCACCTGCCATTGTTAGCAATGGATGCCAACCACTTCCATCACCCCGGGTCCTCTATCCACAGTGGACCTTCAATTTCAAACTCTTCCAAGTCCCTGTTAAAGCATACAGCCTTCCCAGATCACACGTCAGCCTCCAGGAGAAAACCTCAAGTTCAAAATGCTATCTATCAGAGAAGCGCTAGAGTTGCCTTTTTGGTGGGGAAAAAACAGTGTCATGACTGTAAACCTGTAAAACACATTTTTCAAAAGGGCATGATACAGGCACAGCCTGGGCATAGAAGTCTCACCCAATGTGACTCCAAGCCACTATTTCCTGGGATGAGTCGCGGGGTGCACGGCGCAGAGCAGGTTTCATCTGTGACCTCTGGCCTCCAATACTCCCAAATATTATGCCCAATGCTTCTGGGTGTTCTGTAATTCTGATCAATAGTTTGGCCTGCTCCCATTAACCCTGACACAGCATACAGGTCTATGTTTCAGCATTGTTCTTCTCCTAAGGGCTCATACATGTGCCAATGGAAGAAGAAAGTAGATTAATGTTTTGTCAAGCTCCGGCCTATACAAAGAAAATATCAAAAACGTCAATCACTCAAATCGAGGAAGTTCCATGAGGCTGTACACAACTGCATGAGAGATTAAAGTCCCGTGTGTGTAGAGGCAAAAAACAACAAAACACCCCATCCTGGTGTGACATCCTCTGTGTCGGGGAGAAAACTCATCCATTCTGCTGTCAATTTTGGAATTATGATCTCAAGCCATCTTTTGCCAGACCATTATAATAGATAAAACAGAGCGAAAGAGATCGCATTTCCTCTTCCGCTAGCTAAACAGGTCGGCAGTACCAGTGGGTGAAATACAACAGGCTAAGGCTTCATCTTCAGCGTTTCAGCCACTCTAAAGGAAGCCACAGTACTATGGGCAGGGGGCAGACAAGCACACATTGCCTTTACGAAAAAAGAAAGTAGATCAGACCCGCGGAGTAAGGTCCACAGAAATCTGATTCACCTTGAGGTTATGCAGGTAGATGTACATTCAATCACTAAAAAAAAAGGGCAGATGTCTACTTTTAAAAGAAATCCAAAGGGATAAAGGAACTAACATTTGTTGAGAATCTCCCACTTGCCAGCCTTATGCTAGACCCCAGCTCAAAACCCAGAGGGGGTGCTCTGTTTTAGTGAAGGACATCAAATTTCAAAGTGGTTACATAATACACCTACCAGGAGGCTCTACGTAGTATAAATCGTTAACCTGCTTGGCTTTTAAATGAATAGATGGAGGCTGAGTCCACCCATAGGAAAACTCAGAAAAAATATATATCTCTCTCAGAAGATACACATCTGAAAAACCAACCTTTAAAAACCCTGTGTGTCACCAGCCTGTGTGATCATGAGGTGTCGATGGGATCAGGTATCAGGTAGCAAAGACCCTGAACAAAATATTTTAGCAATGTGAATGAGGTGGAGGGCGGGGTAGAGACCTAATGCCCATCTGTAGACAATTGGACATCCCCTCACAGAGGGGTCACAAGGAAGAGACCAGCCAGGCAGAGTGCACTACAGCGCCTATGCAACACAGAACTTTCCTCTAGTTCTTTAATGCTTCCTCCCCCCACACTATCATCACACCAGGTCTCCCTTACAAATCTGGCTAGACCAGGGAATGTACACTAGCGTAGATAAGGACTCGCAACACAGGGAATCCAGGACAGATGATTCCTCAGGACAACAGAAAAGTGGGTAAAGAGGGACGTCGGACAGTGTAAGATATGACAAAATAATAATTTATAAATTATCAAGGGTTCATGAGGGAGAGGGGGGAGATGGGAGTAAGAACGAAAATCTGAGGAGCTGATACCAAGGGCTCAAGCAGAAAGAAAATGTTTTGAGAATGATGATGGCAACCAATGTACAAATATATGGATTGTGGTAAGAGTTGCACGAGCCCCCAATAAAATGGTTTAAAAAAAAATCCCTCAGAACCAATAATGAGAGAAGTGATACCCCAGGAGGATAGGGGAAGAAAGGGTAAAGGGAGAGAAGTCCATGTAAGACATGAAATAAATAATAATTTCTAATATATCAAGGGTTCATGAAGGTGTGGGAGGGAGGGGGAAAAAAGAAGAGCTGATGCCAAGGGCTCAAATAGAAAGGAAATGTCTTGAAAATGATGATGGCAACATATGTACAAATGTGCTTGACCCAAAGAATGGATGTATGGATTGTGATAAGAGCTGTAAGAGGCCCCAATAAAATGATTTTTTAAAAACAATCCTGTGTGTTTTATATTCTATACCACTGGCTAAATTAATGACACTTTCAAGAGAATTACTTAATGTCCCAGGAGGATGACATATTCTATCATAAAATGATGATGTCTCTAAAATGAACCAAAGACATATGTGTGTGTGTATATATATATATATATACACTTATATATATATATATATATATACACTTATATATATATATATATATACACACACACTTATATATATATATGAAATTGGTGCTCATACTTAATTCTAGCTACAATGTTAGAACAGTTGGTTCTTATGACATGGCCCTGCTCGATGCTCACCCACATGAAGAGATCACTGAACACATGGGTGCTATAACAGAATGTTGTGATGAAACCAGATGGTGCCCAGCAACAAGAAAGAATAATATCTGAGGTCTTAAGGTCTTGTCTTCAACAAGCAGCCATCTAAGTGAGGTATCAACTAAGTCCACATGGAAGAAGCACCCCAGTCTGTGTGATATAACGATTTTAAATAATAAAACCCAAATCCAAAGAAGATAATCATATCAGAGATTAAATTGTGAACACTGAGTTTGCAGAAGCCAAAATCCATTTGCAATTTCCTCACATGGATTAAGTCTCAGGTGAATCTTCTCTGACCATATTTGAGAGATGTGAACAATCTTGTTTTCATTCAGAGAGCATTATTAAATCAATTATGGCACATATAGTTAATTTAAAATGCAATATAGTCATTTGAACTCCTTATTGACCCAGTATAAAGTTGTTTCAGTTTTAATGCCTTCTGTTTTTTCTTTTCTTTTTTTTAACCCATTTTATTTTTTATTTTATTTTAATCATTTTATTGGGGGCTCATACAACTCTTATCACAATCCATACAGAAATCAAATGTGTAAAGCACATTTGTACATTCATTGCTCTCATGATTCTCAAAACGTTTGCTCTCTACTTAAACCCCTGGCATCAGCTCCTCATTTCTCCCTCTCCCTTCCCACTCCCTCATGAACCCTTGATCATTTATAAGTTATTATTTTGTCATATCTTACACTGTCTGACGTCTCTCTTCACCCACTTTTCTGTTGTCTGTCCCCCAGGGAGGAGGTTATATGTCTTCTTTTTTTTCTTGGAGGTTTTTCTCAGTTTTGTTTAGTCATTTTTGTTTGTTTTTTGTTGGTGGTGGTGGTTCTGATAGCTAAGGTTTATTGTGGTAACCTGGCCATAAATATATGTAGGATTAATTGAAGAGTGGTAAGATAAATGGCTCGGTGAGCCTCGCCTTTCTTGATCTCTGGTCTCTTGTCCTCTGATGGTCAGGCCAGTGTGCGGCTGCCTTAGCTAGTCCTTTGCCTCAGCTGGCAAAGCTCACTTCCTGCGAGACATTCCTGAGGAGAAGCCACATTACCTGATATAGCCCTGGGTGCTGGAGCAGCCCTGTGGAGACCCCTGCCAACGATGAGATGCTTACACACTCACTGATTCGGTTTTCCTCCTGCATCCAGCTTCATTGCGTGTGCTTTGTGAGATTGAGGAGGACTTTGTAAATCGGTATTGAACATATGGGCCAATGTGAGCTTTATGAACTTGGACAGCACTGGGTTGGGAAGCTTTCTTAATATATATATGAGTTTCTATGGATTTGTTTCTCTAGTCTACGCAGACTAACACAGTGGTGATGCTTGCTTTGTATGGTTTTCCTATGGTTGTGCTCTGTCTGTCTGAATCTCTGTATATGAAATCCAGCATAAGTAGCTCTATGGAAACAGTAACTTGATTGAGGCATGGCAGGGGAGGATTGCGGGGGAGGTGAGAATTGGAGCAGTAACAACAAGTATGAGGAAAAAAATGTTCTGAAATTGATTTTAGTGATGTTGCACAAATCTTCTTAATATGAATATATGATGTAAAGTATATGCCAATAAAACTATCAAAAGAAAGTTAACAGAAAAATAGATTTTAATTCTATTTTCCTAAAAACATTTTGAAAGCTCCATTCTATACCAATTTCGTGTTCTGAAGGACACTTTAATTGATACTTTAAATTGAAATTTCTAATCATTCATGCTATGTATAGAACTATGGTGGATTGTTTTAAACAAGTTAATTAATTTTGTTATTGTTGAGAATATACACAATAAGACAAAAGTCAATAACTTTTTTTTAAAAAGGAACAGATTGCAAACCCACAGGGGGCAGTTTTAAGCTACCATATAGAGTTAGTATGGGTCAGATTAATTTGATAGTAGTGAGTTTGGGGTTTTTTTTTTTGTTTCATATTTATCTTATTTATTTCCTCTTTTTCTTGACATCCAACTAAATCTCTTTGGAATTGCTTTAAGTTGCCACATTAGCCAGAGGCAAACAGGGTCGATGCAGATGTCCCCTGATGGGACATATCACCCTGAAAATCTGAGTTATTAGTCTGACTGCTAGTCACTATCTGATTAGTCAACTGAGACATCCTTATTGTTCTGACTGCTTATGCGTGGTCAGCAACTGTTACCTGTTATTACCCTGAAAGCTGAGATCTGTAAATCATCTGTATGTGACTTTCCAGGCTGTGAATTCCAAAATAAAAATATATGATCAATATGTATTCTGATTTCAAACAGTATTGAATAAAGGCAGATTGTGTGGCTGTCAGAATCCTTTTTAATGAAATTTTTCTCACTTAAAAAACAAACCTGTACAGTCCTACTCTATCACATATGGGCTTGTCGTGAGTCAGAATCTACTCATGGCTACTAGTTTAACGTCCCCAGAGAGGGAGTGCCTGAGCCAGGATTGGACTATCCTATCACCAGCTCACAAATTCGTGTTTTTTTCCAGAAGATTTCATACCATTGCTTCCTGAAAGTACACATAAGTACACAAGGCAAATAGGTGGACTCTGAGCCAGCAATCCAACAGGTTCAATGCTTTAATAAACCTGGAAGATTGAAAAACATGCATTGGCTATTTTATTTCATTGTGATGCCCAAATTAAAGCTAGACACTAGTAAACCAGCTCACTGATTTACTAAGGGATACCTGAAACATGACATGACATCCACAGAACAAAAAGAAAGGGTTATCAGAACTCATGGGACATTCTTAGTGTCCTATGGCTAAGCCTGGCTATCCAAGAGCAGATAACAGCAAGAGCTCCTAGAACCCAAATTGAAAGCAGACTCACCACAGTCCTCATGAAGGAAAGTTCTGGTGTGCTATAGCAGCATCCTGGGCTGGTCGTGGATTCAGATCCTGTGAGAGCCATGTAACAATACAGCGCTGTTCCTCCGCTGCTACACATGAATTTATTTGGGTTGTTTAATGCTCACATTTACATGTCATTCTCTGCCTTCCTATAGCTCCTATAGTTCACTTAACCCGAAATTTGTGACACTCTATGTAACCATTTATGACTCTCTATGTAGCCATTAACCGTATCTACAACATGGCAATGTGATCCAACAGAAGTAGTATCAAAGTGCAACTTAAGCGGAGAGAGATGGCAAGAGACTTAAGAAAAGGCCACTGTAGACTTGGCCTGGCAGTTACCCACACAGAGACCAAAACTCTCCTCAGACACCGACTTCGGGTTTCATAATCTAGTCTAGGGGCCAAGCAAATCTCCTAAGAATATGAAAAGGCTTTTTAAAGTTCGTGGGGAAATGGAATTGAAGTTTAATGCGGTTTTTCCATGAACTTTTTAGAAGCCATCTTGGACACAAAATTGTGCATATGTATCTGTGTATTTTCGGGAAGAGTCTAACAATCTTATCAGACTCTTTCAAATGATAAAGGATAAAAGGTTGGGTGGGAATCCTTGCTATGATGACACGACAGAAGCAGAGAAAAAAATGACCTAAAGTCTCTCAGCAATGCAGTATGGTATTTAAGTGAGAACTTTATGTAAATTTCAACTTCATTTTTGTATTAATAAATGTTTACAATTTTGGAGTCAGAAGAAAGATATCAGGAAGAAGGTTCTACCTTGAAGGCAACATACTGGCATGGAGCAATGACCTAACAGAGGACAATGAGGTCAGGCTCAAGCCGAGCGATGTTGACCTCCTCCCCAGAAGAATGTAATACAGAAGACAGCACTGAAAATAGCCCTGGGAGAGTGGAGAGTCTGTCCAGAGCACCCTGGTGTAAACCAAAAGCAAGAGAAGGAGGGAAGGAGGGAGAGAGAGAAAAGGAGAACCCTCATCATAGCCCACCAGGCCTGAGGGACGACGACATCCATGCAATGCACAGAGAGGGCTGTAGGGCCGGCCCCACCATGCAACAGGACACTCCCTCACTGACCCATAGTGCTATGGGGGACAGCACTGGAGACACAGTGTGGAAAGTGTGCCTAGTCTGCCCCAGGCACAGTGGGGTGAAACATGAAGGGAGTGCAACAGGGCAACAAGGGAAGCAAAGTAACCAAGTCCCCAAGAAATTCTGAAAATAGACTTCTGACTCAGGGGACAGGGCTTGGACCCTCATCAGACCCAATTGGAAAACACTCATAAGGGTCAGCAGACATACCTGGAACTACCTATCATTTTTGTTTTGTTTTTTCTTTCATCCTATGTCTATCTCTATAAGATAAGCAGGAAAAACAATCCCTAGGAGAAAACAACAGCACCAGTGGTCCCAGGGAGCATGGGGTGGACTGAGTGGGGAGAGGGGGCAACAACAAACTCAGGGATAAGGGAACTGGAGATCTAAAATTGATGACAAAGAGGGTGTATAATGCCTGATGGGGTTTGATCGAGTGCAATGTGTCTGAGAGGGATTACTGAAAGCCTTGTGGAGGGTAGCATGATAGTGGGACAGGAGGAAGGTGAAAAGAAACAGAGTCAAAAGCTATTTATAGAGGTATAGCTATAGGCATGTATATCTGCAAATAAATTAATTTATATTGCAAGGGATAGAGGCCAAAGTAGTATATTTATATGTTAAGTATTAACATAGCAGACAGACTTTCGGCCTCTATTCAAGGCCTCCTGTAGCACAAGAACACTTTGTTCTAATAACCTGGCACACTTTGATACTCACCTTCCCGACACGATCGCTGAAGACAAAGCAATTGCATAAGCAAATGTGGTGAAGAAAGTAGATGATGCCCGGCTATCAAAAGATATAGCGTCTGGAGTCTTAAAAGCTTGAAGTTAAGCAAGCAGCATCTAGCAGGGAAGCAAATAAGCAACATGGAAGAAGCACAGCAGCCTGTGTGACCATGAGGTGTCATGAGGTATCAAAGGGATCAGGTTTCAGGTATTAAAAGATCCAAAACAAAGAATTATTTCAATGTGAAAGGGAGTGGAGACCCAAAGCCCATCTGTAGACAATTGGACAACACACAGAAGGGTTACAAGGAAGGAACAATTCAACCAGGGTGCAGTATAGCACCAAACAAACAGACAACATTCCTCTAGTTCCTGGATGCTTCCTCCCTCCCCCCACGGACCCCCGGCCCACTACCATGACTCAGTTCTACCTTACAAATCCAGCTAGACTGGAGTGCACACATTGGTACAGATAAGAGCTTCTGACATGTGGAATTCAGGACAGATGAAACCCTCAGGCACAGTAGTGGGAGTGGTGATATCATGAGTGTAAAGGGCTGGTGGGGACAGGAGGAGGAGAAAGGGTGAACCCATCACAAGGTTGAATATATAACTCACCCCCTCAGGAGGACGAATTAAATATGGGTAAAGGAAGACGACAGTCAAAGACACGAAATACTAATAATAATATATCATTGATCAAGAATTCACGAGGGAGCGTGGGAGAGGGACAGCAAAAAAGAGGAGCTGATACCAAGGGCTCAAGTAGAAAGAAAATGTTTTAGAAATGTTGATGGCAACATATGTACAAGTGTGCTTAATACAACTGAATGGTGGATTGTTATAAGATTTATAAGACAGCCCCCCCCCGCCAAATAAAATAATTAATAAAAAGAAAGAAAGAAAGTTCCAGGGTAAAGTGACACATCATTCTATTAAATGACAGCAGCGTGATCTTTCTCATGAGTAGATTCAGGTATCTGGTCCCGCAACTGACCAACCTGGTTGCGAGCTGATCTGAGGCTAGATAGTAAGGAGAACTCCCTCTCAACTACTGCCCAGCCGCACCAACCAAGCTAAAAATGTGAGCTAATGTGCTGCATGCCTGTGGGTAGCAAGCATTCAGCGATCTGCACAAGGCAAAGAGCAAAATATCACTGTGAAAGTATTTTTGTTATTTCACACATCACTGTGGAAAATACAAAAAAAATACTGTTACTGTAATTATGTGGATTCCTAATGAGGCCTTCTTGGCCTCCAATAGCAAATGCAGAATGGAAGTGATAACAATTTTCCTGAGCTCTTGAAGGTGTTAGAGGGAAGGAATAATCATCTGTTCCACTGTGTGGCTGCTATTAGTGATTCAGGAGCATGATATATTGCTCTACAGAAAACCCTCTAAGTTTCACACACTCTATGTCCCGAGATACCGAGAACCAATAACCAGAGAGCTGCTCCAGCACTTAAACTTTCTTACTTTAGAACGAAAATTGTTAGTTCTTTGCCTTAACATGACTTTCTCTAGCAAGTGACTGGGTGAATCATGGCCTATTTCCCTAAGGTCCTAGGTTCTCCAAAAATGAAGCAAGATTAATTTTCCAGTTATTGTATTGCCTCTCAAACAGAACACAGAAAATTCACTGTCATAGAGTCAATTCCGACTCATATCTACCGTATAGAACAAACTAGACCCGCCCTTCCAGTTCAGAAACCTCAGAACTGGTTGGATTGAAACAGAGTGGCGATACCAGGAGGATAGAGGGACGGTGGGGTAAAAAGGGGAAACTGATTACAGGGATCTACGTAGAACCTCTTCACTGTGGGAAGGACAACAGCAATGTGGGTGAAGGGAGACGGCGTACAGTGTGAGATATGACAAAATAATAATTTATAAATTATCAAGGGTTCATGAGGAAGGGGGGGAACAGGGAGGGAGGGAAGAAATATGAGGAGCTGATGCCAGGGGCTTAAGTGGAGAACAAATGTTTTGAGAATGATGAGGGCAACGATTGGACAAATGTGCTTTACACAACTGATGTATATATGGATTGTGATAAGAGTTGTATGAGCCCCTAATAAAATGCTTTAAAAAGAAAAAAATGTCCAACCAGATTCCTTTCCTCTCAAATCTAAACAGTGATCTGAGGGACTTAAAAAAATAATAGTGAAAGAGGAGTAAAAGTAAAACTGAAATGGACTTGGAATCTTTAGTGACAAACGAGTTCATCTCAAACGAACAGACGAAAATGAGATCTCTCTGTTGGTTCTGTAAGCAAGGAACTCCTTCTTCTAGCGTCCCGGAGTTTGAATCAAGTCCCTGGCACAAGGACAAACCACACAGGCAGCGGCATGAGGCCTCTGCAGCCCCTTCCTTCTCCCTTTTAGGACAGTTTCATTGTACAATGCCACAGGCAAGTCATCAGTTTTCCAGCAAATCCCTGACTTTGATGTGCAGTAAATTCCATGGATCCACCCAGTGAGCCACACGGGGCTGTCTCTTCTTCAGGTACTCTACAGCAGCCCTAGGAGTGAGGGGAAAGGCTGTGCCTCTCTCATTCCTCAGACTTCCCTTTACTTCTTCCTAAGGAGGCCTGGTGGCATAGTAAGTGTTGGGCAGTGATCCACAAGGTCATTCACTACCACCAGCAGCTCCTCAGGAGAAAGACTGGGCTTTCTAGTTCTGTAAACAGTTACAGTCGTGGAAACCCACAGGGGTCACTCGATGGCAATGAGTTTTTTCCTAACCTATCCCACATCATTCCAGTCCTCTGTATTGGGGTGGATAGGCCTTTATGTCAAGTCTTCCCCGCTAAATAATGACCTTGGGGCTTCCATCTGTAATTGGACTCAGACTAATATGAAGGGGTTTCAAAAGTTCATGGAAGAATTTAATTAAAACAATGTAATTAGTCCACGAACTTTAAAACGTTTACTGGTATACCTGCTCCTCTGGAAGGGTAAATCGAGGATGAGAAAATGCTTCTTCTTTTTTTAAGTCCAAACACAAGCAGATGAACTCTCAGGTAGATACCATCTTGAAGTAAACAGACCAGGACAAGAGAGACATCTGCATGCCACCTTTACAGAGGATGCTGGGCAGGATCCTGAGTTAACAGACTACCTGCCACCCCATAGAGCTGCAAACCAACTGGAAAATAGATACCCACAATTGAATAGTTCAAGGCAGTGAGTCCATTGAGACAAATGAGGGCAGAAGTAACAAATGCCTCTGTCAGTGACAACCTCTCAGGCCAGAAGGTTAATTGTGTCTACAACATTGGAGCAAGAACTAATGATCTGTAAAAGCCCCAAGCCACAGAAAAGTTCCCACATTTAACAGTTCTCCCACGTCCCTTTGTGTCCTCCATTGATGGGGTCTTTCCCTAATCCAATAAACCATGAACTCCTGGGTGGAACCAGATGCCTTTTGCTTCACTGCGAAGCAACATCACTACATAAACATTTGCACAGTAAAAAGGAATTGAAAAGAGAAAAGCTAATTCAATTTAAGTGTGTCTTTGAGGAGTCCTTTCTAAAAGATTTAAAAGAAGAGATTAGGACAACATGGTGATCATGGTTTATCAGAGCTAAATAAAAATGCCTTCAATCAAGCCCCTCAACAGGAGGCTCTTCAGGAAACCCAATAACCACAAGGTGCAGAATAAAGGCTTTGTCATTCACTGAAAGGCAAGAACAGTGATTTGGGGCAGAAAGCAGGAATAAAGCCACTCTCCACAAGAGTCACAGTGGGGACAAGTGGAAGAAGCAGACCAAGAACAGGATGGTTCTAATTGACCATCTGCAAAGTGGGAGAGAATATCAAAGGGAGCAAGAGTGTACTTTTCTAATGATAAATGAATGAGCTTTTCGGACAAAGATGAACCATCAAGGGTGCCAAACGAATAATTCTAAAGCAAAGATACTGGTTCCACTAGATTGTCTCAGGACACTCAAGGAGTCCAACTGAAGGAAGGAGCCCTTAACCACACTCATCGAATAAAAGGTGGAATGACTACAATTACTTTTTACAGAGGAATGGAAGATAAAAACTTGCCACAGATATGTTGGGGGAGTACCAGTTAGTTTATGGGGTGCGGTCAAGATTATACAAAACATTTACTTCTCGGTTCACCTTAATTCATCTCATTATGTGCTCGGGAATTATATGTTACACTCGTATACTATATATATAACATCTTTGTATCATAACCATGTCTTCATTTATTAAGATCGACAGCTTTAAACTTCCAGTGTGAGCAGACTCTTTAAAGCTTCTGAGGACTAAGAAAAGGAGGAGATGTTTTATCTTTCCAAGGATAGGTATGAAACACTATCACCATCACTCCATAAAACAACAAACACTTTAACAACAAAGAAAGTTGCAAGGGTATCAACAAAGCAGAGACTTTTAAAGAAAATACGTACACCTTTACAAAACATGGCACATTGCAGTTATAACTTAAATTTCCCAGTAAGATCAATGAAAACTGCACAATAGACCAGAAGTAGCTAAAGAGCCAGTTGAAGGTTGAGAATGGTTAGCAAAAGAGTCTAAGTCGCCAAGGACAGATGCACGTTCCAGGGGCAAATTCCAAAAACCTCACTGCCATCAAGTCCACGCTGACTCATAGAAACCTCCTGTGGGTTTTCAAGGCTGTAAATGTTTAGGGGAGTAGAAAGTTCAGTCTTTCTCACGAGGAGGTGCTGGTGGTTTCAAACTGCCAGCCATGATGATCGCAGACCAATGCATAACAACTACAACACCACAGTTCCTAGTCTATGAATGATTATGGAAAACACAGAAGGTACTATTTTTCTTTCAATAATTAAGGCAACAGGAAGGAAAGAAGACTTATCATAAATTACTTGAGTATAAGCCGATTCGAATATCAGCTGAGGCATATAATTTTACCACAAAAACTGCATTAAAAAAGTGCTGAAACCCTCGGCTTATACACGAGTATCTGCGGTCTATGGGAAATTCAGAAGGAAGCATTGTTGGCACAGGTAGGTGTAGGTGCAGGTGAAGTAAAGAACCTGAGTGAACCTGGCCCAGGAGCCTAAAGCAGCACAGGCTCTGGGCTAGGACTGAAGGCTAAGCTGCAGGACATGTCTAGCACACACTCAGTACACTCACCGACACATGGGCAGGCACCAGCTCAGCCATATGACAAGGGACCTACAGGAAAGGACAGTTTATTTGAGTCCAAGTAAGTGTTTTTCATCAATCTTTTAGAATCAGACGGAAAAGACAAAGAATTTGTAGGAGCTCCCTCTGGTGGGTCTGCCAAGTATATAAAATCTGCCATGTTTTGCCAAGTAAGTATCTTCATAAATAACCTGTAAAAGATATGCTTAGAAACTATATTGAGTGGTTTTTAAACCTTTTAGTCCCAACTTCCTACTCTGATCTTTAAAAGTATAATGTGTGCATCATTTGCAAAGAATGATATGATTTCTGACCCCATCTGTGTTAGGCAGGGTTCTCTAGAGAAAGAAGATCAGGACACTTAAGATTTTATTTATTTATTTGTGTGTGTGTGTGTGTGTGTGTGTATACAGCAAAAAGGAACGTAACAGCTAATTAGTCCACACAGCACTAGAGAGGGTTCTATTCAACGCACTTCAGTGGAACAGCTAATAAACTGGGAGCCTTTCAACTCACACGTGCTGCTGGGTCCAAGGTCAAGGAAGCTGACAGCAGAGTGCTCCCTAGAACAAGGCAAGCAGAGTCTGCCCACAAGCAACAAGCAGCAGGGTCGGTCAACTACAGTCAGTAGCTTGGGAGCTTAGCCAAGCAGGCCTGGATGGGATGTCCATGGCAAGGAGACAGAATTCACCAGCCTCAAGCTCAAGAGATGTACAATGTATGCACCGGCAGCATGGCGAAGCAGGTCTCGAAGGAGCCTCAAGCTCTAGCAACAAGATCCACTGGCTGGCCTGGCCCACAGGTGGTGTAGCTCACAGAATGAGGCAGAGGACTTAGCTACAGCAGCTGTAGGAACACTCCAGCACACTCGGATCACCAGAGAGCCAGAGCTTGGGGAGGGCCTTGCAGAGCCATTTATCTCTTTGCCCCCCAATCAAACTGCAGCCTGATTAATTCCACAGGTAGTCTTATTGGCCAAGTTGGCACAATAAACCTAACAATCACACCGTCTCTTCTCTTTCCAACACAGAGGGCATCACTGTACTGATTTGTGACTTTAACATTGGCAATTTTGTTTCTTTGTTTCCCATGTCTACCTGTTTATTTCTTTAACCAAAAGAATAATTGTATGTGTGTCCATGGGAGGCAGGGGTGTTAGGTGTGTATGGGTGGGGTACCTAGGTAGTGTAGAGAATGTGCTTGGCTGCTAATGCTAACCCAGAAATTAGAGGTTCATGTCCACCCGCCAAGCCTCAGGAGATAGATGATGATCTAGCAACTTCCGAAGGAAGGCAGCCACTGAATTCCCTATGGAGCACCGTTCTACTTTGATGCCTGGGGATTAAAAGGGGTCCCGTTAACGCGTGCGCGCGTGTGTCTAGAAAAGAGAAACAAAGCACAAGGGAGTCTATGAAAGCATGCTGTGGTGGGTATGTGTTGAATATTTATTTTAAAAACATCACTGGCCATTTATTTCCTCCCTTTAACACTGTTTTTAAACCTTATCCATGTTGACAGAGGCCCCTTCTTTATTGTAATGCAATCAAATAGTCAAAGTATAAATAAAGCCTATTTTACTTCTCTACTCTCTCTCTCTCATCAATCAATCCATTTTATTGCATCAAAGAATCACAGGCATCTGGAAGGAAGGAACAATCGCAGATCTGACTCCTCAGCCTGTCGAGCTATCCCTTTTGCAGAATCATAGACTCCATCCGGAGTTTTCCAGCTATCCCTAACTGCCATGGCTTGCTGAGACAACGCAGCTGGATCGATCTCACCTGAGCAGCACTTACTGTGTCTTTTCTACAAATTATGTTCATGTTACACTTTTCTGGACAACATCTCAGCTTCAAACCCAAACTCACATTATTTTCATAAATTACATTGTTAAATTTTTTGTTACTAATATTAATTGATACTAAAAAGACATAGTTGAACTACGAAATAAGCAGACCTAACTGTCTAAGGGAACCCTGGTAGAATAGGTGGGCTACTAACTTCGAGGTCAGCAGTTTGAAACCACCAGCTGCACCACAGGAGAAAGATTGGGGATTTTTCTACTCCTATAAAGACTTAAATACTTAGAAACCCATAGGGGAAAGTCCTATACTGTCCTATAGGTTTGCTATGAGTCGGCATCGACACAATGGCAGGGTCTTTGGTTTAGGTTTTTTGGATTCGATGGAAGTTCAATGTGGCTTCCTCTAAGAATTAACTCATCTGTCTGAACTTGAAACATAAACCCTCTATGTATTGGGTTCAACAAGAGAACCATTCTCCTAAATAAAGCCATTGATCAGGAAGTGAACATACATAAATCTCATCTTTTATCAGAAACCCAGTGCAACACCTTTGATATGTTCTGAACTAAATTACTGACAATTCGGACCATAGCCAGTTCCTTTTCCTTTCTAACTAAAAGCTTAGCAATTCAAACCCATCAGCAGCTCCTCAGGAGAAAGATGATATTATCTTATCTCAGGAAAATTTACAGCCTCAGAAACCCATAGGGGCTGGTCTACCTTATTCCATAAGGTGATCACGAGTCAAAATTGATTTGGTGAATGACAAGAATCATTTTTAATAGTTTATAATATTAAAGTACAGCATTTACTTCATAAATAATGTATAACATATACTCATATACAAAGTGTAGCACACACTTCATGTATAATGCAATTTATTAATTCAATCATGTTAAGATTTGTCCAATCGTTCACCACTATCAATTTCAGAATATTTTCTTCTCATACCCATTGTTGTTAGCTACCCATTTTCCCCATACTCCCCTGCCATGCATGTAAGCAGGGCCTCTAATCAATTCAGTTACTGTCTCTACAGATCTAACTATCATGGATTTCATACATGGAAAATCATATAAAACACAAACAGAAAGCAAACCAACAAAAGCCAAGAATGACTGAACAAAATCTAGAAAAGCAGAAAATATTACTAACTGAAATAATGTTCATATGTGTCGAAAGGAACATCAAATGATAAGTTACTATGTATTGACCTATCTACATCTGCCAAAATGGACATTACAATGCTCCCTGTCTGATAGCAAGGCCGTTCACATCCTTGGGCTATGTGCAAAGGGAATTCACTGGAGGCTTAATTTATGCTGGGCTTCCACTGTCATCCAGAGCCTTCTGTGAGATGTGAGAATCTTCATGAGAGTGGATCACTTGAGGGGTCATTTATTCTTGTTGGTCACAGTGAATTTTTCGCAAAATGCAGTTTCGCTCAAACCTTGTTAAATGTGAGGACCGGTTTAAGAAAATAGTGTGTGTATGCTAAATGTTGTTTCCTGCTCAGGAAAAATGCCACAGAACCTGTTGTGATTGAACACAGCTTACAAGGAGAGTGCTCGTGCTATGGGAAAAACTCAAGTGTAAGAGTGGTTTTCTCGTTTTAAAAAAGGTGAAATGCTGACGGATGCTCATTCTGGACATATGTCAACTTTCTGAACAGATGAAAATGCCGACTTGTAGTGCACCAGGTCAATCTGTTAATCAAGCTTTCTATTTAGAGGTTATAAGATTGCATAACAGTATGTGACAAAAAAGGCCTGGTTGTCCCACCATGACAATGTACCTGCTCACGCAGCCATCTCAGTGCACCAGTTTGTGGCAAAAAACAACATGCCTCACTTGCCCCATTTACCTACTCACCTGATCACACTCCGTGTGACTTCTTTTTCTTTCTGTGAATTAAGAAGGACATAAACAGACAGCAATTTGATGACATGGAAGAAAAAAATGAGGAAGGTATTGTCAGCCATCCAAAAAAATGAGTTTGAAAACTGCTTCCAAGAATGGAATCACAGATTTGGCAAATGTATTAAGTGTAATAGAGAATACTTTGAAGGTGATAGGGTTGCTTTGTAAAAAAAAAAATTCAATACATAGCTTTGAAAAAAATGTATATAGTAATTCACTATTAATGATGTTCACTGTGAATATTTGACAGATGTCGTTTACAAAGTTAGGAAAGTTTCCTTTCTGAATCACTAAATATCATCAAATGCTTTTAATGTCATGAAACATTAAATATCATCAAATGCTTTTCCTACATCTATTAAGATGATGACATGCCTTTTCTCCTTGAATCAGTTAAGATTGTATAAATCATCAAGTCGATTCTGAATCTTAGTTTTCCTATATAGAAAGCTGTATAGAGGGTTTCTTGGGCTATAATTGTTATGGGAGCAAAAAGTCTCATCTTTCTCCTAAGAAACAACTGATGGGTATGAACTGCCAACCTTGTGATTAGTAGTCCAGCAGTTAGTATACCACAACATAAACAATTCCACCACAGGACACCTATAATAAAATGTAATACGTATATAGTAATAAGGCCATAGAACAGGATATTTAAAGGAACTAAATGGGCTAATACTGAATAATTCTAACAAAAGAATGATCCATATTCCTGAGAGTGAACCTTTTAAAATTCTCTTTTTTTTAAAACTGGACATTAAGATATCTTGCCCTATAAATTCAGAAAAGCCTACTTTAGAAAAAAGAATGACACCCAGGCCACTGTATTTGTTTTCTCTGTAGTAGAACGTGGGGAGATTCAAAACTACACAAACACCTCTCTTCTACCTTTATAGAACAATGCTGCGTGCGTTTAGCTTCTTAAAATTTAACTCTTTTTAAAATTTAACTCTTAATTCATTAAGTCTCATGGTAGTTGCTGTCCCTTTAATAAATCCATTTAACCCGAACAAAAAGTATCCCTTGGCTACATTCCAAAAGTTTTTTTCCAAAATAATTATTTGATCATTTGGATTAAGTGGGGTCCAGCAAGCTTCTGCAGGATAAAGTAATTCTTGTTCTCCACCATTTACACAATGGGCTGTGGTCCACAGTCGGCAATTTGAAACTACCAGCCACTCCACGGGAGAAAGGCAGAGCTTTCTACTGCCCCAAAGAATTGCAGTCTCAGAGACTCACAGGGCCGGTTCTACACTGTTGTACAGGGTTGCTTTGAGTTGGCTTCGACTCAATGGCAGTGAGTTAGAGTGAGACATACCAGTTTTGAAGCAAATGTGTTCCTTGCTGCTAAGTTACAGGTAATTTGTGGCTTATTTTATTTATTTATTTATTTATTTATTTATTTTTCAAGAAGTCAATTTAAACAATTTATTTTATTTTTTCTCTTAAACTTATGGATTGTGTATTCCACCATGAGTTGTGTATTCCCAAATTTCTAAGAATATTAAAGTTTTCATTATCTCTCATTACTTTCTAAGTAAATAGCAATGTAGTTAGGCATTACTGACACTCAATTTTTGACATTTTCTTAGCCTTCAACTGTGAACAAGTATTTTATTTTTAAGTTCCACATGACTTAAAAATAAAAAGGTATAACACAAACTCTTGATATAGAATGAACACATAAACATAGGTTAATGTTTATGTGCATGTATATAGGTAGCTCTGCCACTGACATATGTATTTATACAAAAGATACACAAACATATGTGTCAGTTTACTATACATGTGTCTGTGTATATATACATATATCACAATAAGTCAAAAAGCCTTGCTACAAAATAATAGAAACCTATTTAACAAAATTAGCAAAATATGGAGCTATAGTTTCTTCCACATATCCTCCACCTATATACTTCTGAAGGTAGTGTTTCCATCTCTTCAACCCATCTAGAAAGAATTCTGCACTGTTTGATTCATGCCATGCACAAATGAAGTGCTAGGATCCTCCAGGGATTTCAAATGTGTTGCTCCAACACGTTCTTTGAGTTTAGAGACAAAAGAAAGTCTAAAAGGGCAAGATACTGACCTGCAGGGTGAATAGTGTAAGATTTTCCAAGGAAATTCTCATAGAATAGTCCTTGTCAACCTTAAATGAATGACAAGTCATTGATATCCTGGGGACAAAATTCCTAGACACAATGTTCCTGGTATTTTTCTTCGTTTTCAAGGTGTCCTGGGGATACTCTGGGATAAATGCAAGGTCATTGGTTCAAACCCACTAACACTCCTGGAGAGAACATACAGGCTCTCTATTCCATAAAAGATTGACAGCCACAGAAACTCTATAAAAGGTAACTATAAATAGGAATCAAGTTCATAAGAGTGGGCTTGAATTGGGGGCGGGGGGCAGTGGGGAGTGTTGGAATGTTTCAATTTTTTAAACTTCTGCCCAATAAGCCCCTTTAATCATCTTTTGTTTGAGGGGAAAAAAAAACCTATCAATATTATCCATTTAGAATATAAAATTTTACCAGAGATACAATAGTTTCTACAAGGAAAACTAAAAAACACTCTTTCAAGAAACCAAAACAAACATACGCAAATGGAACAAGCTACCATGTTGCTGGATATGCACACAAAACATTATGAAAAAAATCAGTATTATACAAAATACAAATTCAATGTAATTCTGATGTACATCCAACCATAATTCTTCACAGAAATGGAAAAATTAACCACCAACTTTATATGGAAAGGAAAGAAACCTAGGATAAATAAAACACTATTAAAATGAAAAACAAAGTAGTAGGCTTTTTAACTCCCAGGCTTTAAAACTTATTATATAGCCATGTAATCAAAACAGCTTGGTACTGGTTCAACAGCAGATATTGAAGACCAATAGATTAGAACTGAGAACCCAGAAATACAACCAAGCACCTTTTGGCACGTAATCTTTGACAAAACACATGAAATGGGGAAGAGATGGTCTTCTCAACTAATGGTATTAAAAAAATTGGACCTTCATCTGCAAAAGAATGCAACAAAACCCACACCTCATATTATGTACAAAAACTAACTCAAGATGGATGAAAGACCTAAATATAAACCACACAATTATAAAGGCCATCGATGAAAAACTAGAGGAAAATGAACGGAACCTAATACAAAGCATAAACAAACAACCAAACACGCTAAAAAAACACCCACAGTACATAAGATAAAGCAAAGAACTGGGACATCTTAAAAGTACGATTTATAAACATCAAAAGACTTCATCAAAAGAGTCAGCAGAGAACCCACAGATTGATATAGATATTCAATAATAATATATCAGATAAAGGACTAATCTCGAAAAATCTATAGGAAACTACAACATCTTAGCAAGAAAATTACAAATAACCAATCCAAAAATGAGTATGAGTATGAATAGACCATTTACCAATGATATGTAGGTGTCCAACAGCCTCATGAAGAAATGTTTGAATTCATTAGTAATAAGAGAAATACAAATTAAAATAATAATATATCACCTCACACCAATACTTTTAGCAAAATCCAATGAAGCAAAAACAATAATTGCTGGCGAGGATGTAGAGATAGGAGGATGTAGAGAGATAGGAACGCTTTTACAGTACGAGTGGGACTGTAGATTTGTAGAACCACCATGGAAATCAGTGTGCCACTTCCTAAGAAATACCTGCAAACACAAGTACCTGATGGTAGCTCTCTCTACTGGGGATGGTCCCTAAAGAAATCAAGAACACGAGCAGACACATGGACACCTATGGTTATTGTGGTAGTTTCCATAGTAGCACAAACATGCTGTTGTTATAGTTGTTAGGTGCCATCAAGTTTGTGCTGGGCCATAGCGACATTACGCACAACAGAATGAAATACTGCCCCTGTCCTGGACCATCATCACCACTGTGCCTATACCTGGGCCCATTGTTGCAGCAATGGTGTCAGTTCATCTCCACAAGGACTTTCCTCATTGTCCCGGCCCCTCTATTTTACCAAACATGTTCTTCTCCAGGGACTGATCTATCCTGACAACATGTGCAAAATAAGCATGACAAATTGTTGTCGTCTGTGCCTCTTACGAACACTTTGGCTGTACTTCTTCCAAAACAGATTGATTTGTCTGTTTAGCAGTGTCTATGGTAATTTCCATATTCTCCAGCACCACAATGCAAATGCATTGGTTCTTCTTTGGTATCCTTCACTCCGAGTCCAACTTTCACACGTATAAGAAGCAGTGGGAAATATCATGGCTTGCGTAAAGCATACCTCAGTCTGCAAAATAACAACCTTATCTTCTGATAAAGAGGTTTTGTGCAGCAGACTTACCTACGACAACTCGTTTTACTGATCTCTTCACTGCAGCTTCCATGAGAGTTGACTCTAGATCTGGATCAGAGAAAAACAAAAATCTTTGACAACCTCAGCGCTTTCTCCATTCATCACAAGTTACTTGCTGGTCCAATTGTGAGGATGTTGTTCTTCTTGACATTTACATACTGAAGACTGAAATCCTTGCTCTTCACCAACAGGTGCTTCAAGTCCTCCTTGCTTTCAGCAAACGGGGTTGTGTCATCTCCATATCACAGGTTGTCAATAAGCCTTCCTCAAATTCTGATGCCACATTCTTCCTCATAGAAGCCACCTTCTCTATTTGTTGGGCATACAGACTGAATACATATAATGAGGATACAACTTTGTGACACACCTTTCCTGATTTTATAACCATTCAATGTTCCCTTGTTCTGTTTGAATAACTAGCTCTTGATCCATGGACATGTTCCACGTGAGGAAAAGCAAGTGTTCTGGAACCACCATTATTTCTCAGGGTTATCCAAAGTGTATTGCCGTCAACACAATCAAATGCCTTTGCATAGTAAATAAAATATAAGTAACCAGCTTTCTTGTATTCCCTACTTTCAGCCAAGATCCATCTAATATCACCAATGAGATCCCTTGTCCCATGTCCTCTTCTGAATCTGGCGTGATCCATTGGTAGCTCCCTATCAGTGTACCCCTGCCACGTTATTGTTGGATGATCTTCAATAAAATGTACTGGTATGTGATATCAGTGGTATTATTCTGAAATTTGTGCATTCTCCTGGGTCACGTCTCTTAGGATGGGAGCAAAAAGGGATCGTTTCCAATGAGTTAGTCAAAGAGCTGTCTTCCAAATTCCCAGGCATAAACAAGTAAGTGCTTCCAGTGCTTCAGCAGTATGCTGAAATATTTTAATTGGTATTCCATCAATTCCTGGAGCTTTGTTTAAGGAAAATGCGTCCACTGTAGCTTGAAGGTCTTGCTTCAGCAACATTGGTCCTTGCTCATGCCTCTTGAAACAGTGGCATGCAGATTAGTTCTTTGGCGCAGTGACTGTGTTCTTGGCATCCTCTTGTGATGCTTCCTGCGTCACTCAATGTTTTGCCCATCGAATCTTTCAATATTGCACCTCTGGGCTTGAATTTTCTTCTCGAGTTCTTTCCGTTTAAGATATGCTGAATGTGCTCTTCCCTTTTGTTTTACACATTTCGTTAAAATATGTGGCTTTGTCTTAAAGCTGCCCTCTGAAATCAGCTCTTTGGCTTCATCATTGCTTCCATTTGCCTCAGCTACTCTACAATTAAGAGCAAGTTTCAGAGTCTCTTGTGATGTCCACATTGATCTTTTCTTTCCTGACTGTTTAATTACCTTATACTTTCTTCAAGCATGATGTTCTGGACATCATCCCACAACTCATCAATTCTTCTGTCATTAGTGTTCAATGAGTCAAATGTGTTCTTGAGATGTTCTCAACGTTCAGGTGGGATAGATGCAAAGTCGCATTTTGGCTCTATTGGATCTGTTTTCATATTCGTCAGCTGCAACCTGAACTTACATGTGAGAAATTGATAACTGGTTCCAGAGTCAGCCCCAAGACTGCTATAGCTACTGATCTTGACGTTCTCCATCATCTCTTCCCACAGATGTAATCAATTTTATTTCTGTGTATTCCATCCGAAGAAGTCCATGTATATAGCCACCTTCTGTGCTGTTTAGGGGAGGGATGGAGATTGACGAGGGAGAGAAAATGGATGGGGTGGGGAGAAAAAGAAGCAAATATATGGAGGATTTAACAGGATACTACTGTTGGTTTGATTTCTTCAGATGGGTGGTGTAAATATATACTGTGTGTTCCTTAAACAACAAACAAAAAATCCCTTCAGATTCCTTACCCCTCAAGCTAAAAAAGTGGTTGAAGAAAAAGAATACAATGAACAGTGACCACTCTTTTAAGTTGACTTTTCTATCTGTAATTGATGAAACCTACCAGATAGCTGTGAAGCCATTGTTTGGACTTTTTATTTTTAGAGGTATCCTGTATATTATGGAGAGAACTTGTCTGTAGCCATCCACCAATCACATGGACATGTTAAACTACATTTTTTTGGTAATAAGTCCATGCATGTATGAACAGGCATGTGGGTAGGTGTGTGTGTGTGAGTACTCCATTTAAAAAAGTAAATAGCAATTAAGTTTAATATTTTTTAATTGACTGCTTAATTTATAGGGTTATTTTTTCTTTTTTAATCTATTGACTTTTGATAGAGAACATTTAAAATCTACTACTATGGTTACAGGTTTGTAAAACATACTTTGTAATTTTTCACATTAGATTTCTAGATTAAAGTTATAGTGTTGGGAATAAATAGATAAGTCATAAAGCATTGATGTATTTTCCTTTTTTATACCTATATATCATTTTTGCTACAAATTGTAGTTTATCTAATATTAATATTACTTCATAAGCGCTCCTTCATAAGCATTTTTCCTGCCCTTCATTTACAACTGGTGTGGTTTTGTGTCAGGTTACCAAATTGAAAATGGCCAGTCTGATCAGCTACGCCTTTCCTTGATAAGTTTAAGCCATTTAAAACTGTGAATACCAATATATTTGGAGTACACTCTGAGTTTCCATTAATGGTGATATCGAAGAATATGAAAAGTATCAAGGACTGTCAAAAGAACAAACAAATTTGTTTTGGAAGAAGCACAGCCAAAATGCCCTAAGAGGCAAGGATGGGTGAAACTTCATCTCAAATACTTTGCACATGTTGTCAGAAAGAACCAGTCCCTAGAGAAAGACATCACGCTTGGTAGAGGGGCAGCAAAAAAGAGGGTTGACACAGTGGCTGCATTGATGGGCTCAAACGTAAGAACAACTGTGAGGGTGGCATTAGATACACAGTCACTGTAATTCAAAACTGACTTGAAGGCAGCTGACAATACGAACATGGTTGCTGTCGTTGTTGAGTGCCTCCATGCCATTCCAATTCATAGTCAGAACAGAGTAGACCTTCCCCCTGAGGTGTCCTGGGCTGAGATCTCTGCGGGAGCATATTGCCAGGTCTTTCTCCCTGGAGCCCCCATCCGTTGGGTCAGCGGCCTAGGCTTCACCAGTGCTCCTCTGAAAGTGTGACTGTAATTGCTGCTCAAGTACTATGCGTAGAGGAAACAGCTGGAGAAAAATATTTCTTGACAGTTTGGATTCAATCAGATGTAGTATTAACACTTTATTTAAGGCTAAAAGTTCCCAGAACAGCCGCTCCTTTGCCCCCTCCCCCAGCCTTGGAATTCAGGCAGGTCCTACTTACTAAAGCAGCCCTTTATGGGACTTGGAAAATCAGCATAATATAGTAGAATGGACAAGGGACTCAGAAAACTGAGCTCAAGTCTTAGCTCTGATGGGCAGCCTGGACAAATCACTTAACTTTTGGGGACCTCGGAGTCCTCAAGGATGAAGTAGACTAATCTGCCTTGCAAGCTGTCTGTTAAAATAACTATATGATATGATGAACATAGAATCATTTTTGTAAAACTATAAGATCATGTATATATGTTTACATGTGTGTATGTATGCATATATACACACATATGTAACCACTTGTGCATGTAAATTTTTTAATTATAAGACACAATATGCAATATTATCAAACTAGATGACCCATAGTAGCTAACAGCCAAATAAAACTGGACCTGAAAGAGAGTATGTGATCAGCACTGCTCCCCATCCGCTTCTGGGGCAGACTTGTCCTTTCCTCCATTAAAATTGTACCGTATGTCACGCAGACACCATCACTACATCCATGATAGTCAGGCTTACAAATTGGTGAGTGTGCTTATTTTTTATTTCTTTAATGAGGTACGCTGGGCTGAGCACCTGTCAACAGTTGTGACCTGGATATCTTACCACTGCTCCTTGTGTGCATTAATCTCAAGTGGCAAGCCAGCACTGGTCATAGTTGCCAGACTTTGACTTATTTTAGTGCATTTCCTTCCAATTATCTAATATATCCATATCCTTGTCAGTATTCCTAAGTTAGAAAGTTGTCAGCTACTTCAAGTAATAAAAATGCTCATCTAAGTTCCTTTGAGGTCAAGTTTGGATGTCCACTCTGTGTAAGGCTAACACACTCTTGTATTATAACAGACCCATAGAATCATGCAAGGTCCTGGGCACACAGAAGGAAGGGGATGAGATGACAGTCTTGTTGAGCTATCTCTCATGATATGACTTGTTTAATAAAACAAAGCCATGGTTACTAGTATTAACCTATTTGATTTCATATTATAATCTAGTAAGCTTGTGTTTACAGAAAATTCTGTGATGATTATTATTCTTTTTGTTCCATTGCATATATTCATGCCTGGCTACAGGTGCTTGGAAACAGAGTCATTTTTAGTATTTCTTGTAGTTAGTTTAATCCTGTTTATTTCTAACATCAAAATAGAGAGAGTTTAAAAGTATATGAATGCAGTACAAATTTCACAGGCTTTTAGGAAAGAGACTAGAGTTGTTGGAGATTTTCATCATTTGCTCCCCAAAAGCCCCAATATCTTAGAACAACATCCAATAGATGTGAAAAGCTGGGTGATTTTGAGAATGGTCAGAAGATGAGATTTCCTGTCCATATTTATCCTTTAGGAATGGTAGCAATTACGAAAGCCTCATACATTAAAAAGCCCGGCAGGAGAGGATAAGGAAAGAGTGTGGGAAGAACAAAATTTACCCTGATCTCACACCCTTTCTGCTGTATTAGAAATTCCCTCCACTCTGAAGCCTGGCATCACTATTAACAGGCTACTTGAACAAAATACCAACCATCATCCAACAACTGTGACTCAGAGCGACTCCTGGGTGTCAGAGTAGAACTCGACTCCACAGGGTTTTCAGAACCATGACTTTTCAGAAGTGGATCTTCAGGCCTTTCTTAAGAACTGAGATGTTTCTGGGCGGATCCACGCCTCTGACCTTTCAGGTAGTAGCTAAGAGCTTTCTCATTCGTGCCATACAAAGAGTCCTGTCTTCCTTGAGGTCTGGGATAACAGAAACATGGGTGAAGGGAGACATCAGAGATTGTACGATACGAAAACAATCATAATTGATCATTTATCAAAGGTTCACGAGGGTCGGAGGCAGGCACAGAGGGCAAAAAGAAGAGCTGATGCCAAGAGCTAAAGTAGAAAGAAAACGCTTGGAAAATAATGATGGCAACATATGTACAAATGTGCTTGACACAATTGATGTATGGATCATTATAAGAGGTGGAAGAGCCCCGATAAAATGATTTATATAGAAAAATTTTTTTACAATCCCTGAAGCCCACACAAGAAGTTCTACTCTGCTGTAGCGGGTGGCTATGAGTCGGCATCAACTCACTGGCAGGGAGTTTGATTTTTTGGGGGGAGGGGTCATCTGTGAGATGTTTGCAAGCCAGGGGTTAAGTGTAATAAGAGACAGGTTAAGGACAGGCCAGTGAAAACAAAAACCTACTTCGTAAAAACTTCTGTAGTTATTAACTCAACAAATCAATAAAAAATTATCAAGGCTTGACCTATATAAAGGATTTCATAAGTACCACCCACCCACTGCTGTTGAGTAGAATCTAACTCACAGCAACCCGATACAGGGTTTCCAAAGCTGCATCGTTATGGGAAGAGGTGGACTCATTTGTTTCCTTAGGAGCAGCTGGTGGGTTTGAACTGCCAACTTTGAGGTTAGCGGTCCAAAGTTTACCCAGAAGCACCACCAGGGTTTCCATTCATTAAGTACTACTGATACTAAAGCAATGTATGCTAACGATGGTTATCTTGGCTTCCTTAGAATAAACCTTAGTCGCCTCACCAAGAAATGTTCCCACCATCCTTCCCCCATAGCAGAGGCCCCAAACTCACTTCGTGCTTGGAGAAGAGCCTGACAGCCTCCAGCTGGTGGAATACAGGGTAATGCTGGGCATCGATCTGGTCGCGCCGGTAGACATCACCCACCACGAGAAAGGCATCCAGCCCCGAATGCATCAGGTCCCACTGGTGTGCCGACGTGTGTGCCCGCAGCATGTGCGTCTGGTTCAGGTAGTAGTTATCCCCCTTGTTTCTGCTGGGGTGGTCAGCCGCAATGAGCAGGCTGTCAAAGTTCTGCCAGGTTGTGACCACTGGAGAAAGGTTATCGTACACTGAGAACAGTGGGGTCCCAGAGCGGCCCACATACTGCCTGTAGAAGTGCTCCTTCACCCTCTCCTTGATCAACCATAGTGGGTGATACTGCTGGTTGTGGAGATTCCTGCCAACCTTGGAGAGGATCTTCCTGGTGAGGTTGCTGTGGTTGTCCTGTGGGTAGGATCGGCCTAGTAGCTCCATCATGCCATCTGCAGCTCCACAGGGCTGACGCTCTGAAGCATCAGGCCTCTTGCCCAAGGCCTGGTACTGATGGCCTCTGGAGAAACTGCTGACCGTCCGCACCAGGTATGCACGTGCACAGGCTACCCTCTGGAGACCTGAGCACACCATTGTGAACACTCCTCGTAGACCCTAGAAAAGACCACAAACAGACAGCACAAGCGTTACCTTGTGGGACTACGTAAACCTGCCCTGAATGCCTCCCACCTTCTTTCCATGGTCCTTTGCCACACAGAATAGTCTTCTTGTAGTAAATCCCCTTTGCCACTTTAAGCCATGTTCTGAAGTCCTCATATGAGAAAAACATTTAGATGTGACAGTTTCTTTTACTTTCTGAAAAGTAAACCAGGCTCAATGCCACTGAGTTGATTCTGACCCACAGCAACCAACAGAGGGTTTCCCTAGCTTTATATCTTTACAGGAGCCTCATCTTTCTCCTGAGGAACAGCTGGTGAGTTTGAACTGCCAGCCTTGAGATAAGCAACCCAATGACTAGTCCACAGTGCCACCAGTATTCCATTCCACAAATTAAAAGGGGCTTCAAAACGTTTGTAGAAAATTGTTATTACAAGATAATGGAATTTTCCCGGAAGCTATTTTTGAAGCCCTTTTGTACTCTACAACCCCCCAAAAATAAAAATATAAGAGGCAGCACCTAAATTAAAGTAGGACTTGAGAATGCCCGAGTGAATTTTTCATAAATTAAAGGAAGCATATGATCTCATATATGCCTCTGGAATCTAGTAGAAAAAATGAAATTGACCAAGCACACATCTGCCTTTCATCCTCATAATTGCAAAGTTCAACTTACCTTCTGTAAAACAAGACTTCTGGATTATTTTACTATATGATGACATAGCCAGTATTATTTTTCAATTTATTTCAATATTTTGAATGACATATGCATGTCTTTGGTGTCCATTTCTATTTAATAATTTTCAAAATAGACAATGCATAAAATGATAGACTGTATGTACCACACAAGTATTTAAATCATTGATACCATAAACCTTTTCCATTCTTATATCTAGTCACATCATTTATACCATGCCATTACAAGCAGCCTATCAATTATGCTTTTGTTTCTAAAAATAGTTTCATTGGCATATAATTCACATATCATGTATTTCTACAGTTCAGTCATATTAAAGAGTTGTATAATCATCACTATAATCCATTCTATACATTTTCTTCTTTCTCATACTATTTATTAACTCCCTATTTCCCCCAACTTCCTTTACCATACCACCAATATGCCATTAGTCCAGTTTCTGTCTCTATAGATTTATCTATCCTGAATTTATTTACTGGAAAATATACACACAAAAGAAGAAAAGAGCAATAATAAAAATTTTTAAAGGCCAACAACAATAACAAATACACCAGAGAAAGAACCGCAAATCGAGAAAAAAGCAAGAAATATTATAAACTAGAACAAATTCAAAATAAGTCCAAAGGGAGCTCAAATGACATTTTTACCTAACTACACCAGCTATACTCTAGTTTACAATACTGTGTCTGATAGCAAATCGATTCACATCCCTCAACTATGGTCAGAGGTATGTAGGGCCCCATATATGGACCTTTCTAATGGATTTGGACTCCCAGTGTCATCCATATCCTTCTGCAAACAGGGTGTTCAGAGGTTAAGCTCTGATGCCTTTCCCTCCTTCAGATCTGGATTGTATTCCTTATCATCCTTGGATCACACAGGTTGGTGTGCTTCTTCTGGGGAGAGTTAGTTGATGCCTCACTTACATGGCTCCTGTTTGAAAACAATCTTTTAAGAGCACAGACATTATTATTTTTTCATAGCTAAACACTATCTGCTTTCTTAACCATGCTTTGCTGTGGCACCTGTATCTTCAGTGATCTCTTTATAGGGTGAGCAACCAGCAGGGGCATGTCCTAAGAACTACTTGTTCGTAGATGGCGTAAGAATTAAGTGTGAACTCCAAATCCATTCACCTATCTATGATATATATATATATATATATAGTACACTTTAGAGGCTTCATTACCATTTGATGACAGAGAACATTATCAATCATTCTCCTGGGGCATAAAGTAATTCTATTGATAGTGTTATTAATTTATCCAATGTACAGAATTTAATACACTGTAGAGAAAAGGAAATAATACTAGTATGGATTAGATTCAAACCTCATTCCTTGAGTGATTTATCTGTACAAATTAAACACTTAAATGACTGAGTACTATTTACAACGATAACGAGGATTTGGGATTGGGTTTACTTTTATTTGTTTGCTCTTTTGTTTTGTAAAAACTAAAGTTTCCACCCAGAGTAATCCTCCAACTATTCAGTTAGGTGACATGCACTTAACCACTTACACAACCCAGGGACCCTGAGAACAGAGGGCTGACTCACATATTTTAAATTAATAAATGAAAAGACTAGGATGGAAGAAAAAAAATCATCAAACTTAACAGCTGAAGGTGGCATCAGATGTGACCTAGCAGAAGCCCGTCATCACAAAGGTGCGGTAATAGAGTCCCAAAGCAGAGCTAGAGGCACAGTGAAGAGCTCAGGAGCACACATATAGCAATCTCTCCATGAACCAAGAAGCCAGGTTTCAGTTCACTCCAGGAGCTCCCCAGTAAGCTCTATGATAGTGAGAACCTAAGTCCATACATAATTAACTACGAATTGAAATCACCCAAATCCATCTTCTGAAACAATCTTTTACCTAACAGGCAAATAAATTCATGATTATTATAATTTATTGCCCATGTACTCTTATATCTACTACTACATGTAATGATGCATAACTTGATAACCCTCCCCACCACCACCCAAAAAACAACAAACAAATCTCGTTGCCATCAATTCAATTCTAACTCATAGAGACCGTACATAGAGGTTTCGAGTCTGTAAATCTCAGGGATAAAGTGCTTGAACCACTGACCCTGTGGTTAGCAGTCTATTGCTTACCAGATAGTGTCAACAGGAAATCATATTGCCTCCAGTAACTACCAAACACATTAGTATGTACCTCAGAAATGTAACTGAAACTATCTATTCTCCGTGCTTCATTTTGTTATGTGAGGGTGCCTGCATAGAAGTCCGCATATCATCCTTTTCTGAGTCTAGTATAATGTGAGAAGTTTTCAAAGGTGTGTACACACGATGTCTCTGAATTTATTCATTTATGGTGCTATTTTGTCAGAGATGTTCTGAAAAGTGTTGCTGGCTGAGCTTGAACTGAAATATGTCTTCCATCTACAGTGCTCAGTGATTTGTCACTGCGGTGGATATGAATATGTATATGCAGTCTCTGGCATCTGAACACAAAATCCTATTCTGAGGCTACTCGCTCCCCAGTTCTACCAGACACAAAAAAGCATCTCTTCCTTTCAAAGAACAATTTTTTTATACCAAGTTCAGAATTGTTCTGGGAAAGATGTTTTAATGCACTTTTCAGGATTGGCTAGGTACCTCCTCAATTTCCAGCATCTGGATACTTTTAGATTCTCGCGGGACCATTTGTTCTTCTACTAGTCCACAGCCCCAGCTTGACAAAGAAAGGTTAGGGTTATCTTTGTTTTCAGATCTTTGATCTACCTGTTTGGGTCTGCACATGTTACCCAACCACTCAAGACAATTCCTTGCCCTTTCCACTATCTTCTCTTGCTGAGATTAATGATTAAGACTGCTGTCCTAATCCACTTGAGAATGGGCTTCAAAGAAACACTTCATCTGGGAGATATAGGAGATGCAGCAAGACAGCATTACCAGGGACAGCCATGCTTCCCCTGGCAAGTGGCCCTTCATAGCATACGGTCAACAGCCACATGAGGTGGGTTACTCTCACCACTTATAGACAAGGAAGTCTGGAAAAACTCAGTGGTTCTCAACCTTCCTCACGCCGCGATCCTTTAATACAGTTCCTTGTGTGTGGTGACCCTAAACCATAAAATTATTTTTGTTGCTACTTCATAACTGTAATTTTGCTATTGTTATGAATCATAATGTAAATATCTGATATGTAGGATGTATTTTCATTGTTAGAACTAGAACATAATTAAAGCACAGTGATTAATCACAAAAATAATATGTAATCATATATTGTGAAGTATTTGCTTCTAATGACAAATAAATGAAATTTTGTCTTGAAGCATGGAGTAGCATGAGTAACAGTCTTCACTCCGGGTACTCATATGTGGGCATATCTACATATGGGCGGACTTGCCTGGAGACGAACAGATGAATGGTGTCTTGGTTCCTAAGACCATGGAAATATGCGTTTTCCGATGATCTCTGGTGACCCCTGTGAAAGAGTTGTTCGGACCCCCAAGGGGTTGGGGCCCACAGGTTGAGAAACCACTGTTACAACCTGAATAAGCCTAAGACCAGCAATTGGAGCTCCTTAATAACACTTTCTCTGACAAAGTTCAGAACTCTATAAACAACAGAAGTAACTGGCGGTCAAGAGACTCAAGACTGTTAAATTCAAACTATCTCTTCAATCACCACCCTTATTGTTACTGTGGTTTCCCCTCAGAGATCCCACGTGCAGAGTAGACCTAGTCCATAGGGTTTGGTGGGATGTAATATTTTTAAGCGCTAATAACCTGTGAAGAAGCCCTAGTAGTACTGCAGGTTAATTATTGGGCTGCTGCTATAAGGTTAGCAGTTCAAACCCACCATTCACTGCATGGGACAAAGATGAGGCTGGTCTATAAAGAATGAGCCTCTGAAACTCTGTAGACTCCCTACGACTCTAAATCAATGTGATAGCAATTAGTTTTTCTGGAATATTCACAGATGCAGACTTCCAGGTCTTCCTCTAGTGGAGGCTGAATGGGTTCGAACAGACCTTTCAGTTAGCAGCAAAACATCTAACACTGCACTAGAGGGCTTCTTTCACCTCTGTATACATCTGAGTAACAGGTTGGATACACTGATACCTTTTAAGTATATAAATTAGTGAATAAACAAACTGAAATAAAACACTTAACAGAATACAGAAATGAAACCATTATTTAACTCGGGGCCCAATGGCCACATCTGCCTATGGTCTATTTTAGTAAACATACTGTTGTTGAGGCATTAACCCATTGGTTTACATAATCTTTGTAGTGATTTTTTCCTAAAAAGGTACAGCTGAGTAGCTACACAAAGGCCCTATGGCCAATGAATTTAAAATATTTACTATCTTGCCCTTTACAGAAAAGCTGTGCTAACCCCTGTGTTAGCTCAATTCGGTGAAAGGTCTTTCATACTCTTCAAAAATAGAGAGAATATTCCTAGATACAAATACATGTAGACAGCTGACTCACTCATCAAAAGTAACCAAAAGCACGCATGTAGGTACTGAATATGCTGACATGCCACCAAGCCAACTCTGACTCATAGCAACCCAATAGGACAGACTAGAACTTCCCCTTTGGGTTTCCGCGTGAAAATTGGGGTGCAAAAAGCCTAACATCTCCCTCAGAGTGGCTAGTGGGTGTGAGCTGCTGACTTTCTGGTTAGCACTCCAAAACATAACCCATTACCCTACCGGAGCTCTGAAATATGCTAATGTTGATCTAGAAAAGACTGCGCACAACCATGAGTAGACGCAATGTCGTGCCACCAGGGAAGAGGTCGGGATGTGCAGACATTGATGACTATTTGGTCATAAAATGGCCATTTGGGCCCTGGGCACACACAGTGGTTGTGTGCACGGTTGCTAACCACAAAGTTAGCATATCAAAACCACCAGCAGCAATGTCAGAGGAAAAATGGGTGGTCTGTTTCCATACAGATTACCACCATGTAATGCAGTTCTACTCTGACATCAGGGTCGCTGAGGGAGATATCACCTGAATAAGTAACCCAACAACATTCTTGGACAGTGTTTGACCATTTTGGCTTCATACTCCTTATCTATAAAATAGATAGCATAATAAAAAATAGATAGCATAATAATCATAGAAAAGATAAAGCTAGATCCCATTCATAAAACACTTAACTCATTACCTAGTATGTAAATGATGAGGTGAGTTGAAATGAGTTCAAAACCACCAGATATGTCTGGAGACCACGTAACAGAAAACAATGATGCCACTCACAGAGACTAGAAACACCAGGGGAACATTTTCACTTTTCCATATGAGTTTCCTGTGTGTGTCTGTGGCTAAAGGAAGAAAGGAAGAGGATGTAAAGGGGAAAACAATAAAATGGCCAAATGCCACAAACAGGTTAGGTAGGGTGCACAAGACAACTATCAACAGGGCAACTTCGAAGGCTGGATAAAGGCAGAAGTCAGATCATAACAGGGAAAGAAGTTAATGACACACGTGTAAGCAAATATAATACATATATTAACTTTTAAGATAGATGGAGTTCTCAATATACGACCCCAATCTCTCTAAGAAAACTTAAAGATTTGTTGAAGTATCAACAACATTCTGTACTTTCTCAACATCCCCCAAGTAAATGTGATTATTTTTTCAAAGTTGGATGCGATCGTTGAGAATGACGGGGTAAGTATATTAGCTATTAGACCAGGGGAGGGACCTATATATAAAATGAAGAAACATGCATTTGAGAGTTATTTGTTGAAAATAAAGCTTAAGAGAAATATCAGAAATTTGAAAAGAAAAAAAGAAGCTGATGTTAGAAATGCATAGGAGACACAGGATGATTGACGTGGTTTCTGAGCTTATGCATAAACCAGAAAATCAATCTATTAAATGGTGCTCTGTTATCAAGAAAACACCCAACAGCAAAGAGCAGTCACTAGAAGATGGTCACTAGATGATAGATACAAGGCATAGTTTGTTTGTTTTAATCTGACATAATTGGGAGTTGTGAAAAAGAAGTCCCCAACCAAGGACTATTGGGATCTGATGGCTGTCAGAGAAATATATTGTTCCAAACTCACCTTATTACTACATAATTTATCTTTCCTTCTGGTGCACCCTGATTTTCAGTCAATTTAGAGGATTACATGTTGGGCTGCTAAGACCGTGGTCAGCAATTCAAAACCACCAGCTGCTCCTTGGGAGAAAGAGGAGACTTTCTACCCCTATAAAAACCGCTTTATTTCTAGTCACTTGGAACTTCTAGGTCTTCCTATCAGGATACTAGGTTCATCTTTATATCAAACTAAGTCTCAGAAAGTCCATATTTCCTAGAAAAACAAGTTGTCAAGTTGGAACTGTCTTCCAGATCATATTAGTATAATTAACATTTAAAAAATAATCAAAGTGACATAAGTTCTTTACATCTTGTAAAATAAATTCACATGTATTTCCATAGCATGGCCTCAATTATTAATCCCGATCTGCATTTGAAAAACATGGATTCACAGTTGGCATCAGAGTTCCTGGAGAAAAAATGAGCAAAGATAGTCTCCAAATCCTTCCTCCTTATTAAAAAAATCACAGATTGCTTCTATTCTGCTCTAAGCTCCCAATATAGTTTTAGAAAGGTACAAAAGCAAAGATATAAATACGACTCCATAATCACGGGAAAAGATATTTTAATCCTATAAAATGAGGGTAAAAATGCAATTTAGGAATCATGTAAGAAATTCTATGTACCCCATGAAGTCTCTGGGTGGAACAAATGATGAAAACACTCAGTCACATCGGAGTTCAGGTCTACCCAGAAGTACCTCAGAAGAAAGGTTGGGTAATCTACTCTCTAGAAAATAAACTATAAAAACCCCATGGAACACAGTTCTTCTTTGATACATACAGGGTTACTGTGAATCATAGTCAATTACACAGCGAGAGTTTACATACTTCAAACTACTGCTTAATAAATATAGTAATCATGATAGTCAATAACACTGAAACACTTCAAGAACTTCCTCTGTTAGTCTGAGTACACTGGAGAAACAAATCAACAGAAACTCCCAAGTGAAAAAGAGAGCTTTATATAAAGGGTAAGTGCACATCAAAACTTATTGCATTCCCGTGCTGCTCAAGCCTACAAGTACATGAGCCTGTATATCCGACACCAATCTACAAAATCCTCCTCAATCTCATAAAACAGATGCAATGACTGCAAGAAGACACTGACTGCAAGAGGAAAGGTGAATCAGTGAGCATGTAAGTATTTCAGTACTGGCAGAGGTCTCCAAACGGCTGCTTCAGCACCCAGGACTGCATCGGGGTAGCTCCATGTGGCTTCTCCTCAGGGATGTCTTACAAGAAGTGAGCCTTGCCAGCTGAAGCAGGGAACTGGCTAAGGCAGCTGAACCCTGGTCTGACCATCAGAAAGCAGGAGACTCAAGAACTAGAAATGAGAGGCTCATTGAGCCATTTTATCTCTCTGCCCTTCAATTAACCATACATGAGTTTATTGGCCAGGTTAACACACTAAATTTTAACTACCTCACTTCCTTAGAATTAACAAGAGCATTTTGAGATCATTAGAATGGGTGAAGATATTTTTTAAAATGCTAGTCAGTTAAATTTACACTGGTTTTTTTTTGTTTGTTTGTTTCTTGCTCAATTTCTACATAAATGAACCAAGCACAATCACACCACTGACCCCAGAGTATTGCACCTAATCTTCTTATAAAAGGATACTGCTGCCCCTCCTCTCAGAAGAATTTACTTCAGAGGACAGCACTAAAGCTGAAGCTCAAGGAGAGGCAAATGTCGGATCAGAGCACAAGGGAGCAAATGAAGGGGGGAGGAAGAGAGAGTGGAACACATCCTGGCCCTCCAAGCCTTGAGGACAAGATTCCACTCAGAACAGCCAATCCCACAGAGACCACATAGCTGGCCCCACTAGGAGGCACAACATCCCTTACTGACCTATACCCCTACAGGGGACAACATTAGAGACACAGTGTCCTAATTGTGCCCAATCTGACCCCATCACACCCAGGTAAAACACTAAGGGCATGCAACAGAAGAGCAAGGGGAACAGAGCAACAAGTCCCCAGAGAACACCAAAAATAGATTTTGGGGCCAGAGGGTGGCACCCCATCAAACACCACCTGAAAACACTCCTAAAGGGCAACAAACAGTCCTTGAACTAACTACAGGCTTTTCTTTTTGTCATTGGTTTTGTTGTTGTTGTTTTGTTTTCTTTTGTTGCTTTGTTTTGCTCTGTCCTGCTTTTGTGCATGTTATTATCTCAGCAGGTCTGTCTAAATAAGATAGGAAGTGGTGTTAACAAACCAAGGGATAAGGGAACAACAGTGATCCAAAATTGGTGATGAGGAGTGTGTAGGAGGCCTGGTAGGGCTTGATCAAGGGTAATGTAACCGAGGGGAGTTACTGAAACACAAATGAAGGCTGAGCATGATAGTGGGACAAGAGGAAAGTAAAAGGAAATAGAAGAAAGAACTAGTAGTCAAAGGGCATGTACAGAGGTCTAAATACAGGAATGCGCATATGTAAATATATGTATACATGAGGATGGGGAAATGAATCTATACGCATGTGTTTTTAGGTTTAGTATTAAGGTAGCAGAAGGACATTGGGCCTCCCCTCAAGTACTCCCTCGATGCAAGACCACTTTATTCTAATAACTGCCCAGGAGAACACTCCTGCTGAAAAAGAGAAGGCTCCCCCCCAGAAGGAGGAAGCTGCGGGTCAGAAGGCCCAGCCTCCAAAGGCTCAGAAAACCCAGAAAGCTCCCACCCAAAAAACACCTACCCCTAAGGCAACTGGCAAGAAAGCATAACACGCCACTATACAAAGTAATGAAGTTTCTATTGGCCATGCTGGAAAAAAAAAAAACTACCAGTATGGGCCTTAGGGGGTGGAGCCCAAACAAATACTAGGAAGGTTGGAATAAAAGTCAGTTTCTTGGAAGTATTGCTGAGGATGAAGAGAAATGGGACCCTCACACAATGGTGGTGAAAAGATGAACTGGCACACCTACTTTGGAAAACACCATTTCCTAGAGCTATCACATGACTCAGCAATTTTACTCCTAGGTATACTCAGAAGAAAAGAAACATGAACAGTGCCAGACATATAAAAAGCATTCAAAAAATAGCTATAATGGCTACAAGGAATTCAGGTGGTACAGAAAAAGTTCAAGCTTTGGGCAGTTGTATTTTGTCCTACAAGGTGACTATGACTTGAAAGTCAATCGATGGCAATGAATGTTGCTGTTACATTAATTAAATGGGAGTAGTGAATTTCATTAATTCTGAGTTTTTAAAAGGGCAGAATAGACAGAGAAAGACACCATATGACAAAAGGCTCAAAAGATTCGGCAATATTTACACAACCACTGAAGGTTGGACTTACGACAAAACTTTCAATAACGCTGTTAGTCTGGGTAGACTTGAGAAACAAATTCATAGTCACTCATTTGTATATAAGAAAGAGCTTTTTGCACCTCACTAGGTGCCAAAGGGACCAGTATAAGGCATCATCCAAAAAAATACCATAGTGAATGAGGGGGGAAGTGCAGAGTGGAGACCCAAAGCCCATTTGTCGGCCACCGAAGATCCCCTCACAGAGGGGTTTAGGGAAGGAGATGAGTCAGTCAGGGTGCGATGTAGTACCAATGAAGAACACAGCTTTCCCCAAGATCCTGGATGCTTCCTCCCCTCAACTCCCATGATCCGAATTCTACCTTGCAAGTCTGGATAGAGCAGAGGTTTTACACTGGTGCAGATAGGAGCTGGAGGCACAGGGAAGCCAGGGTGGATGATACCTACAGGACCAGGGGTGTGAGGGGCGATACTGGGAGAGTAGAGGGTGAGTGGGTTGGAAAGGGGGAACCAATTACAAGGATCTACATGTGACCTCCTCCTTGGGAGACAGACAACACAGAAGGGGGGGTGAAGGGAGACTCCGGATAGAGCAAGATATGAGAAAATAATAATCTATAAATTATCAAGGGTTCATGAGGGAGGGGGGCACGGGGAGGGAGGGGAAAAAAAGGAGGCCCTGATGCAAAGTGCTTAAGTGGAGAGCAAATACTTTGAAAATGATAAGGGCAAAGAATGTACAGATGCGCTTTATACAATTGAGGTGTGTATACGTATGGATTGTGATGAGTTGTATGAGCCCCTAATAAAATGCTTAAAAAAAAGGAAAAGAAATCATAGACTAAAAAAAAAAAGAAAGAAAGGAAGAGCTTTATATACAGGAGCAATTAAACATTGAGAAAAATGCCCATGCTTATCCAAATCAAGTCCATAAGTCCAATATTAGCCCATATGTCTGACACCAATCTATAAAGTCCTCTTCAGACTCATGCAACACATGAAATCACACTGAATGCAGGAAGATCACAGGCCAGTGGGTGGCAAGTCCAGTGGATCCAGTGGCGTTGTAAGCATCTCAACACTGGCAGGTGTCTCCACATGGTTCCTCCAATTCCCAGGGAAAAGAGTACATCAGCATAGTGTCCTGTGTCTTATCAGTAGAGCATCTCTCAGGGAGTGAGCAGAGAGAAAGTGTCTCCCATCTCCAAAGAGGAAATACAGCAATTACCAGAATCCTCAGGGGAAGGCCATGTCCACACAGAGGCCTCATTGGCTATACAATAATCGATAGGCTAGACTCCACCCCTTCACTCGTAATCCTCTCAAATTGACAATAGATTATCTAACTACCACAAACGCTCGTCCACAAAAGCGGAACCATATCTGCTAAACTAAGACATACAAAAAAGCGAATAAAGCATGAATATAAATACATACATGGCCGTCCCAGATCTTCATTCATTGGGCACCTTCAAAGCAGGAGGTGTCAGCCAAAGTCCAAAGACATCCAACTCCTTCACCCTTGGATACCATTCATTGACTTCTAATCAAACTAAGTCGATTCAACATTAAGTCCAAAGGGGTATTTCAGTTCCTTATCTGCTACAGCTGAGTTGAAAGTCAAGTACACTTAGTGGGGTTTCCAAATATGAGTCTTTTATTTATTGTGGCCTATGAAGGATGTTGTGCACTTTGAAAGGACAGAGTCTAAAGTCCTGGATGTCTATAGCACTTGGCCTGGGGAACAAAAGGCAGGATAAAAGTAGGTCAAAAGTGCCCTATAAGGAACATATTACAAGGCATAGTCTCTTCTTGGGGTCTCCATAAGTAATACTAAGCACTTTCCACAATAGGAGGTTGCCCTACCATGTTTACCCACCAACAGAAGTGAAATTGCCTTTTTCTGAAACAGACATGTTTCCCCACCCCTACCTTTGGAGTGGAATTTCGAGCAAGGGTCACTGAGCCAGCCCCCTTGTAGCAGTGTTTGTTGACTTGAGGAGATCGTAGAATAATGTTATATGGCAGGAACGGAGTGATCTTCTCCCTTTCCCCCCAGGATGAGAAACTGACCTCCGCAGAGGCGAGGCCCTCTGTTGAAGCAGAGAGTCACGTGTACATGAGGGGGTGATCATAAGCATTCGACAGGCCTACCACTTCGTAACGTGAGTAACGTGAATGATTTAGATTACATGGTGTGAGAACTGATTCCTTGCTTTCATCTTTGTGCTTATCCTTACAGTAGGGGTCTTATACAATACTTGGCCTTTTGTGAATGACTAGCTTCACTCAGCAGACGTTTCCAGGTCCATCCATGTCACGAAGTGTTTCCTGGTGTCATCGCTGCTTTTTAGGGATGCAGAGAATTCCGCTGTGTGTATGTGCCCAAGTGTCTTTAGTCAGTTGGGCACTTGAGCTATGGATGACTGTAAAGCTCAAAATCCACATGCAGCTTTCCCCAAGTGGATTAAACCCTTGGCAGCACTCCCGACATGGATTAATCCCCTCCGACCGCTGATCAGGGATATGGATCCCCTGGCTACCAACCAGAGTGCCCCAGAAATCGGACTAATGGAGATGCAGTTAGATCCAAATTTAAAATTATTCTTCCTTTTATCCCATTTTAAATTTGTTCTAGTTTTTATTATTTTCTGCTTTCTTATCAATTGAGGTTTTGCTCTATTTTGTTAGGTTTTGCTGTTTTTATTTTTGTTTTGTTTTTGCTGGTTTCTCTTGGTATGAAATCCATGATAGGTAAATCTATAGCAACAGTAACTGAACTATTATTTTCTTGTGATCATGGCAGAGGAGGTTTGGGGAAGCTAATAATAGGTAAAAGAAAGAAGAAATCACTTTAAATTTGATTGTAGTGATGATTGCACACTATTAAAACATAAGCTATGTGAATTATATGTCAATAAAACTGTTCACATTTTTTAAAGGTAAAAAAATAAATATATACCTATAAATGGGAAAGAAAGAAAACAAGCTCACTCATATGCAAATTCTCTGTGACCAGAGAGAACCTTGCCAACGACACCAGTGGGTGCACTAACTCAGAGCGAGTCCGATGCGTGCCTAACAGGAAAAATGCTTACTATCAACGCTTGGCCCCAAAATGTGTGCTACGGAAGCTCCACCCAGCAGAGGTTCTCTCCAGGTTTCTTGGTGGGTATGTCCTCGTATTTATCCACATGAAAGGGAATTCAGCCATTAACATTCTTATCACATTTATGTACCAACCCCTAAAACTAGTGATGAAGAAAGTGCAGAATTTCACCAGTCTGTAACTGATCAAACACTTAATCAAGATGCATTCATAAGTACTGGCAATTGGAAGGCAAGAGGCAGAAACAAAGAAGAAGGAGTAATTGGAAAATAGGGCCTTGGTGATGAAAGCAAAGCTGGTGATCACGTGACGAAATGTTGAAAGACCCACAACTTCTTAATCACAAATGTGGTGACATCTGGAAAGGTTCTCTCTGGTCACTCGGGATTTTTCTTTTTTACAGTTTTATTGGGACATAATCCACACAGCATGCACTTCAATAGTCCATCATATCAAGAAGAATTGTACAATCATCACCACAATTAATTTTACACTCTGAACTTTTTCATGAAAGCAGTTTCACTCGAACCTCGTTTTCGGTGGCTGTGAAATTTTGTTTCCTGCTTGGTAACGCTGCAGAAACTGTTCTGATGATGAACACAGGTTATAAGGACAGTGCTATGGGTAAAACTCAACTGGACAGCTGCTTTTCTTGTTTTAAAAAAAGGTGAAATATAAATTAATGAAAAGCCTCTTTCTGGACATCCATCAACTTTCCAAACTAATGAAAATGTTGATTCGTAGTGGATTTGGAGTTCATTCCACCAGGTCAGAATGTTAATGAAGATTTCTATTTGGAGGTTCTGAAAAGATAGTGTAACTGGCAGTGTGTGACAAAACAGACCTGACTTGTGGCCAACTGGTGACTGGTTTTGCCACCATGACAATGCACCTTTTCACACAAACATCTCAGTGCTCCAGTTTTGGGCAAAAGAAACAATCAAAAACAGTATGCCTCTTTTGTCCCATGCACCTAATTCATCTGACCTTGCTCGGTGTGACTTCTTTTTGTTTTTGAGAATGAAGAGAAACATGAAAGGACATTGATTTGATAACTCAGAGTGAAGAAAAAAAACGAGGGAGGTGCTGTCTGTCAGCCATCCCAAAAGATGAGTTTGAAAAATGTTTCTAAGAATGGAATCACAGATTTGACAAAAGTATAATGGAGAGGACTTTGAAGGTGATAAGTTTGTTTTTCAAAAAAAATGTATTTACATAGCTTTGGGAAAAAATGTTCCATTTTGGCATATGTGTATGTTCCTTCTGACTGGTAGGAATATTAAAAAATGTCTGGCACAGACAGACAGTGTCCTATGCTACTAGTGAGAGTGCTTTCTAGAAAGGAATTCAGCACTGTCAATACACTGGAAACTGTTCATGCTCTTTATTAGACTAATTAGTCTTACAAGAGTTTACCACAAAGGAATAAAACAAAATGAAGACAAAAGAGCGAACCCAAAGAGCTTTCTAAAACAAACAAAAAACACACAAAAGAACGTTCATTATATTACTTATAATAGAAAAAATTTACAAAGATAAATATCTCAACAGGGGAATTACTAAACAAATACAGTATCATCCTACAATACAATTTTATGCAGCCATTAAAGACTTTCCAGAGTTTTAATGATATAGGAATATACTTATAAAGTGATTAATGGGATAAATATTGATATATAAACTACACAAAGTTTTTATCTACCTGTCAACCCATGCATATTATTTTAGAAGCCCTATGAAGAAGATGTAATAGTAATTAGTCCTGGTTGCACAGTTAAATGCTCAGCTACAAACCAAAAGGTTGGTGATTTGAATTCACCGACAGATGCCTACAAAGAAAGGTATGGCATTTCTATTTGGAAATGTGCAGGGTTGTCATGAGTTGATGGCAACTGCTTGGTTTTGTTTCATCCCTCATGTGTACATTCTATTTCATACTGAATTTTCTAACTAAAATCTAGTATTTTTCTAATTAAGCTTTGCTATTTTTAAATAATTGGATATATTGATTCCTTCAACAAAAAGAAAATTCTTTGAAAGTAATTCACATTGGTCTCTAGCCTATTTAATGGTCTATAAATTCTACTTCATACTGAATTTTCTAAATAGAAATCTACTATATTTTTAATTAAGCTTTACTATTTTTAAATAATTAGTTATATTGATTCCTTTTGTAAAAAGAAAATTCTTTAAACATATTTATCATATTGATCTCCACACTTTTTAATGACTTATGGTAAACCTACTTATGACTATATTATAAATGAAGACAAGTATTAATATATCACTGAAAAAAGATTGTTTAATTAATTGTGCTCAATAATTACTCATTCAGTAATTTTTATAAGATTGCAGGTAGAATGTTTGGCAAAACAAAAACTTTTTTCTACCTGTGGGGGGAGGTCAGATGCTCACAGGCATCCTCCCTGAGGGTGATCAGTTGCCAGACTACAGTGGGCCCCACTCCCTGCTGTTAAAGACAATGGACGCCTGAAGTCATCTATTTGGTTCCAGTAGGTTTGCACTCACTGATAATGGTTCCCTTGTAGACCCAGAAAATAGGTCAAAGTTAAGCTGCCATCCTAAATCTAGGATCCGCCCATCTTGTCACATGTATACCCCCAATCCCTCTCTTCCTATTGAGTGTATGTCCCTAGACCACCCCCTCTCATTACTGTATTACCTATAGCACAGCCCCTTCCTGTGACGGATGTCCTCACCTGTAATTGGGGGCTTGCACGTCCCCAGAGAATATAAAAAGTCTGGGCTAGCATTAAATCTCTCTCCCTCCACGTGGAGGTGAGCATGCTACCATGAATCGCGTACTGACTCCATTGATTTCAATATTTCTCTTCTATCTCTCATGCTCTCTATAACTCTACTATGATCTTTACTTATTATTGCTGTACAATTGCGCCTACCAGACCTGTGATGATGTGTTAGGGGCTGGCTTCCCCTGACATCTACCTTTATCTCATTATAAATCAATGCTGTGTTAGCAAACCCAGGGACAAGGGTGTTAACAAACCCAGGGACAAGGGAACAAGTGATCCAAATCAGTAGCAAGGAGGGTATAGGAGCCTGAGAGGACACGACCAAAAGAAATGTACCTGAGAGGAATTACTGAAACCCAAATGAAGGCTGAACATGATAGTGGAACAAGATGAAGGTAAAAGGAAATAGAGGAAAGAACTAGGAGGCAAAGGGCACTTATAGAGGCCTAAATTCAAGCATGTACACATGTAAATATATTTATATATAAGAATGGGAAAACAGATCTAGGTGCATAGATGAATAGGCATAGTATTAAGGTAGCAGATAGGCATTGGGCCTCCACCCAAGTACTTCCTCAATGCAAGAATGCTATGTTCTATTAAACTGGCATTCCATGATGCTCACCTTCCTGACATGATTGCTGAAGACAAAGCGGGTGCATAAGCAAATGTGGTGAAGAAAGCTGGTGGTGCCCGGCTATCAAAAGATATAGTGTCTGGGGTCTTAAACGCCATCTAGCTAAGAAGCAACAAAGCCCACATGGAAGAAGCATACCAGCCTGCATGGGCACAAGGTGTTGAAGGGATCAGGTATGAGGCATCAAAAAAACAAAAGTCTTATCATTGTGAATGAGGGGAAGTGCGGAATGAAGATCCAAAGCCCATCTGTAGGAAATTGGGTATCCCCTTTAGGAAGGGTCACGGGAAGGAGAAGAGCCAGTCAGGGTGCAGTGTAGCAATGATGAAACATAAAACTTTCCTCTAGTTCCTAAATGCTTCTTCCCCCCAACTCTCATGATCCCAATTCTACCTTACAAATCTGGCTAGACCAGAGGATGTACACTGGAACAGATAAGAACTGGAAACACGGGGAATCCCGAGCGGATGATCCCTTTAGGACCAATGGTGAGAGTGGTGATATCAGGAGTGCAGAAGAGGGGTACAGTGGAAAAGGGGGACTGATTACAAGTATGTACATATAACCTCCTCTCTGGGGGACGGACAACAGAAAAGTGGGTTAAGGGAGACATCAGACAGTGTAAGATATTAAATAATAATTTATAAATTATCCAGGGTTCATAAGGGTGGGGTTAGTGAGGAGGGACGGGCGGAATGAGGAGTTGATGCCAGAGGCTTAAGTGGTGAGCAAATGTTTTGAGAATGATGAGGGCAACAAATGTGCAAATGTGCTTTACACAATTGATGTATGTATGGATTGTGATAGTTTTATGAGTCCCTAATAAATGATTAAAAAGAAAAAATCAGTGGCAATCACTCAAGTGAGTGCAATGCCAATCACTCAACAATATTTTCCCCAGAGAATAAAGATTTTCTAAGAAGTAAGCAATATCTGATCTTATACCCCAAAAATGTTTATATACTATGTATTTATATACTGTTATATATTATGTTTTCATGAAGAAATTTCTTCTTTTGTAAGTTAAATACCTATGATATGCATGCGTCATTACATTTGGTTGATTGAGAATCTCAGAGAAAGCATAAACACCTCAGCATGGCTATCATGACTGTTAGGAACTCCAATGTGGACAATAGTGGGTCTGGAAGATCATTCTAAAGAATGGGCCAGTGTAAGATATGACAAAATAATAACTTATAAATTATCAAGGGTTCATGAGGGAGAGGGGAGCAAGGAGGTAAAAAATGAGGAGCTGATACCAAAGGCTCAAGTAGAAAGCGAATGTTTTGAGAATGATGATGGCAACAAATGTGCCTGACACAATGGATGTATGTATGGATTGTGATAAGAGTTTTACAAGCCCCCCAATGATTTTTTTAAAAGGTACTAGTTTTCACAAGATGTTTAAAAGTTGGCTTTATGGAGCAGTTATCTAAGAACAACAAAATGTAGCATTCTTCCAAGTGAGCTTATTTTTAACAAACTCATCTACTTATCCCAGCTCTCCTAGGAAACAAGTAAATCGTAAGTAAATTGCATACACCTTCCAAATACCTTGAGAGTGGTTCCCTACACCACATTGCCAATATCCACCAGCTTTATATCTTGAGTTTAGAGTCAAATCACTGGCATACCCAAGGACAGGTGCATGTGGTTATCAAACCCAAATCCAGTACAGTCAAGTTGATTCCAACTCATTAATAGTCATTGAGTCAATTCTAACGGTACAGTGACCCAACAAGATGGAGTGGAACGATCCCTGTGGTTTCCAAGTCTATACATCTTATAGGACTAGAAAGTGTCATCTTTCCGCTGCAGAGCAGTGGGTTTCAAACCCTGCAGTCAGCAGCACAACTACAAACCCACTATACCACAAGGCCCACTCCAACTCACAGGGGTCCTCTATAGGATTTCGGACATTAAAAATCTTTATAAGAACAGACAGCTTCACCTTTCCAAGCAGCAACTCAAAATGAATAAATAACCTTCCTTGCCATCTTTCTCACGGGAAGCAGCTAGTAGTTTCAAATGCTGACCTTGAGGTTAGCTGCCCAAAGTACAACCATCAGGACTCCTTGAATTGCCAGGCTTTGTGCTTAGTAGTCCAGTGCTTACCAAATAGTACCACCAGCCTCCTTAACCATATGGTTCACAAAAACTCAAATTTCTTCACATTGAGTTGATTCTGGTTCACACAGACCCTATAGGGCGGGGAAGAACTGGCACTGTGGGTTTCCAAAACTGTAACTCTACAAAAGCAAAAAGCCTCCTCTTTCTCCTATGGAGCTACTGATGGCAGATGACCTTGAGGTATGCAGTCCAATGCCCACCATGACATCAAAGCTTGCATCCTTAAACCCAGTTGTTTCTTTCTTTACATTCACCCTTCATGTTTGTCTAGAAACTTATCACAAGCACAAAAAATTTTTATCAACAGTATAAATTTATTTAAGACTTTCAATCAATATTATCGGCTAATTCATCAACCAGCTGATTCAGTGTTTTCTCTCCAGTAGTTTTTGATTATTTAAAACCAAGAAGTTTCTTAAATTTCTTTAGCTAACCCCTGGACCTGTATATGCAACGTTGATAATATTCAATTGGAACCAATGTAGTCAACTGGTACCATAATGGTGTTGTTTTAGGGACAGGGACGAGCCTACGCCAAGCTATGTTGACACCCCTCTCCAGAAGATAGGTGGGCCTACCCAGACCACATGGCAACTAAGTAAGAGGGAGAGAGAACAAAAGGGAGTGGACCTCATCACGGTCCACTAGGCACCAAGGACAACATCCCTTCTCTGAGCAGCCAATGCAGAGAGAGGACCATAGGGCCAGCCCCACGGCTAGATACAGGACACAGCCCTGGAGACACTGTGTAGAAAGTATGCCTGGGCCACATGGCTGGCCCCACTATGAGACATGACATCCCTCACTGACCCATAGCCGTATGTGGGACAACACCGGAAACACAGTGTGGGAATTGCACTCGATCTGATCCCGCCACACCGAGGCAAAACATTAAGGGGATGCAACAAAACAGCAAGGGAACAGAGTGGCAAGGTCCCCAGAGAATGGTGAAGGTGGACTTTGGGGCCAGAACATGGTGCCCCAACAGACTGGACTGGAAAACACTCCTAAAGGCCAACAAACAATCCTTGAACTAACTACAAGCTTTTCTTTCTTGTGTTTTGTTTTTTGTCATTTGGTTCATTTTTGTTGTTGTTTTGTTGTATATTGTTGCTTGGTTTTGCTCTGTCTTGTTTTTGTGCATGTTATTATCTCCGCAGGTCTGTCTAAATAAGATAGGCTGGATGAACAATCTGGAGGAGAAAACAACAGGACCTACAGTTCCGGGGGGACATCGGAGAGGGGGGGGGGGGGAAGATAGTGGTAGTAACAAACCCAGGAACAAGGGAACAACAAGTGATTCAAATCGGTGGTGAGGAGGGTATAGGACGTCTGGTAGGGCGTGATCAAGGGTAATGTAAACCAAGAAGAATTATTGAAGCTCAAATGAAGACTGAACATGATAGTCGGACAAGAGGAAAATCAAAGGAAATCGTGGAAAGAGCTAGGAGGCAAAGGGCATTTATAGAGGCCTAAATAAAAGCATGTACATATGAAAATATATTTATATATGAGGATGGGGAAATAGGTCTATGGACATTCATTTATAGCTTTAGTATTATGGAAGCAGCTGGACATTGGGCCTCTACCCAAGTACTTCCTCAATGCAAGAACACTCTGTTCTATTAAACTGGCATTCCATGATGCTCACCTTCCTGACATGATTGCTGAAGACAAAGAGGGTGCATAAGCAAAGGTCGTGAAGAAAGCTGGTGGTGCCTGGCTATCAAAAGATATAGCACCTGGGGTCTTAAAGGCTTGTAGGTAAACAAGACACAGAAAGATATGTTTTGAGAATGACGAGGGCAATGAATGTACAAATGTGCTATACACAATTGATGTATGTGTGAATTGTGATAACAGTTGTATGAGCCCCTAATAAAATGAATTTTTTTAAAGTATTCCTGGTCTACCCTCATCCCATGCACTGCACAGAAAAACGTGGAGTGCAAATGGGTAGCACAGGGAGCAAAGTATCCTAATCCCCGAGGAATCCTGAAAATAGACCTCTGACTTGGGACAGGGCTTGGCACCTCATCCCACTTGATTGGAAAACATAGATAAGAGTCAACAGACAGACCTGGAACTACCTATTGGATATTTTTTGGGTTTTTTTTTTTTTTTTACTTTTTTCTTGTTTTGTTTTGTTTGTTTGTTTGTTTGTTTGTTTGTTTTTCTTTCCCCTTATGTCTATCTATATAACATAGGCAGGACTAAGGATCCCAAGGAGAAAACAACTGGATAGGCGGTTCCAGGGGGACATGGGAGAAGAGGGGGCGGGGAGTGGGAGTAGGGAGCCAACAAACTCAGGGATAAGGGTACGAGAGATTGAAAATTGATGTAATGATCGGTGGGGTTGGATCAAGTGCAATGTATCCAAGAGGAATTACTGAGAGCAGAATGAAGGGTGAGTATGATAGTGGGATAGGAGGAAGGTTAAAGGAATTAGCAGAAAGAAGTAGAAGGTAAAAGCTATGTATAGAGGTATAGCTATAGGCATGTACATATGTAAATATATTAATTTATAATGAAAGGAATAGAGGCCAGTGTACATATATTTATATGTTAAATATTAAGATAGCAGACAGACTTTGGGAGTCTACTCAAAGCCGCTTTAGCACAAGAACACTTTGTTCTAATAACCTGGCACTCATTGATACTCACCTTCACAATACAATTACTGAAGACTAAATGGGTGCATAAGCAAATGTGGTGAAGAGAACAGATGGTGTCCAGCTATCAAAAAAATATAGCATCTGAGGTAGGTCTTAAAGGTTTGAAGTTAAACAAGTGGCCATCTAGCAACAAAACAAATTAGCCAGAATGGAAGAAGCACACCAGCCTGTGTAATCATGAGGTGTTGATAGAATCAGGTATCAAAAGGTCACAAACAATTACATCGATGTAAGAGGGGAGTTGGAGTGGATACCCAAAATCCATCTGTAGACAACTGGACTTTCCCCCACAGAAGGGTTACAAGGAAGGGACGATTCAACCAGGGTATAGTATAGCACTGACCGAACACACATATTTCCTCTAGTTCCTGAATACTTCCTCCCCACCACTACCATGACTCAGTTCTACCTTACATGTCCGGCTAGACTAGAGCATATCTATTGGTATAGATAAGTGATTTCCACACATGGAATTCAGGACAGATAAAACCCTCAGGAACAGTAGTGGGTTTCGTGACAGCATGAGGGAAAGGGGTGCTGGGAGCTGTGGGGGAGTGGAAGGGGGACAAAGGGGGAACCCATCGTAAGTTGGATATATAGCCCCTCCCCTCCCAGGAGGGCAAATAAGAGAAAGGTGGGTGAAGGGAGACAACAGACAGTGTAAGACATGAAAGAAAAATAATAATACATAATTGATCAAGGTTTCACCAGGGTGGGAGGGTAGGAGAGGAAGGGGTAAAAAGAAGAGCTCACACCAAGGGCTCACCTAGAAAGAAAATGTTTTGTAAATGTTGATGGCAACATATGTGCAAGTGTGCTTAATACCACTGAATGATAGACTGCAATAAGATTTGTAAGAGCCCCCCAATAAAATGATTAAAAATAATAACAATAAACCAGTATGCTGTCAATTCTTCCCTGCCCCTCTCCCCACCCCACTCCATTAGTGCATGGACGGCACCTCCATTTTCCCCATTAGCCCTTGACCATCACAAGTACTTTAAAACTTTCACAACTTCTACTTCTCATTTCTGAGGTCATATTTGTACATAGTGGAGTTTCCACACGTATTCTTTAGGAAGATACCTCACAGGTATGTCACTATCAGGTTTCGGTTACACTATTTTCTGTGCTGCTTGTAAAAATGCATCTTCTTTTCACTGTGATTCGCAGGACTGCCACTAATTTTTTACATTTCCACAGTTCGATTAAATGAAAAGTCACACTAAAGAGCAACAAACATCAGAAAATTGTCAAGATCAGTTTGACCAGTCCCATCCAAGAAATACTTGGCAAAATTCGGATTTTGCCACCAAATTAGTTTTAGGGGAAAAAAAAGATGAGGGCCTGGTTCCTTCCCCTCAAACATATCCCACATTGTACATCCAAGGGGACCCGTCTAAAATGCAGAGCTCACCATGCCACTCCTCTGCTGAAAATCCCCTCAGAGTCCTCACTATGAAGTCTAGATTTCACCAGCACCCGATCCAAGTCACCTTCCCAGCCCCCTTCCCACACTTACATGCCTGCCATGTAAGGAATGATGTCAGGATTTGGGGTTCTCCCATAAGTAATATTTTCTTGAAGGCTGCTATGTCAACATACATGTTAATAAGCTCTATCAGAATTTTAATGAGGTGGCAAAACAAGAATTGGGCTCAATAAAGTGGTTTCACCTCCCATTTTGATATATCAAATAGAAAGAATATATATTTAATGTACCACAAATAGAAAGATATCAAGGGGCATAGTAGAAGAAACATGTGCTAATTCAAAGCTGTGAACTCAAGAGAATCTACACCAGTTTTCATGTCTTTTTAGAGAAACTGACAAAAGAATGCCACTGATGGCTTGCAACCCCAGAGCCACAAACATCAGAGACTCCAAAACACCTGAACCTCAGTCAAACAGGGTAAAGGTCTAGCGATTAAACTGCACAAGCCCTGCTCCTTGTCCTAACGACCCTGGAAAGAACCCCCACGCCCTGAGGGTGATATTCTAATGAAAAAGCCACATGCAAAGAAGCCATCTAGTCATCGGAGCAAAGCCACAAATGATCCAGCTAGTTCTGGGTAGAGCACCTAGACGGATTAGTCTGGGAGATAGTATGCAATACACAAACAGGACCACTGGACGCCAACTGTGATATGAAAAAATGAAGAGCAGACCGATTCTAGAAGTTCTGGCTCTAACTGGGCAACAAGGAAATGTATGTTCCCTGACTTAGTTGCAATCAGTATAAATAACCTGGGTGTTCAAAATAGAAATGTTATTTTACTTATCAAATGACCCTGTCTAATAATTATCTGTGAATATTTATGTTAGACTGGATTGTCAAGAGCAAGAGGTCCTCACACTTTTTAAACAGGGGGCCAGTTCACTGTCCCTCAGACCCGTTGGAGGGCTGGAGTACAGTTTTTTTTTTAATATGAACAAATTCCTATGCACACTGCACCCATCTTACTTTGAAGTAAAAAAACAAACGGGGTAAAAACACCCGGCGGGCTGGATAAATGTCCTCAACAGGCTGCATGTGGTTCACAGGCCGTAGTTTGAGGACATCTGGTCAAGAGCAATGGTTCCCTACCTGTTGGTCGCGACCCCTTTGGGGGTCAAATGACATTTTCACAAGGGTTGCCTGATTCATAACAGTAGCAAAATTACAGTTATGAAGTAGCAACAAAAAAAAATTTATGCCTGGGGGACGTCACCACAACATGAGGAACTGTATTAAAGGGTGGAAGCATTAGGAAGGTTGAGAACCACTACTCCCATTAATGTTCCTGAGGGGTTTATCTGTCCTTGATTCCATGTGTTGAGAGCTCTTTTCTATACCAATGTACATGGCTCCAGTCTAGCAGGATTTGTAAGGTAGAACTGGGTCATGATAGTGAGGGGCAGGAAGCATTAAAGAACTAGAGGAATGTTGCATGTTTTGTCTGTCCTATACTGCGCCCTGAATGACTCGCTATTTCCTTTTGACACTTCTATAAGGGAAGGTCCAATTGTCTACAGATGGGCTTTGCATCCCCACCCCAACCCTCTTCATTTGCATTAATATGATTGTTTGTTTGGGGTCTTGTGATGCCTAATTCCTGATCCCGTCCACACCTCATGGTAACACAGGCTAGTGTACTTCTTCCAGGAGGGCTTTGTGGCTTCCCTGCTACAAGGCCCCTTGTTTAACTTCAAGCCTTTAAGATCCCAGATGCTATATTGTCTAACAGCCAAACATCATCAGCTTTTTTTCAACATTTGCTTATGCAACCATTAAGTGTTCAGCGATCGCGTGAAGATGAGCATCACAGAATGCCAGGTTAATAGAAAACTTGCATCGAGGCAAGGCTTGAGTAGAGGTCCAATGTCCACCTGCTACCTTAATACTTAACACATAAATATATGTACATAGAACTATATCCCTATCGCTATATATTAATATACTTACACAAATGCATGCCTATATGAAAAAACCTCTATAAAGGTCTTCTGCCTCCTAATTATTTTCTCTATTTCCTTGTAGTTTCCTCCTGTCCCATGATCACGTCAAACTTCATTGGGCTCTCCATAATTCCTCTCGACTACATTGCACTTGATCAAACCCCATCAGGCATCCTATGACCTCCTCGTCATCCTACACTTTCATATAAATTCAAGTTGACATAAAATCTAACGACCACAATGTGAATACCTTCCCATTAGTAAACAATTCTCTGAGAAACAGAACCACTCGTTGAAGTGTATCAATAACTAGGCCGCGGTCAGGTCATGAATTTCCTTTTCAAAGAAAGCCATCAATGAGTGAGTGAATGAATAAACGCATGGATGGCTCTCAGACCACCCAGCTCATACAATCCCTTGGATAGAGTTCAAGAAGATGAAAAAGTTGCACACAAGTGCAGCCATTCAAGCAGTTTGGAGTTGAAGGGGGAATGTATTTTGAAATAATTCCCTTGTGATGCCATGAAATATCTGGGTGAACTTCTCAACAGATAGCTGCTGAGACTCAATTATGCTCTCCACAGAATCTGCTGCCCCTGCTTCTTGGAAATAACTGTACACTTTGGCAAACAATAACCTGACTTCCAATCCTGGACACTTGAGTAGTCTCGACTGGCTCAAAGCGAATAAGTTCTTTTCCCGATTGACTCATCAGTTTCCTTGATTGACTGTAGAGCAAAAATATGACCAAGAAGGGAATCTCGAAGACAGAAATCGGCAAATGGAACACATAACAATACAAAGATATCAGCAGCTCTTTATGTTCCTTAAATGTGGTTGGAAAAACATAGGTCATTTTTAGCTCAGAGGATTACACTTACCATTGGTTTCAGCAAAGTAGCGTATGTGTCACTTAACAACCCTTCAGACACTGTCCAACTACATGTAGATCCATTATCTTACAGGACATCGTTTTCCTTTCGTCTTTAAAAGGGAATGCGGCTCTCCTTTTGTTGATTATTTCATCCAATGCTTTTAAGATCCCAACCCCACACTCTTCGGGCACAGATCCATGGGTAGAGATAGACAGGTGAGAAAAGAGGTCATGGCTCTAGAAAGAGGTTCTCTGGCTTTGTCCCTTGGGCAGGTGAGGTGACAGCCACAGTAGAGGCTGCTGGTTCCAAGCTGCTCCTGCTACTCAGGCAAGAATACTGCGCAAGGGAGGGCATGACCCCTCGTGCTCATGTCCACTCACTTAGCTCCCACTCCTGCCCTAAGATACTTCAATAACAACAGCCAAAGCACTGAGGATGACCAGAAGCGGCTTTCTGTAAGGTTTAAATACGGTGTTCAAACAACATCCAGATCACATGAGGTCCTATTTCAAAGACCTTATCATAGATGTTTATCAATACATATCTGTATTTAAAACACAGTCTATAAAAAAATAAACTCACTACCATCAGGTCAATACTGACTCACAGTGATCCTATAGGAGTTTCTGAGACTAACTCTTTACGGGAATAGAAAGCCCCACCTTTCTCCCTCAGAGTGCCTGGTGGTTACAAATTACTGACCTCGCAGTTAACAGCCCAACATGTATCCACCACAAGAAAATTATCTGCAGTCACCAGCAAAAAACTGGCACATTTTTCCCGCTGCCTGGGGCACATGGCTTCCGAAGGATGGAAAAGATAGGACTGCAATATTAATGAGGACACCATTTGTCAAGACAGTCATGTAAGAATTAAGCACGTACACAAAGAGGGCATTCCCTAACAGAGAGCACCAAATACACTGATCAGGGAAAAGAAATCACTTGGGGCTTTAGGATTCTTTGCTAACAGTCATTTTTTTGTGTAAAGTAATTTTTTTTTAATTAAGGTGAAAGAAAAAGAGTGGGGTGTGGAAAACAATCCTAAACACATCATTATGTGAATACATGTCATCTTCCCAATCAAGAGATGATCTTGCTTCACTGTACCTCAGCTGGAAAATGACTAGCAATGCCACTGTTGGCTAATAAAATAAAATATGGGGAAGGGGGAGGAACAGCTCAAGCGCTGAATAGAAAGTGAATGTCTAGAAAAGAATGAAGGCAACATATATACAAACATGCCTGGATTCAATTGATGTATAGATAGTGATGAGTTGTAAGAGGAAAAAAAAAGAGTTGTAAGAACCCCCAATAATATGATTTTTTTAAAAGAATGAGAGATTTTAAGATGTTCTATCATAAAGAAAGCTTTTAAATTATTTATGAATAGTGGCATATCCTAAGCATCTTGTGATGCACACAAATAGACAAATTAAAAAATACAATTCTCAAAGATTGCTTGCACAAATATTAGTTCTCGGTTTCAAGAGAAATCAGTTTTGCTGCTGTTAAGTCAAAAGATTAAAACTGCCCCCAACCCCTCCCACTATCATGATCCCAATTCTACCTTGCAAGTCTGGCTAGACCAGAGGATGGACACTGTTACAGATAGGAACTGGAAACACAGGGAATCCTGGGCAGATGATCCCTCCAGGACCACTGGTGTGAGTGGCAATACTGGGAGTGTAGAGGGAGGGTGGGGTGGAAAGGGGAAACTGATTACACAAGGATCTACATGTGACCTCCTCCCTGGGGGACGGACAACAGAAAAGTGGGTGGAGGGAGACGTCGGAGAGGGCAAGATATGACAAAATAATAATTTATAAATTATCAAGGGTTCATGAGGGAGGGAGAGCGGGAAGGAAGGGGGGAAAATGAGGAGCTGATGACAGGGGTTTAAGTGGAGAGCAAATGTTTTGAGAATGATGAGGGCAATGAAGGTACAAATGTGCTTTACACAATTGATGTATGTATGGATTGTGATAAGAGTTGTATGAGCCCCTATAAAATGATTTTTTTAATGTTAAAACTGTAATTACATGCATGCATTAGCAAATGACTATAAACTAAATAACCTCCAAGATTAATCTGAACATTCATTAATAAGTGTTTTACAATATCAATGTATTTTGAAGTTACAAGTGTACTCTTAACCTATCTTTCACTACTTTTTCACTTAAGAAAAGAGTCATCAGTTACAATTAAGTTCGTGTTATCAATTCATACCATATGAATGAATGGATTTTCTAAATATTTTCAATGCATATAAATACAAAACCAAGGAAACATGCAAACATACACAATTATAAAACAAGTATCAAAACCATCATTCATGATCTTTAGCATCTCATCAGAGTCAAGTGCGTAACATTAAAGACAGTGTTGTCACTTGCCATGGAGTCAGTTCAGACTCACAGCAACTGTACATATGACAGAACAAAATGCTGCCCCATCCTGTGTCACTTTGGGGATCGTTGGCGTGTTTGAGCTCGTTGTTAAGGATGTTGTTTCAATGTATAATATGAAGAGTTTACATAATCTTCTTGGCCCTCTGTCTTTACAAAATGATAGTCTTTTCTAGGGAGTTATCTTTCTTGATCACTTGCAAAGCAGACAAGTCAGTTATATTTCTTCTAAACCCACGCTACCCTCAGTACTCTCCATCAACACCACAGTTCAAACACATCAGGATCATCAAAACCAGAAGTTAATCTCACTTCATCCACTACAGACCATTTCAATTTTAATGAAGATACTTAGTGAATCTTAGTTCTACATATTGCATATTTAGGGAATGACAGGATAATTAAGTATCTACTAAATTCAGAATGTAAAATATTTTTATAATAATCTGACTAATATATATATAAAGTTTTAAAATGGAAAAAGTTCACCTAATGAAAAAGAATGAAGTAAACAACTAAATAGAGTTTTCATCCAGAAGTAATTTAGCAAGAATGGTTATATGATACAAAATTAAAGTTTTAAATCAACTTACTAAAATAGAAATTCTTTCAGTCAATTAGATATTACTGAAATACAAGGGGAAAAGTTACTTCCAGGTAAAAAAAATTATTTTCCCTCAACTATTATAAATAATCCCATTTTACCTGAGATTCTCCAAATATTCCTAACATCATGTCACATTATATCCTGGAGTCTTAATGGAGAAAAAGTAAATTAGATGACACGAAGGTTTTGTCTAGGTTTAGGCCCACAATTATTAAATAAACACCAAGGCCCTTAAATCTTCTCTAGGAAGGCTTTTTTCTTTCCTCTTTCTTCTTCTTACAAGTTCTGTCTTTTTTCTTCTTTCCTCCCAGCCGCCAGCCCCATCTTCCCACTCTCAGTACTTTCCTTCCATTTAATCCTCACCCAACACAGTGAAAGTGGTATTTTAAACCTTGCTTGTTCTCTCCTGACAAACATCAGCCTATCTTCCTTTATTCGAATCAAAATGCATATTCCCATTGACATAATTCGGATTCAAAGATGCTTTAACTCTATGAGACTGTCTCGTTCTTGACACCTCTCCACAGGTAGAACTGACCCGTCCCATTTATGTTCCCCACTGTTACCTCTACACTGTTCATGCGTAGCACCTTGAAACACTCACTGCACTCAACAGGTAGGATGGCAATCTATCTGTTAGACTACAAATTACTTGAGGGCAGGGACAATATCCTTGAGAGGAGTGGGTATCATACAGGTGGCACAATCGGTTATGTACTGGGCGGCTAACTGAAAGCTTGGCAGTCCAAATCAACTAGCAGGTCTGTGGGAAAAGACCAATGCAATCTGTTTCCATAGAGACGTACAACCTCAGAAACCCTATGGAACAATTCTACTCTGTTCTATAGGGTCGCTTGCAGACAGAATTGACTCCACAGCAGTGAACTCTTTTTAAGGGTCTATGGAACTGGCTCCTGGGATAAAAGTGAGTGAGAAAAGTGGGGTTCGGGCCCTGATGCAAACACGCTCACGGCCCTGAGTCAATTCCGACTCACAGTGACCATGTAAGACAGGGTTTCTGAGACTGCAATTCTTGATCGGAGTAGAATCATCTTCATGAGGCTCATCATGAGTGAAATATGAAGATTAGTGCCTCAGGCACATGTGTACAAAGACAGGGAGATCAAAAGGAACACTGAAGACCAATGAATTCAATAAACTTAATCTACAGACGAGAAACGTGGACCCCGAGAGGCAGAGACGAGCAGCTAGCCACTAGGAGGGGAAGGGGGAGAAGTATCGGGGCAGGCTCAGGGCACGGCACTGCTGTTAATTCCGTCTTCCACGTCATCGCATCAGGCCACTGTCCCCAGCACGCCCAGAGACTCTTTAAATGACATTTTCTAGTTATTTTGGTGACGGGCTTTTGAAAAATAAGACCTGTGCTTCATGTGCCAAAATGCTCCCAAAACAGAAAGTCCATTTTCTTCTTAGCTGCCTGTGAAAGATGACAAGCCTATTTTCTGGTTCTGACATTTATTTGAAATTCAGATTCCATTGTGTAACCTAATATGAGCTGTGAAGCTAATTAATATAAATGTGAAACTCTCCGGGTGAAGAGGGAGAACCGAGGAACGGGAACAGTGTTAAAGTTCAAGCCACTTTCCCATGCCACTTTACGGCATTTACCTGTCTGCTACTTTCAAACACCAAGTTGAAATGACTCTCCTCTCTAAATCCCTACTTGTTTGTTCTGAACGGGAAGAATGTACACTTCAACTTAGGTGTGTGTGAGAGAAAAGCAGCAGGCACAGTGTCACTTATAAAGGGACGCTCAAGTCTGATACCGCTCTTCATTTGCGTGTGGCTGGGGGACACACCAGGGCAACACGCCATAAGAAGCCCGAGTGGTACAGTCTCTGCATCTTGGGCTTTGGGATTTTTCTCCACCCTCGAGCAGCTTGTCACTAAGTCTTTCAGCTCTAGCTTAACAAAGAAGAACATTGCTATCAGCCAGGTGAGAGGTCTGGTAGAAGAACAGATAAATGATAATGATAATATTAGGTGTGGGCAGTACAAACAATTAATATAGTTCGCGTCACCCCAGAAGTGCCTCAGGAGAAGGACATGGCAGTAGGATTCTAAAATAACATCCATTGAAAAGCCTGTGAAGCACAATTCTGCACTGACAGACGAGGTCACCATGAGTTGAAATTGTCCCTTAAACAACTGGAAAATCATTATTACTACTCTTTGAGTCACTAAGAGGGGCCTGCACGCACATTATCTTGTTTATATATCTTCATATTTCACAATTCACCACTATACAATTTTGTAAAAAAGGAAAATGAATTTCTACACAGCGGGGCTTATAAGCCCAAATCTAACACTGAAGCTCATACTTTGCCCACTGAATTTGGTTTGTAGGCAAACTTCAATTATTAAAACCCAAACTGCTCCCTCATATCTTATTGCTCCAGTTGGGCCAGCAGAGCTTATCAACTGAGCCACTGTGCCCTTTAATACAGTTGTGAGCTTCAACAGGATGAAGGGGCTTTGTGAGCACCTTTTATCAGACTACACTACCCTCCTTTTCAAGCAGCCAATACTAAAGTGCAGCGGAACAGGGAGGTGCGCCATATCTAAATAATCAGCAAAGTTGCCTAAGACATAAGGGTAAGTACAGGCCAGTGAGGAGCCTGTAGTGGTTACACGATGGGCCACAATCCACATGGTTGGCAGTTTGAAACCACCAGCAGCTCCATGGGAGAAAGACTGGGCTTTCTACTCCTATAAACAGTTATAGTCTCAGAAACCCACAGGGGGGTCGCTATGAGTCAGCACTGACTCGATGGCAGTGAGTTTAGTGTTTCGAACAGGTCAGTGTCCTTAACGTAACAGATATATTTATATGAATTTAAATAAAAGTCTATCTCAGATGCTTCCTTTAAGTCAGTCATCTGGCTCTGTCCAAGTCCTTGTCATTTCTTCTCTGTATCTATGGAGGCGCAACTCCCCTTACTGCCTCTGCATCATTTCCCTGGTTCTGCACGATGACAGTGATTGACAGGAGATGGACATCTCACAAAGCAGTCGGACTCTCCAAAAGAGGGGGCCACAGGGCCTTCCTGAACCTCCACTTGAGAGCCTTTCAAGCCACCACAGCAAAAGCCGTGACTGGCACGGCACTGAGTAATTGAAGCCTATACATCCGTTTGCTATGATTTTCCAAACTAGGGTGCCTTATTTGTTGCTGCAGTACTGGAAGCTATGACACTGGTATTTCAAATACAAGCTGGGTCACCTGTGGTGGACAGGCTTCAGTGGAGCTTCCAGTCGAAGAAGAAAGTCCTAGCTATCTACTTCCAAAAATCACCAACGAAAACCTCGGGAATCACAAAATACAGCCTGAAACTTCAAATCACTCACTGTGACACGTCAGGGGGAAAGAAGAACATCGTGTCTGGTAAAATGAAGCGTGAGTGACAGCAATGAAGACCCTCCATGAGCTAGATTAACATCACAGGCACATTGAACTCAAACAAGCCAATGATCACACAGATGATGCAGAAGCAGACAAAGTTTCATCCTGCTAGTCACGGGGTCACCATGACTCAAAGATAACTTGATGGCAGGTAACAATGGGAAACATCCACGAGGGGACTACATATACCCAGATACAAGCAGTAGCCTCTGAAAAGAAGGGCTGGAAGGGAAAGGCCGCCATGATGCTCCCCGCAAAGAAAGCACCGGCCATTTCAGAAAAGCAGTATCCAGTTTTCACCAGCAGTTGGCAAAGTTACACGTCAAACTTTTTGTTTGCTGAATGAGCTAATATATTTTTTTTCTGTCCCTTAAACATGGCTGGGGACGTGGATAGAAAAGTTCGAAAGAGCAGAATAAAACAAATGCTTGGAAGAGAGCAAAGAGATTGGGACCATCGTGCACTGGTGGTGAAGGGCTATAAAACTGGATAGCCTCTGTGGAAAATGGCATGGTGCTTCCTTAAACAATAGACAGGAGGAATATCATATGACTCAGCAATCCCTTTATTTGGTATCTACCCAAACAAACAAGGAATACAGCATCGAAAGACAAATATATACACAACCATGTTTACCACAGCAATGTTCAGAATCTAGCAAGAAGACAGAAATAATCCAAATATCCACCAGCGAAAGCTTTGATACAAACACACAATAGAATACTACACAATATTAAAGAATAATGATGAATGCTAAGTGAAGTTAGTCAAACACAAGAGGGTAAATATTGTAACATTAAAAAACTCAAGAAAAGATTCTCATGCCAAAAGGAAACAGCGGATGTTCACCAAGGATGAAAAAGAAAGGAAGGGAAGGGGAGGTAACAGGCTCAGCAGTAAACAGGTGTTAACTGGAGTAAAGAAGACGGCATCCAACAAGAGGGAGTTGGGAGGTACAGGGGATAAACTTTGAGCACTGGGTGTGCCTGAGCCAAATCATGGCACTTTCAATCATACGCATTTGAAGGTTGGGCACTGAATAAAGAAGACCAAAGAAAAATTGATGCATTTGAAAAATAGTGCTGGTGAAGAATATTGAAAGTACCATGTACTGCCAAAAGAAAAATCAAATTTGACGTAGAAGTACAGCCAGAATACCCCTTAGAAGCAAGGATGGGGAGACACTGTCTCTTGTACGTGACCATGCTGTCAAGAGAAACAAGTCACTGGAGAAGGATATGACACTGGGGAAGGCAGAGGGGCAGTGGGGAAGGCCCTCAACAAGAGGGATTTGGACAGTGACTAAATCAATAGATTTGACCTTAGGAACAAGAATGGCGGAGGACTGGGCAGTATTTCATTCTGTTGTACAGAGCTGCCATGTGTCAGAATCAAACAAGAACATAGCACAGCATTGTGCACAGAGCTGTGACAGTCATGTTCAAACCACATGCTATTACCCTGTCTTAATTACTCATTAATTCTCCTTTCTATAACATCTCGTAGCCAACAGACCAAAGGTTCCTCAGAGTAAGGTCCTTGGTAGTGACAGGATTTTAGATAAAGAATGTATGAGTGTATGAGTGACTCCGCTTCCTTAGATATATCATTACAATCAGCCACACACTGCCAAAGGAACATCTTGCAAACTTCACACAAGTAAATCTGCTAGTTTCTCCACATTCCATGTTTTCTATTAGCCTTTCTGTGGTTCTGCTCATTTCTTTTCTATAACCTTATACTTCTTCCGATTGATTTTAGCACTTCATATATTGGCAGGAAACCACTGCCAGCCTAATATAATGGCATGCATTTATGCAGTGCTTTTAATTTAGTCACTTTGGAAGCTTGGCATTCTGATGAAGAAAATATGCTAACTTCCACAAAAACATGGATGGTTTATACTGCTTCTAGTAGTCGACCCAGTGCTTATTACACAGGAGGAGCATGAATCTGTTACTGGAGCAGTCTCCAAAGTCACATAACTCTGGATTGGAGTTCTTTTTTTTTTTTTAATTATTTCATTGAGGGCTCATACAACTCTAATCACAATCCATACATACATCCATTGTATGTCAAGCACATTTGTACATCTGTTGCCATCATCATACTCAAAACATTTGCTTTCTACTTGAGCTCTTGGTATCAGCTCATTTTTCTCCTCCCTCCCCGCTCACTCCCCCGCCACAATGAACCCTTGATAATTTATAAATTATTATTTTGTAATATCTTACACTGTCTGATGTCTCCCTTCACCCACTTTTCTGTTGTCCATCCCCCAGAGAGGAAGTTATATGTAAACCCTTGTAATCAGTTCCCCCTTTCTGCCCCACCTTCCTGGTATCGCCACTCTCACCATTGGTCCTGAAGGGATCATCGGTCCTGGATTCCCTGTGTTTCCAGTTCCTATCTGTACCAGTGTACATCCTCTGGTCTAGCCAGATTTGTAAGGTAGAATTGGGATCATGATAGTGGGGGGAAAGGAAGCATTTAGGAACTAAAGGAAAGTTGTATATTTCATCATTGCTACACTGCACCCTGACTGGCTCACCTCCTCCACGCAACCCTTCTGTAAGGGGATGTCCAGTTGCCTACAGATGGGTCTTGGGTCCCTAATCTGTACTTCCCCTCATTAACAATGATTTGATGTTTTGCTCTTTGATGCCTAATACCTGATCCCTTCGACACCTCGTGATCACACAGACTGGTGTGCTTCTTCCATGTGGGCTTTGTTGCTTCTTAGCTAGATGGCCGCTTGTTTACCTTGAAGCTTTTAAGACCCCCAACGCAATATCTTTTTGTAGTTGGGCTCCACCAGCTTTCTTCACATTTGATTATGCACCCACTTTGTTTTCAGCAATCGTATCGGGAAGGTGAGTATCATGGAACACCAGTTTAATAGAACAAAGTGTTCTTGCATTGAGGGAGTACTTGAGTGGAGGCCCAATGTCCATCTGCTACCTTAAAACTAAACCTATAAATACATACACATAGATCTACTGCCCATGCTCATATATGAATATATTTAAAAGTGCATATGCCTTTATTTATACCTCTATAAATGCCCTGTGCCTCCTAGTTCTTTCCTCTTTTTCCTGTTACTTTCCTCTTGTCCCACTATCATGCTCAACCTTCATTTGGGTTTCAATAATTCCTCTCGGTTATATTACCCATGATCATGACCTACCAGGCCTTCTACACCCTCACCACCGATTTGGATCACTTGTTGTTCCCTTGTCCCTGGGTTTAGATTGGAATTCTTACTCTTTGTACTTTCAAACTCTAATCTGAACTTCTCAGATCTTTAGTTTATTGTCTAATAAATGGAGATAAAGACTATTTGAGGGTTCCTGTGAAAATTACGTTAAATCTTATTTTGAAAGTTGGGACCCAAATCCAAGAAATGATAAATAATGTTTACTACACTATGCACATATCTTCACAGACCTTCCAAGATTATCACTCATGTAGATAATGCTACACAACAGGTTCAATATACTGACCCTCTCTGGGCTATAGCCCTTGGTCCTAAACAGTGGTATATGCTCCCTGAATTTACCCACTAAGGAATATGTTTCCTGCCTTATTTATTTACCAATTTCTGGCACGGTTAATCTCATTCTTCCTTTTAGACTCAACCACAGTAAGTCCTAGCAGCATTCCCAGCATATACGACTCCTGTACGAACTCATCTTACTGCCCTTTTACATCTGTTCTTCCTTTTCTGGTCTGACTTTGGCTAGCCCACACTAACAGTAACATTCCAAAGACACCTAGAGGTGATTGCGAGCAATAGCTAGGTAAGTTGGCTGGTGTGCACCAGGCTGTGTTTTGTTCTACTGTTCTTAGGGACACTCTGATTTGGAACCCACTGGACGGTGCCTCTAACAACAAAGGGTTATATCAATAATCCCAGAAAATCTATTGACATAAAGCTGATCCCAACTCCTAGTGAAACTACAGGATGGAGTAGAACTACTCCGTACTTCCAAGACAGTAAATCTTCATGAGAGTTGACAGTCTCATGTTTTGGGTTTCAACCACCAACCTTGTGGGTAGCAGAGCATTAAAAGGAAGAAAATCCTGACTAACACAACTATATAAAATAAAAGAGAGAGCCTACATAAGTAGAGAGCTGAAAACTTCTGAAGGCCATAAGAAGTGATAGCTTTATAAAACTAGACTATTAACAACGTGTATTGATTTGCTGTCTACTGTAATCAGGATCAGATTTGCAGAGTCCTTTCACATGTGCAAAGTCAACTCAAATGCATTCATACCCTTACAATGCAAACCTCACAATTCCGCTCATTAATGGAAGATTTGATGTGTCCCTGGGGAAACCTAGAGCCATAATCCAAAGGGTTTATTCAAAACACCAGGTTTCTTTGTTGGTGCCTTTTTCATTTAAAAACCCATGCAAATTTAGATTTTTCTATCCAAAATATCACTTTGTTTATCTTAAGATAAATATTTTTTCTCTCAGGCTTTGAGCAAAATTAGTACTACACTAATGAGCATTAATTTTCCTTCTACCCTGTGAGGAAACCCAAATAAATGCCCATGGGTACCCATGAAATCAGCTACACAAGCTGCTTTTTATTTAGAAAAATAACACTGAGTGAACCACAATATGATGTGTTTGTTGAGCAAGGCATATCCAACACACTGCCATCAAGTTGATCTGTGATGGGTCGGAACCAGTGACCTTGTGAATGTGTTCCCCGCTAGGCCATCAGGGTTCCTCAAACTAAGGCAAGGGCTCATTAAATCTTAGCTTGTACGGAGTGGACAGCACGACACAGAGCTGTTGAAAGAAAAGGAAACCTCATGCGGAAACATGGGAGAGCTTATTGGATGGGTAGGACAGCAAGCACAAACAACTCAAAGATGATGGTGAGTTCCTTCTAAATGCTTGCCTTTTTAATCCAATACTCCAGTGTTGGAGACGATGAACTCTTATTACAAAAGGTAGCATGCTACAGTAAATTTAAAACCTTGCACCAAGTGGCCAAACTCAAATTACAAAAGAATAACCATCTATTTACTTATTTCTGAGTTGATGATAGACATATATTTTCAATAGAACTTCAGAGCAGTAAGTGAGCCATCATGTTATATTGCCACAGAGCATAGAAATCGAGCACAGAACAGTACCACACTGAAAAAAGTGTGTTCTGAACCTGCTATGCTAATGTTAGGACTAGATGTATCCATTCCTCTAATTTATCCACCCTCAGTTCATGATCAAAGGCAGGGAATTTCACCACGCTGCCTTAGCCAACAAAAGTTGGCTTGTGAGCATTGATAAGGCCATGCCTGGGGTAACAATGGGTAAAAAAGAGCTCTTTACCATGAAATTCCCATGATTGGTTATCAGGGTTCCAGAACAAAGTTCCAGGCGACGGGACTACAGGGAAAAATTGTTCACCAAGAGAGCTGCTGGAAAGTTGTACATTTTACAAAAGCGTTCCCAACTCATTACATACCATAATAACATAAAAACTAGAAAGAATGATGGAGGAGGCACCAACTCACAAAGCTCACTGTCGCTGTGTTGATCCAACTAATAGTGACCGTACAGGGCAAGATAGGACTGCCCCTTTATGTGTCCAAGACTTTTAAAATCTTTACATGATTAGAGAGTTTCATATTTTTCCTGACGAACAGCTATTGGTTTCAACTGTTGACCTTCTGGTCAGCAGCTCAGTAGACAACAAATACACCACCATCAAAGAATTTGCTCAAAACTATACACTAGCGTTTCATAAGGCAAATGCAATGGATGAGAGAGAATGGTTTAGGAAATTGAAGCATACATTAAAACCGAGTAGTAAGTAGTCTCTTCTCAATAAATTCTTCTGTAAATTTTGAGGGAGTATGAAAGTAAACTTGGCTGGACCAGGATGCTCAGTGATTTGGCATTTACATCTAGTAATCCCCATAAGGAGATCTCCTTGAGGGTGTGGCCTGGTTCCCTCCCATTGGATCTGGAGCTTGCACCTCGCTCATCATCTTCTCTCTGGGTCTTTGGACTTGAGCCAGCAGCCTACTGTAATGCTTTCTGAACAGTGGAGTTGCCAGCAGTCTATCATTTTACTCGCCAACTTTGGATTTTGGTAGCCAGAAGTTGGTAGTCTGACCTGCAAACCTAGACTTCATCAGATCCTGAATCAGTAGAAGTCTCAAGCCTGAAATCTGGCCCATAAACATAGAAATGTGTTCACCTCTACACGGTGTGAGCCATTTCCTGATATAAACATCTCTGGGTATGTACATATGTAAGAATCACTGGACTTGCTTCTCTAGAGAATCCAGCCTAAGACAAGGAAAAGGAAAGATGGACATGGTAATGTTGGCCTACATAATAATCTAGTATAAAGTGATATTAGAAACAAAAGTAAATGGTATATATCTAGTTATATTAAGATCTACTAAAATCAATCTTCTAAGGTGATTGACATGAATTTCAAGAACTCTTTTCCTCTTTCTGAGAACAATTCCTGCTAACACATGCTTGATTCTGGAGAAAAACTCTCAAATGCTACTAAAATTCCCACCCAAAATGGTATTAGAAGTCAGCTGTCTAAACTGGTTTGAGTTGTTGTAAGGTACCATCAAGAAAGTTCCCAACCCATAACAATGCTATGCACAACAGGAAGAAAAAAGTTAATTTCCTTACCCCATCCATGCAATTTTTGCTATGCCTGAGCCCATTGACACAGCCACCTTGTCAATCCATCCAGCTGAGGACCTTCCTCTTTTTCACTGCCCCTCCAGTGTACCAAGCATAATGTCCTTCTCCATGGACTGGTCTCGCCTAATAATATGCCAATATATGTAAAATATAGTCTTGACATCCTTGCTTGTATGGAGCACTCTGGATGTAATTCTTTCAAGACACATGAGGTTGTCCTTTTATTAGACCATGGTATTTGGAATATTCTTCTCTAGCACCACAATTCAAATGCATCAATTCTGATTCAGTGTTTCTTATTCAATAGTCACCTTTCACATGCATTTGAGGCAATAAAAAAACATTATGGCTATGGGTCCCAGAAGATGATCTGAATAATGTCCAAGAAAATATCACTGTTGAAAAGATCTCATAAAATTAAATTCAGGACAATACTGGGCCCTACCTATCTCTGATGTTTTCTTCTCAGGTAAAGATAGTCACTCACTAAAGAGTAAGGAGGGCACAGGGAGGAAATGGAGAACTCAAGGACTTTAAAGACATAATCTACAAGGGGACTTTGGCTATATGATTCTTCTCTTATATCAAGAAACTTCAACCGATGACAAAGATTTCTAATTTAATAACATTTCTTATCAAATAATGCTCCATTAGGCTTCTTAAGATTGTAAATCTTTGCAGGAATAGACAAACTTTCTCCCAGAGTGGTTGGTGGATTCAAATTACTGACCTTATAATGTTTAATCAACTGTGTTACCAGTGTTCCTATTAAGTAGTATAGTAAATATGAAGTAATGATTTGGGTAGCATCAGCCCAATATTTATAAAATAAAAATTAGCTTTTTTCCAAGTCTTTATCTGGTAGTATGAGTTAACTCAGTCAACTGATATAAAGGCATTATTTCCCCAGAAGTAGTTAATTGAGCTATCACTTCACCATAAGGAATTAGGGCTATGGAGCAGCTCCCACCAACTCCATTTGTGAGTGGCCTAATCTGATTTACAATTACCATAATTATGTTTTTATAAATCTATTCTGTATTTCATGTGTGTAATGTCCTTAACAACAGTACAGCTACAACTTTGTTAACTGCACTAATTAGTGAAATTCATAGAAGAAGATTTTGGGGAGGCTTCTGAGAAGATAGAGACTGAGTAACGCAAATCAGAAGGACTCTGCAAAAATCAGGACAGGAGGAGCATCATAAAGATAAGTAGGCACAGATCCACTACGCTTGGAGGGGCTGGGGGCTTGTGGCTTACCACAGTGGATGTCCCAGAGAGAGGCAGTACTTCGACTCCCTGGAAAAAGGCACCTGATTCCTCTAAAACAACGCAACACAAACAGGAATCAGCCCCAATGACGTCAAAGAAAAAAACGGGAGAAATAAAAGGTAATGGCAGAAGATGTCCTGAACCTAATGCCATGCATAGAAGCAGGCATTGATCTCCCACAGAAATTAATTTTCAGAATGCTGTTTGGAGTCATAGAGGATAAGAGGGAAACAATATAAAAAAATAGGGAGAGAATTCTTTTTTTTTTTTTTGGTGGTGGTGGTGGTGGTGGTGGTATGGGAGAGAATTCTTGGAGGAAAACTTCCCAGGCTTAATGAATAAAACCAGGCAACCATTCAGGAGACTAAATGAACACCTACCAGCTAGACTGAATCCCAAGAAGAAGTCACCAAGGCACATAATAGTTAAACTATCCAACTTTGAGGAAAAGGAGAAAATCATGAGGACAGCTAGGGAAAATCAAGCAATCACATATAAAGGTTTCCAAATACGAATATGCTCAGACCTATCAGCAGACACTGAAAAAGAGGAGAGAGTGGAGTTACATATTCCAAAAGTTAAAGGAAAATAACACAAACCCAAGAATACTCTACCCAGCCAAATTATCTATCAAGAGAGATGGAGAACTAAGAGTCTCTCCAGACAAGGAAAAATTCAAAGAATACCTTAGAAGAAGCCTAGCCCTAACAAAGATCCTTTCTGACGCAGTATTGGCAGAAGAACAGCACTCGCCAAGCTTAAATAAGACACTACCACAAAGAACAACCACACCTAGAGGGCAACGAAGAGAAAACAGACCCCAAGATAACATTAGCTTAAGAGTGGAAAGAACTCAAGAATAAACCACACACACGCACAAGACACTGATAAGAAAGGGAGGTAGGGAAACACCAAGCACAAAAGATATAAGATGACATCACAGAGTTCACAGCTGGATGTAATAGCCCTGAATATCAATGGACGGAACTCAAGCATTAAAATACTGAGGCTAGCAGACTGGCTTAGAAAACACAACCCATCAATCTGCTGCCTACAGGATCCACATCTCAAGACTACAGACAAAAAATAGACTGAGAATCGAAGGCTGAAGAAAGGCATACCAAGCAAACTACAATTCAAAAGAAGCAGGGGGTGCAATCCTAATCTCAGATAAAATTGACTTCAAAATGCAAAGCATAAAAACAGATAAGGAGGGACACTAATGCTCAAGGGAATGGTAGACAAACAACCACTAAGCATTTTAAACCTATATTCCCTGAAGGAGACAACCCCTGAATAAGTCAACCAAACACTCCAAAACATGAAAAAGACATCACAGCCTCAACAAATCTAGTGAGTGACTTCAATACACCACTTTCTGAGAAAGACAGATCACAGGGAAAGAAACGCAACAAGGAGGCTAGAGATCTAAACACTACAATAAGACCGTTTGACCTGATTTTTTTTAACATTTTTATTTTTCAATTTTTTTTAAACATTTTATTAGGGGCTCATACAACTCTTATCACAATCCACACATACATCAATTGTGTAAAGCACACCTGTCCTCATCATTTTCAAAGCATTTGCTCTCGACTTACACCCTTGGCATCAGGTCCTCTTTTTTTCCCCTCCCTCTCCACTCCTCCCTCCCCCATAGTCCTTGATAACTTATAAATTATTATTTTGTCATATCTTTCCCTGTCAGATGTCTCCCTTCACCCCTTTTTCTGTTGACCGTCCCTCAAGGAGGAGGTCACATGTAGATCCTTGTAATTGGTTCCCTCTTTCCAACCCACTCACCCTCTACCCTCCCAGTATCACCCCTCACACCCTTGGTCCTGAAGGTATCATCCGCCCTGGATTCCCTGTGCCTCCAGCTCCTATCTGCACTAGTGTACATCCTCTGCTCTATCCAGATTTCCAAGGTAGAATTCGAATCCTGATAGTTGGGGGGGAGGAAGCATTTAGGAACTGGAGGAAAGCTGTATTCTTCATCGGTGCTACATCGCACCCTGACTGACTCATCTCCTCCCCTAGGCCCCTCTGCAAGGGGATCTCCAGTGGCCAATAAATGGGCTTTGGGTCTCCACTCTGCACTTCTCCCTTCATTCATTCTGGTAAGACTTTTTTCTGATGATGCCTTATACCTGATCCCTTTGACACCTCACGATAGCACAGGCTGGTGTGCTTCATCCATGTGTGCTTTGTTGCTTCTAAGCTAGATGGCCGCTTGTTTACCTTCAAGCCTTTAAGACCCCAGACGCTATATCTTTTGATAGCCGGGCACCATGTACATATGCAAATATATATATGAGGTTGGGGAAATAGACCTATGTACCAATATTTATAGGTTTAGTATTAAGGTGGCAGAAGGACATTGGGCCTTCACTCATGTACTCCCTCAATACAAGAATACTTTCTTCTATTAATTGGCATTCTATGATGCTCACCCTCCCGACACAACCGTTGAAGACAACGCGGGTTAACAAGCAAATGTGGTGAAGAGACCTGATATTTATAGAGCTTTTCATCCAAATGCCCCCCAAATCACATTCTTTTCAAGCCCCCATGGTACGTGCTTGTTGAGAACTCATGCTGTGACATAAGGCAAATCCACATAAATTTAAACACATTGATATCACATAGACTTGTCTCTCTGACAACTGTGCTATAAGTTTGGAAATAAACAAAAGGAAGATGAAGAAAACAAGAGCAAACAACTGAAGGATGAATAACTCTATTGCAAAATGAGTGCGTACTGGCCCAGATCAGAGATGAAATTAGGAAATTTCTAGACACCAACGAGAATGAGAAGACGACATATCAAAATTTATGGGACACAGCAAAGGCAGATACCAGAGGAAGTTTCCTACCAATGCATGCACACATGAAAAAGGAAGAGAGACTTATGACTGAAATGCTGGCACAAAATTTACAGCAACTAGAGCAGAGTCACCAGGAAATCATACTACCATCAATCAGGGCTGAGATTCGGGAGAGGGAACATAAGAAAACTATGGGAAAAATTAATGCTGATAAAAGTTGGTTCTTTGAAAGGATAAATAAAATAGACAGAGAGCTGGCAAACCTAACCAAAGAAAGGAGGGAACGATTTCAATAGGAATGATGAATGATGAAAGAGGAGACATTACAACAGACCCTAAGGAAAGCAAAAGGATAATTACACAGTACTACAAAGAACTGTACTCCAATGAATTCAACAACTTGGAAGACATGTACAAATACTTGATGAAACAATCCTTTCCTGGACTATCGCCAAAGGACGTCAAGAATCTCAACATACCCATAGCAATAAAAGAAATAGAAGAGATTATCAAGGGATTACCAGCAAAAAAATCCCCTGGACCAGATGGCTTCACAGGAGAATTCTACCAAGTATTCAGGGAAGAACTGACACCTATCCTACAGAAACTCTTCCAGAACATAGAAAAAGACAGCAAACTCTGAAAGTCCTTTTATGAAATTAGTGTAACCCTGACACCGAAACCAGGCAGGGATCCAACAAGAATCGAAAACTACATACCAGTATCCTTAATAAACATCAATCCACAAATCCTTAACAAAATACTGGCAAAGAGAATACAAAAGTATGTAAAACAAATAATTCACCATCACCAAAGGAGATTCATAGTAGAGATGCAAGGATCTTTCAAATTACAAAAGACCACTAGTATCATTCGCCACATTGACATGAAAAAGTCTAAGAACCACATCATAATATCAATAGATGCAGAAAAAATATTTGACAACATCCAACATCAATTCCTGTTTAAGATACCCAAGAAGATAAGATTGGAAGGAAAATTCCTCAAAATAATACAAGCTATATATGAAAAACCAACAGCCAATGTGGTAGTCAATGGAGAAAGGATGAACGCAACCCCACTGAAAAAGGGGACCAGAAAAGGTTCCCCCTTGTTCCCACTCTGATTTAACACCACACTGGCGGTTTTAGCTAACAAGATAAGGCTTAGAAAAGACATCAAAGGGATTCACCTAGGGAAGGAAGAGGTGAAAACATCCTTATTTGTAGATGATATGATTTTATCTATTGAAAATCACAAAAGCTCCACAAGAGGAATATTGGAAACAATAGAAGAGTATGGCAGAGTGGCAGGATACAAGAGCCACAAACAGAAGTCTATCGGCCTGCTATACGCATCATATAAGACCACAGAAGAGGAGATCAAAAAGGTGGTACCCGTCATAATAGAAAAGCACAAATTGAAATATCTAGGGATATACCTGACTAAAAGAACAAAATATTAATATGAGGAATACTACAGATCACTATTACAAGAAACCAAGAGTGACCTCAACAAATATCCCAAGATCGTGGATTGGAAGACTCAATATAGTAAAGATGTCAGTTCTGCCCAAGGCCCTATATAAGTTTAATGCAATCCCAAGACAATTACCCTCATCTTTCTCCAAAGTAATGGAAAAACTGATTAACAACTTCATGTGGAGAGGGAAGAAGCCCCGAATTATTAGAGGACTCCTCAAGAACAAGGGGAAAGTGGAAAGGCTTGCTTTACCTGACTTTACCACATATTATTAAAGCCACAGTGGTCAAAATCGCATGGTATTGGTATAAAGACAGATACTCAGACAAATAAGATAAGAATAAAAATTCGTATCATCTTGAATGAGCAGCAGTGGGGAGTGAGGACCCAAAGTCCATCTGTAGACAACACTGGACATCGCCTTACAGAGGGGTCACGGGGAGGAGGCGAGCCAGTCAGGGTGCATTGTACAATGATGAAACATACAACTTTCCTCTAGTTCTTTAATGCTTCCTTCCCCCACTATTGTGATCCCAATTCTATCTTAGAAATCCTGCTAGACCAGAGGATGTACACTGTTAATGATAGGAACTAGAAATACAGGGAATCCAGGACAGAAGATCCCTTCAGGACCAGTAGTGAGAGTGGCTATACTGGGAGGGTGGAGGGAAGGAGAGGTAAAAAGGGGGAACCGGATTACAAAGATCTACATATAGCCTCCTCCCTGGGGCATGGACAACAGAAAAGTAGGTGAAGGGAGATGTTGGACAGTCTAAGACATGACAAAATAATAAGAATTTATAAATTACCAAGGGTTCATGAGGGAGGGGGTAGCAGGAAGGGAGGGGAAAAATGAGGAGCTGATACAAAGAGCTCAAGTAGAAAGCAAATATTTTAAGAATGATGAGAGCAACAAATGTACAAATGTGCTTGACACAATGGATGTATGTATGAATTGTGATCAGAGTTGTATGAGCCCCCAATAAAATGGTTTAGAAAAAATATATATCATAATGTGAAAATCAATCAAATAATGGTTTTATTATTTTTCAAACTAATCATGATTTCTCAAAATAGTTCCACTGATATTTAATCTAAACGTGTACATAGATTTCCTTATTTGCCGAAGCTCAGCAATTTTTCTACTAACATGTAGAATGAAGAACCAGCTATCTTTATTCCAGAAGAAATATGTTTTGGTTAGTTCTGTATTTCAGGTAACAATTAACAAGTGGAATGAAAATGCTGCACAATGCAATTTTGCTGGTTAACCAGGCGACATGATAAACCTATGATTGGCGAATTGTGAATTCTTCATAAACAGTCCTAATTATGAGAGAAGTATTTGTATAGTCAATGTTAAGTTTTACCTCTTATTAATAGAATTAAAGAATATTGGCAAACGTCCTACTTAAGAAACAAATTAAAAACTACTATAACTTTTGACTGTACAATGTCAAATTACATTCCAATAAAATTTTTAAATATATTTTAAAAGAACAAAAGCTTGATTTAGTTATCAAAAGATATGTAAATTAATGCAAATATATAAAAATCAGTTCCTAATTCCAATGATGTGATCCCCATGTTCACAACTCTGACCATCTGATGACATTGCATAGAAACAGAATTATCACAAAGCAGGAAATTACTGCTGTTTGGTCAGACCTGAGCCACTCTGCTCCAGTCCCATGTTTCTAAAGGGAATGGATGTGACAAGGCTGTTCCAAAGAGCTGTACGTTTTAACAGAGGTGAGAGAGGGGTATGGAGGAGTAGGCAGGCCCTGCTGATTCTGCCCTAGATCAGCATCTCCAAGAAGATCTGAGTAGCTACTCAGCGTTCTGGGGAGACCCATCATTTTGGCCAGCTTTATCTGTTGAAATTGCCCCAACCCACCCATGCATGATGTCATTGATTTGTTTAAGGGAAACGAAAAGTGTCTTCTCAGAAAATGTTGCTGACTCTGCTCTGCATACATGTCACAACTCTTTCTAGAACAAACAAACAAAAAACACTCTGCCATTGAGACAGCGCTGACTCATAGCTACTCTATGTGAGGCGGTAGAAGTGTGCTCCACACTGTTTTTGTGGCTGACTTTCCAGAATAGACTGTCAGGTCTTTCCTACAAAGTGCCACTGGATAACTCCAACCTCTGAGGTTTGAATTAGCAGTGACGCCTTGCATTGACTCCTCTCTATGCAGACACAGTCCAATAACTTGGATCTGTTTGGGGATGACACATAAGCCTGAGACATATACACTGGAAGTAGATGAAGGCAGAGTAAACAATCTGCTGATGGTCCATAAAAACAATACAGTATTGACCATTCTTGGACAAATATCCTAATAAATTTGACAAATAGTAAATGCTGATTTAGGAGGAACAAAATTTCCATGTCAGAAATGTATATGAATATTTCAAAATTCTAATAGCAGATTGCCAAGTAGCTTTACAAAAATGTTCCTCAAAAGGCTCCCATCTGTGAGCTTTCGTCATCTCTGCTATCAGACACTATAAAAAGTATGCATTTACATAGCTTTCTTTCATTGTTAGAGACATTTAAAAGCTTTTCATTTGTTTATTTTTTTTCCTTTTTTTACCCAAATGACTGTGCTTGACATTTTACAACTATGGGACTGGTTGTTTTATTATTAATCTGTCCATCCTATGTTTTGCAAACATTTGGTCTTTTGTCTTTCTTTCTTGTTTAGGGTGTTTAACAATTAAGAAAAATAATTATTTTTAAAACTTCACCACAAAGCTCACATCATGACACTTGCCTAAACAAGTGGATAATTCTTTTCATAACTCGCCTAAAAATGTACACAAAACAATTCTGATATGTTGTTTTTAAGCAATCTGTAGGGTGAGCTGTAGGAAGCATGCTATGTACTCATCGGCTTAAAAAAAGAAGATTGTAAGTTCAAACCCATCCAGTGATTCTGAGTGATCTGCTTCTGAATTGATTATAGGGGGCGGGGGGAGAACCCTTATGTAGTAGATCTACTGTTACATGAGGTTTGCTATGGCTTGGAATTGACTTGGAGGCATCACACAATAACGTGATAAACCATTGGAAAAGCGTGTGTCTGCATCTCAGTATCAACTGAGTAATGTACTACACTCCTGAAGCTTAGGAGCCAAGGGCAGCTGACAGAGTCTGGCTCCTGCACCAAGCAGGTAGGCAGAGTGGCTGGGACACAAGCCAGGACCTGCCTCCTATCGCTGGGTGGCAGAGGTGGCGAGCCTAAGCACACGCAACAGATGTACTTAGCATCAAGGAAGCAAAAGATTAGTAATGCATTTTTCTCTCAATTTCTTTAACTACGCTAGTCAAGCTGGAAAGAGACTTGATCCAGGGCTCCGGTGTCTTGTACATCAACAAACTCCCTCTCTTTTGATGGAGGGAGAGAAGACAGATTTCAAGAGCATCCACCTGAGCTGCCAGCTGGCAAGAAAAGACGATACTGAACAGGAACCGTGACTCTGCGGTTCTATGTGTTAGCCAAGCAACGTACAAACATTCTTTGTTAATCTGAAAAGACCCCCTGCAACTAAGGAGGAGCATTTTTCAAGGTGAAAGTCTCTTGTGATAAATGCTCAGGTTTCTCACGGCTGCAGCTGGGAAGTACATCCGAAGTGCAGGGAAGCAGATGCTCACCAGTCCTTGCTAACGAACGTCTTCCTGCAGCAAGATGGCATGTCGCTCAACATGACAGCAGAGGAGGAAGAATGTGACAAAAGAAACGTGTGCTATGTTCTCTAGGGAGAACAACTCTGCCTCACCTTCAATGAAGCACGGTAACCTTCCTCAATGGCTTCCTAAAGGGGCTGTATATGTACATCACGCCCCAGCGTGCAGAGAGGCAAGAGTGCAGCATTCATTCTGTCCAGCTGGTAAGGCAAACAGCTCGCTTACTGAAGCACTGTTTTTCACATAGTTTTTCCTATAGCTGAATTCCCTGGGTGGCTCAACGCACTTAGCTGCTAATTCAAAGGATGGAATTTTGAATCCACTCAGATACATAGGAAGAAAGGTGAAATAATTTGCATCACAAAAATGGGCCATTCACAACCTTTAGGAGCACCCTGCTCCTCTAACATACACACAATTGCCATGAATCAGGGTCAACCTGGCATCAATTAGACTGGGTTTTGTTTGAGGTGGGGGGTGGAGGGGGTTTGTATAGTACTTTATAATTTGGGCCCTTGAATATATACTCGTAATACATTAGTAAATGGAAACTCATTTACTAACATGGTTTCACTGCTTTGCCACCAAGTTCAAAACCCTTGAAAGAAGCAGAAGAAATGAGAAAGGGAAAAGTATGGAGGTTGAGAGGTACATGGATCCACGTTTTTCCACAAGAGATGACAGCCCCATTTCTCCCCTGCAATTATCTCTTAAAAAGAACAGGAAGGGGAAGAGAAAGGTGAACCAAGTTATAAAAGAATATAAAGAAAAATAAATCCTGAAAATAAACTGTGAACCAGTTTCAAGCAGGCAAAATGTATGTGCATTTTCCTCAATCTCTTCTACTAACATTATGGTGATGTGCAATAGGAGCTGCCGCCTTTTCAGACCCAGATTCTGCTGTGAGAGCCCTCAGAGAAGCCCACTACTGCACAGCTCCTCCTTAGACCCGTTAGTAACAAGGACTTCCTCCATGGGACCATTCAAATCCCTACTCTCAGTTAGCTGGCAGTATACCCAAGGTATATTCATACTTTAACAAAATTGAAGATAGAAATCTTTAAGAATTAAAAGCATAGGTCTATATCTGGACACTTTTGAGTAAAAGGTTATCAATATATGATCTTTACACCATCCCTCAAATCAATGCAAAATAACTCTGTCTTTGATATTCCTAATGTACAGAAGAACATTTCAGATGGCATAAAGGACAAGTGTGTTCACTACCATCCTCAGTCTGACAGTTTATCTGTAAAAGAAATATTATAGGACATAAAGAAAAGTTTTCTTGAGAGGACAATTTTACAAACCAGAGGGAAAACATATAGCATGTTCACATCTTATAAATAAGCAAGTTACGAGGTCTATCCTCATAAGCATATCGTCAGCACTGCTGTGATAAATACCTTTAATTTTCAGATCCCAAACCCCAATTGCTTTTTATTAAGGGAGAAATACAAAATTAATGGCTTTTAGCTTATACAAGTAATCAGACCCCAGTGGCCTCTAAGAGAAAACTTTCCAACAAAACAATCATTTGGGGCAGAAATTAGAAAGAATAGGAACTCTCACTGTGCAAAGTTGGAGTTAATCCAAAACAACCCAGCTTTTGATTAAGGACCCACCAACCAACCAAACCCACTGCCTTTGAGTGAATTAAAACTCCAAGATACTCAATAGGTTGAACACAACTCTTCCCTGGGGTTGCTGAAGCTGTAAATCTTTACTGAAGCACACTGCCTCATCTTTCTGGCAAGGAGTGGCTGGTGGGATTGAATATCCTTCAGATCTACTGGTTAGCAGTCACACTGTGCCATCAGGACACTGTTGATAAGGACATATGAGTTTAATCAGGGGACTACAAATTCTCACTGAGAAATCAACCTCTAATCACCATCCCTAAAAGTATTTTGACTGGCAGAAAAGGAATGTTCCCTGTGAACACAAGTTTTTGTCTTCCAAAACAGCAAACAAAGCGTCAAGAATTAGAGGAAGATGAATCTTGCTTCAGCAGCCACTTAGGGGAATTAGTTTCCCATACTCCACATCTCAAGGAGCCCTGGTGGCTTAGTGGGCTAAATATGGCATTACTAACTGAAAGGTCTGCAGTTCAAACTCACCAGTTGCTCAGTGGGAGAAAGATGAGGCTGGCTGCTCCTGTAAAGACATAAAAGTCTCGGAGACACAAAGGGAAAGTTCTACTGAGTCCTATAGGGTCACTGTAAGTCAGCAGCAACCCAATGGCTTTGAGGTAGGTTTTGTTTTTACTCCACATTTCCAGAGGCTCCAGTGCACAAGGATTTCACAAGCACCACCCTTGTTCCACTCAACATGAAAAGTACTGTTACCATTACCTTAGATTCTTCAGCACACCATACAAAAAGGAAACACTCTAAAGAAAAAGCATGCTGCTATTTTAGGCTCAAACAATCATAAACCTAATCTAAGAGCAATTGGTTCTTAGGCAATGGTCTTACTTGATACTCCCCTAATGAAGATATCACTGAAGATATGGGAGCTATAGCAAAGTGTGGAAAAGAAATTAGTTGGAGATTGGCTATCAAAAAAATTGTGTCTAGGGTCTTAACCCATTTAAGTGAAGCATCAATGAAGTCCAGATGGAAGAAGCACACCAGCCTGTGTGATCTAATGATTGTAAAAAAAAATTTTTTTTTAATTTTTTTAGGCCAAATCCAGAGCAGGGAAAGGGATTAGAACTTAAATTCTAAATCGTCAATTTGCAGGCGTCTATGTGGAGTAATAGTCACGCATTGAGGTGTAATCCAAAAGGTCAGCAGTCCAAAACTGCCGGACGCTCCTCAGGAAAGAGGGGGCATTCTACTCCCCTAACTAGTTACAATCTTGGAAACTCACAGGCAGTTCTAAGAATCACCACTGATTGGATGGCACTAAGTTTAGTTGTGTGGTTTTATGGAGGATAATGGAAGACCAAAATCCATTGCACGGTCTCCACATGGATTGAGCCTCCAGTGAACGCCCACTGACCATAGTGGAAGGATGTAAATAGCCATGTGTTCAGACAGGGAGAAATTTAAAGTCAACTGTGGCAAATGTAATCAGGTTAAAATGTAACACCTTATCATTTGATCTCCCCTTTGAACTATTTTAAAGCTGTTTCAGTCTTTAGCATTTCCTGCTTTCTTGTCAATTGAGGTTTTTCTCTGTTATTTTGTCGGTGTTGTTGGACTTTTTGTCTGTTTATGTTTTGTATGCTTTTCTGTACATGAAACCCAGGATTGATAACTCTATCGAGGCAGATATTAGATGAATAATTACCTAAAGACCCTAACAGGGGAGCAGTGCAGGGTTGGTGTTTGGGGGAGCTAACATGAGTACAAGGAAAAAAATGTTCTGAAATTGATTGTGATTATTGCACAACGCTCAATGTGATTGTACTATTAAATTATATGTTCATTATATGCAAACAAAATGGGGGGTTTGGTGTTGTTTATTTGTTTTTTTAAAGTTACAGTCCCAGAATCTCAGAGTGCCAGTTCTACCTTGTCCTGTATGGTCATTATAAGCCTGAATAAACATCACTTGATGAAGTGCCACCTGTAGCTCAAAACTTAGCCTTCCAAAATTTTACTTACTTTAAATAACTCTGCAATTCAATAAATTTAAATAAGTTAAAAACAATGTGTATGTCAGTTTTATAACCTTTTTCTCTGTATTTGCTTTACAAGAAGGTAACTATTATTACTCTTTGTAAAATACCAGCTTTGGTTTAGTTGTTTCTATTTTGTTTTAAATCTCTACCAAGTCTGTAATTTCCTTTTTTGTATTTGTTAATTTGTTTGGGGGATAGATTTTTGCTTCTTTCCTTTGTTCTCTTCCTTTCTTTCTGGCTTCTATTGTTAAATGTCTATTTGAAATAGTGTCTCACTTTTTAAAGTAAATATACAAAAAGCTTTAAAGGAAACCTATAAATTTTTATAAATCCTCATTTTAAGCTGGTGAAGAATCTAATTGTGTGTGCTATCTCTCACACATATTGCATATATTCACCTATATAACATTCACAAATGTTTGGTTGTTGTTACTGTAGTTTTAGACCTATATTAAAGCTATAACATTTAGCATATTGCTGTTGTTAGGTGTCATCACGCTGGTTGCAACCCATAGCAACCCAAGAAACAATGCACAACCCTGCACTATACTGACACTTGTTCCTATACTGAAACCCACTGCTGCAGCCTCAATGTCAACCCATCTCCTTGAGGGTATTCTTCTCACCGCCCCTCTACTTTAGCAAACATGCTGTCCTTCTCCAGAAACTGTCGCTCCTGACAACATGTTGGAAGTATGTAAGACAAAGCCTTGCCTTCCTTGCCAAGGACCATTCTTGCTATACTTCTTCCAAGACAGGTTTGTTTATTCTTTTGGCAGTTCATGGCACTTTCAATATCCTTTGCCAGCACCACAATTCAAATGCATTGATTACTTTTCAGTCTTTCTTATTCAATGTCCAAATTTCCATGCATATGTGGCAGCGGAAAGTACCATGGCTTGTGTCAGGCACACCTTAGTCCTCAAAGTAACATCTTTGCTTTACAATATTCTACAGAGGTCTTGTGCAGCAGATTTACATAATGCAACACATCTTTTGACCTCATGACTGCTGCTTCCATGAGCATTGATTGTGGATCCAAGCAAGATAAAATTCTTGTCACCTTCAGCCTTTATCCATTTATCATGATGTTACCTATTGGTCCAGTTTTAAAGATCTAGTGTAGTTGTCCTATATTGTTTTGAACTTCATGTCTTCATTTATTTCAGTCACTGTGTTAGGTCAGGTTGACTAGAGAAACAAATTGAGTGACACATATATGTGTAAGAGAGTTTTATATCAAAAAGTAATTATATATGTCAAGCAAACATCCCAGCTCACTCCAGATCAAGTCCATACTAGTCCAGATCAAGACGGATACTAGTCCATAAGTCCAATACTGGTCCATAAATCCCTCTTCAGACTCACGCAACCACATGCAATGATGCAGACTGCAGGAGGAAGGTAAAGGTGAGGGGTGAGGGAAGGAACCCGCCGTGTGAGAGGGTCACACCCACAAAGAGGCACCATAAGGATGTGACCTGTTTGACAGGCTAGAGTCTAACCGTATACTTTTATATCTTCAAGTTGACACGAGTTCTGTAACTACCACAGTTACTTTGTGCTGACTTTTCTCACACTGTATACTTATTTCCTATCTCTTCCTCGCTCATTCTTAATAACCATCGAAGAATATTACTTTCTATCTGTGTAAACCTATTCTTGGCTTTTTCAAAAATGGGCATATGATATTTATGCTGTTGTGATTGGCTTATTTTACTCAGTAAAACGTCCTCCAGTTTATTCATGTTTTGTTTTATCGTTATTCTTTATCATTGCATAGTATTCCACAGCATGATTGAAGTAATTTCAATGGCTCCATAAAATGAAGTCAAAAGAACATGCTAGGACTAGTGTGAACGTTTTCTTATTGTGCATTTAGTTTGCTTCCTTTCTCTTTCTTTTTTTTTGGGGGGGGGTGGCAGAGGGAGGGAAGTGGTAAATCTGAGGCACAAGTCCTCTTTAAAGTGTTCAAAAGCAAGGATGTTACTTTGAGGATGAAGGTGCACCTGACCACAGCCAACAAATATTTTCAATCACCCTCATATGCATGTTAAAGTGAGTCCTTGAATAAGGAAAACCAACGAAGAAGCTACACACTGTGGTGGTGACCAAGAATATTGAAATTACCATGGGCTGTCAAAGGAATAAACAAATCTATCTTAGAAGTACAGTAATAAAGCTCTTTAGAAGCAACTATGGCAAGATTTCATCTCACAGAATGTGGACATATTACCAAGAGACCAGTCCCTGGAATACAGGGAAAGGAGAGGGGAAGCTGAAAAAGGAGGGCTCCTGACAAGATGGACTGACACAGTGACCACAACCATGAGCTCAACACAAGAAGAACAGTGGGGATGGGACAACGGGCAGTGTCTCATTCTATCATACATGTGCTCGTTATGAGTGGGAACCAACTCCATGCCACCTACAAAAACATCCCATTTTTAAATATCATGCCTAATATTGATATAAACATTCTTCTCTTTTTTGTGTAATAGCTTCTTAAAAAAGAAACTATACTGTCAAGGAATATACAAACATTGTACCACTTCAGCAGTCCTAAGAATTCAAAAGTGTTTTCCAAAAAGCCCCATAAACCGATTGCCATCATGTCAATCTTGACTCAAGAGGACTGCTTGATAGGGTTTTCGGGTTATACAGTTCACGGAAGGCGTTTTCACACAGTATCACTGGGTGAGTTCAAATAGTCAACCTTTAGGTTAGTCAGCTAGCACAAACCACTCGCGCCACGCAGGGACCACTTTCCACATGGTGGCTGTGAGTTGCTACTGAGGCGATTAGAACTCATGAAAACCTCCTATCTGAGCACAACTGCTCTACTGGCTTTCCGACATTGTTGTTCGTTATCATGGAGCCATGGCTTCTTCTCAAGTGACCACATGTGCAGAGGAGAAATGATCTGTAAAGTTTTCTTATCTGTAATCTTTACAGAAGTAGATGGAGTTGCTGTGTGGGTGTGAGTCACCAATAGCTAATTGTGATATGCAGCCAAGCTTTCACCTGTGTGCCCCCAGGCCTCCTTTTCCACTGCTGTCAAGGTGATTCCAACTCATGCAACCCTATCCTGGATTTCCAAGACAATAAACCTTTTCTCTTTTCTTCTCCTTCTCCTTCTGCTTCTTCCCACTACCTTCAAGGGAGGTGACATTCTCATCTTGTTCTCCGTGAGTAGCTAGTTGGTTTGAACCACTGACCTTTTGGTTAGGAGCCCAACATCTATTCTACAGAGCCACCAGTTAAAACACTTCATCTCTCTTTGCACCCCTGACACAACATGTTGGAAACGAGCTCCTATCACACTTCTTTAACACTAAGCCTAGCTTTTTACTGAATGTTCAATAAATTTTTAATAAATTGCATTTTCCTGATGTCACTCAAGGGTCAATTTATGTAATTTGGAAATGTTGCCATTAAAATACCTGTATCAACTGGATGTAATTGATACAAACTCGCTTCAGACTTTTAAGAAATTGCACATTCTTGAGCTTTTTTCACAGTATAGAAATAAAGATGAAACATCTTGAACTTTATTGAGACGATGCTGACTCATAGTGACACTATAGGACAGTGAAGAACTACCCTGTAGGTTTCAGAAACTGTAACTTTTATGGGAGTAGAAAGCCTCATCTGTTCACTTCAGAGTAGGTGGTGTTTTAAACTGCTGACCTTGAAGTTAGCAGCCTAACTCATCACTCATAAAAGAGAGGAACACAGTTACACAAATGTTATCCATGAGTTTCATAAGCTGCAGATTTAGTTTGTGAAGCAAACAGTGCTTACTTTAATTAGTCTCAGAGAAGTTACATGATACAGTCCCTTCATGGGAGATCTAGATAACACCTACTACTAGCTCTAAATGGGAACTCTGCTAACTGCACGACAGCAGTTCAAAATCACCAGTCACTCCAAGGCAGAAACATGAAGCTTTCTACTCAAGTAAATGATGGTCTTAGAAATCCACAGCAGTTCTAACCTGCCCTATCCAGTTGCTATCAGTCAGAATCGGCTTGATGGCAGTCAGATATTTGATTAGTTCTATAGAATCTGGCCACAAAGAAAATCACCACATTTTTTATTCACTGAATTACACTCACCTTATTTTAGTATATGACGTCCTAAACCAATTTCACTTATGAATATAGATGAAAACACAATATATGTAGCAAATAAAACCTAACTATATATTAAAAAGCATATAATTATAAATAAAATAAGCCTATTTCACCAGGGTTCGCTTGTGGACCAGATCACCCTAGGAGCCTTGCCTAGCGGATTGGTCAGACTTTTGGTGGCCTCACTCCATGAGCATGCTCCCAGGACAGCATACTAACACGGAGCTGTCTTTAGGACAGTGTCTGGGGAGCCTGGTTTACAGGAAAAAAAATTTTTTTTAAAAAGCCTATTTCAGGAATCCATTGTAAGTCTTATTTTCTTGATTTTCTGCTAGAAAATCTAGAAATACAAATGCCACCATTTTAATAGGCCAACACCAAAAAAAAAAAATCATGATCATTTTCATCAATGTCTAAAAGGTAATTAGAACAAAGAATCCTTTTTTGTTAGGCAAGTATTCATCTCTCAAAGCAAAACTCACTCTAATTCTAAAAATCAACAACAAAACAGCAAGAAACCATTATATACAAAGGGCTCTAATACATCAGGTGGTGTAGTGGGTACAAATTGGGCTATAATACGCAAGGTTCACAGTTCCAAACCACCAGCAGCTCTGTGGAAGAAAGACGAGGTTTTCTATACTCCTAACAGTTAACAGCCTTAGAAACCCACAGGAAGTCATTATGATTCAGGATTAACTCACTAGCAGCAAGTTTGATTTAATCAATAAGAAACATACCTGAAGAAAAGTAGGCTATGGAAATTTAGAGATAGTATGTTTGTTTGTTTGTTTTTTAAAGATAATCTTATTGGGGACTCTTATAGCACTTATAACAATCCATACATCAATTGTATCAAGCATATTTGTACATATGTTGCCATCACTACTTTCCAAATACTTACCGTACTTTATATTTGAACCCTTGGTATCTGTCAGTTCCTCTTTTTTCCCTTCCTCCCCACTCAAAGAACAAAAAAATCATATCATTGGGTGCACACCTCCATGATACGATCACTGAGGACAAACGAGTGCATAAGCAAATGTGGTGAAGAAAGCTGATGGTGCTTTATCAAAAGATATAGTGTCTGGGGTCTTAAAGGCTTGAAGGGAAACAAGCAGCCATCTAGCCCAGAAGCAACAAAACCCACATGGAAGAAGCACACCAACATGTGTGATCATGAAGGGCCAAGGGGACCAGGTATCAGGTATCAAAGACCCAGAACAAAAAATCATATCATTGTGAATGAGAAGTGCAGAGTGGAGACCCAAAGCCCATCTGTAGACAAATGGACATCCCCTTACAGAAGGGTCACAAGGAAGAGATAAGCCAGTCAGGGTTCAGTATAGCACCGTTGAAACATATAACTTTCCTCTAGTTCTTTTGCTTCCTCCCTCCCACTATCATGACTCCAAGTCTACCTTAAAAATACACCTAGACTAGAAGAGCATGCACACAGGTACAAGTAAGAGCCTGAAACACAGGGAATCCAGGACAGATAAACACCTCATGAGGGAGGGAGGAGCGGGAAAGGAGGCGGGGGGGGGGGGGGGGGGGGGAAGAGGACCTGATGCAAAGGGCTTAAGTGGAGAGCAAATGCTTTGAGAATGATTGGGGCAGGGAATGTGCGGATGTGCTTTATACAATTAATGTATGTATATGTATGGATTATGATAAGAGTTGTATGAGCCCCTAATAAAATGTAAAAAAAGAAAATGATTAGGGCAAAGAATGTAGAGATGTGCCTTATACAATTGATGTATGTATATGTATGGATAGCGATAAGAGTTGTATGAGCCCCTAATAAAATGTTAAAAAAAAAAACCTCAGGACTGATTTTGAGAGTAGCAATACCAGGAGGGGAAGGTTAGGGGAGAAAGGGGAAGGTGATCACAATGATCTACGTATAACCCCCTCCCAGGGGAACAGGCAACAGAAAAGGGGGTGAAGGGACATATCAGTCAGTGTAAGACATGAAAAAAATGATAATTTATAAATTATCGAGGTTTTATGAGGGAAGGAGGATGCGGGAGGGAGGGAAAAAATGAGGAGCTGATACCAAGGGCTCAAGTAGAAAGGAAATGTTTGGAAAATGATGATGGCAACATACGTACAAATGTGTCTGAAACAATGGATGGATGTATGGATTGTGATAAGAGTTGTACGAGCCGCCAATAAAATAAATTTTTTAATCTGGCTCAAAGGGTTGCACCCCAGTCTACAGTCTATACCCTCCCAACAGCCGCCCCCCACAAAAAGTCTATCATGAAATTGTCACTTCCAGTGCCCTACAGTAACTCACTATGCACACTGGGGAAAGCTGAGATGCTTGTGCTGGAGCAGGGATGCTATCTGCAAGGATGAAGCAGAGAGCACACTGGGATCTGTCCAGCAAGTGGCTGGCAGGGAACGAGGTCCTAGCAACTGCAGAGTAGGCACATTGAGACGAATTCTAAAAACTTTGACCACCTCAAAGGAAGTTGTCAACACACGGTGGCATAATTCACCAAGAAGGCAAAATACAAAAGAGAAAGCCCAGATTCGCAAAACATCAGCCCATTCAGGAGGAAATAAGAAAAGTGTGGTGTTCTGAGATCTTCTTACCTTGTTAGCATACAGTGTTTATCCTCAGCGTTTCAAGCCCCAAATAAAAGCATCCCCCCTCGTCCTGCAAATTGTAAGCTAGAAATAGATACATGAGTCATCACTCACACAAGTGAGCACAGGTCTCTGCTTCCCCGTTAAGTGACACTCAGAAAAGAAATTAACAACTCGGAATCTTTTACCTCACATATGGGAGACACGAAAACAGCAATGTTTCAATACTAAGAGCTAATTGAAAATAATGTAAGACATTTACTTTCCTTCACATCATAAATTTTGAGTAGCTTTTTAAAAAAATGTCATAACACACAAGTTTAAACAGATGAGTAGGTATCTAAATAATCCTCTATAATGATTCCTCTAAAATGCTCCTTTACTTCTCCAACATAAACCAATGTATGTGAAGAGTTTAGGGTGCAGAGAGAAGGGGGTGGTAGCTGGAGATCCCAACACTCAACTGAATTTTATTTTACAGATAATATAACCTTTTGAAGTCAGTCAAGCAATTGAAAAGAACACTTAAGTAATGTTTATGATAGATCTCTAGATGAATGAAAAATGATTCTAGGGTATGAACTGAAGACATTAAAGACTCCTAGCTGAATGGGGGGGAAGGGGAGGAGTGAGAACAAGTCAACAGATAAAATTTAGTATACACTTTTGTTACCTGTGTATTTCCCCACCACTCCTCTCTGCCCTAATCTCCTCTCCTGAATGGCAGAGAAGTCATGATGAATGATGACCTCTCCTCCAGGCAACCCCCCCACCCCCACCCCCGCCTGGTAGGCAACCTCCACCTCCCAGCTCACTGTCTCCTCTCCTCTGATGTCTACAGCCTTCCAGCGAGTCTATATGCATCTTAATGGCTACTTTTACAAACAGAGTGAATGGATGAGCACAGAGAGCTGCACTGGCCTACACTATCTGTAAAGCTATTCCTGTTGCTCTTGTGAGCTGCCACCAAGTTGGTCCCCACCTTACAGTGTCCCTAGTCACAAAAGAAGAAAAGATTGCCCAGTTTTGTGCCATGATCTGCTGCAGTTGGGGCCATTTTTACATACATGATTGTAAAAAGAGACATCATAAAAAATAGACAAAAAACAGGTTAGAGAAGTGAACACTTGGTGCATCAGGAAAGTGGCTGATCATTTGGTAGAGTTGGCACGAACACAATAGTTCTATGGAAGGGGAGAGATCTATTACGATTTTCCTTTATGTGCAAGAGTAGGTCACATGTGCTCTGATAACCTCACTGATAACCCTGACGTTCTCACTCTAACTGAAATTCCTAGAAACCACAGTTTTCTGAAGTGTCACGAGACCAAAATAGACTGTATCCCAACCAATCCCTCCTATTCATATTACAAATTTTTCAGTCAAAGGACAAAATAAGAAAAAAAAGGACAAAATAAGTAGTCCAGAAATAGGCCCACACATATAGTACACTGTTCTTTCTTTCACAAACGAGTCAGTGATTTCAGTGGAGAAAGGATAGGCTTTTCAATGAATTGTGTTGGCACAAATCATTTGATCTCCCAATTGACATAATTTAAAGTTGTTTCAGTTAAAAAAAATTAAAAAGTGAAACGGAAATACATGTGGATTACACCTACCGTGACTCCCCTCTGACCACAGACAGGGATAGGAATCGCCTCACTATCATTCAGGGTGCATTGGAAAGTGGTTTACCGCACATGAAGTGAGGTTTTGATCTATTTTAAATTTGTTCCAGTTTTTAATATTTTCTGCTTTCTTTTTTGTAAAAATCATTTTATTGCGGACTCTTAGAACTCTTATCACAATCCATCCATCCATTGTGTCATGCACATTTGTACATTTGCTGCCATCATCATTCTCAACTTGCGCCCTTGGTATCAGCTCATTTTTCCCTCCTTCCCTCCCTCCCTCCTGAACCCTTGATAATTTATAAATTATTTTTTTAATTATTTTATTGGGGGCTCATATAACTATTTTTGTTTTGTTTACCTTTTTCTTTCTTTTTTTTAAATTGTTTTTTTTAAACAATTTATTAGGGGCTCATACAACTCTTATCACAGTCCATACATATACATACATCAATTGTATAAAGCACATCTGTACATTCTTTGCCCTAATCATTTTCTTTTTTTTCTTTTCTTTTTTTACATTTTATTAGGGACTCATACAACTCTTATCACAATCCATACATATACATACATCAATTGTATAAAGCACATCCATACATTCCTTGCCCCAATCATTCTCAAAGCATTTGCTCTCCACTTAGGCCCTTTACATCAGGTCCTCTTTTTTTTTCCCCCTCCCTCCCTGCTCCCCGCTCCCTCGTGTGCCCTTGGTAATTTATACATCGTTATTTTGTCTTTTTATCCCTTACACTGTCCAATGTCTCCCTTCACCTACTTTTCTGTTGTCCATCTCTATGGGAAGGGCTTATATGTAGGTCATTGTGATAGGTTTCCCCTTTCCCCCCTTCCCCTTCCCCTCCTGGTATGGCTACTCTCATTATTGGTCCTGAGGGGTTTATCTGCCCTGGATTCTCTGTTTCCAGCTCTTATCTGTACCCGTGTAAATCCTCTGGTCTAGCCAGATTTACAAGGTAGAACTGGGGTGATGATTAGGAGTGGGGGATGGGAGGGATAAAGAACTAGAGGAAAGTTGTATGTTTCATCGGTGCTACACTGCACCCTGACTGGCTCTCGTCTCCTCCGGGCGACCCTTCAGTAAGAGGACGTCCAGTTGCCTACAGATGGGCTTTGAGTCTCCACTCTGCACGACCTCTCATTCACAAAAATATGATTTTTTGTTCTCAGATGTCTGATACCTGATCCCATCAACACCTCGTGATCACACAGTCTGAGTGCTTCTTCCACGTGGGCTTTGTTGCTTCTCAGATAGATGGTTACTCTATTTTACTTTGTCACTGTTGTTAGTTTTTGTTATTTTGGTGTTTTTCTGTATATGAAACCCACAATAGGTTAATCTATTGAGACAGTAACTAGTTTATTGGTTCCTTGTGGGTAAAATAGGGGAAGAGGGTAGGAAGGATGGGGAGCTAATAATGATGAGGAAGAAAATGAAAAGTTTTAAAACTGATTGTGGTGATGATTGCACAACTGTTCTTGATATGATTGAACCACTGAATGTCATGATATGTGAACAACATGCCAATAAAACTGTTATACAAATTTAATACTGAGAGAACTTCTTTACAGGCATCCACTGATCAGACAGACATGTTTAAACACACTTTGTTTTGAATAAATCCATGCAGTATGTATAAACTGGGGTGGGGGGAGGAGTCTGCTTCTGAATAACAGTATAGTGACATTAAAGTTCTTATCCCTTTATCCCAGTGGTTCTTAACCTTCCTAATACTTTAATACAATTCCTCATGTGTGGTGACCCCCCCAACCAGAAAATTATTATTTTTATTTAGAAAATTATTTTCATTGCAACTTCATAACTGTAATTGTGCTGCTGTTATGAATTGGGCGACCCTGTGAAAAGGTCACTCACCCCTAAAGGGGTCGTAACCCACAGATTGAGAACTGCTGCTGTATTCTCTTCTTTACTCCCATCTCCCCGCCCCCTAAAAATTATGCTAGAACAACTAGAGCAATCATCCTCAAATTCCAGCCCGCGGGCCACATGCGGCCCGCCGAGGACATTGATCCGGCCCGCTGGGTGTTTTGGCTCTGTTTTTTTACTACAAAATAAGATATGTGCAGTGTGCACAGGTATTTGTTCATAGTTTTGTTTTTTTTTTCAAATTATAGTCCAGCCCTCCAATGGGTCTGAGGGACAGTGAACTGACTCCTGTTTAAAAAGTTTAAGGACCCCTGAACTAGAGCATGGGTTCCATAATTTATCTGGCCTATAGCCCCTTTTCAGATTAAAAAACAAATTACTCAGTGCCCCCTAGCAATTAAAATATTTTTATCCCAAAACCCGTAATCCAGGATAAAGTATAGGTACTGCTTTTGCAGCCAGCCTGGATCACTCCAGCACTCAATAGGGAGCAAATTCACCTCCTTTAGGAAAGTCTGAGTTAAACACCAAAAACAACCCAACACACACACACACACACACACACACATATTCATCTAGATAGAGACTTTATACCTTTCACACAAAAAGAACTCAAAATGGACCGCCAATCTAAATGTTAAATGACATACTATACAATTTCTTGATGATTATACGGGAGAAACTCTAGGTTACAATGGAAGAGTTTGTGATGCAACACCCAAATCAGCATGCCCAAAACACTGATAAGCTGCCCTTCAGTGATATTAGAAATTTCCACATACGCTACAAAAACAGTTCTGTTCAAAGAATTAGGGTGGGGGAGCCACAGACTAGGATAAAATATTTGCAAAACATTCATCTGATCTAGGTCATTTGATATAGGACATAAAAACAAAACAAAACACCTTTGAAAAGTCACAGTAAGTAAACAACAACCCAATTAAAAAATGAGTAAGTCTTAACAGATACCTTTCCAAAGAAATATAAAGATAGCAAATAAGCATATGAAAAGATACCCCACATGAAATGACACACAGAAAATTGCAGAACCAAATGAGATACCACTATGCAAATATGAAAATGGCTAAATTCTCTAACACTGACACCATGAAATGATGACAAGGATACGGAACAACAAAACTCCCATTTGTTGCTGGTGGGAATACAAGAGTCGGTCACATTCTAACAAAGCTAAAGATAAGCTTACCATAAGATTCCGTTATCAGTACCCTAGATATTTACCAAACTGGAAAACTTACATTCCAAATAAAAGGCAGAACATGTTTATCGCTGCTTAATCAATAATTTCCAAAATGTGGAAGTAAGTCTATATGTGGGTAAATGGGTCCACAAGCTCTGGTGCTGCCATAAAATGATGTATCACTCAGTGATTAAAAGATTTGCTGCATCTAGGCAAGAAAAGGTGTGGGGGGACGGCCAGCCCCCCACAACTAATCACGGGTTCGGAACGCACAATTGTGCAGTTGAGATATACAAAGATTACAATAAGGTCATAGAGCATGAGAGAGATAGGAGAGAAAGTAAAATAAGGAAGTCAGACACATTTCATGGAAGCATGCTCACCTCCTGGAAGGCCATGATCTTACCAGCCAGGTCCGCGCACAGCGTGGGACAAGGTGAAATGGGGCGGAGACCCCGTTTATTGCTAACCAAGGCTTATATCTACTTAGGGGGGGGGCATGATTACAGGTAACCACATGTCACGGGAAGGGGCAGTACAATAGGTATTACACATCATAAGAGGAGGCTGTACAATAGGTATGACAGGAAAGGGATGAGCTAGGGGTGTACACGATAGGAAAGGACTACAGGTATACATGTGATAAGAGGAGCGGACCCTAGACTCAATATGGCAGCCTAACCTTGGACCCTCTGGGTGTGCTTGACCTCCCTGGGCTCTCTTCAGGGAAACAATCTACTACTATCCTTACTAGAAGGGCGTGGAGTGGGACCTCCATATTGTGGGATAAACAGTAGTGTCTGCTTGCTGTGGATGGCTGATAATCCTTAGGGAGAATAATCTCTGACCTGCTCCTGTTGATTTCCAAGCAGCTAAATTTGGCATATATTTGGGGGAGACAACTTGGGAAAAATCTTTCTGTTTCTCACAAAAAAGCATAGAGGAAATTCAATGCATAATGATAAATGAAAGAAGTCAGTCTGAAAAAGCTACAGATGGTATGACTCCCAATATGTGACATTCTGGGTGGATGGGGTCAAGGGGTGGGAGGAGGGGGACTGTTGGTATAGCAAAAAGATGAGTACTTGCCAAGGATCCAAGCAGGAAGAAAGAAAGAAAAGGGAAAGTTTATTCTGGGCTTCAGGGGAGGGATTCACAGACTCCACCTGGGAGTCCAAGAATCCTTCCTGCCAGGGAGGGAGAGGAGAGAAGGGAAAGGGAGAGAAAGAGACAGGAGCCATCCTGGGCAAACTACACAGGGCCCCACTGGTGGGACCCAAGAAGTCAAGCTGGTCAGTGGGTAGGGTAAAGCAAAAAAGGAGTAGGTGGAAACTGCAGGTGGGCAAATAAAGAGGAAGGGGAGAGGATTCTCAGCATCTGGGGCTCTAAATGGATGTCCATTCATAAAATTCTGAGGCAGGGTGGTGCTTTGATGGTTCAGTCCCTGGAATGATTGGTCCTATAGGGGTAGGCAGGCTTTCTCTATTGTCCTCTGACTGGTACCTGACCCAACAGGCGCCATATGTACAAATGTGCTTGACACAATGGATGTATGGATTATTGGAAGAACCCCCAATAAAATGATTAAATTTTTTTTAATGCCAGGATTTGTTGAATGTAAAAATGATCTTCTCTGTAAAGCTTCAGTCAATCCAGAACAAAGGTTAGAAAACAAAGTCAAAATGTTACCCATATATTTGCATAAAGTTAATTAATATTAATAATAAAGATAAGGTTAGGGGAAGGGACTACTCCAGCATAACAAGTGAATTTTAAATATTAAAGACTTTGATTTTTATCTAGCTTATAAGGGTATTGCAGGAAAGGAGGCCAGGCAGGTGGGCCACTGTATCTGACATCACCTCTGGTTTAGATCCAGATGAGGCTCCGACTAAAACAGTAACGCCTAGGGGCCCAGAAAGATTAATTTGCCCAGCCAAAGCCTACCTGGCAAGATCCTCCAGGTTAAAGATGGGTTGTTACACTGTTACCATTTCCAGAACTCTTGACAACTCCATCTGTCACATTTTTGAAGTAAAATTTCTACTTCAGGAACTTGTCTTGCTTTTCCAGTGAAAGATTTAGGAGGATGCCAAAAAAATTAATTTACGAGGAGTACTGAAAAGTGTTACACAAAGGTGGGAATCTCATCTACTATTATCATTTTCAATTATCCATTTAATTACATACAGGTCACATCCGATTCACCAAGGAGTTTCATTCAAATGACTCCACGCTAAATCCATTCTTTCTTTTTAACAGTTTTTCTTTTTTTTAATCATTTTATTAGGGGCTCATACAACTCTTATCACAATCCATACATACATCAATTGTGTAAAGCACATTTGTACATTCATTGTCCTCATCATTCTCAAAACACTTGTTCTCCACTTAAGCCCCTGGCATCAGTTCCTCATTTTTCCCCTTCCTTCCCGCTCCCCCCTTCTCATGAACACTTGATAATTTATACGTTATGATTTTGTCATATCTTGCACTGTCCAATGTCTCCCTTTACCCACTTTTCCATTGTCCGCTCACCAGGGAGGAGGTTATATGTAAATCATTGTAATCAGTTCCCCCTTTCCAACCCACCCTCCCAGCATCACCACTCTCAGCACTGGTCCTGAAGGGTTCATCCACCCTGGATTCTGTGTTTCCAGTTCCTATCTGTACCAAGGTACATCCTCTGGCCTAGCCAGATTTATAAGGTAGAATTGGGATCATGATAGTTGGGGAAGAAGCATTGAGGAGCTAGAGGAAAGTTGTATGTTTCATCATTTCTACATCGCACACTGACTGGCTCGCCTCCTCCCGGAGACCCTTCTGTAAGGGGATGTCCAGTGGCCTACAAATGGGCTTTGGGTCTGCACTCTGCACTCACCCACTCATTCACAATGATATGATTTTATGTTCTGATAATGCCTGATACCTGATCCCTTTGACACCTCGTGAGCACACAGGCTGGTGTGCTTCCATGTTGGCTTTGTTGCTTCTGTGCTAGATGACCGCTTGTTTACCTTCAAGTTTTTAAGACCCTAGACACTATATCTTTTGATAGCCAGGCACCATCAGCTTTCTTCACCACATTTACTCACGCACCCATTTGTCTTCTGATGTAAGTCCAAAACCTTGTTTCTTGTACTTCATTACTATTGTCCTGTATTATTTTCATGAATTATCTTCATGAATCCAATTGGTTTTATATCTTTGGGAACAGTATAGGAATGACAACATCACCAAATTATGTAAAATAGTATTTGGACAACATTGTATGTTTTACATGCTATTAATGATTCGACGTATGAAATCATCACGAGTGTAGTTCCTTATACATCATATATTTGTTAAGACCAATCAACCCCAAACAGATGCAAAATTCAGGACTCAAGGTAGGTGACAGACCTGACACCAAGAGTCAGTACAGCACTGGGGCAGAGAGCACAAGCTCAGAGCATAGGCTCTGCATCTACAAGCTCCAGGACTTTAGACCAGGTACAGAGTAGACTTACTCCATAAGTAAGCTGTCACCTTTGAGAAGCAGTTTGGATAGGCCTGTCTTCCAAGGCAACTCTGTCAGTTACCCAAAGACAGACACCAGGTGGATTTGAGAAAGTTTAAGTTATCTCGGCAAGTATCTGGAAGAAAGTAGCAGTGGGGTTGAAAATCTCTCAAAACTGCTTCAGAGTTTCAGTGACAAGCAAGCAGGTTGTTGTAATGTGCCATCAAGTCAGTTCTGACATAGCAATAATCTTACTGACAACAGAATGAAACACGGCCCAGTCCTCTGCCACCCTCACAATTGTTCTCAAGTTGGAGCACATCAATGCAGCCACTGCGTCAGTCCATCTTATGAAAGGACTTCTCTTTTACACTGCCCCTCCATTTTACCAAATTTTAATGCTTTTCAATTTAAGATTCTTGTATATTGGATTTTCTTAAAATAGAACATCATAACACCTTTTTTTTCACAGACTGCAAGGAGTTGTGGTCATGTAGTGGTTGTACATTGGACTGCGATCTGCATGCTCCGTAGTACGAAACCACCAGCAGCTCCTCAATAGTGACAGTCTTGGAAACCCACAGGGGGTCCTTATGAGTCAGCACTGACTCAATGCAGAGAATTTAGGAGTTTGTTTTTGTTTTGTTGTTTTGCATAGTTCTTTCCCACGCTTAACATAGTTCTTTCCCAAAGAATTCCACATTACTATTTAAAATTTGCCTTACAAACTCTCTAAAATATTTTCAGATCAAAGGTACAAAATCTCACCTCAATTAAATGAATGGCATTTCTATCTCCCCAGCTACCTCTCCTTCCTAGCCAAAGGGCGCTAAAGCTCTTTAGATGCTATACTGAGCGACCAGAATCTTCATAGAAAACAAGTATGGGGAAGATGCCAAGTAGGTTCATAGATCTCTCAAGCAAATCAGATAACCAAGAGGGTAAATAACTAAAGAGAAAAAGAAAAAAAACAAACTACCACGTCACATTGAGGAAGAACAATATTCAACTTCTGCCTAAAAAGCAATGGGACCACCGACATGTCACCACATAAGGAAAGAGCTGGCAGACATCCTTGGTGACATCAAAGAAAGAAAGACAAGTGCACCATAAATTCAGAGTGGTCTCCTTTCAGCAATGTGACCTGTACAGAAGCTAGAAGCTCTTCTCTCCCTTTTGTTACCCTTCCTCTCCCGATTCCCACCCTCTGAGGCTCAACTCATCCCTCTACTTCCCATCCCCAAAAAACCAAATCCATTGTCAGAGCTGATCCTGACTCACAGCAGCACTGTAAGACATTAGAACAGCCCCATGCATGGGGTTCCCAAGGTCAACAATCTACGGCCACTTCTTTCTGCTGCAAAGCAACTGGTGGGCTTGAACACCCAATCTTTCAGGTAGCAGCAGAGTACCTAACCACTGACCCATTAAGACTTCCTCTCTTTCTCACACAACCCTCCAATCCATTACAGATTCTGTAAATATACCCCTTTAGCATCTCAGAGATCCTCCTACTTCTTGCCATCTCTACTGCCATTCCCGCCATCACACTGTCAAGTCAATTCTGACTCATAGTGACCCAGTAGGACTGAGGAGAACTGCCCCTGCGGATTTCTGATAATATAAATCCTTATGGGAGTACAAAGTTTCATCTTTCTCTCTCACAGAAGCCGATGGTTTCATACTTCAAATCTTGTGGTTAGCAGTCCAACACATAACCTAAATCACCAGTCAGTTGTCACTCGCTTGTGCTCACGGTAACCTTATATACACAGAGAAAACTTGCTCCAGAAGGTTCTTAATATTGTAACCGTCTGGAAGTAGTTTGGCTGGGCCTGTCTTCTAAGGTGTCCTTGTGGCATAGTGGTTATCTGCAATCCACAAGGTTCGCAGTTCAAAACCACCAGTAGCTCCACAGAAGAAAGACTGGGCTTTCTGCTCCAGTACACAGTTACAGTCTCAGAAACTCTGAGAAGGTCACTATGAATCAGCACTGAATCTATGGAAGTGAGTCTTCTAAGACAATTCTGGGTCGATTTCAACTGCAAAACGTTTAATTAGATGAGGGCATAAACATACGTACCATCTGAGAACTCCAGGGTGAGAGAGATAAGGCTTTTTCCTCCCGTAAAGATTGACACTCTTGGAAAACCAGACACAATTCTACCTTGTCCTATAGTGTCGCCATGAGTTAGAATCACCTCGATGGTGAGTTTTACTGAGGAACTCCAGGAGCCCGTTACTGCCTACAGATAATTATTTATCCTGAAACAAGCAAATGTTCTCACTAAAGCACAGATCTGATCAAGTTGCTTTGGGGGTTAAGAATACTTCAGTAAACCCTAGATTACCTCAAAAGGAAGCCCAAATACTCTCACATGTTGACAAGCCTTCCTATACCTCTTCCACGGTTTCGGAGCTTTGCTACAGAGTGAAATCTAGGAAGTGCTAGCAATTCCCAATGCCCCATCACACCCCATACCAGAGGCAAGCACCAGTATTTTTTCTTAATTCCACAGCTGATGCCAATGTCTTGGACCTACTGAATTAGCCACTGTTTATGGGTTGGGCTAAAGTGCCTTGGTGCCACTGTCAGACAAACGTTGGTCTGCTGACAAAAGAGTGGACAATTCAACTCCTCAGCTGCTCTGCAGGAGAAAGATGAGGTTATCTTCTGTCAAGAAACCACTTAGGGCCACTGAGAGTTGGAATCGACTCTGTGTCAGTAGGTTCGGTTTAGGGTACAAACTGGGCTACTAACCACAGGGTCAGCAGTGGGAGCCTGCCAGGCACTCCTTGAGAGAAAGATAATGGTTTTTCTCCTGTAAAGATGTACAGCCACAGAAACCCAAAGGGGTCGTGCTACTCTGTCCTATCAGGTCACTATGAGTCAGAATGCACTCAATGACAGTGGATTTGTTTTATTTTTATTGGAACTTCTCTACAAAAGTCCCTGATGGCACTGTGGCAGAAACATTGTACTGGTCCTCATAAGGCACTGATTTGAACCTCCAGCCTATCTGCAGGAGAAACATGAGGCTGTCTATTCCCATAAAGAGTTACAGTCTCAGCAACTCTAAGAGACGGTCTCCCCTGTCCTACCGAGTAACCATAACTCAGAATCAACTTGATGGCGATGGGTTTTTACTTCTCTACACTCATCACTTACCATTCCCTCCCTCCAAGCCCTAGAACAGTCTGCATGAAATATCCCCAGTGTTTTCCAGCATTTATCAAGCTTTCATGCATCCAAGCCTTTGCCAACAATCTTCTCCTAATGGAGCTTGTGAAACTCTACACCCCAGAATGGCCAAGCTATTTAAAGTGCCATTCTCAAAACACTCACTGGTAGAAACTGTTGTTGTCAGCCCACGATCCATGATGATTCTATGGGCAAAGGATGGAAATCCCGCTGCTCCATCCTGTGCCATTCCCATGATGAACTAAGGACCAGACTACTGTGATCCACAGGCTTTTCACTGGCTACATTCCAGAAGTAGATTGCTAGAGGTTTCTTCCCAGACTGTCTTAGTCTAGAAGCTCAGCTGAAAGCTGTTTTAACATCAGAGCAATACATAAGCCTCAACTGCCTCATCTGTGCACTAAGCACATTGGCCTTAAATTTAATTAGGTCTCTTTGATGGAAAGTAAGAATGCTGATGAACGATTTGGAGAAGAAAACTACAGGACCGACAGTTCTGCGGGGACCTGGAAGAGGGGGTGGCGGGGGAAAGGAAGTGGGTGTTAACAAACCCAGGGACAAGAGAATAACAAGTGATCAAAAATCAATGGTGAGGAGGATGTAGGAGGGCTGGCAGGGCTTAATCATGGGCAATGTAACCAAGAGGAATTACTGAAACCAAATGAAGGCTGAACATAAGAGGGACAAGTGGGACAAGAGGAAACTAAAAGGAAATAGAGGAAAGAGCTAGGAGGCAAAGGGTATTTAGAGAAGTCTAAATACGGACATGTACATATGTAAGTATATTTATATATGATGATGGGGAAATATATGTGCACTTATTTATAGGTTTAGTATTAAGTTAACAGATGGACATTTAGCCTCTACTCAAGTACTTCCTCAATGCAAAAACACTTTGTTCTATTAACCTGGCATTCAGTGATGCTCACCTTCCCAACATGATCGCTGAAGACAAAGCGGGTGCATAAGCAAATGTGGTGAAGAAAGCTGATGGTGCCTGGCTATCAAAAGATATAGCGTCTGGGGTCTTAAGGGCTTGAAGGTAAACAAGCGGCCATCTAGCTCAGAAGCAACAAAGCCCACATGGAAGAAGCACACCAGCCTGTGTGATCATGAGGTGTCAATAGGATCAGGTATCAGACATCATCAGAACATAAAATCATATCATTGTGAATGAGCGGGGGAGTGCGGAGTGGAGACCCAAAGCCCATTTGTAGGCAACTGGATATCCCTTTATAGAAGGGTCGCAGGAGGAAACAAGCTAAGCAGGGTGCAGTATAGCACTGATGAAACATATAACTTTTCTCTAGTTCTTTAATGCTTCCTCCCACCCACCCCCACTCTCATGATCACAATTCTACCTTACAGATCTGGCTAGACCAGAGAATGTACGTTGGTACAGATAAGAGCTGGAAACACAGGGAATTCAGGACAGATAAATCGCTCAAAACCAATAATGAGAGTAGCCATACCAGGAAGGTAAGGGGAAGGTGGGAGAGAAAGGAGAACCAATCACAATGATCTACATATAACCCCCTCCCTTGGGGACAGAAAACGGAAAAGTGGGTGAAGGAAGACACCAGACAGTATAAGGCATGAAAAAAGATAAATTATCAAGGGTTCATGAGTGAGGGAAGGTGGGGGAGGGAGGGGATAAATGAGGATCTGATACCAAGGGTTCAAGTAGAAATAAAATGTTTTGAGAATAATGATGGAAACAAATGTACAAATATGCTTGATATACAATGGATGTATGTATGGACTGTGATAATATTTGTCCAACCCCCCAATAAAATGATTTTTTTTAAAAACAAAAGGTAAGAATTTGAACAATGAACCATCAATCCTTTGTCGCATAAATTAATTACTATAGAATACTTGTCCAAGTGACCAACAAGTAAAACACATATTTAGATGACTATCCTTGTAGATCTGGGTTGTAAAAGTTGTGTCATGTAAGTCATGAACACAGTAGTAACTGACTAAAATGAGAAGGATGGTCCTGTTTCAACTGGCCTTCATCCAATAAGGCCCAATTATGCACAAATGATCTAAAGTGCAATGTGTAAAACCAACAAGAATTCAGGAAGTGGCTAGGTAACTACACCCAGCTGGTAAAAGCCTCTCCAGGTCTGCACAACTAAAACAAAGCTCTCAGCAGATGGACCTGCAAAAGAACTCTGACATATCCCACCCTCCAATAGAAAAGGACACCCAATTTTCTTCCTTCAGATTCAACGGGACAACTCTTTAATTAGCTATTATCTGCATAAATAGCACTGGAGTTTTGTTTGACTGTCTTTACTGATTAGTTTACCTGTACTCTCACTGTCTCCCAAAAAAAAACAATTCCATACTCTCCATTCACAGAACTCTCAGATCTGGTTAGATGCCATGCCTGTGTGCTCTGTGGCAGCCTATACTTCCTCTATCATACTACAGATTCAAGAAGGTGGAACCATCTACTTACTTAACAGCACTGCCCATTGGACACTAGGTTCTTTAGATGCAGGGACCATTCACCTTGGTGACCAGATATGTAGCACTAGGTAACTCAGTGGCTAAGGCAAGAGGCCGTGTCTCTCTTGTTCAACACTGTATGCACACAGAAGGCACTGGATGCAAGCAGCCTCTCCAGGTTGGAACACATAAAATTGGTATATCAGTATTTGTCACTGTGCTTTTGAAAATCCGAGATGGTTCTTTGTTAAAATTACAGCCAACAATAAAGGGCAAGAACATAAAGCCCCACAACTGGCAACACATTCAGAAAATAACCTTCCTTTTCGAAATTCTGCTCAATATACACAATGGGCATATTACCAAGGACTACAAAAATGACATAAATCATTGAGACTTTGCTATTCCCTTAGTTTCCCTGAGTTCCTCCTGATGGCTGACCTCAATATTCTGTTTCGCTAGTCAAATCCTTTCTAGGTTGACAATATTGCATCAACCTTCAAACAATGAGTCCTCGGATAATAACCACTATTCCCAGTCTACTTCCTAAATTATCATGAAGCACAAATAAGAACGTATGAAAAAAAGCCTGTTGAGACATACAATATACACACAGATGTACATTATAACCCTTTCTACAGATCAACAGTAAGCAAAGTCCATAAGAAATTCTTATAGAAATTTTTACGCTTTAATTTATGAGGCTAAATGAATTCTATGAATGAAATTGCTATCTTTTTTTACTTAAAGGCACATTCAGAAGGAAGGAAGCTTCATTTATAATATGAAAAGGCATCCAGAAGATGATTCCAAGTGATTGGGTTACTTCTAAATTATGTACAAGTTTAGACATTGCATAAAGTTCATTAGAAGTCAAAGAACTTTATATTCTTAAGGTTCATTTGTGGATAAATTTCTGTGTATTACATAAAACCCACATACACATAAAACCCTATGAAGCATGTAAAGTTATTTTAACTTTTAACACCAAAAAAATACACAATGGGTAAATTGACATGGGACCACCATGGATCTATTCCATCAATGTGAATCAGAAATGTATTACACTTGTACAAAGCAGACAGTAAGTAGCTTGTGTATCATTTTTAACAGTTAAACCCAAGCATTATGAGCCTAGGTGAAGAACTATGTGCCATATCCCACCCAGCCTGATAGCAAGAGACAAGTTAATTTCTACCAACCAACTCTGATGACCCTGACCTTTTAATAGCCATTTATATATGTAAATAGAATGAGATACAGACACTAGGCTCTGGACACCAACAAATGCATATGTGTGTATGTGCTACACACACACACACATGTATGAGTAGGTGTTGGGTAGTTAACCACATGGCATCATCTCACCCTTGCAACGCTTGGAGGCCTTCACATGGGATGGCCCAGAAACCTAGAAAGTCTGGCCCAGAGAAGACACTCAATGAAAGAAGGGGGAGAAAAAAAAGAATGAAGTGGGAGAAAGGGGAACCCAATCCCAATTGAACATATAAACCTCCTTCCTTCCAGGGGGATGAGCAGCAGAAACTTGGGTGAAGTGGAAAAATGAAAATAATACTAATGTATAATCTATCAAAGATCCACGAGGGTGAGACGGTGGCGAAGGGGGAAAAGAGGAGCTGTTATCAAGGGCTCAAATAAAAAGAAAATATTTTGAAAATGATGACAGCAACATATGTACAAATGTGATTGGCACAATGGATGGATGGATTGTGATAAGAGCTGTAAGAGACCAATAAAATGAAAAAAGAAAAGAAAAAAGGCCTGAGTTGTAGCAGACGGGGAACTGGTTTTGCCATCATGACAATGCACCGGTTCATGCAGCCATCTCCGCGCAACAGTTTTTGGCAATAAACAGCATGCCTCTCTTGCCCCAAGCACCTTACTCACCTGACCTCACTCCCTGTGACTTCTTTTTCTTTCTGTGAATGAAGAGGGGCATGGAAGGACAGTGATTTGACAACAAAGTGAAGAAAAAAACTAGGGAGGTGCTGTCACCCATCCAAATAGATGAGTTCGAAAATTTTTGCAAGAAGGGAACTGCAGATTTGACAAGTGTATTAAGTGTAATGGAGAGTACTTTGAAGGGGATAAGGTTGTTGCGTAAAATATAAATAAATAAATAAAGACATAGCCTGAAAAACAAAATTCTCGAGGGGGTTGGAGGTAGCCCCTTATACAGTGTTTGGTTCTGGTGTACATAAGCAGTCCTACAACTCAAAGGGCTGCTCCGTGCAAGTCAAGGAAGCAGACAGCTAAGTTTTCTGTAGAGCAATACAGGCAGTTAGTTCAGCCACAGGCAGCAAATATCAGGGCCAATCACCAGCAGTCAGCCAGATGACAGGGTCTGATAGTCCCCAGCTTAAGTGTTGTATATACACCAGCAGTGTGGTGAAGCAGGTCAAGAAGGAACCTCAAACTATAGCGAAACAGTCCATGGGTTGGGTGTCCCACAGGTAGTGTAGCTCAGAAGTTGAGGCAGAGAACTAGCTAAAGCAGCTACACACTAGTCCGATCATCAGAGAGCAAGAGAAAGAAAGGCAAGGCTCAATGAGCCATTTATCTCTTTGCCCTTCAATTCAACCTTATTAATCCCACATGTGTTTATTGGCCAGCTTGGTACAATAATTCTACCTATCACAGTTGCTATGGATCCAAGTCAACTTAATAGCATCTAACAATATAGTCAATAAATGTCCAAATGTTTATCAGCATTTATAATCAGAAAATATTCCAAAGATCTACTTTTAAATATAAATGCACAAAAGGTGCACTAGGGATCACTTATAACTTATCCCTACAGGGGCAATGTAGACCAATGACTCTCAAAAGAAGGAACTGGTCAGTCTTGAGTGAAGAGCTGGCAGGATTACTGATCACACTGCGGCACATCCCAGGGAGAGGACACTAATTGGAAAAGGTCAGTGCCACTGAGCCAGACTTTTAAAGAATAAGGACATATTTTAATAAATGCTTCTCAATGAGAAAATAAGCTGCTACAAAAGAAAACACACAACATGGGTAAATACCTATATCTTTAGTTTAAAAGGTGGGCAGAGTTGTTGTGTTTTTTAAAAATCATTTTATTTAATCATTTTATTGGGGACTCTTACAGATCTTAATCCATACATCAATTGTATCGAGCATATTTGTACATATGTTGGAATCATCATTTTCTAAACATTTACTTTCTTTTTGAGCCCTTGGTATCAGCGCCTCTTTTATCCTCTGCCACCCTTGTAGAGAGGCAGTTTAAAATGTCACATAAAATTATATATAAGAAAAGAATTAAAGAAAAATGTTCTAAGTTGTTTGTATTCAGGTAAAAGAGTTGAATAAACTTTCCTTTTAATTTTATCTTTTCTAACTGCTTGAATGCAAGCCCATATTCCCTTTATCTTGAAATAGTTATGTATACATACATATACATATGTATAGATATACATCCATATGTATACATATACATACATAATCCCTTTGTGACTAAAAGAAAGCAAATAAGTGAGCCTACCTCACCATACTATGGAAAAATATTTATCAACAGCAACTAAAATAGTACACATCTATCTTTCTTTTAATGAATAACTGTATGACTATTACTGTATAAAGACAGTAAGGAACTAATGTAGTGGTGAAGGAGAGAAAAATTCCATAATCCACTAGTGCAAAAGTAGAACTATATAGATTATCTTTGTGCCATCCCAGAAAGAAAATGGCTTAGTAACCGGGGAGAGTGCAATATACTCTAGCACCATGTTTAAAACAAACATTTCTGCTCCAAAGCTATAGAAATGTAGTAAAAACTCTGTGAAATGTAAATAATCATAAAATCCGAATGTGATTACCTAATAGCTATACCCAGTAGCTTTAACTATTACAGTTTACAGGATTAACATCAATTTCGAGAGAACTCGGGCCACCATGGATGGAGCTAGCTTGAGGCACCCACAAATCATTCAAATTCCAGGCCAGGCATCGAATGCCTGTAAAAAGAGCCAGTAGCCTATTACTTATCTGGCCAGCTTTGCCCCCTCAGTCGTTCCACTTGACAATGCACCATGAGCACATCTCTCCCTATTAATGTGTTCAACTCGGGATTTCAACTACACTACCAAATGCTCTCATCACGCTGGGGCTAAGTGGTTATAGAGAGAAAGAAGAAACCACCACCACACAGCCGATGCTCCACTGAGGTGGAGATTTCAGTCACACAAGAGGAAACAGAAGCTCAAAGCTAGTGCTCCCTCGACAGCCCTCATCTCTTCTCTGTTCATATGGGTCATAATTAGAGTTTTGGATTACAGTAGTGACAGGCACACCCTCCTGGCATTGTGCCTTCTCCCTTTAAAATAAACACATTTATATTCAAACTGAGAGACAACGTGAAGCTATACTAGTATTGGGGATTAAATTTTGTGCACGCACTGTCTTGGCACACAGCATAAATCTCCAAACCTTTCTCTCCCTGGACCTCTGTCTGACTCTAGCCCCAAGGTCACAGCAATCTATAAACGCTTTTCCATTCAGCAAGCATGAACAACTTGAGCGAAGAAGTGAAAAATTGGAGCACAAATCAAACTCCAAATATACATATATGCCTGTGTTGCACAAACTCGACTCAGTAGTAAAACTACTGGGAAAGAGGACGTCTCCCAGTGCTATCAGTAGCTCCACAAGAGCGACGTTCACCTCCTAAGATTAATTCTAAGAACAGCACACTTGGCAAAGAGAAAGCCATTATCATATTTATAGAAGGTCAACAGAGAACAATAGAAATTGGAATCTTGATGGTACCAAGGTTAAGCTCTGGGCTGCTATCCAAAAGGTCAGCAGTTTGAAAGTAAAATGGGTGCACAAGCTAATGTAAAGAAAGCTGATGGTCCCAGGTATTACAAGAGATAGTGTCTGGGGTCTTAAAGGCTTGAAGTTAAACAAGCAGCCATCTAGCAGGGAAGCAGCAAAGCCCACATGGAAGAAGCACAGCAACCCCTATGAATACAAGGATGTCTATGGGATCAGGTATCAGGCTTCAGAAGACCCAAAACAAACATTCTGATGCAAATGAGGGGGAGTCAGAAAGGAGACCCAAGGCCCATCTGCACACAATTGGACATCCCTTCACAGAAGGGTCACAAGGAAGGACCAACCCAGACACAGTGCGGTTTAATACCAACAAAGCACACAACATTCCCCTAGTTCTTTAATGCTCCCCCGCCCCCCATCATGACCCCAGTTCTATCTTACAAATGTGGATAGACCAGAGCATGTACACTGGTTCAGATAAGAGCTCTCCACACACAGAATCCAGGACAGATAAACCCCTCAGGACCAATAAAGAGAGTATCAATATCATGAGGGTAGGGGGAAGGTAGGGGAAGAATAGCAAGAAAGGGAACGAATAACAGATACATGGGTGAAGAGCTATAGAGGATGGTGTAAAATATGAAAATAAAAATAATATATAAATTATCAAGGGCTCATGAGGGTGGGAGGGTGGGGGAGAGAAGGGTAAAAAGAGGAGCTGATGCCAAGGGCACAGTAGGAATAAAATGTTTTGGAAATGAGGATGTCTACATATGTACAAATGTGCTTGATACAATTGACGTATGAATTATTATTGTTGTAAGAGCCCGTAATACAATGATTTGTTAAAGTTAAAATTAAATAAATTCAGCAGTTCAAACCCATCAGCTGTTCCATTCCACAGAAAAAGTTGCGGCAGTCTGCTTCGCCAGGATTATACCTTTGGAAATTTTACGTGGCAATTCTACTTTGTCCTACAGGGTCGTTTTGAGCTGGGGTCCCCCTGAAAATCACAGTAAAAGCATGACTCAGAACCTTTCTGGTAGAGTGACTTGATGAGTCAACCTGCTGTTATTCTATGATGGACATATAATGTAGTTAGGATAATTATATTCTTGGCTTAGATGTAACTTGGGTAGAAATCCTCCAGCGCCCTGACCCTGAGACAGACCCCTCTGCCTTATCCCAGTTTCCTGTGACAGTGTCATGGCTTCCTCCCTCCCCTCACTAAGGGCCAGGATCAACATACTGGGCCCGTCTCAAGATTTGCGATCCCTGCGTAATAGAAGCTCTTTCACATAAGATCTTTGTTAACACAAAACGTTTTCCTAGCTTGTACCTGTTGTTCCAAGATTTGTGTCTGTCTAAAAATGGTTTGACTCGGCCTGTATAAACATCCCATGAGAACAAATGGATGGAGAGACTGGCATTTAGAGGAAGGCTCTTCCTGTTCTCCTTTCCCACTGATGTGAAAACAAAACCTGGTATTAAAGACCCAAAACAAAAAATCATATCAATGTGAACAAGGGAGAGGGCGGAGTGGAGAACCAAAGCCCATCTGTACTCAAGTGGACATCCCCTTTCAGAAGGGTCACAAGGAAGAGACGAGCCAGTCGGGGTGCAGTATAGCACCGATGAAACATACAACTTTCACCCTGTTCTTTAATGCTTCCTTCCCCCAACACCATCATAACCCCAATTCCACCTTACAAATCCGTCCAGACCGGCACCTGTACACTTGTACAGGTAAGAGCTCACAACACAGGGAATCCAGGACAAATAAACTCCCCAGGACCAATATTGAAAGTAGCGATATCAGGAGGAGAAGGAGAAGGTGAGGTGAGAAGAGAACGGAGGAACCTATCACAGTGATCTACATATAACCCCCTCCCAGGGGGATGGACAACAGAAAAGTGGGGGAAGAGAGACAACAGTGGGTGTAAGACATGAAAATAATAATTTATAAAGTATCAAAGGTTCATGAGAGAGGGAGGGAAAAAATTAAAAAGCAAGTAATTCAGCATTTGGAAACAAGATGCCTCAGTGTTATTAATAGGAAAAAGTCAGAAGCGACGTGCCTATCACCAATAACATTAAATAACTAACAGCACCCAAAAGAATATTATGGAACCAGTAAAATGGTAATTATGTAGATTCTAAAGGAGCCTTGGTAATGCTGTGGATCAGCCTAACCACAGATTGGTAGTTCAAACCCAACTGCCACTCTTTGATAAAGATGAGACGGATTCCATAGAGATTTACACTCTCAGAGTTAGAATCAATATGATGGCAGTTGGTTTGCTTTTTATGAAGATTATATCACAATAGGAGAAACTGTAAGTATAAAACAAAAAAATTAAATTATATAAATTTTTTTGCAAAAGTTGAAAAACTGATGATCAATGTTTTAGAGTGGTGAGTGTAAGCGTATTTTCTAAGCTATATGTTATTTGCACAGCAATGCTAAGATGCTTCTGTAATTAAAAGATTATCATTTGAAGAATTTGGCATGGACTTTTCAATCTGCAGAACAGGGATGATTGGTCCATATCAGCAGGTGCCAAATGTCCCTGCCAAGAGCACATTAAGTGCAAGTCCGGCGCATGTAGTAGAAGTGGCATATCCTAATGCAGGGGCACAGGGAATTTCAGAAGAGCTAGTAAGCACTGGGTTCTTGGAGTTATAGCACATGCCATTAGTTTCACAGAGAGCCACCTGGACATAGTGCATACTTTTTAAGTGATGGCCAAAACCTGAGAATTGCCATCAGCTGACTTTGTTAAATCCTCTTCTTTACTAGCATCACCAGGCAGAAAATAACCCAGCCACACCTCACTTGTTGTCAGTTTAGATATCTGTTTAAGAAATTTACATCAGTTCACACAGAACTGCCCAATACATTTGAGTTAGTTAGTTTATTGTGCCAACCTGGCCGATAAACACATGTGGGATTAATTGAAGGGCAGAGAGATAAATGGCTCAGCAAGCCTCGCCTTTCTTGTCTCTTGCTCTTTGATCATCGGACCAGTGTGCCTCATTTTGCAAGCTACACTACATGTGCGACACCTAACTTGTGGACTGTGTTGCTGTAATTTGAGGTTCCTTCAAGACCTGATTTGCGACACAACTGGAATTTACATCTCTTGAGCTCTGACCCTATCATCTGGCTGACTGTTGGTGACCTGCCTTGCTGCTTGCTGCCTGCGCCCGGATAGCCTGAATTGCTCTACAGAACTACCTGGCGGCCCTCAAGACTTGAAGGGCTGCCAGTGTCTCACAAGTCTCTCACGGGAGCGAGTTGCACTGAGCCATTTGTACTGCTTTGTAATTTAATAAACTGTTTATTTCTTAAGTCATATATCTATCTATCTGTATAAATATATATAAATATGTAGATATAATTATTAGCTATCTGGTTTTGTCTCTCTAGAGAACCCTGTCTAACACAACATTGCTTAATGTAAATAAACCCAGATCTTCACATGAATGCACAAGGAATGAGATGTGGAACGAGAACTGTGCTAATCATAAAGGTTGAGAAAAGAAGGCAGACACTACACCTTTTCTTTCTGGGAGAGTAGAGGGTTGTGAGTGTCACAGCAAACCTGGGAACCACGGAAGTCAACACGTGTGTGACAAAGATACCGGTATCAAAGTACAGGCAGGATGTGCCTCTCCCGGGCAGATATCAGATGAAACATATAGGAAGACAGAGACTGCACACAATCCTAGTCAACACACACCTTGAAAGGAACTAACTCTCACATCTGGGCCAGATACATCCGCATCTCCCACAGGCACCCCTAGTTTCAGCCCCGAAACCAGCCTAGGATGAACCTGCTCAGGAAGACCTTTGGACAGAAGCTCGTGTCCAGAATTCAAATGTCTCCATTCAGTGAATCTTGCCTCTAGCATTAATCTGGCATTGCGCCCTAATTTCTCTGTGCATGGGTGCTAGGTATAACTAAATATATGGATAAAATAATCTACAGCAAGTGGACTCACCAAAACAGACCCTCACCATCACCAATTCGATTCTGGCTCAAAGTGATCCTAGGACAGGGTAGACCTGCCCCTGTGCATTTTTGAGACTGTATCTCTTTAAGAGTGGAAAGTCTCCTCTTTATCCCATAGAGAGCGTGGTGATTTTCAACTGTTGACTTTGAAGTTAGCAGCCCGACGTACAACCCACTATGCCACCAGGTCTCCCAGACCAGTAGTTCTCAACCTTCCTAATGCCGCAACCCTTTAATACAGTTCCTTTTGTTGTGGTGACCCCCAACCATAAAATTATTTTCATTGCTACTTCATAACTATAATTTTGCTACTGTTATGAATCAGGCCACCCCCTGTGAAATGGTCGTTCGACCCCCAAAGTGTTGTGACCCACAGGTTAAAAACTGCTGTCCTAGACAGATGGGCATACAACTAAATAAATCTTCAGAATGTAGAGACGTCTTATTCATCTTTCTCTGCAAAAGGCCTCACATGGGAGGTGCTAGTCATCTGACCCTGCATTTAACTGACCCTACATTCTGCCTATGTGATTTAAACACACACATACACACACACGTGTGTGCACTTGTAAGATGTGAGGCCCCCACACCTGACTCCACCACAGTAGAATATTTAAGTCTGTACACTTCCCATACAAAGATGACACAAACCATTGATAATAGAGGCAATGAGTTAGGGACAAAGGAGGAAATTGTGGAACATCCTAGGCAAAACAACAAAAAAGGGGACTGAGTTTCTTAAAAGAGCATGCTGAGTCTCCTTAAGAAAAAGCAATCACCATTGCTACCATTTTTACTTCAAACTCCCAACATTACAAAAAAAAAACAAAAACATGAGTTAAGGCAACAGAAAATCAAGTGCCCGTTCCTATAAGACCTTAGCCTTCGTGACTAAGCAGCCCCTACAGGTCAAGAACAAGAGATAATTTGGGACGAGGAGATGAGAAGGAAAATGAAAGCCACACTGACAGCCCCTCAGTGCGGCCCCAAGAGCACAGCCTTCGTGTACTATGGTATCAGAAACGACCAGCTCCTGAACCTGACAGTGAAGCAATCTGACTACCATCCAACATCCTCCAATCATCAATCAGCACATTATTTACTCAGAGCGGGAAGACAAATATATACGAATAAAGTATCATCGCCATAATTCTCTAAATTGGGAATGCCATATTATACCCGCCATGCTTCTCTTGAACAGCACCATGAAGATCAGGGACAGAGAGTCCTTCTAAGTCTCTCTCATGAGTCAAGAGTGGAAGAGGATTTCTTCCAGTCACTGTGAAGTAGCAACTGTGTATGAATGCACATTATAAAGAGCTTCCAAATATTGTGAACAATTCCGTTACCTATTAATTCCATGTGGCTGATTTTTCAGAAGACATAAACCTTTCTTCAAAGGTTCTTCTAAGTAGTTTCAGATCTGCAAGCTTTGGGGGAGAAACTCATGATGTTTTCAGCACCCAGAGACTGCCAATTCCTAAATTAAAAATAAACAACATACCCAATTCTAGTGTGTGTGATACATCATTTATCAACATACAGAAAACCTAGGTTGCACGGTAAGTTGTAAAATATCACAAACAAGAATTCCTGTCAGTTCATGCACAGTTGAGGGGGTATCAAAAAGTTTGCGGGAAAGGCTATTGGAATTTTTCAATGAACTTTTTGAAGCCTCCTTGTATATACCGGTACTTAAAACATTAACCTTCTTTTTTAGATCGTCCAAGAAGTTTATATGCTGATGAGATTCGTTTTCCTGCAGTACTCCGTGCCTCTGGCAAACCTGCGACCTCTAATTTGTTTTAAAAGGAATTCTAATCACCCAATCAATCATGCTCTTGACCTTCAGCCCTCACAGTCGCTTCACTGTAGTCAAATTGGCCGGAAAAATTCATGCTGTAACAATTCTGGTGTTCTCAATTCCAAAATGCCAATGATAGGAATAAAATGTGAACAAGCCCTGTGAGGGAGTTTAAAAAAAACAAAATATAGGATTTCTAAGGAATCTTCTACCAAGATTCTGTAAATTAAAACTGAGTATCTATGATATTATCAGGCAACAGTTTCCTCTCTGTTGATGTGCAGCTTAACAAATGTTCGAGTTTCAATGCATCATCAAATCAATTTAATCTCCTCACTACAAACAGCACGGGGACTACTTTATGCTTTCAATAGCTCTCTTTATAGACATAAAAGATGGGATCCCATGCTTGGTAAAATGGAGAGGCATTTTAAAGAGGGATCGGCACAGTAACAATTGTAAGGATGGTGCAGGACCAGGCAGCGTTTCTACTCTGTTGTACATAGGTCGCTACAAGTCAGAACCAACTGGACAGCACACCTAACAACCACAAAGGCAGAGATAGAAAGCTGGCCAAGTCACAATCTACCCCTTCTCTTTCCTGTCCTCCTCACCCACAATGGACCTTCACTGCACTGGCACCCACTCTTCTGCTTGCCTGCTAGTTCACTTTTAAAACGCACACCTGAGGTCACTCATGTTATCATATTTAAGCTTGCTCAAAGTCCTCCCACTGTCAAAGAGCACCTCATGTCTGGTCAAACCCATCCAATGAGAGAGAGCCCTCCTGTCACTGTCTTCTCTCAGTGACGAAGACCTGAGCATTATACACCATTTTCATTGCTCATCCATTCATTCCTCAACCTGCATGCTGGCTTCTGTTTCAAAATGCCACTGAATCAATTGTGACAGTGTTACAAATGGCCCCTGGTTAATAAGTCTAGTGGCCACTTTTCAGTGCTTACTTTCCTGGAACTCTGCAGTCTATCATTGTTCACATCCTCTTTAAAGCTCTCCTCCCCTAGTGCCTGTGGCAATAGTCTTTTCCGTTTTCTCTTCCACCTTTCTGAACATGGAGTCCTGGAGGCATAGTGGTTACACACTGTGCTGTGCTCCATAAGGTCAGGAGTTCGAAACCACCAGCTGCTCCAAAGGGCAAAAATGAGGCGTTTTACTCCCATCAGGAGTTACAGTCTAGGAAACCCACAGGGAGAGTTCCACTTGTCCTCTAGTGTTGCCTGGGTCATAAGCTACTCCATGGCAGTGAGTTTGGTTTCGCAGTTCTCCTACCCAGTGTCTTCAAGAACTCTACACTCTATCAGTGAGTGACTGGGCCAAGCCTTGGGCTGCTAACCACATGGTCAGCCATTCACACTCATCAGCAGTTCCTAAGGAGAAAGATCTGACAGTTGGCCTCCATATAGATTTACATCCTCGCAATTGTTATGGGGCAGCCACACTCTGTCCTACTGGGTGACTATTAGTCTGAATAAACTCAATGGCAGGGGGGCTTGGGGCTGAAATCTCCTTTTATTAAATATCATTCCTGTACCCCACTTACCTTCAACTGTAATGGCTTCAATTACCAGTTACATATATGTCAAAAACAAAAAAGGTACTACCATCTGAGACATGGCTCCTTGCTACCGTTTCCCAGAAAGTAAGATATCCCCCGAAAATAAGACCTACTTACACTTTTGCCTCTTGCTGAAATATAAGGCACCTCCCCAAAAATAAGGCCCCTCCCAAAGCTACCGTAACTCTGGACTCTGCACTGTAGCGGCGGGTGCCGCCGCGCAGCACACTGTTGGCCACAGCGCAGACAGAAAGTGTGAGGTCTCTTTTAATAAACAATAAATGTGTACATATTCTTCTTCATGGAAACATAAGACATCCCCTGAAAATAAGACCTAGAGCATCTTTGGGATCAAAAATTAATATAAGACACTGTCTTGTTTTCGGGGAAACTGGGTACCAGCACAGCAATATACTATCATCACCTGATATATTTGAGTATGACCTCAATGGTTTGACTTAAATTCAACCAATTGCAGTGCAGTGCAGTAGAGTGCACACCAATTCACAGTAATCAGATGAGCATCAGAGTAGAACCCATTGTGTTACATGGGGTTTTCACTACCTAACTTTCAGAACTTGATCACCACGCCTTTCTTCCTAGTCCGTGTTAGTCTCCAATAGTGGTTCTCAACCTTCCTAACACTGCGACCCTTTAATACAGTCCTCATGTTGTGATGAACCCCCAACCATAAAATTATTTTTGTTGCTACTTCATAACTATGGTGTTGCTACTGTTATGGATCGAGCAACCCTATGAAAGGGTTGTTCAACCCCCAAAGGGGTCGCAACCCACAGGTTGAGAACTGCTGGTCTACAAGCTCTGCTGAAACCTGTTAAACATCATCGGAGTGTGCAAGCTTCTGCTGACACAGAGGTGTTGGTTGGACATGGCAAAAAAATCTCTCAATACAAGGTAAGAGTTCACAACTGAGTGACCACCGCCCTTGTGCCCATAATGTGCAAGAATCATTAATTAATGACAATACATATAACTATGAGTAGTTCCTGATTACAATGGGGTTCCACTCAGACAACTCTGCCCTAAGTTGGTTCTGGCATAGTCAAATGACTCATTTTCTTTATACTTTTCATTGATTTTACCTTTAATTATCAATATATTTATAAGTCTAATTTTAGAACATTTGCAAGTGAACATCTGAGAATGATCAGCAAATTATGTACTAAAATATTATAGAACATGCTACTAAAGGCAGTAAAAATAAAAAGTCTTAAATGTGGTATATCATAACTTGAATAAATTGTAAGGTAGAGACTACTTGTGTAACTACTTCCTTAAATTTCTAAACTTTCTGCAGCTTACTAAAGGACTAGGAGCCCTGTTGACACGATTAGGTGCTTACTCATCAGACGAATGGAAAGGCCAGTGGTTCAAACACACATGAGGGAGTCAGATGATGCTATCTGTTCCCTTAAAGTTCTACAGCCTCATAAACCCAACATGAGTTGGAATCAATTCTGTGGCAGTCAGCTTGGACTTGACTGACTAGAATATCATTTTCAATTCATAAATTTAAGTGTACTTATTTGGCATCATTGTCTAGCTTCCACAATGATACTCTGTTGGTAGGTTAAGAAGTGTTTAAAACTAGGACGTTTATAATCCTTTTTTCCTTTCCTGATGGTAACCGGTTTAAAAATGTGGAATGCCAAGCACACAAGAACACGTATACAGGAAAGTCAATTTTACCAACTGTCACTTACAGTAATTATCTAGAGTTACTGTTTTCTTAAACGAGGAAAATTATTTTACTCACAGTGGGCTTGTAAGATCAGTGACACCTAGGAGCAATAACTAACTTGGATGGTTCCAGGTCCTTATGAGAAAGTTTGCCATTGCCCAATATGAAGCAATTATTTATTAGGTAGATTGGGATCATTTTCAAAGATGGGATCCCTCGAGACTATAGGTAGGGAACTATTTTTCTGCCAAGGGTTATTTGGATATTTATAAGATCATTTGCAGGCCATACTAGTCAAATATTTAAATGAACTCACCCCTAAAGTAATGGTGGCATTTTGGTTATGAGGTGAGCTGCTAACCACAAGATCAGCTGTTTGAAAGCCCGACTCGGGAGAAAGAGGGGACTTTCTACTTCCACAAAGGGTTACGGTCTCAAAAACCCAGAGGCAGTTCTACCCTGTCCTAAAGGGTCTCTGTGAGGGAGCACTGACTCCATGGGAGGGAGGGAGGGGGGAGGGAGGGAGGGAGGGAGGGAGGGAGGGAGGGAGTGAGTGAGTGAGTGAGTGAGTGAAAAGGTAATGGGAAGAACTGCTTCTCTTTGGTGAGGTGTGCAATGCTAGCTGGGACTGGTGGTTTCATGGGCCCACAGCTGATGTTCCCACTCTTACTCTACACACATGAGCATCAGTGTTACGAACTGAAATACGTCTCCCAAAAATAGGTGGTGTGATTCCTATCCTCTATGCCTATAGCTAAGGGTATGATAGCACAGTGGGCTAAGAGTTTGGCTGTAACTACAAGGCTGGTGGTTTGAACCCACCAGCTATCCTACTGGAGAAGGATGAAGATATACAAGCTCAGCAACCTGACGGGACACTTTCACTCTTTTCTATAGGGTGCTTGTAAGTCAGAATCCATTCAATGGCAGTGGCAGTGGAATGCCTATAGTTATAATTCTATTTGGAAACGGGCTGCCATTCCCAATAAGGTAGGATGAGTATGTGGATGTCTTGAATCCATCTCCTTTACACAAACAAAGGAGCAAGCAGAGAAGGTACAGATTCCAACCATAAGAAGATTAGCTAGCAAAAGAAGCTCGAAAGAAACAAGGCCCTGCCTCCAGAGCCAACAATTAAGGAAATCTTTTTTCTGTGAGTTGGCATCCTGAATTCAAACTTCTAGCCTACTGAACTGTGAGGGGGAAAATCTGTTTAGTAAAGTCAGTCATTTGTGGTATTTCTTTTAACAATACTAGATAACGGAATCATCAATATTATATATTGGTTGGACACTGACTATGGACAATAATTTTTAAAATCCATCATGAAGCATGCCTTTTAAACATTTTACTTTTGATATAGCAACAGATACAACAGCAGTTTCTTGTTTATAATTTCAAGATTCAAAAAAGGTTATGATTTATTTCGAAAGGCAAAGAGCCTCATATAAACAAAACATCAGCAGTTTGTTTATACTCTTCACTTGAAAAATTGTTAGGAAGACTGATGAAGAGTCAATGAACCAATGCATTTGAATTATAGTGCTGCTGAGGAATATTCAAAGCACCATGGACTGTCAAAAGAACAAACAAGTCTGTCTTGGAAGAAGTACAGTCGGAATTTCTTGAACAGGAAGACCCTCAACAAGACAAACTGATCCAGTGGCTGCAACATCAGGCTTTCAGGATTGTGAGGATGATGCTGAACGGGGCTGTGTTTCGGTTGTATGCAGAGTCACCCTAAGTTGGAATCAACTTGAGAGCAACTAAAAGCAACAACAAATGCTCTCTTTCACAAGAAGCCCTCCATCCAAACAACAGGTGAGGAAGACATGCTCAAAGTTGGCAAGGAAAGGGATGGCCAGGATTTGGGTAAGGGAGACCTGAATGACAACTGGCCGCCAGATTTATGGATGAGAGCCTCTTCTGAGCCAGAGAAAACAGGACTTTAGGAATAAAATGGGCCAGAAGGATTACCTAACCCCCCATAATGAGATGGCCAATTAAGCTAGGAAGGTATGGAGGTCAGTCAACATTAGCATTAAGCTTACTTTTAAAACGGAGTGAATAAAACGTATAAAACCCAAAATACCAAGCTCGCGTCCATGGAGTCAATGCCAAATCACAGTGACCCAACAAAACAGAGTAGAACTGACCCCTATGGGTTTCCAAGGTGGTGGCTCTTTACAGGGTAACACCCTACTTCTTTCTCCCGAGGCAACTGCTAACTACAAAAAAAAATCAACAGAACTGTAAAGAAACTTAAATGTAACAACAAAACAAAAAATGATACACACATGATTGTATGAACACAGAAAACTGCTCAAACCAAAGACCATAATAAACAGTGTTGGTTAGAGGAAGGAAGGAGAAGAGAGGCAGATCGTAATGGGAAAAAGAAACAAATTCTAATCTCCCACAGTTTCCAGGAAATGGATAACTTCTGAAACTCACAATTCCACAAAGTGGTGGCATACGTTTATTGTTTAGGCTGTTATACCCCCCAGCAGCTCAGAGGGAGAAAGACTGAACTTTCTTCTCCCTTAAAAAGTTACAGTCTCAGCAACCAACACAGGGTCACTATGAGTCCGCAATGACTCAATGGCAGTGAGTTACTCTCTCCAAAAAACTTTCTCCTATGAAGTGGCTTGTGTGTGTAAACCATCAGTCCTTTGGACAGCAGCTGGGTACTTAACCACTGTGTCAACAAGACCCCTTCAGGCGATAGATTGAAACCTAAAAGATAGAGGAGGACCAATTTTTAGACAGAGTGGCCGGGGAAGGCCTGTTTGAGAAAGTAATATTTCAGTCAAGATTAAAAAGATGAGCCAATCAGAGAAAGTTGCCAGATAATAGGAGCTCAAATTTCAAGGCACTCAGGTGTGAAGAGTTAGCATGTACTACTAAATGATTGTAAGTGCATTTTGCAACTGTCTGGTTAAACTTGAAACACCAAGCAAAGCATTTAACTGACACCCAAATCTATTCCAGTGGCAAAGTTACACAACGATCCATACATTACCCAAGGCAATTCTGCTTCTGCTTCCCTAAGTCAGCTTTTAGTCATTTCATTTCTTGAAGCACCAACGTCTACGTGCAAAGGAATAGAAAGAGCAATTCATTTTACTACTTAACAGAGGGAAAATGGGGTTTAAATGAGGTGTCTGAATTAGTGTGAATTTTAACTAACAGTGTTCTTCCAGGTCACCATCAGCATCAGCATGGGTCATAAAGATGTGTCCATCATTGGCTATGCAGTTTCCATTTGAGGGCAGACATCATTTATGCCAAGGAAAAATGAGTCATGCCAATCTCAACACACAGTTGCTGGCTCTGACTGTCAGTAGGGTCAATGACTCACTTTCCAGGAAATGTAACTAGTGGCCATGCAGTGGGGTCTGCGGCACAAGTGCCAACCCTCAGAAGATAAACTGGGTGGGCAAGCCCAGGTGGTACAGGGTGGGCAGCACTGCATCACAGTGCCCTGAGTGTCTCTGTCCAGCACTTCCTCCCTACATACTGGCACAGATCTTGTTTCATCTCCTTTTCCTCTGTCCTTTGCCTTCTTCAAGTCAGCTACAAGACTCTGCCACCCTGACTACGGCAGCTTGCTATTATGTTTACAGCTGCCCTAACTAGAGCCCACCACCCTGAGCTGTGTCCCCTTCTTCCTCTAGTCTTGTCGCTCCTGTTAGCTGCCATCAATCTGGCCCCCAACATATGACTCTGTGAACAACTAGCAGACTTTTGGTGATTCATAGGGCTTTCACTGGCTGATTTTTCAGTAGACTGACAAAGGCCTTCATCCCTAACTTGTCTCTCTCACAACCCTGAAGGTGAGAATTCTACCACTGAACCACCACTTCCAATACAGTGTGATCCTGCAAGACAGAGTAGAATTGCCGCACAGGGTTTCCCAGGCTGTAATCTTTACAGGTCTTCTCCACTACCAAGGCTAATGAGTTTGAAAGGATGGCTCAGGCCAATTGCTAGAGGATTACTGCACCAAGAGCCCTTCTTACTTCAAGCCAAACCAAACCACTGCCCTGAACAGATTGACTCAGAGAGCAGAGGACAAAGTAGAACTCTCCAGTGTTTCTGACACAATACATCTTTAGAGTCCTACACTGCCAAATCTTTCTCCTCCAGAGTAGCTAGCTAGTGGGCTCAAACCACTGATCTTCTATTTATGAGCGCAATGCTTAACTAGCTGCGGCACCAGGGCTCGTTTCCTCTACTTGATGTTTTTGTTGTTAGGTGACATCGAGTCCATTCCAACCCATAGTAACCTTGTGCACAAAAGAACAAAATGCTGCACAGTCCCGCACCGTCCTCTCAATTATTCCTATAACTGGGCCCAGTGCTGAAGCCACTATGTCAACCCACCTCCTTAAGGACCTTGCTGCCCCTTCATCCTATCAAACATGATACCTTTCTCCAAGGACTGGTCTCTCCAGACATGCCCAAAGTATGTAAGATGAAGTCTTGCCTTCCTTGCCTCTAAGGGGCATGATGGCTGTACTTCTTCCAAGACAGAACTGTTTATCCTTTTAGGATTCCATGGTATTTTCATTATTCTGCAGTATCACAATTCAAATGTGATTCTTCTTCATTCTTCCTTATTGAATGTCCAATTTTCACATGCATATGAGGCAAATGGAAATATCACAGCTTGGGCCAGGCACATCTTAGTCCTCAAAGTAACATCTTTGCTTTTCAATATTCTAAAGAGGTCTTGTGCAGCATATTTACCTAATGCAAATTGTCTTTTGATCTCTTGACTGCTGCTTCCAAGAGCATTGATTGTGGATCCAAGCAAGAGTAAATCCTTGACAACTTCAACTTTTTCTCCATTTATCATGCTTTTACTTATTGGTACAATTGTAAAATTTGGTATTCTTTACACTGAATTGTAATCCATACTAACCGCTGCAGTCCTTGATCTTCCTCAACCAATACCTTCATCACCTCCTCACTTTTCAACAAGCAAAATCGTTATCATCTACAAACTGCAGGTTGTTAACAAGCCTCCCTCAAATCCTGATGCCACATTCCCCTTCATGAAATCTGTCTCTCTCTCTCTCTCTCTCTCTCTCTCTCTTTCTCTCTCTCTCTCACTCTCTTTCTCTCTGCTAGAAAGAGCTGAAGTCCTTGGTTTGAAGGGAAGGAGGAATAAGCAGGTTCCATTCTCATACCATATTAAAGAATCAAATGTGATCTGACCAATGCTATCTATGTCAGATTTGTCTTTATAGCCAGGTTTGTTTTGGACAGCTCAAGAATATATGAGGGTAAATAAAAAAGTATATGTAAATGCACCCATTTAAAATTAGCATCCATTTTCTTTTCCTCAAAAATAAAAGTTAACGCAAAAATCTCAAGGTAATTTATCTTTTCAAAGCAAACTGTTTTGCTACCTGAAACTGCCATTTTCTTAATACTTTGATTTCTTTTAAGCCTTCTAAAAACCAAATACCAACATCTGACAAGTGAAAAGTACCAATTAATCTGAAGAAAATACTGTGAGCTAGTCCCTGCCGACAAATGTAAAACCCTCTTGAGTAAAATTAAACTGCATTTACAATCTGTGCTGTTTGCTCTCCTCAGTCACCATTTGGTCAATGAGTAACAGAAAGGGGAAATAAATTACAGTGTTACTTCAATCTAAGTTAAACTGAGACACCTTCAGAAGAGAAATTATTTCTCCTTCCACCATCGTAGATAGATAGACAGACAGACAGACAGACAGGCATATACAGCAAGTCAGCTCAGGAGTATGAGGTAAATCCAAAACCATTGCTTCAAAATCATAGAACCCTTTACTAAACAAAAATATCAAAATGTGAAGCTATGATTACTTGACATATCCTCTATCTAAGGCCCACACATTTCTGAAGGCAATGTTTCCAACTGTCTAAGATTTCCCTGAAGATTCTGTACTCTCCAATTGAAACGATGTCAAAATGACAGTTTGGGCATCCCCAAAGAACTCTAATTATGTTTCTCTGAAAGGTTCTTTGAGTTTAGGGAACAGTAAAAAGTCTGAAGTGGCAAAATCGGGGCTGCAGGCTGAATTGGGTAAAGTTTCCCAAGGAAACTCCCCTAGGACAGCTCTTACAACCCACAAAGAAGGAGCACATACATTGTTATAGGGGGAAATGCCTTGGCACAACAGACAGTTTTCCATTTGCTTTAAAGTGATAGCCCTGTGTCCTTGGAGAAAGCCTAAGAGGAGAGACCCATGGAATCCCTCCAAAACAGTTGCCATAATTTTCTAAGCCAACTCCTCTTTTTTATTTAACATGTTATTAGGGGATCATACAAATCTTATCACAATCGATACATGTACATACATCAATTGTGTAAAGCACATCTGTACATTCTTTGCCCTAATCATTTTCAAAGCATTTGCTCTCCACTTACACCCTTGGCATCAGGTCCTCTCTTTTCCCCTTCCTCCCTGCTCCCCCCTCCCTCATGAGCCCTTGATAACTTATAAATTATTATTTTGTCATATCTTGCCCTATCCGGCATCTCCCTTCACCGGCTTTTCTCTTGTCCATCCCCCTTGTGTTTTGTTTTTTTTTTAATCTTCTTTCAAAAAACTAAACTCATTGCCACCAAATCAATGCTGACTCGGTGACTTTATAAGACAGGGCAGAAATGCCCATATGAGTTTCTGTGACTATTTATGGAAATAGAAAGCTCCGCCTTTTTGTCTTCCTTCTCTCTTTCCTCCTTTAATTCTGCTTCTGGTTGTAAACATACACACACACATATATTAAATATATATTATAGACACATAAATCCTTTTCTTCTAGTATGAATTTTCATGTATAATTTTGTACATGTACAACTATCCTGCCCATTCTTTCTCTTTTTTCAAGATCATTTTATTGGGGACTCTTACAGCTTTTAAAACAACACATACACCAATTGTAGATGGACATTATGCCTCAACTCAAGCATTCCCTCAACAAAAGAACACTTTGTTGTAACAATCCGGGATTCTGGGATGCTCACCTTCCCGAAAAGATGGCTGAAGACAAAGCAGGTGCATAAGCAAATGTGTTGAAGAAAGCGGATGGTGCCCAGCTATCAAAAGATACAGTGTCTGAGGTCTTAAAGGCTTGAAGGTAAACAATCACTAACTCAGAAACGACAAAGCTGCACCTGACCTGACCCCACCACACCGAGGCAAAGCACTGGGGAGTGCAGCGGAACAGCAAGGGAATGGAGTGGCAAGGTCCCCAGGGAATGCTGAAAGCGGACTTTGGGGCCAGGGCGTGGTGCCCCAACAGACTGGACTGGAAAACACTCTAAAGGGCCAACAAACGAGCCTTGAACTAACTTCGTGATGTGTTTTGTTTTGTTGTCAGTGGTTTGTTTTTGTTGTTTTGTTGTTTGGTTGTATACTGTTGCTTTGTTTTCCTCTGTCTTGTTTTCGTGCATGTTATTGTCTCCACAGGTCTGTCTGAATAGGACAGGCTGGATGAACTATCTGGAAGAAAAACAATGGGACAGATAGTTTCGGGGCGACTAGGGGTGGGGGGAGGTAGGAAGGTAAGGAAGTGGTGTTAACAAACACAGGGACAAGGGAACAACATGGGACCCAAAATGGTAGTAAGGGGGGAGTGGCAGGCCTGGTGGGGAATGATCAAGGGTAAGGTTGCTTAGAGAAGAGGTATAGCTGTAGCCCAGGTGGGGACGGAGCATGGTAGTAGGGCAGAAGGAAAGTCAAGGGAGATGAAGGAAAGAGCTAGGAATCAAGGGGCATTTATGGAAGTCTAGACAAAGACATGTACATGCAAATATATATAGGAGGATGGGGAAATAGATCTATGGGTCTACATTTATAGGTTTAGTATTAAGGTGGCGGAAGGACCTTGGGCCTCTACTCAAACACTCCCTCAATGCAAGAATACTTTTTTATTAAACTGGCACTCTACGATGCTCACCCTCCCGACACAACGGCTGAAGCCAAAGTGGGTGAACAAGTAAATGTGGTGAAGAAAGCTGATGGTGCCTGGCTATCAAAAGAGATAGTGACTGAGGTCTTAAAAGCTTGAAGATAAACAAGCGGCTATCTAGCTCAGAAGCAACAAAGCCCACATGGAAGAAGCACACCATCCTGTACGATCACGAGGTGCCAAAGGGACCAGGTATAAGGCATCATGCAAAAAATAAAAAATATATGTATATGTGTGTGTGTGTGTGTGTGTGTGTGTGTGTGTATACCAAGTGAATGAAGGGGGAAGTGCAGAGTGGAGACCCAAGGCTCAATTGTCGGCCACTGGAGATCCCCTCATAGAGGGGTTTAGGAGAGGAGATGGGTCAGTCAGGGTGCAATGTAGTACCGATGAAGAACACAGCTTTCCCCAAGATCCTGGATGCTTCCTCCCCCCAACCACCATGATCCGAATTCTACCTTGCAGGACTGGATAGGGCAGAGGTTGTACACTGGTGCATATGGGAGCTGGAGGCACAGGGAATCCAGGGTGGATGATACCTTCAGGACCAGGGATGTGAGCGGCGATGCTGGGAGAGTGGAGGGTGAGTGGGCTGGAAAGGAGGAACTGATGATAAGGATCCACATGTGACCTCCTCCCTGGGAGAGGAACGGCAGAGAAGGGGGGGAAGGGAGACTCCGGAAAGGGCAAGATATGACAAAATAACGATGTATAAATTACCAAGGGCACATGAGGGAGGGGGGAACGGGGAGGGAGGGTAAAAAAAAGAGGACCTGATGCAAAGGGCTTAAGAGGAGAGCAAATGCTTTGAAAATGATTAGGGCAAAGAATGTACGGATGTGCTTTATACAATAGATGTATGTATATGTATGGATTGTGATAAGAGTTGTATGAGTCCCTAATAAAATGTTAAAAAAAAAAAAAAACGACAAAGCCCACATGGAAGAAGCACACCAGCCTGTGTGATCACAAAGTGTCGAAGAGATCAGGTATCAGGAATCAAAGAACAATCAAATAATTGTGAATGAGACATACAGATTGGGGACTCAAGACCCATCTGTAGGCAACTAGACATCCTCTTATAGAAGGGTCATGGGGAGGTTGACGAGCCAGTCAGGATGCAGTGTAGCAACGGTGTAACATACAACTTTCCTCTAGTTCCTAAATGCTTCCTGCTTCCCCACTATCATGATCCCAATTCTACCTTACAAATCCGGCTAGACCAGAGGATATACACTGGTACAGATAGGAACCAGAATCTCATAGAATCCAGGGAGGATGATCCCTTCAGGACCAGTGGTGAGAGTGGTGACACTGGGAGGGTAGAGAGAGGATGGGGTAGAAAGGGGTAACCAATTACAGGGATCTACATATAACCTCCTCCCTGCGGGGATGGACAACAGAAAAGTAGGTAAAGGGAGACATCAAACAGTGTAAGATCTGACAAAATAATAATAATTTATAAATTAGCAAGGGTTCATGAGGCAGGGTGGGGACAGGGAGATCAGGGAAAAAATAAGGAGCTGAAACCAAGGGCTCAAGTAGAAAGCAAATGTTTTGAGAATGATGCAGGCACCAAATGTACAAATGTGCGTGATAATACAATGGATTGATGAAGGGATTGCACTAAGAGTTGTACGAGCCCCTAATAAAATGATTTTTTTAAAAAAAAGAAATGCACAGTTGCACGGAGGTACTGACTAATTTGAGGGCCCTGGTCCTCTGTCCTAATGGAACATTAGTAACCCCTAAAACTCTGCAAAGACATAGTTGCTGTGACCCATCTGCAGTTCCTAATTTGGTGGGCATCACATATCAGTATTTTTTAAATAGTGTGCATGCATCATGCATGATATGTATCATGTATGGATATGAATATGGATGCATGGTATGTATCATAGATTCCCACACCACTGCCACCACTCCCCTATGTAGAGATCACTGGGAATAGAAATTCACATGAAGAAAAATCCAAAGGTCTGACATCTGAACTTGGTCAGATGCTCAAATACTGGCCTCTAAGGAGAAGGCTTTTTGGTCTTGCTGGACGCAGACCTCAGCAGCTGACATCAGACCCACTCAGGCAGGTGTTATAGTTCTTTAGCTAACCTGACATATTAGGGCAGGGCAGGGCACTCCACTCAGCCAACCAGCCACCTCCCTGAAGATGCTCAGCTCTCTCCCTCCAGGGGTTGTGACCCCACTGTAGCCATCTACATGATCCAGACTCTGGCCAGCCCATGCAGACACATCTTTAGTGAATCCTAGGACTAAGAGAGTCTCAACTCAAGGATCTCGGGTCCAAAGGGTAAGCTCTACTCTCAGTTCTTCTTCCTAGATAGTAGTGTGATTCCCCCTCAACCTCTGTCCAAACTCCAAAATCACTGCCATCAAGTCGATTCTGACTCAGAGAGTCAGCTAGAACTGCCCTGTGGATTTCTGGGACTATCTATCTGTTTGGGAGTAGAAAGTCATTTCTTTCTCCCATAGAGCAGCTTGTTATTTTAAACTACTGGCCCAGTGATTAGCAGTCCCAAATATAATCTACTAGCCACCAGGACTCCATTAACCTCTGAAGAATAGGCTTTTTAAGCTTAGCAGGATGGAAAAACTGGCTAATATCCATGGTAGACCACAGCCACCTAGTTTACATAACAATTAATCCTTGCAAGTATTTTACACATCTTATAGTAGACAAACCAACCCCTTTTATGAGAGTGTGGCCTAACAAAATACATTAGCAGAAATACAAAACCAGGGTCATAAAGGCTATAAATAGAGAAACCCATTACTCTACACCACCTAAAATGGAGAAAATCTGTTAATAACAATGACAAAGATGCAAACATCAGCATTTCATGACTGTTTTTATTATTTTAGCAATCTTTTGAGTTTTATATTTTCTATTCTATTTAGGGGGAAAATTATTAAATAAAAAAGTACAATTTGTGGTATGAGCCTATCTTTCTACACTCATCTTTCCATCTGTCTAAAGAAACATTCATGGGGCAGTGTTTAGAATGATGCATAGAATGATGTTTCCCAAATATCTACTAAGAATAGTTCTAGATTATAAGATCTGCAGCAGTTTAACCTCTATTTCTTGCTCTACTTTTCTAATTTGTTGGGATGTTTAGATAAGTATCATTTCAAGAAAAATGTAAGTCAACCTGGAATTTTGAATGAGGTAAAATCAAATAAACACCTACATACCAAAATGTAGTTACTCTGAAGGCACAGTGACTATGTATTGGGCCGCTACCCACAGGTCAGCGGTTTAAAACCACCAGTCCCTCTGTGGGAGAAAGATGGGGCTTACTACTCTACATAAATAGTCTCAGAAACTCACAGGGGCAGTTCTGTAAAGTCACTATGAGTCAGCATCCATTCGATGGCAGTGAGTTTGGGGTTTTTTGGTTGGTTGTTTTTGTTTATTGACTAAAATATAGAAAACCGTACAATGAAAATAACTGAAAATTATTTCTACAGATCTAGGACTATCATCAGCCCAAACACATTAAAGGGGCCAGAGTGGGAAAAGGAGAGAGAATTAGTGAGGACTTCTTAGAAAAGCAAAAAACAGTCTGCATTTCACATGTGGGCACATTAGTAGATTGTGCATGAGTCTAAGAGCACGGTAGCCCTTGTTAAAGAAGGATTCCACCAATGAAGCATTAGTTTGTAATCAGTGGCCAGGGATGCTGAGGCTACTTTCTCAATTAACCACACTCTGTCAGGCCAGGGCTTTCTTGGTCTACTGCATGGCTCAAATGCTTGAATTGAACTTAGTTATTCCTTTTTTTAATTTGAGATTTATTTCTCCACCTCAGAATACGTAAAAGACTTGACTGCTTTTATCTTCACTCAAGCTTTGTAGAAGGGATAGATGCATCCTTCCCAGTTTTCTACTGATACCTTTAGAAAAGCCATCTCCATGATTTCCAGCCACTCACCAATAATACCTCCAAGCCCCATGGGGATTTCATCTGCAGCTCAGAGTTGGTGAAAATAAATGGCAATCTGGTTGTGGGCAATCTTTCCTACAAAGTAGTAGATGCCATCCAAAGAACAGACATTTATAGAGGCATTAGCATGCAGTATTTCATATGCATTTTGACAGACCTAGGATGAAAAAAATACACACTACGAAGTTTAGAGAGAAAGTACATACATCCAGGGCCACATTCTAATGTGAATTGTCTATATATGAATTGTGCAGCCCAGTTGACTAAGAGATAGAGTTATCACCAATACATTCATAATCTGGGTACTTTCTCAAATTAGTAGACTGATTAAGTGCTTGACAAACTGGGACATCCACTACACGGCAGGATCACAGTGGATATGAATGAGTAGATCTGTAAGATTTTCTATAATAGCCAAGGGTAAATATGGAAGACAGAGATGAAAACCATCTACAATAGGAAGTGCCACCCATGAACAATTCAACTGATCAGTGTTCAGTGGAGATGCCAGATTTGGGGAGCCAAGTCTCATTGACAGATTGGAACATGATCTCCAAACCAACAGTAGCATAGTGACAATTCTGAAATTCCAAGATGAGTGTTTCTTGGGTGCGATAGTCACTCGTGTGGATGAAGGACGTATGATGGAGTTGACAGCCATTTCCACAGCCCTTGTTGATACTACACAGTGGCGTTTTGGCTTTGTTTCAGTCCTTGGACTCCAAAAAATACGTTATTCTCTTCTTCACCAACTCTGTCAGATTTTTTATCTCTATTTCCCACCAGTCAACTGCTCCATCTGTTTGACTGAGGTAGTACATTACTTCTCATCGTGTCCCAAATCTGAGAGAAACTCATCTGCATGTGTCTGAAGTTCATTTCTTTTAAATTACTTATTTTCTTCAGTTCACTTCATTTCCAGTTCTTTTCCTCAGGATTACATGATCCTTTCCCCCAACATTTCTGGTTTGTTACTCGTCATTTCTATCTGTTCTTCAGCCTTTACAGCGTGCACTTCTAAAGCACGCACCCTTTCCACAGCTAGCCTCTGAACAACGGACCTTCTGGTATCCTAAGACATTCAGCCATTAAGCATTCAAGCGTTGCCAGAATCATGGACAGATCTTTGTTAGAGTAATCTGAGTACTCATTATCTTGTCCCAAGTGACCCCCTATATAAAATACCAAGGCATCCCACACAGACAATGAGTATAATCAAATGCCAGGAACCAGTCCATGGTCACATTTTCTTATTATCCACTCACTCCGCTGGCTTCTTGGAGCTCAAAGATTAAAGGCATCATAATTCTGTTTTTAACTAGTGCAAAGGTGTTGTTTCACTAGATGATGCTTCAGACAAATTATTCTTTCTGGTAGTTCTGTGGTGGAATTTTCGAAGAGATCCTCCTAGTGGGATGAGGAGGAAGCTTTATTTCCCTACACTTTCTAAGAGCCCACCTGCTAAATAAATCAACCAATAAAGCGATTTACCTTGAACAAAAGCACCATTGGCGTCATGGGTGCCCTCTTATCAGAGCAGTAACTACTCAGGCCAAGGAAGTCTGTGCTCCTGTGATACAGAGAAGCAGGTCACAGGGCAACCTCACGTAGGCCATCCTGCAGCTGAGTCCATTCAGATAAAGCTTTGATTGAGCCTCTGTTCTCCCTATTTCCGAAGGAAATGGGGCAGGAGCCTGCCTCCTTAACTCAAGGAGTGGGAACTGCAGCTGACCCCCTTGGGGCTGCTGTTTTCTAGGCGATGAGAAATAGTATAAGCATGCACTCAGCAGGCATTGGGTCAAGCTGGAAACCTGAGGGATGTCAGGAAACAGACAAGGGATTGCATGTTGAACGTTCTTGTGCCTACCAATGGTAGATGTTTCCCATGGACCAGATGGAGGCAGTAGGGGAGAGTCAGCAAGGACCATTTCAACTCTTTCTCAAGGGCAGTACCTAGGCAGTTAAGAGGACATCAACAAAGAAGGATTCCTATGTGAACGGGGGCTCAGGAGAGCCAGGGATGAAGGAGGGGAGTGAGAGTGGAGGGTTGTGTAGCAAGCCAAAGAATCACATCATTCAAGGAAACTGAGACGTAAAGGACGTACTGGGGTCCGTTGCCAAATGCAGGAAAATGCCCTCTAGCGGTAGTCAAACTGAGAGTACTACACCACCTAGTAACACAGAGCCATTCATCACATAGCCTCATTCCTTTTGCCCTGCAGAGGCTTAAGTGGTAGTCAAGTAACATAAAGGAAACAGATTAAAAATGGAAAGAGAAAAAAGCAGGTGAACACCCTTTGTTATCTTAGGTATCCTTCCAGGGAAAGATGGTAAGATAAATTTCCATTCAGAAGCACGGAAAGAAGAGACTCCCCATGATCACAATTTCAAAACCACACTGAGGTAACTGTGCTTGACTTATATCCTTATAGGCCACGCATTATGCGACATAATAACTACATATCATGCAGTATCATTAAATCAGTGAAAAATGTATGGTTAGTGGACCACGTATATATAATTCCTCTCACAACACTTCTTTCATGCACTTACATCAATTTTATTAACAAAAACACAATGATAAAGCAGAATGGGCAAACAGATGGAACTAAGAATTCTATATTGGTCCAAAGTAAACTAGTTAGAATACTCAAAAGCAGTGAACATGGAGTCTAGGCTTGGTAAGGAGATAAGAGAGAATATGAAAGGGATATTGAACAATGAAGAAATGGTATAATTATGTATCACTTATCAGTCCTGGTAGAGTCAAAGAACTGCTGAAGTAGTGATACAAAAAGAGCAAGCTGGATATGTAGGAACAACAGAAGAGAATAAAGCTTAAAATTGAGATTAAACAGGAGGATCAGTCACTAAAACATGCTTGACTCTGAGCCTCCTTTGGGACATTACTATTTATGCTTTCTCATTCCATAGGATTGTTATGGGTGCTATGTAAAGTAACATGTAAAGGAGCTAAGTAGAAACCTGGCGCATATTAAGCACACAAAATGGAGTCACATTAGTCCAGATGGAAGATCATGAGTACAGGAAAAGGGATGTCAGAAGGTGAAGCAGAAAAACAACTGAACTACATAGCAAAATTCACCCCTGTGGGAAAATTCACATACTTAGTTTCAAATATAAGAATCCTGCAGGCTGAGAGAAATCCATTTTGAAGGGAAAAGAAGTAAGAAAGTCAAGTGCTATTAGTAAATCATGAACTCCAGCATTAGCACAATATACATTACTGCTGTCAATTGGCAAATATTTATTGAATCCTACACAGACATTTGTTCGCTTTTATGCACATAAATATTGAATCCTATGCAAATAATTATTAAATCCTATGCGCAAGGTTATTGAATCTTATGCTAAGCAGCCAATTTAATCATTTATTTCAACAGCTATATCTTTTTGCACATAAGCAAAATTAGACATTGATTAGAGGTAAAATAGATGGACTATATTGACTGTTTGTACTTGGAAATGAGTAGGGGAGCCCAGGATAATGTGACCTGAGGGACTGCCCACAGACAAGAGCATGTCTATCTGCAACATGATGGGGCAGAATTGTAGTCCAAACTCACAGAAGCTAAAAAGCATAAGAGAAACAGCCTGGCATTATAATTGCCTAGCCCGGTGTTCCCAATCTATTCTAATGTGAGAATAGGGTGTGAAAAATTACCCAACCTCCATAAGATCGCACTTTTACTATCTATTGTATAATTTTTCAATGGTGGCACTGCGGCCTAAACAATTCACTGTTAACTACAAGGTCAGCAGTTTGAGTCCACTACTTGCTCCAGCAGAGAAAGATGAAATTGTCTGCTCCCATAAACATGTACAGTTTCCAAAACCCCAAGATGCGATTCTACTCTGTACTGTCGGGTGACTGAGTGGAGATTGACTCGCAGGCAACCAAAATCAAACTCACTGCCATTGAGCTGCTGACTCATAGCGACCCCTGTGGGTTTCCAAGTCTGTAACGGCTTACAGGAGTAGAAAGTCCCATCTTTCCCCCACGGAGCTGCTGATGGATTCAAAGTGCCAAGCGGGAGGATTGCAGCCCAAACGAAGTGTAACACCTACACAGCCAAGGCTCCTTTGACTCCAGGGCAGTGTTTGGTAAAATTCAAAATTACTGGGAAACATTAATGAATCATAACTGTTTTATAACCTTTACATACATTTCTACCATTACTCCTTGGGTGGCACCAATAGTTAAATATTTGATTAGTCTAACACTGGCAGTCTGAAGCCACCCAGAGGTGCCTTGCAAGCCAGGCCTGGTAATCTGCTTCCCTTAAAAGGGTCATACCCTTAAAAGCGTAGAGGGGTGACTATCAGTTGGAACTGACAGAATGCTAGTGGCACAGTGGTTACGTCGGGCTGCTAATATCAGGGTCAGCAGTTAGTAACCACCAGCAGTTCCTCAGGAGAAAGGCAAGGCTTTCTACTCCCAAAAAGAGGTGTAGTCTCAGAAACACACAGGGGCAGTTCTACTCCGAGGAGCTGGAATAGACTAGATAGCAGTGAGTCAGTGAGTGGGTGGATGAGTGGGTGAGTGAGTGAGTGAATGAACACAATGCACTTCTTGTTTATGTTTAAAAAATAAAAGGATAGGTGCAGATACGTTAGAAACTTTATTCAACCTTGGTGCACAAAGAAATTCCTTAGTCCTCTTTATTCTAAAGTCTCCTAGCCCATGGGTTAGAAACCACTGTTTTAACTGACAATGTTAAAAGAACCGCAAGTCTTTGGGGTTTTGTTATGTTTCTGTTTTCATCCTGTAACTGATCAACTGAAATTGGAAGGGATTCTAGCAAAATATAAAAGTGATCAAGTAGCAAATTTTTATAGAACACATACTGTATCATGACACCGATCGGGCACTCTTTTTTACTTTAATAATTTTATTAGGGGCTCATACAACTCTTATCACAATCCACACATACATCAATTGTGTAAAGCACATTTGTATATATTCATTGCCTTCATTTTCAAAACATTTGCTCTCCACCTAAGCCCCTGGCATTAGCTCCTCATTTTTCCCCTCTCTCCCTGCTCCCGTCAGTCACTCTTTAAGTATCTACATATTGTACTTTTTCAAGCACATAGTCAAAGAGAATGTAAAATAACCCAACCTCTGAACAAACAATGTTTGAGAAAGATTGTTTACCCAAAAGTCCAATTGGACATGCTTAAGGAGGTACTGATTACAGAGAGCAAAAATTAAAAATAAATTATTTTTTAATTTCTCAAGATTATCAGGCTTCAAACCACCAAATAGCATCCTATAGTACAGGAATTGCAAACATTTGGAGGGATCAAAGAGTTCTTGTCAAATTGCAAATGTGTCATGTGCATTCGACCACTTTAAGTCAAGCACTCCGAGTTTCGGGATTTGGTAGATGATGGGAAAATGTAAGTAGCAATGTAAGTATCTTTCAGTTGGCAAGAGAGTCAAGTGAGGATAAGTCAAAATGCATGGGTAAGTCACAAAGCATCAACTTAGGGTATGTCAAAAAGGTTCCAGTTCATAGACTTATGGGTTTATTCCAAAGAAAACATGCTTAAACACATCGTCATGATCAGTGGCTGGCTACAGACAAGTTCTATTAGTAAGACACTTATCTTAAGATCTGATTAAAACAGTGCTTATTACAGTAGTCAAAACAACCTAGTCAACAGTACAATGAGAGATAACATAGAACAATGGAACAAAATAGATAACTCAAAAATAAACACATTCACCTACAGGCAACTGATTTTGACAAAGGACCAAAAAAAAATGTTAAATGGGATAGGAACAGACTCTTCAAAAAAAGGTATTGGAAAAATTGGATCACTGTATGCAGAAAAATGAAATGGGATTCGTACCTCACCCAAAGCATAAAAATAAACTCAAGATAGATTAGAGACCTAAATATAAACCCTAGAGGTATAAGGATCATCAATAAGAAAATTGGGACAAATTTAAGCGGCTTAGGGCAGAGCACATAGAGACTACCAAGAATAATAAAGGAAAAACACACTGTGGAAAAGACAAATTAGATGACCGGGATGGACTATGAACAAAACAATTAGGCATATCAAAAGATTTCATCAAAAGAATAAAATCAGAGCTCACAGATTGGGAAAATAATGTTTAGCAATGACATAAAAGACAAAAGTGTAATTATCAAAGTCTATACAATTCTGTATCACTTCATTAAGAAAATAACAAATGACCTAATTAAAAAGTAGACAAAAAATGTGAAGACAGTTCTCAAAAAATGACACTCAAATGGCTAACAAACACATAAAAAGTGCTCATGATCACTAGCCATCAGGAAAAGGCAAATCAAAACTAAGATGAGATACCACCACATAGCCACAATGATAGCCCACAAGTATAAAACAACCAATGCTGGAGGGGGTGTGGAGATGGAAACACTTACACACTGTTAGTGGGTTCACAACATGAACAATCATTGTGAAAAGCATTGGTGCTGCCTAAAACAAATGGGAATAGAAATATCATTCAAACCAGCCAATAAACACCCCTACTAGACATATCCCCCAAAGCAGTAAGAGACAGATACATGTTCTCCCATGTTCATCATAGCACAGTTCACAATAGCAAGAAGCTAGCAACAGCCCAAATGCAAATCAGTAAGAGAAGGGATAAAGAAACTCTGGTATACACACACAATGCAAAAAACAGTGATGTGAAGTTAAACAAGCAGCCATCTAGTGGGGAAGCAACAACACCCTCCTGCAAGAAACACACCAGCCTGTGTGATCATGAGGTGTCAACAGGTATAGGTATCTGAAGTTCCAAAACAAGTAATCAAATTGACGTGAAAGAGCATGGACAAAGTGGAGACCCAAAACCCACCTGTAAGATAATCAGTCAGTCCCTCTCAGAAGGGCCACACAGAAGGGAAGATAAATGAAGTATGCAGTATAGTATTGACCATACATAACTATCCCCTAGTTCTTTAATACTTCCTCCCTTACTATTATGGTCTTTGTTTTACCCATTAATCTTGTTAAACCTGCATATGTCTATTTATCTAATTAAGATCCTTCAGTACATGAAAGCAAGATAGATAACCCTTCAGAAACAGTAGCAGGAGTAATGATTCCCTGCATGCATGGAAAGAAGTGGGGGAATGGGGAGCTGATAGCAATGATGACTGTATAACCCCACTTGAGGGGAACGAACAACAGAATTGCAGGTGAGCAGATACATTGATGGTGTAAGATATGGTGGGGGTTGAGATATATATTATATAATAATAAGGGTTCCGTGGGGGTAGGAGGAGATAAAGGGGAGCTGATATCAAAGAGTTCAAGAAGAAAATGCTTTGAAACTAGTGATGGTAGCAATTGTACAATTATTCTTTATCAAATTGAATGATGGACTATTATAATATCTGTAAAAGCTCCTAATAAAATGATTAAAAAACAAACAAACCAGTGATACAACCATAAAACACCTCATGACATGGATGGCCCTGGAGCCCACTACGCTGAGTTAAATTAGTCAACCACAAAGGTAAAATATTATGTGAAAACCTTACTATAAAAATATATATCAAGACAATGACAGGCTTCTGTTCTTAGTTCATCTACTTTTCTAATCCAATCTCCCAAGCAATGAGGTAGTGTGGTTGCCTACTGCTCTTGAGACTACAGAAGGCTATAGGTGACAGTGAAAGTCCAGAACCCATTTACGTGGTTCCCTATGACTATGGACCAAGAATAGGAATGGACTTGTTATCAGACAGAGTATACAGAAAAGTTGTCGTTAGGTTAAAATGTGACATCTTGTCAATTGATCTCCCTTTGGATCTGATGTAAATTTGTTCCAGTTTTTAATATTTTCTGCGTTCCTTTTGAGTAAGGTTTCTCTCTTTTATTCTGTTAGTGTTGTTGAGGTTTTCTTTGTGCTATGATTTTCTGTAAATGAAATCGAGGCTAGGTAAATCTAGAGACAGCAACAGGATTAAATCGTTTCCTAGAGCATGGTAAGGAGGTTGGTGGGTAATGGGAAGCTAACAAGTACAAGGAAGAAGAAATGTTCTAAAATAGATTGTGTTGATGGCTTAACTATTGAAATATATGATACGGGAAAATTTTTTAAGTGATTCTTTCAGAAGGGATCCATCTACTGACCCAGTTAAATTCAAGGCAGAGAGGTCATGGCAACTATTCTTTGAGATTCCAAAAGGACAATCTTAATCGATTTTCTCCAAGGATGCAGGATAATTATAGTAACGAATTAGGAAGAAGTTTGAAAAACGAGGAAAGCTGCATTAGTGAGATAAAGGCCAGGAAAATTGGGCAGAGGAATTTTTTTATCCATTACAAAAAATGCACCTACTCATTCTTGAAGGATACCACGAGCTATCTTATAAAATTATCATTAAGAAACTGTAACCCATCCACCCTACAACTCTGATCTTGCCCTTTCAAATGTCTTTTTATTCTCCAAATTCAAAGAACACGGAAAAGGAACACAGTCAGAGTCGTGTAAGGATGATAAAACCGCTGCTATAATGTGGGATAAATCAAAGTATACAGAATTATTAGGGAAAGGGTTAGAGCACCACTTTCAGTAAGTACAGACGTAGACGGAAACTATCTTGAGAAATAATAGCTTCATGTTTTGATATTTCCGTTTAATTAAGGTTTCTATGATTTTTGCAACATCTTTTGATGTACTCAATATGTGTCTTTTGCCATGTCTATCAGTTTAAAATATTTAGAAAGGGCTTCAGCAGTTCAAAGCAACCACCCACTGCACTGGAGAAAGACGAGGCAGTTGGCTTCCATAGGAGTACAGCAAGTCAGAGAAGGCCATTACACTTCTGTTGGTGAATAAACTGGGTAAAGCAACCTCCTGTTGGAGGGGAGGGGGGAAGCTTAACAAAACTTCTATAGAACCCAAGGGGCAAATACACCTGGTAGTGTGCTCCTAATTGGACACCTTGGACCTAACTTCTCTCCAGCCCTTGTTGACTCAGGTTGTGTTACACACCTACAGGAACCTACTGGAACTAAATAAATGAACAAGCAAAAGGATTTCAGTTTGATCAACTATATAATATCTAAGGTCCCTTCCAGTTGAATAAAATCAAAAAAAACTCCTGGCCATCAAGTTGACACCAACTCACATTGACCCTGTTTGACAAGGTAGAACTGTCCCTATGAATTTCTGTAACTCTTTACTAGAGTAGAAAGCCTCATCGTTCTCCCAGAGCTTTCAGAACCTACACCACCACGAGGGCTCCATGGTTCCAGTGGTGTATGCTGGAAGAATGAAGGATCATTAACACATACTCGTCTAGTGTGGAATCAATCCTAAATCATATTATGAAAGATTTCTTCTAAGTAATATATTCCTTACAATTGACTTGGCATATAAGCTGAAGGACAGTAAGTTGCTTTGCATTGTTTGAGATTTCTCTTCAAAAATGTTCACTGTAATTTTAATGCAAAATAATATATGATTTCATAAAGAACTAACAGGTAACGAATAATTACAATTAAGTTTTTTGTGTTCGTTTTAAGGCTTAAGTAGGAGTAAAGGTGCCCTGGTGGTACAACGACTAAGCACTGGACTTGTAAGTAAGGGGGTATCTGTGCAAACCCATCCGCTATGTGGGAAATAAGACCTACTCCTATCCTAGAAAAATTACAGCTGAAGAAACCTTATAAGGCAGTTCCACTCTGTCCAATAGAGTCACTATGAGGCAAAATCAACTCCAAAGCATCAGGTTTGGTTCTCTGGTTTTGATGAAGAGTCCTCAACCCAGATCAGAATGTATACTAAAGGGCTTATCAATAAACAATAAAAACCATTCTCTATATATGGATGGGGAAATAGATCTACGTGCCTATATTTATAGGTTCAGTATTAAGGTGGCAGAAGAACCTTGGGCCTCTACTCAAGCACTCCCTCAATGCATGAATACTTTCTTCTATTAAATTGGCATTCTATGATGCTCACCCTCCCGACACAACCACTGAAGCCAAAGCGGGTGAACAAGCAAACGTGGTGAAGAAACCTGATGGTGCCCGGTTATCAAGAGATAGCGTCCGGGGTCTTAAAGGCTTGAAGATAAACAAGTGGCCATCTAGCTCAGAAGCAACAAAGCCCACATGGAAGAACACACCAGCTTGTGTGATCACATGCTTCCAAAGAGTTCAGTTATCAGGCATTAAAGAACAAAACATCATATCACTGGGTGCATAACTCCATGATCCGATCGCCGAAGACAAACAGGTGCATAAGCAAATGTGGTGAAGAAAGCTGATGGTGCCCGGCTATCAAAAGAGATAGTGTCTGGGGTCTTAAAGGCTTGAAGGTAAACAAGCGGTCATCTAGCTCAGAAGCAACAAAGCCCACATGGAAGAAGCACACCATAGTGAATGAAGGGGGAAGTGCAGAGTGGAGACCCAAAGCCCATTTGTCGGCCACTGGAGATCCCCCTTGCAGAGGAGTCTAGGGGAGGAGATGAGTCAGTCAGCTTTCCTTCAGTTCCTAAATGCTTCCTCCCCCCCAACTATCATGATCCGAATTCTACCTTGCAAGTCTGGAAAGGGCAGAGGATGTACACTGGTGCAGATAGGAGCTGGAGGCACAGGGAATCCAGGGCAGATGATATCTTCAGGACCAGGGGTGTGAGGGGCAACACTGGGAGGGTAGAGGGTGAGTGGGTTGGAAAGAGGGAACCGATTACAAGGATCTACATGTGACCTCCTCCCTGGGGTATGGACAACAGAAAAGGGGGTAAAGGGAGACATCGGACAGGGCAAGATATGACAAAATTATAATTTATAAATTATCAAGGGCTCATGGGGGGGACAGGTAATGGGGGAGGACAAGACCTGATGCCAAGGGCTTAAGTGGAGAACAAATGCTTTGAAAATGATGAGGGCAAAGAATGTACAAATGTGCTTTAAACAATTGATGTATGTATAGATTTTGATAAGAGTTGTATGAGTCCCTAATGTTTAAAAAAAAGAAAGAAATGAATAATCAATTACAAAAAAAATCATTCTCAACTTTGAGCCCATTAGATTTTCACACTCAACCAGTCATCTCTGTAATAATGATGTGATCAAATTGGAGGCTTAACGTAGCTTTGGTGTTTTAATTTTTTTATTAGTCTTTATGGCAATGATATTCAACATTCTGGTAAAAAATATGGTAAGGTCGGAAGAGAGACCTGATTCAACCCCTAAAGCAGCAGAGGTCAAACGACCCTTTCACAGGGTCGCCCAATTCATAACAGTAGCGAAATTACAGTTATGAAGTAGCAACAAAAATAATTTTATGGTTGGGGGTCACCACAACATGAGGAACTGTATGAAAGGGTCGCAGCATTAGGTTGAGAACCACTGCCCTAAAGTTTCTGAAAACACAAGTTGCTTTGAAGTGGAGCCAAGTGTCCTGCAATCTAGGTGATGCATAATAATCTCAAAACTAGACATATTAAAAGACATGAAAATACAATCTGAGCTTTGTGACTGTTTTAAAGAATGAAAAGAAAGGTGCTTGTTTTTAACACTTAAAGTTGCTCCTCCCGTGATTGGGGCAGAAAGTCGTGGTTTTTCCTAGTGTTGAGTATAAAAAGCAAGACTCCAAAAACAAGTGGTTTGCAGAAATTACTAAAAGTGATCGAGGTTCCCAATGCCCAATTCCCCACTCAGAGACCTCTACTTTCACAAAGCAGGTTAAAAGAAAAAGAAAAAACCCGAAGTCTTCCGAGCAAGCCCAAGAGTGAAAATAACTACGTGAAGTTTCAAGTAGAAAAGCCAGCAGCCTTCCCATTCCTGAAAGCTCCGACTGATCTGCAGCCCATGCAGACACGCCGTTTACAGCCTCACAAAACTCTGAGCGGCACCTCACTCAAAAGCTAACGGATGGGAAAATAACCTGCTCCCATGGGAAAGTTCACGGCTAAGTGCAAACTACCACGCCAAGGCGCGTCGCATCCCCACACGGACGCGAGACCGTCACTCACCCACCACTTGCCCGGAAACCCCGACCTGACGGGCTTCAGGTTCGGCAGCGCTCGCAGAGCTGCAACACGCTCTCTCGGGACGGGAGGGCAATGCCCTGTCACCGAGGCACACTGGGCGCTGCCATTTTGACAAAAACCAGGTCCTGCCCCGGAGGTCCCGCAGCCTGTCGCCCTGAGCGGAGCCCGCAGGTCGGGACAATATTCTCTCTTCGCCTCCAAGCTCCTCGCGCCCCGTCGCCCGCGCGACGACGCCCCTGCGTCCCGCGCCTGCCTCACGGACTCGGCCGGGACGCTACGACCGCGGCACACGCACCCAGGCACGCAGGCAGCGCCGGGGCCGGCCCTTGCTCGAGGGGCGTGGCTTGCCGTCGCACGGGGGCGGGGCCTGGCGTCGCTCGGGGGCGTGGCTCGCCCTCGGTAACCCAGGCAACAGCGGCCCGCCGGGCGGAGCCAAGCGCCGCGGGACGCAAAGCCTGAGCCCGAGCGAACGTGTCGGACTGACTGACGGACGGACAGACAGACAGACGGGACTGCAGCCCTGAGAGCCGGAGAGTACGACCTCGTCCCCGAAGGACGGGCAGGGCGACTCCAGCCGGGCCTAGTCACTGGGCCGCTCCTCCCTCCCGCCACCCGACTCCACAGCACCGCTTGGCCGGCCGCGCCTCGCCAGCGGCTGTAGCTGCCCCGAGCGCTGCCTGCGCGTTTCTCCGCGCGCCTCGCGGGGTTCCCGGGCTCCTCCCGAGGCGAAGCCGCGACGCGGGATGCCGGGGCACGGGCCTGGAGGCTCAGCCCCGCCTGCGAGGCGGCCCCCGGTTTCGCTTTGCTGCCGGTGCTTCTAGGATTTGTTTTTTTGATCGTTTGTTTGTCTTTGCACCGTTTGAAACTTTGTGGGTTGGGTTAGGGACCTCGGTGGAAAGGACCCATTTATTATTTTTTTAATTTCCAAAATGGCAGCCTCCAGCCGCGCACAAGTGTTAGATCTTTACCGGGCCATGCTGAGAGAGAGCAAGCATTTCAGCGCCTACAATTACAGGTGACCCAGCCTGGCGGCTGCGGGGTTCGGGAAGGGGTGAGGGCAGGAAGCCCGCCCGCGCGGCGCCCTATTCTAGGGCTGCGGCGAGAAGGGCTCAAAGCTCCGCCAGCCAACAGCTAGCGCCAGTCTAAGGGCGGGCGCGGGCCGCGGGATGTGAGCGGCTGTGGGGAGCAGCGGGCTTGGTTGGGATTCCAGCGGGGCATTTGTTCGGTTCTTGCGACCTCTCGCCTCCATCCGGATAGTTTGGTGGTTGCTCTTGGAGCCCTGGGCGCTGGTGTTCTTTCTGCCGCAAAACGGGTCGCCTTGAAATTGACAAGTGATGAAAGCTAGGCTTGATATTGGCACACAGTTCCCACAGTGAAAAAACGGCCTGGGAGAGGACATGCCTGAGAGCACTTGATTTTAAAAAAAAAAAAAAAAGTGGAAACTTTCTAACCTTGGATCATTAACTGAAACCCCTGTATTTCACTCTTCTTGTTTGTAAAATTAGACTTGCACTGCATCATCTTTAATGAATTTCCAGTTGGAGATCATGAGCCAGGAGGTGAAAGCCAAAAATAAAAACTAACCTTGTTCAAGGGAATAATACTAAGTCAAAAGGGGTGAACTGCTGGAAAATATTTACCCCTAAGCCAACCGATTACCATCAAGTCAAACCCATAAGCCAGAGTAGAACTGCTCCATAGGGTTTCAGAGACCGTGGGTCTTGATGATAGCAGGCAGCCTCGTTGTTCTGAGCAGTACTTGCTGGATTTGAACTCCCAGCCTTGCAGTTAGCCACACAAACATTAAGCTACTGTGCCACTAGGGTTCCTTAGTCCCAACCCCACTGCTGTTGAGTCGATTTCAACTCAGAACAATTCCAAATAGAATTTTCCAGACTCTTAAGTCTTTATGGGAACAAACAACTTCATTTTTTCTAGTAGGTAGGAAACTAGAACTGAGTTTCAGTTTACATAAAGTAATACTAAAGTTATATAAGAGTAAAGAAATACGTTAGATTTCCTTTGAGATATATACTTAAGTTGTTGTTGGGTGTAGTGGAATCAGGTGATGTCAAGTGAGTTCTTAACAGCACAAAGGACTACCCTGTACTGTGCCATCCTCACAATTATTCGGGTTGGGCATATTGTTACACCCATTCACTCAGTCCCTCTCCTTGGCTATTGTGTGCTTTTTTTGTTGACCTGCCAAGCCTGAGATCCTATTCCAGGGATAGTAACCTGTGTTAGTCCCGGTTAACTAGAGAAACAAATCCATGGGACACTCGTGTGTAAGAGAGTTTTATATAAAAGAGCAAGTATATATGGAGAAAGCATCCTTGCCCAGTCCAGATCAAGACCACAAGTTCAATAATAGCCCATAAGTCCAATACTAGTCCATAATTCTCCAGACTTACACAGCCACATGCAATGATGTAGACTTCAGGAAGATCACAGGCAGGTGAATGGAAAGTCTTATGGATCCAATGGCAGTGGAAGTACTTCCAGGGCTCTGGCTGCCATCACAATGACTGCATGTGGCTTGTCAACAGGAATGTATAAGCGGAGAGTGTGGCTCACGTACAGGAAGAAAGGAAGTTCCCAGAATCCTCATGAGAAGGCCATGACCCCAAGGAGTCATCATCAGGCTGTGACCTGATTGACAGGATAGACTCCACCCTTTCACTCTTTTTTGTTTTGTTTTTGATACACACAGACCTTTCACTCTTAATATCCTCAAGTTTGCATAAGATTATGTAACTACTACACCTAATAACATGTCATCTCCCCATCCTTGTTTCCAAGGATCATTCTGGCTATACTTCTAACAGGACAGATTTGTTCATTCTTCTGGTATATATAATATTCACCACCATAATTCAAGGGAATTAATGCCCCTTTGCCTTTCTTATTAACTGTCCTTTCACATTCATTTGAGGTGATTATAATACATGACTTGGGTTAGTTTTTTTTAAACAATTTATTAGGGGCTCATATAACTCATCACAGTCCATACATATACATACATCAATTGTGTAATGCACATCTGTACATTCTTTGCCCTAATAATTTTCTTTTATTCTCCTTTTTTTACATTTTATTAGAGATTCACACAACTCATCACAATCTATACATATACATACATCAATTGTATAAAGCACATCCATACATTCCCTGCCCCAATCATTCTCAAAGCATTTGGTGTCCACTTAAGCCCTTTGCATCAGGTCCTCTTTTTTTTTCCCCTCCCTCCCCACTCCCCCCTCCCTCATGTGTCCTTGGTAATTTATACATCGTTATTTTGTCATATCTTGCCCTATCCAGAGTCTCCCTTCCCCCCCTTCTCTGCCGTCCCTCTCCCAGGGAGGAGGTCACATGTGAATCCTTGTAATCAGTTCCCCCTTTCCAACCCACTCACCCTCCAATCTCCCAGCATCGCCCCTCACACCCTTGGTCCTGAAGGTATCATCCACCCTGGATTCCCTGTGCCTCCAGCCCTCATATGTACCAGTGCACAACCTCTGCCCTATCCAGCCCTGCAAGGTAGAATTCGGATCATGGTGGTTGTGGGGAGGAAGCATCCAGGGTCTGGGGGAAAGCTGTGCTCTTCATCGGTACTACCTCGCACCCTAATTAACCCATCTCTCCTAAACCCCTCATATATGAGGGGATCTCCATTGGCCGACACTTGGGCCTTGGGTCTCCACTCTGCACTTCCCCCTTCATTCAATATGGTATATATATATATATATATATATATATATATATATATATATATATATACACACATACATATATATATATACACATACACATATCTTTTTTTTTTTTTGCATGATGCCTTATACCTGGTCCCTTTGGCACCTCGTGATCGCGCTGGCCGGTGTGCTTCTTCCATGTGGGCTTTTTTGCTTCTGAGCTAGATGGCCACTTGTTCACCTTCAAGCCTTTAAGACCCCAGACACTATCTCTTTTGATAGCCAGGCACCATCAGCTTTCTTCACCACATTTGCTTATGCACACTTGGGTTAGTTTTCAACAGCATTTTTAAAAATCATTTTTTAGGGTTCTCATATAAATCACAATCCATACATCTATTGTCAATCACATTTGTACATTTGTTGCCATATTCTCAAAACATTTTCTTTCTACTTGAGCCCTTGGTATCAGCTCCTCATGTCTTACACTGTCTAATGTCTCCCTTTTCTGTTGTCCGTCCCCCAGGGAGGGGGGTTATATGTAGATCCTTGTGATCAGTTTCCCTTTCTCCCCCACCTGCTTATCCTGGTATCTCTACTCATTATTGGTCCTGAGGGGTTTATCTCAACAACATTTTTAACAGCATTTTTTCCCCTATACCATTGATTTCTTGACTGCTGCCTCATGAATGTTGATGTTGATCCAAGTAATCCTTGGATCCTCAACAACTTCATTCTTTTGTTTGTTTATAACATTGGTCCAGTTATGAGGACTGTGGTGTTTGCACGTTGAGTCATAATTCATACTGAGTTACACTCTTCAATCTTTGTCAGTTGTTGCTTCCAGTACTCTCCGATTTCTGCAAACAAGGTGATCTGCATGTTGCAGATTGTTAGTGAGCCTCTTCCAATCCTGATGCCGTGATTTCACATAGTTCAGCTTCTCAGATTATTTGCTCAACATACAGAATGAATAAATGCACAACCCTAACACACACCTTTCCTAAAACTTGTTCTTTCAAACAAGAAGCCCTGGTGGCAAAATGGGTTATGCATTCACTACTAACTACAAAGGTCAGCAGTTTGAAACCCCCAGCTGCTCCGCAGGAGAAACACAAGGCTTTCTACTGTGGTAAAGAGTTACTGTCTTGGAAACCCACAGGGGCAATTTTACTCTTTTTATAGGGTCACTGTTAGTCTGAATGGACTTGAAGACCATGAGTTTAGTTTTGGGTTTTGTTCTGTTCAAATGATTACTTCTGGCCCATGTGCAGGTTCCTAATGAGTAAAATTAAGTGTAGTATGAGTTGGGGTGGGGTGCCAGCCCCCCCACCATTAACCATGGGTTCAGTAAGCACGATTGTACAGTTGAGATATATGAAAATTATATTAAAGTCAGCATGAGCATAAGAGATATTGCAATAATGGAGTCAGACACATTTCATAGTAGAATGCTCACCTCAGCCCCACTTGGTGGTCCATGTGGAGAGAGGGGGAAAGGAAGGAGGACACAGGGAAAGGGAAACGGGAGGAGAGGCCAAGAGAGGAGCTGAGAGAGAGGGCGATCTCTATTGTTAACCCAGGCCTATATACCTTTTGGGGGCATGCAAGCCCACTGATTACAGGTAAAGACGTGTCACAGGAAGGGGTTGCACTGTTGGTTATACAGCAATGAAAGGGATATACATGCAATAGGAAGAGGAGGGATTGGAGGTATACATGTGACAAGATGGGCAGATCCTAGATTTAGGATGGCAGCTTAACTGTGTGACCTGTTATCTGGATCTCCACAGGAACCATTCTCAGTAAGGGGTAAACCCCACCTACAAGAACTAAATAGATGACTGCAGGTCTGTCCATTGTCCTTAACAGCAGGGAGCGGGGTGATCTCTTACAGGGAAGATGCCTGCAAGCATCTGACCTGCCCCCAAAATTAAGTGTCTGGAAGTCCCATTTTTTTGCAGTGGTTTTCATAGTTTGTTATGAGCCATAAAGGTAAAAACAGATAAACATCTTTCCAATAGTCTGCTTCCAAACAAGATTCAGCTGATAGCAACAATGATTTCTCTCATTCCTCCTCATTTGAGCCTGGCTTAAGTTTCTGGAGGTCCCTGTCAGTGTACTGCTTCAACAATTTTTAAATTACCTTCAACAAAATTGTGCTTACATATGATGCTGTTAAATAATAACAGTGTTCTCTGTATCTCTTTTTAAAGGAGCATGAATACAGATGTATTCCAGTTGATTGGCCAGATACCTTCCAAATTTCTTGGCACAAATGAGGGAGCACTTTCAGTGCTGCATCTGTTTATTGAAACATTTCCTTTGGTGTACCATCAATTCCTGGAGCCTTGTTTATGGCCCAGAATCTCAGCTGATGCAGTGGGGTAAGGATTAAGCTGCTAATTAATTGTGGCAGTTTCAGTCCACCAGCCATTCCAATTTTAAAGTAGAAGTCAGTGTGCTTCACTAAAAGACCTGCAATGTGGGAAATCCTATGGAGCAATTCAATACTGCGTTATTGAAATGCTATGAGTTGATCACAGTGGGTCTTTGATTTTGTCAATACCTTCAGTGCAGTGGGTCTTTGATTTGTCAGTACCGTCAATGCAGATTGGACTTCTTCCTTCAGTAGCATCAGTTCTTGATCGTATCTTACCACCTGGAGTGCTGGTTCTTAGGAGCCCTGGTGGCACAGTTGTTACACCTTGGGCTCCTGATTGCAAGGTCAAGAGTTCAAAGTCACTAGCGACCCCTTTGGGGGTTGAATGACCCTTTCACGGGTCACCCGATTCATAACAGTAACAAAATTTCAGTTATGAAGGAGCAACGAAAGTAAATTTATGGCTGGGGGTCACCACAACATGAGGAACTGTATTAAAGGGTCATGGCATTAGGAAGGTTGAGAACCACTTCATTAAGAGTTACTGTCTTTGAAACTCACAGAAGTTCTGTCCTGTCTTATGGCACAGGGTTGCTATGAATTGACATCAGCTGGATGGCAGCAAGTTTGCTTTTATTTATTTTGTTCTTATTAATTTTCAACTTTTACATTGCAAACAGCAGTATTATACTTGCATGTTGATTGCATGCTTGATCAATTTTGACTGTAGACATTGGTAAAATCTTTAAATTTCTTCATCTTCAGCATTAGTGATTGATGGCTAAACTTGAATAATAGTGTATTGAATTGTCTTCCTTATAGACATAACGATATTATCCTATCACTGTACTTCAAGACAGATCTTTTTTTTTTCCCCTTGACTTTTTTTTTAAAAAACATTTTATTAGGGACTCATACAACTCTTATCACAATCCATACATACATCAATTGTGTAAAGCACATCTGTACATGCTTTGCCCTCATCATTTTCAAACCAGGAGCCTGCACAGATATAGAGTTATTGTGCCTCTGAGAACTCACTGCGAGCGAGTCAATACTGACTCTTAGCAATCCCCTGTGGAGTTCCAAGACTATAACTGTTTATGGGAGTAGAAAGTCCAGTCTTTCTCCGACAGAGCTGCTGGTGGTTTTAAACTACCAGCCATCATCATTTTCAAAGCATTTGCTCTCCACTTAAGTCCTTGACATCAGGTCCTCATTTTTTTCCCTCCCTCCCTGCTTCCCCCTCCCTAATGAGTCCTCGATAATTTATAAATCATTATTTTGTTATATCTTGCCCTGTCTGACGTCTCCCTTCACCCCCTTTTCTGTTGTCCGTCCTCCAGGGAGGAGGTCACATGTAGATCCTTGTAATCGGTTCCCTCTTTCCAACCCCCTCTCCCTCTATCCTCCCAGTATCGCCCCTCACACCCCTGGTCCTGAAAGTATCATCCGTCCTGGATTCCCTGTGCCTCCAGCTCCTATCTGCACAAGTACATCCTCTGCTGTATCCAGACTTGTAAGGTAGAATTCGGATCATGATAGTGGGGGGGGGGTGAGCAATTAGGAACTGGAGGAGAGCTGTATTCTTCATCGGTGCTACATCACACCCAGACTGACTCATCTCCTCCCCTAGACCCCTCTGTGAGGGGATCTCCAGCGGCTGACAAATGGGCTTTGGGTCTCCACTCTGCACTTCCCCCTTCATTCACTATGGGAAGATTTTTTTTCTAATGATGCCTTATACCTGATCCCTTCGACACCTTGCAATAGCACAGGCTGTTGTGCCTCTTCCATGTGGGTTCTGCTGCTTCTGAGCTAGATGGCCACTTGTTTACCTTCAAGCCTTTAAGACCCCAGACACTATCTCTTTTGATAGCCGGGCACCATCAGCTTTCTTCACCACATTTGCTTATTCACCCGCTTTGGCTTCAGCAGTTGTGTCGGGAGGGTGAGCATCATAGAATGCCAATTTAATAGAAGAAAGTATTCATGCATTGAGGGAGTGCTTGAGTAGAGGCCCAAGGTCCTTCCGCCACCTTAATACTACATGTCTTCGTCCAGACCTCTATAAATGCCCTTTGCCTCCTAGCTCTTTCCTCTATTTCCCTTGACTTTCCTCCTCAAGACAGATCTTGAACTATTCTTTGCAATGAGGAATGTGACACCATTTCTCCTCAATTTGTTGTTTCCTCAGCATGAAGACGATGATCATCTAATTCCCATTGTACAGTACCAGTCCATTTTCAGCTCACTAATGCCTAGGATATCAGTCTTTGTGCATTCATTCTTCACTGCTTTCATTTTGCGTGTGTTGGCTTCTGTATTGCCGTGATAGTGGAAACTGTGCCACTGGTATTTTGAATGCCAGTAGGGTCAGCTAGAGGGGGCAAGTTTCAGGGAGCTTCCAGACAGAACAGACAACGAAGAAGTCATGGGCTGCCCTCTTCCAAGGAAGGAGTCACAGAAACTTCGAGCATTGCCACATGCTGAAGACCCAAAGAAAGGAAGCAGAACATTGTTGGAGATGGTGCCGGAGGATGGACCCCTTGGTCCTCAGGGCGCTCAAAATGTGACCTTGGAGGAGCTGCCTGGTAGGAGTGAAATCAACCATGGAGACTGGAATAGAGTAACGCCTTGGTAGTGGAACCTTATGTATCTTCATTTGCTGATGAGTTACGACTCAAGGTAAGGAGAAATAACTGTAAAAGTCTGTGAAGAATCGGAACTTGGAATACACACAGAATGAATCTAGAAAATCTGCTGCTGCACAAGACCGCTTCAGGGTGCTGAAAAGCAAGGATGTTACTGTGCCAACGAAGGTGCGTCTGACCCAAGCCATGGTATTTCAATCACCTCATATGCATGTGAACGTTAGACACTGATTAAGGAAGACCAAAGAAGAACCAAGGCGCTTGAATTGTGCTGATGAATATTGAAATCCCATGGAACACTAAAAAGCAGTTCTGGAAGAAGTACGACCAGAGTGCTCCTTGGAGATAAGGATGGTGAAGCTTTATTTTACATACAGATTGTCATGTGAGACCAATCCTTGGGGAAGGATGTCATGCTTGGTGAAATGGAGAGACAGCATAAAAGAAGATTCTCAAGGAGATGGATTGACACAGTGGCTACAACAATCGACTCAGGCATAGAAACAATTGTGAGGATGGCACAGGGCCAGGCAGTATTTTGTTCTGTTGTACATAGTCACTGAGTGAGAACCAACTCAGGGCACCTAACAACATTAACAATTTTCCTAGATTCATACTTTCCACCATCAATGTTCTATATATTGTTTATATATTACTGTGTGCTTACAGCTGTTCTCATTTTTAATTGTGTCATATTGGCAAATGAAGGCCTTAAAAGCTTAGGTTCATCAACATCATTGAGGTTGATCTACTTTGAAGTTACAACTCTTCCTTGTTCATATTTTGAGTATTTTCAGACCTGAGGGATTCATTTTCCAACACTTTTTCACACAAGGTACTACTGTAATGCTTAAGGTTTTCAGTGACAAAATTTCCAGACGTAGATTGCCCAGACCTTTCTTCCTAGTCTTAGTCTGTCTTAGTCTGGAAACTCCACTGAAATCTATGCACCATGGTAATTTAAATATCATAGCATAGTTTCCAACAACACACAGCCACAATAGTACAATACACTGACAGGTGGAAACACACACACACATCTCTATCATAATATTATGGGCCCTGTCTATTTCTCCACTTTCCTAGTCTGCCAGTTCCGTGTACTTAAATTATATGCATTGAATTATATCAATTTTTTAGATGTACCATGTTCATATAGACTTCCGTGGCTTTACAAGTGCTTTTCGTCCTATCTGACAAGCTGTTTATCATCCTTGTCTAGAGTTCTTCCTCTTCCTTTGAGAGTCATCTCACTCCTGATCTTCTGTGGACAAAATTTGCCTGATGCTTCTCATTCCACAGCCCCCCTTCTGCCTTGTTCTCTGCACTTACCCAAACAAGTCCTATTCTTTATTCATTTGGGTTAGTGATTCCCAAAATATCTTAAGCTTACTTAGGCCAGGTCCTGGCGATGGACAGAAAGGTGAGAGAGCTTTGGATTCATCAAGGCATTTGCAATTGGTGCAATTGAGGCCTGTGTGAGACAAAGTCACACAGAATTATTATCACAGGTAATGAGTGCTCTGTCAAAAGTATGCATAGATGTAGAATCAAGAAGATCTCCAAAAAATTAAAGTGGACTGTTTTACACACTTAAATATTCCAAAGGTCATTAGTTTATACTCAAATATTCCAAAGATCATAGGGTATATCTTTTAATATTCATCGTGTTAGACATTTTTAACAAAAACTTGCAAGTTAATAATCTTAGTACATCTTAACATTTTAATGAAGAATAATTTTTTCCTTCCAAGAAATTAGAAGAATGACATTGGTGTTTTGGTAATTTGAGGCTTATTAAACTGCAACATTGTTCATTAGTTTATTTCTAAAATCTATTCCTATTTCACAAGTCGTGTAGTCTCCATTTTATTTACTTATTTTCATTTATGGGGGACTCTTATAGATCTTATCACAATCCATACACGCATCCATTGTGTCAGGCACATCTGTACATATGTTGCCATCATCATTTTCAAAACATTTTCTTTCTGCTTGAGCCCTTGGGGAAACTCTACTTTAGACTCATTAGAGAATGAGTGCAAGTAGCAAATGTCACCCTGGAGTTGTGAAAATAGTCATGGCTCGTGGACCTCCTGACACTCTCAGAGATCCGATTGGTCCCTGAGCCACGCCTTGATAAGATTCAGAAATAGGACAAGCAAAAAGAGCAGTCTTAGGAAGTCAAGAGCATCCCATGCTTGAGGATGGTACCTGTGGTCAGCAAGGCACCTTGCTTTTGTTCCAGTGATTAGGGAAAAATCATCCCTGGGTTTGACGATATAATTTTCTGACTTTCATCAGAGCTGTTTTCTTAGAAGAGTGAAGCCTGTAGTGCAGCGGTTCTCAACCTGCGGGTCACCACCCCTTTGAGGTCAAACACATGTTTCCGATGGTCTTAGGAACTGAGACACCGCTCCTCTATCCTCTCCAGGAGGGTCCGCCCACATTGCAGTTACACCTATATGCAAGTACCCGGCGTGATGACATCATAGCGCCAACCCCATTACATAAACCCTGTACAAATACAGGTGTTTGTGATAGGGTTGATGCCATAGTGTAGAAAACAGTTCAGCTACTCTTAAAAGCAACTACTGCCCATTCACAGTCAAAGTCAAAGATGTTCTTGAGACAGCACAACAATTGTTCTTTGAACTTATTAACAGCGAAGCAACGAGAACTGATTTCTCTACAATGCCAGTTACAAAATTCTGGCTCAAGTGTTTGCAGTCATAGCCTGTTATGTCTGAGACTTGTTGCGCCTTTTTCTTCCATTTCCAACAACATATCTTTGTGAAACAGGGTTTTCCAGCTTATTGGTTATCAAGTCTAAATACAGAAGTAGACTTGTGGAAGATGATCTTCGTTGTGTTCTTGCAAAGACTGCCCTGAGAATTTCTGATCTGCTGAGAAACTTATCTCAACCTTCCCACTGAAGTTGACTTATTACGCTTACTGTTGCAGAATGTAGCAATGTAGTTTACTGTTGTTATAGTAAGACTGTTACCCACGCTACACCATGCTTTAAGACAAAATTTCATTTATTTGTCATTAGAAATTACTTCACAATATATAATTACATATTTTTCTGATTAATCACTGCTTTAATTATGTTAAATTTGTAACAGTGAAAATACATCCTGCATATCAGATGTTTACATTATTATTCATAACAGTAGCAAAATTATAGTTATGAAGCAGCAACGAAAATAATTTTATGGTTTGGGATCACCACAACATGAGGAACTGTATTAAAGGGTCGCAGCACTGGGAAGGTTGAAAACCACTGCTATAGAGGATTGAAAAACCAACTTGAAAATATTTGTTACAGTAAATGTAGCACACTCAGTCTTTCAGGAATTCTGGTTAACACAATAGCAATATCAACCCAAAGATATTCAATGTCACAGTTTCTCTCATTACAGCTGACACAGATAAAAAGGTTTTCTAGCTTCTTGAATGGTAAATTATTAGCTTGATAAATTCCAGCCCTTCAATTACCGTGAGATACACACTATGCAATTGAACGAGCATTAGTTAAGTCTATGAATGCAGTCAAATTGAGGCAAGTAAATAATGACTGTTGTTACGAGGTTTATTCTCAAGTCACTAGAACTCTGGTTAAAAAATTACTTGTCTAATAAATCCAGATTGAAAAGCTGAGGACTTAGAACCTTGAACTCCTCAAGAAAACAGGGACAAAGCTGGATTTCCTGCACCTGTGTATACATTGCTATGACCCTGACTACCTCTTCTTCCCAGTGGGTCTGATTAATCAAAAGTGCTAACATGATAGTGCCAATCTAATATGAGTGGTTTTAGCACCAAGCACCTTTCACCTCCTAAACATGGCAGCTAATTGAAGACCATAGTGCCAAATAGCCTTCCCCTCTGGAACAAATGGAGGCCACATTGTTTTGTTCACAATACTTCCTGGAAAGCAGTGGAAGAGGCCGAAGGTATCAGAGAATAATGTAGGAAGGCCTGGGAGCAGATGGATTACAAATGCAAGATGGTGTTGCTTTTCTTAATGTTGTCATCATGTTAGGCATATGAAATATATAAAAGTCGAGCTCAAGAAACTTAATAGAATATGCGCATTGGAATAATACCAAAACACCAGAGATTTGCCAAGTGCAATCGGGTTGAAAATACAATTTTCATAATTATTATAATAATATAAAAATAGCATTGTAGAGATTATTTCAATCCTCTACACCTAACCTTTATCTAAGGGGTTCCTGGTGCCCCCGTGGGCTAAGTGGTAGTCTGCTAACTGCAAAGTTAGTGGCTTGGACCCAGCAGCCACTGAGGTGGGAAGATGAGTAGTGGCTTCTATAAAGACTAAGAAGCTATAGGGAACAGTTCTGTCATTGTTGAGCTGCTGTACCAGTTCACCTTTTCACTGACCCTTTGCTTTACCACGCTTGGTGTTCTTTTCCAGGGACTGGTCTCTCCTGATAATGTGTCCAAAGTACATGAAACAGAGTCTACAAATAATGTCTGTAAATGCATATTTGAGGGGGCTGAAAAACATTTGTGGAAAAATCAAAAGACAATACAGTTTTTCCACAAACTTTTGAAGTTCTCGTATATGTTACAAAATCTTGAAGAAACAGTAAAATGACATATGTTATAAGCAGCCAAATAAGAGTTTGGCTCACTGCGAAGTGTTGAACAAAGTATACATCTCTGAAAATGGTTTTACCTTTTTATCTCAGTGTATACAAGAACACAGAGAAATAAGGGAGGAATAAAGGAGACAATGACTTTATTAAATTATTCTAAGTTCTTCACAAATTAAATCTGACATTTGCTCTGAATCTATACTGTGGGGGCTCATTAATAGCCTCTGCTACTTTTTAGAAAGACTGTTGTTACCTGTCCCATAGAATTATGAGTTTCTGTGAGCCAGAAAACAGCTTCTTAGGCTTCTGAAAAATTATTTGTTTTCATTAAATATGCTTGGAGTTACCAAAGGATTCTTTTTTTTCTTTTTAAAATTTTTGCAAAATTCTGCCATGTTGACTGATAATGGTTTTGAAAAATAAGAATTCCCATAAAACAAGAGAAAAAACGTTTTAAGATACCTGGACTCAGAGAATTTCCCAGCCTGAATTTGAGAAATGTGTATAAATAAAGGTTTGTTTTTATTTTATACTGTATAATAGAAAACTTACTACCATCATGTCAATTTGGATTCACAGGGAAGTCATAATTATTAGATCTATTATTAGATATACTGACTTTTGCTTGAAGTTTTTAAGTGCGCTATTCTATTTGTACTTCACCTTAGCCCTGAAAGCATTTTAAAAGAATAAAAACATACCCAACAAAATACAGTAAAATTAAATAATTGTTAAAATTTTAAAAATAATAATTTAGAGGATGAGAGCATAGGAAAAGTAAAGGGAGATAATTTAAATAAATGAGTTAAATTATTTAAAGCATCTTTATGCTGATGTAGGGTAGCATTATTATGCAAAGTGTAATTACAACAGACTGACATAAAACTTATAATAAGCATAATAGAAAGTTGACTGTTAATGATTTACATCAACAGCCAATTTTAGACTTGGTTGTGAATTAAATTCCTTTATGTGATTACTTCTCTATGGCCCCATACCTGCATCACACTTCCTCAAGTAATAGAATTTTATAACAGTTTTAGCATTTACTTTTCAGTTAACTGGTACTTAAGTCAACTTAGGAGAATGCTAACCATCAGAAACTAAACTTAATAATAAAATTAGATGTGTTTCATGAACTACATGAGTTAGTTAGTTTATTGTGCCAACCTGGCCGATAAACACATGTGGGGTTAATTGAAGGGTAGAGGGATAAATGACTTTGTGAGCCTGGCCTTTCTTCCAGATCTCAGGTCTCTTGCTTTGTGATGGTCGCACCAGGGTGCAGCTACCTTCGCAGTTCCCTGCTTCAGTTTGCAAGGCTGATTTCCCAAGGAGAACCCACATGGACCTACCCCGCTGCAGCCCTGGGTGCTGGAGCATCCATGTGGAGACCCCCTACCAGTGCTGAAATGCTTACATATTCACTGACTAAGCTTTCCTCCTGCAGTCAGCATCATATTGTGTGTTTTGTGAGATGCAGGAGGACTTTGTGGTTTGGTGTCAGACATATGGGTTAATGATGGACTTGTGGACTTGGGCAGCACTGGGTTGGGATGTTTTCTTGATGCCCACTTAACCTTTATATAAAACTCTCTCTTATGTCTGAGTTTCTGTGGATTTATTTCTCTAAAGTACCCAGACTATTACAACATGAGTTTTGATTTTTTTTTTTTAGTTTCAATTTTTAACAAGGTTCAACTAAGTTAAAGTAGGTCTTCCTGGTTATTGGAATCAGTCATAAAAATGCCTTGAATGGGAGTCTTTCTGCTGTTCTCCTCTGTCTCCCTATTTTAAGAACAAATTTAAAGTTCCCAAAATTCTGACAATATATCACTATGACATTTTGATTATCTCTATGGCTTCTTAGCTACTCATTACTGGAATTCTATCTGACAGTATAATAATTCTTTTAACTAAGATGCATTGAGGTTTGAAACAACAACTCATAGAAAGGATCTTTAATAACAAATAGACAAACAACAATTGCAGTGATGTGCTGCCAGAACAGCCCCCTTATTTCTATGATAAACACATTACCTTACATATTATTTTCAGTATTTTGAATGAGTACCATGAGTGAGGCAATCTTGATTAGAAAGATGCCCAAACTGGTCTTTTGATGTGTGGGTTAATCCAGGTGGACTAGAGAAACAAATCTAGGAAGACTTCTATGTGTATAAAAAAGAGATTTATATATAAGAGCAATTGAATATTGGGAAAACAGCCCAGTCCAGATCAAGTCCAGTCCGATATTAGCCCATATGTCCAAAACCAATCTAAAGCCCTCTTCAGACTCAAGAAACACATGCATTGATGCCTAATGCAGGGAGATCACAGGCCAGTGGGAGGAAGGTCTTGTGAATCCAGTGGCTTTGTGAGCATCTCAGCGCTGGCGTAGGTCTCCACATGGCTCCTCCAGCTCCAGGGCTCTAGCATAGCTCCATGTATCTTGTCAATAGGGATGTCGCCCATGGAGCGAGCTTTGTCCCGCCAATGAGCGCTATTTATCTCCTTAGCACCTCCAATCTAAATAATGTCATCAAGCTGTGGCCTGATTGACAGGCTACACTCCACCCCTTCCCTCTTTAAGTCTCAATTTGACAACAAATTATGTAATTAACACATGGTGTAAAAATGAAGAGCCAGAACGCTTCAGGAAAGAGATAAAGGGATGAAAATCCCACCTTTAGAAGGTAGACCTCCACAGAGGTATTTTGACAAATAATATTGCACATTTGATTTTTTTTCATTTAATAAATGCTTCTGTGATGTATAGCAGTGCTTTTTTACTTACCTACACATATATTTTTGGATGTAGTCCCACTGGCCTTCCCATTGCCTGTTCAGCTGAGTGGCTGTCTGTGTATCCACTCACAGAAGAGTGTTTCTGTTCTTGCTCAATGGTGTATGTAATAGAATTTACCTTTGTTGCCTTTATCTCTTGTGTGCCTCCCATTGCCTTCCTTTAGCTTTGATCCTTTTGTGCTCAAAGCCCAGGTGGTGTAGTGTTTACCTGTTGGGCTGTAAGCCACGTGGTCCACAATACAAAATCACCAGCAGCACCACAAGAAAAAGACTGAGCTATCTACTCCTGTAATCTCAGTCTTGGAAATCCACAGTGGATGAGCTATCTACTCCTGTAATCTCAGTCTTGGAAATCCACAGTGGAATCACAACAATGGCAGTTAGTTTGGTGTTTTCTTTCCTGCCTTATTATAGGTTGCTATTTTCTTTACCCAGGTTAATTCATGTTTATCATCTAGTTAGTGATTGATTCTCTTCTCCTCTCCCAGCCTTGGTAATCATCAAAGAATGCTAATCAGGTTTACACTACACAGACTTAACAGGTTACACTCTTGATATTTTATTGCAGTGGTCTCATAATTTGGTTTTTTGCCCTTAGTGATTGACTAATTTCACTCAATGCAGTACCATCGAGGTTCATTCATATCAGGAGGTGTTTCACATATTTGTTGTGTTTCTTTAGTTTTGTATAATATTCCCTTATGTGTATTTAGCATATTGTTTTCTTGCACTCTTTCACACAATCTAGAGATCGTTTGGATCATTTTGGTACTGTGAACAGTGCTGTGATGCCTACATGTCTTCAGTCACAACTCATATTTCTGGGCTACACCAAATAGTGCTGACCTATAGTACTGCTTTTACTAATTTATAAGGAAATACCATGTTCCACTTTTCCCAGTCTCTCCTCACTCTTACCAGTATTTTGCTGTATTTTTGGTTTGTTTTTTGTTTGTAACTTTCTTACTAATGCTGGATGAAAAGGTAACAGCAGCCAGAGAATGCCCCTCTCCCTCCAACCACCCTAACTCCAACTCCACTCATTTTCTCTCAGAATATTGGAGAAGAGGGAGATTCCCATCTATATTTGTGACTGGGTTCTCGGCAGGTGAAGTTCCGTGCTCATTCTGGCCTGCATCTGTGTATCTCATGGTGCACACTGCTGTACCAGCTTGCCCCTGCACACATCATAACCACTTGTCCACACTGCCAACATTGCATGACCTCTCAGTGCCTCGTGGAAGGTGGATGCAGATGAAGCCAACCCTGACCTCCATCCAAGCTAAGGCAGATGTGCTTCTGGTTGCAGAGTGAGGGCCTCAGAGTTGGAGCTGTTCCTTTCTATGAGCTGATTATAACTCCCCACCCCATCCCCAATCGTGGTAGGAAAATCCATTTTCTCCTTTCTTTTCTCTGCTTATATCTCCCCAGCCTGATAGGCCCCGTTCCCTGTGCTCTTTAGATTTGGTCTGTCTTCTAAAAGAGCAAGGAAGGGTCTTGTTACCTCTGTTGTAGTGATGCATTTTTAAGAAAGAACTCAGATTAAGAAAGCAAGATATGTTGGAAATAGTTTCCTGAAAATAATTATTTTTTCTCTTTTAAAAAATAAAACAAGTGAAAACTTACTTCAAACGTGTAGACATCTCAGATTCTCAGCTCCCTCAGAGAGTGAAGTGGAGCACGGAGAAAGCTTCATGCCCTTGACAGTCTTTGGTATTGCTGATGATTGTGGGCATGTTTTATTTTGTGTGTGTGTCTGGGCATGTTTTATTAAGATACAACCATCTGTTTCACTGAGATTAGTTTTCAAAGGTCAGAGGGACTGCTGAGTAAGGTGAGATGTGGGGAAATAGCTTCTACGTTTTAATGAATCAAAATTAAAACTAAAAAGCAACCGCTAGTTCTTGATTCATAATCTCTAGTATTATCGTACAGTTCAGCTTACTGCTAATGTTATTTCCATGCTAATTAACTTTCATCCACAGTCATTTGGAAAACTATATATACTTTAAGTTTATAACTTTTATTACAGGAAATTATTTTCTTGCATTATTCTAACTAGGGAAGAATCCAGTTTTTCCTTTTGCTGTATCCTTCATTTCTCTTCCACCGCTCCTTCTCCTACTTTAAGAATGAGAGAAAGAGTTAAAATCTTTCAGTGCAGCCTATTTTCACTTTGCAATTCCTTTATAGTTTCATTTGCCAACCTCAAGAAAAATGTGTTGAGAATACTAGAGCCTAAGTAACGAGAATCTGGTTGATTTGTTTTCTAATATCAGAATCTTTAAAAAACATCTGCACGAGAATAGGAACCGTGGACAAGGATTTGAAACCAACATTCTTTGTAGCTGGGGGTTCAGAATGCCTCTGGAGTCATGGAACAGATTAAATAAAATAAAGTAAGAGATGGAGTCAAGTGTGACTTAGTGAAACTGACCCGTGTAGGATTTATAGGCCACTACTGTAGTTTTATTCTGTTAAGACAGGAATCGTTTCATACTCATTTTTTTAAAAGTCTGTCTCTGGTTTTGCCTATAGTATTAATAAAAAGTGTTTGCCTGGTAAAATATAAAATACTAAAAAATTAAGTGAGTGGTAATATGATTGAGAGAAAAAGCTGCTAACCAAAAGGTTAGCCAGTAGAGCCCCTTAACCCTTCTGTAAGTAATAAGACGTGGCAGTCAGCTTCCATAAAGATCTGTTCTGTCATCCTCAATAAGAAATGACTGAAGGCACTGAGATGGGAAATTTGGTTGTGGGAGTCACATACAGTTAACCACTCGGCTACTAACAAAGGTTCGAAATCTGGATCCACGCAGAATCTTCTCAGGAGAAAGACATGTCAGTCTGCTTCCCAATGATCATTTGTTGTTGGGTGCTATCAAGTTGGCTCTGACTCGTAGCGACCCCATGTGTAACAGAAGGAAAGGCTCCCGGTCCTGCCCACATTGTTATATTTGATGTCATTGTGGCAGCCGCCCTATCAGTCCCTCTCACCAAGGACCTTCCCTTTTGGTGCCCCTCTACCCAAAGAACCTTGGTAATGTTGTGGTTTATGCATTGGGCTGCTTTAAGGTGAGCAGTTGTAAACCACCAGCTTCTCTGTGGAAGGATGGGGCTCTCTACTCCCCTAACGAGTTGTAGTCTCAGAAACTCACAGGGGCAGTGACCCTGTCATATAGGGTCGCTAATGACTCAAGGACTCCAGATGTGACAGTGAGCGTGGTTCTTTGGTTTCTACTTTGCAAAGCACAATATCCTTTTCCAATGACTAGTCTCACCATTGCTGCTTCTGAGGAGCATAGGAACCTCGTCCAAGACAGATTTATTTGTTCTTTTGGCAATTTGTGATATAAGGCAATTGAAAATATGCTTGGGTCGGGCACCCCTCAGTCCTCATCAAAGTAGCACTCTAAAGAGGTCCTTGTGCAACAGATTTACCCAATACAACCCATCGTTTCATCTCTTCATGAGCTTAGATTGTGGATCCAAGTAAGACAAGAATCCTTGACAACGTTTTCTCCATTTATCATGATGTTACGTATTGGTCCTGTTGTGAGGATTTTTATCTCCTTTACATTGAGTTGTAATGCATACTGGAGACTGCAATCCTTTATCTTCATCAGCAATACTTTAAATCATCCTCTCTCCGCAAGCAAGGGTGTGTCATCTGCATATCTCGGCTTGTCAGTAAACCTCCATCCAATCTTGCTGCTGCATTCTTCTTCATATAATCCAACTTCTCTGATTATTTACTCAACGTAACAAATTGAGTAAGTCTGAGGAGAGGATATGACCTGATGGATACCTTTCTTGATTGTAAACCATATTGTATTCCCTTGTTCTGTTCACATAAATGTCACTTGATCCACTTACAGCTTCTCCATGAGAACAATGAAATATTCTAGAATTTCCATTCTTCTCAAGGGTATCTATCATTTATTATTGTCCATGTCATAAAATGCCTTTGCATAGACAATAAAACACAAGTAAACCTATTTCTGGTATTCTCTGCTTTCAGCCAAGATCCATCTCTTGAATCCAGCCTGAATTTCTGGGAGCTCCCTGTTACTGTACTGCTACAACCATTGTTGTATGATCGTCAGCAAAAATTTACTTGCATATGATAGTAATGATACTGTTTTATAATTTGGGCATTCTGTTGGATCACTTTTCTTTGGAATGGATATATTTCATCCAATTCACAGGTGACTGATTTCCAAATAGGTTGACATGGACAAGTGAGCACTTCAATGGGTCATCAGCTTGTTGAAATTTTTCGGTTGGCGTTCCAACAATTCCTGGTGCTGTGATTTAGCTAGTGCCTTCAGTACAGCTTGGACATCTTCCTTCAGTACTTTATTCCATCCACAGCACTATGGTTGACTTCACTTCGAGAAGGCAGCTTTTACTCAGTCATATTTTGAGTGCCTAGCAACCTGATGGACTCATCTTCTGTCACTATCTCTGACAGTGTTGTACAAGTTTTCAGTATCTATTCTGAAACACAGTTATCGTGAGTCAGAATCAACTTGACAACAACTGGTTTGATATTTTGGTAATGAGAGTGTTTTGACTTGTTTTATGTAGGATGAAATAATCCCTTATGGCCTTTCTAAAGAAGCTTAAGAGCTTCATAGGAATCCCCAGTATTCCGAGCCAGAACCATACATGTGCTGTTATATATGTATGTATGTATGTTATTATGTATGTCAGTTGTCTGACACAGTAACAGCCTAGGAGCAGTCATTCTTCTCCTGTGCCTATGCTGTTTCTTCCTTCTAATTTTTATGTTTGTAGACAGTAAAGTCTTGACAAATCTTTTTTTTTTAATTTATCTTAAAAACTTTCATTGGGGGCTTTTCCATCTCTTATCACAATCCATACATTCATCCGGTGTGTCAAGCACATTTGCACATATGCCGCCATAATCATTTTCAAAGCATTCTCTTCCCACTTGAGCCCCTGATATCAGCTCCCCAATTCTTCCCCTTCCCTTCCCCGCCCACCTTCCCTCAAGAACCCTTGATAAATTATAGATTATTATTTCCATATCTTACATCATCCTCCATCACCCCTCACCCACTTTCCTGTTATTTATCCTCCTGGAAAGGGGTTCTAGTTGATCCTTATGATCAATTCCCCCTTTCTCCCACCACCATCCCCTAATCCTCCTGGTATCTCTATTCTCCTTGTTGCCCCTGAGGGATTTATCTATCCTGGATTCCCTGTGTTGCAGGCTCTTATCTGTAGCAGTGTGCATGCTCTGGTCTAATCTGATTTGTAAGGTAGAATTGAGGTCATGATAGTGGGGGGAAGGAAGCACCAAAGAACTAGAGGAAAGTTGTGTGTTTCATTGGTGCTATACAGCCCCCTGACTGGCTCATCTCTTCCCTGTAACCCCTCTATGGGGGGATGTCCAATTGCCTACAGATGGGCATTGGGTCTCCATTCCATGCTGCACCCCCACATTCACCTTGGGTATAGTTTTGTTCTGGGTCTTAGATGCCTGATACTGATCCCATTGACACCTCATGATTACACAAGCTGGTGTGCTTCTTCCATGTGGATTTTGTTGTTTCTGAGCTAGATGGCTGCTTGTTTATCTGAAAAATCTTAAAATATAACTTGTACTTGAGAACCAAAATCATTTAATTAACAAGTATTTTTTAAGCTTCCGTTATTTATCAGTCACCATTCTCAGTACAGAAGACGAAGCACAAAGTAAAACTTACTAAAATCTCTTACACTTCTTGTAAGATTTTGGTTATAACAAAATCCAATGCCATCAAAGCAATTCTGACTCATAGCAACCCTCTGTAGGGTTTTGGAGATTATAATTTTTTTTTTTAGGTATAGATTATTTATTTATTTATTTTAAACATTTTATTAGGGGCTCATACAACTCTTATCACAATCCATACATATACATACATCAATTGTATAAAGCACATCTGTACATTCTTTGCTCTAATCATTTGAGATTATAAATTTTAATGAGAATAGATAACCTCGTCTTTTTCCCTTGAAGAGGCTGGTACATTTGAACTACCAACCTTGCTGTTAGTGACCCAAAACCTAGCTCATGGGAGCAAAGCCAAACCAAACTCACTGCCATCAAGTTGACCTGACTCTGAACCAACCCTATAGGGCAGAGTAGACCTGCCCCTGAGGGAGGCAGGTCTAAATCTTTACAAGACTGGAAAGCCTTTCTTCCATGGAGTTTCTGGTGGTTCTCAAACTACCGCCCTTGTGGTAAGCAGCAGAACACATAATCACAGTCCCGCCAGGGCTCCTTGTAGCCTGTAGGAATTTGTGTAAATGGTATAGCTAAAGAGTTATTCTCTGATCTCTATCCTTACCAGAGGGAAGGAGAATCATCAGTGTCAATTAATCACGGCTGATTCTTTTTCTTTTTAACTATTATAACACCAACCATCATTCCCCTGGCACTCTGTACTTTTCTGCTGAGTTCCGTAATTCAATATAAAGGCCACCCAGAACACACAGACAATCCTCACAAGTAATGTGTTTGTTTGTTTTAATTTTATTTATTTATTTATTTGTCAGGGAAGTAACAGGTTGCAATTCAGGTTTGGAAACAGGATAGGGTTTTTTGGTGAGGATTACTTCTTCTCAGCCACACTCCAGGCAGGTCTTTCTCTTGCCTGGCCACTTCTTGCCCTGTAAGTGCTTCAATTCTATTTAGCTTTGGTGATGAGGCACCTCACTCCCTAGCAAGCTTCCACCCAGTAGCACTCAGCTAAAGCTGACTAGGCAAACCTAGCTCCACCAAGTGTCATGAAGACCACCACCCCCGCCAATAAACCTCTTGCCCTTAGGCCATCTTCAGTGTTACAACCCTCTATCTCTTGGTTCTAGGGGGTTCTGTTAGCTCTCTCAGGGGAGAGGTCTACCTCGCTCCTTGACTCCGAGTGAGAAAGAATTCACAGGAAAGTCTGGTTTGTGATCCAAGTGAGTTTTTACACAGATACCCGCAGGGCCCCTCACCCCGTGCAGCCTGCCAGAAGCTGCTCGGAAAGTCATGCGGTTGGCTCTGGTCTCCTGCCTTTTTCAATTCTGCGGGGGGCGTGGTGGACAACCCCGGCCGACCCCATTGGCTGAATTGAATTTACCTGGCCTAGGTGGGCCAACCCAGGTGCAGTGCCCACCCAGGTGTACCACCCGTTCCTGACTGGAAACCTGAACCTCTGAGCTTGTGCAGTGTACCACTCACTCCTTTATGGGCCGGTAGCTCAGACCTCTGAGCATGTGTAATGGACGCCCGGTCCGTAAGCTAGACTACCTAACAGTTCTCAACACAAGGACTTCACTCTCTCCTTGGTGGTGATCAGGTCTCCTCTCTTTGCTTCTTTCCCCTTATTTCTTATAAGATAAAAGGTGTGATTCAAACCAAGTATTAAGTACTGACTTTGTAAAGGGTAGTAACGAGTTACATCTTCTAGTAACCTAGAAACATCCCACCCTAATCCTGCCTCATTGCTACAATAAGGGGACAACTCACTCCAAAATGGCCCATAATTATAACCACAGAATAGGATTTGAAATAAAGAATTGTGACAAGAAGCATATTAAGAAATTCACCACAGCATAGGATATCTGATCATTATTTATAAAAATTTATAAACTCCCTGTAGGAACCCCTGTGGTGGTACAATGGTTGCACATTGGGCTGCGATTCACATGGTTGGCAGTTCGAAAACCCAAACAGCTCTGAGGGAGAAAGACTATGCTTTCTACTCTCATAAACAGTTACAATCTCCGAAACTCACAGCGGGTCACTATGAGTGAGCATCGACTCGATGGCAGGGAATGTGGGTTTTGTCTTTTTAAAATAAAACCTTGTGTCTAGAGGGAAGAAGGCAGGAAGGCCCCAAAGCACCTTATTTAATATCGCATCCCTGCAGAATAGGTGCTACCAGTCTATTTTACAAAGATGGCAAAAGTAATCATTAGTACCTCTTTTTTCACATAAGCATTTTTTAGGGGTCAGACATATGCTAGAACCTGCCTTGCATTTAATTGTACAAAACTTTGAATTAGGGAAGCTTAATTGATCCCATTTTGTAAATGAAGATGTACTAGAATTGGAGTAATAAAATCACACAGCTGGTGAGATGGACCCAGATTGACATGGTCTGATTCCAGTGCTGTTTCCTGTATAACAAGTCCAGTAAGAGCAGGAACAGTCAGATCACAAACCTTGTCCTTCGGCTGGACTTCTTTATATGAAACAATATATTCTAGTAGCCTGCTGACCTCACCAAGCATCTTTATGTACACACTCTCCCTGACTTTGACAGTCAGGACTTTGGGCAGCCCTCCCTGCCCCTGGCCTTGTTCTCATAGCCACTGAAACCCTCACTGAGCGTCACTGGTGGTGGAAACTCCTTATACCTTCCCCAAAGCCTTGTGTTTGGACTATGTTCCTCCTCGGGCTTGGGACAGCCCTCCACATGGTCATTTTTAAGGTAGAGTATAGCATAGATAACTTTAAAACTGTGATTCTCTTAGTTGATATTTTAATAGATGAGCCTACCAACTACCAATCAGTGTTAGATTTCTTAAGTAAACATTTCGGATTGTGAATGAATATCCTAAGACAATATTATTACAAAGGGTACAGTTTTATAAATTGAAAATAAATTAACTTGGGTACATGCCATATTCCAAAAATCAACAGAGACTGGAGCAGTGTTAATGTAAATGAATATTACTGAAAGTTGCAGAATAGAGGAATAGAAAAAATAAAAAAGAATAACAGAGAATAAACTCAAACCTCTGCCATCCAGTCGGTTCTGACCCATAAACAGCATTTTATTGGGCGGTCTTACAGCTCTCATAACAATCCATACATCAATTGTATCAAGCATATTTGTACATATGGTGCCATCATTTTCTAAACATTCACTTTCTATGGAACCCTTGGTTTCAACTCCCCTTTCTCCCCCTACCCATCCTGTGACCCCATTGATAAATTTTAAATTATTATTATTTTCATATCTTACACTGCCACTGTCTCTCTTCCCCCATACTTTCTGTTGCATCTCTCTGAGGCGGGGGGTGCCTTATGTGTCGATCATTGAGATTGGGTCTCCCTCCCCTCCTCTCCCCAGCTTCCCCCCTACCCTCCTAGTATCACTACATCCATTCATGTTCCTGAATTTTATGTGTCATAAGCTTATATCTCTCATCTGTACCTGTGCACATGCCCCTGTCTAGCCCAAAGTGAAAGGCAGGACTGAGTTCATGATAGTGGGGGGTGAGGAAGCCTCAAAGAACCAGAGGAATATTGTGTGTTTCATTGGTGCTATACTACGCCCTGGTTAACTCATCTCTTCCTTGTGACCCTTCTGTGAAGGTATGTACCATTGTCTACAGATGGGTTCTGGGTCTCTTCTCTGACCATCTTGTTGTCAACAATATGTTTTTTTTTTAATATGTTTGTTTTGGATCTTCTGATCCCTTTTACCCAATCCCATCAACATCATGATCTCACAGGCTGGTGAGCTTGTTCCATGTGGGCTTATTTGTTTCCCTGCTAGATGCCCACTAGTTTAACTTTAAGCCTTTAAGACCCTAGATGCTATATCTTTTGATAGCTTGGCATCATCTGCTTTGTGCACATTTGCTTTTGCACCCATTTTGTCTGGAAGAGTGAGCATCACAGAATGCCAGTTTGTTAGAACAAAGTGCTCTTGCATTGAGGGAGGGCATGAGCAGAGGCCTGAAGTCCTTTCACTACCTCAGTGCATTGCCGTATAAATATATGTACAGAGGCCAATACTTCTATTTTTATGAATTATTAGATCTACATATGTAGACACCTTTGTTTATACCTCCATCCATAAATTTGCTTCCTAGATCTTTCCTGCTTTCATTTACATTCCACCTGCCCCACCATCATCCTTGCCCTTCTTCTGCCTCTTCTTAATTCCTCTCAGCTAGATTGCTGTTGATCCAACATCCCCAGGATCTCTACGTCTTGCTCCTTATTGATTTTAATTCTCTAGTTGTTCCCCTGTCTATATGGTTGTCTGCTCAATACTTCCTTCCACTGCCGCCTCATCCCAAGTTCTTCCGGGACAGTTGGTCTCGTTGCTTTCTCCTTGAGCTTGTTTCCCATGCCTATCTTATATAAGTAGGCAAACCAACAATAACATAGACCAAACAAAAAGAAAACAAAAGATTGAATAAAACCAGGGGGGGAAAGAGACATACATAATTCCAGGTCTCTCCACTGACCTTTATGACTATCTCCCCCACTGGTCCTGGGGGAATTCCAAGAACTGCCCCTCCTAGCCTAAAGTCTATTTGGGGGACTCCTCCCGGGCATTGTAGCTTGGCTTTGCTCCCTTTGCCGATCTATAATGTTCTCTTCTTTGCTCGCCCCACTGTGGGATGTTCAAGCTGGACTCACTGCCCACCGTGTGTCCCCATTATGGTCCTCTGTCACAGTATGCTCCAGTGAGGGGACATAATGTCTTGAGCTGTTGTTGACTGTACTGTCCTCTCTGTGCTCTAGCAGCTCCATGCAGGGATGTCGTCCTCCGGGTTTGGTGTGCTGATAAAGGGTCTAAACTGTCCCTCCCTCTTTTTCCTTCCTGGTTTGCTTCCATGTAGATGTGCCATGCTGGCCCCTCTCCCCAACCTGTAGGTTTAGGGTTGTCCTCTGTAGCACATACTTCTAGGGAGTGGGTCATTATGTCTCTTATTGGGACCTGCCCTGTTACCCACTCTTTTCATGTGTTGCTCTGTGTAGTTATGTTGCCCTCAAGGTTTGGTGGGGTCTTCATACACAGTCCCAATTCTCTTCAGCAAAAGTTTGCTTGCATGTAATATCAATGATATTGTTCTATAATTTGATCATTCTGTTGGTTCACGTTTCTTTGAAATGGGTATAAATATTGATCTCTTCCAGTTAATTGACCAAGTACCTGTCTTTTAAGTTTCCAGGCATAGCTGAGTGAGTGCTGTCAGTGCTTCATCAACTTGTTGAAACATTTCAATTGATATTCCATCCATTCATTGTTTTTGGCTAATGCTTTCAGTGTAACAGACTTCTTCAGTATTATTAGTTCTTGCTTATACGCTACCTCTTGAAAAGATTAATGTAGATTAGTTCTTTTTGGTACAGTGATTCTCCAGAGAATCTTTCCACAGATGCTTCCTGCATCATTCAATATTTTGCCCATAGATTCTTTCAATATTGCAACTTGGAGCTTGAATTTTTTCTTGAGCTCTTTCTGTTTAAGATATGCTCAGCCCGTTCTTCCCTTTTGGTTGTTTAATTGGAGCTATATACACATTTCACATTATAATATTTGGCCTTGTCCTCTCGAGCTGCCCTTTGTAATTTTTGTTCAGTTCTTTGACTCATCATTCCGTCCATTTGCTTTAGCTCCTCTATTATCAAGAGTGAGTTTCTGAGTCTTAGCTGACATCTCTTTGATCTTTTCTTTTTCCTCTTTTTAATGACTTTATGCTTGCTTCATGAATGGTGCTCTTTATGTCCTCTCGTCTTCTGTCATTAGTGTTGACCGTGTCAAATCTCTTCTTGAGATGTCCTCGAAATTCAGAGACTCAAGTTGTATTTTGGCTCTTGTGGACTTGTTTTCACTGTCTTCAGCTTTAACCTGAACAATTAATGTGAGCAATTGATGATCTGTTCCAGTCAGCTTCTTGCCTGGAGTTAGCTGCTGAGACTGAGCTTTTCCAACAAGTCTTTCTACAGATGAAGTCACTTTGGTTTCTGTGTGTTCTATCCGGAGAAGTCTATGTGTGTAAGTTGCCTTTAGTGTCGTCGTAAAGTATTTGCTAGGAACAACTCATTGGTTTTGCAAAATTTTATCATGTCGCCCTCCAGCTTGATTTCTATCACCACATCCATATTTTCCAAGTACTTCCTAGGTTTCCTACTTTTTCATTCCAATCGCCCATTATTATCAATGCACCTTGATTACATGTTTGATCAGTTTCCAGCTGAAGTTGTTGGTAAAATTCTTCAATTTCTACCTCACTAGTTTTTGTGGTAAGTGCTTAAATTTGAATAATAGTTGTATTGATTGGATTTCCTTGAAGGAAATCTAATCCTGTCAGACAACATTGAACTTCAAGATTGAATTTGTATTGTCGTTTTTGACAACGAATGCCATGCCATTCCTCTTGTGTTCTTCCCAGTATAGTAAATCATGATTTTCAGATTCAAAATGGCCAATGCCAGTCTATTTCAGCTCAATGTTGCCTAGTATATCTTTTTGCATTCCATTTCATTCCAACTATTCTTAGATTCATACTTAATACATTCCAAGTTCTAATCATTAGCAGAATTTTGAAGTTGTTTTCGTTATTTTGAGTGGTACACTATCAGCAAATGAAGATCCTAAAGGCTCCACTTCCCCAGCATTTACATGACTCGTGTCAGCATGGTTTACTCTGTTTTAAGTAATTAGGACCTCTTCAGTCACATTTCAAGTGCCCCCAGTGAAGCGGTCCGGCCTTGGGCATTATCTCCGACAAAGTTCTGCTTCCCATTCATTAGGCCTTCGGTATCTGTCATTGTTTCACAACTATGCATAAGGGTTTCAGCAGCTTCTTACCCCAAAGTGGGGAACTAAATCTTCCTTTGCTATCTGTCCTTATTCTGGAAGCTCAGCTAAAACGTGTTCACTTTGGGTGACGCTGCTGGCGTGTTCACTTTGGGTGACGCTGCTGGCATGGGTGACGCTGCTGGCATGCTGCTGGCATGAGATATAGCTCCCAGCATCATGACAACACACAGAACTACAGTTTGACATACTGAGAGGCAAGTGATGGAAACTTACCCTGAGTTAATCTTTAAATCTTAAACCAGAAATATCCTCCAAAGCAGTGGTTCTCAACCTTCCTATTGCCATGACCGTTTAATACAGTTCCTCATGTTGTGGCGACCCCCAACCATAAAATTATTTTTGTTGCTACTTCATAACTGTAATTTTGCTACTGTTAGAAATCGGGCGACCCCTATGAAAGGGTCATTCAACCCCCCCCCCCCAAAGGGTCATGACCCACAGGTTGAGAACCACAGCTCCAAAGTCTTCTTAAAACTATACAACAATTTTAGTTAGCTACTGGCAAAGATCTGCTCGGATCATTGTACTCTTTTATCATCTATATGGGATCAAATGGACAATAACAACATGAAAGGCTAGAGAGCAACTCTAGGGGACATTGAAGATCTATCAATGAAGGAGGACCAACTCGGAGAAAAACAGATGCACAACTCAAAGAACAGAATACCTTACCAAGTACACGTGTGGAAATAATTTAATTGGTGCATCGCTGAGTATTTTGTCAAAAGCAACAAAATTAATAAAATTTAAAAGGGAAAAGGGATGATAATGTAGAGAACCCAGGGGCAGTTCTATGTCAAATGCAATCGCTGAATCGAAACCGACTCAATAGCACCTAACAAGGGGGATAGTTGATTTTCTCTTTTAGTAATCTCCATAAGGAGTTTTTATTCATTCACGGTTTAGATGTGTATTGAACAGCTGTGGATGTAAAACTGTACTCCTAGACAAGAGCCTAGATTGGGTAGAAAGCAGACATTTTGCCCTGACAGTGGGATAATTCCCATGAACAGAGTGAGAGACCCCTGAATATCATGGACCCGCTCCACTCCAGTTCAAGGCCCTCCATTTCTGTACTGGAAAGCTTTGAGGGGTTTTAAGAATGGTGATAGACCTATGTCAACCAAAATAAAGTCTCAGAAAAGCCTATCTCATTTAGAGGCTATTATAAGCAACATAATCCTCACATGAAAGCTTTCAAGTCAATTACTAAAAATGTAAAAATGTCCCCTCAATAAGTCTCCTCAAAAATGTAAGTCAATAAGTTAGGTGTGGCATAGTGATTACACGTTGCCATAGGTCAGCAGTTCGATATCACTAACTAGGGCTTTCTACACTCATGAAGAGTTCCAGTCTCTGAAACTCATAGGCAGTAGGGTCACTATGAGTCGGCATCTCACTCAATAGCAGTGAAAATACTGTGCAGTCACTCTGCAGAGTGTGAGGGTAACATAAGTTACTGAACATGTACCAAAATGAACTCTTTGATTTCAGAAAATTGTATCTAAAGCTAACTTATCAAAATAATATTTTTAGCCCAGAGCCTTTTATGACTATCCTTCGTTGGGTAAAACTAGTTTTGACTAAGATTTGTTCTTCTGGAGTTCTCATAGTCTATTGGAATTGAGGTCTCACTGAGAGAATATCAGAAAAACGGAATGAGTAACATAAGTAAATGTGACATTTTCTTAGTTAAAGCCAGGATATTATATATTTCTGATGTATTAAGCATATCTATGCATAAACATATATGTGTATATATGGTATTGCTAGCATATCAAAACTAGCGGAAACACTATTATTTTTATATTTCTTTTAGTAGTAATAGTGAACCCACTTTTATCTGATGAAACCATTTTTTAAGCAAGTTAAACTTAAACACAGTAAAGGAGTATGCCATGAACATTTCTAGTTAAAAACTAACTCTACCAGATTATTTTTCTGTTCAAGGAATTCCGGATAACCTTACATCCACCTAGTTAATGGTAGTGCAGGAATAGAATTAAAGTGTTAAATGTTCAAACACCTTATGCCTAATATAGTTAAAATATGCTAATAAGTAGAGATCTTTCTAAATTATCTCCAGAACTCTGTGTTACTAACCATCTGCCCTAATGGTTATTAAAAGAATAATGAAGGAAAACATATAGTCATAAGTGGGAGCATTAGAATCTAAAGAGTTTCAGGCTCTTGAGTCATGTAGTTCTTTTTGGAACAGAAGTCTTATCTTCTTTCACCACCAGAATATAGGTCTTTGTATTTGTTTGTTGGTATTCTAATTAAATGTAAATTTTCAATTACACAGGATTTGTAAGTGATTACTATGTACAAAACGTATGCTTATTGGGAGGTATAAACTAGAGCAGGGTCAGAGTTGCTGTCTTGAAAAAAATTAACAACCCAATAGGTAATGCAGACTCAAAAATTAACCATAAAGAGACAGCACAGTGTAGTTAACAGTAGGCTAAAAACAAAGTCCCAATGCAGGGGAAGTGACGTGGGAGTGAGTCAGGAAGGTAAGAAATCCTGTCAGTGCTGGAGAAAAAGAACACAGGAGCTGGACAGTCCCATTGAAGAATGTTCTTCCCCAGTCTAGTAGCTAAGCATTGGTGGCATCGTGGCTATACACTAGACCGAGATCCACAAGGGCATCAGTTTGAAACCACCAGCCGTTCTGCAAAAGAATGATAGGGCTTTCTACTCCCATAAAGAGTTCTAGTCTCAAAACTCACATAGGCAGTTCTACTCATTTCTGTAGTGTAGCTATGAGTTGGCATTGACTCAGCAGCAATGAGTTTGAGTTTGAAAGAGTTCTATTCCATACTCAGAATCGTATATAAAAAACAATGCCAGGGAGGGAGGGGAAAAACTGAGGAGCTGATGCCAGGGGCTTAAGTGGAGAGCAAATGCCTTGAGAATGATGAGGGCAATGAAGGTACAGATGTGCTTTGCACAATTGATGTGTGTATGGATTGTGATAAGAGTTGTATGAGCCCCTAATAAGATGATTAAAATAAATAAAAGGTAAAGTGTCTTTCTTCAATAACTCTCCTTTCTCTGAAACTCTTTTTTTTGTTCTTTCACATAGAAGCATGAGGTTCACAATTCATTAGTGACCTCTTTCCTGTTTGACTTCCTCTCTCTATGATGAAATTCTGTTCATCTTTCAGATATACCAACCTTCCGAGAAAGATATCCCAAACCCAGACTGAAAACCTCTCTTCCTCTTTCTCCTCAGAGCACTCCACATATCCTCATGTGAAAACACCATGTTATGTGAGCATTAGGGATCCAACAGCAGGATCTTTTGAAAGACTTGCCCATTTGATTCCTGAGTCCTAACATAGTGTCTGGGACCTAAGTGGATGAATGGATGTACGAGTGAAATAGTGAGTCAGAGACTGAGTAATAAGCATATGGCATGCATGTCATAAAGGTTATGAGCTTTACTGAGAGTAGATAAAAAGTACATAAATATCTGTAAATCATGCTGAAACCGTGACCCAAACTAACACTTCAGAATGCTAAATTTAGTCATATCTTTATTTTCATTGTAACAGAATATATGGCACAGGCTATTGAGAAAGGTGGTTTGAAATTAGAATTTTTAAGCAAAGTGAAAGAAGGAGGCCAGTTGAGGAAGGCACAAGCTACAAAGCCCCAGCATGGTGACTTAGGTAAGAATGGACTTCCATCTTCAGGTAAACATCTTCTAAAACTGCCTGCCAGTTCTAAGCAATCTCTTAGGCTGCCATGAACTGGCTTCGGCCTCATCTATGGAGTTCGTATATTTGAGTAGGTCAGAGTCTGTATGTTGCAGGTGCAATGAAGATCTTAGCAGTAAGCAGTGGAGTTGCTACTTCCACAGGTGCTGCCGGAGTTGAATGTAAAGCCAGATACACAAAATAGCTTCAAAAAGTTATGGGAATTTGTTTTTCTCTTTTAATACCCTTCCTCCACCATCTTTGAAACTTCCCTCATATAATGAGTACCAAAATCTGAGTTAGCTATTTTGGAGTACAGAGTTTGAAGTTGGTCTGAGGATGCTGTGGATGAGCAGAACTTGCAACTAGAAACGATTGCCAGTGGATCTGGGATTCCCTTGCAGGTTCACTAAGGCCCAATTGTCCTCTAGGCACTGTACCTTAAAGGTGCCTCATGGATAGTAGTTTTGTCCAGATCAGCATTTCCCAACATGCGGTAGCTATTGCTAGGGGCAGAAGTTCTAACTCTGTCTCATTTAGGGTCTCCAGGCATCCTAAAAGGGTGTTTTTTGTGATTCCCTCAAAGATGACACCTTGCTGGTTCCTTTCTCCCTCCATTTCCGAACTAGCATTTTCCAGTAACACACTTTTGGGAAATCCTGTTCCACATGCCCTATCTGTTTTTCCACCTGTTTCTTAATGACAGCACCACAGAGCAATTAGATAACCCCTAAGACCGCTGCCTTCAAATTGACTCTGATTCACAGTGACATATAGGAAAAATTAGAACTGCCTCATAGAGTTTCTAAGACTAAATTTTTTGGCTAGCCAAACAGAAACAAACCAAGCCAAACCTACTTCCATTGAGTTGATTCCAAATCATAACAAGCCTGTAGGACAGAATAGAACTGGCACTTTGGGCTTCTGAAGCTATAAATCTTTGGAGGAGCAGAAAGCCTCTCCTTTCTCCCAAGGAGTGACTGGTGAATTTGAACTCTGGCCTTGTGGATAGGAGCCCAACAAGTAACGTACTTTCCCACCAAGGATCCTAACCTGAATCAGCTAAGTCACTCCTTTTTCTGCCTGCCATTTGCTACCTAGGTAAGACACCTTACTAAATCCTCTGGCCAGCTATTTCTCAAGAGAATGCACGTGGAGTTTCCCTGCTTAGCCCTAGCCACGTATTCAACACAAGCTAGGCGGACAGGGCTCCTATTGTTTATTAAACCATTGATGATAGCTCTTTTAATTATTTTGCTAAAGATAATTTCTCTCCAATGGTTTTTTAATTCAAGTTGGACAATCTTAAAGTTTTAGCAGATAACTAAAGAAAGAAGCCATTAAAGCCAGTCTGCCCTATATTTAAAGTAATTGCTAGGTACTCACTATGAATGTATTGTTGATTCTAGACAGGGCTTCTTAGCTCAGGGAAATATAAATACTATTGCAGGCCAAATACTTTCTGTGGCCATAAAAAATCGGCCTTGCATTTTAGGTTAGGTAATAAAGGGTTCCTGCACCTCAAAATGAAAGTGTTGTTGCAGATTTCTTATTCCTGAGGTCGTTAGCAACAAAATCTAAGCGGTGGTTAGTAAGTTCCTTCCTACTTCTCCTGTTCAGACCTCATAGCTGCCCAACTGTGGGCAACATCCAAAGAGCTAATGTGATCCAAACTCTGCAGTTAGGAGAAGCTCACAGTGAGACAGGAAAACATGACTGATAGGCAGTGAAAGGTTTTATTAGCAATGCAGTGAATTCCTCTCCCCCACCTTTAAGTTTCTCTAAGTATACTAGCCCCTCCAGTACACTCAGTAGCCATCCTTTCTGTATCTTCTAAATAAAGCTGGTTCTTAAGTGTCCCACAAGTATAATTCCCTTTGGGAATCTTCTATATCCCAGGAGAATTTCAAAAGCTGGGCTGTTTCATCCAGCAGACACTTTGTCAGGGGACTCTAGGAAAATTGTGTGGTGGACCCTTGGTCGGGATCCTTCTGCCATGTTGTCCTGTAGAGAAGGGGTGGTGTCCTCACACGTTAATACTCTTTTTCTCTCACCCTAGGGCAGAATAAAGAGTTAAGCTTATATTGTCATCACAGTTTATTTTGAGACTGCTATTTGTTTGACCCACCACATAACTTTTTTGGCAGATACATGTCATCTGTTTCTAATGTTATTTATTCAATATTAACACGAAAAGTGGCATGCTAAATAATTACAGATTTTGTAAATGCAAATATCTGCTCGATTTTATTTCCTCTTGGAATCTTCATATTGTTTAAAATAAGATATTAATACCCAAATACTAATCAGATGATCCACAGGCATTTTCAGGAAACAATTATGTAATGCATGGAAATATTTTTACCTACTTGGAAAAAGAGCACAGTGCAAGATTTGTTTGTGTTATAAATAGCCAAACAAATAAACTTTGTTTCAAGGCAGTGTGGCACTTAGATCAAAATAACTCTCTGCATTACAGTGCACAGTATTGTGTATCATACCACACACTACCTGCCATCCCAGAAGATGCAGAAGTTACTGGCAATTATTCTTCCATTCATAAAATTGTAGCCTCCAAAAGAATGTAGAGATACCTATTCTTTGTGAAACACTAAAGCTGTCGTAACAATGAAAGGGCTGAGATTTTGTCAGCAAATCAAGCATGTGATTAATGTGTTCATATACAATTTATAGAGTCCAAATGTACATACATTTGCATATACAATTTAGAGTCCAAAATCCCAAATTGGCAAAGAAAAGTCCATTGAATGCAGTGTTCCAGGGTAGAGGGAATAAAGATCCAACTTTCATCCTTTGTTGTCCTTTTAAAAAAAATTAATAGATAATTTTATTGGGGGGCTCTTACAACTCCTATAACAATCTATAAATCCATTGTATCAAGTACCTTTGTACAGATGTTGCCATCATCCTTTCCAAAACATTTTCTTTCGACTTGAGCACTTGGTATCAGCTCTTCTTTTTTTTCCCCTCCCTCTTCCATTCGCATGAACCCTTGGTAAATTGCAAATTATTATTATTTGCATATCTTACAATGTCTGCTGTCTCCCTTCACCCATATTTCTGTTCGTCACAGGGTCATTATGATCAGTTACCCCTTTCTCCTCCCACCTTCCCCCTACCCTCATGGTACCACTACTCCCATTACTGTACCTGAGGGGTTTAGCTGTCCTGGATACCACGAGTCAAGATCTCTTATCTGTACTAGTGTACATGCTCTGATCTAGCTGGATTTGTAAGGTAGAACTGGGTCATGATATTGAGGTCGGGGGAGAGGAATGTTGTATGTTTGGTCGGTACTATTCTGCACCCTGGCTGTCTCGTCCCTTCCTTGTGACCCTCCTGTGAGGGGATGTCTACTTTTCTACAGATGGGCTTTGGGCCTCCAATCTGGCCCACCTTGTTCACATCGATGTGATTGTTTGTTTTGAGTCTTTGATGCCTAACCCCTGATCCCTTTGACACCTCATGGTCACACAGGCTGGTGTGCTTCTTCCATGTGAGCTTTGTTGCGTCCCAGCTAGATGGCCACTTGTTTATTTCAAGGCTTTAAGACCGCCGACACTATATCTTTTAATAACCAAGCATCATCAACTTTTTTCACCATTTTGTCTACAGTAATTTTGGTAGGGAGGTGAGCATCACAGAATATCAGGTTATTAGAACAACACTCATATGTACGAGAGAACTTTATATCAAAGAACAATTGTATATTAAGAAAACATCCCAGCTCAATCCAGATCAAGTCCATAAGTCTGATACGACCCTATATGTCAATACTAGTTCATAAATTCCCCTTTAGACTCACACAGCCATGCAATGATGCTGAATGCAGGAAGGTCACAGGCTAGTCGGTGAAAAGTCGGTGGATCCAGTGGTGATGGAAACATCTCAGCCCTGGTGTGAGTCTCCACGTGGATCCTCCAGTTCCAGGGCTCTGGCTGCATCAATGTAGCCCCATGTGGCTTCTCAGCAGGAAGACGAAGCAGAGAGTAGCGTGTGTGTCTGGCCTCTAGTCAGCTATTTATATCTGTGTCCCCTCCAAACGTGGTCATCAAGCTGCAACCTGATTGTCAGGGCAGACTCCCCCCCTTCGCAAGTTGACAGGAGATGATGTAACTGCCACAGGTCCCCTGGTGGCAATGTTGGATAGACTGCTGACCGCAAGATGAGCCTTTATCTAGACTTATTCTGAGTCAGAATTGACTCGATGGCAGTAGGTTTGGTTTGGGTTTCATTTAGATAGTAGGGCAAACTTTTGCCACACATGTTTGTAAATGGATTGAGTCTTCCAACACAGAAAGGGTGCTAGCCAAAAAATCCTGCTCTATGTGTGCATCCCTGGTGGCACAAATGATTAAGTGCTCAACTGAATCGAAAAAGTTGACATTGTAGACCCACCCGTGGCTCCATAGGAGAAAGAGCTAGCATTCCGATCGCATAAAGATTATAGCCAAGACAACAGTATGGTGCAACTCTGCTCTGTGACATGGGCCACTAATGATTCCATGATACCAAACTAACAGTGAAGGAGAGAAAAATTAAAACTTGTACATCACTCCATATGACTTGAATTTGTAGTTCTTGCTGATCGTGGTGCTAGATGGATATGGAGAAATGAGAGACATGAACCCGAACTTGAGACTCTTCCCTACCCTCATGCTACTGGACTTGACCCTCATTCTTGAGGTAAAGGAAAGCACTACCAAAAACCAAACCACTGCCATGGTGTCGACTCCAACTCACAGCAACCTTACAGAACAGAGTAGAATTGTCCTTTGGGTTTCCAGGAGTGAAATCTTAACAGAAGCAGACAACTTTCTCTTTCCCTGCTGAGCCGCTGGTGGAGGTGAACTGCTGACAATGCAGTTAGCAGCCCAACCTATAACCCACACAGCACCACTAGGGGAGCTACTTGGAAATTTTAAGTAGTGTATTTTGTTGTTGTTAGTTGCCAAGGAGTCGGTTTTGACTTACACGACCCTATGTACAACAAAGCAAACCTGTCCAGTTCTGCGCCATCCTCACACTTGTTAGGTGTGAGCCCATTGTTGAAGCCATGGTGTCACTTCTTTTTCATTTTTGCTTCCCTCTTCCTCACTGCATATGATGTCCTTCTCTAGGGACTGGTCTCTCCTAATAACACGTCCAAATTACAGGAGACAAAGTCTCACTAGCCTTGCCTTCAAAAGAGCATTCTGGTTGCATTTCTTTCAAGATAGATTTGTTTTTCTTTTGGCAGTCTGTAGTACGTTGACTATTCTTCGATAACACCATGCTTCGAGAGCATTAGCTCCTCTTCAATCCTCTTTTTTCATTGTCCAACTTTCACGTACATGAGAAGCAATGGAAACTGCCATGGCTTGGGTCAGGTACACCTTAGTCCTCAAAGTAAGATCTTAGCTTTTCAACACCTTAAAGAGCTCTTGTGCAGCGAATATACCCAATGCAATGCGTCCTTTGACCCCTTGACTACTTCTGCCGTGAACATTGAAATGGCTCCAAGCAAGATGAAATCCTGGGCAACTTCACCTGTTGCTTTGAGGTACAATTGAGTCGGTTCTGATCCATAGCAACCTTATGCACATCAGAGGGAAATCCTGCCCAGCCCTGCACTACCCTCACAATTTTCCTCTACTTGAATCCATTGTCGCAGCTATGGTGTCGGTTGATTTCCTTGAGGACTGTTCTCTCCTTCACTGCCTCGCTGCTTCACCACCAGAAGAAACTGAAGGATTTTACCAATCTCTGATCGATCAAACCTGAAATCAAGATGCATTGATAATCATCAGTGATGGGAATGCAATCGTGGAAAATAAACAGGAAGCTGGAAAATATGGCCTCAGTGATAGAAACAAAGCTGGAGAGAGCATGATAGAATTTTGCTAGACCAATGACTTGGTCGCTAATACCTTTGTTCAACAACCCAAATGGAAATTGTACACGTGGACTTCCAGATGGAACACCCACAAATCAAATTGACTACATCTGTGGGAAGAGATCATGAGAACCTCAATATCAATAGCTAAAACGAGACCAGGGGCTGACTGGAACAGACCATCAGTTGTTCATGTGCTCAGTTCAGGTTGAAGCTGAAAAAAAATTTTAGAGCCAAAATATGACCTTGAATGTATCCCACTTAAATTTCGAGATCATCTTAAGAACATACAGAGTATATGATGTTGTTGTTGTTGTTGTGAAATGCCATCATCTGACTCTTCTACTTGGTCCTGCAATATCATCACAATTTTATCTAGTAAACTTTATTCACAGTTACACAAAATTTTTTAAACTTTGGTCTCCCAATTAGATTTTCTAATAGTAATTTCCCTTCTGCACTCTACAACTCTTCTCATTTGATCATACTCTCCTTTTTAAACAATGGCAACCATTTGATGCCATTGTTTCACTTGTTCTCTTTGTTGATTCTTACTGTTGTTCTTACTGTAGTCCATTTTTCTTTTATGGTCTCAGCCCATTGTCTTAACAGCATGCTTGGGACTTTTGTTCCACAATAAGACTTGAAGGAGTGTTGAAAGATCAGATGATCTTTTGAACTTTGTGATATCCGACACAATTTGAAAGTGCTTTCTCAAATGAATAAAAACTTGACTTATTCGGAGACTTATCAAAGATTACATAGCAAGAGTTTACAGACTCTTGGAGGAGGAATGGATTAGGGTAGAAAATCATAAACTATGAAGTTAGCTGAATTCAGAATCCAGCTCAGCTACTCATTCATATGATCCCGGCCTAAATTTTAGCCTCTGAGCCTCATAGTTTGTGGGAATTTAATGGGATGATACATATCAGCTACCCAGCACATGGTACCTGATCCATCTTATCTTGTCTTTCTGGGCATGCAAAATAGCAGTCCACATGTTTGTGAAAAAGCAGCCCTTTTCTTTTTTTTAAAATCATTTTATTGGGGGCTCATACAACAACTCTTATCACAATCCATGTATATGTCAATTGTACAGAGCACATTTGTACATTCGTTGCCCTCATCATTCTCAAAACATTTGCTCTCCACTTAAGCCCTTGGCATCAGTTCCTCAATTTTCTCCCTCCCTCCCCACACCCGCCTCCATCATGAACCCTTGATAATTTATAAATTATTATTTTGTCATATCTTAGACTGTCCGATGTCTCTCTTCACCCACTTTTGTTGTCTGTCCTCCATGGAGGAGGTTATATGTAGATCCCTGTAATCGGTTCCCCCTTTCCACCCCACCTTCACTCCACCCTCCAAGTATCACCACTCTCACCACTGGTCCTAAAGGGATCATCTGTCCTGGATTCCCTGTGTTTCCAGTTCCTATCTGTATCAGTGTACATCTGGTCTAGCCAGATTTGTAAGGTAGAATTGGGATCATTATAGTGGGGGGAGGAAGCATTTAAGAACTAGAGAAAAGTTGTATGTTTCATTGTTGCTACACTGAACCCAGATTGACTTGTCTCCTCATCCAGTTGCCTACAGATGAGTTTTGGGTCTCCACTCCACACTCCCCCTCATTCACAATGATATGATTTTTTGTTCTTTGTTCTTTGATGCCTGATACCTGATCCCTTCGACACTCTGTGATCACACAGGCTTGTGTGCTTCTTCCATGTGGGCTTTGTTGCTTCTGAGCTAGATGGCCTCTTGTTTGCCTTTAAGACCCCAGACACTATATCTTTTGATACGCAAGCACCATCAGCTTTCTTCACCATATTTGCTTATGTACCCATTTGTCTTCAGAGATCGTATTGGAGAGGTGAGCACACAATGATATGATTCTTTGTTCTTTGATGCTTGATAACTGATCCCTTCGGCACCTCGTGATCACACAGGCTGGTGTGCTTTTTCCATGTGGGCTTTGTTGCTTCTGAGCTAGATGGCCGCTTATTTACCTTCAAGTTTTTAAGACCCTAGATGCTATATCTTTTGATAGTTGGCCTCCATCAACTTTCTTCACCACATTTGCTTATGCACTAACTTTTTCTTCAGTGATCATGTCAGGAAGGTGAGCATCATCGAATGCCAGTTTAATAGATCAAAGTATTCTTGCATTGAGGGAGTACTTGAGTGGAGGCCCAATGTCCATCTGCTCTCTTAATACCAAGTCTATAAATATGTACACATAGATCTATTTCCCTATCCTCATAGATAAACATATTTACATACGTACATACCTTTATTTAGGCCTCTATAAATGCCCTTTGTCTCCTAGCTCTTTCCTCTATTTCCTTTTACTTTCCTCTTGTCCCACTATCATGAAAGCAGCACTTTTGTTTGAGAATTTTGATCATAAAAAGCTGAGGATTTCTATAAAGAAATGAATTTGTCCTGAAATCTAAGGATGTACTTATCTATAGTCCATTTAAGGTTATCTACTTAAAGTTCTGCTCTGCCCTTGGATTTGAGATGCTTTATAACAAAATATCTTGGTGTTATCCTCTGGTTGTTAAATCTCAATGAGTCTTTTCTATTTTTTTTTTTAATAATCACTTCTGAGACGTTCTCTTCCATTATAACTCAGTTCCATGTGTTCACACTCATTCATGTGTTTTACATCTTCACCCTACTCTGGTTAATTCTTTTTTTTCTTATACATTTACCAACTTATTTCACTTTCCCATTCTTAGATTTAATTTTCTAACTTGTCCTGTATTGTATTGTGATTCGGTGCCAATTTTAACTTCTTTTAGCTATGTGCATAATTATACTCTAGTATTGTAGCATTTGGTTTTTTTTCTTCTTCCTTTTCTATCAAGTGAACTCATTTAAGATCATGTCTACACAATGTAGTTGTAATAAAAGAACTTAAAGAAGACTGAAGGACAAAATTAGTGTTGTAGGGTAGGTGGGTTAAGGCTTCGCAGAGCAAGTCTCATAGGTCAGCCCTTACTGCCCTCCAAGAACGAGCAGGAGAATTGTCATCATGGGTGCGACTTTCCTAGCCTTTTTCTCACCAATGCAGTTTTCCGTTTTAAAGCTTCACCCTAATAAGCCTCCATGATCACCATGTGTCCTTGAAAGAAATCTATCAAGATGTCTCCTTGGGAAGCCAGCCACTGTGTCTATAAACATCTGAGCTGACCTCTGCTTGGAATTTCACTAAAGCAATTGAGTCTTTTGGAAGCCCCTGTTAGGATTAGACCCTGCTCTCGTTGATATGGACCCTGGGCATATTGGTAAATCCAAGACTTGTTCTGGTTATCATTCATTCCATAAAATTCATGATCACTTAATAGTGTCAATCTTGCTTAAAAGACATATCAGATCTTTAAATTAGCTGATCTTTGCACAAGACTTTTGTTACCCATCAAGCCAAAAGTGTGTTGAGCCTAAGATATTTGCTTAAAATTGAAAATGTCAGATTAAGTTGGATCCCAACTCTAGTACCTATTGCATTAGTAGTAATTCTATGATCTTCATCTACCCGTTTCTAGATTTTTGCCACAGTTTCTTCACTCAACAAAGTTGACAGTCTTCCCTCTTAGCTTATCTTTGATGTCTTCCAATATTGAACCATCTAAAAACTATTGTTTTATGTAGTGTGGAATTCCAGTAAACTTGTAACATTTAATGATTCAGGAAGATTTCCACTTGTGTTCTGCTTAAAATTTAATATTAACCCTTGTGGTAGCAATTGTTCAATAATGCAGGAGGCGATTGAACTACGGAATGATATATCTGTATTAGTTCCCAATAAAAAGATTTCAAAAACTTTTTAATATTAACCTTGACCTCAAAATCATTTTCCTATGGAACAGAGAGTGTCCTTATTTTGAAGAAAGTGTATTACTGTTAATACAAGTGTATTATCCACAACCATCTAGTGTCCACAGAGATATGTGCATTTTATGTAAACTCATGCACGCATGTATCAACTGCAACTATTGCAGCACTACTTTCTTACTTTTATACAACTGAAAAACTGTTCATCATACTAGTTAGCTTGATGATTCTCAGGCTACTGAAATGTCTTCTCTTAGAACAGAGGAAAATGCCTTCTTTTAGGAGCAAGAAATAAAGGAATGGGGAGTCACTGCATCGTTCAGTTCAAAAGTGCATCCAAAATTTGCATTCACAACCCTTGATAATTTAAGACACATTTACAAGATGTGATGTGATCTTGTACACAATTGCAAGATCTAAAGCGTCGTTGTTGTTGTTATTTCTTGCAAATACTGACAGGAGATTCGGGGAAACAAAGACTATTATACATAGAATACGTAGAACTGGGGATATCAACTAATGAATTTGAGCTGTTTTCTAATGTCCCTAACTTCTGGAGGACCTCGGGTCTTCACAAGCCAAGCAGGACTTGCTTTCTCATCACTAATCTATGCTAGTTGCTAACTTTTAGAAATATTAAGTTTAGCAATGACTTTAAAAAAATCATTTTATTGGGAGTCCCTACAGATATTATAACTATCCATAATTCAGTTAGATCAAGCATAATTGTAAAATTTCTCCCAACATCAATTTAAAAACATTTGATTTCTTCTTGAACCTTTTTATATCAGGACCCCTTTGTCTCTTTCCTCCCCCACCCTACACCCCAGGAACCCTTTATATATATATTATATACAAATAGTTATAATATGTGTATATGTATGTGTGTATATATTTGGTCATATTGTACAACATCCATGTCACCATTCACCTACAGTTCTGTTATTCATTCCCCTCAAGGGGAGTTATGCAGTCATCTTTGCTATCAGTTGCCCCTCCTCCCCCTTCCTGTCCTCAGGAAATCATTGCTCCCAATATTTCTGGTGGGTTTATCTATCTTGGATTTCATGCATGGAATGATTTTCATTATACAAATGAATATATGAAGGTATAACCAGTTTAATGATGTAAAACTGGGACCATAATAATGAGAAGAGGAAATATTAAAGAACTAGAGGATACTACACTTGATCTTACCCAAAAGGCCAAGAAATGGTAGAACTAGACCTCTTTTGGGGATCGAACGACCCTTTCACAGGGGTCACCTAAGACCATTGGAAAACACATAATTTCCTCTATCCATCTCCAGGCAGGTCCACCCACATACAGATATGCCCACATACAACTACCCACAAAATTTCATTTATTTATAATTAGAAATAAATATTTCACAATATATAATTACATATTGTTTTGTGATTCATCCCTATGCTTTAATTATGTTCAATTTTTAATAATGAAAATGCATCCAGCATATCAGATATTTACATTACGATTCTTAACAGTAGCAAAATTACAACTATGAAGCAGCAATGAAAATAATTTTATGGTTGGCAGTCACTACACCATGAGGAACTGTATTAAAAGATTGCAGCATTAGGAAGGCTGAGAACCATTGAACTAGAGGATAGTTTATGTTTCATCAGTGCTTTACTTCACCCTGGATATATCATCCCTTCTGTGTGGCCCTTCTCTGAGGGACTAATTATCTTACAGGTGGGTTTGGGGTCTCCACTTTGTCCATGCTCCTTCACTTCAATTTGATTGCGTTTTTCAACTTCTGATATTTAGTCCCGTTGACACCTCATGCTCACACAGGCTGGTACGCTTCTTCCATGTGGGCATGTTGCTTCTCTGCTAGATGGTCGCTTGTTTATCTTCAGGTCTTTAAGACCCTATATACTATATCTTGTAATAGCTGGGCACCATCAGCTTTCTTCACCACATTTGCTTATGTACCCATTCTGTCTTCAGTGATTGAGCCTGGAAGATGAATATCATTCATTGCCACATTAGTCGACCAAATGGTTCTTGTACTGAGATAAGATTTAAGAAGAGGTCCAAGGTCCATCTAACAATGACTATTATTGTCCATGCAGCATCCTGAATGACGAATTAAAGCAGTGTATGATTCCCTAAGCACAAATTCATATTATAAAATCAATTCTGCATTTGCAATAAAGTATTTATTTTGTCCCCTCCCTTTTCCCATCGCTGTGGTTAAAAATGAAACCTTTGGATAGGTATTTGGCATGAGGAAGAACAGTTATATAAGTAGTCATTATATTGTGCAAGGAAATACATTAGAAATTGCTACCCGGCTACCAAAAATCTTGTTAGATTAGAAGCCACACATGAGGGAAATCTGTTTGATAGAGTTTTTTGGTACAGTGCACCCCATGAGGGAGCACAGTTCAGTTACATTATATAACATAGTTTCCATTTACAGTCACTGTATTCCCTAATATTGATATGAGACACTCAGAAGCTCCTCTGAAAATGCCCAAGTTGACTCATGGAGGCTTTAAATAAAAGTCCCTCCTTAATCATCATCATGGCAACATATTGATGGTCTCCCTCATCCATATGTTTGTCTCTTCCCTGTTTTAAGACTTAATAAAGGGATATCCATAAAATAAAATAATTCTTCAAAGACCCTCCAGATTGTCATATCCTAAAGTGAGTATTATTTTTTAATCATTTTATTGGGGGCTCGAACAATTATTATCACTATCCATCCATACATCCATTGTGTCAAGTGCATATGTACATTTGTTGCCATCATCATTCTCAAAACATTTGCCTTCCACTTGAGCCCTTAATATCAGCTACTCGTTTTCCCCCTCCCTTCCCACTCCCCACTACCTCATGAACCCTTCATCATTCATAAATTGTTATTTTGTCATATGTTACACTGTCCGACGTCTCCCTCTGCCCTCTTATGTGCTGTCCATCCCCCAGGGAGGAGGCTATACCTAGATTCTTGTAATCAGTTTCCCCTTTCTATCCCACATTCCCACCACCCTCCAGGCATTGCCAATCTCACCACTGGTCCTGGAGGAGTCATCTGTCCTGGATTCCCTGTTTCCAATTGCTATCTGTACCAATGCACATCCTCTGGTCTAGCCAGATTTGTAAGGTATAATTGGGATTGTGATAGGGGTGGGGAGGAAGCATTTAAGAACTAGAGGAAAGTTATGTTTTATCGTTGCTACCCTGCACCCTGACTGGCTCATCTCCTCCTCACAACCTTTCAGTAAGGGTGTGTCCAGTTGGCTGCTGATGGGCTTTGAGTCTCCACTCTGCACTCACACATTTACAATGATACTATTTTTTGTTCCTTGATGCTTGTTTGTTTTTTAAGTTGTAATTTAGTAGCATTTAAAGCAAAATGAGCTTTTTCTAATTTAAGATTTCCCAATTGATGATATTCATCCCTGCCAATACTCAGGCAAACTAAATTCTATAGCCCTGGTGACGTAGTGGGTTACGTGTTAAGGTCAGCAGTTCAAAGCCCCCAGCTGCACCATAGGAGAAATGTTATGTTTTCTGCTATCGTGAAGCTTTCCCTCTTGAGAACCCACCGAAGCTGTCCCACTGGTCTTGTGTGAGTCAGAATTGGTTTCATGACAGGGAGTTTGTCTTTCACTTGTTGGTCATTTCTTTGGTTTATGATCATTCTTTTACAGTTAAATGTTCTGCAAGTGATGATGAGATTATTGAGCTGGTATCTAAATTCAAAACCCTCGATCATTAAAGATGTTGAGGAAAGCCATGTGTGAGTATCCTAGCTGGGTTGCTTCTCCTTAATTCTGTATTCCAGTCTGAGGCAGATGGTGGCCCCAGAAACTGAGGCAGACGGGATGTTCCTGTATATATGGGTAGTGGCACTTGAGTAGTCTGTGATGGCTGATTGTCTGCACACAGCTGATCCTGGGAGTGCAGAATGATGATGCAATACCACGAGGACCGGGAATACTAATTGCAAGAATAAGAATAGTAAGAGTAGCTTTCACTTAGTGTGTCCATATTTCTGACTTTATGCCAGATTCCACACGCACATTGTAAAGCTTAATTCTCACAACTCTTTCAGATGGATGATGTTATGATGCTTGTTTGACAGATGAGGAAACAGGCTCATATTAAGGGTCTTCTCCACGTCCATACAGAGGACCTAGGACAAGGATGTCAATGTGCAGTTCAAAGACTTTACTCTCGAGCTACTAGCCTCTACACTGCAGGCAACATGTGTGGGGAATAAAGTATTGCACATGTGTGCACATATGTGCATCACGCACTTGCAAGATGGGGGGAGCATTTTGGCATTATCCCATGCCTTGTGATTATGTAATCCTCATATCGATTACAGCCTTGTATGTTACAGAGAGGAGATGACTGCCAAAAGTTAGGGCAAGTATTAGAATGCTGACCAGAGACCAACATAGATCACTGTCTTGATATACACACAGGTAACTCATCATTTAAGCTTTTAATTATTGATTTGTCTCTTTACAATATGAAGTTCCATCACCACACTAACGGATTGAAGCCAGACAAGTCCAAATCTAAAGAGTCAGCATTCTGCAGAGAGATTCAGCAGTAGCTTGCCATGTGTGTGTAGCTTGTTTGAAATACATATATTTTTATAAATCTGCTTGCTTAGTCAAGTCAGAGCAGTAAGAGATAGATCTGTTCCAAGAGCAAAAATAAAGCAAATTATCCCCAGGGAAATATTAAACAGTTAATTCTAAGAAAAAGCTTTTAAATTTACCTAAAAGTAAAACCTCAGACATGCTGACATGTTTTTCTCCCCCAAATTCATTTAGAACATATGCTGTCAGAAGGATAAGAGATGCCTTCAGGGAAAATAAAAATGTCAAAGATCCTGTAGAAATTCAAACCTTGGTGAATAAGGCCAAAAGAGACCTGGAAATAATTCGTCGACAGGTAAGCTAGCTCACTGATTTCCTCGCTATTCATTAAGAACGCTTAAGTTTTGACGTGTCCCCATTGATTGAACATTGCTGCTTTTGGTATGTGTGATTTACAATACAGAATCTTAGCACTCCATTCCTCTTACTCATACGCATAGAAAGATAACCTCTCATAATATTGAATTCGGTGTAGATGAAAATGCCAACTCTCCGGAACGCCTAGGAATGCATCATTTTTCAAGAACTAAGTTCTCATAACTTACCAAAGGTTGATGCTTTAAGTATGGTGAAGCTTTAATGGGACGATTTTCTTAATCTAAGACTGACCTCAGAAAGATATGTGGAAGATATATTTTGCTTTCGTTTTTGTAGAAGTGCCAGGGATCACCTTGACTTGTCCTTGTCCATCTCTTTCCCATGGGGAGGCATGGAGCATCTGCGGCAGCATGGCTTGCTGGGTGGTGTGATGTGCTTGTCTTACTGAAAAATTAATTACGGTGACAAAGGCTAAAGTCATTTCCTCCTGTTGGTTTTCCCAGCAACCTGAAAAATCACCCATTTCATCACTGTTATTTAACTGCCATAAACTCTGTGTGTGCACTTATTGTTTCATTGTTGTTTTCTCTTACTTGAAGCAAGTTTTTTTATAATGAAAGGGGTGAAGCCTGGTATTTTCCAGAAGTACTGCTCGAATGTTTTGAAGAGGGCATCTTTAGCTCCACCCAAAGGTGGCAGTAGAGCTGGCATGGCACCAGACAACGGCTTTTCGCCAAACGCTTCTTTGTTCTTGACACTGCACAGGATTAAAAAAAAAACAAAAGCACTATTAAAAATTTCAGTTTTCATTTTATGTCAGACATAAGAATTCCTGTTACCACCCCCATAATGAATAATTTCTTCTTAGAATAGCATTTCATATTCTGATAACCCTCCTTAAGTTCTACCTAGCAGTAGAATAACTTTTGCCACATTCAGACATGTTGACTAAAGGCATGAAAAAACGATAAAAGAGTGGAAAAAAAAGAAACTGCTGTGTGCATGCGCATACACTAATAGTGACAAATAAATAAGCCACAATTTAAAAATTGCTAAGGTAGTGGCATTTTCCATTTAGCCGTGGTTGAATTTTGTAGGATCGTTTACCACTAGAACTTAGAAAAGTAAGACCTTTATTTTGCATAGACTCAGACAAATTCATTTCACTAGCATCTTCCTGGATAGAAGTTGCCAAGAATCTTGGCAGCAGGTTGGTTTTATGTTCAATGTAAAGCTGGTAAGGATTTAAACTGCTTACAAAGGAGAGTCTGTGCATATTCTGTGCCATGGTTGTGTCTAATTGTGTCTGTCACCTCTCATTCAAAATGCTAAAACGTCCCTTTTGAAAGACAGAAAGAAAGTTGATGATGTCCCTTATCTCCAGTTGCTGCTGCTACTGGCCATCCCATGCACAACAAGTTTGGACAGTCATGGACTAGCGAGTTCTCACTGGCTGATTTTCAGATCATCAGACATTTCTCGCTGATCCTTCTTAATCTGGAAGCTCCTTAGAAACTGCTTCAGCATCATAGCAACGCATAAGCTTCCAAGGACAGATAGATGGAAGCAGGATTAGCCTAAAATTGAACCCAGAGTGCGTAATGAGAATTCTACTCCTGAGCAACCACTGCCCATAGATGTCTGCAGGAAAGCTTCTTAAACATTGGAGCCCTTTTGAAACAGTTGAACAAGTTTGCTGTGTGGGAGTTCCCTCAGGATGGCCCCATAACTGTACTTCTCCAGGTGGCCCGGGAGTAAGATTTGCTGGCTACTCTTTACCAAGGAGTTCCACATGAACCTAGTAAAACTACCAGGCATATTTTTTTCCTTTTTAATCTTTGTATTCGGATTCATACAGCTCTTATCACAATCTATACATCCATCCATTGTGTCAAGCACATTTGTACATAGGTTACCTTCATCATTTTCTTTTTACTTGAGCCCTTGGTGTCATCTCATTTTCCCCCTCCCTCCTCACCTTACCGTCCTCGTGAACCCTTGACACTTTATAAATTCTTAATATTTTTCAGTTCTTACACTGACCCATGTCTCCCTTTACCCATTTTCTGTTGTCCATCCCCCTGGGAGGGGGTTATAGGTAGATCAGTGTGATTGGTTCCACTCCCCTCCCCTTCCCATCCTGGTATCACTACTCTCAATATTGGTCCTAAGGGGTTTATCTGTCCTGGATTCCTTGTGTTTCCAGCTCTTATCTGTACCCATGAGCATGCTCGAGCCTAGCAGGGTTTGTAAGGTAGAATTGGGGTCATGATAGTGGGGAGGGGTGTGTGTATTAAAAAACTAGAGGAAAGTTGTATGCTTCATCAGTACTATACTGCACTATGACTGACTCATCTCTTCCTTGTGACCCTTTTGTAAGGGGATGTCCAATTATCTACATATGGGGTTTGGGTCTCTACTCCCCCTCATTCACATTGATATGATTTTTTGTTCTGGGTCTTTGATGCCTGATACCTGATCCCATTGACACCTCATGATCACACAGGTTAGTGTGCTTCTTCCATGTGGGCTTTGTTGCTTCTCAGCTAGATAGCCGCTTGTTTATCTTCAAGACTTTAAGGCCCCAGACGCTGTATCTTTTGATACCAGGCACCACCAGCATTCTTCACCACATTTGCTTATGCACTCGCTTTGTCTTCAGCGATCTTGTTGGGAAGGTGAGCATCATAGAATGCCAGGTTATTAGAACAAAGTGTTCTTGCATTGACAGCGTACTTGATTTAGAGGCCCAATGTCCATCTGCTACCTTATTACTTGACATATAAATATATGTACTTAGATCTATTTCCCTATCATTATATGTAAATATATTTTATATGTAAATATACTACCTGTATTTAGTCCTCTATAAATGCCCTTTGCCTCCTAGTTCTTCTCTCTATTTCCTTTTACTTTCCTTTTGTCCTATTATCATGTTCGGCCTTCATTTGGGTTTCAGTAATTTCTCTCAGTTACATTGCCATTGGTCAAGCCCTACCAGGCATCCTACGCCCTCCTCACCATCGACTTTAGATCGCTTGTTCCCTTGTCCCTGGGTTTGTTAGCACCCACTCCCTTTCCCCTATCTCCCCCTCTCCTGTGTCTCCCCCCCCCAAAAAAAAAACTGTGGGTCCATTGTTTTCTCCTCTGGATTGTTTATCCCACCTATCTTATCTAGATAGATATGCAGACAATTATAAGCACAAAAACAAGATAGAGCAAAACAAAACAACAACAACAAGAAGCAAGAAAAGCCTATAAATAGTTCCAGGTCTGTTTGATACCCAGTAGGAGTGTTTTCCGGTCAAGTCTGATGGGGTGCCACACCCTGGCCCTGAAGTCTATTTTTGGTGTTCCCTGGAGACTTTGTTGCTTTGCTCCCCTCGCTGCTCTCTTGCACACCCTTAGCATTCCCCCCTGATATGTTCCCACACTGTGCCTCCAGTGTTGTCTCTTGTAGCGCTATGGGTCAGTGAGGAACATCATGTCTCAGGGTGTGGCCAGCCCTATGGACCTCTCTGTACATTGGCTTCTCTGAGCAGGAATATCATCCTCGGGACTTGCTGGGCCAAGATGTGTTCCACTCTCTCTCCTTCCCTCTTTGTTTGCTCCTGTGTGCTCTGATCAGACATGCCCCTCTCCCTGAGCTGTAGCTTCAGTGCTATCCTCTGAAGCGAATTCTTCCAGGGGTGCATATGGGGGGGTATCCACATTGTTGGGATTGGGTCCAGCCCCGCAGATCTCTCTATTGGGTCCCTGTTTCATGTTGGTATGTTGTATTTAGGTCTTGACACATTGAGTTGAAGTCTGGTTCCCTCTCCCTCTCCTACCACAAGCCATTTTGTTATTCCAGAGAGACCCTCCTCTGCAGCCCTGATTCTGAAAGCGTGTTCATCCCATCAGAGAACCATTTAAGATCCTTTGCATATCTGCAACAAAGAAGTCTCCCTGTTTGCCCCTACAGTCTATTCCCCACACACAGTTCTTAAAAAGAAAATCATATCAGGTGCCTCCCGTGGTCGAGCCCCTCGAGGGGGTTCATAGCACACTTGTGTTAGAACCCTAAAAGGTGCTCACTGTGCACTGTTTGTTGTTCCTGAAACACACCAGCTTGTTTCTACCTCAGAGCATTGGTGTGTCCTATTTTCCTACTTGGAAAGGGCCTTCCCAGCCTCACCTATATCTTTTGAGCACATGAAACCTTTCAGTATAAATGAAAAATTTCCTCAGCTCCCTGTACAAGTTCAAGAGACCATAGCCATGAGAATATGTAATTCGTTTAAAAGATTCACATCTGACATTCCTTTTTCTCCTGTCTGTTCAAGATACAGTTCCTCTGCAGGTATAAAAAATATAGAGAGCTGATTCTCCACAGCCTGCCTCATCATTTAGGCCTTGGCCCAGATTTCACCGAATCATGGTACCTAAAGCAGCCTTTTTTCCTCTGTCACTCTGTCCCCTTATCCTGCTTTAGTTTTCCTTGGTGCACTTAGCCCTAACTGAAATAAGAATACAGTCCATGAGGACAGAGCTGGCGCCTGTCTGCTCAACACTGCCTGCTAAAAATTAGGATGGTTTTAGTTCCTTTGGGGAAAAACTGATAGGACAACTTGTATCCCCTCACAAGTGTTCATTTAATTTAAAAACCCTTTTGATAGTTGAGGGAAGATCTAAAATTTACTTGACTTGTTTTGATGAAATAAATTCCCTTTGTTTTAAGGAAATTTGTCCTTAAGGGCTCTAAAATGTTAAAAAGATTTATTGGTAATCATTAATTTTCCTTTAATTAAGAAAAATTTTTTAAAAGAAAAATGAAATACTTCAGACATTAGAATTGAAGCTGAAGTCATTTTAAACTTGAGTAAGTAAATTTATGAGCTTTTATTTTCCTGAATGGCTTATACTCTGAATTCTAAAGCTTCTTCTAGGCCTAAATTTTTATAATTCAACATTGCACATAAATATCTGCTCTCTTCTGTTTATTTGCAGAAGCTAGTGATATATTTTGGAATAAATTACCTCTGTTAGGTATTCTTTGGCCATATTTCACCAAGTACTGAACCCCACAGAATTTAAATGTTAGATGAGTATGTATGTAAGCTACACACAACAGAGCTTCAGAAAAATTTGAGGAAAGTTCCATTATCTTACACTTCCATTTTTCTGCAAACTTTTTGAAGCCTTCTCTTATGAATACTATTGTAATTTGCAAACACTTACCTTGATCTAACAGTTCTACTATAAGTAAAGCCATAAAATTACATTATTAATTGTGTACCTCTACTATTAATTTTTTTCCTTATTGATAGAAGATATGTTACCAATACTAGAGCAGACCTCTAATCAGAGCCTTCTGTTAATGTTTTTCAAAAGAAAAGAAAATAGTAGCTAATGAGATTAAATACCTTTCCTTAGTCTCACCTTAATATGAACACAGTTTCTGCTATGTCCAGTTTCTCCTGGCCCCCTGGCTTCTCAGCTACATTAAATACAATCCACTAGACAAATAGACTATATATCTTACAGTTCCACTTCACATTTCCCACCACAGATGTTTAGTGAGTGCCTACTCTATGTCATATAATTCTGAAGTGATTTCATAAACTCTTTTAAGGAAGAGTTGGGCCGGAATCGTGAAGTAATCAGAACACCGCAGAAGCTATTTTTCATTTTGGCTCTTTTGAAATTCACTCCTGCTCTTCCTCAGTTCACGGTGTCCTGTATTTTCTCATTGAATAGAACGGAAAGAAGTAAAGGTTTAGGAGTACACACTACCACTTTCCTCAATACCTGAATAGATAGTTAGCTAAGAATAGACCAATGGATCAATCTAAATATTTAATCATAATAATTAATCAGTGAGAAGAAAAGGAGAAAAAAAAGTGCTTTCTTGGATATCAAGCAAAACCCTTTGGTAGTCAATATAAATTTATAGACAATAACCAGAATTTCCCCCAAAGTAAACCCTATGTCTCTGGGCAAACTGAAGGCTTTCAGGATGAATGAAAGACTCCTCAGCCCTCATGCAAGTTTAAGACAGGAGGCCTTTGAGAAGGGTTGTTTCATTTCATTGCTTAGCCTGCACATAACTTAGAAGCTTTAAATTCACTGCCATTAAGGTGATTCCAACTTACAGCCTGTATATGACATTCATTTTTGCCATCGGTTCAATATGTAATTCCTCTGAAGATACAAAAAGATATCTTCATACAGGAACTGAAACTAATTTCCTCCCTCTCTGCTTTGTGTAGAAACGCCAGTGAATCCCTGGGTCAGGGCAGTAATATTCCCATAGTTGGAATTTTGTTAGAAAGAATGCCTCTCACACGTTGGCCTGCCCTTTAAATTTGTTGATTGCTTCAGGACTGAGGCACAAAACAGGATTACATGTCCTTTCCTGCTGCGTCAGTCATTTACAACAAAAGCTGCACGTTTACATGCGCCAAACTCTCAGGAAGAAGACAATCGTAGTGCTATTCATAGGAAGCTTTGGGGAGAGTTTCCTTCGGTGATTCTTATCGTCATACTCATGTTTCTCATGTTATTCTGCCATAACTGTTCACTGAACAATTTTTATTGCTGAAGTGCTCAAAACAAAAGCAGATGTCCTCAGCTCTTAGGAGAAAGCACTGATCTCACTGGCGAGAGGTAGAAGGTCTACTCTCTGTTTCCATTCAGATAGTAATTTACTATAGGTCCTGGGAAAGTTACTGACTTGCCTTATACCCCAGGTCTGTAAAGAGACACTAGTATTGACAATGGCGATGCTGATGCTGATGGATGTGGCCATGGCCATGACGACTCCGGTTGTCATCAGTAATGACCACTGTACTAGCACTTTGAATGCATCACTCAGTTTTTAACAGCAGCCTTGTAAGAGTCATGCTGATTTTTTAGGTGAGGGAATTTAGAATGATCATCTTGACACAATTCTTACAAGGTCACACAATGACAAGGTCCGTCCTCCCTTGTTAGCCACTTCTCAGAAAAGGGAGCCACCTTATGAGTGGCTATATCTTTGGAGATTAATGGAGATGTGACATGTTTTCATTTGTCTGGTTTGTTTGTTTTTTTACTAAATTGCCCGTTTCAAATTCTTATGAAAAGGCAACGCCTTACAGTCTATGGGTTGATGAATAAATAGCTTGATCCTTTGGGACCAAGCAAATTTAACGTTTCTTGTAAAAAAATTTTATTTTCTCCCTGTCTTCAAGTAAGCAAAAGGCAAGAAAAATAAATAAACCACACTCTGAGAAAGTTCATCCAACTCATTTAAGAAATGTTTGCTCAGAATTTCTTGATAGATCTGGAGGTTGCAATACCAATTTTACTTTTCTTGACAAATTATCCCTGAAGTGTCCTCCAGGGAGAACTTTCCAATGCCTTCCTGCCAGGCTTATTCTTCCTTTAGACTCTTCAAAGCTGATTCCAGTTCTGCCTAGGCAGAAGTTGGTCTTCCCAGATAACAAAGGAATAATGCCACTGTGTATTAAGAAGAGCAGGAAAGGTGGCCTCCCCATTGTTTGTGTTAATTTTGTTTCTGTCTGTGTGTCTTCTGTGACACTACGCCATACCCAGGGCGTCTGTGAGTACTTGTGCTCAGTGTCTGACGATTTCCTATGTGCAACATACTTTCTTGTTATGCTGGAAGGGGTTGACACAACTGAACACACAGTCATCTGTTGTTTTCTTCGGACTCTCAGAAGGATTACTCTCAACCTCTCAGTCCCAAACCCTGAAAATTTTCCCCACTTTAAGACCTCATAGGAGCGATGGATAAGAGTCGAAGATTTGGACAAGGTGCACCTAAATCCAAATCGTAACACTGTGACTCAGTAGCTCTCTATCCTGTTCAATTTGTGGGTGTGGTGGTGTTTTCACTTAAAACAAAGGTATTAGTTTTATTTTATGAAACACCAAAGCCAAATTGTATATCAAAAATCTCTTTTCCTCAGTCTGGTAATTAAGGTTGTCATTTCATTAATTGGTCAATCATAAATAATCCAACAACACTAAAAATCCCCTGTGGTATAGGGCCAAAATAATGTTGGGTTTTTATTTTGGATTTGTTCTAGGTTTAAATATTCCTCAGTTGTGCCTCATCAGAGATTTTCTCTCTGGATTATTTTAAGATGTGTGGTCTTTTATATATATTTATATATACACACGCAGTTTTCATTCTTATTTTTCTTTCTTTTTTTTTTAACATTTGGTATCTTTCCCAGTTTATGAAGCACAGAAGGGGTAAATGTGTAGAGACAATAACTGATGTAAAGGCTTGTCAGGGATTGATGGGGAGCATTTAGGGGAAGTGGGAACCAAATGTTGAATATGGGAGGGGGAGGGTGCACTGGAACTGGTTGTAGTGATATATAACAACCCTTCTAAAATACAAGTGAACAATGGAAGTTTATGGTATGTGAATTTTATCTCAGTAAAACTATTGGGAAAAAATAATGTTGGATTTATTTAAAAGTGCATATACAGATAAACCCCTCAGCACCAATAATGAGAGTAGCAATACAAGGAGGGGAAGGGGAAGGTGTGGAGAGAAAGGGGAAACCTATCACAATGATCATCATATAACCCCTCCCAGGGGGACGAACAACAGAAAAGTGGGTGAAGGGAGACAGCAGTGGGTGTAAGACATGAAAAAATAATAATTTATACATTATCAAGGGTTCATGGGGCGGGGGAATTGAGGTGATACCAATGGAACAGGTAGAAAGAAAATGTTTTGAAAATGATGATGGCAACATATGTACAAATGCACTTGACACAATGGATGGATGTATCGATCGTGATAACTGTAAAGCCCCAATAAAATGATTTTTAGAAAATAGCGCCTATGCAGAATTAAATCAACAATTTATGCAGGGTGTTTTGTCCCCTTTCAAATGTTTGGATTCCAATATTCTTATTACCCAGTTTTTTATTTGTTTGTTGGTTTGTTTATTATGGCTCTGCTATAGTTAACCACCTTTATTTAACTGCTTATTGAGTTTGGCATTGGAATTTCCTTCAACGAGTTCTTCTGTTGCTCTAATAATGTAATGTATTCCAAGATTATCTACACAGATAGGCATGCATTAAAAGCTTGATAAATACCCCTACCAGCAGCCTCTCTTCCCAAACCATCTGCCCCATGGGGCTAATGAGGGTCATGAGGGCCATCCCACCCTCTCTGACATCTTTTTCACCCCTGACATTGGCTCACTCTGAAAATAATTGATAATGATTCTTAGATTCCAGAAACATGCCTGTGCATGCTAGCTTTTGACGAATGGTGAGTTATGTAATTGACCTTCTCTATTTATGAATCGACTTAAAAAGAAAGCAGGGCTTCAGCAACGTCACAGAAGTGTGCTTGGTGGGCTTTGTGGGTGAGATTGGGGTGCATAAGGTTATGGGTAGGAAGTGCTTGCTCTGTGCAGTCTCTGGCAGCAGGGCCTTTTTAAGAACAGCCTTAGGCTGCGCTTTGTAAAAGCTTTTTACCCTCAGTGATAGCAAGATATAACAGCGATCCTACTAATTTGCAGTGGGGCCAGAACTGGAAAAGGAAGCCATTCTGACAGGTGACACATCCTAGGGACCCCATTTTGTAAAGAGGTTTCTTCACTGGGTCTCAGGAGAGTTTCTGAGGGGGGCGAGGTGTAGGGGAGCTGTAAAGAAAGCAAGTATGAATTTTCCTCTTGCTTTCCACCACGTTTTATCTTAGTAAAGCCAAATTAGTGTTCCTTTTTTGGGTTTTGTTTTTTTTTCATGCTTCTTAGCTAATGTTTAAAGTGTGTCGCAGACTGCATGGCTCTTTTTTTTTTAATAATACTAAAGTTTGCTTATTTGTTTAATTGGACGTTTTTCTAAAACTCAGCCCCTATTTATACTTTTTCTTCTCCGAAGACACTTAGAGAAGCAGTAGAAAAAATGGATTGATACTGTGTGTAACTTATCCCATGAGTAATCATTTCATCTTTATATCCTGCAGCACTCTAGATGCTCTCAGACCCCACGTCTCTATCCACTGCCTTGCAGGTTCCTTGAAGATTGAGCCTTACATGCCCTTGGAACCTAGTAATAAGTGCATAGTGTACTCCCACTAAGTGATTTTTCTACTTTGTCAGCTCCTCCTGCAGGGAACCAGGGAACACTGACAGCGCCCTTGTTCCTCATTCTTGCCTAGAGACGCCCTTTCATCTTCTAGGCCACCAAACCCACTACCACCAAGCAAATTCAACTAATAGCAACCTATAGGGTTTCAGAGGCTATAAATCTTTACAGGAGCAGACCGTCTTGTCTTTCTTTCTCAGAAAGACTGCTGCCTTTATGGTTAACAATATATGCTTTTTTTTCTTTTAAATCGTTTTATTGGGGGTTCTTCCAATTCTTACCAAACTCCATACATACATCCATTGTGTCAAGTACTCTTGTACATTTGTTGCCATCATCATTCTCAAAACATTAGCTTTTTACTTGAGCCCTTAATATCAGCTCCTCATTTTCCCCCTCCTTCCCTACTCCCCCCTCCCTCATGAACCTTTCATAATTCATAAATTATTATTTTGTCATATCTTACACTGTCCGGTGTCTTCCTTCACCCACTTTTCTGTTGTCCATCCCCCAAGGAGGAGGTTATATGTAGATCCTTGTAATCGGTATCCCCTTTCTACCCCACTTTCCCTCCACCGTCCAGGTTTCGCCACTCTCATCACTGATCCTGAAGGGGTCATCCTTCCTGGATTCCCTGTGTTTCCAGTTGCTATATTTACCAGTGTAACATCTTCTGGTCTAGCCAGATTTGTAAGGTAGAATTGGGATCATGATAGTGGGGGGAGGAAGCATTTAAGAACTAGATGAAAGTTATATGTTTCAATGTTGCTACCCTGCACCGTGGCTGGCTTATCTCCTCCCCACAATCCTGCAGTAACAGGCTGTCCAGTTGCCGAGAGATGGGCTTCGCACTCACCCTCATTTACATTGATATGATTTTTTGTTCTTTGATGCCTGATTCCTGATCCCTTCAACACCTCATGGTCACACAGGCTGGTATGCTTCTTCCATGTGGGCTTTGTTGCTTTTGTGCTAGATGGCTGCTTGTTTACCTTCAAGATTTTAAGACCCTAGATGCTATATCTTTTGATAGCCAGGCACCATCAGCTTTCTTCACCACATTTGCTTACGCACACATTTGTCTTCAGTGATCGTGTTGGGAAGGTGTGCATCATGGAATGGCAATTTAATAGAACAATGTGTTTTTGCATTGGGTAAGTACTTGAGTGGAGGTCCAATGTCCATCTGCTGCTTTAATAATAAACCTATAAATATATGCACATAGATCTATTTCCCCACCATCCTATATAAATATATTTCCATGTAAAGCCTGTATTCAGACCTCTATAAATACCCTTTGTCTTCTAGCTCTTTCCTCTATTTCCTTTTACTTCCCTCTTCTCCCACTGTCATGCTCAGCCTTCATTTGGGTTTCAGTAATTTCTCTCGGTTACATTACCCATGCTGAATCCTTACCAGGCCTCTCACAACACCTTGCCACTTATTTTGGATCACTTGTTGCTCCCCTGTCCCTGGGTTGGTCAACACCACCTCCTTGCCCCTGCCTCCCCCCTCTCCCATGTCCCCCCGGAACCATTGGTCCTGTTGTTTTCTCATCCAGACTGTTCATCCAGCCTATCTGTAGAGATAATCATATGCTACAAAAAACAAGACATAGCAAGACGATGACGAATGAGAACACAGCAATGACAACAAAAAAGAAAACTGATGACCTATAAAAAAATTAATTAATTTTAAAAGAAAAAAAACACCTGTAAATAGATCCAGGTCTGATCTTTGAACTCTAGGCTTGTCCTCCAATCAAGTCTGATGTGATGCCACGCTATGGCCCCAGAGTCTATCCTTTGTACTCCCTCGGGAGCTCCCTGCTCTGCTCTCCCATTGCTCTGCCACATGACCTTAGTGTTTTGCCTCGGTGCCGCAGGGTCAGTCCGAGCCTGTCTCGACACTGAGTCGCCAGTATTGTCCCCCGTAAACAAAAAAAAGTTGGGGCCAATATCTGTGAAGCACAGTAAAACAAGTGAAATAAAACAAGGTACATCTCTATAGGCTTTCATTTTAAAGGACTAAATTAAACATACTTACTAACACAATACTTGCTTTCTGGACTTGCCATAGAAACTTGCTAGTACTTACTTAGTTGTAGCACAGTCATTCAGTATGTTTACAGAATAACTTTCATCAGGCAAGCACAAATTCTCACTGAAGCTAATGAATTTTTATCCATATTATGGAATAATTATTAGAATCAAACTAATTACTTACTTAGATTAGTTAACTGCATGCCCCTGCCCATACCCACATCATCTTTTTGCAGCACTTTGGGGATGGAAAATAAGGTCACAACCTGCAGTTTTCAGGTCATGAGAGTGAAATTTGGGGAATCAACCTGCTCATGAGAGGTAAAGAACCTATGGAAAGCCCAGGAAGCAAGTATTGTCTTAGTAAGGCAGGATTGCTGTATTATTCAGTGCAGTTTATGGAATACAGAAACATCCTCAACCCAATGTCATTTACTCACCTTGACCCTATGGGAAAACCCTTTTGATGTGTATTCAGACATGCCTGCAAGTATGGAAAGATCAAATTCAGTAAGGTTTTTGCGAGGGCACTATTTTTAAACAAACCTATTTGGCAATTTAGATTTAACATTAAAATGTAATTAAATATTTCTTGAGCACCTAGAGACACTAATTTTGTTTGCGATTATTCATTTACCATGGAGCCGAAGGTATTATTACCATTTTGATTATCATCTTCTTTGTGCCAGGGCAGCAGGCTTGAATCGTGTCATTACAATACCCGATAGGCTCTTATCTTGTTACAGTTGAAGAAGTAGAGACTCAGAGAGATTAGGGAGCATGAAGGCTACATTTTCAGTAAAGGATGAAGCCAGGATTTTAATTGGTGCCTTCATCACCACATCATTTTGCTTAAGTCACCCAAAATATAAACCAAACTCATTGCCATCAATTCTAATTCATAGGATTCTATAGGACAGGATAGAGCTGCCTCATAGACTGTAATCTTTATGGAAGCAACTTTTACTTCTTCCTCCCATATAGCAGCTGGTTTGAACATCTGACACGTTGGTTATCGGCTAAGTTCTTTCTTTTTTTTTTTTTTTTAGACTTGAGACAAATTTTACTCTTTATTCCAGGAAATGTTTCCCTTGGGAGGTGAAATTTGAAATCAAAACATAGTTTATGACAAGAGCAGGAGAATATGAAATGAGAGTGAAAGCAAAGACCTAACCTTGAAAACAATTTGCTGCACGCTGATGCATGAGTTTGGCGTTATTGAGCCAAGAGAAGTTATAAAAACAAAGGTGATACTTGTTTTGGTTGGGAAATATACCTTTGATGCTAAAGCACAAAATAGATAAAATTCAATAACTAAAATAAGTGGCAATACCTCAAAAAGTGATACTGTGACATACTACTTGGCTAATAATAGAAATAAACTCTTGATACATACTACAATATGGATTGAGTGGTAACCTTATGATGAGTAAAATAAGTCCATCACAAAAGAACAAATACAGTATGAACTTGCTTCATTTATATAAAAAACAAAGGACAATGTATAGAAGCCAAGGTGTGTAAGTGCTTATCTGGGGTGGAAGGGAGGAGGAAAGGAGGTATTATAGCTTCTACAAGCCAGAGTTTCAGTTTCCAGTGATTAAGGATAGGATTGTACAGATGGCTACTGTAACTGCTGCAAATAAGTCACAAGCCTACTGTGGCAGTTGCCTAATCTCCTGTCAACTTGAATGAAGGGTGAAGTCTGTCAATTAGGTCATAGCCAATGGTTCCTCTGTGTGGGCATGACAGTCTCCTGAGGATTCTGGGAACTGCTGTCTTCCTCCCCAGAGGCAGGACACACACTCTCCCTGCTTTATTTTCCTATCGTTAAGCTACAAGGAGCTATGCTGTGGAGCTAGAGAAGCTATATGGAGACCCATGCTCATGCTGAGATGCTTCCATCACCACTGGATCCACAAGACTCTCTACCCACTGGTCTGTGACCTTCCTGCATTCAGCATCATTTCATGTCTTGTGTGAGTCTGAAGAGGAATTTATAGACTGTTATTGGACATAAGGGCTAATATCAGACTTGCTCTGGATTAGGCTTGGATGTTTTCTTATTATACAGTTACTCTTTGATGGAAAACTGTCCCACATATATATTTGTCTCTGGATTTGTTTCTTTTTTTTTTAATTTATTTACATTTTATTAGGGGCTCATACAACTCTTATCACAATCCATACATATACATACATCAATTGTATAAAGCACATCCGTACATTCTTTGCCCTAATCATTTTCTTTTCTTATTTTTTTTAAAAATCTTTTTATTGGGGCTCATAAGGCTCTTATCACAATCTGTACATACATCAATTGAGCAAAGCACCCTTATACATTCGTTGCACTCATCACTCTCATAATTCACCTTCCACTTGGGTTCCTGGAATCAGCTCGGTTTCCCTTTTTTTCCCCCATCCCCCTCCCTCCCCGATCCCACCCCTGGTCCCTTGATAGTTTATAAATAATTATTATATCTTATCTTACACTCCCCTCACCCACCTCCCCCTTGCCAATCTCCCAGAGAGGAGGTTACACATAGATCTCCGAGATCGGTTCTCCCTTTCTACATGCCCTTCCCTCCTGGTGTCGCCACTCCCACCGCTGGTGTTGAAGGGTTCGTCTGTCCTAGATTCCCTGTGCCTCCAGATCCCCACTGTCCCGCTGTACATCCTCTGGTACAACCAGGTCCGCAAGGCAAGGTAGGATTGGGGTCATGATGATTGGGAGGGGAGGAAGCGTTCAGGAACTAGAGGAAGGTTTTGAGTTTCATTGTTGTTACACTGAACCCTGAGTGGCCCATCTCCTCCTCACTACCCCTCTGGAAGGGGTGTTCAGCTCTCTACAGGTGGGCATTGGGTCCCCATCATGCACTCCCCCTCTTTCACGGTGATGTGATTCTCACCACCACCCCACCTTTGATGTTGGAGACCTGGTCTCCTCTGTCCTTCATGGTCACCTATGTTGGTGTGCTGCTTCCGTGTGGGCTCGGTTGCTTCTGGGCTAGATGGCCGCTAGTTTGCTTTCAAGCCTTTAAGTCCCCAGACGCTATATCTCTCAGTAGCCGGGCACCATCCGCCTTCTTCACCACACTTGCTTATGCACACTTTCGTCTTCAGCCATTATGTGAGGAAGGTGATCACACAATGATTGTTTTTGTTCCTTTGTATCTGCTACATGGTCCATTCAACACCTTGTATTCGCTTAGGCCGTGTGCTTCTTCTCTATGGGCTTTGTTGCTTCTGAGCTAGATGGCCGCTTATTTGCCTTCAAGCCTTTAAGACCCCAGACTCTATATCTTTTTTTGATAGCCGGGCACCATCAGCTTTCTTCACCACATTTGCTTACACACACGGCTGTCTTCAGTGATCATGTCGGGAAGATGGGTATCCTGCAATGGCTGCTTAGCAGGGCGAGCTGCTATTGTATTGGGGGATTATGCATGAGGAGGCCCAATGTCCATCTGCTACCCTACTACTGAACCTATAAATATATGCATATAAATCTATTGCCCCCATAATCATAAATATATTTACATATGTACATGTCTGTATTTAGGCTTCTCTGTATGCACTTTTCTGCTAAGTTCTTTACTACTGTGGTATCACAACTCATTTCCTTCACAAAAGGCCTTTTAATTGCATATTTAAAAATAAAATGAAATTTACTGAAAATATCAATACTATATAGCAATTTACAACTATAATAAAATCCCAAGCCAGACCCAACTTCATTCTTTAAAGAAAGGGGAAAAGAAATTACCAACTTCATATGAAGAGGGAAGATACTCAGAATAAGCAAAGAACTACTTAAGAAGAATAAAAATGTAGAGGCCTCTTACTTCCCAACCTCAAAATCTATTAGTCATAGTAGCCAAAACAGCCTCATACTGGGACAATGATTGATACCTAGACCAGTAGAGTAGAATATAAAACCCAGAAATAAATATACCTACAGACAAATGATCTTCAACAAAGGTCCAAAAACCAGGAAATAGGGAAGAGATAGTCTCTTTAACAAATGGCGCTGGCAAAATTGGATCTCCATCTGCAGACGAATGAAGTAGAACCCATACTTTACCTCTTATGTAAAAGTAAACTCAAAATGGACTAACAGCCTAAATGTAAATCCCAGAACTATATAAAGATCATTTATTAAAAAATAAGGGCAAGCATAAGCACCTTAATATAGGAAATAAACACATTATCAAAAGTAACAGGAGGACACTGGTACATATGAGGGCTGGAGGCACAGGGAATCCAGGGTGGATGATACCTTCAGGACCAAGGGTGTGAGGGGCGATGCTGGGAGAGTGTAGGGTGAGTGGGTTGGAAAGGGGGAACTGATTACAGGGACCCACATGTGACCTCCCCCCTGGGAGAGGGACGGCAGAGAAGGGGGGGAAGGGGGACTCCAGATAGAGCAAGATATGACAAAATAACGATGTATAAACTACAAAGGGCACATGAGGGAGGGGGGAGCGGGGAGGGAGGGGGGAAAAAAAGAGGACCTGATGCAGAGGGCTTAAGTGGAGAGCAAATGCTTTGAGAATGATTGGGGCGGGGAATGTATGGATGGTGCTTTATACAATTGATGTATGTATATGTATGGATTGTGATAAGAGTTGTATGAGTCCCTAATAAAATGTAAAAAGAGAAAAGGGAAAAGAAAGAAAGAAAAGAAAATGATTAGGGCAAAGAATGTACAGATGTGCTTTATACAATTGATGTATGTATATGTATGGACTGTGATAAGAGTTGTATGAGCCCCTAATAAAACAATTAAAACAAACAAAGTAACAGGGGATAAAAAACCATATAGAAGACAAAATCAGAGGACTTCCGGGAAGATGGCAACTGAGTAACACATACCAGAGGGACTCTGCAAGAAATCAGCCCAGGAGAGTTACTAAGAGGGAAATTCAACACTGCCAGATCGCAGGATGAGCATCATGAACATAAGTTGGCACAGATCCACAAGATTTTGAGGGGCTGGGGGCTTTTGGTTTACCACAGTGGAGGCCTGCTAGGGTTTGACCTTAGCCCTGCCACTATCCTGCTGGAGCCTGGATCATTTGGCGCCTGCGGAGGGACTTTATCTTAACACAGCCGCAGCTTGATGCCACCTCAGGGCAGGGATTAAACCCAGCCAGCCCCACAGTTAGGGATGGGGCTCAGCTGTATTGTTACTTTTGTTTCCCTCTTTTCGCTCTATCCTTCTACAGTCTCAGAAGGCTTAGTTTGGGGGGGTGGGGGTTGTTGTTTTTTTCCTCTATGTCTCTACCCCTTTCTCTCACGTGCCACTGCCAACATCCAGACCTTAGCCTATGGTATTTACGCCCGCCCTCCACCCATCTGGGAGAGCTCCACCCTGTTCATTATAGCCTGAGGCTGGGAAAAGCCCACCCACCCTCCACCAGGTGATATTCTGCCCAGGGAATTCCTGCATGTGTGGCTGGAGGAGCTCCTATCTGTCCTCTGTGGTCCCACATGACTGAGGGAACTTCCTCCTGCCTGCCTTAGCGCCTCACACGGTCTAAGGCAGCTCGCCCAACACTGGCCAATGTTCCACGCTGCTGGGGGAACCTCTGCCCAACCTCTGCAGTGATCTACCTGACCAGGACAATTCTGCCCACCATTCTCAGTGCTCTACACCAAAGCAGATAACCCACCAGCCTTCTGGAGGACTCTCTTGCAGCAGGCACCCCCACATGCCCTCTGTGGCACCCCAAGCAGCCGTGGGCCACACCATCACGGCTAATTGTGAGATCACCCAGTACAGCACCATCCCTGTGTGTCCACAACAACCCAACCAGTGTCCCCTGAGAAGATCATCCAACTTGCCCTCCAAATAACAGAACACTGGTTGACTAGGGAAAGAGTGATGCCACAGGAGGATAAGGTGGTAGGCTAATTCCATAGTGAAATCAGCTGCAGGCAGTTCAAAGAAGCATTCCTACGAGTCTCCAGAGAGAGCCAGTGCTCTTCAACTCCCTGGAAAATGGCACCTGGCTCCTCTAAAAAAGTACAACGCAAGCAGCAATCAGCCCCCAACAACCTCAGCAAAAGAACAGGAGAAAGAAACAAAAGTCAACTTAATTGAAATCTCAGTGTGAGGCTCAAACATGTACTTTTTCAAGTACACTTGGTGGTTCCCATATGCAGCCAGGCTGGCGAATCAGTGGCTTACACTAAGCTGGGGAAGCACCTGGATGGGCCCATTCAGCCTATCACCCGTGCACAAGCACATTTTCTCCAGATGAATCTCAGGGACACGTTCAGTCTCATTTTTATATGTCCCTGAGCTCTGGGTATTCTATCGTAAACTTTTATTCTGGAGATTATGTGATTCTTTTGCACACTTCAGAAGATTCAGACTCATTAAAAGTCTTGTGTTAGGCCAGATTGACTAGAGAAACAAGCGACATTCATATAAGTGTAAGAAAGAGCTTCATATCAAGAAGTAAGTCCAATTCAAGCCCATAAGTCCCTCTTCAGATTTACGAAGCCACATGCAATGATACGGAATGAATTATTGCTGGCTAGTAAGTCAAAGTCCTGTGGATCCAATGGCAGTGGACACATTTCCAGGGCTCTAGCCACTATTAGGGTCAACCAGCAAGAAGGTAAAAGCAGAGAGAGGGAGAAGGAGGTTCCCAGGGCCTGCTTTATGAGAAGGCCACACCCACAAGGAGGGGCCATCAGGCTGTGACCTTATTGACAGGTCAGAAGCCACCCCTACACAATTATATACCTCCAAGTTGACATGAAAATTGTGTAACTACTACAGACCACCCCCTGTCAACATGATACCTTTACACAATTCTTTAGCCATACATAATTTTTAAACAAAAAAATAATAAAATCATTTATGTGCCTAACAGGGATAAAACTAAAATGCATACAACTCAAAATGTGCCAACCTCATTTAAACATAAATATTCTATGCTAGCAATTGCAGCTATGTGAACACCTACACCTTAATCCTGTAATGCTATCAATATATTCCCCTCACCCATGGAAGTTTATAAGACAGCCACTTTGTGCCTTTATTAACCCCCACCCACCCTCTTTTGGGTATCCAATTTCTATGTTACCGATTTATATCAACCCAGTGCTCTGATGATACAAGCGTATTTTTTTATGTGAAGAATCTTCATTCCAGTTGGAACCTTGTGAGTCTGCAACCATAGCAAAGTCAAATCAGAATAGGCTGTTTATAAAATCAGCAATAATACGCAATAATTCACAGCCTCAAAAATTGTATCATCAAAAAAAATCTTCATCTGGTCAGGTTCTGGTCAACTCATTGTGGGCCGCCTCACTTAGCCTCACCATTGGCTGCCTCACCTTTCGACCATGGTTCATGTCACAATTCTCAACAACCCTAGCCCCTTTGGACTAGGTCCTGCCATGGGCTCAGGTTCTGCACAACTCTCGAAACTTCAGAGCAGCCAACCTGCTCTCATCTTCTCCTCATGTCCCCCTGAACCAGGTCAACGGGTGTCAGTGGCCAGACTCAACGTGTCTCTGTTACTATGTTTCTCCCGTTTCCACTCAACAAGTGGATCCAGGTGGTCACCTACTGTGCATCTCAGGCTGCGCACAGGCTACCTTTGACTTTCAGTCCTAGAGAGTAGGGTTTCTTCATGACTCCAGGTTTTTCCATTTTCAGGTACAAATCCGCATTCAAAATTCAAAAAGGCCAAATGGCCCCATTTTTCTTTGTTCTTCAGTCTAACAATAGCTCTGTGGGCAAGTCTCTTCAAATGAAAATGTACTGAGGACTCAAGACACTGGGTGAGGCTTACATTTTCCAAGCACCTTTGCAGGCATTTTTCAACTAATCATTTATCAGACCCAATTTAATGCTGAAGGCAGTGGACTTACAAATTCTCTATTCATTCTTCTCAGTAATCATTTCTCTCACACATAATATCAATGGCAATAGGTAGAAGAAATCAGTATAATCCTAGTACATACAGATCCTAAACACATTCTTAAAACAGTCCAATTCAACCTTTTCTTACCGAAACTAACCTGTTCATATGCACTATGGCCTTAGACCTCTGGCCGCATCAAGCCTGGGCCAGGCCTTTGGTCAGCTATTTTGACTAAACAGCATAGCTTCAGAGAAGTTCAGGTATTTATGTCCCCTGAGCTCAAAACTCACATTTTTCACATTCATTTTTGCCATTGTAGACAGGAGTAGCCAGATATACGTCTGAGAATCAAAACCTTCATTTCCCATATCTATTTCCAGAAAACAACCCAGTCAAAGAAGAAAAGCTATAAGCAAGAGGTCAGACAATCCTCCACTCTCCATCTTCATAATTTGTTTCTCTAGTACCCCACTCTTAACGTACCATAATGTGTTAGGCTGGGTGGACTTGAGAAACAAATCCAGTGACACTCTAAAGAGTCTAAGAAAGCTTTATATGAAGAAGTAAGTGTATATCAAGAGAACATGCCAGCCCAGTCCAACTCAAGTCCATAAGTCTGATACTAGGCCATAAATCCCTCTTCAGGTTCATAAAGCCACATGCAATGATGCAGAATACAAGCGATCACCAGCCAATGGTTGCAAGGTTCCATGGATCCAATGGCAGAGGACACAAAACCAGGACTCTGGCCATCATCAGAGTCAGCCAGCAGGAGGGTGAACAAGAGAGGGAGGAGGAGGTTTCCAGGGCCTTACTTAAGAGAGGCCATACCCACAAGGAGGTACAATCAGGTGGTGACCTGATTGACAGGCTAGAATCCACCCCTACATTTTTATATATCTTTGCGTTGACACAAAAATTATATAAATACCTCAAGTCCTTTTCGAATTAAACAGTGAAACCTTCTTGTATTACAACTAAAAAACGTATGTGCTCCCATCAGGTATGATAAAATACATACCTGTGATGATGGTCATTGGGGTTGGGGTCGATATTGCAATACAATATATATACAAGCACATAGAATGACAAGCCTAGTGTCAATGGAATTAAAGAGACATGGCCTTGGGAACGAGTTTCTCATCTTAGACAGAAGTTACTTAACATCTATTTGGAGGCATCTTTTAGTGGCATTGAAGATTTGCTACTCATTCACTGTAGCTCATCTATCTTGCAATTATGGGACCAGAGCTGTCATATAAACTCTGCAAAGAAAGTTATTTGCAGTGACATGTATCCTTACAGCAGGCTTTGTTCAAAGTAAGACTCCAAGTGTTGGTGAAATTATTAAGGAATTATGCAACCTCTTTCATCTTACAGAACTATGTGGGAAGGAAAGAAGATTTATATCTTAATGCCAAAATAGATACGTGTAAAATATGTTCAGTCTCCAAAATTGTTGCTCTCTGCGTGCTCTGTACTTTGGTCCATTTTGAAACTGCCTGCAGAATTCAGCTGCAGAAGTTTATCCCTGTCATTTACTCCCAGATCACCTTGGGAGGCAAGTTAGAACACCACTGGAAGCATTGGATGACTGTAGCTTTGGGAGTAGACCCAGTGACAACTGCTGACCATATCATACTGGGCCAAATTTCCAAGCACCCAGAGAAACTGGATATCAAGCCTTCGATTGGGGTGCTTGGGCCAAACCAAACTTTCTTAGGGAGTTTCCTGGAAATTTGTCAACCTCTACCCTAAGACCACAAAAGGTCCAGCCATTGACTATATGAGTTTTAACCTGGCTTTTCCTCCCTAGGGAAGGTCATAGTAGATTTCACTGAGCAATTAATGTGTGTTTCTCAACTTACTAAAATATTTCCATGTATACCTTTCTCTATAACAACTGTAATATAATTCACACTTGACCAATAAAACTGTACAATTTAGTGGATTTTTGTGTATTCACAGAGTAGTGCAACCACCATGCCAATCAATTAGAAAGCATTTTCTTAAAGTAAACAAAAATATCCCATCCATCTTGTACAACACTTCATAAGAAAACATCCCAGCCCAGTCCAGGTCAAGTCCATATGTCTGATAGTAGCCCATATGTCAGATACTAGTCCAAAAATCCCTCTTCAGACTCACACAACACATGCATTGATGCAAAATGCAAGAAGATCCCAGGCCAGTGGGTGCAAAGTCTTGTGGATCCAGAGGTGGTAGAAGCATCTACAAGGCTCTTGTAGGTCTCAGCATGGCTCCATATGGCTTGTTAGCAGGAAGGCAGAAGTGTGTGGCCTGCCTCCATGGAGAAAAAGAGGAAGAGACCTGCCTCAGAGAGCCATTTATCTTGGTCACCCTCCAATCAAGCTGCAACCTGATCGACAGGATAAACTCCACCCACGTATTCCTATGAGAGCCATGTTGGCACAAGAAACCTATCACAACCCATGTTGTAGAACGTTTCAATGCTGAATTATAATTGTATGGGTATAACATTACATGTATACCGTCATTAATTGAAGGACATTTGGGTGTTATTTGTTTTTGCTTTTTAATTTTTGCAATTATGAGTTATGTGACTATGGACATTTATATACATGTTTTCCATAACCATATCTTCATTCCTCTGGAGTACATGTATAGGAGTAGAATTGCTGGCTATGTTAACTTTATGTTTAACTTCTAAAGAAGCACTAGATAATTTCCAGTGTGACTACACGATCTTGCAACCCTACCAGCAGTATGTTGCAGCAGGTCATTGATTGGAGCTTTCAGAGGAATGGGAATTCCAGAACTCTTTGTTGTGTTCATGTGGAACCTGTACATGGGCCAAGAGGCATTTCTACAAGCAGAACAAGGGAAATATCAGTGGAGCCACATAATACGAAGGAGAATGTGGCATCAGGATTGGAGAAAGGCTTATTGTCAAGCTGCAATATGCAGATGACACAATGTTGCTTGCTGAAAGTAAGGAGGACTTAAAGCAATTACTGATGAAGACCAAGGACTGTAGCTTTTAGGATGGATTACAATTCAGTGTAAGGAAGACCAAAATCCTCACAACTGGACCAATAGATAATATGAAAAACGGAGAAAAGAGAAAATCATCAAGAATTTTGTATTGGTTGAGTCCACATTTTGTTTTTAAAAGCAAGGATGTTACTTTGAGAACTAAGGTGTACCTGACGCAAGCCATAGTATTTTCAGTTGCCACATATGCATGTGAAAGTTGCAAATTGAATAAGGAAGACCAAAGAAGAATCGATGCCTTTGAATTAGGAAATTATTGAAATTATCCTTGGCTTCCAACAGAACAAACAAATCTGCCTTGGAAGAAGTACAGCCAGAATGCTCCTTAAAGGCAAGGATGACAAGACTTCATCTTATATACTTTGGACATGTTGTTATTAGAGACCAGTCTCCGGGCAAGAACATCATACTTGCAAATAGAGGGACAACCAAAAAGAGGAAGGCCCTCAATGAAATGGGCTGCCATAGTGGCTGTAACAATGACCTTAAACATGGGAACAGTGTGAAGATGGTGCAGTATTTTGTTCTGCTGTTCATGAGTATGCACCGACCCCATGCACCTAACAACAGTAACAGGCAATGTATATGATAGTCATCCTAGTGGGTGTAAAATGGTATATAGTGTATGTCTTTTGTACATGTAAGCAACTAGGCTTTGAAGGACAATTGCCTTTAAACTAATTACTTTTAGAACTTTCCAGGAAAGGTGAGGAGGTTTTGTGGTTTGGTTTTTTTCTCCATGTGAAACTCAACCCCTTCCTTTTCTGTAGCGAAACTCAAAATCTCTGGATTAAGAGCCAACTTGCCCCTTTCCTATAACTTTATAGTGCTGATACGGGATGGATATTGTTTTGTAGTGTAGTGTGATGTGGGTGATCAGGCTGATCCAGGTGATCTGGAATGCTAGCTGAAAACCCTTCCCAGAGCTTTGCACAGGATGAAAGGGGCAACTTCCCAGGCGATTAAGCGCATGTGTTTCGTGGTACCACATAGGGTAGGCGTTGTATTGATTATTTTTGAAGTCTAGCTTCCCCCAACACAAATGAACCAGTTATCTCAAAAGCATAGATCTTCTTTTCAATATGTTTGTTCAACTTTTCTGTATTCCTTTTTAAAAGTCATTTTATCGGGGGCTTGTACAGCTCTTATCACAATACATACATACATACATTGTGTCAAGCAACTTTGTACATATGTTGCCATCATCATTTTCAAAACATTTTCTATCTGCTTAAGCCCTTGGTATCAGTTCATTTTCCCCTCTCCCCCACCATCCCTCCCTCATAAACCCTTGATAATTTATTATTTTGTTCCATGTCTTATACTGACCAATGTCTCCCTTCACCCACCTTTCTATTGTCCATCCCCCTGGGAGGGGGTTATAAGTAGATAAGTTCCCGTTTTCTCCCCCCACCTCCCCTTACTTTCCTGGTATCTCTACTCTCATTATTGCTCCTGAGGAATTTATCTGTCCTTAATTCCCTGTGTTTCCAGCTCTTATCTGTACCCATGTACATGCTCTGGTCTAGCCGGATATATAAGGTGGAATTGGGGTCATGATAGTGGGAGGGAGGAAACATTAAAGAACTAGAGGAAAGTTGTATTTCTCATCAATGCTATACCACACCCTGACTGGCTCGTCTCTTGTGACCCTTCTGTAAGGGGATGCCCAATTGTCTACAAATGGGCTTGGTGTCTCCACTCCAAACTCCCCATCATTGACATTAATATATTTTTGTTCTGTATCTTTCATGCCTGATACTTGATTCCATTGACACCTCATGATCACACAGAATAGTATGCTTCTTCCATGTGGGCTTTGTTGCTTTTTACTTTTCTGTATTCTTTATCTTAACAAATTTCATGTAACTTACCATATCTCCTTGTAATGTTGATTGTGCTCCTCTCTTTTCATCCAAATGTTGGGTTCTGTGTCTGGTAGATATCTGCACTTGGATGTTTTATTAGCACTTAAAACCCATCATGATAAAAACAATTACTTGTTTGGCTTTCTTATTGTGTTATACTTTTAACCTTTTTGAATACTTGTCATAGAATTGATTCTGAATCATGAGGACCGCCTAACAAATCTCCAGTAAGCAGCCCATGTATTCTCTGTAGGACATGTTGCTTTTAATGTGAAAGCACATTTTGCTTCCTGGCAGCATGATTTTTCTCTATTTTTCTAGTGATTAAGTGTGTATTGATGGGCATTACTCTCTGTGCCAAAGCACTTTAGGAGGCTTGTCAATCTTGTGTTTTTTTAATTGACATCAATAATGTGCTTGCATTTATCAATATTTTCTAATTGCCAAGTTACAACAGTGGAACTTCTACAATAAATCATGTTCACAGCTAGCTTCGAATATTAGAGCTTAAGGTTCCTGTCAATATTTTGATGTACACCTACTCCTTACTTATTGACTGTCTTGTTATCCAATGTTTTGCATTTACAACACTAGTAAAAATCTATTATCTGTTTTACTCATTAATGGCATACCTCTGGCAATAAGGAGTGCCAAGGTGCTAGGCAAAAGTAATATGAGCTGTGACAGGTACAGTTACTTGTCAACAGGGTTGAGACCATGATTCCCAATGTTATATAATGATGTTGTTTGGCAGTTATAGAATGATGTAATGATGCTCCACTCTGTGATCTGATATGATCATCTCCATTTTTGCATAACGCTATGTTTCGAATACTGACCTGGTGTTGGAGCTCAACCGTGGCAGTAAATAAGGAATAGAAATCTTATAAATTGTTTTTAGGAAAATCTTTTCCTATTAATAAGGAGGAACTGAGACAGACAGTAGGGTGAGACAGAGAATTGAGTCATTTTAACCATATAAAATTGGAGAGTCAAATCATTTGGATGAAAGTCGGAGAAAGTTTCTACTCAGGTTATTACACGATATTCCCATAAAGTACAGCACCCTACCAGATGAATGCTAATGAGTCTGCCCTGAAAACTAGATGCTGTGTGGTACTCTTCCTGAGAAAAGAAATCTCGACAGGTCTGTGAGCATTTCTGTACAGAAGGTACTGGTACCACCTCGTTCTTCAGAAGAGGCTTTGTGAGCTTAATATGTTTGCCCAATGTTTTCTAAGTGCCAAGTTATTTCCGTGGGACTTCTACAATAAAGTAGAAGGACTGCGACTGAAAGTCAAGACTGCTTAAGTCCCTGATGGACTGTGACTTTTCAGGGACATAGATCAAAAATCCAAATCCAAAGGAGAGGGACACCTCAGTGTTGGAAGGACAGAATCTACATGAACAGCTTGACTTCGAAAAGAGCCTAATGTGAGGGGTTCCAGGTTGTCATCACCTAACTGAAAGGCCTGAAGGTCAAGAAGATGTATGCCCTGGCATCTAGAAAGAACCTGGACATGGGGAGAAGCAGGTTGCCATGGGAACCTGCCCCTAACACATCATCATGGGTGTGGTAGGAGCAATTGTATGGTTTAGATATATAAATATTATACTGAAGTCATCGAGAGCTTGAGAGATACAAGAGAGAGAGAAATAATGGAGTCAGACACATTTCATGGTAGTATGCTCACCTCAGCCCCACTTGATGGTCCATGTGGAGAGAGGGGGAAGGGAAGGAGGACAAGGGGAAAGGGAACAGGGGAGTAAGGACGGGAAAGGAGAGGGGGAGCCCAGGAGAAGTCCAGGGAGGAGCCGAGAGAGAGAGAGAGAGAGAGAGAGAGAGAGAGCTCTCTATTGCTAACCCAAGCCTATATAACTTTGGGGGCGTGCAAGCCCACTGATTACAGGTGAAGACATATGTCACAGGAAAAGGCTTTGTTATAGGTAATTCAATAATGGAAGAGGGTGGTCTAGATGTATCCACCAATAGGAAGAGGAAGGATTGGGGGTACACATGTAGCAAGGTGGGCAGACCCTAGATTCAGGATGGCAGCTTAACTTTGGATGTCAAGGAGCCCATTTGATCTGTTCTCTGGATCTCCATAAGAGCCATTATCAATAGGGTGTAAACCCCACCTACAGGAACCAAGCTAATGGTAGCAAACCTCAGGGAGAAGTAGTCCATTGTCCCCAGCAGCAGGGAGCAGGCCCACCTTGTGGTGGGGTGAGACAGCAGTCTGGCACCTGATTGCCCTACGGGAAATAACTTTTACCATTAGCTGCAAGCAATGTCCTAAGTCTAACATATTTGGGGGAGATGACTTGAGAGAAATCTTTCTGTTTACCACAGCAGGTTAGACGCAGAGCTACACTGTTTGACTCTATCTAACTCAGCTACTAAGTAACCAGCCCCTTTGGGTTTCCGATGCTGTAAAACTTTAGAGGAGCGAAAAGTTTCATCTTTCTCCTGTAGAGCATCAGATGGGTTTGAATTGCTGACCTTGTGGTTAGCAGCGCAACATGTGACCTAGTACACCACCAGGCGTCCTTTCCTCCAAAAGTAAATTTTTCCCTACAACATTTACCTATTATATCCGTGCTCTCAATTACCAGCCTTGCTTCCCTGGAACACTGCTTCCTCAACCATCCCCTCTCTAGTGACTCCAAACAGATTCACATCTCCATATGCTCAGCTCCTCCCTCACTTCTGCAGCGTTGTTTGCTGCACACCTTCCTTTCCCCACCCTATTCCCTGTAACCCACATGTGCCCCAGCTGCTGTGCTGAAGCCACACTTGCAGTGGTAACCGGTGTTCTGATCACTAAATAACAGCCTGAGTGCTCCCATCTAGTCTGACCATCAGTGCTTTGTGACAGCATGGACCATCATCCCCATCCATTCCCACCCACCTCCTCCTCCTCAACAACTCTGCCTTTCCTTCCTCATCTGTCCCTCTGATGTGTTGGCACTCTCTGTTACAGGTTAAATTGTGTTCCCCAAAGAATCATGGTGAAATCCTAACTCCAGTATCTGTGAGCATGACATCATGCTGAAAGCTATTTTATGCCATCTGGTTTGTGGTGTGTAGTTACAGCAGTGGTAAGAAGCAAGTAACGGTGTCATGGTTACAGTGTCAGCCCCTTCTTCCCTGTGATCACTGAGTGCCCAGTGAGGCTGCCCACGCCTTACCTGGAGCACACATTCCAGAATCTTCCATGCCAATTCACAGTTCAGTCCCACTACTTACACCACAAGTTCTGACTCCATCTGCCTCACCTGCTGACTCTTCTGTGCCTAGGGGCAAACACTAGGGGTATTCTCTTTAATATTGGGTGAGCATTTGCTTTCTCTAGTGCCTGCTTTCTGCCAGGTTTTGTGCTGTGCCCTTTATTATGGTTATTTTTAAATCATTTTATTGGGGGCTCTTACAGCCCTTATCACAATCCATCCATCCATCCATCCATTTGTGTCAAGCACATTTTCACATGTGTTGCCATGCCAAAATGTGTTGTTGCCATTTTCTTTCTACTTGAGCCCATGGTATCACCTCATTTTCCTCCCTCCCACACATCCCTCCCATCATAAACTCTCGATAATTTTTTTCATGTCTTATACCAATCACTGTCTCTCTTTACCCACTTTTCTGTTGTCTGTCCCCTGGGAGGGGGCTGTATGTAGATCATTGTGATGAGTCTCCCTTTACCCCCCCCCCCACTGTCCTCTTACTTTCCTGGTATCACTACTCTCCTTACTGGTCCTGAGGGATTTATCTGTTTTGGATTCCTGTGTTTCGAGCTCTTATCTGTACCAGTGTGTACATGCTCTGTTCTAGCTGGATTTGTAAGGTAAAATTGGGGTCATGATAGTGGCGGGGAGGAAGCATTAAAGAACTAGAGGAAACTGGTATGTTTCATCGTTGCTATACTGCACTCTGAATGGCTCATCTCTTCCTTGTGACCCTTCTGTAAGGGGATGTCCAAATGTCTACAGATGGGCTTTGGGTCTCCACTCTGTACTCCCCCTAATTCACATTGATATGATTTTTTGTTCTGGGTCTTTGATGCCTGATACCTGATCCTATCGACTCCTCATAATCACACAGACTTGTGTGCTTGTTCCACATGGGCTTTGTAGCTTCTCTGCTAGATGGCCACTTTATCTTCAAGCCATTAAGACCTCAGATGCTGTATCTTTGGATAGCCAGCACCATCAGATTTCTTCACTCCATTTGCTGATGCACCCATTTTGTTTTCAGTGATAGTGTCTGGAAGCTGAGCATCACAGAAAGCCTGGTTATTAGAACAAAGTGTTCTTGTGCTTAGGGAGTACTTAAGTAGAGATCCAATGTCTGTCTGTTACTTAATACTTAACATATAAATTTACGTACATAGACCTATTTCCATATTACATATGAATATATGTACATCTGTGCACGCCTGTGTTCAGAGCTCTATAAATGCCCTTTGCGTTCCTAGTTATTTCCTTTTACTTTCCTCTTGTCCTACAATCCTGTCCAGCCTTCATTAGGGTTTCAGTAGTTCCTCTTGGCTACATTGCCCTTGATCAAGCCCCACCAGGCATCCTGTGCCCTCCTCGCCATCAATTTTAGATCACTTGTTGTTCCCTTGACCCTGGGTTTGTTGACAGCCACCGTCCTTTCTCCCACCTACCCTTCTCCCATGTCCCTTGGAACTACCAGTCTGTTGTTTTCTCTTCCAGATTGTTTTTCCCACATCTCTCTCTCTCTTTTTTTAAAATAATTTTATTAGGGGCTCATACATCTCTTATCACGATCTATACATACATCAATTGTGTCAAGCACATTGGTATATATGTTGCCATCATCATTTTCAAAACACCTGCTTTTTACTTGAGCCCTTGGTATCAGCTCCTCATTTTCCCCCTGCCTCCCCACTCTCCCCTCTCCCATGAACCCTTGATAATTTATAAATTATTACTATTTTGTCATATCTTACACCATCTGATGTCTCCCCTCACCTACTTCTCTGCTGTCTGTCCCCCAAGGAGGAGGTTATATGTAGACCTGGTAATCTGTTCCCCCTTTCTCCCTCACCTTCCCTCCACCCTCCCAGTATTGCCACTCTCACCACTGGTCCTGAAGGAATCATCTATCCTGGATTCCCTGTGTTCCAGTTCCTATCGTACCAGTGTACATCCTCCGGTCCAGCCGGATATGTAAGGTAGAATTGGGATCATGATAGTGGAGGGAAGGAAACATTTAAGAACTAGAGGAAAATTGTATATTTTATCATTGCTACACTGCACCCTGACTAGAGAGACATGCAGCGACAATAATAAGCACAAAAACAAGACAGAGCAAAAAACAAACAAACTAAACAAGAACAACAACAAAAACCAACCACACACAAAAAAATCTACAAATACTTCCAGGTTGGATGCTATGCATTGGACTTTTCTGTTTTCATATAAAATAATTTTGCCCATTCCCTATCTACCCAAACTATTTCAGTAAGGCAAATCTGTTATTATTTCTGTGACCTATAGGACTAGCACAAGTTCTGTTTTCCACCTTGAGATTAGAAAATAGCAAGGGAAAAAGAGAAAAAAAGTACAAAACCAAGAGGCAGACATTCGAAGAGAAAAAAGGGGGCTTCTACATGACTGAGCATCCGGAAAGATGTGCATCGGGCTTATACTTTTTAGCACATATATTCAATTTGTATGTTGAACAAATAATTTAAAAAACTGGGTATGAAGAACTAGAGGTAAGCTTATTAACAACCTGTGATTGCAGATGACGCAACCTTGTTTCCTGAAAGTGTAGAGACTTAAAGCCCTTATGGATGACTATCAAAGACTTCAGCTTTCAGTCTGAATTACCTCAACAGAGAACAAAAATACTCGTTACTGAATCAATAAACAATATTGATAAATTGAGGAAAATTTTAATTGTCTAGAATTTAATTTTACTTGGATCCACAATCCATGCCCACAGAAGCAGTAGTGAATAAGTCAGATGCTGTATTTCATCGGACAAATCTGCACAAGACCTTTTCGTAAGTGTTGAAGAGCAAAGATATCACTCTGAAGACTCGGGTGTTCCTGATCCAAGCCATAGTATTTTTACTCAGGTCATTTGCAATGTCCCTTACAAGCAAGGGTGGTGAGATTTTGTCTCACATACTTTGGGCAGGAAGGATGCATCCCCGGAGGAGGATATCTAGCTTTGTAGGTAGAAGGTTAGAGAAAAAGAAGACCCTAGAAGATGGCTACAGCAATGGGCTCAAACTTAAGAACAATTATGAGTATGGTGCAGGTCAGGGAGTGCTTTCTTCTGTTGTGAATGGGGCTGCTATGAATTCAAACCGACTCTGCAACTCCTAACAGTAAGAGAAAATAGAAATGATGATTCCCCAAATTATCTGGAGACTGGATGAATAGCTGCGTCTTTTACTGTCAATAAATCTATTTTCTCCCATCCATGTACAAACCAGGCCTGACTCTGCTTAGTTTCCAAGATCAGATGAGATCGAGCGCATTCAGGGTGGTGTGGCCAAAGACTTGTTTTTAATTACACAGAAAGACTTTTTGTCATCATCTCTGACATACCAGAGGAACCATTGGTTTAATGTGCATTCCAGAAACTCAATTCCCCAAAGTAATATCGATCCATTAATAACATCTCTTTCATTGCTATCTATGATGGCTGAAATCATGTAATAGAATATCTTATGGTTGTTTCCAGCCATCTCATCTCCTTCCTTTCAATAAAAATTTGTAAGGACAGTAATGAGATTACTTGTGCTTTGTGCTATTCCAGGTATGTAATAACAATGTACCAATTATACATACCAATATTGTCCTACGGGCTGTCTGTAAAGCTAAGTTTTGCCCACTGCTCAAGAAATTAGATCTTTTTGAGATCTTCTCCAAGGTCAGCCTTGAGTGACTCCAGATTCTGTGAACACATTCAGGAAAGTTCATAAGTGTGTGCTCCTTGCTCCCGGTCCTTGAGCCCATCCGATAAATAGCAACCGTAGAGGACAGGGTAGAACTGTCCCGGTGGGTTTCCAGGCGGTAACTCTTCCCAGTAGTAGTAAGCCTTCTCATTCTCCCATGGGGCAGATGGTTTGAACAGCTGACCATGTAGCCAGGAGTCCAATGTATAACCAGTACACCACAGGCCTCCTCTCACGAGAGGCTAAGAAGTCATGAATTTTTATTTAATCAGAACAAGTAGCTGCATGAAAAATACCACTCTTTCATGATCCTTACAACGGAAGTCCTTTCCTTTTAAATTAATGATAACCAATAGTAACATAATTGAAAGTCATGTTATGCTGTTGAGGAGTTAATGGGTGCAAAAGAGATCAGTCAATCATTTCATATTTTAAGTTTTTTTAAATTCAAAAATTCTTTATTAAATGCTTACTATGTATTAGATAGGAGCCCTGGTGGTTTTAGTTGGGCTGGTTCCTACAAGGACAACATTCGAAACCACCAGTTGCTCTGTGAAAGAAAGGTAGGGCTTTCTAGTCCCATAAAGAGTTAAAGCAGTGGTTCTCAACCTGTGGGTCACAACCCCTTTGGGAATCGAACGTCCCTTTCACAGAGGTCACCTAAGACTATCGGAAAACACATATTTCTGATGGTCTTAGGAACCGACACGCCACCCCTCTATCCGTCTCCAGGTGGGTCCGCCCACATGCAGATACGCCCACATACAAGTATCTGGTATAGAGACTGTTACACATGCTACACCATGCTTCAAAACAAAAGTTCATTAAATTGTCATTAGAAATAAATATTTGACAATATATAGTTACATGTTGTTTTGTGATTAATCACTATGCTTTAATTATGTTCAATTTGTAATAATGAAAACACATCCTGAATATCAGATATTTACATGATGATTCATAACAGTAGCAAAATTACAGTTATGAAGTGCAATGAAAATACTTTTATGGTTTGGGGTCACCACAACATGAGGAACTGTATTAAAGGGTCACAGCATTAGGAAGGTTGAGAACCACTGCTTTAGACCAAGCTCAGAACTTGATTGGTTTCCACTTCTCACAGCTGAACTTTGAGCCCCACAGGTTCAGAAAGTCAAAGAGACCTTCCTTAGGCCTCTCAAATCAGAGAGCGAGGTGGGGTCATGGGCAGGTTGTGAATCAAGCAACCTAGCAAAAGGAAGGGGTGCCTTTGTATAACTATACTCCTTATTCCGATAAGCCATTGCTCCCTGTCCTTTCAAAGTGTTTAGAAATGAACTGGCATATCTTTTCTCCTTAGTTCTCTGTTTGTAAGCTTTCTGGAAATCATTGCTCTTCAGGTTCCCCACAGCAACAACTCACTTTTCAGCATGCTTTCCCAGCATGTTACAATCAAGCATCGATAGGCTTTCCGGTTCAGCTCAGCTCCCACTGTGATGTCCCAGTGGGTTTTAATGACCTCAGCAGTCTGTTTCTACAACCCCTTTTGGGGCCGAGGCAGGCTTCCATTACATAGCCAGGGATGCTGTAGTATGTAAACTCTTCAGCCGGGAGGGCCCTCTCGAAGGTGCAAACACAATATGAAGTCTTGAAAGCAGAGTTAGGCTCCAGTGGAGGCTGGTGGGCTGCAGTACTTTGTGCCGAAACAGCTCCACTCTTGAGAGTCCTCCAACCTAGAAATATTAATAACAAGCAAGTTAAAGCTGCCGTGGAGACCTGCCTTCCTTGCTGAAATCAGAGGGACAATCTCAGCACTACATTGGCAGTGGCATAAAAGCCCCGCATTTTGCTCTGCGAGAGATTCCACCCACAACAGAGATGCTGAGTCAGCACTTTGGGCTCCAGCGTTTTTTGGGTTTGTTTTTTTTTTTTTTTTGCAGTTGGTTAATAAGTTTCAGCAAAATGATAACTGCTATTAGTTCTTACATTGAGCCCCAGGAAGTTTAAACTGCACTTATTCCAAAGCATTAAACTATCTCCTGGCGCCCTGCTACATTTTATTTTGTTGTTGTTCACTTTTGTTTTGACATTGGTGTGCCTTTCTCAGACTTATCTGAGAAGTATAAACTATGAACCTGAAACTAATCTTCTAAAAACAGCATGCTAGATGGTTTCAGTGATTCATACTTGGTGGCTTCACTTGAAAGAGCATTTTAATTTTCCTTGACAAGGAAAAGAGAGAGCTGGGGTTGGAGCCAGAGAGGGATACTGTGTTGACAGTTGATTAGGGATTTTGTTGGCATTGGTTAAAAGAAAGCTACAGCTCAGGAAGAGGGGGAGAAGGACTGGTCTGATCAGAGTAACACAGAAGCCAAGAAGGGGCCATAGGGGAAAAACAAGAAAAGAATGATGCACATCCTGGCTCGCCAAGCCCTGAGGACAATGTTCCTGCTCAGAAAAGCAATCCACGGAGATGACCACAGGGCTGGCCCCACCATGGGACACAGTGTTCTTCATTGACCCATAGCTCCATTGGGGACAAACTAGAGACATACAGTGGGAATTGTGCCCGCCATGAACTCAACATGCCGAAGCCAGCCCCTGGGGGCATGCAGCAGAGCAGCAGGGGAAGCAGAGCAAGGAAGTCCCCAGGGATAGAGGCAGTGCCAGGGCATGGCACCCCATCCGGCTTGACTAGAAAGCACGTGTGAAGGAAAACAAACAAACCCTGAACTATTCATACGTCTGTATGTGTGTTGTTGTTGTTGTTGTTGTTGTAGCTATTGTTTTATTTTCTGTTGTTGCTTCGTGGTACTCAATCTTGTGATAGTACATAGCATGTCTACCTGGAAGGGATAGGCAGAATAAACAAGCCTAAAGAGAGAACAATGGGATGACAGTTCCGGGGGAAATGGGGGAGGGGTGGCAGGGGAAAGAAAGAGGGTGTTAACAAGCCCAGGGACAAGGGAATAACAAGTGATCCAAAAGTCTCAAGGAGTGTGTGGGAGGTCTGGCAGGGCTGGATCAAGGGCAGTGTAACCGAGAGGAATTCCTAAAACCCAAATGAAGGCAGAACATGATAGTAGGACAAGAGGAAAGAACTAGGAGGCAAAGGTTAGTCATAGAGATTTAAATACAGACATATAAAGATGTAAATACATTTATCTACGACTGGGGCGGGGAGTGGAATATATCTATATTTATAGGTTTACTATTAAGGAAACAGATGGACAGTGGGCCCCTGCTCAAGTACTCCCTCAACACAAGAACACTTTGTTCTAACAATTTGGCAGTCTGAGATGCTCACCTGCCTGGCACGATCGCTGATGACAATGGTTGCACAGGCAAATGTGGTGAAGAAAGCTGATGGTGCCTGGCTACCAAAAGATATAGCACCTGAAGTCTTAAAGATCTGAAGATAAACAAGCAGCCATTTACTTGAGAAACAATAAAACCCACATGGAAGAAGCACACCAGCCTGCCCCGACTTGATTGCTGAGGACAAAGTGGGTGCAAAAACAAAAGTTGCGAACAAAGCTGATGGTGCCCGGCTATCAAATGATATAGCATCAGGAGTATTAAAGGCTTGAAGACAATCAGGTGGCCATCTAGCTAAGAAACAACAAAGCTCACAAGGAAGAAGCATGCCAGCCTACTCTGACGCAAATGTTGAAGACAAAGCGGGTGCATGGGCAAGTGTGGTGAAGTAAGCTGATGGTGCCCAATTGTCAAAATATATAGAATCTGGGGTCCCATAGGCTGGAAGATAAACAAGGGGCCATCTAACTGAAAAACAACAAAGCCTACATGGAAAATGCACACCAGCCTGTGAGATGACAAGGCACCAACGGGATCAGGTGTCAGGCATCAAAGACAAAAAAAAAATCATAGAATAGTGAATGAGGGGGAGTGCAGAGTGGGGACCCAGGGCTCATCTGGGGGAAATTAGACATCCCCTTGCAGAAGGGCTGTGGGGAGGTGACGAGCCAGTCAGAGTGCAGTGTAACAATGATGCAACATACAATTTTCCTCTAGTTCTTGAACTCTTCCTCCCCACACTATCGATCCCAATTCTACCTTACATAACCGGATGGACCGGAAGATTTACGCTGGCATGGATAAGAACTAGAAATACGGGGAATCCAGGACAGATAAGCCTCTCAGGACCAGTGGTGAGAGTGGCGATATCGGGAAGGTGGAGGGAGGGTGAGGGAGAAAGGGGGAACAGATGACAAGGTCTACATGTAACCTCCTCCCTGTAGGATGGACAGCGGAGAACTGAGTGAGGGAGATGTCAGATGGTGTAAGATATGATGAAATAATAATTATTTATAAATTATCAAGGGTTCAGGGGGTGAGGGGCGGGGAAGGAGGCAAAAATGAGCTGATACCAAGGGCTCAAGTAGACAGGTGTTTTGAGAATGATGATGGCAACATATGTACGAATGTGCTGGACACAAATGATGTATGTACAGATTGTAAAAAGAGCTGTATAAGCCCCTAATAAAATGATTTTTAAAGGAAGACTTTTATTATATGGATAATTCATACTTGCAATTCTAATGATATTGGAGGAGGAAGTTATGCGTATTCCTCCCATCATAAAATACTGTTGTTTTCATGTACATCCTTCTAGACAGATGAAAATGAATATACTTTTTTCCATGAAATTGAATCCTACTAGTCACCTTTATAGTTTTCCGAATTAAAAAATGGCATCTTCCAAGTTAATAAAAATAATTTCATTATTTTTAATATATAAATCATTTTATTGGAGGCTCTTACAGCTCTCATAACAATCCATACATCAATTGTATCAAACACATTTGTACATATGTTGTTATCATTTTCAAAACATTGTCTTTCTACTTGAGCCCTTGGTATCAGCCCTTCTTCTCCCACCCCAACCCCACCCTCCCACCCTTGTGAACCCTTGATAAACTATAAATTATTTTTATTTTATTATCTTGTACCAACCGCTGTCTCCCTTCACCCATGTTTCTATTGTTCATCCCCTTTGGGTGAGGGGGGAATATTATACCTCGATCATTGCAATCGATATCTCCTTACTGTCATGATATCGCTCTTCCCATTCCTCTTCCTGAGGGATTTATCTGTCCTAGGTTCCATGTGCTGGAGAGCTCTTATTTGTACCAATGTACATGCTCTGGGTCTAGCTGGATTTGTAAGATAGAACTGGGTCATGATAGTGGTGTGGGGGCATTAAAGAACTAGAGAAATGCTATCTCATTGGTGCTATACTGCACCCTGGCTGACTCATCCTTCCTTGTGACCCTTCAGTGAGGGGATATCGTATTGTGTACAGGTGGACTTTCGGTCTCCACTCAGGCCCTCCTCATTTGCATCAATAGACATTGGAATAGAACTCAAATTAGGGACACATGGGGCACCATTAAATCATTAATCGTAATTTATTTCACCGGTCCCCTATTGTTGCACCTTTTGGTCACTTCTAGGTTCTGCTGCTTTGTGCTATGATGAATGAATATCCTTGGAATGATACATCATTATACCTGCATCTGGTTCTTTGTTCAAGATAGGTTAATAGAATTGAGAGAACAACTTTATACCCAGCTTAAATACATTTTCTATATTGTTGATTTGGGAGGAGTGGATATTTTATTTTGTATGAATTGTCTACTACTTTATTACTGTTGTAGCGTACAACTGGATGGAATTCTTTTGTTCATGTTACTTGTATGGCCGTATTTTAAAGGGATAAAGTGAGCAAATGGTTGTGTTTGACAGCTGAAAGGTTGGCAGTTCAGATCCATGTCAAGAAACCTCAGATCGGCCTGGTGATGCTTCTGTAAGGTCACAGCCTAAAACCCTGTGGAGTAGTTGCACTTTGTACACAGCAGGTCACCATAAGCCAGAAGTAACTCAGCAGCCGCAAACAAAAACATCAACAAAGTGAGGAAAGTGTTTCCATGTGTATTTGTGTTTGATATTTTTAGTACATTCTGGATAGCCTGCTTGAAAACCGCGTGTGTGTGTGTGTGTGTGTGTGTGTGTGTGTGTGTGTGTGTGTGTGTAAAAGAACTGTTGAGTTCTATATATTTTGTTTAAACCTCCTTGGCAGTCTAATTATATCAGTCAAAGTGGTACATTGTTTTGCATAAAATTTGTTGTTTTATATTGTAGGCCTGTAGTGCTTAAGAAATTACTCATTTTAATCTCTAGTAGATATTCCATGTATGAGGAAGTCAGATCGCTCTGCGATCACAGCGGAGGACACCGCTGGACCAGGCAGCAGATAAGGGACTTCTCTGCTGTGTAATCCCGAGTGTGGCTCAGGGTTACCGCTTCTGACAGTTAACATTGACCCCGAGGCACACTCGCCATTACCGCCAGGGAGGTTAAGTAACCATGTGCCAAGTTACACCTGCAGAAGGGGAAGACAGAAGGGTAAAGTGCTGGAGGAGCTGATGAAAGCGTGATGAAAAGAGTTTAATGAGCATGAGCTCAAGCAACGATACAAAGATTTCTCAGGGGCTGTCCAAGTAGCAGGCTGAACCTCAAGGAATTTCAGCAGCCCTATCTATGTAAAGCTTTCCTGTTTGGCGAAGCCTCCAAGGGTGCCTGGCACATGTCTGAGCCTTTAACAGGAATGAGGATGGCACCATCCACTTCTGAGAGTTCACCTACACCCTGTCCATCACCTCCTGGGACACCTTTGATCAAACGCTGCACTGGGATGTCAACATCTACAACCAGGACGGCAATAGCAAAATCAAATGAGTGGAGAAGGGATCAAGATGGTGGGTACAGAGATCATAATGGAAATGAATGAGGAAGGCTCTCGCCCAAGGACTATTATCAATTTCTCAAAATAGAGTCAACCTGTATTCATTCATGTGTATATTCGAAATATTCACTAATTTATCCATCTAACTTAGCTTTCTGAAAAAGAATATTTAATTCTTCTCCATCTACTGAAGCATCACTTGGTGGTGGCAGTGGTGGTGGTGGTGGTAATAGTAGTAGGTAATGGTAGTGGTAGCAGCTTACACCCAACAGAGGTTATTTATGGGGCAGAATGATTTGCTTTTCTCTTCAGCTCTCTGCCAGATACCCTGGAAAAATCGGGACAATGAGGAAAGGACTAAGTACTTCAACATTTTCTACTACACATACTTACCCATCCAAAAATCAACGAGGCACTGGAACAGCTTAAAGCAGGGGAGAAGAATGAAAAATGACTTCCTGGTCTAAATCAACTTTAAAACTGTACAAAGTTGTGATGTGGTATTTTAAAACTACCGAACACTACACAGTTCACTTTTAGAATAGATGATTATGTTGGGTAACTTCTGTACAACTAAAATGTAATCTCTAAAATTTAATGTAGTTAAAAAATTTTTCAGGGGTAGCTTTCACTACGCCCACAACTCTCTGCATGGTGTATTTTATATTGCTTTCCATATAAATTCTGTTTATTTAACTGCTTTATGGAAGCCAGGGCAAACACAAACACAGAACAAAATATTTCTTGGATACCTATTACAGCAATTGCAATTCCTAAATGTCCGAATTAAGTCTTTCCTATGAAGTTTTTCTTTTTGTTAAATAGGGATCATAAATACATTATACTTTTATTGTTTTTATAAAACACTGAATTCATTCATCTCTCCTTTCAGTATAGTGATGTAGTTAAACAATGTCAACTTTTCTCAAAATTCTTTCATTTTTATGTTTCAAATAGTGGATTATAGTGATCTGATATAAATCTTCCAGAAAGTCTGAAAGGAGATAATTTAGCGTTTGTTACATGTTTAATGTGCAGTTGGGTTGTGTCTTACCTGAAAATCAATCTCCTAGAATTCAGTAACTGCATAATTATCTTAGTATTTACACTAAACTAGAAAAGCACATGTTGGGACAATCAAATGTCCACAGAACTAATCTACAGGAAAAAAAATACCTTAAAAAGGATCTTGAAAAATTCCATGAATTTTCATAACGTGTTTGCTAGAAAAAAAAATAAAACAGATGTATTCTACTTAACACTGAACCTATTGGATAAATCATTTGAACAGGCAGGAATAATGGAGTGATGATTGGAATAGAAAATTTAAACACGTTCGTTGAAACTAGTAGTATGTCATTCCATTTCTCCCTTTGCTCTCATAAAAAAGTTGGGTGGGTGGGGTGGGGGACTTATTTGGTTTTGTTTTAAATCTCTAAATAAATGTTTAACCCAAAAATGTATTTGGTGTAAATATATAATAACTGAATATAGCATGTAAACTGTTAAGTTAATTTCTGATTTTTTCAATTGGGAGAGTAGTGTGAGAGGATAATTCACAGATGAAATAATTTTAACTTGAATGTGATAGGTGTGTCACCAACCTGGCCAATAGAAACATGTGGGATTAATAAGGTCACAGTTTGATTGGAGGGTAAGGAGATAAATTGTTCAACAAGCCCCACCCCTCTCTCTCTTGCTCTTTGGTGCTTGGACCAGCTTTCAGCTGCTTGAGCTAGTTATCTGACTCAAATTGTGAGCTGCAGTACCTGTGGGACAGCCAACCTTTGCATCTTGTTGCTAGAGCTTGAGGTTCCTTCAAGACTTGCTTCGCCACACTGCTGGTATATACGTTGCTTGAGCTTGAGGCTGTTTGATCCTGTCATCTTGCATTGCTTGAGTTCAATATCCCATCCAGACCTGCTTCACAAAGCTCCTGAGCTTCTGACTGTTGTCACCTTGCTGTTTGCTGCCTGTGGCCAGACTGCCTGCATTGCCCTAGGGAAGACTCAGCTGTCTGCTTCCTTGACCTTGGACCCAGCAGCCCTCATGAGTTGAAGGACTTCCAGTATATAAACAGTTCAAGGAAGTGAACTTCTGTTAGGATTAATTAACTGTTATATTCCTTCATGCTGTATCTATCTATAATCATAAGTGTCCTGGTTTTGTTTCTCTAGTAAACCCTGTTTAACACATTGAATAACTCAATTAAGTCTACAAAATTGTTATATTTAAAATATAAAAATTGATATTTTTAAAAGAAAACTTTGCTTAAAACAAAGTTCTCTATAGACAACAGCAATATCGTTAGAGTACAACTCAAAGAATTTTAACAAACTGAAGACTTTTGTGTTCCTAGAAACTATATCAACACCTCATAAGCCTCCTCATATTTCCTTGCAGTCACTGTGCCTCACCAAGGATATTCAGTGTCCTACTTGTTGAGGTTGGTATTCTCTTAATAAGTATATTCTCATAGAACAGGCCTGCCTTTGTTAAAAAGCAGAAACAAAAACAAACGCTGTTATACATTATCTAAATGAAACCTGGCTGATATTTATGAAAGTAGGCCATATTATTGCCTAGATGTATGGAATGTGCATTCTCTGACTGCATATTTTTTCACTGTCTGAATACAACACGATCTATATTTCTTCATATAGCATACAATTTAATCACCCAGTTATATTAAGAATTGTACAATCATCACTACAGTCATTTTCAATATACATTTTATTCTCCTAATCACTGTCATTAGGTCCCATGTCCCCCTAGCCTCCCTGCCATGCCATTGTTGTGTTGCTGCTGCTGTAATGTTCTGCCAAGTCGGGTCCGACTCATTTAGGCCCTGTATACAAAAGAGAAACACTGCCCAGTCGTGCACCATCCTCAGAATTGTTCTTATGTTTGAGCCCATTAATGCATCCACTTTTATTCCATCTCATTGTAGGCCTTCCTCATTTTTGCTCCCCCTCTACTTTACCAAATAAGATGTCCTTCCCAGGGACTGCCCTCTCCCAAAAATAGCATGCCCAAAGTCTCGCCATCCTTGCTTATCGGCGCAATATGAACCCAACAAGATGAAATCATTGACAAACTCAACCCTTTCTCCATTAATCATGACGCTACTGATGGTGAGTATTTTGGACATTTTTACACTGAGTACTAATCCCTACTGAAGGCTGCAAACCTTCGTCTTCATCAACAAGTGCTTCAGGTCCTTTTCACTTTCTCTTTTCTAGCTGCCCTTTGAAACTTTCTGTTCAGCTCTTTGACTTCATTTCTTCCGTGTGCCTTCGCCATGGAAGAGCAAGTTTCAGAGTCTCTTCTGACATCCTTGATTATCTTTTTTTTTTTTCTGTCTTCTAAAGGACCTTTTGCTCTTTACATATGATGTTCTTACGTTCTCCTGCAGCTTATCAGGTCCTCTGTTTTTAGTGCCCAGTGCATCAAATCTGTTCTTGAGATGTTCTGGAATTTCAGGTGAGATAGACTCAGTGTTGCATTTTGGCTCTCATGGATTTTTTACAGCTTTATCCTGAACTTACATTTGAGTAACTGATGGTCTGTTCCACAGTCAGACCCTGGCCTGGGTTAAGCTGTCAATATTGAGCTTCTCCGTTGTCTTTTCACACAGACGTAGTCGATTTGGTTTCTGTGCATTTTATCTATAGAAATACAGTGCCTTTTGCATTGTTGAAGAAAGGTATTTGCAATGAAGAAATCATTGGTCTTGCAAAATTCTATCATGTGATCTAGGCTTTGTTTCTATCACCAAATCCATATTTTCCAACAACTATTCCTTCCTCATTGTTTCTAACTTTTGCATTTCAGTCACCAATAATTATCCTTGATTGCATGTTTGATAAATTTCAGCTTGAAGATGGTAGAATTCAACTTCTTCATCAATGGCTTTTATGGTTGGTGCCTAAATATGAATAATCATTGTGTTGGTTGAATTTCCTTGACTATGGATAGATATAATCCTATCACAGACAGCATTGTACTTCATGATAGATTTTGCAATGTCCTTTTTGACAATGCCATTCCTCTTGATTGTGTTATTCTTAGCATAGTAAACCATACGACTGCCTGATTCAAAGTGGTCCGTTGCAGCTCATTTACACCTAGAATGTCAACTTTCATGTGTTCGTTTTCCATTTTTACAACTTCCAGTTTTCCTAGATTCATACGTCATACATTCCAGGTTCTGATTATTAATTGGTGCTTTCAGCTTTTTTATTTTCCTCATTTTAAGTCATGCCCATCAGCAAATGAAGGTCTCAAAAGCATTACAGGCTTAACTTCACCAATATCATTATAGTTGACTCTACTTTGAGAAGGCAGCTCTTCTTCAGTCATATTTTAAGTGCCTTCCGACTCCGGGGCTCATCTTCTGATACTGCCTCTGGCAATGTTCTTCTTCCTTCTCGAGCTTTCCAGTAGCCGACAGTGTTTATACTGTCCATAGGATTTTCTGTGACTAATTCCTCAGAAGTGGACAACCTATTCCTTCTCATAATCCGTTCTTAGTCTGAAAGCACTACTGTAACCTGTTCACTTTGGGTGACTCGAGTGATATTTGAAATACCGCCGACCTAGTTTCCATCACCCTAGCAAAAAACTAGCCACTACAATCTTACAAGGAGCCCTAGTAACATAGTTGCGTAAGTGTTAGCCTACTAACCACAAGGTCAGCAGTTTGAACCCACTAGCCCCTCCTTAGGAAAGAAGGCTGTCTGTGCTCATGAAGATTTGTAGCCCCCAAACCTGCAGGGCAGTTCTACTCTGTCCATAGAGTTGCTACAAGGTGGAATCGACCAGATAGCAATCAATTTTTGAAAGTTTATAAATTAGAATGCTCATTTTCTAAAGCTCCCAATATTCTTCTAAGTCAGTGGTTCTCAACCTTCCTAAAGCTGTGACCCTTTAATACATTTCTTCATGTTGTGGTGACCATCCCCAGCCACAAAATTATTTTCATTCCTACTTCCTAACTGAAATTTTGCTACTGTTATGAATCGGGGGATCCCTGTGAAAGGGTCATTCAACCCCTAAAGGGTCGTGACCCACAGGTTGAGAACCTGTGTTCTAAGTGATCTCTAGGTCTAATGAAGTACCAATCAGATTACTAACACATTTTGTTCTAGAAAATGAGAAGTACATTATGGAGTTCACAAGGAAATCCAGAGTGTCAATCATAGTCAAGGTAATCTTAAATAAAAAGAAGAAAGCTGGATGCTTTTATTACCTTGTATCTAAAATCTCTGATAATTAAGGTAGTGTGTTAGCAGAGTAGACAAAGTGACCAATAGAATAAAGTATAGAATGAAAACCACTGTTTTTCCTCTTACTAATTTAATTGTATTGTTATTATTTAAATCATTTTATTGGGGGCTCTTACAACTCTTATCACAATCCATACGTCCATCCATTGTGTCAAGCACATTTTTAAAAACATTTTATTAGGGACTCATACAACTCTTGTCACAATCCATACATACATCAATTGTGTAAAGCACATCTGTACATTCTTTGCCCTAATCATTTTCAAAGCATTTGCTCTTCACTTAAGCCCTTTGCATCAGGTCCTCTTTTTTCCCCCTCCCTCCCCTCTCCCCCTCCCTCATGAGCCCTTGATAATTTATAAATTATTATTTTGTCATATCTTGCCCTATCCAGCGTCTCCCTTCACCCCCTTCTCTGTTGTCCATCCCCCAGGGAGGAGGTCACATGTGGATCCTTGTAATCAGTTCCCCCTTTCCAACCCACTCACCCTCCACTCTCCCAGTATCGCCCCTCACACCCCTTGTCCTGAAGGGATCATCCTCCCTGGATTCCCTGTGCCTCCAGCTCCTATCTGCACCAGTGTACAACCTCTGCTCTATCTAGACTTGTAAGGTAGAATTCGGATCATGGTAGTAGGGTGGGGAGGAAGCATCCAGGATCTGGGGGAAAGCTGTATTCTTCATCTCATCGGTGCTACATCGCACCCTGACTGACTCATCTCCTCCCCTAGACTCCTATGTGAGGGGCTCTCCAGTGGCAGACAAATGGGCTTTGGGTCTCCACTCTGCACTTCCCCCTTCATTCACTATGGCACATTTGTACATTTGTTACCATCAACATTCCCAAAACTTTTGTTTTCTACCTGAGCCCTTGGTATCAGCTCATTTAACCCCCTTCCTCCCCTCTCCTCCCTCCCTCCCTCATAAACCCTTGATAATTTATAAATTATTGCTATTCTGTCATATCTTACACTGTCCGATGTCTCCTTTCACCCACTTTTGTTGTCCGTCTCCCAGAGAGGAGGCTATATGTAGATCCTTGTAATCAGTTCTCCCTTTCTACTCCATCCTCCCACTATCGCCACTCTCACCACTGGTCCTGAAGGGATCATCTGTCCTGGATCCCCTGTTTCCAGTTCCTATCTGTACAAGTGTACATCCTTTGGTCTAGCTGGATTTGTAAGATAGAATTGGGATCATGGTAGTGGGGTGGGGAGAAGCATTTAGGAACTAGAGTAAAGTTGTATGTTTCATCATTGCTACTTCGTACACTGACTGGCTCATCTCCTCCCTGAGACCCTTCTGTAAGGGGATGTATAGTTGCCTACAGATGGGTTTTGGGTCCCCAATCTGCACTCCCCTCGTTCTCAGTGATTTTATTTTTTTGTTCTTTGATGCCTGATACCTGATCCCTTTGACACCTCATGCTCACACAGGCTGGTGTGCTTCTTCCATGTGGACTTTGTTGCTTCTGAGGTAGAAGGCCACTTGTTTACCAAGAAAACCACTCTTATACATCATCTAATTTATGACAAGATGGCATGGCAATGTAGTGGGAAAGTTCTCTTTATCACAACCATTTTTCAAAATGTAATATATGGGACCATATTAAAAATATAATATTAATAACAATGAAAGAATGAAAGAACAGTATTAAGAGACTAAAAGAACAAAATGGGAGAAGATTATGAGAACAGACTTATCTTCAGCCAGGTTCTCTAGAGAAGCAAAGCCAGCGAAACTTTCGTGGTGTACAGTTATAGAGATTGCCAAGGTTGAAGTTCATGGGTCAGATAACAGACTGAAGACTTCTGACTCATATAGCTGCAGAGTCTGAACTGAAGATTGACAAGTGGCAAGCTTCTGACTGAAGAAACAAATGAATCCAAATTCGACAGGTTAGGTGGTAGCCCAAAGAAACACAAGCGAGATGTCGAGCGGTATCTAGACCCAGCACAAAACAAGCAAACCTTTCACAGTGTCCAGGCAGATCACACCCCTGAAGGAACTTACAGTCAATTAACCAACTGCGCATAGCAGATCTCATTGATTACATTATAGCCCATTATGGAGGATTACCATTTGAACTGCCAAGCCACAACAATTCTGCCCAGCCCAGTTGACCCAAAAATGTACCTATCACAAGATTCATGTCCAAAATATATCAAGAAGTCCTACAAATCAATTTTTAAAGAGTAAAAGCAAAAAATTTTAAATGTACAAAACATTTGACCATTCACTTCACAAAGGATGATATCCAGATGGCCAGTTAATATGAAGATACTCTCTGTGTGTGTGTGTGTTTTCCTTACTTTTAGTCATTCAGAGACTCCAATTCTCCTTCACTACTGGCATTCTAAATAAGTATGTTTATGAAACAGTTTTATATGTGGTTACTTTATAAAACAGTATCCTGTAAATATATTGCTATATTCAGTGCATAATGTTCATGATGCCTTCGACATATAAACATGTAGAATCTAAAGAGTATAACAGCAGAAAACACCAGATGGTTTCACACATACGTCTAACCCTCAAGAAAATTTAGCCTCTCTATTAAATGTGGGCCAACAGGTCTCCCCACCTGCCTCCTTCCCACTTTTCCTCCCTCTCCCTACCTCTCTGGAATATGCTCCTTGATTAGAATCATTTGAAAAATGTAGCACATATTTTGAGGTCCTGATTTCCTTAGACTGGGCTATATCTTGGCCCTGGGGGGTGGTTCTGGTGGCAGTTGAGGTAACAGGTTAGGCTGGCATGAGTTGTGTAACAGCTAAGATGCACTCACTCAACTGCCCTGAGCAGAAACCCCAGTGTACTGCATCATCTGTGTTTGACTTGAGTATTAGTCTAGGTACTTTAGAGAAACAAATCCACAGAAACCCATATGTATAAGAGAGAGTTTCATATAAAGAACAAGCGCACATCAAGAAAACATCCCAACCCAGTGCTGCCCAAGCCCACAAATCCATCATGAACCCATATGGCTGACACCAATCCACAAAGTCCTCCTCCATCTCACAAAGCACATGCAATGATGCTGACTGCAGGAGGAAACTGAATCAGTAAACATGTAAGCATCTCAGCACTGGCAGGGGTCTCCACATGACTGCTCTAGCACCCAGGGATGGATCGGGGTAGGTCCATGCGGCTTCTTCTTGGGTTGTCTTGCAGGAAGTCAGCCTTACCAACTGAAGCAGGGAACTGGCTAAGGCAGCTGCACCCTGGTGTGACCACCAGAAAGCAAGAGACCCAGGAACTAGAAAGCTGAGGCTCACTGAGCCATTTATCCCTCCGCCCTTCAGTTAACCCACGTGTGTTTATGGGCCAGGTTGACACAATAAACTACCTCAATTTATCTGGGGAATAAAGGTAATTACTCTTTTTACATTGCCTCTTCGGGGAGTGTGGTTCCTGGGAATAATGAGCAGAAGGTGAACAGGATACTGATACCAAGGGCTCAAGTAGAAAGAACATGTTTTGAAAATGATGATGACAACATATTTTTGATACAATTAATGTACGGGTTGATATAAGAGCCCCCAATAAAATGATTTATTGAGGGGGGAGAATCTACAGAATATTACAAGCTTACTGCAAGAAAAAACTAACAGCCCTCTGAGAAGGTGGACAAAAGACCTGAACAGAAGATTCACAAAGGATGACACTCGAATAGCTCATAAACACATGAGGAAGTGCTCCAGGTCACTAACCATCCTGGAAATACAAGTCAAAACAACACAACAATAAGATACTACCTAATGCCCAGTACTGTAGTCCAATTTAAAAAAATGAGAACAACAAATGTTGGAGAGGGTGTGTTGAGATGGGGACTCATCCACTGCTGGTGGACTTGTACAGCCATTATGGAAGGCAATGAATATGGCAATACCTTAAACAGATGGGAATTGGACTACCATACGAGCAAGCAATACCATTGATGGCATATACCCCAAAGAAATAAGAAACAAAACACAAACAGATGTTTGTTCCCCCGTGATCACCACAGCATAGTTCACAATAGCATGAAGCTAAAAACATCCCAAATTCCGATCAATAGAAGAGTGGATCATAAAGCTCTGGTACATTCACACAGTGGAATACTACACATCCTTAAAATACAGCAATGAAACATCTCAACCCCCTGGAGGGATTTCGCAGACATGCTGAGTGAAGTAAGTCGGGCACAAAAGCACCAGTACTGTCTGAGCCCACTGTGGCAGGAACAAGCAGCAGAATGGGCACAAGCTCAAGCCTGCATGCCATCCAGGCTTCCAGTAGGAAACCAGACAGCTTGGCAAAGCACTGGACCAGTGTCAATGGACCAGGCATAAACCGCTCAAGTAAATATAGTGTAAATTACTTGGCCAGCGTCAACTCACAACCACTGGGATCAAATGGTCTGGGGAGAGGGGTGAGGGTGGGGGGCAGGGATGCGGTCTACTGAGTGGTAGCCATGTGGATCTGAGGTGAGGTCCCCAGGAGAAGGAGGCGGCCCTGTCTGAAGGATGAGGCTTACTGATGGGCAGCGCAAGAGAGGGGAGAGGGGTGGTCTAGTCAAGGCAAACATAGATGCATGTCTGTTGAGGGGAAGGAAGGCTGACTGCCAGGTGGGGGAAGAGAGTCTGAGGATGCCCTTGGGATCACTAGGTAGGGAGGGTCTTTAGTGGCGTGCAGTGCAAAGGCAGAATTGACCTAGGGCGTGTGGGGGTATCCCGGGAACCCAGGCAAGAGGCCATAGAACACTGGGAACTGAGTCCTGGAGCTTTGGGGTCCACATCAGGCTCCAGGGGCTGTGTTGGTGAGACCCAACTGGGTACTCTACTTGGCGAACTGGAATCTACCCAAAACACACTTGTAACCTGAGGACTTAAGCCAGAAAACACCTGGTGCCTGAGGTAGAAGGCAGTTGTACCAAAAACAGTGTACTCTTGGTTGGTGAACAAGGTTTTGGTACATCAATTAAGATACAAATTATCCTGGAAATTTGGTTATACTCTGTTTATGCTCATTTATATTAGGATGTATCTCAGAGGTGCATCACCATTGGGGCTCACTCTCTTGAAACTGTGTTATTTGTTGCCTTATTGTTAAGTAAATGAAACCCAGGGATGTTGAGCCTACAGGGAAAGACACAATAGCAGGGGTTTGGGGGATACAATAAGGAAATGATGAGAAGAAGTCTAGGAAGGAAAAAGTATGTTTTAGAAAGCATGTATGATTATGGAATAAATTACACAATTATGTTTGACATGATTGAATTATGGAATGATATATATTGGCTTCTAAGTTACAGCAAAAAAAAAAAAAATGGTCATAGATCCAGGAATGGGTTTTGCACTAAATCCTAGCTCCAGCTTAAGAACAATTAGTTCTTACATCATGGCCCTGCTACACCTTCATGAAATGATCACTGAAGATAAGGGTGCTTTAGCAAAGTGTGGTAAAGAAGCCAGATGGTGTCTGCCTATCAATTGGAATAGTGTCTGGGGTCCTAAAGGCCTGTATTCAAACAAGCAGCCATCTAAGCAAGAAGTCCACATGGAAGAAGCGCACGAGCTTGTGTGATCCAAAGATGACAATTACAAATCTGGAATATGGTGAGGAAAAGGCCTCAGAGCAAAAAGTATGAATACCCAATTTGTGGAGGTCGATGGGAGATGGTGAGATCCCAGACCTCATCTGCAAAGTACCTGGTCAGACTGAGCCACTGTCAGGGCCACGCTGGACACAGGCAAGAGTTATGATCACCCTTGCTGTCAGGCAGAGACCATTGTAATTCTTCTGGATCAGAACTTAATACTTGGCCAGTTGACCAACCTATCAGCACAACTTGAATTTGTTCTGGGCGCAAGTATCTCTTACCGGCCCCACGACAGAAATTTCTTCCCTGACTTTTGGATTATTGTTGAGGGTCTTTTCCTTCTTACGCATTATTAGTATTTTTGTCTGTGTGCTATTATGTTTTTATCCTTAGCACGATTTTGTTTTCTATTGATTTCTTTGGGGTCTCCCAGCTGTGTAGCACGGGAGGGGTGGAGGCATACTAGTAACAACGGATACAGGAGATATGGGGAATAGAGGGTCGGGGGAGGTAGGGAGGGAAAGGGGATTTCAGGAATAACTGATGGAGATGAGAGTGAGGAGGGTACAAGAGCGGATGAGATTGCAAGGCAATTCAACCATGGGCGAGGGTGAATGTTCTAAAATTGATGTGGGGATAATTGTACAATTCTCCATTATATGATTGAACTATTGAATCATATGGCATGTAAATTACTTAGGAATAAAACTGCTGGGGAAAAATTAGGATTAGAGGTAAAAAAAAAACTTGTGTTTATTTTAAACATTTCAGTAAAGTTAATATATAAGGGAATCACAAAATTTTAATTTAGATTCCTTTACTATTCAATATATCATACCATTCAATTTTAAGCAGTGGCTAGCACAAATAGAAAGGGAAACAATTTACCTCAAAATGCGTTTTATCTATTTTTTAAAAGGGATCAATATTTTCTTGTCAGGTTCAACTTCAGTAAATAGGAATTGATGAATATACCAATGATATAAATTGGTATATTCTATATTGCAATGTAAAAAAAAGTTTACATAATTCAAGTAACCTTTCATAGTTGCTTTCTTTCTTTTTTTTTACATTTATTAGGGGCTCATACAACTCTTATCACAATCCATACTTATACATACATCAATTGTATTAAGGACATCTGTACATTCTTTGCCCTCATCATTTTCAAAGCATTTGCTCTCCACTTAAGCCCTTTGTATCAGGTCCTCTTTTTTTTCCCTCTCCCTCATGAGCTCCCCCCTCCCTCATGAGCCCTTGAGAATTTATAGATTGTTATTTTGTCATATCTTGCCCCATCCAGAGTCTCCCTTCACCCTCCTTCTCTGCCGTCTGTCTCCCAGGGAGGAGGTCACATGTGGATCCTTGCAATCAGTTCCCCTTTCCCAACCCACTCACCCTCTACTCTCCCAGTATCGCCCCTCACACCCCTTATAGTTGCTTTGATGGAGATTAAAGTCTCATTTACTTTCCTCAGTACGACCAAGAAATAATTGATAGTCCTATATTTTGTGCTGTACTACTTTAATTGATTTCATAATTTAGTCCAAATGCTAACAATTGTTTTATACTCACCTATTAAAATATGTGAGATTGTAATACAAAGATTATATACAACAGTTTGAAGACAATATAATACAGAAGTCTAAAATAAAAAATAAAAGACAATTTTTAAAGGTAAATCCTACTAATGTGTCTCATAGTTTTTTCCTGTGTTCTATATTTTGTTTCTTACTTTTTACATTTATCCTGCCAACCAAACAGCAAATGGAACATAAATTTTATAATCTTTTATTTATAACCTGATTGTAACCTTTATCGTATTTCATCATTCACTAGAAAACTGGATTATAATGTTATTATTTAGTCAAACACATAAATTTAAATTCCATGAAACAATTTGTAAGAGTTTGATTATTTACAATGTCTTAATTATTTTTAGCTATATCATCCAGAGTGTTTCGAGCAGTTACACACTTGGCTGATAAACGGAGAGGCTGCCTGAACTGACTAGCCACACCATAGGAGAAAAGACTTGGCAAACTGTTCTAATGGGAAAAGGAAAGCTCAAGTCCAGGCTGTAACTTTATATGATGTTGATATGGTGATCAATCATTACTGAATCATACTAATTCGCTCCCTTTCATGCTTTGGGGAGGTGTGTGGCTACAGGTGATTGGGAAGCAGAAGGAAAGACAGCAAAGGTCGCCTCTGATCAGGCGCCATGGGGTGGCTTTGCCATCTCCTGACTTGGTTGGGAACCATATCTCTTGCATCATCACCAAACCCATTGCTCTCAACTCATTTTCAGCTCGTGGAAACCTTTCCGCATTGGAGGAACTGGCCCCAGAGAGTTTTAAGGAAACAGACTTTTATGCACACCTTTCTCCAGAGGAGCACCTGGTGGATTTGAACTGCCAAATTTTCAGTCAGTGGCTAAGAGCATTTACCCACTGAGCCACCAAAGCCTCCTTTGATCAGTACTGTGATCTCTATTTTGAGCTGAGGAAATTAAGGCTGTAACCAATCTAAGAGCTGACCCCAGGCCGACCAAACTCAGAAATGCATACATTTTGGTACTTTTCTGAGAACTTAGAATACAGTTGAGAAATAGGAAAATATTACACGAACCTGAGGAAATAAGTATTTAGTGATAAGAATAGGTGTAAATTGGAGGGGGGGGGACAACCCAAAGTTAAAAGCGTCCAGCAAAATAGAGATGACTTATTTTTGGAGGCTGGTCACTAGGACCACTTCTTCACTGAAAAACTCTCCCATGGCTGAAGTCTGAAAGAGGGAATTTGAGGAGGAAAGAAGAAAGAATGGCATTGGAAGGGATACTCATTTGAAGCACACAAAAAGTGCAAAAACACAGACAAGAGAAATGAAGACGTGAGAAGGGAACACCGGGAAAGTTAAGTTCAGCGACTTTGTCAGCCCTTAACTAAACGGACCTTTTTCAGTGAAGAAGTGGTCCTCGTGACTGGCCTCTAGTGAGTGAAAATAAATACTTTTGAGGTTAGTAGTATGGTCTACATTTGACTAAGAAACCTAAATCTCTGCAGCAGGCTGTAACTCTTCACGGGAGTAGAAACCTTCATCTGTTCCCCAAGGCGAGGCTGGTGGTTTCAATGGGAACCCAATGCGTTCATCACCGCCCCAGCAGGGCTCCTCCCATCTTTGAAAGGATGGGGACATATCCTTTTGTCCCACGGTTCTGCTGTGAGTCCAGGAAGGGTGCAGCGATGCCACACTTGACTGCTCACTTAAGATCAGTAGTCGGGACCCAAGATCCATGCAACAGGAGACAGTCGGCTTCCTTGGAAAGGGGTGGGAGAAGAGGAGAGTTCTGCTCTGCCTGTCGGGCCTCTGTGAGTTGGAATTCACTCGACAGATGACACTGGGTTTGAGTTTGCTGGTTCTTTCAGACATGGAGTCAGAATAAGTCCTGGGCTTCTACAGCATTATTGCTGAGTCGGTCTACAGTGTTATATGGAGCTCCCTCTGCTATTTAATTCCACTAAATCAAGTTTTAATGTTGACTCAATAGGCTGTTTTGTGAACTTGCAAGATTTAATGTATGGAATAAGATCCGTATTTCTGATCATTACTTTGAGTTGGAGAGGTCAGTAGAAAGTCAGTTAATACTTCCAAACTGATATTGATTAACATTAATGATGTGAAGATTTAGCTTATCTCATTTACAGGGAATGGTTTATTCTATAGCTCTGGTGAAACCTAAAGCCCCAACATTTGTGCTAGCATTTAGGGCAGTGGTTCTCAACCTGTGGGTCACGACCCCTTTGGGGGGGTCAAACGACCCTTTTATAGGAGTTGCCTGATTCATAACAGTAGCAAAAATACAGTTATAAAGTAGCAACAACAATAATTTTGTGGCTGGGGGTCACCACAACATGAGGCACTGTATTAAAGGGACACGGCATTAGGAAGGTTGAGAACCACTGATTTGGGGGGTTCTTCACTGGGTTTAGAGCCGATCCAAAGTATTCTCTCTATCTCCATACTGTGTGTTCTCCGGGATTCTTGCTACAGTTTGATTTAACATTTTTATCTGGGATGTTCAACGTCTAAGGGACAGCTCCTCTGTGTCCCTTTTTTAGGATTACTGGAATCCGTGTATCTTTCTGTAGTCACAGAATACATGCGCATCTCATTTAAGTGCTTGCCAACAGCTCTAGAAATAGCAGTAACTCCTGACATTTTCTGAGACACTCACTGCTGCAGTTCCCCAATTTTTGAGGGTACAAAGATGAAATTGATAAGCACCCTTGTTGAGAACTGTATACTTATAAAGAGTGTCAAGTTTTATTTCACTTGGACTTGTGTCACCTTCGTTACTCACAAGGAAGGAAATGAGTGTGATTGGTTATCAGCTCTTTTTATTGTACATGTTATTGTGGCTTCCGTGAACATTTACAAAGCTAGTTTGTTTCCCATGTGACACTTTATACACTTCTTCCCAGGGGTCCTGTTTCCATTCAGCCATGTTTCCTGACCCTTCCTGCCTTCTGAACTTCGGGTTTGTTGTTGTTACTTCTGGTTTTATTTGGCAAATACTGCCCTTTTGGTCTCTTAAGATTTTTTTCATGAACTTTTTGAAGACACTCCTCCCTCTGCCCCCCTACAGATGCGTAACCTATGTGTGCTTGAGTGTCACTCCTGTCTGCCATCCCACACCTGCTCAGCTTACATGTCTTAATTTATTGTTACCGCCGTGATGGTATTTCATACTCTAGTGCACCTCCCAGTGTGCCCTTTGTTTTGATTTTGTGTTGTGCTGACCGCCCCTTTATTGTTTATTGCCTTTCCCTTTGCCCAACGTATCTGAACATGTCCTAATTTTGTCATTATAGTTAATTGAGTGATGTTGGCTATATGAAAGGATTTCCAAAAGTTCATTAGCAAATGGAATTTTAAAAGAATAGACTTTGTCCAAGCAGTTTTTGAACGTTGATGATGAGATGTCATGGTCATTTTCTCTTGGGTCTGTTTAATTTAGGGCCTCTTAGATGGGTCTGTTCTCCTTTTAAATGATGGAAGGGAAATTTTCTTCCAATTAAAAAAATTTCTGTGCACTGTCTTTTATTCGTCCTCAGTGTTCTGTAATTCTGATCATATTCCTCTTAAGTGGTCCCACATGCCTCTTAAGTTTTCTTCATTTTTTTAATTCTGTTTTCTGTTGATTTGTTCTTTATTTCACTGATGCTGGCTTCCACTCATTCAGTCTTATTTCTTTGTTCTTCCAGGATGTTACTTAGTTCAGAAGTTTGTGGATTTCTAATTTTTTCCGTGGTTTTTATCTTTTTTTTGGTCATTTGATTCTTGTATTTTTCCTGAGTATTGTCAAAGTTTTGTCTGTATTTCTCTTGGTTTTTTTCTTTGGTTTCCATGATCTCTCAGAGGGCCCTGTGCATGCCTTTTGAATACTGCTATAGTTTATTGTGCCAGCCTGGCCGATAAACACAAGTAGGATTAACTGAAGGGCAGAGGGATAAATGGCTGGGTGAGCCTCACCTTGCTTGTTCTGTGCCTCAGTTTAAAGGGCTACACTACCTGTGGGATGCCTAGCCTGTGGACTGTGTCGCTGTAAGTTGAGGTCCCTTTAAGCCCACACGATTGGAATGTTCATCTCTGGAGCTGGGGACCGACAGTTGATGACAGTTGGGGACCTGCCTTGCTGTTTGCTGCCTGGGATATATAGCCCAGCTCTCTCTACAGAAGGGGACTGGCAACTGGTGGCTCTCAAGCCTTAAAGGACTGCTAGTGTCTCACTGCTTTATAATTTAACTGTTAATTTCTTGTATTATCTATCTGTACATAATTTAATGGTTCATTTCTTGTATTATATCTATCTTTATAAATATATTTATATATAATTACTAGCAATCTGGTTTGTCTCTCTAGAGAACCCTGTCCAACACAAATACTTTATTAAATAATTTCTTTACCTTTTCTTCTCATCACAGAGGTTTTCAGGTTCTTTATCTCGGTCACTTGCTAGAGCTATCTTGGCCTGCTTGTTTGGTGATTGGGTATTGTCTGTTGTTTCTGAGGCATTAAAGTGTTATATTTTTTAATTGTATGTTGTTTGCTGCATCCTAATTTTTGGTTAACTTTTATTATTTATGTATCCAGGTAGGCAGGACAAGTGTGCTACTCTGGTCTCAAGTCTGGCTACAATGTAGTGTTTGTCCCCTGACTCTGGGTGGGCGATTGTTCTGCGTCAGACAAGATCATCTTCTTTCCGTGCTCTTTGTGACCTAGTGCTTTCCTTTTTTCAGCTAAGTTCTAACAGTTCAGTGTAATGGCCAAAGAACTCACAGGCAATGCTCACGATGATAAGGTTTATTATGAAAATTAACAGATTAAAATTCAGGTGGAAATGATCAGGCCGTGTTTTGTTAGGACATGCTATAAAGTTTCTGTCAGGTCCACTAATAAATGCCCAGAGGGCCTGGCATTCTGCGGAAAGCCTCAACCCAAAGGTATTCCAGGTCCGTGGGTTAGTAAACCCAGCTTCTCCAGTTACCACTTTACTGACTGGATAATACAGACCCAAACTATCCTATGCAGCTGGCTCCTATAAAGACCTATATTCTTTCAGGCTTATAAGCTGCGTAAACATAAATGTAAGTGAAAACATGAGTTAGCGGATGAGCACTAAGCACAGTGTTCAGTACCCAGAGGCACCCCACTGCACAAGCCAGCCCCTTGCCCGAAAGCACTCAGCTGTCCTTGCTCTGTGGCCTGGGAAGTCCACGGCTCTGTCTGTGCTCTGGCTCCTGTTCAAGGGCTACTGATCCTCTGTCACCCCTGATAGCCGAACTGCCCTCTGGATCACAGCGGGCCTTTGCCCAGGTCCAGAGGACGTGCTCCCCTCCTGGTTCTTGCTTGTTGTGAGATCCCTTGTCCTGCTTCCAAGAGGGCTGGTTTGATCCGCAGCAGGATGTCAATCACTATTTATCCTGTTAACAAATGCTCCCAACTGAATCCTATCAGTATCTGCCTCCATCTCGGCCTACCCAGCCACATTGGAAAAGATCAGTTGGTGGGCGTTACAGACACATGCTTAGAAGAGCCATATGAAATAGTTCCCTGCCCTGCAGTGGGGTAACAGCTAGGCTGTGAACACCCTATACTCATCTTGTAGAAAAGCTGTGATTGGCTTCACCGGGTTACATAGTTTCCATGTCTAAGAAATGACATAATTTTCTCCCTGCTATTGATTCCCCTAGTACTTTATCATCTCTGGGTGGCTCAAAATATTTAGCACACTGGACCGCTAACTTAAAGGTTGAGCTCTAGTGCACCCAGTGGAGAATCGGGAGAAAGGACTAGTTCCAAAAAATCAGCCATGGGAAACTCTGTGTGATGCATTTCTATGGGTTCACACGAAGGCACCGTGAGTATGCATCAACCCTTGGCAATTGGTTTGGTTACTGGTTTCATTACTACGCGTCAGGACTGTTTAACATGCCATTTTAGCTACATTGGTCTTCACAACCTTGTGAAGTGGGTCCCATTATCTCCGTTTTATTAAGGAAGGACCTGAAGTGAACTCAGAACCCCGGGGACCCACCTAGTAAATAACAAAGCAGTACTGGAGCCCTAGCACCCAGACTTGGTGACACACACAAAAAGGAAATCGGTGTTGCAAAACCGTAATCCATAAAGAAAAGTGATGGAGCAGAGAAGGCTTGATTCACTTATCATTAGAAACTGAGAAGATAAAGGTGAAGGGTGGAATTCCTGTGTGTGATTTATGCCACCAATAATAGTCACCTCTCTACCAGCGTGGGCATATTAAACTTTACTGATGCACTACGACTTTTCATCCTCATCATGGAACAGATGGACAATGGCACATTATGGCTTCTCGATTCCCTGTGATAACGTTAGGCAAGAGTGAGCAACATGAATGTCAGCAAGGACACAGGATCTTGAGGGGCATTCCATTGTACTCTGCTTCTGTGCATATGTAAATACTGAGCAGTTAACATAAGAAGTTTTGGGGTTTTTTTACTATTATAAAGCTTTTGAACATTAAATTTAAGAGATAAATGTTTTACTTGTAGGAAATCATTGGTAGTATTGGCAAATTTAATACTGTGATGAGCTACTAGGGTAAAACGAGCAGTCATACTGCTTATTAGGTGTGTGTCTTACCTGTCTGATTTTAAATGTAATTGCATACCTAATTTTAACATTACCAAATATGTATCATTTGAAGGGGACATTGGCTTTAGGTTTTCCATTAGCTTGGGATTATAACTACAGCTAGGAGAAAGGTCTGACCTGAAACTGGCCAAAAACCAAACCCACTGTCAATTCACAGCAACCCTATCAGGAAGAACAGAACTGCCCCATCGGATTTCCAAAACTAATCTTTACCGAAGCAGAATGCTACACCTTTCCCCTACAGAATAGCTGATGGGTTTGAACGCCTTTGTGTAAGTAGCCAAGCACTTTCGCCACTGTACCACCAGGGAATCTTTGGGAACCTCGCCACTTAAGCTGCCTGCTGATATAAAGAACCCTTTGATAACTTGATTTCCACAGCACTCAGGGAACTTCATGGTTGCTCTCCGCCTCCACCCCCACCCCAGACCATACCAATCTTTTTTTTTTTTTAATCATTTTATTCGGGGCTCATGCAACTTTTAACACAATCCATCCATCCATCCATCCATTGTGTCAAGCACATTTGTACATTTGTTGCCATCATCATTCTCAAAACATTTGCTTTTTACTTGAGCCCCCGCATACCAATCGTGTTAGACTAATTTTTATTATCTTGGACTATTTAATTGCTGAATGAATTAGGTAAATCATGCAGCTAAGAGTTTCTTTGTAGTTTCTGGGCTTTTTATATTTTTTTTCCATAATGAAAGTCTCTCTTGAAAAGCATTACGAACCAGCGGTGTGAACTCTGACTTTGAAGGAGCTTGAGTCTAAGAAGGTGTGAATGCCAGCTGTATGACACTATCTGACCTTGGGTGAGCCACTTAAGGTCTCCCTAATCCCTGTTTCCATGACTCTAAAATAATGAGGCAGACGCCATCCTTAATACCTGCCCTCTCAGGACCCTGGAAGACTTACTGAGCTGATGGCTGTAAAATATCATGAGTCTCGGGTTGCAGGACCCGTCGCCTGAAACACCATTGTTGCGATGCTTCTGTGTTAGCATGCTGTCCTACGTGGCATGGTTTCTTCATTTCATTATTGTCACCACACTGGCCCTGGTGGGGTAGTGGTTACATATTGGACTGTGATCTGCAAGATAGGCAGTTCTAAACCACTAGCCACTCTGTGAGAGAAAATGGGCTTTCTACTCCTGTACAATAGTTACAATAGTTTCAGAAAGTCACAGGGGCAGTTCGACGCCAGCCCATAGGGTTGCTATGAGTTGGCCATTGACTTGATGGCAATGAGTTTCCTATTTTTTCTTTTTTTTGGAGTTCCTACTTCACTTTATTTTTTAAAGCTGGAGGATACCACACATGTTAATGAGGTTCTTTTGAATATTAATTTGCTCTCGGGGCAATGCCTCTAATCGAAAATTAATTTGGTGTCATTCGTTGTCCTAAAAATATAATAAGTGGTACTAGATTATGGTTTCAAGTATAGTTTAAAAGTATATCAAGCCAGACTCGTATCCAAATATGAAATTTGCTTACCGGGTCTCTTCTGGATGATTAAGAAATGTATATCTGAGTTCTGAAAATAATCTAAAACCCACATTAAATTGTATGCCTCAAAGTGCATTATAAATCACAAGTTAGTTTAATGTGTATATTTATAGATTAATTAACAATTATTGCATATCATATAAGTATCTGGGAAACAATGTCAAATAAGAAGTTATTCACTTCAGTAATTATTGTTGGTATAGTTTTGAGAGAATTGATGTCTTGGTTGCTATGAAGATTGTGTGTGTGTGTGTGTGTGTGTGTGTGCGTGCTTTCTCACTTGATAAAGAATGTTACCTGTCAAGTAATCATAACATTTTTCACAAAAATAGCTTTCTCATTTTTAAAGTCAGATTTTAGAACATTTAGAAGTCACATGGCTATGGTCCAAATGTATGCAGCAGTCAGGATTAAAGTTCAGACTGCTAAGTCTTCACCAGCGTTATTTCAGCAGTGTGAAAGTAGACATGTGTTACACTGCAGCTCTCTGATTACCAGGGTTTTTAAAGTTCTTTTCTCCATCTTTTACTCATTTATTCATCATATTGTTGTAAGGAGCTATGGAGAACATTCCAACTCTTCTAGGACAGAATAGAATTGCCTATAGGATTTCCTTTATGGGAGGAGCCCTAGTGGCGTAGCTGTTATGCTTTGAGCTGCTACTCACAGGGTCAACAGTTCAAAACCACCAGCCACTCCTCAGAAGAAAGATGAGGTTCTCTACTCCTGAAAAGAGTTGCAGTCTCAGAAACCCGCAAGGGCAGTTCTACCCTGTCATATAGGATCGCCATGAGTCAGCACTGATTTGATAGCCATGAAAGGGAGAATCTTTCTAGGAGCAGACCACCAAAGCTCTTCCTCAAAGCCACGAGGTGGGTAGGTTCAAACCACCACCTTTGGGTAGCAGTCAAGAGTGCCATTGTGTCACCATGGTTCCTATCCATTATTGAGTTGCCTAGTCAGGTGCAGTGCAGGAGTGCAGACATGGTGCTTGCCCTCACAGCTCTTACAGTCAGAGGGAGCAAATATTAACAAATAAACAAGCAGATGAGTGTAGCCTGGCAGCCATGCTAAGTGCTAATAATGAGGGTGCCTGAGAGGATTAAGGGGACACTAATCAAGGATGTCTTCTTTGAGAGAACCACATTTATCTAGACCTGATTGGTAAGAGGAGGCAAGGAGTTTGGGGAAGAAGACTGTAGACTTCCCAGTGTGAAAGAACTTTAAAAAAAAAAAGCTTAAAAAAAAGGCATTTAATATAAGCATCACTAAACCTCTTCAGCTGCTTCTGTGATTGTCTCCTTACTACCTCAGCTTCCAATTAACTTATTAAAACAGACTCTTACAAGTTTAGCTCATTAATCATACCTAGAACTTCTAGAGCTCTGGGGAGAATTGGGCTTGACAAACTACCACACTGTGTGTGGAGTATAGGGGTGGGGTGGACAATGAAACCAAATTTAACCCCCATTAACTGGATAGACTCCTGAGAGTTTCACTACACCGAGACCGTTTCTGACTGATTTCTGAATTTCTGTATCTGTTTCCTTTCTTTCTCCATGCAGCAATGAAAAGGAATCCATCTATAACCCAAGTGGTCACATGATTATGCAAACCCAAGGCTTTTTTGTGTGTGGTATAGCCTAAGGCAACGTCTTCTGTTAGACCTTGTCATCCCATACTGTCAACCACAACCTCCCAACCTCACCACTGATTCCAGTTCTTAAGCATAGGAGCCAGTCATCAACTTCTTTGGTCACTGGCATTTTAAGTCAAATCCTGGAGTTGTTGTTGATTTGTTTTTTTAATTTGGTGGTTTATAGGTACTTCAATTACATATTACAAAAAGGAAGGGAAATTCAAGTCAAAATGCCAGCAGCTAGGGTATGGCTGTGCTTATTTGCTTCTGGGAAGTAGTTTAGCTGGTTAAAAAAACTACCAGCATCCTCTTGTTGTGTTAAAATAATAAGATGAGTGCATATAGATTATAAATGTATGTTTGAATGTATCACAGCAAAGCCTAGCTGTTGTCTGGTTAGCAACTGTGTTTTACAGTAGAAATGGAAAGTCCCTGACAGGTGTCTGCCTTTCCAGAAGGTCCCTACTGCCCGACTTTCTTCTCCTTTAGGCACATTGGCCAACATTGTTAGAGCTGTTTGGTTGGCATGTCGATGTAGACCATGATGATTGGTCTAGCTTCGTTGAGCTGGATGCCATTGGGCTCGAGTGGGACTGGCCTCTCCTGAGGGCTGCCTGAGGCTGAAAAACTTGGGCTCTGTTGGCAAGGGTAGAAAGAAAGGCAGCTGTGAAATTGAAAACGAACAGTCTCGGCCACAGTCGTTCTCTGTGGGACCAAGGAACTTGCATTTTAACAAATGGTTTCTGGGCTACACTTTAGTGAACCTTGATCTTAGAAGGATATCAACTTCAAATTCTTTTTCAGTAGTTGGATTTGGTTAATTTGTGTTGTTAGGTGCAATGGAGTCACAGTGACCAAGTGCATGACAGAACAAAACACCCCCTGGTCCCATGCCAACCTCACAATTGTTTATATGTTTGAGCTCATTATTGCAACCGCAATGTCAGTTCATCTCCTTGGGGGTCTAACTCTTTCGCTGCCCCTCTGTTTGACCAAGCATGATGTCCTTCTCCAGGGACTGGTTTGTCCTGATAACATGTCCGAAGTACAAGACAAAGCCTTGCCGTCCTTCTAGCTGTACGTCCTTGAATACAGATACATTTGTCCTTTTGGCAGCTCATGGTATTTTCAACATTCACTACCAGCACCGTAAGTCAAATACATCCATTCATCTTCAGTCTTCCTTATTCAGTGTCCAACTTTCACATACATCTGAGGCGAATGAATATACCATGGCTTGAGCTAAGCGCATCTTAATCCTCAAAGTAACATCCTTGCTTTTCAACACTAAAAATGGCCTCGTGCCACAGATTTATACAATGGCAATGTGCCCTTTGATCTCTCGACTCCTGCTTCTATGAGTATTGATTGTGGATCTAGGCAAGATGAAATCCCGACAACTTCAGTCTTTTTTCCATCCAGTTGTGAGGATTTGGGTTTTCTTTGCATTGAGTTGTCGGCCATATGGAAGCCTGAAATCCTTGATCTTCGTTAGCCCCAGTGCTTTAGATCCTTTGTACTTACAGCAAGCAAGGTTGTGTCGTGAATTGAACAAGGAAATACTGCCTGAATCTGGTTAGTAAGCTGCGGTAAAAAAATCACATCTCAGTCTATAAGACCTAATAAAGGCAGCATCAACACCCACCCTCTCACTGAAAGCAAGGGGTTCTCAGCAGCAATGGAACTTGACTTTGATTCCACACTCAACTCTTCTTCCACCACAGCCACACTGAAATTCCGCAGGGCTTTTGTTTCTGTTGTGTGTGTGCTGCTATGTCTGAACATTTGAATCGCCTCCAAAGGAGCCCTTCATTACCTTTTCCCTCTTTACCTCCTCCCCGGCTCCTGACACCCACTAATTTGCTGTCTGTCTTTTTGGATTTGCCTGTTCTCTGAGTGTCGTGTAAGTGGAACCATATGGTATATGTCAGTCAGAGTCGGGCTTCTTTCACTCATGATGCCACGGCTCATTCATCCATGTCATAGTATGCTTCAGAACTTCGTTTCTCTCAGTAAATGAGTAATATTCCATTGTATATATGTACCTGATTTTGTTTATTTGTTCATCAATTGATAGACATTTAGGTTATTGTAAATAATGCCACTATGAACATTTATGCACCAGTTATTTGTTAGAGTCTCTGTTTTCAGTAATTCTGATTGTGGCTTTGATTTGCATTTCCCTACTGACTGATATCATTGAATGTCTCTTTATATACTTGTTGGCTGCTTTATGTATATTTTGAACGAATGTGTATTCAAATGCTTTTGGCATGGCATTTTTAGGCTACACCCAACTTTGGCTCATTTTCAGTGGTCAAGTACAAAGTAGATATCCATTGCTAGCCCACAGTACAGCCATACGAGTTACTAAACTATTGAGATAGTATATTCTTTTGACTATCACTACAGGTTGAATGTGTTTTGAAAATTAGAATTCTGAAATTCTAAAAAAATGCTTGACTTCTTACGTCGTAACATCTTTTATCCTACATGGGCTACTAGGAGGCCTAGTGGCATACTGGATTATGCATTGGGCTGCTAACCACAGGGTCAGTGGTTTAAAACCACCAGTCACTCAGTATAAGAAAGATGAGGCTTTCTGCTCCCATAAAGATTTACAGTCTTAGAAACACACAGGGGACAGTTAGTTCTACTTTGCTCTATGGGGGCAGAGTCTGAATCAACTTGACGGCATTGGGTTTAGTGTTTAGCTTTGGGGACCTGGGCTATTTAATTGTATCCAGCTGTTGACTCTGGTCTGCCACACCCTAAGGCATATTCAGGCTCTTGGAACTAGCAGTGAAAGGACAACCCCCCCGCCCCCGCCCCCCCCACACCCCCACCCCCGCTTTAGAAGTGGATTGACCTAAATGAAGACAGGCATTTTAAAATAAAATGTAGAAGTAGAAGGGAGTCACTATTACTGAATGTTGCTGTCAGTTGAGCTGTTGCAGTTTTAACTACGAGGTCAGTGATTCAAACCCACCAGCTGCTCCAGGGGAGAAAGTGAAGCTGTTTCCTCCTATAAAGATTGACAACCTCAGAAACCATATGTATGATCACTTTGACTTGCAATCAACTTGATGGCAGTAGGTTTTGTTGTGTTTGGGGGGAACTCTCCAACCCCATTTTGCTACTATAGCAGTCTAGTGCCCACACCCATTGCCTAGAGTTTTCCAGAATCTTCAGCTAAAGATTAATCCATTCTTTCCTAGTCTCCTGGCAGAGTACCTTAGTCTTTGTACTCAGTCCCCCTACCTTTGCCATTGACCTCCTTATCTACCATTTCCTCTGTTGGGTTCGACTTGTGTTCACACCCTACCCCTTCTCGAGCTACCACTCTCTGCCATTAGACACTTAGGCGACCACAATGAAGAAAAGTTCCTTGTGTTGTTGCACGGTAATCTGAACCTTCAACGAAAATGCACCCAGGCTCCTTCAAGTTCCAGCTCTGACCCTAGCCTTCACCTACGCTGCCTAGTCCTCCCTGACCACACCAGCTGGCAGTGAACACCCAGACGCAGTTTAACCAATACCATCGAGAAACAGGTGTCTGGCCCAGCTTCTCTCTAGCCCAGAGGAGCTCTGTGCATCAGTGTGATGGGTTAGTGAGTCACGGCTACATGAAGAAGTCCTAGGCAGTCTCATTCCACAGAGCCCTCCTGTCAGTCCTGGGCTTTCTTTACACGTACTGGGTAAGCCGTTCTGGCGCTGGGATCGCATCAGGCTTCTCCAGCATTTTGCTTTCTCGGTATGAAGTGGCTTTTCTGGGAGAGAAGCGATTTGATAACGAGCTTGTTTGAGCCTTGGGAATTTGGATTCAGAAACTTGGAAGTGGAGCTCAGCTGCTAGTGGAAAACACACTGTGAATGTTTTATTCAGCAATGCATATATAACATTGAGCAGGAACCAAATACATAAATCACTAAACAATAGCCTTTAAAACCATCCTTTCAGCACTTCCAAACCGCTGCTGGAACTGCTTACAAAGTCCTCTATTGCCCCCTGCTGGTCAAGTGGGTTATTTTGCTGCTAAATTCCTGCTCCTTCATGCGTTGAGGTCCCTTGTTCTCTTTATAGTCAGTCCTTTAGCACTCGGGTTGCGCTTGTGTAAAGTTTTAAAGGTCTCGTGCCTTGAGGGTCAGAAAGGAGAAGATCATATTCTGTAAAATCCTGGCAGGAGAGACATCACAAAGCCAGTCTCTCCACTTTGGATTTAACCCGATCCTGTGTACGAACCCAGGCCCTCTGAACTTCACCCCGTCCAGTTTGAATCTCACAGCCAAGGACTCCACACTCCGTTTGTCGTCAGTGTGGGGCTCCTGTAAGGCTCCATTTCTGAAACTCAAAGTCAGTGTGGTGACATGGGAGGACTTTGGAGTTAGAATAGCTAGGTAAGAATAATCATTCTGTATCTTACCAGCTCCTGTCACTTAGAACAAGTTCCTAACTCTCTCCTAGATCCAATTGCTTAGCTGATAACCAAGTGGTTCTAGTTCATCTAAGAAAACCCTGGCGATTTTCTCGTGGGAAAAGTAGTCGTTGAACGTCTTGTGGGACACAGTTCTACTATGACGTATGTGGTGTCTCCATTAATTAGGGTCAGTTCAATGGCAACTGCTTGTTTGGTTGTGCTGTTCTTCTTCATGCCTCAGCCTTTCCATCTCTCGGATGAAGACAGATCAGACTGCCTGTCTCCTTAGATCATTGACAAACAGTTGACTCCGTTACATGTGCAGCCCTCGGCATGAGTGCCGGGAATTTAGAAGGTACTCGGGGAATATTAAATATCATTATTCTTTTTAGATTAAACTTCCTCAGGCTTTATAATGACTACTTTGAAGCATTTCAATGATTACCTGAGATATGTCATTAAGACTTTTAAAGTATTAGTGTGATTAGGGAGAGCAAAAACATTGTACGTGAGGAATTAATCTCGCTTCTGGCTTTTAACTGTCCGTAAGCATCTCCACCACTTGCTTCTGTTTAAGTTTCGGAGAGCTCGTCTCGCTCCTGATTTCGTTTTGTTTTTCCCTGTGGTCTGCATCAGAAAGACCAACATCAGAGGCATCAGCTGATGTGTTTCTTGGTTACATCTGGGTGTTTGCTTGGGCTGGGCGTGAGGGAGACATTAGGATTCTATAATGTAACATAAATGTCACAATATCCAGTCCTTATGTGTTGGTAAAACCACGCCCTATAATCATTCAGTAGTCTTACCGCTTCCAAATCCTTCACGTAAGGAAAACAAATGTGGTTTTTCCCTTGTGTAAAATATTGGCAGTTGTTTTCTTTGGTCATCACGGAGTTTGCTCATGACATTCACTTATAGGCCTACCTGCCTTTAGTCTTTTTAACTCCCGAAAGGCAGCATGATTGCATTTTCCCTATAATTTACATATCCAATACATTTTTCCTACAAGTAAACATAAGTAACATGATTTTGAGAGGTCAAATATTCGACAGATAATGTGGGTGATTTTCTGCAACAAATATATCCTTAGATGTTTGATGCACAGACTCTTAGGTAAGTTCATGCTCAGTGAAGTAAAATGGCAGTTGGCAGCCATTAATATCTTTACATAGATTTGTTTTCCTAGAAGGAAAAAGTTCCAGGTGACTCTTTTTTTATCTACTGCAGATCACCAGGCAGTCATGTGTCTGGATTTCTGCCATGATTGGGCCTGATAGCATAATTTACTTTGGTGATTGTTGACCTAGAGAAGGCACTGGTTTCCAGGAGATCACAGAATGCCCTTATTCTGCAACTCTATGGCTGTGTCATGGACCACGCCCACCTCACTAGTAACTGTAGGCGACTGCTCCCTGGATATCAATGACATTGTGCAACTTATTCTCTTCATATCAGCAGGCTCTAGAACATTCTACTCGGTAGTTATGATTCCCAGAGGAGAGGTATTGGCTTGATAGTGTATCAACAACTTCAAGACACTAATCCTGTGACAATCCCTAAGTCCTTCTCATAAAAAAAAAGTTGTTCTTCCACTTAAAAAAAAAAAAGGTAGATAAAGTGTAATTCCCTAGTTGTAACATTGTGCTGTACATGTAGAAATTGCTGGTTCAGCCTGTACTTAGTGAGCATGAACCACCCATACAGCAGTGGAGGCTTGAATTGTGTTATGCTGCTGACGAGTTTACAGCAGAACTTCCAGACGAAGATTAGGAAGAAAGGTCTGGCATTTTCTTAATGAAAACACAGCCCAATCGTCAACTTATCCTGGGGATGGCACAGAGCTAGGCATCATTTAATTTTATTGTGCATAGGTAGGCATGGGGCCCCACTTGACATAGGCCAGAGATTACCGTGGGGAGAAGCTAGAAGGGTATACAAAACCACTCTGTACCACAATTTTCAAATTCCTGCAGGCATTTATGTTTTTCAACATGAGAAGTTAAAGCAAAACAAGAATGGCGAGCCCAATCGAACATAATATGCGCCACAAATGCAAACCACGTCTGTAATTTTTAGTTTCTGAGTAGCCATATTAAAAGGAGCAAAGAATATAGCAAAACCAACAATTCACTGTGCTTTTTTTCCCTGACACTCAAATCATTTGCTTTTGCTGCAACCTGCGTCTCTGAGGACAGGTCCTGGCCTGTCCTTTTCGGTGGGCAAGGAGAAGCAGGCAAGCTGGTTGTCCTTGGCCAGGACTGAGCACAGCCGCCCACGACAGACCCTAGCTCTCTGACAGAATCCTGTCAGGCAGCTAATCCTGGGTATGATTCCCTCCGAAGGTCATCTAGGTACTTATGTTTCCATCTACCAGAGACAGCAGCAATCTTGCCGTGGGTCTCAGGAACCTGCATTGTCAGCTGCGCGGTAGAGAGCAGCCGTGAAGGAGATGTGCGCCGTGAGTGGACTTGTGCTCTGTCTCGCTCTGTGGGACTGTCGGGATTGCTTCTTTCCTCACCAGCATTGAATTGGAGTGCTGGGGCAGCCCCCTGGCTTCAAGAACAGTGCACAGGTTGGTTCCTCAGTCACTAGGGAGGTGGGCATGGTCACAGAAAATGCTTCGTTGCCCTTTCTGCAGCGTGGGAGAGTACCAAAGGAGGCTGGCACCCACAAAGGAGAGCCCTGAGCTTCCTGTGGACAGTGTGGTGGGGTGTAGGTGGCAAGGACATGAATTATAGGGGCCAGAGAGTGAAGTGTTAGGAATTGAACGGTCTCCCTATAAAATAGGTGTTGTAAATCCTAGCCTCCACTGCCTCTTGTTACAACCCCATTTCAGATTATAAAGTTGAAGGTTGTCTTTTTGTGATAGTAATGAGATAGGACTAGTGTAGGTTGTGTCTTACGTTAGCATCCTTTTTTTTTAAATACACCTTTTATGATTAATTAGGTGCAGGTTTACAGAGCATATATATTTTATTCAACAGTTCATACACATTTCATTGCATTTTATTTCATACCATTGATTACAAATTCTTCCCTGTGCAACTTCCTCAGTGTGTTTCACATTTCCTTTCCTCTTGAGTCAACGTCTTTAGTGACATAAAAAGAGATTGAACAAGCCAGCAAAGTAGAAATAGGCTAAGATAGATGCCTAAATACCGGGAGATCTCCAAGAAACCAGGAAGCTGAAGGTGAAGCAACAAGGATCTTCCTCTAGAGTCAATAGAGAGGAACCTTCCCCTGGAACTGCCTAGTACTCTGAATTCAGATTCACGTGCTGCCAACATGTGAGAAAATACATGTGTGGATTAAACCTACCCATTTGTAGGATCTCAGTTATAGCAGCCCTAGATAAGGGAGACAAAGTTCCCAGCTTTTCAGTGCTGGTCTTTCCTCCCCTCCTCACCTAAAAGCAAAATAGGGAGCATTTTTCTCAGCCTCTTTGTATTTACCAGGCAAAACACTAGAAAGAATGGATAAAATGGGAGAATGTTAAAATAAGAACCTGTCACTACTGGCTGTGGATTTGTCTTGGGAAATAAACACTCCTCAGAAGACCTTACCCCATGGATAATGTATCAACCATCTGTGAAGCACAGGCTGGGTCTCTAGGTGGTTTGGGTCTACCCAGAAACACCTTGGAAGAACCACCTGGCAGTCTGCTTCCGGAAAATCAGACATTTAAAACTCTATGGAGCACAGTTCCACCTCTGACGCACAGGAGATGGACATGAGTCTGTGTAGAGTAGACAGCTGCTGGTTTCTGTGGCGTAGGCATTGGCCATGCAGTGAAAGCTGTTATAGACCGTGGGAATCTGAGGACCCTAGTAAACCAGAAGGGAGGATGGCTGTGAGCTCCAGGGGACACTGGGAAGGGGAGGCAAGGCAGTGAAGGCGTAACTCTGGGAACAGGGTCCTGGAGGCAAGAGCTGCTCACCAGCTAGTATAAGTATTTCAGTGTTTTAGTTAGTACTTATTAAAATAAGTGGTGTAGTGGTTACGTGTTGGACTGCTATCCTCAAGGTCAGCAGTTCAAAACCACCAGCAGCTCCTCATAAGAAAGATGGGGCTTTCTCCTCCCTTAAACAGTCATGGTCTCAGAAACTATAGAGTCAGTAGGAGTTAACATCAACTTGATGGCAGTGAGTTTGAGTACATACTGGCTGCCTTTGCTTCCTACTGCTGCCATCATAGAAATACTGGCTTTTAAGCATGTAGTAAATGTTTTTCCTACTGTGCCGAAAGTTCAAATTCCATGTATACCTTCAAGGGGAGGTCTCTTCAGTGGGTAGCCGAAGAGTTCCTTGGAGTTCTGTGGCATCTTTCTTCCCCTATGTATATCTCTCTGTGTCTAATCTAATCTTTTTTTAATCATTTTATTGGGGCTCATACAACTTCTATCACAATCCATACATATGTTAATTGTGTAAAGCACAGTTATAAATTTGTTGCGCTCATCATTCTCAAAACACTCACTTTCCATGTGGGCTCCTGGAATCAGTTCCTCATTTTTCTTTTCCTCCCCCTCCCTCCCTGCTCCCCCCCTTCTTCATGACCCTTGATAATTTATAAATTGTTATTTTATCATATCTTACACTGTCCGACGTCTCCCTTCACCCACTTTTCTGTTGTTCATCCCCCAGGAAGGAGGTTATATATACATCCTTATAATCAGTTCCCCCTTTCTACACCCCCTTCTCTCCTCCCTCCCGGTATTACCAGTCTCACCACTGGTCCTGAGGGGTTCATCTGTCCTGCATACCGTGTTTCCAGTTCCTATCTGTACCACTGTACATCCTCTGGTCTAACCAGGTTTGTAAGGTAGAATTGGGATCATGATAGTGGGAGGGGAGGAAGCGTTTAAGAACTAGAGGAAAGTTGTGTGTTTCATCGGTGGTACACTGCACCCTGAGTGACTCATCTCCTCCCCACTACCCCTCTGCAAGGGATGTCCAGTTGTCTACAGATGGGCATCAGGTCCCCATCCCACACTCCCCCTCATTCACGATGATATGATTTTTTTGTTCTTTGGTGCTTGATACCTACTCCCTTCGACAGCTCATGCTCACACATGCTGGTGTGCTTCTTCCATGTGGGCTTTCTTGTTTCTGAGATAGATGGCCGCTTGTTTACTTTCATGTCTTTAAGACCCCAGATGTTATATCTCTTGATAGCCAGGCACCATCAGCCTTCTTCACCACACTTACTTATGCACACATTTGTCTTCAGTGTTTATATGGGGAAGGTGAGCACACAATGATGGTTTCGGTTCTTTGGTGTCTGCTACCTGATCCCTTCAACACCTCGTGTTCACACAGGCTGGTGTGCTTCTTCCCTGTGGTTTTCTTGCTTCCGAGCTAAATGGCCACTTGTTTACCTTCAAGCCTTTAAGACCCCAACGCTATATCTTTTCATAGCTGAGCACCATAAGCTTTCTTCACATTTGCTTAGGCACACATTTGTCTTCAGCAATTGTGTCGGGAATCATGGAATGACCGTTTAGTTGAGCAAAGTGTTCTTGTTTTAAGGGACTATGTGGGTGGAGGCCCAATGTCCATCTGTTACTCTACTACTAAACCTATAAGTATATGCACATAGATCTATTTGCCCCATAATCATAAATATATTTACATATGTACATAGGCCTCTATGTATACCCTTTACCTCCTACTTCTTTCCTCTATTTTCTTTTACTTTCCTCTTGTCCTACTATCATGCTCAGCCTTCATTTGGGTTTCAGTAATTCTTGTAGGTTACATTGTCCTTGATCATTCCCTACCAGTCCTCTCACCCCTTCCTTGTCACTGGTTTTGAATCACTCGTTACCTTGTCCCTGTGTTGGTTAACACCTCTTCCCTTCCCTCACCTCCCACTCTCCCATGTCCCCCCGAAACCGTCGGTTCCATTATTTTCTTCTCCACATTGTTTATCCAGCCTATCTTATCTAGATAGACCTGCAGAGATAATAATACGCACATAAAATTGCAGAAGGTCTCAACAGCACCAAACAAAGTGACATAAAAACAAGGCAATGACAGCAGCAACAACAACAAACTAACAAACAAAAAAGCCACTGACATACAAAATCTAAAAGAAGAAAAAAGAAAGAAAGGAAGAAAAACCTGTTAATAGTTTAAGGTCTGTTTGTTGACCTTTAGGAGTGTTTTCCGGATGAGTCTGATGGGGTGCCATACACTGGCCCCAAAGTCCATCCTTGGTACTCCCTCAGGACCTCCTTGCTCTGCTTCCCCCGCTGCTCTAATGCATGCCCCCAGTGTTTTTGCCTCAGTGCGGTGGGATCAGCTTGGTCACAATCCCACACTGTTTCCAGTGCTGTCCCGGGTAGGGCCATGGGTCATGGGTCAGGATGTCTCATCTCGCAGTGGGGCCAGCCATATGGTCCTCTCTGTGCATTGGCTGCTCCAAGCAGGACTAATGTCCTCTGAGCTTGGTGGACCCGGGTGTGCTCCACTCCCTTCCTCCCCCTTCATTTGCTTCAGCTTCTTTCTGGGCATGGTAGGTCAGTTCCTTTCCATCACCAGACAATCTATTTTCATTTTCTGTGGCACTCCCTTCCATGATGGGGGTCAGGCTGATTCTGGTTGGGGCCGGGCATTTAGTCCAGTCTTTTTGTGGATTCCTCCACGCATTACGTTGCCCTCCTGGTTTGGCACGTCATGGTGGGGTCTGTATGAACATTCCAGTTGTGTGGGGACAGAACCAATATACTCCCCCTGGGTGGATTAGTGCCCTATTCCCCTCATGTTATTATCTCAGTTTCTCCCCACCCTGATTCTCCCTCCTCCTGTCCCCCTTCCCTTCTTTATGTTGGACTCTCATGTACCTCTCTGGGTGTGGTCTTCCCTCCCACAACTACCTCTGCTTTTTATTGTGAGATAAGGGGACTCATACCTGTCCTTTTGAGATGGGCTTACCTCCCTTCACATCATTCCTTCCAACTCTTCCCACAAAATGACGTGTTTCATGTGATCGCCCCTGCTTTTCAGTGCTGCATAGTACTCCACTGTATGTGCCAGCGTTTACTAATCCACTCGTCTATCCATGGAAACTTAGGCTGTTTCCAAGTCTTTGCATTTGTGAATTGTGACGCAATAAACATTGGAGCGCAGATGACTGGTCGTGTTTTATTTGTTACCTCCTCTGAGTACATGCCCAGTAGAGGGATGACTGGGTCATAAGGTAGATCAATTTCCATTTTCTTTAAGTATCTTCAGATTGCTTTTCACAGTGGCTGTACAAATCTACACGACCACCAGCAGTGGAGGAGGGTTCCTACTTCACCACAGCCCCTCCAACACTTGTTGCTCTCTGAGCCCTATGTTTGGGAACCAACATTGTTGTTGCTGTTGGGTGTCACCGAGTCCGTTCCAACCCTTAATGACCCTGTGCACAACCGAACGAGATATCTCCTGTGAGGATGATCCTGCGCCCTCCTCACAACAGTTATGTTTGAACCCATTGTTGTAGCCAATCCATCTCCTTGAAGATCTTCTTTATTGCTGCCCTTTACCAAGCATGAGGTCCTTTCCCAAGACTGGTCTATTCTGATAACATGTCCCAAGTAAGTGAAACAGAATCTTGCCATCTTCGCTTCGAAGGAGCAATTCTAGGTGTACATCTTCAAGACAGATTTGTTTAGGCTTTTGGCAGTCCGTGACACATTCAGTATTCTTTACCAACATCATAATTCAAATACAGCAATTCTTCATCGATCTTCCTTATTCCGTGGCCAACTTGCACATGGAACAAGGTGATTGAAAATACCATGACTTGGGTCAGATATACCTTTGTCCTTAAAGTGGCATCCTTGCTCTTCAACACTTTAAAGCAGTGGTTCTCAACTCCTGTGGGGGTCAAACGACTCTTTCACAGGGGTCACCCGATTCATACCAGTAGCAAAATTTCGGTTATGAAGTAGCAAAGAAAATAATTTTATGATTGGGGGGTCACCACAACATGAGGAACTGTATTAAAGGGTCACAGCATTAGCAAGGTCGAGAACCACTGCTTTAAAGAGACCATGTGCAGCAAATGTACCCAATATAGTGTTTCATTTTATTTGGATCAAAGCTAGATAAAGTCCTTGACAACTTCAATTTTTTTTCTCCATTTATCAGAATGTTATCTATTGGTCCAACTGTAAGGATTTTGGCTTTCTTTTTATTGAGTTTCAGAGTTTGGCCTATTTGGGGTGGTGGGGGGCACAATCCAATCTAGGGCACTGGCCAAACATTGTATCCATTGGCTCACAGGAAGTCTCCAGGGGTTCCCACCCTCAATTATTTCCGAGGCAACACAGAGGGCATATGTGTATACTTACATGTATGTATGTACCCACCAATTGGAGGGCCCTGCAGAGGTTGGCAACTCTTGAGGGGTTCAGGACTCAGAGGGGAAGGTATAAATCATGTGAATACCAGTCCTTTTGTGCCCTTGAAGCCCTTGTGCCCTGTGGAGTACCCTCTACTCCTGAAAACTGGTTCTCTGCCCCTTTCCTGTGCAGAAGGAAGTACCTTCCCCTTATCACAACCAGCAGTTTGGGGGGTGGGAGGGCTGGGGACTTCTAGTGGGGTTCTCATGCTGTTGAGGGACCCACTGCTCCCTAGAGGCTCTATGCAGGCATCGTTCTGCTCGGCATTCTGGCCAGTCATGTTTGTCTCGATGTCCGTATCTGTGCTAGCCTGATGACTTCTGTAGTCAGGGGAGGTCAATATGTCGGTTTGTGTACACGGGTTCAGTGCCCAGATAATGCACCTCGGCAACAGCCACCACGCATCTCCTTGTGATGTCAGTGTTGCTATAGTGCAGAACAGGCATCAGCAGAGCTTCTAGACCAAGAAGCCTAGCAACTAGAAAGAAAGACATGGAGGGTTTCCTTGTTTTGTTTTTACTTTTTTTATGAACCTGGTAGTTTACAGAGCAAGCCATCAGTTTTACAGTCAGCAGCTCCTAGACTCCATTGTAATCCTCCCAGCAAACCGTCCAGTCGTTTATCTCATTTCCTGTTTCCAGCCCTCCTCCTGCTTTCCTAACCCTCTGAATTTTGTCCTTGAAATAGTTCTGCCCTTTCAGTTTCAAACAGCCAATTATTCTAAGTTGCATGCACCTCAGAGATCTACTTTTAAGAATACTCAGGATCACAACAGTTCAAAGTGGGGTGGCACAAAACCTGGCAAGTTTTTGTTCTGCTGCGCGTGGGGGTGGCTGATTTGGAGGCAACTAACAACCAGCAATTCCCATAAGGTTCTCTAGAGGCCATTGCTGACTCTTCGCTTTATTGTCCTGAATCTCACCTGGCAGTTACGTTCCCCTTAAAGTATGAGTTAGCGAATACCAGGCATCTGTGTAAGTAGGCTGAAGTATGAGTATGCAGGTGTGGGAAAGGCTCAAGATGCTAAGGGGGAACCAGCTAGGTGATTTCCTCTTGGTTTGTTTATTGTTTCTCATCTGCTCTTGGACAAACTAATATCAGGCTCCCCACGAAACAGGACAGCTTACCACCACCACCACCCATAACCCCATGGTCTTCAAGTAGAGGTCAGAAAAGATAAGCTGGTTCAAATAAGCTTTGAGTCTAAAAGAGATGTAAGAACAAGCAGAAGAGATGGTCCATTGTTTCTCACCTGGTGCCAGTTGTTGGTTCCTAACTTCTTCACACTAGTTAGTTGCCATTGAACGTATTCCAACTATGGGGTCCGCATGTGTGCAGGACTGCTCCACAGGGTTGCCAACACTGTGACCTGTCATCGGCAGATCTCCAGGGCTGACTTCAAGGCACTTTTGTGTGGCTTTGAACCCACCAGCCTTACCCCTAGCAGGCAAACATTTAATTATTTGTGACACCTAGGACTCCAAATGGAATCAAGCACCCCCACAAAGGGATTCGTACCTTCCGTCTTCTGATATGGAGGCAAATGTTTTAACCATTAGGCCACGTGGTCTTAACACTACAATGCATCCAGCTCATTCCAGATGATTTTTTAATAGAGGCCAGTGAGTCAGCATATTTTATGAGCCTAGGGAAGTGAAAAAGGAGCCTTGGTTGTGCAGACATTGAAGAGCTGGACTATTGTTCACGGAAATATTAGAGAGTCAAGCCCACAAGAAAGACCTGGCAAGCTGCTCCAGGAAAGATTACAGCCAAAGGGACTTATGAGATGGTTCTCCTGTCTCACCTGGGCTCACCATGTATCAGTACCAACTCAACAGCAACTAACAATTAAGTGAGTCTGCCTCTGGCTCCAAAGTGCTCTCCGCTATTGAGTGTTCCTTCTTGGGAGCTTTAACCTTATGTTTGGCTCGGCTTGGTTCACTGCTGTTGAAATTGGGAATCACTTCGAATTGTCCCTTACCTTCCAAGGCCACCACAGCCCTCTGCCAAACAAGAACATATGAAAATCAAACAAAAGCATAGTTCTCCTCTTCACCAAGCAACTGGCAACGAATGGTCATCTAATGATAAAAACATAGCAAACCAAACCAAAGGTAGTACTTCCCACAACAATTATTCCGACCAGGAACACAATAGATGGTCTTGGTAAACAATGAAAAAATGTAGAACAAACCTCAAAATATTATTATTTTTTGAGGTTAAAACTCCTAGGCCAATAGAAACTAGAAAGACCCCTGGGACTGTCACCCAAAATAACCTTTGAACATGAAATTGAAACTGTTTCTACAAGTCGCCTTTCAACCAAATATTAGATTGGCTTATAAAACCAAGTCATCAAAAGCCAACTGAGAAGGCAAGAAGGAGAAAGGAGGCTAATTCAATGCAAACAGAACAAACTGAATGGAAACATTAATAATACTGACATAATGTGAAAATTACAATCAATGGGATATCACAATTTGTATACAAATTGTTAAAGGGAAACTAATTTGTTGTGAACATAAACAGGTACTATACATTGTTTTAAATCATTCTTTGTTTATTCTGACTTTAAGTAAATCATGAAAATTTAATTACTGTTCTTTATTATCAGACGAGTTTAGAATCTTGAAAATTCTTTAAGATAAACTTTGAAATAAATCAATTTTTGTTTTAATGAATGGTCTAAAGTGGTAGAATAGCTCAGTATTATCTCTTTAATGTTTTGGGTTGAGGTCACCCTCTCAATTATAACTGCCGAAAGCAAAAGCTAAAATCAGAACTGGTTCACGCTGGCCCTAAGTAAAGATATTCCTAAAAGGCTGAAATATCAAGAAACTAGCTGGGTTGTTCCAGAAAGTTTGCAAAGACCTTGCACAGAGCAGGTGACAGCCATCCTTACAAGCAAGAGTTTGTTTTTTTCTGAAAATTCTTGTCCCAAGAAACATTAGCCTCAGCAATTACCTCACCAACAGCCCCTAAGTTCAGGGGTGAAGTAGATCCTGGCCCTAGTCTCCTCCAGCACAGGAGGGTAGCCTTTGTGGGACTTTGTCTCTGGCAGTTTGCTTGGGCTCTTATTGTGACCATTGTAGAAGGGCTAGATTCTGTTCTGATAGACGTTGGGTCCTGAGTTCTACTTGATTCCAAGAAAGGCTTAGTAACCGAGTCGTATCTGTGCAAACACAACTTGCTGGTGTGATGCTTTCATCTCGTAGGGCCATGGTTATACAACGTATCGTGTCAACAGCTGGGCTTCTGGCCAGTACATAGTAGACTGTGTATCCAGTGTGGCCATTTGGCATCTCTGGGGGCTTATAGATGAGGTATGTGTGGAGCGCCATGTGTGCCATCTCCATTTTAATTGTCGTCCACCCCACCCCACACAGTAAGTAGTCTAGACCTGCAGATGGAAATCGCCCACAGACACCGAGCTGTTATATATAACAAGTGTGTGTATGGAAGATGAGAAGACATATTCCACCCCTAACCCATCCACCCACCCCCAACTGAGTCAGAGAATCTATGTTTAGGAATGTCATAAGTCACAAAAAATTCTCTTCGCCACCTTGATCATGTAGTCCGCTGCCCTTCCTTTCAGAAGTACTGTGTCCAAAGGCTACCTGGTGGATAAATATATATCCTGGTTTCTTGTTTGCTTAGTTTTGTTTTGTTTTGGGGTGAAGAAGATTTACCTATTGAGGGGGGAAAGAAGAAAATAATTTAAAATATAAATATTCAGCCTGAATCTTCTTAAAGTAGTGTTTTTCTCTCAATCCTGGGTGCCTGTCAGAACAAGGTCATTGTTATGTGCTTGGGCCCCACCTGAATGAGCCCGGGCCCGGTGTCCGATCAGCCCATAGAGGGTGACCCGTCTCCCATGTGTGCTCTTCAAACTGGGCTCCTTCTTGCAGAAAGAACATGTGGCACTTGGGGTTAGCCGTCCACAGCTTTAGGTTCTTTAAAGGCTACCGTTCTCTGAGATACATTAAAGTGTTTTAATATCCTTTTCTCCAATGTCCTGGAATGCAAAAGAAAGACACCATCACAAGTTGGCTTACTCTTTTCTCTGGGCAGCAAAACCAATGAACGGTCCGAAATGCTGGTATCAGTGGGTAAGAGCTAAGGTGACTATATAATTTTCCACTCTGAGGCATTTTTCAGAGCAGAGAGGGCTTTGTTAACAATGACTCAGGAGTAAGAATAATAAGCCACGGCGTAATGGCCGTGCTACCAAGAGGCCACAACAGTCGTATCTGGTCTCCCTATTGTCCTTAGAAGTAAAGAAGTTACACATCCAGTAATAACTGTCATGGAATATAGGGAAGGACTGTGAAATGTATTCATCATTCTGCTTACATCATTATGGAAGAAATCGGAGGTGGACACCCAACACCTGCCTAAGCACTGCCATCCACATTAAGAATGCTTACCGTACCATAGAAAGTGCCATTCCTGGGTTCATTTAAATAGCCTCCTTCTCTTTGCGGGTACGCTTCCCCAGTAAGTTGGTTTTCAAAGATTCTAATGAGTGCATCAGACATTCTTCAAGATCACAGAATAGGGTCAGCAAACTTTTCAGATGGAAGAGCCAATCCTGTCTCACAGCGATTAAAAAATCACTTGAAAACCATAAATATGTTTTATAAACACCATGATCTGACTAATAATATCCTTTAAGTTTTTTCAGCTTGACCTCAGAGCCACATTTACATATTGAAAGCTGAATATATGTCTTGACCCAAAGTTTGCTGCTCCTTGGGCTAGAGCAATGACAAGATAAAAAGTAGTAATGGTCTGCTGTATTATATGAGGAAGCTTCAAAAAGTTTACTAAAACGTGGAATTACCCCTCAGGACCAATCATAAGAGTAGGGGAAGGGGAACGTGGTGGGGAAAAGGGGAACTGATCACAATGATTTACATATAACCCCCTCCCTGGGGGATGGACAACAGAAATGTGGAATTAAGAGATAATGGATTTTTTTTAACAAAAGAGACAGATAATGGAAATGTTATATAAGCATTTTGAATCCCCTTTTATAAACATTTTAGAAAGGAAAAAACAGCTTCTTCTTGTTAGTTGCCATCAAGTCAGTTCCAAGCCATAGCAGCCTTATGCACATGGAACGGAATATTGCGTGGTCCGGTGCCATTTTTACAATTGTTTCTTTGCTCGAGCCCATTTTTGTAGTCCCCGTGTGACTACATCTTGTTAAGGGCCTTCCTCTTGTTCTCTTCCCCTCTACTTTACCAAGCATGATATCCTTCTCCAGGGACTGGTCTCTCCTGACAACCTGTCCAAAATATATAAAACAAAGTCTTGTCATCCTTGCTTCTAAAGCACACTACTCTGGCCGTACTTCTTCCAAGACAGATCTGTTTGTTCTTTTGGAAGTCCGTGGTACTCTCAATATGCTACTCCAGCACCACAATTCAAAGGCATCAATTCTTCTTCGATCTTCCTTATTCAATGTCCAACTTTCACATGCATATGAAGCAATTCAAAAATTCCACCTTAGCCCTCAAAGTAACATCATTGCTTTTCAACACTCTAAAGAGGTCCTGGACAGCAGATTTCCCTAATGCAACTCATCTTTTGGTCTCTTGACTGCTGCTTCCATGAGCGTTGATTGTGGATCCAAGCAAGACAAAATCCTTGACAACTTGAGTTTTTTTCTCCATTTATCGTAAATGTTACCGATAGGTGCAGTTGTGAGGATTTTGGTCTTCTTCACATTGAGTTGTAGTGAATGCTGACAGATGCAATCCTTGATCTTCATCAGGTACTTCAAATCCTCCTCACTTTCAACAAGGATGTGGTGTGTCACTGCACAGTGCAGGTTGTTAATAAGCCTTCCTCCAATCCCGATGGCCACATTCTTCATATCATCCAGTGTCTCGGATTATTTTCCAGCAAACATGTTAATTAAGTATGATGAACTAATAAAACCCTGTTGCGCACCTAAACCAGGCAGTATTCCCTTGTTCATTCCACATAAGCACATGAAATGTTCTGGAATTCCCAGTCTCCTCAGGGTTCCCCATAGTTTGTTATGATCTTCACAGTTGAGTGCCTTGGCACAGTCAGTATAACACAAGTAAACTTCTTTGATTGTTCTCTGATTTCAGCCAAGATCCATTTGACATCTGACATAATATCCCTTGTTTCATGAACTCTTCTGATCCGGCCTCAGCCTCCAGCAGCTCTCTCTGTCTGCGTACTACTACAACCATTGTTGAATGTTCTCCAGCAGAATCTTACTGGCATGTGATATCAGTGATAGTGTTCTATAGCTTGATCATTCTGTTGGGTCACCTTTCTTTGGAATGGGTACAACTCTTCCAGTCAGTTGGCCAAGTAGCTATGATATAAATTTCCTCACATAGCCCAGTGAGTTCTTCCAGTATTTCATCGGCTTGTTGAAATGTTCCAATTGGTGTTCTATCAATTCCTGGAGCCATATTTTTAGCAAATACTTTCATTGTAGCTTGAAATTCCTTCAGCACCATTGGTTCTTGCTCATACTTCTAATTCTTTGTACATTTTATTATAGTATTTGGCTTCATCTTCTCAAGCTGCCCTTTAAAATATTCTTTTCAGCTCTTTGATATTATGCTTTCTCCCATTTGCTTTAGCTACTCTAAGAGCAAATTTCAGAGCCTTAACTGATATCAATGCTGACCTATGCCTTCTTTTATGTATTTTAAATGGCCTTTGCTTTCTTTTTTTATGTTAATACACTTATTTATTGGGAATTTATCATGTGTCAGGCCACCAAGTTAAGCAGGTTGCATGGTCTTCCTTCAATTATTTCTCTCTTTTTAAAACATTTTATTAGGGGCTCATACAACTCTTATCACAATGCATACATATACATACATCAGTTGTGTAAAGCACATCTGTACATTCTTTGCCCTCATCATTTTCAAGGCATTTGCTCTCCACTTAAGCCCTTTGCATCAAGTCCTCTTTTTTCCCCTCCCTCCCCGTTCCCCCTCCCTCATGAGCCCTTGATAACTTATAAATTATTATTTTGTCATATCTCGCCCTGTCCGGCATCTCAGAAAAGGGGGTGAAGGGAGACGCCAGCCTTTGCTTTCTTCATGAATGATATTCTCGATATCCTCCCACAGCTCATGAGGTCTTCAGTCATTAGTGTTCAATACTCAAACCTGTTCTTGAGATGTTCTCAAAGTTCAGGTGGGATAGAGTCAAGGTCATATTTGGGTTTTCATGGACTTGTTTTCATTTTTTCCAGCTTTTTTCCTGAACTTACATATGATCAATTGATGGTTGTGGGGAAAAGGAAGATTTTTCCCAAGTCGTCTCTCCCAAATATATGTTAGACTTAGGAATGATTGTTAAGTTACCTCCCTGAAGGCATTCAGTTGCCAGACTACTGTCTGGTCCCACCACAGGTAGCCCCCCACCCCTCTCTGATGTTAAGGACAATGGGCTACTTCTCCCTAAAGGCGTGCAGTCATGATTCGGTTCCTGTAGGTGGAGGTCACCACCTTCTGATAATGGTCTCTATAGTGAGCCAGAGAACAGGTCAAACCAGCTCAGTGACATCCAGAATCTAGGATCCGCCCTTCTTGTCACATGTATACCCCAATCCCTCCTCTTCCTAATTCATGTATATCCCTACATTGTCCCCCTCTCATTTCTGTATTACCTATAGCACAACCCCTTCCTGTGACATATGTATGTCTTTACCTGTAATTTAGGGGGCTTGCACGCCCCCCCAAAGGTATATAGGCCTGGGTTAACAATAAAAAGCTCTCTCAGGCTCCCCTCTTGGCTCTCATCTGCTCCCCCATCCTCTCTCCCCTGTTCCTTTTCCCTTTGCCCTCCTTCCCCTCCCCCTCTCTCCACGTGGACCACCAAGCAGGGCTAAGGTGAGCATGCTACTATGAAATGTGTCTGACTCCATTATTTCTATCTCTCTCCTATCTCTCATGCTCTCTGTGACTTTACTATAATCTTTACTTATTATTACTGTACAATTGTGCCTATCAAACACGTGATTAGTTATGGGGGGCTGGCATTTACCCCTGCAGATGGTCTGTTCCAGAGTCAGCCCTTGGCCTGATTTTAGCTGCTGATATTGACCTTCTCTGAAGTCTCTTCCTACAAATGTAGTCTATTTGATTTGTGTGTATGCCATCTGGAGAAGTCCATGTGTATAGTCACCTTTTGTGTTTTTGAAAAAAAGGTATTTACTTTGAACAGGTCATTGGTTTTGAAAAATTCTGTCATTTGATCTCTAGCTTGGTTTTATCACCAGGTCCATGTTTTCCAACCTCTGTCCCTTCTTGTTTCCAACTTTTTCATTCCAGGCACCAATGACTATCAGTGCATCTTGACTGCATGTTTGATCGATTTCTGGCTGAAATCTTTGGTAGGATTCTTCAATTTCAGTATCACTAGTTTTTGTGTTTGATATATCAATTTAAGTAATAGTTGTATTGATTGCATATACTTGAAGATGGATAGATTTAATCTTATCACAGCTGACATTGTACTTCATGATTGATTTTTCTATATCCTTCATGACAATGAATTCCACACCATTCCTCTTAGTTGTATTATTTCTAGCATAGTAAATAATGTGATTTTCTGATTCAAAATGCTTAACACCATTTCAGCTCAGTAATACCTAGGATATTGATTTTTATGTGCTCCATTCATTTTGACCACTTCCAATGTTCCTAGATACATACTTATCACATTCCAGTTCCTATCATTAGCAGATTTTTGCAGCTATTTCTCTTTACCTTGAGTAATGCCCCATCAGCAAATGAAGATCCGAAGGCTCCACTTTCACAAGTTTTACTCAACTCACATCACCATAGTCAGCTCCACTCCGAGTAATCAGCTACTTCTCAGTCACATTTCAAGTGTCCTCCTATTTTAAGGGCCTTTATTCCACCCATCCTCCAGAACTATCTGAAAATGCTTTTCTTCTATTCATTAGGCCTTGAGTGTCTTTCAGTGCTTCAAAAATATGCATAAGGTTTACAGCAGTTCCTTCTTCTGAAGTGGGGGGTCAAGTCCATCTTTGTAGTCTCTTCTTAATGTGGAATCTCAGCTGGACCCTGTTCACTTTGGGTGACCCTGCTGGCATTTGATATACCAGTGACACCTTCCAGCATCACATTAACACACAATCTACCAGTATGCCAAACTGTCCGACAAGTGGTAGAAAAATAACTTAGGCTTCTGAATTCAAGAAAGTAAAATAAGACCTTGTGGATTGAACTATTTTTAGAAAATGAGGACCATGTCACCTGTATAAAACTATTTTAGGTTTTATAATATTGCTTGTTGCCAAACAGAAAAGACTGAAAAATTACATGGAATTCCATACATTACTATTAGTTTGCTTCTTTAAAAAAAATGAAAAGGGAAGTACAAAATATGTTAAAAGTTGTGTGAACAACCAACTGCTGGTGACCGTGAGAAGGCTGGGACAGTGGCTGTCTGCCCTGGGACCTCATTAGAGAGCATTGCTGTGAAAACTGCCAGATGAACAGTGTTTTATATTCTTTAACATTCTAAAGGCAAGAGAGAGATGATGTCAAGGAGCCCGGGAAGAAAGAGAATGTTTGGAAACTGTGGTGGCGATTGTACAGTACTACTTGACGTGTTTGAACTATGGAATGTATGAGCTCCCAATTAATGATAAAATGTAAATTATAATAATTAAATACTATTTTAATTAATAATTCTAAGTCCGGAAATCGATGCTTGGGACAAGTACATTAAAAGTGAACTATTGCTCCTGTCCTAATTACTTTAGCAGAAATAGTATGTTTACTAGTAATAATAGCATTATCTTTATTACCTTTGCAAGGCACATGACAGGGGCAAGGTTTGACGGGGTCACTTAGCAGCCCAAGACTAGTGTATTTGCGGACACTGCTTCACCCCTTCACATGTTAGTTTTCTATGAATGCTATGCATATGTGTGCTCTTTATTTCTGAGTGTATTACATGTGAAAAATACAGTAGTACATGCCTAGGTCACTCTACCAACCTCAAAGAGGGAGTACATCAGGGATAACCCACCTTTGCTTCACCAGTAAATCTACATCTATTCAGAAAATTCCCAGTGCCCTGCTCTTCATGCCAAACTGCTCTGGTAATAACATTTGAAGCATGTAGACCCTGCCTGCCTCCCAGAGCCGAGATGAGGAAGAACCAACCTGGAAAGCTCAAGTTCAAAGCAGAGTGTTAGAATCAAGTGTCGCTGATGCCACCTCTTACAATCTAATTGTTATAAGATCATAGACTCTCCTAGCTTAGAGGGTAGCGAGCCTTAGAGGTTCTTGAGTTCAGGATTTAGGGAGAGTGTTATTCACCCTGAAAGCCCAAAAGATGTGTTCAGGGCTGTGCTCATAATTCACATGTGATGAGCCTTTATAATGTGCCTGGTGCCATTTTGAGTTTATCTTTCCAACAGCGTTATGATATTTAATATAGCTGGGCCCTAGGATATATCTGGCGCAGTTCATAACTCTTCTTTATATCTAGTGTCTCGTATGACTCTAATAATGACCCTGTGGCAGAGGCAGTGATGGAGCCTAGTACCTCTTACTCTTACCTTAAGGGACAAAGCATAAACAGTAACAACCTGTGAAATTGTACCATGTTTTATTTTCTTAGATTCTACTCTTCCTTCTCCAGCAAGCTCGTTGTTTAATGAGCCTCAGAGCTCATAAGTGTTTCTGGGGCAACCCAGTCATCCCATCAACTTGCAGTTGAACAATCTGTGTATTTTACTCATTGGGCTGTAATGCCAGTTCCTAATCGTGATGGATTAAAAGTGCAATCAGCTTTAATGACTAATTGATGCACATTGTCCTCTGATGCGGCTGTATGAATCAATCTGTGATATTGGAGGGAATATAAATTGGAGCTGTTAATTGGATTTCCTCCATTCCATTGATCAGCACATCCCACTTGCAGCTCAGGAGCTGGGCTTGTGTCATTAACACAGCCGAATTGATCCCAGGCCGGCCCCCTGATGTATGCTGACACCTCTTATAACTCTAACAGATGCTACCAAAGTGTTAGATAAATCTTTATTGCCTCAACCCTGCAACCTTTGTGGGGATAACTTTTTAATATTGCATCCCTGTGTAAATTGAATCATTTCCTTCTGTAATTGCTCTTGTATAATCCCATGTAGTTTGGGATTATAGCCTTAAATCTTCTGCGGGACCGAATTTAAATCATTTTATTTTGCTGAGGAATTGGAGGACATTCTCACTGTAGTAATTTGTCCCCTCCATCTTTTTGCTGTCTCGCCTTTATCCCTTCCGTATTTCCTTTAGTATCTCACTACCAAAGCGCTCCATAATCATGTATACATCTAGGCTGTGGAATTAGTGAGAATTGAGCTTTTATCACCATGGGATACAAGGCATTTTTATTTATAGTATCACTTCTCCTACGTGATTATCAGTTATTGATGGGGATGAGGAGAAGGAGGTATTATCAAGAGCTCATTCTAGTCATCTTCCTCCTGGTTGCTGTTCTTTTTTTAATTGAATCCCTATTTCTGTCCAAGTGGGCAGTAAATTTTTAGATTTTATGTTTGTTTTGGTTTAATGCGCCTTTAAAGATGAATGCTTTGAATTGCGCCTACTCCTTCATTTTGTTACATTTTCTTGTAACCTTTTAGCTATAGTATTGGTATTCAGCACCCCCACCTGCCCCCACCCATCGAGAGTCCATCCTTTAGCATCGTGGGGAGAAGCAAATACAGTGCCCTGTTCCCAGGGCTCCGTGGGGCAAACAGTAGGAGACTACACACACAGGCAAGTTATGTGTTCTAGGTCTAATCTGGCACCGAAAGTAGGGAGTACATTTAGCACACGCATATCCTCACAATGAATTCAGTCCCTGAAAACATTTGTTCTATTTCATGATGAAGCTGTTGAAGCCCAAGCAGTCCTTCCAGCCAAAGGCAGTGTCATGTGAACGAGTAGATGAGCCATTTTGGAAAACAGTTTTACCAGGGCTATCAAGATCCATGAAACAGTCATACTTGTCAACCGAATAATTTCAGTTCTAGAAACCTTTTATAAGAAAGTCGTAGATGTTGTTATTAGGTACCACGGAGCCTGTTCCAACCCATAGCAACCCTATGTACAACAGGAGGAAACACAACCCAGTTTTGAGCCATTGATGCATACCCGTCCATTTTGTTGGAGGTCTTCCTCTTTGTCACTGCCTCACTAATTTACCAAGCATAATATTTTCCCCAGGACTGTTCCCTTGGAAACATGTCCAAAGTCCAGGGATGTGAGGGGTGATACTGGGAGGGTAGAGGGTGAGTGGGTTAGAAAGGGGGAACCGATTACAAGGATCTACATGTGACCTCCTCCCTGGGGTGTGGCCAACAGAAAAGTGGGTGAAGGGAGATGCCGGATAGGGCAAGATATGACAAAATAATAATTTATAAATTATCAAGGGCTCATGAGGGAGGGGGGAGCAGGGAGGAAGGGGAAAAAAAGAGGACCTGATGCAAAGGGCTTAAGTGGAGAGCAAATGCCTTGAAAATGATGAGGGCAAAGAATGTACGGATGTGCTTTATACAATTGATATATGTATATTATGGATTGTGATAAGAGTTGTATGAGGCCCTAATAAAATGTTTAAAAAAAGAAAAGAAAACATGTCCAAAGTATGTGAGACGGAAGTCTCGCCATATTTTCCTCTAAGGAGCATTCTGCTATGTTTTTTTCAAGACAGATTTGCTTGTTCTATGGATACTTTCATGGTACCACATGGTACTTTCAATATTCTTCTCCAGCACCATAATTCAAATGTATAAATTCTTCTGCAATCTTCCTTCCTCAGTGTCCACCTTTCACATGCATATGAGTTGATTGAAAATATATAGTAAAAAATCTGTATGTCAGAATAGCAATCCCAAAAAGAAATGGAAGTTTTCTAAATGTTCATTATGTGGAATGATTAAATAAATTGTGACACATCTTTACAATGAAATGTAGGCATGAAACTTTTAAAAAAAACAGTTAATGGTATAATTATCATAACATGAGGTTAAGTAGAAAAAGCAGGTTATGACATGATTCCAGATTTAAAGATAATATACTTGCATACACACCCATCTGTTTTAAATTTATATATGAATTAAAGGCTAGGTAGAAAATACCAAAATATGAATAGCCATGTACCTTAAGTAATTAAGTACTTAGGGAGAAAAAGTTGGATCTTCATGAAGCTCATGTGTTGTTTTTGTTAAACCTTAGAAGTTCCCTGTTAAGGGCACCTTCTCCCAGGTGATAAGGACATTCTTCCACTTAGAGGGCACAACTCTCCTCCTTCTGGATTCAGCTTTCTGTCTATTATTCATATGGGCTGATTAAATCCTTATTCACCTTTTAGGCCTTGGCTGAACTGTCACTTTCTCAGGGAAGCCTACATTAACCACTCCTACTCATCGACCCAGCAAGAAGGAAGTCAATCCTCGTCTTCGTGACTACATGTGGCAGAACAGAACTAGTTTCAATGTTGGTTATTTCATAAGTATATTGCCAGACCTTTCTTCCAATGTACTACTATGTAGAACAAACCTCCACTCATGTGGTTAGCAGCAGAACCATTTGTGCCCCTGAGGAACTTCTAGGCTCTAACAAGAACAACCAGGAAGGAAAGGGCCAGCAGGGGGAAGGCAGTTCTCCGTAACCTCCCTCAGGTGGGACAGGCAGCTTAGCATTGTTTCTTTACCAGTAACATAATCTCTAGGGAATCCTGATGGTGTGGTGAGTTATACATTGGGCTGCTAACTACAAGGTCAGTGGTTCAAACAAACGGTTATTCCTTGGGAGAATGATGATGCTGTCTGCTCCTATAAAAATGTATAGCCCCTGAAATCCAAGGGGCAGTTGTACTTTGCCCTGTAGGGTCTCCGTAAAGCATAATCAACTCAGAAGCATAGGTAACACAATCTGTTCTCCTTCCCAACACGGACAATACGCATCTCTGCTTTATGCAGAAAGGCTGTCCTCTGGAGGGAGGGAGGAAGTCATGTAGGGCAGGCATGCACTGCCCACATCTGTATAGTTCTGCTCTGGTGGGAAAGCAGAAGAGGGCCTCGAGGCTCACAGGACAGCTTAGGGAGCGAGGTTGGGCCTGGCATAGGGTTTGCAGCCAGCAGGATGCTGTGGGCACACCTCAAGCTTCTCAATGAGTGGAAGTGAGGCGCAACAGAACAGGAAACAAGAAAAATCAATCTGGGAAATGAACTTCACTCCAGAGTGCAATTTCAAGAAGGGACTAGGCTGGCCGTGTCAAGCTTTTACATTTTAAATGTGAAAAAAAAAACACCCATTCTGACCTTTCAGGGCTAAAGAAAAGCACTCAACTCATGATCTGTCTCATGTCTGCCCCCAGGTTCATATCAGCCAACTGTATTCCACGGACAAGCTAATCATTGAGAACCAAGAAGAATCCCGGACCTAAGGAGCCCAGGCCAGCCCCCTGGCAGCCATGGACCACCTTCAGCATCCATTCTTTACTTGGGGTGGGACCTCGCCCAGCCATGTGTGGCCTCGCACACCAGCTAAAAGTACCCTCTCCCTCTGCCTGCCCCATAAGAACTGATGACGGAGCAACCCCCGCCCTCCCCCCCCATTCCCTTGTAGCCTCTGTGGAAAGGATGACTATAGCTCCCTGGTTCGCATGCTAGAATGGAGAGCTGGAGCTCATGCCAGTTATTGTGCTGTGCGTTCCTGTGTCTCCTCCCTCTTCACCCCCTTTTGTAGAGCATTTCCACTTGTATAGGGCATTTCCTTACTGTGCTTCTTGGTCCCTGACAATAAACAAAATTGTCTCCCTATGCATGTACCATTGGTGGTTCATTGGCTATCATTCTCACCTTCCATGCAGAACAGACCGGTTAGAATCCTAGTGTACCTCATGCAAAGCCACCTCTTATTGGTTAGTGGAGCCTTAAGTATTACTAAAGTGCTGGAAAAGTTTCCGTGGAACTTCCAGAGTCAGAAAGACTAGAGAAAAACACCACACATTGGGAGTGAGAGTGGTGGGGTAATGAGGGTTACATTCCAATGTTGAGTCCGCTCTTGGTGAAAAACAAGTCCAACCATTAAGCAAGATAAAGGAGGCGGCAGGGATTGAGGCCAAGGCTGAAGTAGTAGCAGGTGAACTCTGGAGACCTGCCTGCAGCAATTTATCCTTATTCCCCACAACCACAAAGGAGGCAGGACCCACCTAGAGGTAGAATTCTTTACAATCCGCTCCTCAGAGTGTGATCTGTGACTCAGCAGCAGCAGCAGTCCCACCAGGGAGCAGGTTGAAAAGACTGAATCCAAAGTCCCATGAACTTGACTCTGCATCCTAACACAATCCCCAGTACACCCCTGTGCACATTAAAGTCTACTGCCCACAACATTAAATCCCCAGTTCGCCTACTTGTCAAAATCACCTGAGACATTTGAGAGTTAGTTGTCCACAAGAGGAATTTCTCAGCACCTCCCTTGCTCCCTGCAGATTCTGAGTCAGTAAGTGAGAAATGATGTATACATGATTTTAGTGCATACCAGGTGTTCTTAACATTTAGTTACTTTGGGGACCTGCTGGACTTTCAGTGTGCCATAGATAATAAAGATCCTTGGGAACATACTAGTTCAAAGCACATAGAAAGCTTACTAAATAACTCGTCTCCTATGAGTTTATGAAACACCATCACAGAGTCCTCTCAATTCCTGTTGAACATAACTGAGTGACCCCTTAGTTTATGTTGCCAGGATCGGAACAGGCTCATTTCAGTGTTGGATTGCTGCCAACTTCCAGTGGACTCACACTCCCTGTCTTTGCCATGGTCACGTGAGTCAAGCTGGGCCCACACTCAGTCCCGTCTTTGTATTTGAAGTTTGTGTTGGTTCTAGGGCATTGCCAAGAGTCTGGAGTCTTAAAAGCTTATAAGAAGCCGCAGCAATTCGTCTCTATTCCCTTGGAACAGCAGGAGGAAGGAGAGTCAGGAATAGGAAGATAGGGAATAGGTGGCTAGTTGCCTCTCTGATTTGCTGCTTTCTTTGTAGTAAGACCAGAATTGAATGGTGTCCCACTGCCATTCCTGAACATTTCGACCAAAGAGTTGACGGAAGAATCCTAATCCAAAGGGGGGAAGTACAAAACAGATTTTCAAAGTCACATAGGTTCCAAACTTTCTAGAGCCACTGAAATGGACCTTATTGCCTTGAAAGAACATTTAAACTTTAAAACCAAAAATTGCCCCTGAAGTCTCATCAAAACTAAACAGTTCAACTAGTAAAGGATGTCTGCCGTGAGCATTATGCCCTCGAAAGATCTGCATAGTGAGTGGATCCCTGGTGATGTAGTGGTTACACCTTGGGCTGCCCACTGCAAGGTCAGCATTTTGAAATCACCAAACTCTCCACCGAAGAAAGATGAGTTTTTCTACTCCCATAAAGAGTTATAGTCTTGAAAACCCACAGGGGTTAGGGTCACTATGAGTCAGAATCCTCTTGGCACTGAGTCTGTTTTTTGAGACGATCTGTCTATGTGGGATCAGTGTGACAACAGCAACTCAGAAGATTAGATCAGAACCTTAGGGGACATTGAGTGTATGATAATGAAAGAGGATCCACTCAGTCAAGGTAAGAATGGTTGCGCAACTTGAAGAACATAACCACTTTCACTAAGTTCTACACGCAGAAACTTGAATGGGTATATGTTTTGCTGTGTGTATTTTCAACAAATAAAATTGAGAAGGGCAAAAATTTTATTGTTTTGGCCCAACTCATCTAGTGTATACAAAATAGTGTATACAAAATAGATTATGACAGTGTATACAAAAATAGATTAAATATGTAGTCATTCCACTTGGCAATATGGCTTTTAATATCACAAGAAACCTTACTGAACCTGTAAAGTGAATGGAGTTTTTAGGGAGCCCAGGATCTATTACAGCTCTAAACATTCCTCTCAGGGCCATGGTAGCCACGGTGTTGGAATGATCAATCAGAGCTATCTGATATATTCAGATATCAGAGTTAAAGTGGGATTGTGATCTCCCATCAGCTGTCTGTCATGAAGCAGTCACTCAAGCGCATATCCTGCCTCAGTCTACACAGCTCTGCTCTACCTTCTCTCTATCAAGAAAGTATGTGGTCTTTGAGAAGCAACTCATCACCAAAGGTGCTCAGGCATATCATCCCTGATTTATATACCCAATTCATTCACACAGCTGTTACTCGAAGACCTAAATCCAGGTTTTCCCCTAAAAGTATCACTTTGCAACCAGACTACAGCTTCGTGGGTAACATGTGCTTGGATTTTGGTCGCAGTGGTGCCACACCAGGCAAGCTTACTTTCTCTGCAGGCTTTTACCAGCAGGTTACCTTTAGAAGAATTAGACCACACAGATGTGTTTGAACATGCCCAGTTGTGATAGCACAGAGTTAATTTTCAAAGTACAGATAACATTGAAACCACACATTTGGAATCTGGAAAGATGTAAGAACTCTGAATTACTGTGTTTTTGTTTTAAATCATAATTATGAATTTTAATCTACCACAAATTCCAGCTGCAAGTATGGCAGAGCCTCTCATTGAGTGTCCCCTAAAAAAAAGACCCAATGGGAGCAATCCTTTGTGTTTCTACAGTAAAGGATTTTATTTGCAGCAATACCTCAACGGAGGGGTTTTAGGGTGATAAGACTAAATGGAAACCTTTACAATCCATCACTTCCAGCCTCACAGAACTCTCTGATCTGTGTGACCATTTTGAATATGAGATTCTGAGAAATCAAGGTAGACTTTTCAGTATCAACAGTTAGCAAGTGGAACATACACCATAAATTAATATCCCTTGCAAGAACCATTACCTAAACATGGCTATTTCTTAGACATAGAGAGAGATCATTTCATTGATCTGCTTATAAGGTTAATCATTTTATTTAGTTTTAACTTTTTAATGCTTTATTTAATTCATTGAATGCTTTAATTCGTTTAATTCTTTAGTTATTTTTTGTAGAATTCAAAGATTATCATAGATTGAAGTTGTTTGTTTTATGTATACTTTGCCTTGTTAAAAAGTAGCCATTTCTTCAACTCTCTTCATCCATAACCTCATTCAAAATTGCAAGCCGCTCAGTAGAAACCACAGTACAACACAAAAAAATCTGGTAGAAATAGAACAGGCTGGGGGAGAAGTCTACAGAGATGACAAAATGCCAAAGCTGACAAACAGAGTTCACATAGCACAGGCTCCAAACCTATAGGTGTGAAAGCCAATGTCCTGAGCATCTCCAAATTTGTGGATCCACATGCTTTATACTACATCCCTTTCACTTATTAATTCATCTGTTACCAAGAACCAGTTAGTGTCAAAACCAGTTAGAGAAAACCCCTAATCTCACAGAGTTTTCAGTCTAGCATGAAAATTAAATGAGAAAAGTACAGGTTGGATGAATATTACAACAGATGTAGCACAAGTACTATAGGCACTATGGAAAAGTAAGGGAAAGGTTTCTTGAGAAAGGAAACTTATGTTTAACATTGTGGAATTTATCTCAGAAGTACAAGGCTGATTCACCAACTAGTTAATATAATACACAATGTACAATACAACTAAAAATCATATGATCATCTCAACAACTGCAAAGAAAATAGACAAAACCCAATGATATTTCATGATAAAATTACATGAGCTAGAAATAGAGGAGACCATCTTGAAATTAATAAAGAATATGTAAAAAACTCATACCTAACATCACGTCTCCCATCACTTGTCTGTTAGCTTGTCTTACTGTGATAGTGTGCATGTCGCTGTGATGCTGGAAGCTGTCACGAGTATTTCCAAAGAGCTTCCAGACTAAGAACAGACCACGAAGAAGGAATGAGTTATCTACTTCTAAGATGTTAGTCACTGAAAACTTTATGAATCAGAGTTGAACATTGTCAGATGCTGAAGACCTCCTACTGGACCATGGTGAGAAAATAGAGTCAGAAGATGAGCCCCTCAGGTCAGAAGGCGCTCAAAACATGAGGAAGAGCCACCTTCTCAAAGTAAAGTCAACTTTCAAGACCTTCATTTAATTGTTGGGCACAATTCAAAATAAGAGGAACTAGCTGAAAACATCTATTCTTAATTAGAACTTGGAATGTTTGAAGCATGAATATAGGAAAATTGGAAGTTGCCACAAATAAAATGGAATGCATAAAGAGCAGTATCCTAGGATTTGTATTGACCATTCTGAAATAGAAAATCATATAGTTTTCTCTGCCAGGAATAAAAAATCAAGCAGAATGGTATTACATCTGTCAAAGATAACATTTCAAGGTCAATCTTGAAGTACAATACTGTCTGTGATAGAATTATATCTATCAGCCTTCAAGGAAATCCATTCAATACAACTTTACTCACATTTATACACCTACCACTAAAGCAAAACTAGTGATGAAATGGAAAAATTCTACCAACTTCAGTCTGAATTTGATCAACCACACAGTCAAGGTGCATTAATAATTATAGGTACCATATATACTCAAGTATAAGCCGACCTGAATATCAGCCAAAGCACCTAATTTTTTTTCAAAGCACCCAATTTTATCACGATAACTGCATTAAAATGTGCTGGAAAACTCTGCTTATACACAAATATTTATGGTAATTGGAATGCAAAAGTTGGAAGCAAAGAGGAAGGAACAGTAGTTAGAAAATATGGCCACGGTTATAACAATGATAATAGAGATCACATGATAGAATTTTACAAGGCCAGTGACTCTTCATTATGAATAATCTTTTTCAACAACATAAATAACAAGTATACATGTGGACTTCTCCAGATGGGATTTACAGAAATAAAGTCAACTATCTCTGTAAAAAGACACAATGGAGAAACTCAATATCATCAGCCAAAACAAGGCCAATGACTAGTGTGGAACAAACCAACAATTTCTCATATATAAATTAAGTTGAAATTGAAGAAAATTAAAACAATTCTATAAGAGACAAAATTATGATCATATTCCAAGATTAGATTTGACTCATTGAACACTAATAACAGAAGACCTAATAAGCTGAGATGATATCAAGAACATCATACATGAAGAAAGCAAAAGGTTATTAAAAAGAAACGATCAAAGTGAATGTCAGAAGAGACTTAAACTTGCTCTTAATTATAGCAATGATTAATCATAGTAATGAAAGCACATGGAAGAGATGATGAAGTAAAAGAGCTGAGCAGAAAATATCCAAGGGAAGCTGGAAAGACTAAGTATTATAATGAAATGTGCAAAGAACTTGAGTTAGAAAGCCAAAACGGAAGAACACACTCAGCAGATCTGTGGCAGTTACATAAGCTCCTGTCAACTTAAATTAAGGGGTAGAGTCTAGCCTGTCAATCAGGTCACGGCCAGTGATGCTTCTATGTGGGCATGGTCTCCTGAGGATTCTGGGGGCTCCTGTCTTCCTCCATGGCGGTGGGAAACACACTTTCTGCTACACTTTCCTGACAAGCCACATGGAGCCATATTGATGACAACCAGAGCACTGGAGATACTTCCATCACCACTGGATCCATAAGACTTTCCACCCACAGGTCTGTGATCTTCCTGAATTTGGCATCATTGCATGTGTTGTAGAGGAATTTATAGACTGGTATCAAACATATAAGCTAATATTAGACTTAATGACTTGATCTGGACTGGGCTGGGATATCTATTGATGCATCATTACTTCTTGATATAAAGTTCTTTCTTACACACATCGGAATGTCTCTGGATTTGTTTCTCTAATCAACCTAGACTAACAATATCTTAAGCTGAAAAAAAATAATAACTAAATTCAACCCTCAAATTGCAACATTGAAGCATTCTAAGAGCAAAACATTGGATAATGTAGTATGCATCAAAAGAAAATAAAAGAAATACACAGTCTTTTTACCAAAAAGAATTGGCCAGCATTTAACCATTTCAAGAGGTAGCATATGATCAAGAATGGAAGAAGTACAAGCTGCACTGAAGGCAGTACGAAAAAACAAGACTCTAAGAATTGACCATTACCACTGAAATGTTTCAACAAGCTGATGAAGCACTGGAGGCACTTACCTATGCCAAGATGTTTGGAAGACAGCTACCTGGCCAGTCAAATGGAAGAGATCCATATTTGTATCCATTCCAAGGAAATATGACCCAAGAGAAAGTGAAAACTCTTGAATAATATCACTAATAGCACGTGCAAATAAATTTTGCAAAAGATTATCCACAAGAGTTACAGCATTACATCAAAAAGGAACTGCCAGAAATTCAAGCCAGATTCAGAAAAGGAGCTGGAACAAGAGATATTGTTGCTGACATCAGATGGATCTTGCCTGAGACTAGAGAATACCAGGGAAAAAAAGTGTTTCCTTGTGTTTTATTGACTAGGCATTTAACTGTGTGGATCATAGCACACACTGGATAGCATTGAGAAGAATTGAAGTTCTAGAACACATCATTGTGCACATGCGGAAACTGCCATTGACCATGGGTAGTCCTGCAAACAGAGCAAGGGAAATATCATGGTTTAAAATCAAGAAAGGTGTAGTACGTCAAGGTCATAATCCTCACACTTATTCAATCTATATAATAAGCAGATAAACAGAAAAGCTGGACTACATGAAGGAGAACATGGCATCAGGATTGCCACAAGTGAGGAGGAATTGAAACACTTGCTGATTTCAAAGAGCTGCAGCCTTCGATATGGATTATAACTCAATGTAAAAAAAACTAAAATCTTCTCAACTGAACCAACAGGTAACATAATAAACGGAGAAAGGGTTTAAGTTGTCAACGATTTCATCTTTCTTGGATCTGACATCAATACTCATGGAAGCAGCAGTCACGAAATCAAATAGCACCCTGCATTGAGGAAATCTGCTACACAAGACCTCTTTAAAGTGTTGAAGAGCAAAGATAGCCTGTGAGGACAAAGGTGCACCTGACCCAAGCCATTGTCTTTTCACTCATCTCAAAGGCATGTGAAAGTTGGATACTGAATGAAGCAGATCAAAGTAGAATTGATGTATTTGGGTTACAGTGCTGGTGAAGAGTTCTGAAAGAACCATGGAATTCCAAAAGAACAAAAGTCTGCCTTAGAAGAAGACAGAATGTTCCTTGGAAGTGAAGATGGTGAGACTTCGTATCACACACTTAGACACATATTGTTTTTTGTTTGAGTTTGAGAGCATTTCCTTCATTCTTGTACTCTTCATTAGCTCCCTGGTTTCTCCTGCCACACCCCCAAGGAATGTTTAATCTAGTCACTGTCTCTGTAGATTTACTTATCCTGGATTTCTTATACAGATCATTATTAAAAAAAAACAATAGCCAAGTAAAGTCGATTAAAAACCTCAATCAAAATGAAAGCATAAAATATTAAAAACAAACCAATTTTAAATGGATTATAAGGGAGATCAGGTTTTAACCTAACTGCATCTACAACAATCTACTTTCCAATGCATTCTGCATATGGCAAGGATCTTCACGTCCCTGGTCCCATCGTCAGAGGGAATTTCCAAGGGCCTTAACCAACATGTATTTCCCTTGCACTTTTTAAAAAAATTGAAACAGCTTTAAAATGGGTCAAAGAGGAGACCAAATGATATTACATCTTGACCTCACAACATCCGCCATAACCGATTTTGCAAAGCTCTCTCTCTCTGATAACGGGGCAATTCACATACTTCAAGAGGGACCACTCCCTGTAAAATGACATTGTACTTGGTAAAGTAAAAGGGCAGGGGGGAAAAAAGGAAGATCCTTGACTTGATGCATTGACGCAGGGCTACAACAATGGGCTCAATCAGCTTGATAGCAGTGTTTTTTTAAGGGATCAACTAAAAATTAACTCATTTTAGAATTAATTAGTTCTAATTAACTGATGTCAGGTAGATCTTGGCTTAAAGCAGAGAACGATAGAAAGCTGATTATACATGTGCTATTAAATATGCAAAGGCACTCTATTGTGGAATCATAAAAATTATAGAGAAAATATGTAGGAATAAATTTTGGGAAGATGGCATCATGTTGGGAACTCCACGAGTAATTGCTTGGCTGGGGGATTGAGAGGCTTAGTGTGGGGTTAAGAAAGGGTGTTCTGGTCTTGCGATGCACCAGGGCTCTGTCCCAGCACATAGGCTAACTTTTTCCATGGCTCTGTTCTGCCTTGCCCTCCTGCCTGTGCCACCAAGTCGCAGCACAGCTTGTGGCCTTATTCCACACCCACACTAACCAGTGCTGCTTGCACTCTTTTGTCCCACGCGAGCTGAAGCCTCGCTGGTGGATTCTGGGTAGTCTGGGGATCTGGCCAGCTGGAACTACACACCCCATGCTGCTCATGTAGCTCATGTTGTGGGACCATGGAGTGTCCTGGCCTGCTGAAGTGCCTCTAAGAGAACCAGGGAGACTGGGAGTCCCAGTGGATACTGAAAACTCAATCAACACTGCTCACACCACCCACGTCATCAGGAAGACTAAGCTGTGGAGAGCTCCAGCTTCTGCCCATGCCATTTACAGGGCCTGTGAGCCCTGAACCACTGGCACTGCCTGAGACTCGAATATGGGATGGATCTGCCCCTCAACTATCAACACTAGTGCTGCCTAAGAGGCGCTTAGCTAGAGGCCCTGTCCAGTGTAGCACGTGCCAATCATGCTTTCTACACACAGACCTAGCCGGCCATGTCCCCAGTGTTATATACACCACACATAATGTTCCACCTCCAGCAACAACAAAATGCCACATGAACCACAACTCACAGCAGCCACTATGAGAATGCAAGAGAAACAAATTAAATTTCCGAAGTGTATCTGAACCTAGAGACATACATAGAAGACGCAAACTTTGAACCACCACAGGAAGAAATCTTCAAAATGCTGTTCAGAGTCATTCAGGATTGAGGGAATAAATACAGAAGAAGGATGAAAAAAATAGAATAAAGTCCAATTACCGAAGGCAATTACAAGAGTTAAGGCATGATGCAGCAGAAGCAATGTAGGTGGTAAAAGATTTTACCAAAAGACAGGGAGAGGCAGAGAATTGCATCAGAACCTTGAAGATAGCCAAGCAGAATTCAACAAACATGAAACAAAATCAAACATAATAAAGAAGTGGAAGAAAACCTGAGAACAGTAAGTGATTCTATAAAGAGAAACAATATTTAGATACTTGGGATACCAGAGAAAGATGTAATTAAGAAATATACAGCCCTAATAGCAAGGGAATCTTGGAAGAAAATGTCCCCAAGTTAATAAATGAAATCAGACAATCATGCAAGAAGCAGAGAGGACACCAATTAGACTAAACCCCAAGAAGAATGCACCAAGGCATAAATTAGTCAAAATATCCAACTTTGAGGAAAAGGAAAAAATCATAACAGCAGCTAGAGAGAGAAAAAAAACAGTCCGTAAAGACTTATCAGTAGCCACTATAAGGGTAATCAGGTGAAGACTTATCAGTAGACACCATGAAGAACAGAAGTGAATGGAGTAACATCTTCCAAAAGTTGAAGGAGAATAACTGTAACCCAAGAATCCTCTACTCCACCAAACTCTCCATCAAAATCGATGGAGAGGTAAGAGTTCTCCCACATCAGGAAAAATTTAGAGACTACCTTTGGAAAGAAAAAAAAAACAGCACTACAAAAATTACTTTCAAACTCATTTTGGACAGAAGATTACCAGCCACAGAACACAAACATGAAACCACTACATAGTGTAACACTATCCAGAAGTCAAGGCACTGAAAGCAATGCCTAAGACTTCCTTGACCCAATGGTGAAAAGAAGGCAAGAATGAATCCCCTATGCATACACAACACACAGCTAAGAAACGAGGTAGGAAAATATTTAATCCACAGATGGATGTAATTACTTTAAACATCAATGGTCTGAATTCACCCATTAAAAGTCAAAAAAGACTAAAAGATTAGGAAACAAAACCCATCAATCTTTTGTCTGCAAGAGACACATCTCAAGCTCACAGACAAAAACAGGTTGAGGATGAAAGAATGGCAAAAAGTATATCAAGCAAATGGCAATTTTGAAAATCAGGAGTTGTGATTTTAATCTCTGACAAAATCAGCCTCAAGCTGTAGGACATAATAAGAGATAAGTATGGGCACCATATAATGCTTAAGGGATCAATAGACCAAGAACCACCGAACCTAATAAACATATTCACACCCAATGAGAGACCTGTAAAATCCCTCAACCAAATCCTTCAAAATATGAAAAAATAAATCACAGGATCAACAATCATTGTAGAAGTCTTCAATATACCACTCTGTGAGAAAGACAGATCAGGAAAGAAATTCAACAAGGAAGCTACAGAACTAAACTCTACAATTAGACAACTCAACTTGATAGATATATTCAGAGCTCTCCACCCAACTGCAAAAACATTCCAATTCTGGTCAAGTGCACATGGCATGTATATGAAAATAGACCAGATGCTGGGACACAAGTCAAGCTAGAGTAAATTCAAATATATAGAGGTTACTCAGACCTTCCTTCTCTGACCACTATGCCATAATGCTGGAAATCAACAAAATAAAGATAAAAATATAAGGGCTGATACTTGTAGGATAAATAACTTACTTCTTCAAAAGGACTGGGTATTGACCCAAATTAGAACCGAAATCAGGTAGTTTCTAGAAACCAATGAGATTGAGAATACAAGATGCCAAAACCTATGGGCTACAGCAAAGGCAGTTATCAGAGGATGTTTGATAGTAATAAATGTACATATGAAGAAGGAAGAAAGACTTATGGTCAATACCCAATCACAAAACCTTCAGCAGCTGGAACAGAGTCAACAGAATAATCCTCATAGCAAAAGAAAAGAAATTCTAAAAATCAGGGTAGAGATAAATGAGTAGGAAAACAAAAATTCAATGGAAAAAATCCAACTCAGGCTGGTTCTTCTAAAGCAGTGATTCTCAACCTTCATAATGCTGCGATCCTTTAATACAGTTCCTCATGTTGTGGTGACGCCCAACCATAAAATTATTTTCATTGCTACTTCATAACTGTAATTTTGCTACTGTTATGAATCGGGCAACTCCTGTGAAAGGGTCATTCAACCCCCAAAGGGGTCCTGACCCACAGGTTGAGAACCACTGTTCTAACGATGAACAGAATTGACAAACTGTTAGCAAACCTAACAAAGGATAGGAAGAAGCCGATGTCAATATTGAGGATGAAGGATGAAATGGGAAATTACAACAGACCCCAATGAAATGAAAAGATTAATTACACTGTACTGTGAAGTACTGTCCTCTAATGAATACAATAACTTGGAAGAAATAGACAAATATCTGGAAAAACAATCCCTCCCAGATTCATATAAATATATAAAGAACTTGAACAGAACCATAGCAAAAGAAGAAATAGATATGGTTATCAAGAAAGTGACAACTAAGAAAAGTTTTACATGTATCAATATGCTTTTTAAGAGAACCAGATTTTTTAAAGAGAATTATTCAACTGGGAGATACCAGTAATGAATAAACACTACTGAAAACATTTTATGCATTTATATTGCTGTCAGGGAATATGTGATATACCTATTTGGTATATCTTAGTGTAGAAGATGCATTGTCAGTCAGGTGACTTCTGTGAACATACTCCTTCACTCTCAGACCAGCATCTTTTTTCTTTTTTTTTTTTTTTTAACAATTTATTGGGGCTGATACAATTCTTTTCACAGTTCATACATATACATACATCAATTGTATAAAGCACATCTGTACAGTCTTTGCCCTAATCAGTTTTTTCTCTTTTCTTCTTTTACATTTTATTAGGGACTCAAACAACTCTTACCACAATCCATACATATACATACATCAATTGTATAAAGCACATCCATACATTCCCTGCCCCAATCATTCTCAAGGCATTTGCTCTCCACTTAAGCCCCTTGCATCAGGTCCTCTTTTTTTCCCCCCCCTCCCTCCCCTTTTCCCCCCTCCCTCATATGCCCTTGGTAATTTATACCTCGTTATTTTGTCATATCTTGCCCTATCCGGGGTCTCCCTTCCCCCCTTCTCTGCTGTCCCTCTCCCAGGGAGGAGGTCACATGTGGCTCCTTGTAATCAGTTCCCCCTTTCCAACCCACTCACCCTCCACTCTCCCAGCATCGTCCCTCACGCCCTTGGTCCTGAAGGTATCATCCACCCTGGATTCCCTGTACCTCCAACCCTCATATGTACCAGTGTACAGCCTCTGCCCTATTCAGCCCTGCAAGGTAGAATTCGGATCATGGTAGTTGGGGGGGCATCTTTTTTCAAAGAAATGGAAAAACTGACTACCAACATCATACGGAGAGGGAAGAAGCCGAGAATTGGCAAAGAACTCCTCAAGAAGAAGAAAGTGGGAGGGCTTGCATTATCTGACTTTAAAACTTACTTATAGCCACTGTTGTGAAAACAGCATGGTAGTGGTATAATGATAGGCTCTCAGATCTATGGATAAGAACAGAAAATACAGAAATAAAAACAGCAGCATACAGACAAGTGATCTTTGATAAGGACCCCCAAATTATCAAATGGGAAACAAATGCCCTTTTTAACAAATGGTGCTGGAAAAAAAAATGAAGAAGAATGAAGCAAGACCTTACCTCACTCCATACACAAGAACAAATGTGAAGTGGATCACAGACTTTGAGGCAAAACCCTAAACTTTCAGGATCATCAATGAGAATAATTAGACAAAGCTAAGAACTTGCTCAGGGAATACATGTGCTATCAGAAATTAGGAAGGATTAAAAAAGAGAGAAAGAAATAAGGAAGGATACACACCCAGAAGAAGATCAAATAGAAGAGTGGAAAAAACTAAAATCTACAGAATTCTGAAAGCTTACAAGAAAAAAATGAATAGGCCAGTGAGAAAGTGGGCAAAAGACTTGAACAGACAAAGAAGGAAACGGAATGGCCAACAAACATATGAGAAAATGTTCTAGATCACTAGCCATCCAGGAAATGCAAATCAAAACAACCCTGAGATACCATCTAACACCCACAAAGATAGCTCAACTCAAAAAACCAGAAAGCAACAATGTTGGGATAGGTGTGGTAAGACAGGAACTCTCATTCATTGCTAGTGGTCTTGTAGATATGTACAGACACTGTGGAAAGCGATTTGGAAGCAAATTAAGAAGATAAAATAGTGTGGGTCTAGGCCTCATATCAGTACACCAAGCCCTGAGGACGACATCGCTGCATGGAGCTGCTGAGGCACAGAGAGGACTGTAGGGATGACAATACCTTGAGACATGATGTTCCCTCTCTGGAGCATACTGCAACAGTGGACAATACTGGGGACACACAGCAGGGAATGGATCTGCTCTGAACCCGTGTTAGTCTGGGTTGACTAGAGAAACAAATTCATAAACACTCATGTATATAAGAAAGAAATGTATATGAAAGAGCAATTGTAGACTGGAAAACACTCCTAAAGGCCAACAAACAATCCTTGAACTAACTACCAAAAAAAAAAAAAAAGAGCAATTGTATATTGAGAAAACAACCCAGCCCCGTACAGATCAAGTCCAATATTAGCCCATATGGCCAATACCAATCTATAAATTCCTCTTCAGACTCATGCAAAACATGCAATGATGCTGAATGCAGGAAGATTGCAGGCAAGGAGGTGGAAAGTCTTGTGGATCCAGTGGCAGTGGAAGCATGTCAGCACTGGAAGGGTCTTCCTGTGGCTCCTCCGGCTCCAGGGCTCTGGCATAGCGCCATGTGTCTTGTCAGCAGGAAGACAGCAAAGAGAGTATGTATTTATCCTCCAGGCGTCTACTTATCTCCATTACCCCTCCATCATCAGATGATGATGAGGTCATCAAACTGCGACCTCATTGACAGGCTAGACTCCACCCTTTCACAAGTTGATAGGAGATTATATAACTGTCACAACCCATCCACCCCCTCCCCTGTGGGACAAAACAAGACAGGATCATGATAGATCAGACACAGGAGCAAAGCAAATCAAGACACAAAGACCCTGAGTGGCACCCAAAATAGACTTTAGGATAGGAAAGGCAGCTCCCGGAAGCCCCCAGGTCTGCTGGGGAGATATTCACAAAGGTCACCGGACAAACCTAGAACTATGCATGCCTTTTCTTTTCTTTTTGCTAGTTTCTTTCACCGCTCTTTATTCAATCTTTTGTTTTCTTTTTCTCTCTGTTATTGTTTGTTTGCATAATAGGCATGGGAAGCAAGCCCAAGGGGAAAGCAATGGGGCCAACAGATCCAGAGGGAATTGGGGGGAGGAGGGCAATGGGAACAGTGAGCGAACAATGCCACAGACAGGGGAACAACTAGGGATTTAAATCAACAATGAGGAGGATGTAGAGATCCTGGGGGTGTTGGAGCAACAGCAATCTAGCTGAGAGGAACTACTAAGAGGCAGAAGTAGTGCAAGCATGATGGTGGTGAAACAGGAGGAAGGTAAAAGGAAACAAAGGAAAGATCTAGGAAACAAAACTATGATAGAAGTATAAACATAAGTGTGTACATATGTAAATATATTAATTCATAAAAATAGAGGTATTAGTCTATGTCCATATATTTATATAGCAATACACTGAGGTAGTGGGCAGACTTTGGGCCTCTGCTCCAGTCCTCCCTCAAAGCAAGAATACTTTGTTCTAACCACTTGGCATTCTGTGATGCTCACCCTCCTGGTACAATTGCTGAAATCAAAATGGGTGCACAAGCAAATGTGGTGAAGAAAGCTGATGGTGTCTGGCTATCAAAAGATACAGTGTGTGTGGTCTTAAAGGCTTGACGTTAAACAAGTGGCCATCTAGCAGGAAAGCCACAAATTTCACTTGGAAGAAGCACACCAGCCTGTGTGTTCATGAGTTCTGGATGGGACCAGGTATCAGAAGATCAAAATCAAAAATATCATATTGTTGTGAAGGAAAGGGGTCAGAGTGGAGACCTAAAGTTCATCTGTTAATAATTGGAAACTCCCAAAGTTCTTGGAACCCCTCCAGGAGTGAGCTATGTGTTAGCTGAGTCGGACCCACACAGGTCTACACTCAGACCCAGCTCAGGTTATCAAGGGCCAGGCAGGTGACTAGAACGTGAGACAGATCCAGGCCACCAATGGAAAGGAGCCTTCCTAATGCCAGAGGCCCCATATATGTGTCTTTGGGGGTGCATTGTATCCGTGAGAAGTGGTGTGGGTCACAGCTGACACAAAAGATGCAAGGCAAAATTAAACTCGCTTTTGAGGATGGCCTCACACCGACAGATGTTTACTTGTCTAACAGATCCTGTATTCTTTATGTCACCAAACCTGATTGGGTGACAGCAAATGGCTACAGAAAGAGGCTTGTTCAGATCAGAAAGTCCATTCATCTTCAAGGGATTGTACTATTTGAGGAGACACAGATGAATGAGCAGTGCTTTCCGGCCACACAGAAGTTCACAGTGCTGGACCTTGGGATGGTGTTGCTTCCGGTGTCCAGCCAGATGGAAGCAACCAGCCTCATTATTCAGTTAGGCCACGAACAAACCAAAGAGCCCAGTAAGAACCCCTTTCTCTGGAAGAAACGCACTCAGCTCTCCCAGCCCTCCCTCCTACAGACGGTGCAGCAGATCCCAGGAGTTGGAAAAGAGAAAGCCCCAATTCTGTTCAGGAATTCCCAAGCATCCAACACCTAAGTAACGCTTCCACCTTGGAGCACGTCGTTGGGCAAGCAGCGGCACAGCAGATTCATGAGTTTTTCAAGCAATCCAGGTGACAGCGCACCGAGTGCCCCTGGGATGTTTCTCCTTCAGGCCACACACAACATGATTCACAGTTCAAAACTAAGAAAGAGCGATTCCTCTTACAGCAACTAGTGAAAGACAAGTGGGGCCTAAAGAAAGGCCTCCTCTCTGGGCTCAGGCCTTGCAGTGAGTAGGCGCCTTCATTCTTCTTCCAGCATGAAAAGGGCCTTTTAATTGAAGCTCTGTGACTCGGCAGAACCGGCCTGGGCAGATTTTAATGTGTGACCTTGACCTGCATCTCTCCTGGAAAAGGTCTTCTCGTGCTTCAGGTGGTGGATGTGGACATCTAAGGAAAACAAACCGACACCAAAGCCCTGTATCTCCTAAGGCCCTTGCTCCTGCTGTCAGTGGTCCTGCTGTGTGGCAGGTCTGATGCTTTGAGGTTGCCAGTGTAAATAAACCATTGCACTGCCAAAAAAATTGGAAATTCTTTCACAGAAGGGACTCAAGGGAGGGAGAATGCATCCAGGTGCAATGTAGCACTGACGAAACACATTCTTCTAGTTCAGTGGTTCTCAGCCTTCCTAATGCCTTGGCCCTTTCATACAGTTCCTCATGTTGTGGTGATCCCCAACCATAACATTATTTTCATTGCTACTTCATAACTGTAATTTTGCTACTGTTATGAATCGGGTGACCCCTGTGAAGTGGGGGTCTACTTCTTTAATGCTTCCTCCCCAGACTACCATGGCCCTGGTTCAACCTCACAAATCCTGTTAGACTGGCACATATACGTTGGTACAGATAAGTGCTTTCGACACATGGAATCCTGGATAGGAAAACCCCTCAGTAGCAATAATGGGAATAAGGTTTCTGTGAGGCTACGGGAAGGAACTGATAGCAATGATGGGAGGCGAATAACAGGACTATGGGTGAAGGGATACATCAGACAGTGTAAGATATGAATATATATATACATATATATATATATATATATATATATATATATATAATTTATTAAGGGTTCATGACGGTGGTAGGGTGAGGGAGGATGGGAATAAAGGGAAGATGATATCAAGGGCCTCAAGTAGAAAGAAAATATTCTTTGCCTCCTAGTTCTATTTTTTTTCCAAAGAAGAGACTTGTTTATTTTAAACAGGTCACCCTAAGCGGAAAATGTGGTTTTCAGAAGAGGCGCTGGTCTTCACAAGAGCTCTGTCCTCTGCTTTCATTCTAAAGGTGCGGAACCTGGGTGGGAAGGACAGAGCAGGGACTCCGGGCTGCTCACCGAGGAACCAGTTCGCTCAGAGACGCCGGGCCGCGTGGATGCACACATGCAGTCTGTTTTCAAAGTCGTAGCCCGAGAAGTCCTCCTTTGCTTGAAGTAGAGTTCCGCCTCGTGCGACAGTCTCTGGTTTGTCTAATAGAAGACAGCCAGGTTCATAGCAGGCGCAGGGCTGAACATATGGGTTATTCTGACGACATAACTCGTCTTTAGCAGCACACTGAAAGAACTGAACAGCATCCTGGGAGTTTCCTAGACATTTGTGTATGGCACCAAGAAGCAAATACTTTACTCCAACCACATGCGAATCGTCCACTGCATGGCAGGCTTGGCTCATCCTCTGCCGGTTGGGGAAGGAGCAGTTGGGGAAGGAGCAGTTGGGGAGGGCTTTCCACAGGTGTAACGCTTCGATCGAGGCCAGCACCCAGAGCACTTTGGTTGGCGTTTGTTTCCGAAATCTCTCTGCCTTTTTCACCGAGAACTGTTCGAGGTGATTGTTTTTCCTTTTGAAGAGTTTCTGAACTTCTTTAAAGACCAGCTGTGCCCCGTCCACGTCACCGCAGGCTCCCTGACACACTGCAGTTAAGTAGGCAGAGGAGCAGTGGGACCACCTGGACTCATTCTTCAGCCTCTCCAAGGCATCGAATGCATCCTGGAAGTTCAGCTCCATCATGCTGCACCAGCCGATTTCATACAGACACACGTGCTGGATTTCCCTCTGATCCGCCGCCAGTTCCAAAGCCGTGTGGAAAGAAGTCACGGCACTGTTGAGCTGACACTCTACTCGCTGTATTCGTCCCTTGAAAAACATAAAGAGGGAGGAGTTTGGATAAGCAGCTGCCTTTTTGAGGAGAATTTCCTTTGCTTCATCCAGACCTGCTCTGCTGTCGCTGCCATCCAAGGCGAAGAAAGGGTGGGCGACAGTGGGGTACCAGAGGAGAGCTAAGGTAGCTAAAGGGGCCTTCGTGTCCTTACTTTCGCTTGCATACATCAGTGAAGGAAGGCCCTGTAGGCAGTCTCCAGGGAAACCCAGCAGGTTGATGATTGTGAGCAGGTTTGGGGGTGCCATCGATATGCAAAGGTGGAAAAGGGTCATATCCAAAGCTACCAGCACCTTTCAGTCCGTTTAGAGACTCCTCAGACACCCCTTCAGCCACAATGTGATGATCATTTGCAGCGTCAGAAGGTAAGGGCTCTTCACTGAGCTTCTTCTGATGCAGCTCCTGAAGGGCATGGATGTCCAGAGAGCATCTACTGTAAATCTTCCAGGCGTTCCCGAGACTCCAGCCAGCTTTTATATATGCTGAGAATTCTTGTTTGACAAAAAAGAAAACCTCCAGATACACTTGGCAGTCAGCTATGATGATCTGCCTCTGAAGCCGGTCAACGTTCTTCTTGATCTTATTCTTGATGGTTTCTAGGACCCCTGCCTCATCGCTTTCTTTTTTTCTTTCTTTTTTTAAAAACATTTTATTAGGGGCTCATACAACTCTTATCACAAACCGTACATACATCAATTGTGTAAAGCACATCTGTACATTCTTTGCCCTAATCATTTTCAAAGCATTTGCTCTCCACTTAAGCCCTTTGCATCAGGTCCTCTTTTTCCCCTCCCTTCCTGCTTCCCCCTCCCTCATGAGCCCTTGATAATTTATAGATTATTATTTTGTCATATCTTGCCCTGTCATATCTTGCCCTTCACCACCTTTTCTGTTGTCCGTCCCCCAGGGAGGAGGTCACATGTAGATCCTTGTAATCGGCCTCTTCGCTTTCACACAGCTTTTCTGTAGTTTTCAAATCATCGCAGGCCACTTGCATTTTCTCTTCCTCAAACGTCATCATGGCATTCAAAAAGCTGGGACGAAGCTGGCTCCAAAGCTCATAGTGGGCAGTGGTTCCTGAATTGTTTGAAGAGTTGGTCCGACTCTCGAAAGCCGTTGTTGAGCAGCATGTTGATGCCAGCCAGGGCCAGCTCCGTGTCCTGCAGGGGTGCCATGGCCCAGTCGCCGTCATCCTGCCTCTGGGGCCGCTGCTGCTCTGAGCTGGCCATGGCTGCGCGAAGGAAACATCAGTGGAGCACCATCAGCTTCTCATGGATTCAAAATCCTGCCATGGCCTGGGTTATGCCCCTCATCAGGCCGCTGATAATAATCTGTGTACTTTTGCTTTTAGCTCTTTGTGTGTTTAGATTCTTGTAGGAACGGATGAAAGATATCTCCAACCTGACCTTCAATCAGCTTCTTCACCCTTACAGTCCACTGCCAACCGGCCCAGCCCTGAACCTTCCAACTCTTTATCCCCTTCTTTGCCCTATCTCAGCAGGAAGTAGTTAAGACAGAAAACATCACCCCTATTACCAATATTAAGAAGTTTGGAATTTTGGGGTCAGGTCTGAACTAGGCAGCCCCCGTTTGGACTAAGCTGAAGCAGGTCCGGGCCCTGCACGCGCTTCCCTGCACACGCTTTCCTGCACATGCTTCCCTGCACACGCTTCCCTGCACATCCCAAAGGTCAGCAGCAGCCGGATAAGATAACCAGTGAAACCAGATGTTCCTGGTTCAAAAAAAGCAGCAAGGAGTCAACCAGCAATTCTCCTAGTTTCCACGCCTCATATGCTAATTGCCCTACATTCCTCACCACCCCTTTAAAATCCTCGCCCCCAGCTGCTGAGCATGACTTCCCTAACCTGTTGGCTTAGGTCACAGAACCTCATCCAGGAGCTCGCCCCACCTAATAAAGCTATTTCTGTTTCTGCTCTCCCTTGTCCTGTCAGTTATGTCTGTCTTCCTCCCTGTTCCTCAGTTTTGCCTTTACAGCTCCCCTTGTTGCTCTGTTTCGCTTACTTAGTGTTGCAGCCTGGTGGGTGGTGTCGTGGGTGTGTGTGTGGTGAGTGGGTGTCAGTCTGGGCACAATTCCAGTACTATGTATTGGCTGCTCCGAGCAGGAATATGGTCCTCAGGGCTTGATGAGCAAGGATGTGGTGTTCTCTCTCTCTCTCTCTCTCTCTCTCTCTCTCTCTCTCTCTCTCTCTCTCTCTCTCTCTCTCTCTCTTCCTCTCCCTCTCTCTCTCCCTCTCCCTTTCCCTCTTGATTTGCTTCTGTGTGTTCTGAGCAGAACCCTCTCCCCAGGCTGTCTTCAGTGCTGTCCTATGTAGTGAATACTTCTGGGGAGAGAGTCCATGTAGTTGAGATTGGGGCCAGGCCCACAGAACATTTATAGAGGTATAAATATAGGCACATACATATGTAAATATATTTTATATAATGATAGGGATATAGGTCTGTGCAATATATTTATATGTAAAGCATTAAGGTAGCAGACAGACATTATGATCTACTCAAGTATTCCCTCAACGCAAGAACACTTTGTTCTACTAACCTGGCATTCTGTGATGTTCACCTTTCTGACATAATCGCTAAAGATAAAATGGGTGTATTAGCAAATGTAGTGAAGAAAGCTGATGGTGGCCGGCTATTAAAATATATAGCATCTGGAAAAAACTTGAAGATAAACAAGTGGCCATCTAGCTGGAAAGCAACAAACCCCACATGGGGGAAGCACACCATCCTGTGTGATCACAAGGTGTCAACAGGATCAGGTATCAGGCATCAGAAGACCCATAACAAACAATCATAGAGACGCAATCAGTAGGGGGCAGGTGTGTGTGTGTGTGGGGGGGGCAGAGTAGAGACCTAAAGCCCATCTGTAGACAATTGGACATCCCCTCATAGAAGGGTCACAAGGAATGGATGGGCCAGCCAGGCTGCAATATCGTACTAGCACCAACAAAACTTAGAACATTCCTCCAGTTCCTTTATGCTTCCTCCCCACCAATAGCATGACCTCAATCCTACCTAACAAATCCAGCTAGAACAGAGCACGTGCACTGGTACAGAAAAGAACTCTCAACACGCAGAATTCATGACAGATAAACCCCTCAGGAATTATAATGGGAGTAGTGATACCATGAGGGTAGGGGAAAGTTGGGGGAGAACAGGGCAACAGATAGTAATGATCGACGTAAACCACCACCCCCCATCCACTCATGTTGACAAACAACAGAAACATGGGTGACAGCGGACTGTGTAAGATATGAAAATAATAATAATTACAATTTATCAAGGGTTCATGAGGTTGGGAGGTTGGGGTGGTGGAAATGAAGAGCTGATACCAAGGGTTCAAGTAGAAAGAAAAGGTTTTGAAAATGAAGATGGCAACATATGTACAAATGTGCTTGACACAATGGATCTATGGATAGTTATAAGAGCTCTAAGATCCCCCCAAGTATTATTTATCAAAATTTTTAAAAAGGAAAGAAAATATTTTGAAACTGATGCTGGCAGCATCTGTACAAGCTCACTTTATGTAATGGATTGTTATAATATCTGTAAGCACTCCCAATAAAATGATCAATAAAAAAGAACCCAAACAGATGTAGAAAGCACCTGTGCTGAAGGGCATCTTCCCCCTGCTCCCTCTCATATGCCTTTAAGGCCCATGGAGGAGTGGAGCTAGAAAAACAACAGCAATGGGGGCTCAGGGCACTAATCCACCCAAGGGGAGGCTATTGTTTATATCTCCACAGGAAAGGGAAAACAAGGGTAGACCTCATTCTGGTGTGCCAATCCTTGAGGGCAATGTTTGTGCTCAGAGCAGCTTGTTCCCAGAGATAACTGCAGATAGCGTCTCAGCTGGAGAACTGAGGTCCTCTCCCTGGATGACAGTGCTGCAGAGGACAGCCCTGAAGGTACAATTCTGAGAGAGCCACCTGTGTGACCGGCCCACAGGAGGACAGACCAAGAGGGGAGTGCAACAGATCAGTGATGTGAGCGAAGCCAAGAAATCCCTGAGGAATCCTGTCGGCAGACTTCTGAATTCGTGGGCAGCACTTGGCAGCCCATCTGAACTGGTTGGGAGTTGCTCACAAAGGTGTCCCACTGAAAGTCTAATGGTGTAGTGGGCATGGGGTGGGGCACGGGGTGGTACTAGACTGTTCCATCCCTGACTGCAGGAATAGCAATGGGGACTTTTAGGTTACATGCTTCTTGGACATGAATGCTGAAGACTAAAAGGGTGTATGCATTGTTAGGTAAGTGGGACCAGGGACACGTAAGGCTGAAAGAAAAGGGGACTGGACTGATAGATTATAACATGTCCTTCTCTCTATGCAACAGAGAGCTATTCATCTGCTCTATGTCAAGATCTCAGTTTGACTTGTGACTATCTGTGTGTTCTTTTCCTTTTTCGGTGCTTATCTATGCAAGATAGGTGGGATATGCAATCTTACAGAGACAGTGACTGCACCAATGGTTCCCGGGGGGCATGGGAGAGGAGGGGAGGTGAGTGGTGAGTGGTGATGGGTACAGGGGAATAGTAAGGGTTCTAAAATTGATAGGAAGGCGATATAGTTTGCCTGGTTGTGGTTGATCAATCGAATTGTATCTGAGAGGAATTACTGAGAGTTGAACGATGGTTAAACATGATAGTGGGCAGGTGGGGAAAAATAGAAAAAGAGGAAAGAAGAAGAAAATTAAAAATATATGAATATACATATAGGTGTATTTGTATATGTATGCAAATACAACAAGGAAGCAGATGGATTTGGGGCCTCTACTTAAATTTACCTCAGTACAAGAATGATTTATTCTAATAATATGGCACTGTAATATACCTTCCTGACACAAGCACTGAAAACAAAATCATGCATAAGCAAGCTGGTTAAGAAAGACTATTAAAAAATATAATGTCATACTTACCCGGCAGTGGAGACACCATGATCACGAAGGTGGTTTTCCCAGGGCGAGGCTTATCCATTGCACTCCGGATGTGCTGACCCCTCCAATTTCCCCAAATGTGGGAAACTCGACTGCATAATTTGTGGTAGTGGGGGACTGCGTTCGCCCTCTCCCCTGAAAAAAAAAAAGGAAAAAAAAATATATATAATGTCTGTGGGTCTTAAAAAGCTTGTAGTTAAAGAAGTGGCCATCTAGCAGGGAAACAACAAAGCCCACATGGAAGTTGCACACCAGCCTGTGTGATCATGAGGTGTTGATGAGAGATGTATCAGAAGTCCAAAATCATGCAAGCAAATCGATGTGAAAGGGGTGTGGATGTAGTGGAGACCCCAAAACCCACCTGTAAGATAACTGGATAGTCCCTCTGAGAAGGGGCACATGGAAGGGATGATAAATGGTTTTTATTTGTTTTACCTTATTAATCATGTTAGACTTCTGTATTAATCATGTTAGACTTCATGTAGTCCTCATTTGTATATTTAAGATCATACAATACATGAAAGCCAAGATAGAGAATACATCAGAAATAGAAACAGGAGTAATGGTTACCTGAGGGTATGAGGAGAGAGGGGGGGGTGGAATAGGGAGCTGATAGCATTGAAGAGTGTATAACTCCACTCACTGGGACTGAACACAACAATGTAAGTGAATGAATATATTAGATCGTGTAGGATAAGTCAATAAAACTATCATACAAAAAGAAATGGTGTTGGAAAGACAGGATATCCACATGCAACAGGATGAAATTGAATGCTATCTCACTACAGTAAAAGTAATTCAAAACATAAAAAAATCTAAATTTAGCAGTTAGACCTATTAAACTCTTAGAAGAAAATATAAGGTAAATCTTCATGCCTTTGGATTGAGAATAGATTCTTAGATGTGACACGAATGCACAAATAATAAGAAAAAAATAGATAAATTGGGCTTCATAAATTTTTTTAAAAACTTTTGTGCTTCAAAGAACACAATAAAGTGAACTGACAACCCACAGAATGAGAGAATCTTGACAAATCCAATGTATGTGAGTACAAAGAACTGTTACAATTCACCAAGAAAAAGACAACTCAATTGAACAATCAGCCAAGGATTTGACGAGTGGATTATGTAATATTTGGATAATATTGTGGATAATGTGGATATTGATATAATATTGTGGATAATGTAAATATTTCCACACAAAAACTTGACTGTGAATCTTCCTTTCAGCATTATTCATCATACCCTAAGTCTGGGAACAACTCAACTATCCACCAACAAAACAAGATGTGGAAGATATGGTCAATGACCAATAAACTCATGAAAAGATGCCTAGCTTCACTGATCATCAGGAAAATCAAAACCACAAGATACCATTTCAAACCACTAAGCTGACTAGAGCCTCAAAATTGAATAGTACTAGTGTGGATGAGAAAACCCTCATACACTGTGGTGCAAATATAAAATGGACCAGCCACTTTGAAAATCAGTCTGACAGTTCTTCCCACAGTTAAGCAGATTTACCATATGATCCAGCAATTCCACTCCTAGGTAAATACCCAAGAGAAATGTAAATATTTCCACACAAAACTTGATCATGAATCTTCCTTTAGCATTATTTATTATAACCCCAAACTGGGGAAAACCCAAATATTCATCAATGAAACAAGATGTGGTATATCCATATTTCTTAGTTATTTACTGTTGTTATAATAGCAGTATCATATGTGGATGGCTTTAACAAGGATACATTTAATTTTTCTCAGAACTTCAGAGGCTGGAATTTTCAATCCAGGGCACCAGCTCTAGAGGACGATTTTCTCTGTTAGTTCTCGGGGAAGATTCTTATTCCTTGGCTCCTTGGTGTTCTTCCTGTGGCCTGGGATCTATCCTTTCCCATCTCTGCTAGCTCCTCTATATCTCAGAAATTATTGGCTCAAATCACACACTCTGCTGGAATTAATTCTGTAACATAACATAGAAAATTCATTCCCAAGTGGAATTATAAACACAGACAGGGATTAGGATTTGCAATACAGATTTTGGGACATAACTTAATGCATAACACCGTACAATAGAATTTTCTTTGACCACTAAAGTGAATGAGTCATGCTACCACATGACTGACCTTTGAGAACATGATGCTAGAAGTCAGTGAGAAATAGTGTATATTATATAATTTCAGGTACAAGAACTGAATGTCAATGTCTGTGGGTGATAGGGAGATGAGAGCATGATAACAAGAGTTCTACAGTTGACTGGTGATGGTTGCACACGTCTATAAATATCTTAAAAACCACTCAGCTGTGTCCTTCAAATGAGTAAATTGTGTAGTGTTTGGATTATATTTCAATAAAGCTGGTTTTTTAAAAAGATTGAATGATGATAAGAATTTGGCTGCATGAAGGATAGAGGCAGGAGCTCCCTAGGCAGAAGAAAAGCATATACAAAGCTCCAAATCAAGGGAAAAAAGGAAGTAAAACAAGCTAAAGGGAGTCCAGGAAGACTGATGAACAAGGAAGTAAAATGGGGAGAAGAGCAGGGACCACATTCTGGAAAACCCCAGGAGCCATAGCCTAAGGGCAATATTGGCAAAACTATTGAAGTTTTAAAGCAAGTTAGGATTTGTTTTTTTAAAGATCCCACGGTCTACTGTTCATCTAGCAGAAATATTTTCAGTTGGAACTCACCCTGAGGTGCTTTGGAAACTTGGCAATCTGCTAAAACCCTTTGAAGCAGCCCTGCTGTGCACGTGTAAGATCCCCATGAGTCGGAATCAACAGTGACTGAACAACAGTATCTGTGCTAAGGGGATAGATTGGGAGAGATAAAAGGAAGTCAACTTTTTAGGAGGGGGAGGGAAAGTTTGTGGGGTTTTATTTTGGGAAGGGGGTTACTCTGTGATGATGACAGTTGGAATAGAAAGTAGAGCCGTCATCACCACACCACAAGAAGAACTTGCTCTGGCTAGGCTGTGGCTCCCGAAGGACAGTGGACATGTTTAGCAGAGCAGGCCCTCTTCCCTTGGCCTGCATGGGCCACCTTCCCAACTGACCTGAGGATGCCCCAGGAGATTCAGCTGAGCCTCCCAGCTTACCTAACTTATATCAGTCAACTCCTGCCAAGCCTTAAAAGTATGATAAACAATAAATTGTTTATGCCACTGAGCTTTTAGGTAATTTGTTGTGAAACAATGCCATACTAATAGAAAGAATATATAGCAAAACATCTTAATTGATCACCTTTTCAGCGCAACAAAGCAAACCAAAGGGAAAGTAGAGAAACTTGGCCAAAATTATGGGTCTCCTATGTAGGGACATCTCAACAAATAAAGACAAGTATAAGCCGTTCCCTTTTGAAAATGATCACTGGAAGAAAAGGTGTCATGTATCCTATGGGAGAGGGATTCACAAATAGCTGGACCTCATTTAAATGTGTTTTAAGAACAAATCAGAGGGAGAAAGAAAGAGAGAAAAGAAAGACAGTCAAGTCCAGGTGATAAGATCAAAGGAGCCTAAGAGAGGTCCCAGGCTTCTGACTTGGTACTTGTGTGGACACTGGGTCACTACCTGAAGCAGAAGGCAAAGGAGGCTTTCTTTCACTAGGTTCAACACCTTCAAATTCCAGCAGTCTCAAGTCCACATATCTTTCAGTCCCCAAGATTGAAAATATTATCTGCTTACTCACTTTGCAAAAAGTCAAGTGGAAAAAAAACAATTTAATACTCTTTATTAAAAGATTTTACCTGTAACTTTCTTTATAGACCATACAAAAAAATAAAAGAACATGCCACAGAGAGCCTGTGTTCTCCCATAAAAATTTATAATCTTAGAAACCCTAAGGAGCAGTTCTAGTCTGATCTATAGAGTTGCTATGAGTTAGAATCAACTCTCTGGTCTTTGGTTTTCTATAGAACACACGCATGAGTTCTACAGCATGGCTTCTGTACATGGTTATGCCTTGTGTATGTAACATCATTTATTGTGGAGGAGAGGTGGTAGGGAAATTTTTCTACATGTACAAAAAGAGACATGGGATAGAAATGATTTGGGAAAACCGGTTTACATATTTGGTTTCCTGGTTCTAGGACTGAAACTAAAATTGACAGTAAATGCTAACAAATATACAGAATGCATGAAAATATATTCACAATAAAGTAAGCTCCTTTTAAAAAGGACTTCAGATAAACTGCGATTGACTTTCTAGATTAAAAAAGTATTCTTTTGAGGAACAAGGGTATAAATATAGCAGCAGCTAAAGAAAAGCTAGGGCTCAAAAAGCAGACGCTAAAAGCGTTTTCTCCACTAAGTGGAGTATTTTCTTTGAAGGTGAATTCTTCTTCTGGGTCCACCTACAATAACGGACATGCAGTTCCAAGGTCTGAATTCTGATGAGTAGCTGAATATAGCCATCACAACCAGTTTAAAGCCCATTTTTTAAAAATCTGACAAGACAATATAAGACACAAAATAATAATAATAATTTATAAATTATCATGGGTTTGTGAGGGAGGGAGGGGGAAAATGAGGAGCTGATACCAAGGACTCAAGTATAAAGAAAATGTTTTGAAAATAACGGTGGCAACAAATGTACAAATGTACTTGACACAATGTATGTATGTGTGTATTGTGATAAGAGCTATATGAGCCTCCAATAACATAATTTTTTTAAAATCTGACAAGGAAAATGTGTTGTTGACTGGTAGTCAACAGAATATGACTTGGAAAATACACAAACAAGCAATGCTTTCTGAATTATTGGGGTGAGAATATCTGGCGTGATCACAATGATGAAATTCATTTTTGTGTGTGTGTGTGTGTAAGAGAGAACTTTATATCAAAGAGAAATTGTATACTAAGAATAGATCCCAGCCCAGATCAAATCCATACGTCCGATAATAGCCCATCTGCCCAATAACAGTCTGTAAATTCCTCTTTAGACTCATGCAACACATACAATGATAGTGAGTGCAGGAGGATGACAGACCAGTGGGTGGAAAGTTTGTGGATCCAGTGGCGGTGGAAGAATCTTAGCACTGGCAGGAGTCTCCACATGGTTCCTCCAGCTCAGGGGCTCTGAGTCCATCAGCGTAGCTCCATGTGGCCTGGCAACAGGACTGTGGAGCAGAGAGTGCGTGTATCTGGCATCCAGTGAGCTATTTATCTTCTGAACGTCTCCAAATGAGGCCATCAAGCTGTGACCTGATTAACAGACTACACTCTACCCCTTCACTCTTAATAGCACCAAGTTAACACCAGAGTATATTACTACCACAAATTGTAATCCACGCTGAAGGCTGCAATCTTTGACTTTCATCAGCAACTGCTTCAAATCCTCCTCACTTTCATCAAGCAAGGTTGAGTCATCTTCATACATAGGTTGTTTTTCAATCTTCCTCCAATCCTGATGTCACTAACTTCATATAGTCCAGCTTCTCTGGTTATTTGCTCAACCATTTGGTGCAGTAGGAGGTGACCAGGTGCCAAAATATTTTGGCAAATATTTTCGTAGCTCTAAAAGAATACTGTCACTACAATCAGCAGCATAAACCATGTTATAAAATTCCAGCTCTCTGGGACCCCTTGGGCTGCAACTGTTTTAAAACGGTGCCATCTGGGTGTTGCAGTATACCCCCTTTGTCCTTCCCGTACATGTGCCCGGCCACCTGATGCGACAGGGGCACGCAGCCGTTGAGGAAGCGGAGCCTGCCGCCCCCCGGCTGCGGGGTGCCCTCGGGGGCGGCCTCGGCCGGCTGCGCGGTCCGCTTTTGGGGGGACTGGGAGCCTCGAGCCGGAGCCGGGATGGCGGCTGAGTTGCCATAACGGAGAGCTGAAGCGGTGACGGCGGCGGCTTGCGAAAGCAGGGGGGCAAAGGGGAGGAGGAGGGGCGCTCCGGGGAGCCCGGGGGTCGCCAGCTCAGGCTCGGCCACGAGGAAGCCCCGGGGGTTCCCGCCGCTGGTGTCCACCGAGGCCCGGGGAGGAGACCCAGGACGCCGCCCAGGCGCGGGCTCTCCGTGCCCAGCTCTCCCTGGAGCCCGGCTCCCTGCGCTGCTGCCGCGGACGCCCGGCCCCGCGCTGCCTGGCGACGGATCCGAGCCGACGAGCCGAAATTCATTATTAATAAAGAAAAAGACAACAGAATATTGGATATTATATCTCACCAGAGTCCAAAAATGCCACATCACTTATTTGATTTTTGACAGTAGTTAAAGGACACATAGGAAAATTGGAACTCAGTTCAGAAATCAATGATTTATGATATAGTAAGCTTTTATATTACCATTTTCCTAGAATTTTAAAGGATAGTGTTCTATAACTATGGTGTTGGTGAAGATATTGAAAGTACTAGGGACTTCCGGGAAGATGGCAACTGATTAACACATACCAGAGGGACTCTGCAGAAATCATCCCAGGAGTTACTAAGAAGGAAATTCAACACTGCTGGATCACAGGGGGAGCATCATAAAGATAAGTAGGCACAGATCCACAAGGTTTTGAGGGGCTGGGGGCTTTGGGCTTACCACAGGGGAGGCTGGCTAGGGTTTTAACTAAGGCTAGGGTTTTTAACTCGGCTGGAGACAGGACTATTTGGAGCCAGTGCAGGGGCTTTATCTCAACACAGCCACAGCTTGCTGACACCTCATGATAGGGATTAAATCTTTACACCCCTAGGGCAGGGAGCGGGGCTGATCTACATTGTTGCTATTTCTTCCCTCTCTTCTCTCTATCTCCCCACAGTCTCAGCAGGTGGTTTTCTTTCCCTCGTTGTCTGGTCCCTGTTCTCTGACACGCCACTGCTGACCTCCAGACCACTCCTCTTAGCATAGGACATTTATGCCTGCCCTTCAGGCAGTTAGGTGAACTCCACCCTGTGCAGCATAGCCCAAGGTTGGGAAAGCCCACCTGCCCTCCACCAGGGGATATTCCTCCCAACTTGTTCCTGGGGAATTCCTGCCTGTGTGTCTGGGTGGGGGAGGGGCACCAATTGTCCTCTGTGGGCCCACGTGAATGAGGGAACATCCTCCTGCCTACCTTAGTGCCTCACATGGCCTAAGGGAGCTCAGTCAACACTTGCCAACATTTCCATGCTGCTGCAGGAACCTCTGCCCAATTTCTTCAGTGATCTACCTGACCAGGCCCACTCACCATTCGTGGTGGTTTACACCAAAGCAGGCAACCCACCAGCCTTCTGGGGCATTCCCCTTGAGGGAGGGTGCAGATTGGGGACCCAAGACCCATCTGTAGGCAACGGGACATCCGCTTACAGAAGGGTCGCAGGGAGGAGATGAGCCAGTTGGTGTGCAATGTAGAACTGATGAAACATACAATTTTCCTCTAGTTCCTAAATGCCACCCACTATCATGACCTCAATTCTACCTCACATTTATGGCTAGACCAGAGGATGTACACTGGTACAGATAGAACTGGAAACACAGGGAATCCAGGACAGATGATCCTTTTAGGACCAGTGCTGAGAGTGGCGATACCGGGAGGGTGGGGGGAAGGTGGGGTTGAAATGGGAATTGATTACAAGGTTCTCCATATAACCTCCTCCCTTGAGGGATGGACAACAGAAAAGTGGGTGAAGGAAGGCGTCAGACAGTGTAAGATATGACAAAATAAAGAATCTTAACTTTTCAGTCTCTCTGCAGCCCTGATGAACACTTTAGGCAGCCATTAGTGAAAATTGTCTCTCATGTTGATATCCTTTCAGAGGTAATAAGGTAGATGTTGCTTTTGCTCAAGGGCAAAGCTTAAAATCCAAAGGCCCCAAAGAGAGAACTCAGAAGAACACTCAGCTATAAATCAGATTCTTTTCCTTGCCATTGAAACCGCGGTGGCTAAAGCAAACAAAGCCAGCATCTTACAATGATAGAGTTAGACCACAAGAAATGGTTGACACCCATGGAGCTGGAATTGCATTTGTTGAAAGCTCTCTGCACCAGCTGGTCTCAGGCTCAACATATTTGCACTGCCCACAACGTGACTTTGTTAGTAATTACACAGTCTGACTACACCTCCCCAAAGAAACAAGACTTTCAAGGATCTGCTGGATCAGGAGGAAAAAAAGAAAGCAACCTCCTAAAAATGTTTTGCTTCCTTTTTCTACTAAAGGGATGAACCTTCTTAAATTACTGAAATTATCGAGTAATCCTCAGTAAAAAACCTCTTTCTCCCATCAGTGAGAATGATACTTTACTTACTTAATATTGTTTAAACAATTCCACAGAACTTCCCATCAGTTTACATAAATCCATCTGTCTTAAATGGAGAGACGATTGTTTAATAACATAACTGGTTCTAGGTTTTAAAGGGAGTATTTCACTTAGGTGTGTGAGCAGAGCCAACAGTATTTTTTTATGTGTGTTAATTCTTCTTTATTTATTTTTTAAACATTTTATTTGGGGCTCATACAACTCTTATCACAATCCATACATACATAAATTGTGTAAAACACATCTGTACATTCTTTGCCCTCATCATTCTCAAAGCATTTGCTCTCCATTTAAGCCCTTTGCATCGGGTCCTCTTTTTTCCCCCCTCCCTCCCCGCTCTCCCCTCCCTCATGAGCCCTTGATAATTTATAAATTATTATTTTGTAGAGCCAGACAGTATTTTATCTGTTGTGTGCAGGGTGTCTAGGAGTTAGAACTACAACTCAAGAGTACCTAGCAGCAACAAATGTGTGATATGCACAGCATCCATAGAGCATGTGATCATGAACTATACACTTAATGCTAACCATCTTGCTTGCTAAGACTTGTCCATTATAGCCTTCCAGTCATATTTCAAACAGGTAACACATTTAAATGATGAATTTGCCAAATTTTGGCATGTGCTTCAATATTTAAAATGTAGTCTTGCACTTCCTGGTGAAACGCTATAATTTGACACACCAAATAGAATCTTGTTCAAAGGGGAGAAAGCAGGAACTCAGCCTGCTAAAAGTGAAATATTTCTTTAGAAAATAATAACAGGAAGGAAGCATAGTGTGATGAAAACTAGTCAGTTGCGACTGGCTCACCTTTAAGACCAGTTCAATGTCACCAAGTACAGGGACTTTGGTTTCCGTTGAGTCACTACTGACTTTGTGAATTTTGCCTCCATCTCCTCCACTTTGACTGCTCTGCCTCCTGTGTAGGGATGTGGATCAGGTAGATCACAGGACTCCTAAATGTTTTCCCAGTTCTAAGAGTTCAATTAAATCAAAAGGAAAGAAATCATTCTGGAAACCCTCTAATAGGCAGAGAAATCTCAGGACAGAACTGTGCACAGGTGGACTTGTTTTGTGTGGCTATTTGGCACTATTTGGGGTGGGACAGAGCTTTCAGTCCCAGTCATGTTCCATCAGTGTCAACACTTGGAACTATCTAGGCCGTGAAGTTAGCCAGGCCCTGTCAAAGCACAGGGAACTCCTGGAAGGCAGCCCCTATACCCGAATCTGATAAGCAAATATATTCCCAATGTTTGCTGAATTGGAAGCTCTTTAGCTAACCTCTGGAATTCCTAAAGCAAAATTGGATCCAGGTGGAAAAGAAAAGGGACCTTTGTCTCTTGCTGGCTTAACAATAACTTCATGTAGATGTCCAGTTAACAAGAACTTATTTTTTTTTAAGTTCTAAATGTTTTATAGGAAAAAATGAGCTGTTTGGGGTGGAGACATGTTTTTGGCCAGGGTAAGCCAGGGGGTTCTGCCCCTGAAAACCTTACTTCATTGTTGGCGAAGTCCACACGTGTTGAGCATTTAGATAATGGCCAGGGCTGGGCCGGCTACAAGCACCAGAGAAGAGCACGGACTGCAGACTGTCATCACAGCGGTCCCTGGGGGTGACTGAGCCTCAAGAGGAGTGAAGTGAACAGGGAAGAAATGATGAGAACCTGCTATGGGAAGGACTCTGTGAGGGCGGGCTCACAGGCGAGCACGCACTGGAACAGGCAGAGACAGTAGAGTGCTTGAACTGAGAAAACAAAGATAGGTTGATAAGGATTCCATAAGGTATGGGTAACTTAGGACACCGTTCAAATCATTCGTCTTCCTTCTTGCCTCTTCTGAGGTGATCCGAGGTACATAACCTCTGAGCTTCTAATCCTACTTCTATAAAACAAACAACCTTACAGGGACGTTCTAAGAATTTTAAATGCGTTATGCGTACAAACCGCACCCACCATGTTCAGCATCAAAAAAGTAAGCAATAGTAGTTAGTCGCTGTCATAGATTGAATTGTGATCCCCTTCCAAAACCTGTGTCGATTTGACTGGGCCATGGCCCCTAGCAGTGCATGATTAGCCTCCTTTTTTGTGATACGTTGTAAATTCTAACTTCTATGGTATTAATGAGACAGGAGTAGAGGCAATTAGGTTAATGAGGCAAGATACAATCTACAGGATTGGGCTGCCTTTTCAGTCCATTTATTTTGAAATATAATCAATGAAACAAGCAAGCAGAGATCAGAGGAAACGACTACTCCCAACAGTGGATGGAGTGCATCTTTTGGACATGGGAACCTTGGACTGTGAGCGTCCTAGATGATCCAGGGAAGACTGATCCCAAGACACAGAGATTTTCAAGAACTGAAGGGCCTATGGATGCTGAAAAGTCTTCTCCTAGATCCAGCATCCTGAATTCAGACGTCTATCCTCCTCCAATTTGAGAGATTAAATGTCTGGTTGTTACAGCCATCCGCTTGTGCTACTTCTCCTTCGGCAGCAATAGACAACTAAGATAAATTTGTTTCATCATTCCTTCTGGAAACTGCATGAGACACTTTATGGCTGTCGAAGAAATACATTAGAAATTAATTCTTTTCTGATTTACTGTGCATACACTGCCTAGTTTGTGGCCTCCCTCTGACCCAACATGAGAGGGGAGAAACACTACCCACACCCCTAAATCTTTGATTGATGGTGAACCAATGCCTGTCATTCACCAAACAGGTGGCAGGAGTGAATTGTCTGGCAAAAGCTGTAAGTATGGGGAAACATCTCATGGAGTACATGAGTGGACAAGAGGTGTTACTCAACCCATTCCACAATGGAGGATTGAAATCATCCAAGTAAACAGTGTCATCCTCCTATGGGTCTCTAACCAATACGCAATCAGCTCTTCTCCTTCACTCTCTTAGTCTACTCCACCTGACAGAAGAAATCCAGGTGCTGACCAGGACTGCAATGTGCGTTGTTTCCAGTTTTGATGGATAAATAGCACGTATCTTCATTTCCGACCACTACTGTAACACAAGTACTACAGTGGTGGCTTTAAAATCCAGGAATTTATATTCTCAGTTTTGAGGATTAAAAGTCCAAATCAGAATCTCCACTGTATCACTACTTGACCTTTTGGTTAAAATCAAGTCTCAAGTCTGAGCTGTAGTCTTTCCTTTCAGTCACCCCAGGTGACTCTTGGTTCTGGGCCATCTTCACATGACACCTGTTTTCCCCAGAAGGCACCCACCCTGTCTAATCTGCTCTTTTCACAACTCAGAAGTGATTAGGTATAGGACTCACTTTTCAAGGTATGGGCTCATTAACATATCAAAGAGAATCCTATTCAAAACAGGATCACCTCCAGAGGTATAGGGATCAGGACTCCAGCTCATATATCGGAGGGACACAATTCACAACAACACTACTATAAATATTTTTGGACATGTAATGTGGTACACATATACATACATTTCTGTTACTAAACATTTTTTAAGTGACAGGTCCTATAGGGCTGCTGTAAATTGAAAATGACCTGCTGATCGTGAGTTGGCATATTTGTCTGTAAATTATGACTTGTCAGACAAAGTACAAATTTGTAGCATCATCACTGTAATTTCTGACTCTGCTTTAGTCTTCCCTTTCTGTCTTTAGCTCTGTCTTTTCTCCTTTTCTTTGAAAAACACCATTCAGAAAGAAAGTCTAACCCACACACACTAATGACCTCATCTTATCTAATTATATCTGCAAGGACCTGTTTCCAAATATGGTACCAGAGGTTAAGACTTCAGCCTGTTGTGTTTTTTTTTTCTTTGATGACTCTGTGGAAGGTCCCTGTCTCTTCCAGCTTTTGTTTCTAGGGGATCTTCATGTGGCTTGACATCTCTCTTTCCTCTCAATTGATTGTTTAATATCTTATATCTCAAAGACATTGACTAAAGATATGCCTTATATTAATCCTGTCTCATTAACATAACAAGATAACTCATTCCAAAATAAGATGATAACCACAGACATAGAGGTTAGGATTTACAGCACGTATTGTGAGGGACACAATTTAATCCTTTACACTACATAAGCCAGATGAACATATCCACATAGGATAGCTTGCATCATTACAACATATATGCATAACACTCATCCCATCTATCACATGACTAACAAGAAACAAATAAAATGTATGCTACCAGGTAACAAGAAACACATGGTTGGTTGGCACATTTCAGGGCTACTGTAATTTGTTTCCCGAATTTGGAAATTCATTTGTTCTCCCAATGTTCAGATGTTTATTTTCCGAATGCCATAGTTACCAACCAATTGCAGAAAGCAGGGGGGAGTTCTCTTTTTTTGGGGGGGGGGAGGGTACAGCTTTCAGTACCCAGCTGAGGCTTGAAGCTTGGCAGGGGTGGAGCTGGAGAAGGTTTGCACCAAGGGGTGTGAATGGCCCATCGAACCTTACAGAATGCAAACCCAGAGTTACATTCACCACATGGAATGTTGACTGATGAGCTCAGGCAAAGCAGGTACTCACTAGCTTCCGGTCCCAGGGTTCCACCAGAATGTCTCCCCCAACTTTACAGTGGTCAACAATGAGATAAATTTTTCGATAACGCTCATTCACTAAGGCAAAACTAGGTCTGTAGGAGTAAGACATCTCACATACAGCAAAGAAAGTTTAAAAATAGAAAGTATGTGACAGTCTGAAGTTGCCAATTATTGGGCAGCCTCAAAAGCAATAGATTTGAACCAAAGTCCACTAACTTCCAAATCCATGTCCTTGTCACCCTCTTTTCTCTGAGGCATATTGGAACATGGAAGACTGTTTGCTCCATGTCATTGACCTTCACACTGGCCACTTGTGCGGCACTCGCACATTTAAGTGTGATAAAGTGGTCCTGTCACACAACCACACAACTTGTACAGGAACGCTCGACCATCCTGTCAATGCATAGTCATCCATGTCTTCCAAGTGACTCTAAGTACTTAGTTTCTTGCATAAATTCTCACTTGTTGGGCGCTTCTTTTTCTACAAGACATCTCTAGAAATCAGCGTACCAGGCTGCTCATCACCTGAGAAACTACTACAGGCATTGGAGGGGGAGATCCTGGCCAATGGCAAGGTCCAGCAGTCAGTCAGTATCTGGGGTTGGCTTTTTGAATGTTATTTTTTGTTCTGCTGCATAGTACCAATGTAGGGCCAGTGGTGAACACCTGAACTAGGAAGGGAGTCGCTTCACAAACGTTGAGCCATGGTGTGTCTTGGGCTCAGCTGCCTATCTCCCAAACAAAGCTCACCCTCTTTTATTTTTTTAGCAGTTTTATTGACATGTAATTCACAGGACATACAATTCAAAGAGTTTAATGTATTTTAAAGTTTTGTGCACTCATCACCACAATCAATTTTGGAACGTTTTCTGCATTCTTGTACCCATTGTTATTATTAGCTCCCCATTACCCCCAACCTCCCTGTCATAATCCTAAACCAAAAAACAAGTCAAACTTAATGCCATCATGATGATTCTGACTCATAGTGACCCTGTAGGTCTGGGTTTCTGAGTCTGTAACACTTTGGTGGATCTGCTATGGAGTGATTTCAATGGCTGACCAATTCTTAACCACTATGTAACCAAGGGTCCCTGCATAACCCTAAGGAACTATTAATTTAGTTACTTCCTCTATAGCTCTACCTACCCTGGATTTTATATGAAGAAAGTCATACCCCAATAATAATAATAACAAATGACAACGAAATAAAATACAGAAAATCCTAATCCAAGAGAAGGAAGAAGAAAATATAAACTAGAACAAATTAAAATGGGTCAAAAAGGAAAATGATAATATGTAAAATTTTAACCTAACTGTATCTGGAGTAACCTACTTTCCAATGAATTCTGTGTGAATGAATGGCTATTCACGTCCCTGCTTAATGGTCTGAGGACATTCGCTGAAGGTTTCATCTGCATGAAGGCAATGCTAATGGGTTTTGGCCTTTCACTGTCACCCACAGTCTTCTGAAAGCCAGGTGCCTCAGAATTTAAACTCTAATGTAATTCCCTTTTCTGATCTTGGATTTTATTTATAATCCTTAAATCCCATGGGCTAGTGCATTTCCATGCTGACACCTCACTTAGATGGATGCTTGTTTTAAAACAAGCCTTTAAGAACCCCAGAAGCTGTTCTTTCTGGGAGTCAGCTACCATGTGCTTTCTTCATCATATTTTGCTATAATACTCATATTTTTTTCCTTCTTGAAATTTTAAAAATCATTTTATTGGGAGCTCGTGCAATTCTTATCACAATCCATACATCATCCATTGTATCAAGCACATATGTACATTTGTTGCCATCATTCTCAAAACATTTGCCTTCTATTTGAGCCCTATTTGGCTCCTCATTTCCCTCTCCCTCTCCCTCCCTCATGAACCATTCATAATTAATAAATTATTATTATTTTGTCATATGTTACACTGTCCAACATCTCCCCCCACCCTCTTCTCTGCTGTCCATCCCCCAGGGAGGAGGCTATACGTAGATTCTTGTAATCGGTTCCCCCTTTCCACCCACCCTGTAGGCATCACCACTGTTACCACTGGTCCTGAAGGGGTCATCTGTCCTAGATTCCCTGTGTTTCCAGTTCCTATCTGTATCAATGTACATCCTCTGGTCTAGCCAGATTTGTAAGGTAGAATTGGGATCATGATAGTTGGGGGGAGGAAGCATTTAAGAACTAGGGGAAAGTTATGTTTCATCGTTGCTACCCTGCACCCTGCCTGGCTCATCTCCTCCCCACAACCCTTCAGTAAGGAGGTGTCCAGTTGCCTACCAATGGGCTTTGAGTCTCCACTCTGCACTTACCCTCATTTACAATTACATGGGGTTTTTTTTGTTGTTGTTTTTGACGCTTGATACCTGATTCCTTCAACAGCTCGTGATCACACAGGCTGGTGTGCTTCTTCCATGTGGGCTTTGTTGCTTCTGAGCTAGATGGCCTCTTGTTTATCTTCAAACCTTTAAGATACCAGGTGCTATATCTTTGGATAGCCAGGTACCATCAGCTTTCTTCACCACAGTTGCTTATGCACACGTTTGTCTTCAGTGATCGTTTCAGGAAGGTGGGCAACCACTGATATGAATTTTAGTTCTTTGATATCTGATAACTGGTCCCTTCTACAACTCGTGGTCAGACAGGCTGGTACACTCATATCTTTAGTGATGGCTTCATGAGGAGTAATATTGAGCAGAGCCAAATTGTAAGAACTAGTTACTCTTAGATTAGGGTTTATGATTAAATGCTATCATAAAATCCATTCATATATCTAAAGTATATATATATATATATCCCTGGTCCACTTTAGAGGAAGCATTGGCAGTTTGTTGAGAAATAATTTAAGTAACCCCATGAGATATTTGGTAATTTTCATAATAGTATCATTAATGTGTTCATCCGGGTAGACTAGAGAAACAAATCCATAGACACACATATGTATGTAATAAAGAGGTTTATATCCAAGAGCAATTGAATATTGAGAAAATGTCTCAGCCCAGTCCAGATCAAGTCCATAAATCCAATATTAGCCCATTTGTCTGATACCAATCTATAAAGTCCTCTTCAGACTCACAAAACACATGCAACAATGCTGAATCCAGGATGATCACAGGCAGTGGTTAGAAAGTCTTCGGAACCACTAGTGTTGTAAACATCCCAGCACTGGCAAGGGTCTCTACAAGGCTTCTTTGGTTTCAGAGGTCTGGTTGCATCACAGTAGGTCCATGTGGCTTCTATAGCTCAGTGCTTTAGCTTAGTTCCATGTGTCTTTTCAGTTCAATGTCTCCAGGGAGCGAGTAGAGAGTCTCTCCCAAGACCAGATTTCCCATAATTCTCAGGAGAAAGCCATGCCCACACATAGGTCTCAGTGGCTATGATCTGATTGACAGACTAGACTCCACTCCTTAACTGTTAATCCTCTCAAGTCCCAAATTGACACCAGATTATGTAACTACTACAATTATTCTAGCTAATTGTATACAGTTTACATTACTATTGGTAAAAGGAAAATATACATATTTAGGAAATCTTTTTGGACTAAATACCTGGAATATATGCACAACAGAATAAAACACTGCCCAGTCCTGCATGCACCAGCTTCACAATTGTCCCTATGCTTGTGCCCATTGCTGGTGCCAAGGTGTCAATCCATATCCTTGAGGGCCTTCCTCTTTTTCATTGCCCATCCACTCTACCAAACATGACGTCCTTTTCTAGGGGCTGGTCTCCATGAACGACAAGTCCAAAATATGTAAAATGAAGTCTCACCATCCTTGCTTCTAAGGAGCACTCTGGCCGTACTTCTTCCAATACAAGACAGACCTGTTTGTCCTTTTAGCAGTCCATGGGATTTTTTTTTAATCTTCGTCTCCAGCACCACATTTGAATGCATTCTTCAGTCTTCCTTATTCAATGCACACCTTTCACATGCATATGAGGCAATTGAAAACACCTTGGCTTGGTATTTGTCTCTTTTCGGTGGTAGAATTTTTTAAGGTTAATCTTTCACTAGGATTACTTTTATTCTGAAATCATTGAAGACTCATAAATTAAAAAACAACAACACAGAGAGTGACCCAAAGACAATATGAGTATATTGCGTATCCACAGAACATTGCCAAAACAGAGAACTAACATCGATACCATACTATTCGCTCACGGTTTTGCAACCTTGGCACTACTGATATTTTCAACGAGATAATTCTCTCTGGTGGGGGCTGTCCTGTGTACTGAAGGATATTTGGCAGGATCCCTAAATCCTACGAGGAGCCCTGGTGGAACAGTGGTTACACGTTGGGCTGCTAACTATGAGGTCAACAGTTTGAAACCCACAAGCTGCTGAGAGAAAGATGGGGCTTTCTACTCCTGTCAAGATTACAGACTTAGAAATACACGGAGGCAATTCTACGCTGCTCAAGGGTTGTCTTGAGTTAGAATTGACCCAGTGGCATTGAGCTTGGTTTTGGTTAAGTACTGCCCATGGATATATCATATATATATATATATCATATATATATCATATATGTATATGTATATATATGACCACCAGAAATGCCTCCAGATTCCATTTTAGGGTTTAAAGTGCAAAATAAGTAAGATACTTTGCTTTAAATTTTTTTCCCCAAAGTTGGGGCTTTGGGTTCAGTCTTGTTTAGAGGTAATACATGCAGCAGAGTCTAAACTGGAGATGTGAAGAAAGAAAAAAACAGTCCCCAGAGCTGATAAAAGACATTTTTCAAGCCACAAAGCTATAACAAACCTTTTGAAAGTCAAGGAGAAACACTAGGGCTGGGTTTGGAAACATTCATTCTCAGTTTAAGTAAATACTGTCACAAACCACATTCATAGGCATCTGTTACTGGTGCCTAACATTTTAACACACACAGTTCTCAAGTCAATCTGAAAACAGGTCAATGAGGTTATTTTCTCTCATGTTCTTAGAAGGAGCTGGGTGACATTCCAAAAAGTCACATGAAAACATACTTATCAAAATAGTGTCTTACTCTTGCTACAGCCATACAGATAAAGGGGTGCCTGACTCCACTCAGTGTATTTTGAGGCAGACTCTGCTTATAAGAGGAGAAGGGAACCTTAACTCTCACCCCACTCCCAGATGTGACTGAGCACATCAACAAACTCCCATTAGGCAAGTCAGAACCCTGTATAGGCAATATTCCTGGAAAGCCCAGGTAATGAGACACACATAATGAAACTCAACTGAATTTCAAGATACTGAAGAAATAACTTGGACATTCAAGTGCAATGGCAGAGACGATAGAGCTTAGTAATGTAGAGCAAACATCATGTGAAACCTGGACTCATGACTCACAGAGGGAGCCATTGCCCATGACATTGGCTCTTTGGCCCTATGATCCCAGACTTCTGCTCTCAACAATCAGTTCAAATGCAGGTGTCCACAATGGCCTCTTGTGCCTGTGCCTGCAGATAATGTTGATGAATCTCTAGAAAAATCCTTGGTTATAAGATTTGAGGGGGGTACCAAAAAACTCCCGGAATGACCCCCTCCCCCAAAGCGATGTATTTAAATTTTTTTTACAAAACAATCTCATCACCTGCAAAGTACTCCCCATCACACTTTATACAGTTGTCAAGCCTGCAACTCCATCACTGGAAACATTTTTCAAATCATCTGACTGGATGACTGACAGCACCTCCCGAATTTTTTTTCTTCACTTCTTCTATGGCATCAAATCGCTGTCCTTTTATGTCCGTCTTCATCCTTGGAAACAAAAAGAAGTCATATGGAGTGAGTTCAGGTGAGTAAGATGCATGGGGCGAGAGAGGCATGCTGTTTTTTGCCCCAAACTGGCATACTGAGATGGCTGCATGAGCAGATGCATTGTTGTGGTGGCAAAACCAGTCCTCTGTCTGCCACAAATCAGGTCATTTTTGTCACACAGTGTTATGTAATCTTTTCAGAACTGGTGAATAAAAAGCTTGATTAACAATCAGACCTGGTGGAACGAACACATAATGCGCTATGAGCGAACATTTTTGTCTGTTCAGGAAGTTGATGGACACCCAGAATGAGGTTTGCCATCAATCGACATCTCACCTTTTTGGAAATGAGAAAACCACGGTTACACTTGAGTTTTTCCCTTGGCACTCTCCTTGGAAGCTGTGTTCAACATCACAACAATTTCTGTGGCATTTTTCCTGAGCAGGAAACAAAAGTTCACAGCCACATGCTGTTCTCTTAAATTGGCTATCACAAAAAACAAGGTTCAAGTGAAACTGCTTTTACTAAAAAATTCACTGTGACCAGAGAGAACCTTCCCAGGTGACTCCATGGGTGCACTAACCAGAGCGAGTTGCTCGATGCGTGCCTAGTGGGAAGAATGTGTACTACAGAATCTCCGCTCTGCCCAGCCCAGTTCCAGTTTGGGAGGGGTGCCCCCTTGCATTTATCCAAATAATATGATTTGGTAAGACTACTTTTTCCTGGGATTATGAATCAAGGGACGTGACAGAGACTAAAGGGAATGCTCAAAAAGTCTTCAGCGCTCACACCTTCCACCAGCTTCACTTTAACCAGGCTGGATCGGCCATGGCTAGGGGAGGACAAGCCATTCTTCAGCAGGGAGCTTGTTGGGTGTCTTCCTTCAGCTTCTTGAGCAGAATTTTGGGTTGTTACTCAGAGGACCAGGCAGTGCCAGGAGTGCTGAGTCCTGGCCTCAGACACTCAATTCCCCTGCCATGCATCTTGTAGGCTCTATTTCCTTCTGCCTACTCCAGTCTTTGGGGACATGTTACACCAATTCATTTTTAGTCCAAAAGAATTCAAGACCCTGGTAACTCAGAAGCAACATGAAGTTCAGATTTTGTGAGAAGAGGGACTTGCAAACCTTTGTAAATGTATACTACATATTTCCCTCCCTAAAGAGCATATTATGAATCTCCTTTTTGAAGATTTGTCTACAGTTTAATATGCAAGTAGATTTAGATGTAGAGCTATCCAAGGATCTTCAAACTCAATTGCATTTGTAATTTAAAATCCTAATGTAGACCCAGACCAAAACTGTGCATATATATTATGATATGGGTGACACAGAGATTTTTGTGTTTTTCTGGCTGAAGTGTGTAAGATTAAAAACAGCATGCCTAAAAATAAGTAAAAATATTACTACTAATGTTCTAGTTCACAATACACTGGCTTAAGCACAAAGCATGTTTAGCCATGTCTGTTCAATCAGGGGAAGACTGGAGACAAGCTTTCAAAAAAAAAGTCTAATTGAAAAAAAGACTTCCAAGGGGATCTGATGAGCCAGTTCCATTCAGGACAAAGGGGTCTGCTTAGAAGGTTATGGTGACTATTTTGAAGGGTTCCCAAGCGATAATCTTGATAGATTTTCCCCAAGAGCACCGGGAACTCTGGATGCTTCTTAGAAAAATATTGTAAGAAAATTGTGAACTCCATTGGTGAGAAAAAGGCCAGGAGAGTTGTGCCAAGATATATTTTTCCCACTACAAGATTGCACCTGTTAATGTGTAAAGGAAGCAAGCTCTGTCTTACAAGAATTCCCTTGGGAAAACTTACCCCACCCCTCTTACAGACCATTCTTGTCCCCTCAGACTTCTTTTGTTTCCCAAACTTCCAAGAACATAGACAGGGAACACAGTTTTAGTCCCTTGGGAATACTGGAAACTGCGGTTTTGATGTGGTATTAATGGAAGAACATAGGATTCTTTTTGAAAAGGTTAAACCATCAAGTCACTGTCCTTGAGTCGATTCTAGCTCATAGCAACCCGATAGGCCAGGGTAGAACTGCCTCTGTGGGTTCCCAATACTGTAACTCTTTATGGGGGTAGAAAGCCTCGTCTTTCTCTCTGGGAGCAGCTGGTGGTTTTGAATAACTGATCTTAAGGTCAGCAGTCCAATTAGTAACCCATGTCCCCACCAGGGCTCTTCAGACATGTGTGGACCTGTGATGAGAAACCATAGCTTCACACTTTGATTTTTTTTGTTTAATAAAAGTTTGTATAATTTCGTAAGAATACTTCTTGAGGTCCTCTAAACAATGAAAATACAACTACTTCTTAACCAGACTGAAAGTACCACAAATGCGTTCACCAGGGTTATTTAAAGTGGTTCTGAATATAAATTTACCACATTAGGAAAATAATTTAAACACAATTTTAACTGTTTTCATTGCAACAGAAGCCTGTCTTCATAGGAAGTCTTCTCCCAAAGATGTCGAGAGAGGAACTGAAACCACGCATCCTCTAGCGAGTGCTAAGACCAGCCCCTGTTAAAGAATGTAAGTTTCTCATGAACAAAAAATCCTTGTCTGATTTAGTGGCTGCTTCCTACACATAGCAGGCATGCAGCTATTTGTAGAAAAGCCATCTGCCAGCTGCAGGGTGCATTTTTCAGCTTGGAGATGAAAAGTTTCCAGTTTAGTTCACAAAATCTTCCTGCCGTCACACTTTACTCAATTCATATTTTCAGTCCAAAGTTCCCATTTCAGGATACACAAGGATGCTATTTACTCTCCTTGGGAAATGACCCCAGGTAACAAGTTTCAAAGGACAGGATTGAGCAATGCCAACAATATAAACAAAAATTAGTAAATATAATCAGAGAGAAACTATGCCGGTCCAATTTCTTCAAATGTGTATAAATTACTTTAAAAAACCTTTAATTTAACCAGAGATGTTTATGTATGTGTAAGTTTCCCAATTGAACTGACTCTGAACTCATTATATACTTCAATACACTTCTATTATATTAGATGTGCTAGGCAAATCTCCCTACCACATCCTAAAAGTTAGCTCTTGATTGTCATCTTTTTTAAAAACCCTCCATTTTGCTAAATTGTCATTGTTTATTCCTTACCAAATGTGTCTTCTCACATACTACCAATGAAAAAAAAAATCCCACAAAACTTAACACACAATGCAAATAGAGTGTACTGAAAATATTTAAAATGTTTACATTTTAATGAGCCTAAATTCTATTTACATAAAGGGCAGGCACTCTTGGAGTAAACAGTCCTTGGAGAATTAAAAAGGAGGACTGCGGACTACTTTCTAATAGTTTCCCCCTGATCAGCTCAAAGGAGCCCCGAGTAACACCGAGTCCAGATCACGAGGTAGTCACCAATGAGATGTGTCATTAGGCTGTCTGGACAAGAACCAGAGTCAGTCTCTCTCATCATCTTGGCCCCTGCCATTTATCTACAAGCTGACCAGGACCACTTTGCAGAAAGGGAAGGGGGGTACATTAGGATGAGCCCACGGCTGCCAGGTTCCATTCTGCTGCCAGCCTCTTGCCTGAATGACTACTGATACCAAATTGGCCACCTCAAGAAGACCATCCAAGCTCTAGTATCATGGTAAAAGTTGGGCAGAGATTGGGCTGCCAACAGCTGTTTAGCAGTGTTGCTTGTTTGTTAAGTTACTGTGTAGCATTGCTTTTCTTTTACCCTGCAAGACCATGTCTCTGCGCATGCAACCAAACATGTGCATCTGATTCCTTGCCCGGTGAAAAAGCAAACTACCAAAGTTCCTCCATAGGACTGTTTCTTGTGCTCCTGACAAAAACATGACACTGGTCACAGTCCCCAAACGGCTCCAAGCCATGGTGCTCTTAGGAAAAGACACATGCAACCGTGTCAAGAAATTAGACAAATAAATAAAGCAAAGTAAAACAGGGCCCCCCCACAAAAAAACACCCCTGTGCTAGAAAGCAGAAACATGGGACACTCACAAAATGATGTATTACAAGCCTAATGAGCACAAAGAGGACTCCAGGGGAACCTGACATCACAAACTAGACAACCAAGCGAGCCCCAAGAAGCCTTCCAAACCTGGGTCAGAGCAGATGGGAAGACCGAAGAGGCAAGAGTGTGAAACATCCACCCGACAGAGCAGCATCCCCTTTGGCGACAGTTCTACCTGAGGTTATTGAAGAGAAATTGGGTTCCATCCAAACGTCTGCTTCATTTCTAGCCACTGCTTATAAAACCCCTTAGAGAGAGACATTCCATTCAACATGCCCTGACCCAAGTACTCCAGATGCCTGTAAAGAAAAAAACCATACTCTCCGGTGGAGGTCAGGATCATGATGTGAGCTGAGCTCAACTTAGTTTTTAATCACTAGAGCAATATGCTTAAATGATCACATTTTAAAGTAGAATGGTCCTCTCCTCCAGTTACTGCTGAAAAAAATGTCACAGCTGCATTGTTGGAATTTAGCTATTGTTGTGTGTGTGTTGTTGTGTAGCTTGTGTGTGCTTTAATTCTTTTCAGTAACTACACTGTTTACTACTTCTGCACTCCAGTCAGTCCTGTCCCTTCCTGTGAAACTAACTTTTAAAAAACAAATAAAACCTACTTTATCATCCCCACACATGTGATTATAAAATGTTTGTTATTAATCTACAAAGGAATATTGGCAATTTAGAAAGTTAAACTGACTTTCCTTTTAAGGGATAGAGGCCAATGTACATATATTTATGTGTTAAATATTAAGATAGAAGATGGACTTTGGGTCTCTACTCAAGGCCGCCCTAAACACAAGAACACTTTGTTCTAATAACCTGGCACTCTTTGATACTCACCTTCCCGACACAATTGCTCAAGACAAGATGGGTGCATAAGCAAATGTGGTGAAGAAAGCAGATGGTGCCTGGATGTCAAAAGATGTAGAATCTGGGGTCTCAAAGGCTTGAAATTAAACAAACAACCAACTAGCAGGGAAGCAAATAAGCCTACATGGAAGAAGCACATCAGCCTGTGAGAACATGAGGTGTTGAAGGAATCAGGTGTCAAAAGATCCAAAAGAAGCAATTATATTGATGTGAATGAGGGGGGTTGGAGTGGAGACCCAAAGCCCATCTGTGGATGATTGAACCTCCCCCCACAGAAAGGTTACAAGGAAGGGACAATTCAACCAGGGTGCAGTATAGCACTGACGAAACACACATCATTCCTCTAGTTCCTGAATGCTTCCTCCACTCCCCCCGCCCCCACCACTTCCATGACCCAGTTCTACTTTACAAATCCAGCTAGACCAGAGTACACACATTGGAACAGATAAGAGCTCTTGACACATGGAATTCAGGACAGATAAAACCCACAGGAACAACAGTGGGAGTAGTGATATCATAAGTGTAGGGGAATGGTGGGGGGGGGCAGGGGAGAAAGGATGAACCCATCATAAGGTTAGATATATGCCCCCCGACAGGGGAATAAATAACAGAAAGGTGGGCAAGGGAGACAACAGACAGTGTAACACACGAAATAACAATAATAACATATAATTGATTCACGAGGGTGGGAGGGTGGGTAAGGGTAGGGGAAGGGGGAAAGGAGCTGATACCAAGGGCTCACGTACAAAGAAATTGTTTTGGAAATGTTGATGGAAACATATGTGCAAATGTGCTTAATACTACTGAATGATGGATTGTTGTAAGATTTGTAAGAGCCCCCAATAAAATGATTAATTAAGAAAAAAAAGACGACTAGGTCTAATACTTCAAGAATCTATAGTCATTTACAGAAAGACTTGGCTGTGTAATAGATTTCACAAAATTATGCCCTTTAAAAATTGTTTTGACAAATGAACAAATGTGGTTGACACAATGGATGGATGGATGGAGTGTGATAAGAGTTGTCCGAGCCCCTGATAAAATGATTATAAATAAATAAATGAAAAAAACAACAATTGCTTTATTGCCCTATAGGTCACATATCATCTATTAAGAAGATTAGTGCAATCATTACCACACTCAATTTCAGAACATTTCGCCTTATATTCATAGTTGTCAGCTCCCCATTCCCCTCATTCACCCCTGCTACACCCCTAGGCAATGACCAATCTAGCTACTATCCCTGTAGGTCTAACTGTCCTGGATTTTATATATAGAAAATCTTTCAAAACACAAACAGGAAGCAAACAAACAAACAAACTCAACAACAATGATTAGACAAAGCCGAGAAAAACTCCAATCTTTTTTTAAAATCGTTTTATTGGGGGCTCATACAGCTCTTATCACAATCCACACATACATCCATTGTGTCAAGCACATTTATACATTTGTTGCCATCATCATTTTCAAAACATTTTCTTTCTACTTGAGCCCTTGGTATCAGCTCCTCATTTTTCCCTCCCTTCCCCACTCTCCTTTCTCGTAAACCCTTGATAATTTATAGATTGTTATTATTTTTTCATGTCTTACTCTGACTGATCTTTCCCTTCACCATTTTTCTGTTGTCCATCCTCCTGGGAGAGAGTTATATGTAGATCATTGTGACCGGTTCCCCCTTTCTACCCCACCTCCTTTCCCTTACCCTCCTTGGATCACTACTCTCATTATTGGTCCTGAGGGGTTTATCTGTCCTGTATTCCCTGTGTTTCAGCTCTTTTCTGTACCCGTGTACATGTCTGGTCTAGCTGGGTTTATAAGGTGGAATTGGGATCATGATGGGTGAGTGGGGGGAGGGGGAAAGAAGCATTAAAGAACTAGAGGAAAGTTATATGAAAAACTCCAATCTTAAAGAGCAGAAAATATTAAAAACCAGAATACCTTTAAAATGGGTTAAAAGTGAGATCAAATGATAAACTATTACATTTTAACCTCACTGCATCTGCCATAATTGACTTTACAATGCTCTCTGTCTCATAGTAAGACTATCCACATCCCTGTACTATTATCAGAGGGGAGTCACCGGAGGCTTCAACCACGTGGGGACCCTAGAGTGGAGTTTGGGCTTCCACTGTCCTCCATAGCCTTCTGCAAACTAGGAGTTCACAGTTTAAATTCTGATACCATTCTCTCCTTCTGATTTGGATTTTATTATTTACAATCTTCCGATCACACAGGTTGGTGTGCTTCTTCCATTTGGACTTAGATGATTGTTGGTTTGAAGACAAGTTTTTGAGACCCCAGACACTATTCTTTCTGGTAGCCAGACACCAACTGGTTTCTTTATCAGAGTCTTCTATGGCACTGCTAGCTTCAGTGATCTTTTCATGAGGGCAAGTATTGAGAAGGATCATGTAAAAAGAACTAATTTCTTCTTATATGGGGGCTAGAATTAAGTGTGAGCCCCAAATCCATTCATATATCTGGTTTATATATATCATTTTATAATATGGAATATTATAAATCATCTCCCTGGGGCAATGCTAATTTCATTGGTAGTGTTATAATTTAGACAATGGTATAGAATATAAAACACTGTTGAGTAAAGGAAATTTTACAGGTATATGCCAACGTTTCGTGCCACGGTGCAAGGACTGTTGACTTGTACAGTTTAAATACTTAAAAGTGACTGGATGTTATTTACACAAGCAGTGGGGGATGGTGATAGGGCAAAGCTTTCAAAAGCACTCATTCCAGGAAGAATCTTGCCTGTCTGTGGGAAACAGAAAGATTTCTCCCAAGTCGTCTCCCCCCAATTATATGTTAGACTTAGGACACTGCTTGCAGCTAATGATGAATGATTGTCAAGTTACCTCCCTGAAGGCAGTCGGTTGCCAGACTACTGTCTGGGCCCACCACAGGTGGGGCCCACTCCCTGCTGTTAAGGACAATGGGTTACTTCTCCCTAAAGGCTTGCAGACATTAGTCTGGTCCCTGTAGGTGGGGTTTATACCCTACTGATAATGGTTTCTATGGAGATCCAGAGAACAGGTCAAACCAGCTCAGTGACATCCAGAGTTAGGCTGCCATCCTGAATCTAGGATCCGCCCATCTTGCCACATGTGTGTCCCCAATCTCTCCCCTTCCTATTACGTGGATACCCCTAGATCACCCCCCTCCCACTACTATATAACCTATAGCACAACCCTTTCCTGTGACATGTCTTCACCTGTAATTAGGGAGCTTGCACATCCCCAGAGAATATAAAAGCCTTTGTTAGCAATAAAGATCTCTCTCTCTCCACGTGGACCACCAAGTGAGACTGAAGTGAACATGCTACTGTGAAATGTGTTCAACTCCATTATTTCAATCTCTCTTCGATCTCTCATGCTCTCTATGACTTTACTATGATCTTTACTTATTATCACTGTACAATTGTGCCTACCAGACTCGTGATGATGTTAGGGGCTAGCATACTCTGACATATGGCACCCATCACGTGTGGCCTTGTAGGAAAATAACTCTTTTGAGTTATATCCCGTGTAACAATTGTGCAGCCTCAACGGACCACGAAGGTGAATTGGGAAAACATTTTTTTGAGTTTTTTTTTTAAGTGTGTGGTTTTTTTTAGTCTGAGTGAGATATGGGTCAGGCAAAGAGCAAGGATACAGACTACAGTACCGTGCTTTGCCACCTCTTGAAGAAACACAATGTAGTGGTAAAGAATAAGAGAATGAGTTTCTTCAAGTGCTAAAGACATTTAATCCTTCTTTTCTGGAGTCAGGAACTTTTGATTTGGAGATCTGGGGTAAGGTACCATTAACTAAAGAAAAGCCCACAGCGAAGGACAGAGCATACCCACGGAGGCCTGGGAGCTGTGGGTGCAGATTAAAACAGTGTTGGAGCCTCTGCAGGGTGAGGAAGCAAAGGAACAGGACCAGCAGAGCAGTGGCAAGACTCTAAACTAGGCAGACTTAAATCAGGTGAGAAGCCGGCAGAATGCGTATCAGGCAGATGAGAAGATTTTAAGCATAGTTGGAAGAAGGAAGTCTGAATCAGAAGGAGATAGCAGACTAGAAGCATCTGCACCACCACCAGAATATAGCATACTATCAAGAATACTATCAGAATGCTATCAAGCAAGTCAGTGCTGGAGGGAGAGATGAGATTAGATCCAAAGAAATGCAAATGGAGAGATTTAGCATAGAAGGAGAGGCTCCTCCCCTCACCACGCCTCCCCAGGAACCCTTGAAAAGGCAGGGACCGGAAGGGAGAGGGGCTTGTCTAGTCTTGCTTGGGTGGTCCTGGTCCTTTTCATGGGATGAGAGAGATCCTTGCGTGACCTGGGACAGTCTCTGCCAGGCCGCATGGTCAAAGGAATCCTATGGGTGCCGCGTAAAACCTGATGCTTCTTTGAACTTTCATTAAATTCACTTGGATCACGAGCCCGGCTTCAGCGTGAAATCTTTCTAGCGCGGAACCAAGGACGGAGGCTGAGATTTAGGCCAGAGAGAGAAACCTAACAGATGCTGTCCACAAGAATGTGGCAGGGCAGGGGGGGGGGAAGGGGGTGGTGGTGGTGGCGGATAATCTTATTCTTACATTAGCATTTGAGAACGCAAATAAATCATGTCAAGCTGCCATACGCCCTTTCAAGGAACAGAGCGTGCTGTTAGGGTATACCAGGATATGTAGGGACAGATGAGTTCAGGGCCAACCTCATGGCTGCTGCTTTGGCAACTTACTCCAGGCCCAAAGGGAGATGCTTTACATGTGGAGCAGAGGGATATTATCAGAGAGACGGCAGGCAGATATTGCAAAAGAATAGGACAATTCCCAGCGGAAAAGACCCAGGGAAAGAGTCCAAGGAAACTGGACTTTTCCCCTACTACGAGAGGTAGCCACTGGGCAGAGAATTGTCATTCAAAGTTAAGCAATAGGGGACCTTTACCTGGAAGTAACGCCCAGCCAAGGAAAGTGTAGCAGGTAGTTCTCTGAGCCCCTCTGAACAGAGCGCAGGTAATAAAGTAGCTTGATCCTGGCCCCACCCAGCAGATCTCAGAAGGCAAAGCCTCTGCCAAACCCAGCAAAGGAATTGTTAGATCTCTCTGGAGATAGGCAGTTACACCTCGGTCCTTGGCTCCGCAGGAGAAAGAATTCACGCTGAAGCCTGGCTCGTGATCCAAGTGAGTTTAATGAGAGTTAGAAGAAATTTCAGGTTTTACACGGCACCCATAGGACTCCTCCAGACCAGGCAGCCTGGCAGAGACTGCTCAGTGTCACACTAAGATCTCTTTTCCTGCGACTCTGTTAGCTCTCTCCCGAGTTCCCTCCAAGTCCTGTCTCAAGTTCTCTTCCAAGTTCTCCCCCAAGTTCTCCTCCAAAGTTCTCTCTCAAGTTCTCCCTCCAGACTTTCCGCTCCTGCCTTTTCAAGGATTCCAGGGAGAGGCGTGGTGGACGACCCCAGATCGACCCCATTGGCTGAATTGAATTCACCTGGCCCAGGTGGGCCGATCCAGGTTTAGCGCTCACCCATGCCCACCGTGGGAAACCCTAGGCCTCTGAGCATGTTCAGTGTGCCGCCCTTTGTTCTGTGCTTGGCTCTCTGGGCATGGGTCAATGGACATCCCACCCCTGCCTATCTGCCTAACAGAATCTGTGAGTGGCAACAATCACAGGTATCCCCCAACTTCACAGCAGGGGACCAGACCTCCGTCTCTGTCATTGCAGTGAGTCTAACTAACCAAAGGCTCAGAAGCCCTCACAGCAGTGTGTTGATTTTTAAAAGCAGGAGCCTCTTTTTTTTTTTTAATTTTATAGACCATCTTGGCTCTGGTTACATTAATTATGTCTGAAGAGTTTAATACCCATCCAAGTCCAAAGGGGGAAGAACACATGAACAGGTATGGTGATTGGCAAGAGCAGACTGTAAAAGCACAGGCTGGTCGTGCTGGTGCAGTCCTGGGGGAATTTTCTTCTACAGAGGCGGAGTAGAACAGTCCTGCTAGGGACACGAGTGGGATGAGGACAGTCAGTGTACGAAGAGACAGAAACATTCTTCTCCCCCACTTAGGTAAATGTTAGTAAGAGAATTGAGCTGTTTGGTTTTTTTTTTTAATTATAGTTCAGTCTGCTCCGCTTTTTCTTTATTCTTATTTTGATGTGTCCTCCTGGCAGCTTGTGGCATCATATTAGGAATTCCATCAATGATTGGATATGCTATTCCCAACTCTTCATTAATCAATTCATTTGTCGATGCCTCATATCATCCTTGCTTTTAAAGAGTATCGGAGCTGTATTTCTTCCAGAACTGATTCATCTGTTCTTGTGGCAGTCCAGGGTACTTTCGATAGTCTTCGCCACCACAGTAATCCAAATGCATCAATTCATTAGAGTACCTCGTTCAATGCTCAACTTCCACACGCACGAGACAATTGAAATAACAATGCATCCGTCAAGCACACCGTAGTCCTCAGGGTAACATCTGTGCAGATCTCGGCTGATGTTTCCACGAATATTGATTGTACACCTAAACAATACTGAACTCTAGACCACTTCAATTTTTTCTCATGCTGTTGTCTATTGTTCCAGTTGTGAGGACTCTGATTTTCTTTATGAAGAGTTGTAATCCATGCTAAAGGCTGAAATCCTTGATCTTCATCAGTTAAGTGTTGTCAGATGCCATCAATTTGGTTCCAAATGATAGCAATTCTACATACAGAAGGAAGAAACCCTGCTCGGTCCTGCACATCTTCACTGTGAGTCCATTGTTGCACCTACTGTTGGGCATCCAGCTCAGGAATGGTCTTCCTCTTTTTCACTGACCCTCTAACTTTATCAGGTGTCTCAGGTTTCCATTGTTTCTCTAACAGAAACACCACAAGCAGGTGGCTTTAACAAACAGAACTTTATCCTCTCATAGGTTTGGAAACCTGAAGTCCACATTCAGAGCCCTGGTTGAGGGGAAGGCTTTCCGTCCTTTTCATACTTGTGAGCCTGGAACTTCTTGGAGTGCTACATGTGTCTTGGCATCAGTTTTCTCCTGCACCTCGGAGGTTCACACAACATAGGTTCACAAGACAAGTTCCAGTCCAGCTCTTCTTTCTCGGTGGTAGTCAAGTCCCATTTCTCTGCTTGTTTCTTTGGATTTTATCTCTTATCGGACAGAATGTGATGCAGGCCGCATCCCAGGGAACACCTCTTACCTGCATCAGGACTATTATCTGAGTCAGGAGGTCGCACCCATGTTAATTTCCTTACAACTAACTGGCTAATCACATCCTTATACAATTCCCAAATTACATCATTACATAACTTTCAAAACACTGAGATTCATGGTCCAGTCATGTCTGTGGGAGACACCATTGAATCCATGACACCAGCATGATTACCTTCTCCTGAGTCTGTTCCCTATGGATAAGATCTGAAAAGTACATGAGTATAGAGTCTTACTATCTTGGCTACTAAGGTGCCCTCTGGCTATACTTCTTCAGATGTAGATCCATTTGTTCTTCTGCTGATTCTTCTGTGTTCTTTATTCACAGGGCAGCTTTCACATGCATACACAGCAACTGAAAAGGTCAGGGCTCTGGGCAGGGCCACCTTAGTCTTCAAAGTGACATCCTTGCTTTTTAAGACTTTAAAGAGGTCGACTGCAGCAGATTTCCTTGGTAGAATACATCATTTGGTTTCTTGACTGCTGTTCCCACGGGTCTTGATTCTGAGCGGCTTCTTGGAGAGCGGGCACACCAAGAACTCCAGCCACACGGGCTCTGCGGCGCCCAGCGGCCCCTCCGCCTCCCTGCGCCCCTCGGCCGACTGTCGAGGCCCTGGCGCGTGCAGCCCCCGTTGGGCGAAAGGGGGGCCGCCGCAGGAGCCTCTTATTGAAAGAGTAATACAGTTTTTACCTAAATAGTCAAGGAATTCGAATTGATACTGGAGTTGATTAGAGTTGTGAGGAAAAGCCAAAAGCTGTGATTAAATCAGAAATGATTAAGAGTGGTGATTGGAGTCTCCTACTTAAAGAACTATAGGACGTTTACTAGGAAAGTCCAACCTGAATTCTCAAGGTGTTCAGATTGTTGCTGAAAGTATTGATCAGGATTATGAAGGAGAAGTTAAGGCAGTGATCAAATCTGATATGCCATGGTTTATAAAATAGGAAGATCATTTAAGTCAATTTTTGTTTCCTTGCATTTCTAAAGTAAAATTTTATACCTGTCAGGAAAGAGTACTTGAGAAGTCTGACTGCCCTACATTAAATCAAGGGGTCGTTTGGGATGGTATTGTGCGGACATCCCCACATGGAATTAGAAATTGGAGGGAAAAGTATTCAAACTGTGGATATGGGGTCATATCCTTAAGGTATCCATGAGGGCCTAAGGCCGCCCACTAACTTCCTCTAAATCTAACTTGGAAGAAATGAGTGAAATTAACCAGATCAGAATTTTGCAAGATGTAAAATCCTACAGTGAAAGAAGCCTGAAAGGCAATGCTGCTTAATTGAACCTGTAATCTTATTGGTAGGCTTAGAGAAAAAAATGTCTGTTTGGTAAGTTAGTTTGAAAACAGCAGAACAAATTTATTAAGAATTTTTTCTGTGCTGGAGCCAAAGTGGGTGAACAAGTAAATGTGGTGAAGAAAACTGATGGTGCCCGGCTATCAAAAGAGATAGTGACTGGGGTCTTAAAGGCTTGAAGATAAACAAGCGGCCATCTAGCTTAGAAGCAACAAAGTCCACATGGAAGAACACACCAGCCTGTGTGATCGAGTGGTCCCAAAGGGATCAGTTACCAGGCATCAAAGAACAAAAAATCATATCATTGACTGCACACTTCCATGATAGGATCGCTGAAGACAAATGGGTGCACAAGCAAATGTGGTGAAGAAAGCTGATGGTGCCCGGCTATCAAAAGAGATAGTGACTGGGGTCTTAAAGGCTTGAAGATAAACAAGCGGCCATCTAGCTCAGAAGCAACAAAGTCCACATGGAAGAACACACCAGCCTGTGTGATCGAGTGGTCCCAAAGGGATCAGTTACCAGGCATCAAAGAACAAAAAATCATATCATTGACTGCACACCTCCATGATAGGATCGCTGAAGACAAATGGGTGCACAAGCAAATGTGGTGAAGAAAGCTGATGGTGCCCGGCTATCAAAAGAGATAGTGTCTGGGGTCTTAAAGGCTTGAAGGTGAACAAGCGGCCATCTCGCTCAGAAGCAAATAAGCCCACATGGAAGAAGCACACCGGCCAGTGCGATCACGAGGTGCCCAAGGGACCAGATATAAGGCATCATGCAAAAAAAAAAAAGATATAAGTGTGAGTATGTATGTGTATATATGTGTATATGTATATATGTATGTGTATATATATATTATATTAAATGAAGGGGGAAGTGCAGAGTGGAGACCCAAGGCCCAAGTGTCGGCCAATGGAGATCCCCTCATAGAGGGGTTTAGGAGAGGAGATGGGTTAATTAGGGTGTGAGGTAGTATCGATGAAGAACACAGCTTTCCCCCAGATCCTGGATGCTTCCTCCCCCCAACTACCATGATCCGAATTCTACCTTGCAGGGCTGGATAGGACAGAGGCTGTACACTGGTACATATGAGGGTTGGAGGTACAGGGAATCCAGGGTGGATGATACCTTCAGGACCAAGGGTGTGAGGGACGATGCTGGGAGAGGGGAGTGTGAGTGGGTTGGAAAGGGGGAACTGATTACAAGGATCCACATGTGACCTCTTCCCTGGGAGAGGGACAGCAGAGAAGGGGGGAAGGGAGACTCCGGATAGGGCAAGATATGACAAAATAACGATGTATAAATTACCAAGGGCATATGAGGGAGGGGGGAATGGGGAGGGAGGAGGAGGGGAAAAAGAGGACCTGATGCAAGGGGCTTAAGTGGAGAGCAAATGCCTTGAGAATGATTGGGGCAGGGAATGTATGGATGTGCTTTATACAATTGATGTATGTATATGTATGGATCGTGGTAAGAGTTGTTTGAGTCCCTAATAAAATGTAAAAGAAGAAAAGAGAAAAAATGATCAGGGCAAAGACTGTACAGATGTGCTTTATACAATTGATGTATGTATATGTATGAACTGTGAAAAGAATTGTATCAGCCCCAATAAATTGTTAAAAAAAAAAAGAAAGAAATAAAGAATTTTTTCTGTTTTTCAAGTCATCCTGAGTGTGGTAAGACGTTCTCCCAATTAGTTGGCTCTCCAGATTCTCTGAGAGCTGAGAGCCAATATTGCATAAAAATGAACTCTATCTAAGTAGTTATACTGGTTCAAAACTTAGTAGGTTAATGGAGATTGCTAGCAATACTTTGACATCAGAATTGTTTAAACAGAAGATGGAGAAGAGTAATCTTATGTATGACAAATTTCACTTGGTCAATTAACTAAAAATTTTCTCCTTACTAAAAGCTTGTAACAAAATTAGGGCAGATAAACACATTTTCACTTCCACAGAGAAAGCTGATCCCAAGGAGTCCCAAGAAAATGGAAATTGCATTTGGGATCCAGGTCCATTTGTCACCTGCAGAAAGGGCTATGCATTATGTTTTTGCAGAATAAAGCTGATGGGCTCCCTTTAGAAGGATGCAACCATGTTTGGAGAAGAAAGATGGACAAGAAGGAGATGACAAACCACAAAATCTGAACCATTCATTTTCCAGATTGCTGACACCCCAAAGGGAGGGGCTATTTGTGTTTTCACAGGCAAAGGAGATAGGTGGATGTCTTTTCAGACAGCAAGGCCCAGAAGAAAGGAGGGAAGCCAGGGGACAGCACCGGAGACACAGTGTGGGAATTGCACCTGACCTGATCCCACCACACCGAGGCAAAGCACTGGGGGAGTGCAGCGGAACAGCAAGGGAATGGAATGGCAAGGTCCCCAGGGAATGCTGAAAGTGGACTTTGGGGCCAGGGCATGGTGCCCCAACAGACTGGACTGGAAAACCCTCCTAAGGGCCAGCAAACAATCCCTGAACTAACTACAAGCTTTTCTCTTGTGAAGTGTTTTGTTCTTTGTCAGTGGTTTGTTTTTGTTGTTTTGTTGTCTGGTTGTATACTGTTGCTTTGTTTTCCTCTGTCTTGTTTTCGTGCATGTTAGTGACTCCACAGGTCTGTCTGAATGGGATAGGCTGGATGAACTATCTGGAGGAAAAACAACGGGACCGACAGTTCCGGGGGGACTTGGGGTGGGGGGTAAGGGGGTTAAGGAAGTGGTGTTAACAAACACAGGGACAAGGGAACAACATTGGACCCAAAATGGTAGAGAGGGGGAGTGGCAGGCCTGGTGGGAAATGAGCAAGGGTAAGGTTGCGTAGAGAGGAGGTATACTCTAGCCCAGGTGGCGACGAAGCATGGTAGTAGGGCAGGAGGAAAGTCAAGGAAGATGGAGGAAAGAGCTAGGAGTCAAAGGGCATTTACGGAGGTCTAGACAAAGACATGTACATGCAAATATACATAGGAGGATGGGGCAATAGATCTATGTGTCTATATTTATAGGTTAAGTATTAAGGTGGCGGAAGGACCTTGGGCCTCTACTCAAACACTCCCTCAATGCATGAATACCTTCTTTTATTAAATTGTAACTCTATGATGCTCACTCTCCCGATACAACTGCTGGAGCCAAAGTGGGTGAACAAGTAAATGTGGTGAAGAAAGCTGATGGTGCCCGGCTATCAAAAGAGATAGTGACTGGGGTCTTAAAGGCTTGAAGATAAACAAGGGGCCATCTAGCTCAGAAGCAACAAAGTCCACATGGAAGAACACATCAGCCTGTGTGATCCAGTGGTCCCGAAGGGATCAGTTATCAGGCATCAAAGAACAAAAAATCATATCATTGACTGCACACCTCCATGATAGGATCGCTGAAGACAAATGGGTGCATAAGCAAATGTGGTGAAGAAAGCTGATGGTGCCAGGATATCAAAAGAGATAGTGTCTGGGGTCTTAAAGGCTTGAAGGTGAACAAGCGGCCATCTAGCTCAGAAGCAAAAAAGCCCACATGGAAGAAGCACACCGGCCAGTGCGATCACGAGGTACCAAAGGGACCAGGTATAAGGCATCATGCAAAAAAAAAAAAAAGATATATGTGTGTATGTGTATGTATGTATATGTGTGTATATATGTATATTGTATATATATGTGTGTATATATATATATATATACCATATTGAATGAAGGGGGAAGTGCAGAGTGGAGACCAAAGGCCCAAGTGTCGGCCAATGGAGATCCCTTCATAGAGGGGTTTAGGAGAGGAGATGGGCTAATTAGGGTGCGAGGTAGTACCCATGAAGAACACAGCTTTCCCCCAGATCCTGGATGCTTCCTCCCCCAAACTACCATGATCCGAATTTTACCTTGCAGGGCTGGATAGGGCAGAGGTTGTACACTGGTACACATGAGGGCTGGAGGCACAGGGAATCCAGGGTAGATGATACTTTCAGGACCAAGGGTGTGAGGGGCGATGCTGGGAGAGTGGAGGGTGAGTGGGTTGGAAAGGGGGAACTGATTACAAGGATCCACATGTGACCTCCTCCCTGGGAGATGGACAGCAGAGAAGGGGTGGAAGGGAGACTCTGGATAGGGCAAGATATGACAAAATAACGATGTATAAATTACCAAGGACACATGAGGGAGAGGGGAGCGGGGAAGGAGGGCGAAAAAAAGAGGACCTGATGCAAAGGGCTTAAGTGGAGAGCAAATGCTTTGAGAATGATTGGGGCAGGAAATGTATGGATGTGCTTTATACAATTGACGTATGTATATGTATGGATTGTGATAAGAGTTGTATGAGTCCCTAATAAAATGTAAAAAAAGAAGAGAGGAGAAAAGAAAGAACATGATTAGAGAAAAGAATGTACAGATGTGCTTTATACAATTGATGTATGTATATGTATGGACTGTGATAAGAATTGTATGAGCCCCTAACAAATTGTTTAAAAAATAAAAAGAAAGGAGGGAAGCTTATGCTGTGCTCTGAGCATTGAGGGATCAACCAGACAACCTGATGAGGAAGGCAAAAATCTTAGTTTCACTCTGGGTTTTGAAACTCTGCCTTTATGTGTGGGTGACAGCCTAGCTCTTAACTCTCAGGCATGGACTAACTGGCTGGACTTTAATGAAACCAGCCACGGCTTCTACATGATAATGGTGAAGCATTTGCAGAATATGAAAACTCCACTACTGTGGAGAGGAGATTAAAAATGGAAACATGTAAGGTTATGAGTTACCTGCATGTTGTTGCTGACAAACTCAAATGGCTTCAATGTCAGGGGCCACATGGAAGGGTGTTAAGAAATGACACTGTGACTATTGTTGATTGGGGCCCCCATGGTAAGTTTCTAACTCGTTGCTCAGAGGAATCCAATATCACCTCATGTGATAATGTCAGTAATTGTGAGTGGCAAAAGACCCCTGATGGCATTGCCACTACCAGGTCAAAGCTGATGGCCTGGCATGAAGGAGTCCCTGTACCTCCCCGCCCCAGGTTACTGAAGCCTGTGACAGGACTTGAACAGTGGGACCTGTGGAAATAACCGCTTGCCACTAAGTCATTAACAGGCGATGCAGGAAGCTTTACAGGCACCAGTCAGTCTGGCTATCCTTACACGTTTCACAAGAATAAGACTCGGTACATAGTCTTGTGTGTAAAGCTGCCTTATGTGACTGCTCGCAGTGCCACTTGCCTTAATTGTAAATTGTTCGCTTGCGTTAACCAAGCTCTGCTTATAAACCTCTCTAAAGACAGCATCCTCCTCCTAAAGAGCAGGATGGGGGTGTGGATCCTGGTGGGAGAGCAGTTCAGAATCGTCCTTCTTGATGCAAGTGATGTTGGAGATGCTGCAAAGACCTCGCCGATTCGTGGGAATGCTGATCGCAGCTGTAATTGGACTTGTAGCCACTGCCACCACTGCTGCGGTCGCTGGGAGAGCTCTGCAAGAGTCCATCAAGACTGAACATTTCGTGCAGAAGTGGCAAGTGGACTCACATCCGCTCTGGGCCACTCAGGCAAAGGTGGATGATGAACTGGGGGCGGGGGTGGGAGTAGCGGAGCTGCAGCAAACTGTCCAGTGGTTGGGAGATCAAATCATGGACTTGCAACATCAATTAATGCTAAATGTGATTGAAATGTCACTGATTTTCGTATAACCCCTTATCCTTATAATAAGACATTGCATGATTGGGATTTGATTAAGAAACATTTGCAATGGTTTAAGGGAAACATTTCATTAGATGTTGATCAGCTTAAAAAGGATTTTTCTATACACTCAAAGACAAGTTTGAGGCATCTCCTGGCTCTGATATGATGAAGCACTTGGTGAATAGCATGGAAGGGTTGGATCCTCAAGATTGGGCTCAAAATATTTCACATAGCTTAATTTCCAGTCTGACTGTTTTGCTTATCATCATAATTTTGATGCTCGCAATCTTGTGTCACATCTATAGGAAGCTAAGACATAGGAAGAGAGATCATGTTGCCTCCCTGAAATCTTAAACGTAACACAGAAGGGGGAAATGTGGGATACTAACACTGAAGGAAATAAAACTGGGACTTATTTCCTGACTGCTACGGAGGGAAACTGGAAGACTAGTCTCCATGGCAGTAAGACCACCACTCTGGTAGTTGGAGATATAGTCCGAGTACATTTTCCTGCGATAGTCTATAATGTTCAGTTTCCCCTCTTAAAGCTGTGCTGCCTTAAAGTGAGCACATGGTTGATTCTATCTCCCTGTAGAAGCAGACATTCCTATTGGCTCTATTTCTTCCCACCACAGCATCCAATCCCTGTCGTACCTTCCTCCAATAGCAGGTGGGCATAGGGGGACTTTATCCCCTGTGCCTGGATTCAAAATGTTCGCTATAAACCTGAATTTTTGGCTATATTAAGTTTTGGTTGACAACTTTCAATGTATAGAAAATAACCATGTCGCTCATGTGACTCTTTTGAGTTTTATATGTAATACAAAAGGGGGAATTATGGGAAACAGAAAGATTTCTCCCAAGTCATCTCCCCCCAAATATATGTTAGACTTAGGACACTGCTTGCAGCTAATGGTATAAGATTGTCAAGTTATGGTCCTGAAGACAGTCAGTTGCCAGACTACTGTCTGGTCCCACAACAGGTAGAGCCCACTCCCTGCTGTTAAGGACAATGGGCTTCTTCTCCCTAAAGGCTTGCAACCATTAGTCTGGTCCCTGTAGGTGGGGTTACACCCTACTGCTAATGGTTTCTATTATGGGCCAGAGAACAGGTCAAACCGGCTCAGTGACATCCAAAGTTAGGCTGCCATCCTGAATCTAGGATCTGCCTTTCTTATAACATGTGTACCCCAATCCCTCCTTTGTATTACATGGATACCCCTAGATCAATCCCCTCCCACTACTGTGTAACCTATCGCACAACCCAACCCTTTCCTGTGACATATGTCTTTACCTGTAATTAGGGAGCTTTCACGTCCCCAGAGAATATAAAAGCCTTTGTCAGCAATAAAGATCTCTCTCTCCACGTGGACCACCAAGTGAGACTGAAGTGAGCATGTTACTATGAAATGTGTCTGACTGCATTATTTCAATCTCTCTTCTATCTCTCATGCTCTCTATGACTTTACTATACTCTTTACTTATTATCACTGTATAATTGCACCTACCAGACCGGTGATGATGTGTTGGGGACTGGTATATCCTGACACCTGTCAGACTAATACATGTCATAGAAAAGCAAGGAGAGCATTAACACAGTAAATATCTGATTGCCCAGGACAACATTCATTAGGCATCCTCAAAACAAGAGATCGGAAGCAAAGTCCAACGACCACCAGTTCCATAAACTTGGGATATCAGTCACCTTCTTCTCACATGAGGGCATTTCAGCCTTAGGTTCAAGGGCATATGTCAGTTCCATAAATCTGCTACAGGTGAGTTTGAGGTAAAACCCAATTCACTTAGTCCCGCAGCGATTCTCAACCGGTGGGTGGCAACCCCTTTGGGGGTGGAACAACCCTTTCACAGTGGTTGTCTGATTCATAAGAGCAACACAATTACAGTGATGAAGTAGCAACAAAAATAATTTTATGGTTGGAGGGGGGTCACCACAACATGAGGAAATATATTAAAGGGTCACGGCATAAGGAAGGCTGAGAACTACTGATAGTGGGTTTTTCACATTGAGACCTTCAGGTGTGGCCTGTGAAGGATGTCATGTGTCTCTACAGGTCCTATGAAGGTCTGCAGCACAGGGCCTGGTCGCCAAGGGCTGGATGGTAACTTGGTCAAAGTGTCCATTAAGGGACACAGTAGAGGCATTGTCTTCCCTGGGGTTCTATCTAGATACTATTAATCACTTTTTTCCCCCATGTCAGGTTTCTCCTCCCAGTTTCCCCACCAACCATCACCTTCTCTGAGACATGCCTCCCTGCCCCATTTGACTTGAATTTCCAGTAAGTTTCACTTATCACTCTTGTTGGGAATGTTTGTTGATTTGGGGTGACCGTCCCACCATGTTGTATGGGAGCAACTGAACTGTCTTCTCCCTCTCTCCCCATCTTGAGAAACTGACTCCAGCTGAGGTAAGGTCTCCTCTGTTGACGTGGTTTTTAAATGTATAGATAAAGGGGGTGTTACATGGTTCCTGGGCACCAGGCAGGCTCTCCACTTTGTTGTTTGGGAGACTGGATTGAAAGATTATATCACCTGAGAGCAGAGGCCTGCCTTTCTCTTGACATTTCTCCTTATAGTAGTGGACTTATACAATAATTTGTCCTTTTGTGATTGACTAACTTCACTCATAATTTTTTGTCTTATTATCCTTGTAATAAAACAAAATAGAAAAAAAGCTAAATAGAAAGTTACACACTCAACCTCTATGCAGTATTAAAGAGAGCATGGTCTAGCTTTAAAAGTTGGGTGTGACATTCCCCTTTCTAGAGTGAGAACCATCAAAGAAGCACAATTTCCTCATGGATGTTCCAAAGTAGTGTGTGCATTTGTTATTAGGAACCATTGTACTGAACTCAGAATTGTAATAAAGACTTTATGATCATCTCTTCTTATGTATGAGTTGAATGGTCCTTATGTCATATGGCCTCAGTCTGAGGACTTACCGTACAACCAATATTTTGAGGGGTGGGGGATATCATTCAATCCAGGGGCCGTGGTGGGTGGTGCATTATGCGTTGGGCTAAGATCGCAAGGTCCACAGTTTGAAACCACTTTCAGGGGTCCTCAAACTACGGCCTACAGGCCACATGCGGCCCACTGAGGACATTTATCCAGCCCGCAGGTGTTTCCCCCCACCCTTTTTTTTTTTACTTCAAAATAAGATAGGTGCAGTGTGCATAGGAATTTGTTCATAGTTGTGTTTTTTTTTAAACAATAGTCTGGTCCTCCAACGGGTCTGAGGGACAGTGAAGTGGCCCCCTGTTTGAAAAGTTTGAGGAGCCCTGCACTAGCTATTCTGCAGGAGAAAGATGGGCTTTCTACTCTCATAAACAGTTAGGTCTTGGAAACGCACATGGCAGTTGTACCCTGTCCTAAATCGTCGCTATGAGTTGCATCAACTTAATGGCAGTGAGTTTTCTATTATCCTTGTAATCATGCCTCCAAAATATAACTATTATGCAGGTCATAGTGATGCATCAAAGAGAAGGAAGTGATAAAGTAGCTGGTGGAATGCCACCAGTCGTTGGAGAAGCATTCATTAGTCAGTGAATGATTGGGACAATTTAAAAGTTTATCCTTATTGAGAATAATGGGATATTTGAAAGGCTCGGCTCTAATGAGAGTTACAATTATTACTAAGACACACAGTGGTTTGGGTATTGAAATGGAAATGTTACTGATAATTTGACTAAATCAGTGGTTCTCAACCTTTCTAATGCCACAACCCGTTAATACAGTTCCTCATGTTGTGGTGACCCCCCCCCAACCATAAAATTATGTTCGTTGCTACTTCATAACAGCAATTTTGCTACCATTATGAATTGGGCGACCCCTGTGAAAGGGTCGTTCAACCCCCATAGGGATCACGACCCACAAGGTGCAAACCACTGGGCTACATGATCAAAATCAGTGTAATGCTAATTAGCCTCACTTTAGAGCAAGAAGAGACTGAAAGCCTTTTCAGTAATTCAACAGCTGCACATGCAACATGTGATGATGATGTTGCAATAATCAATTTGTTGAAAATTGGAGTTGGTTTATGTGGGTGATTAGACCAGCTATTCCGCATCAAACTGTGTCTGAAATGAGGTGTGCGGATGAAAGGAAAAGAAAGCGGTATATGCAAAACATGGGATTGAGAGGACAATAGTCTGATGGACTGAAGTATATTCAAAGCTTGGTTTTTATATTCTTCTTACAAGGGATTGGTTACAAAACAAACATCAAAGAATTTTTAAAACATTCCTAAGGTTTTATCTATGCAAATGTTACTTAACTAGTCACACTTTCTTAACATTTGAATAATAAAAGCACCATGTTCTAAGACAGGCACACTGATATGCAGGGTTCAAAAGAATCTTAAAGAGGTCGTAAATAACTGAGTTATCTCTCAATGTTTTTAGCTGCAAGGTCATAAATAACTGAGCTATTTTGCAGTGCTTTTGTCTGCAAAGGCACAGAGGCACAGGGGACTAATTGGTCACCCATCAATAAACACCTTGATCAGCCGAGGCCTCCTACAGGTGTAATCATTTCAAAGTGATCGAAAATATACTAAAAATACTAAAGAGTCAGGGGAAACAGCAAGTGCCAATGTGAGTGCTGAGAATCATTTTCCTAGAATGTTGAAAACAATTATTGAACAGGGAGGTTACTTGTGAGACCAACTATTTAATGCAGATAAGATTTTTTTTTAAATGGATCTATAGCCTAAAATAATCTATAGTTCAAAAGAGAAGGCAGGGATTGGGGATGCAAAAGGGCACAAGGCATCAAAGGTTAAACTAACATTATTGTTTGGGGGTTGGCATCCAGACTCAAGCCTTTGTTTGTGTAATCAAAACCAAACCCAAAGCCATCAAGTTCATTAACTCATAGCCACTCTAAGAGACAGAGCAGAACATCCCCCAGATGATTTGCAATATTGAAAATCTTTACAGATGCCAACTGCCATGTGTTTCTTCTCTAGAGCATCTGGTATGTTTGATCTTTTGGCTAGCAACCAAGCACTTGAACCATCACTCCCTAAATCCTACACGATATCATTTTGGTCTGGTTTCTAATTATTTGGAAGGCAAATGCAAATGTTTGGTTACCGTTACCATCTTTGAAGATTGGTTTTTGAGCTTTTTGTCCCTGCTGTTGAACATTGCCACCCCTTCTCTGACATTTTTGTCATACTGTTAGCCTGGGTGTTGCTGTCATGCTGTAAACTGTTTCACTGGTATTTCAATCTACACTTAGGGTCGCTCATAGCGAACAAATTTCAGCAGAGCTTCCAGGCTAAGAACAGACTATGAAGAAGTATTAAGCTGTTCGTGTCTGAGGCTTTAACTTCTGAAAACCGTATGTATAGAAGCAGAATACGGAAGACCAATGAAGATGCATTTGAATTATGCTTGATGTGGGAGTTGCATAATCTGGTGTCAATTTGAGGATTAAAATTGTAGGGGCAGAGTATAGGTTGTCAGTCAGAATATAGCCAATGAGGCCTCTTTGTGGGTGTGGCCTTCCCCTGGGAATTCCTGCATTTTCTCCTTGGAGGCAGGAGCCAGACTCTCTCTCTCTCTCTCTCTCAGCTCACTCCCTTGGAGACTCTCTACTGACAACACTCACTCCCCAATATGATGCTCTACTGACAACACACATGGCGCTACACCCTGGGAGTTGGAGAAGCCACATGGACCTACCACGATGCAACCAGACCTCTGAAGCTGGAGACATCATGTAGAGACCCCTGCCAGCACTGAGATGCTTAAAATGCCATTGGATCTGAAAGACTTCCAACCCACTGACCTGTGATCCTTCTGCATTCGGCATCGTTGCATGTATTTCGTGAGTCTGAAGAGGACTTTATAGATTGTTACCTGACGTATGGGGTAATTTTGGACTTATGGACTTGATTTGGACATTTTTTCAATATTCAATTGCTCCTATATATAAAACTCTTTATTATATACATACGTGTGTCTATAAATTTGTTTCTGTAGTCTACCCAGACTAACACAGTTGGCAAGGAATATTCAAAGGACCATGGACTACCAGAAGATCAAACAAATCTTCCTGAGAGAAAATACAACCAGAATGCTCCATAGAAGCAAGAAGGGTGAGACTTCATCTCAAGTATTTGGGATATGTTATCAGGAGAGACCAGCCTCTGGAAAAAGCCAGTAAATTTGGTAATATGGAGGGGCAATGAAAAAGAGAGACATGGATTGACACAGTGGGTGCAAAAGTAGCTTCAAAAACACAGTAAGTGTTGCATGGCACAGGACCAGTCAGAGTTTTGTTCTGTTGTACATAGGATTGCTTTGGATTTTAACTGACTTGACAGCACCTAACTAAAATTGAAAACAAACAAACAAGCAAACTCACTGCTATCAGGTTGATGCTGTTTCATAGTAACCCTATAGGACAAGGTAGAACTGCCCCTGTGAGTTTCTGAGACTAATGGACAGGCGGTCAAGCCTCAGTTAGCTCAGTACTTCCCATTCGATTTCTTTCTTTATTCTCTCGTCCTTCTATCTTTCCCACGACAGTCAGTCTCAATGGGCTCAGGTTTGTTTTTTCTCTCTTTCTTTCTTCTTTTTCTCTTTTTTCCTCTTCTCTCCCTCTCTTTCCTATCATACGCCACTACTGGATTCCAGGCCAGTACTCTCCACCTAGGGCAAATCAACCCAAATAGCAGGGGGAACTCCTGCCTGCCCTCTGTGGGAGTGCTGCACCCCACATGAGGCAGCTGTGACAGCCATCTACAGTGCTCCTCGCTGATGAGGAAACCTCTGTCAGATCTCTAAGGTGATCTTGCCAACCGGGACAATTCTGCCCAGCACCACTGGGTCCCTGCATTAAAAAGGCACACCAACCTGCCATCGTGGGACAGGGTTTAAACACCTCTGGCCTGACATTTAGGTGATCAGGGATCAGCTATTTCTTTATACTTAATTTTTCCTTCTCTCTTCTTCCCTCTTTACCATCACAGCCAATCTTAGTGAACACAGTTGAGTTTTTTCACCTGCTTTCTGTTTCTTTTCTTTTTCTTCCCTTCTCTCTTTGTTCTCTTCTCCACTCTCTCTGTGTTTATGATTGTCTCTTTATTTCCTTCCACATGCCACTGCTGGTTTCCAGAACCCTACACTCTGCCTTTGTGTTGTTTTCTCTTTTTTTACTGTTTTCACTTTCCTTTAGTCTGTGCATTTTTTTTTTTTTGGTGAGTGGGTGTTAGTTTGGAAGTTTTGTTCCAGTGTTTGTTTTCTTCTGTCTCTCTTCTTCTTCTTCTTCTTCTTCTTCTTCTTCTTCTTCTTCTTCTTCTTCTTCTTCTTCTTCTTCTTCTTCTTCCTCTCTCTCTCTCTCTCTCTCTCTCTCTCTCTCTCTCTCTCTCTCTCTCTCTCTCTCTCTCTCTCTCTCAGCTTTTCCAAGCCACTATCAACCTCGAGGCCTCTCCCCTCCACCTAGGGCAATCCTGAAGGTCGAACTTGGGGAGCTACCACCCACAATTGTTGGCTTTACACGCAGCTGGGGAAATCATGCCAGTCCTCTTTCATACACCAAGTATCAGGGGGTTCTCCCCTTAAAACAGTGGGGGTAAATCCAGCCTAAAGACTGAGACCCTACAAGTGACTGGGGGGACCTCCTACCCACCACCAGTGGAGCTCCATGTTGCTGAAGGAACATCCACCCAATCTCCAACACAATCTCTCTGACTAGGATGATTCCCCCTGAAAACTACGGTGCTCTACGCCAAGGAAGGCACACCCACACCCCCTCCTCAACACCCCAGTTTCATAGGGAAAAACCACAAGCCACCTGAGGTGCTCCTAGCACCGTGAGAATTACTTAGAGATTGGCCAGTGAAGCAACACCTTTGTAGGCCCGTAACAACCTGACCAGCATCACATGAGAGGACTATCCAAACTCACATATCAAATAATGGAATACTGGATGCCTAGGGTAAGAGTGAAACCACAGGAAGATACAGTGGGAGCCTGACCCCTCAGTACAGCTACTGGCAGGTAGTTCATAGAACCATTCATACTAGTGCCCCCAGAGAGAGCCCCGTGCTCTTTGACTGTGAAAGATGGGTCCAGGCTCTTTTAAAACAACATGTAAACAGCAACCAGTCCTAACAGCCTCAATGAAAAAGCAGGAGAAACAGAAGACAATGCCTGAAGAAGTCATGAAACTAACGATGTACATAGAAGATGCAGATATTTCCCTGGCACAGAAAGAAATTTTCAGAATGCTGGTTAGAGTCAGACAGGATATGAGGGAAGAAATGCAAAAAAGGATGGGAATGATAGAGGAGGTAAAGACAACATACCAAAGGGAAATACAAGACTTAAGAGATAAAATTTTAAATCCAGTGGAAAAATTGACATATTTTGCAAACAGACTAGAGGAGGCAGAGAATCACATCAGTGACCTAGAGGATAACCAAGCAGACCCCGCAAAATGGGAAAAGCAGACAATCAGAGATGCTAAAGAGAACTTGAGAGCCATGTCTGATGCTATGAATAGGAACAATGTTGGATAATTGGATGGAACAAGAAACAAAAAAAGAAGTCAACAATGAAAATAGCAAGGAAATTCTTAGAGGAAAACTTCCCCAGCGAGGGTATTGTTTATATCTCCACAGGGAAAGAGAGATCAGACTTCAACACAGTGCCTCAAGGTATGAATACAATATTTCGGCATGGAGTAGGGAACCAGTGGAGAGGTCTGGGAGGCTGGCCCCAGTACCAAATATTAAGTGGATGGCTGCCCCTCCCCCCAGAAGAATTTATTTCAAAGGACGACATTGAATCTGCGGCTCCGGGAGAGGGACAGATCTGATCAGAGCACACGGGAGCAGATGAAGGGGGAGTAGGAGAGAGTGGAGCACATCCTGGTCCACCAGGCCCTGAGGATGATGACCCCAATTAGAGCAGCCAGTCCACAGAGAGGACCACATGGCCAGCCCCACTATGAGATATGACGTCCCTCACTGACCCATGGTCCTGCAGAGGACAGCACTGGAGACACAGTATGGGCATTACGCCCGAACTGATCCCACCACACCGAGGCAAAGCACTGGGGGAGTGCAGCAGAACAGCAAGGGAATGGAGCGGCAAGGTCCCCAGGGGATGCTGAAGGTGGACTTTGGGGCCAGGGCATGGTCCCCCAACAGACTGGACTGGAAAACACTCCTAAAGGCCAAGAAACGATCCTTAAACAAGCTTCTCTTTCTTGTTATGTTTTTTTTTTGTTCCTTGTCAGTGGTTTGTTATTGTTGTTGTGCTGTATACTGTTGCTTGGTTTTGCTCTGTCTTGTTTCTGTGCATGTTATTATCTCTGCAGGTCTGTCTAAATAAGATAGGCTGGATGAATTATCTGGAGGAAAAACAAAGGGACAGACAGTTCCATGGGGGACTTGGGATAGGGGGAGGTGGGTGGTAAGGAAGTGGTGTTAACAAACCCAGGGACAAGTGAACAAGGGATCCAAATTGGTGGTGAGGTGGGTGTGGCAGGCCTGGTAGGGAATGATCAAGGGTAAGATAACGAAGGGGTATAGCTGAAACCCAGGTGGGGATGGAGCATGATAGTGGGACAGGAGGAAAGTCAAGAGAAATAGAGGAAAGAGCTAGGAGGCAAAGGGCATTTATAGAGGTCTAGACAAAGACATTTACATATGCAACTATATATATGAGGGTGGGAAAATAGATCTATGGGCCTATATTTATAGGTTTAGTATTAAGGTGGCAGAGGGCCTTGGGCCTCTACTCAAGCACTCCCTCAATGCATGAATACTTTCTTCTATTAAATTGGCATTCTATGATGCTTACCCTCCTGACACAACCACTGAAGCCAAAGCGGGTAAACAAGCAAATGTGGTGAAGAAAGCTGATGGTGCCCGGCTATCAAAAGAGATAGCGTCTGGGGTCTTAAAGGCTTGAAGATAAACAAGCGGCCATCTAGCTCAGAAGAAACAAAGCCCACATGGAAGAACACACCAGCTTGTGTGATCGCATGGTTCCAAAGGGATCGGTTATCAGGAATAAAAGAACAAAAAATCATATCATTGACTGCACACCTCCATGATACGATCGCTGAGGACAAACAGGTGCATAAGCAAATGTGGCGAAGAAAGCTGATGGTGCCCGGCTATCAAAAGAGATAGTGCCTGGGGTCTTAAAGGCTTGAAGGTAAACAAGTGGCCATCTAGCTCAGAAGCATCAAAGCCCACATGGAAGAAGTACACCAGCCTGAGCAATCACGAGGTGTTTAAGGGATCAGGTATAAGGCATCATCAGAAAAAAAAAAGTCTTACCATAGAGAATGAAGGGGAGAGTGCAGAGTGGAGACCCAAAGCCAATTTGTCGGCCACTGAAGATCCCCCTTGCAGAGGGGTCTAGGGGAGGAAATGAGTCAGTCAGGGTGTGATGTAGCACCGATGAAGAATACAGCTTTCCTCCAGTTCCTAAATGCTTTCTCCCCCAACCCCCAACTATCATGATCCGAATTCTACCTTGAAAGTCTGGATAGAGCAGAGGATGTACACTGGTGCAGATAGAAGCTAAAGGCACAGGGAATCCAGGGCGGATGATACCTTCAGGACCAGGGGTGTGAGTGGTGATCCTGGGAGGGTAGAGGGTGAGTGGGTTGGAAAGAGGAAACCGATTACAAGGATCTACATGTGACCTCCTCCCTGGGCGACGGAAAACAGAAAAGGGGGTAAAGGGAGACGTGGGACAGGGCAAGATATGACAAAATAATAATTTATAAATTATCAAGGGGCTCATGAGGGAGGGAGAGCGGGGAGGCAAGGGGAAAAAAAGAGGACCTGATGCAAAGGGCTTATGTGGAGAGCAAATGCTTTGAAATTGATGAGGGCAAAGAATGTACAGATGTGCTTTACACAATTGATATATGTATGGATTGTGATAAGAGTTGTATGAGTCCCTAATACAATGTTTAAAAAAATAATTTAAAAAATAGAAAACTTCCCGAGCTTAATAAATGAAAACCAGGCAACCATTCAGGAGGCCAAAAGAGCACCAACCAAATTAAATGCCATGAAGAAGTCACCAAGACACATAATAGTCAAATTATCCAACTATCAAGAAAAGGAGACCATAAAAGCAGTTAAAGAAAAGCAAATAGTTACATATAAAGGTACAGACCTATCAGCGGACAAGATGAAGAAGAGGAGGGAATGGAGTTACATATTCCAAAAATTGAAGGAAAACTATGAAACCCAAGAAAACTATGTCCGGCCAAATTATCTATTAAGATAGATGGAGAAGTAAGAGTCTTCCCAGAGAAGGGAAATGTCAAGAAATACATGTAAAGAAACAGCCCTACAAAAGATCCTTGCTGTTCCATTATGGGCCGAAGATCAACACTCACTGCGGGCAAATAAGAGACCATCACATAGAACCTCACACATAGGGCAACACAGAGGCAACCGCTCCAGGATAGCATTGGCTCAATAGTGGAAAGACAGCAAGAATGAACCACGGACACACATAACACAATAGGATAAGATAAGTTGCTAGGAAAATACATCACACAAAAGGTTCAAGATGACATCAGAGTACACAGATGGATGTAATAACACTGAATATCAATGGCCTGAACTCAGGCATTAAAAGGCAGAAGTTAACAGACTGGCTCAGAAAACAACCCATTGATATACTGCCTACAGGAGACATATCTCAAGCTGGCAGACAAAAATGGGTTGAGTTTTAAAGGCTGGATAAAAATATACCAAGCAAATGGATGCAAGAAAAGCAGGGGTAGTGATCTTAATATCTGACAAAATTTTTATCAATATACAGGCTATAACAAGAGACAAGGAGGGGCACGATATAAATGCTCAAGGGAACAGTACACCAAGATCCAGTGAGCATAATAAATACATACGTGCCCACTGAGAACCCTGAAAATTTGTAAATCAAACACTCCAAAAGATGAAAAAAGAAATCACAGGCTCAACAATTATAGTTAGTGACTTTAGTACACCACTCTCTGAAAAAGACAGATCGCTGGGAAAGAAACTCAACAAGGAGTCTATAGATCTAAACAGCACAATTGGACGACGTGACTTGATAGATATTTTCAGAGCTTTCCACCCAAATGCAAACATTTCACATTCTTTTCGAGCCCACATGGCACATATTTGAAAATAGACCACATGCTGGGACACAAGTCAAACGAGTACATTCAAGCACATAGAGATTACACAGATGTCTCACTGATCATTGTGCCATAAGGCTGGAAATTAACAGAAGGATGGTGAAGGAAACAAGGGCAAACAATTGGAGGATGAATAATTCTCTATTGAAAAAGGAGTGGGTATTGACCTAGAACAGAGATGAAATCAGGAAGTTTCTAGAAACCAATGAGAATGAAAATACGACGTGCCAAAAACTTTGGGATACAGCAAAGGCATTTATCAGAGGAAGGCTGATATCAATAAATGCACACATTAAAAAAGAAGAGAGACTCATGGATGATATGCTGACACAAAACCTAGGCCAATTAGAGCAGGGTCAACAGAATAATTCTACTAATAGCAAGAGGATAGAAATAATAGAAATCAGTGGTGAGATACAGGAGAGGCAAAACAAGAAAACTATGGAAAAATTAATGCAGCTAAAAGTTGGTTCTTTGAAAGAATTAACATAAGTTAATTCAATGTTATCCTGATGTGAATACCACCATCCTTCTTCAAAGAAGTGGAAAAACTGATTACCAACTTCATATGGAGAGGGAAGAAGCCCAGAATTAGCAGAGACTCCTCAAGAAGAAAAACAAAGTGGGAGGGCTTGCTCTGCCTGACTTTAGCACGTATTATATGGCCACAGTAGTCAAAACAGTGTGGTACTGTTATAAGGACAGATATTCAGACCCATGGAAAAGAGCTGAAGACCCATAAATATAAACGTCAGCATACAGGCAACTAATATTTGATAAGGGCCCAAAAATATCACATGGGAAGCAGATGCCCTCATCATTAAATGGTGCTGGAAAAATGGATGTCTACCTGCAGAAAAATGAAGGAAGACCCTTATCTCACTCCATGCACAGAATAAACTCAAGGTAGATCACAGACCTTGAGATAAAACCCCAAACAATTAGGGCCATTAATGAGGATATTGGGACAAACCTGAGACCCTTGGCACAGGGAATACATAAGCCATCAGAAATAGGGAATGATACGGTTACAGAGGAGTCACAAATAGACAAGTGGAATATACTGAAGATAAGTCACCTGTGTACATTGAAAGAATTCACCAAGAGAGTAATAAGAGAGCACACCGACTGGGCAAACATCTTTAGCAATGAAACAGCAGACAAAGGCCTTATTACTAAAATCTACAATATTTTGCAAGCTTACAATAAGAGAAAAACGTATTGCCCACTAAGGAGTTGGGCAAAGGACCTGAACAGAAGTTTCACAGAGTCTGAAATTCTAATTGGCAATAAATATATGAGAAAATGTTCACGATCATTAGCCATGGTAGAAATGCAAATTAAAACAATTATGAGATACCACGTAACACCCTCAAAGATAGCCCAATTCAAAAAATCAGAAAGCAACAAGTGTTGGAGGGGCTGTGGTGAGATAGGAACTCTCATCCGCTGCTGGTGGGCCTGTAGGTATGTACATCGATTTGGCGATTTCTAAAACAGATGGAAATTGAGCATATACCCAGAAGAGGCAAGAAATAAACTACAGCCAGACATCTGTGCTCCAATGTTCATCATGACATAGTTCACAATTGCAAGGAGATGGAAACAACCCAAATTTCCATCAATCGATGAATGAATTAAAAAACCCTGGAAATAAAAAGGATAGAAATGTGTAGTGGGGGAACAGGGCCCTAACCCACCCAAGGGGAGTGTATTGTTTATATTCTCCACAGGGAAAGAGTGACCAGGCCTAAATCCAGTGTTCCGGGATGCAAATGCAGTGTGCTGGCATGGAGAGGGGAGCAAGTGGAGGGGTCTGAGAGCCTGGCCCCTATCCCAGCTACGTGGACAACTGCCCCTCCCCCCAGAAGAATTAACTTTAGAGGACAGCACTGAAGCTGCAGCTCATGGAGAGGGACATGTCTGACCAGAGCACACAGGAGTAAATGAGTGGGGATGAAGAGAGAGTGGAGCACATAATGGCCCACCAAGCCTGGAGGAAGATATCCCCACTCAGAACAGCCAATGAGTAGAGTGAGCCATATGGCTGATCCCACTATGAGACACGACTTCCCTTGCTGACCCATGGCCCTATGGGGGACAACACTGGAGACTCAGTGTGGAGATTGGCCTAGTCTGTCACCACCACACCGAGGCAAAATACTAAGGGCGTGCGGCAGAGCAGCAGGGGTGCGCAGAGGAGGGAGCTCCCGAGGGAGTGCAAAGGATAGATTTGGGGGCAAGAGGGTGGCATCCCATTGGACTCGACTAGGGGACGCATCTAGAGTGTCAAAAAATAGACCTTGCTCTATTTATGTTTTTCTTTTAAAAAAAGTTTTTTTGGTTGTTGGCTTTCATCGTCATCATTGTGTTCTCTTTTGCCGCTTTGTCTTGCTATGCCTTGTTTTTTTTTTTCCATATTATTATCTCTGCAGGTCTATCTAGACAAGATAGGCTGGATGAACAGTCTGGTGGAGAAAACAATGGGACCGATGGTTCTGGGGGGACATGGGAAGGAGGGAGGTTGGAGAAAGGAAGTAGTGTTTAACAAGCCCAGGGATAAGGGAACAACAAGTGATCCAAAATCAGTGGCAAGGAGGGTGTGAGAGGCCTGGTAGGGATTCAGTAAGGGCAATGTAACCTAGAGAAATTACTGAAAACCGAATGAAGGCTGAGTATGATAGTGGGTCAAGAGGAAAGTAAAAGGAAATAGAGGAAATAACTAGGAGACAAGGGTATTTATAGAGGTCTAAATAGAGGCATGTACATATGTAAATATATTTATGTAGCATGATGGGCAAATAGATCTACATGCATATATTTATAGGTTTATTATTAAGGCAGCAGATGGATATTGGACCTCCACTCAAGTAATTACTCAATGCAAGAACACTTTGTTCTATTAAATTGGCATTCCATGATGCATACCTTCCCGATATGATCACTGAAGACAAATGTGATAAGCTAATGTGGTGAAGAAAGCTGATGGTGCCCGGCTATCAAAAATATAGCATCTGGGGTCTTAAAGGCTTGAAGATAAACAGGCAGCCATCTAGCGGAGAAGCAACAAAGCCCACAGGGAAGAAGCACACCAGCTTGTGTGACCACAAGGTGTCAAAGGGATCAGCTATCAAGCATCATCAGAACAAAAACTCGTATAATTGTAAATGAGGGTGAAAGCAGAGTGGAGACCCAAAGTCCATCTGTAGATAATGGGACACCCCCTTATAGAAAGTTCGCTGGGAGGAGAAGAGCCAGTCAGTGTGCAGTGTAGCAACAATGGAACATACAAGTTTCCTCTAATTCTTAAATGCTTCTTCCCACCCTCCACTATCATGATCTCAATTATACCTTACAAATCCAGGTAGACCAGGGGATGCACACTGGTACAGACAGGAACTGGAAACACAGGCAATCCAGGAAAGATGATCCCTTCAGGACCATTACTGAGAGTGGTGATACCAGGAAAGTGGAGGGAAGGTGGGGTAGAAAGGGGGAACCGATTATAAGGATCTACATATAGCCTCCTGTCTGGGGGATGGACAACAGAAAAATTGGAGAAGGGAGATGTCGGACAGTGTAAGACATGATGAAATAATAATAATTTATAAATTATCAAGGGTTCATGAGGGAGGGGGAAGCGATGAGGGAGGGGCAAATAATGAGGAGCTGATACCAAGGTCTTAAGTGTAGAGCAAATATTTTGAGAAAGATGAGGGCAATGAATGTACAAATGTGCTCGACACAATGGATGTGTGTATGGATTGTGATGAGTTGTATGAGGCCCCTAATAAAATGATTAAAATAAAAAACAGCAATTGTGAGGATGGTTGAAGATTGGACACTGTTTTGTTCTCTTGTACGTTGGTATCACTAGGAGTCAAAATAGACTTGACAATACTAGTCAACAATATTGCTTGGGCAAGACATTTCCTTTCAAGATTCTCCTTGTTCTAAGCAATGCACCCAGACATTTAAAAACTTTAGATGAACTTAGCGTAATGTAAAGATTGTATTTTTTTAAATCATTTTATTAGGGGCTCATACAACCCTTATCACAATCCATACATACATCAATTGTATAAAGCACATCTGTACATTCTTTGCCCTCATCATTTTCAAAGCATTTGCTCTCCACTTAAGCCCTTTGCCTCAACTCTTCTTTTTTCTCCTCCCTCCCCGCACCTCCCTCCCTCATGAGAACGATTGTATTTTTGTCTCCAATCCTGCGTTGCTATGACAATCAATGGCTCAGGGAGTCCGAGCCTCCTTTAAAGCCCATTCTTTATGGTAAGTCTTCTCCAGAGCAGTCAGGACTACCCCCAAATATTCAATAAGCTTAAGGGAGTTGTGGAGGAAGTGAAAAATCTATTGTTATTGTCATTCGTTGCCATGGAGTCGGTGCTGACACATTGACTATGTAAAACAATGAAACATCACTGGCTTTTTTAATGGCATACTTATGGTGCCATCCAAACATTGCTGGTGCCAGGGGTGAAACGAAGCAGGCAAAACATATGCAAGAGTATAGAACAAATGGTGTCCCCATTTTATGCATGTTTTTCAGAGGTTTAAAGCTGGGTGGAATTATTATTATTATTTTTCAGTTTTCCAAAACCATTTTATTGGGAGCTAATATAGATATCATATCATTCCATAGTTCAATTACCTCAAGCAGCACTGCACAATCACTACCACGATCACTTTCAAAACATTTTCTTCCTTCTTGAACTCTTTGATATCAGCTCCCCTTTATTCCCCCTTCCCCACTGTACCCCCCAGAACCCTTTTTCTACTTGCTGTCTCTATAGGCTCATCAATCTTGGATTTCATATACCGAAAAATATAGGAAACATATAACCACATTTCAAGAGGGTTACCCTCCCAATATCAAAATACATGTGACATAAGCCCCAATATGAAAAACAAAACAAAACTAAACAACAACAACAAACCCCCCACAGAAAACGTTGACAACCAGATCAGGCCTAACATGCATCAGAGAGGGATCGACTGACAAAGGTTAACCATTGTAACCAGGTTTTTCCGTTTGATCTCCTATAGTCATCTCCCCAATGATGCACTCTTGTTTAGTAATCAGTTTCTTCCCTTTCTTTATTGTGGATCAAGGTAAATCCCCTGAGGCTTATTTCCTGTGTAAATCTTACAAATGTATCTTGGCCTTCTACTGTCATCCACAGCCTTCTGCAAACTAGAATCTCATATTTAGGCTCTGATAATATTCCCTCCTTCAGCTTCGGATTGTATGATTTACAATCCCTCGGTCACTGGTGTCGGTGTGTTTCTTCCATGTGGACTTAATTGACATCTCACTTAGATGACTGCTTATTTGGAAACAAGCCTTTAAGACCCCAGATGCTATTTTATCTGATAGCCAGGAGCCATCTCATTTCTTCACCACAAGTTGATAGAACACCTAGATCTTCTGTGTTTCCTTCCTGTGGGTGAGTATTAAGCAGGGCCATGATGTAAGAACGAATTGTCCTTAAATTGAAGCTAGGATTTAGTGTGAGCCCCAACCCCATTCCTGGATCTATACTTTTTTTTTTTTAATCTGCCTTTGGCTTTCTTAGATATCTCCTTGCTAATTGATGGTAGAGAATCTCATTGATCATCTCCCTGGAGCATAGAGATCTCCCATTAATATCGTCATTGATTAGCCCCTGTTACTAATTTTTGGAAAGTCTGTTGCAAGATGGATATTGGGCCAATGCAGGCTAACTCCATATCTCAATACATGAATTATTCACTTGTACAAAATAAATTCTTTTGGGGCTGTATGGTATGTACATCAACAGTGGGAGTTGGCTGTCAGTGTGGCTTACTGGGGTGGGGAAAGTGGGGTCTTGGGGTAATGGGGGTTGGGGGTACTGAGGCTATATTAATAAATCTACCAGGGCCACTTATGGACCCTGTATATAATGTAGGAAGAGTGCAGCCATCCTGTTAGTGTGTTGAAAGCAGAGGCCCTTATTTGGGGGGCATGCAGTTTTCTTGTTCTCAAGAAGGGAAAGCCCCTTGTTCTATTGTGGAGCAGGATTGGGTTTCTGCACCACACAGTACTGTCCATCCTTCAGGATGGAAACGGGCTATCGGAGTGGAGGCCCAAGGGGGAGGGGGACTTCCAATGAGGAGAGTAAATCCCAGTGTCCGCAAGATGCCTAGCCGGGGCATGAGGAGACCCTGAGCAACACTGCAGCACTGAGTTCTAGTTACTCTGGTGGGAAAATAATTTTGTGGTGTGTTTTCTCCCCTCAAAAGAAAATCGGGCAAAATCTAAAATACTCTTGCAGCACCCAGAGAGTTGAAGTGGTGCTTCTGGCTTACTCGGGGATGGGGCCCCTGGTTGAGTTGGCTGGGAGGTTCTATCTGGCACAATTAGAGGTGCACTTTTGTAATAAGGCAGGGGGCGGAGGAGGGGAAGGAAGAAGGAGGGGACCGAGTAAGGGAGTGAAATTATGGAGACTCTTCCAATTGTATGGGCTCCAGCCTCCAGGACTCCCAGGGGTCCTCCAGGGAGGGGACCCAGGAAAACGGGGCTCCACTTGAGGGGCAATCTGATGGAACATATCCCCCCACACCCAGTGGGGTGGGTTGCAGAGCCAGGGAAACTCAGCTGCCTTTTCAGTGGTGTGTGTGTGTGTGTGTGTGTGTGTGTATGTGGGTGGAGGGGGTGTTGAGAAAAATCGGAGAAGGAGGTCTTAAATATATCTGAAGTGCCAAGACTCCAGGTCCCATGTCTAACTTTCCAGAATTGGTCTCCTCACCTGTGGATCTCCGGACCACGCAAGAGGAATTCTAGGCAGGGGATTCTATCATGGTTCCATTTTTCCAGGGTCTCTGGAAATTTCTTAATATGACTCTTCTATCTATGCCTGTTGTAACTCCCACCAAATGATCGGGGGCCTATGCAAATAGGGTGCATGTAACACTAATAGAGAACCAGCCTTCATTATCATCCCCTTACCTATAAGAATGAGCCGTCTTTTTTGTTGTTGTCACATTCTTTTTATTATTGTTGTTATATTCTTTTTATTATTAATAATAATAATTATTATTAATATTATCAATATTTTGTTGTGTTCTTTTTATTATTAATCATTTTATTGGGGGCTCTTACACATCCTATGACAATCCATCATTCAATTGTATTAAACCCATTTGTACATATGTTGCCATCAACATTTCCAAAACAATTTCTATTTGAGCCGTTGGTATCACCTCCTCTTTTTCCCTACCCCTCTCTCCACCCTCCCACCCTCATGAATCCTTGGTCAGTTATATATTATTGTTGTTATTTCATGTCTTACACTGTCCATTGTCTCCCTTCACCCACATTTCTGTTATTCATCCCCCTAGGGGTAGGCTATACATCCAACCTCCTGATGGGTTCCCCATCAGCACTGCCCCCATCATCTCTATACCCTCATGATATCGCTACTCCAAATATTGTTCCTGAGGCTTTTATCTGTCCTGAATTCTATTTGTCAGGAGCTCTTATCTGTACCAATGTATGTACTTCAATCTAGCTGGATTTGTAAGGTAGAACTGAGTCATGGTAGTAGTGGAGAGGAAGCATTCAGGAACTAGAGAAATGATGCATGTTGCATCAGTGCCACACTGCACTCTGGTTGAATTGTCCCTTCCTTGTAACCCTTCTGTGTGTGTGGGGAGCGGGGGGAGCGGATATTCAATCATCTACAGATGGGCTTTGGGTCTCCACTCCAATTCCCCCTCATTCACATCAATATAATTGTTTGTTTTGGATCCTTTGATACCTGATCCCTTTAACACCTCATGATCTCATAGGCTAGTGTGCTTCTTCCATGTGGGTTTATTTGCTTCCCTGCTAAATGGCTGCTTGTTTAACTTTAAGCCTTTAAGACCCCAGATGCTACATCTTTTGATAGCCAGGCACCATCCACTTTCTTCACCACATTTGCTTATGCACCCATTTTGCCTTGAGCGATTGTGTTGGGAAGGTGAGTATCATAGAGTTCAAGGTTATTAGAACAATGTGTTCTTGTGTTTAGGGTTGCCTTGAGTAGAGACCCAAAGTACATCTTCTATCTTCATACTTAACATATAAATATATGTATAGTGGCCTCTATCCCTTTCATTATAAATTAATATATTTACATATATACATGCTTATAGCTATACTGCTATAAATAACTTTTGCTTCCTACTTCTTTCCTCTATTTATTTTCACCATCCTCCTGTCCCCTTATCATGCTCATCCTCCACTTGGCTCTCAGTAATTCCCCTTGGATACATTGCACTTGATCAAACCCCACCAGACCTCCTCACGATCATTTTTAGATCTCTTGTTGTTCCATCATCCCTGAGTTTATTGGCTTCCTGCTCCCCCTCTCTGCTCCATCCTCTCCTATGTCCCTCCAGACCACTGGTCCGTTTTTTGTTTTTTTTCTCCTCGGGATTGTTTGTGCTCCCTATCTTAACTTATAAAGATAGACATAACGGGAAAGGAAAAAAAACAAAACAAAAAACCAATAGGTAGTTAGTTACAGGTCTGTCTGCTGGCCCTTATGAGTGTTATCCAATTGGGCCAGATGAGATGCCAAGCCCTGTCGCTTGAGTCAGAAGTCTATTTTCAGGATTCCTCAGGGACTTGGTTACTTTGCTCCCCTTGCTGCCCTGTTGCATTCCTTTCATGTTTCACCCTGCTGTGCGTGGGGCAGACCAGGCACACTTTCCACACAGCATGTTCAGTGTTGTGCCCAGTAGCACGATGGGTCTCATGGTGGGGCCAGCCCTATGGTCAGTCCTCTCCATGGATTGGCTGCTCCAAAAAAGGGATGCCATTCCTGAGGCTTGGTGTGCCATGATGAGGTTCTCTCTCTCTCCCTCTTAGTTTGCACGCCTGTGGTCTGGACAGACCTGCCACTCTCCCTGGTCTATAGCGCCAGTGCTGTCCTCTGTATTGCATTCTTCTGGGAGAGGGGTCAACATAGCTCTGCTTGGACCCAATCCTGACGTCCTCTCTGTTAGCTTATTGCTCCATGGCAGTATGTTGCCCTTAAAGCTTGGCACTCTGGGATGAGCCATCTTTGTAGCCGGAGCAGAGAAAGAAATCCCAGGGCCATTGTAAGTGGAGTACATTCAAGATGTTTATCTAAAGTGAAGAAGCCAAGACCAGAGACACTAGAGGCCAAGAAAAGGAGACAGACGAGAGGAGCAGCACTGAGACGGTGGGACTATAAGGCAGAGCAGCAGGCTGGCTTTCTGGCCCACAAAGTCAAAAGCCAAAGGACCACATGGCTGAGAGGTTGAGGACCAAAAGACTTGTCTGCTGGCCGAACAAAGGTGTCGCTATGGACTAATGACTAATCCTTACTGTTTACTCATCCTGACTGATGGTAACCTGTTATTCCCCCAATAAGCTTCTTTAATAGTGAAAAATGTTGGGAGTTCTGTGTGGCCGTTACAATGAATTATCAAACCCAGCATAAGCACGGGAGGAAGTGTTGATCTTTGGATAGACCAAGAAGGATGTCTGGCCTCTGCCTCCTGTCAATAGGAAGTCCAGAGGAGGTCAGAGATGGCCCTCAGGCAGTTTACTGAAACAGATAACAGCATCGCCAAAGCCAGGCAAGCAGTGGTCGATATTGATAATCCAATGCATTTAGACATCGGCGAATTATGTTGTATACAATTCACAACAGAAGACATCTAGGCAACAAACAAAGAAATGCTAATGAACACTAGCCATATGAGAGATGCAAATAAAAACAGTGATGAGATACAACCTCACACCAGCACAGATGGCAACGTTCAGCAAAACAGAAAATAAATACTGGCAAAGATGCAGAGAGACTAGAACCCATATACATTGCTGGTGGAATTGCAAAACTATACAACTGCTATAAAAACTGGCATGGAACTTCCTCAAGTGGGACTGAAAATACCAGATGACTCAACAATCTCTCTACTTGGTATCTACTGTAAAGAAATAAGAAGCAAAAGATGCCCAGATACATGTACACTTATTTTTTTCTCTTTTTTTACATTTTATTAGGGGCTCATACAACTCTTATCACAATCCATACATATACATACATCAGTTGTATAAAGCACATCCGCACATTCCCTGCCCCAATCATTCTCAAAGCATTTGCTCTCCACTTAAGCCCTTTGCATCAGGTCCTCTTTTTTTTCCCCCTCCCTCCCCACTCCCCCCTCCCTCATGTACCCTTGGTAATTTATACATTGTCATTTTGTCATATCTTTTTTAACACAGTACTATAGCAAAAAGATAGAAATAACCAAAATGTTTGTTGGTGGAGGAATGGATTGATATACTTTGATACATACATACAATGGAATACTGTGCATCTCTAAAGTATAATAATGAAATCAACAAGCATCTCATGACATGGATGAATTTTGAAGATATTATGCTGAGTGGAGTCATTCAATCCCTTAAAGACAGATACTATATGAAACTATTGCTATAAAATAAAAAAAGAAAGAAAAATGGTTTCACACCTAAAGAAGCAGACCATGAAGGTTACAGAGAAGCTAGGGTGATGGGGATATAAATTATATAAAATTTATTAAGGAGAAAAATAGACAGTAATAGACATAGATAAAAACATAGGTAAACTGATAGACAATAGCATAGAGGGGGAAAGGGCTTTCCATGAGAAATGACAAATTTCATTTCTACTCATATATCACTGGTTGAAGCAAGCCACTTGGTCAGACCCAATTTTTTTTTTTAAAAGAGATAGGTAGATAAGAAAAACAGGCTAAAAAAATATCTTGGCAGAGAGAAATCGCTAGGATCAGTGAGTCCCAGAATACACCAGAAAATAAATCAAAGCCAGTTGATTATTGCTAATTGGATGTCCACCCAATGTCAATGCCTTTAATATACATCCCTCTCACTTAAGACATAAAAATACCAAACAATAGAAGTCCACCTTTCTCACTCTTGCTTTCAAAATCTATGGCCACATGCCCTCCTTTTCCCACCATGTGCTAACGCTGCGAGACACATTCTGAAGCTTCGTGGTATGTGGGAGCATGAAAGAGAAGCCAGACCAGGCAATGGGGGCGTAAAGTGAGCAGGTGTGAGCAGACACACACTCAGGTTAAGAACTCGGGTTAACTTGGTGGTTTGAACCCACCCAGAAACTCTGCAAGAGAAAGACCAGATGATTCACTTCCGTAAAATAAAAGAAAGAAGCAAAGGAGGGAGGGAGGAAGCGAGGGAGGGAAAAAGAAAGGAAGAAAGAATGTCATAGAATTATTCAATTCCCATGGCAAAACCTAATCAATGAAGACCCCATGGAACCCATATTTGAGCAAGAAGACTGACACTTAAAAATTCCAGAATTGAAAGTTTTCATGAAAGTTAGTCTTTTGTCTCATTGAAGCAGAGAAAGCAACATTAGAAAGGATCCCCATACAAAGAGGCTCACCAGAGTCACCATATAGTTAACTGAAAATCTCAGCTTCTACCAGGCCATTTCTAATAAGAAAAACTCGGCATGAGCCTCCTTTGAGGCCCACCGCAAGAAAATCAAACCAGCAGTAAAACCGTCTCAGTAGCACAATCTAAGCCTGACGCTCCAGCACAAGGCTGGTCATCTTCAACAGTAGCCATCTTTTCATCATCTTCTCCTATGTCATCTAATTGATAACATTATCCTAATGACACCTCACAGATGCCCCTTCTGGTAGGCAAGCCATCAATGGAAACAGAATAAAGTAGTTAAGTGTTAAACTTCAATCATGCTTTTTTCCCCCTTTTTCTATCTAAATTGTTTTAAGAACCATTTCTCTCTAGATATAGACAGATAGATATAGATAGTACTGTATAGCTACATATATATATATATATATAGCATCACATATGAGGGCATACCCAAAAAGGTCCAGAAAAAAGCTCCACTAGCAGAGTGGGGCTTTGGTAGTATGCATTTTTTCTGCTAGGTGAGCATTGATCAACTCACTCTGAGTTAGTGCACCCAGTGGTGTCACCTGGGAAGGTTCTCTCTGGTCACAGTGAATTTTTTGTCAAAGAAATTTGACCCTTGTTTTTTGTGATGGCTGATTTAAGAGAACAACATGTCGCGGTGAAATTTTGCTTCCTGCTTTGGAAAAAATGCCACAGAAACTATTGTGTTGAACAGAGCTTTCAAGGACAGTGCTATGGGAAAAACTCAAGTGTACGAGTGGTTTTCTCATTTCCAAAAAGGTGAAATGTCGATTGATGACAAACCTCGTCGTGGATGTCTGTCAACTTCCCGAGTGGACAAAAATGTCCACTCATAGTAATTTGGAGTTCATTCCACTAGATCAGACTGTTAAGAAAGATTTCTATTGAGAGGTTCTGAAGAGATTTCGAAACCGTGTGTAACAAAACAGGCCTGATTTGTGGCAGATGGAGGACGGGTTTTGCCACCACAATGCACTTGCTCACGTAGCCATCTCAGTGAGCCCGTTTTTCGCAAAAACCAGCATGCCTCTCTTGCCAAATGCACTTTTCTCACCTGACCTCACTCTGTGTGACTTCTTTTTCTTCCCAAGAATGCAGAGGGACATGAAAGGACAGTGATTTGACGACAGAGAAGAGGTGAAGAAAGAACAAGGGAGGAACTGTCAGCCATCCAAACAGATGAGTTTGCAAAATGTTTCCTAAGACAAAATAACAATCTAAAAATTATCAAGGGCTCATGAGGGAAGGGAGAGCGGGGAGGGAGGGGGAAAAAAAAGAGGACCTGATACAAAGGGCTTAAGTGGAGAGCAAATGCTTTGAAAATGATTAGGGCAAAGAATGTACGGATGTGCTTTATACAATTGATGTATGTATATGTATGGATTGTGATAAGAGTTGTATGAGCCCCTAATAAAATGTTTTTAAAAAATGTTTCCTAAAATGGAATCGTAGATCAGACAAAAGTATTAGTGCAATGGAGAGGACGTTGAAGGTGATAAGGATGTCTTGTGAAAATTTTAAATACATAGCTTTGATGGGGGTGAGTTAGGGGGAAATTCCGGGTTTGGGGGGGTACCCCCTCGTATAGTTATTCAACGCAGAGAATACCAGCAATATGTCTACTTGTGTTTTCTTGACTCTGCAAAAGCATTCAGCTGTATGGATCATAACAAACTATGGAGAGCCTTGAGAAGAATGGGCACTCCAGGACACTTCATTTTACTCATGTGGAACCTGTTAGTTATACTAACACAACAAGCAAATACTAGATGGAATAAAATCAAGAAAGGTGTGTGTGTCAGGTTGGATTATATGAAAAAGAATGCAGCACCAGAATTGGAGGAAGCTTATTAACAACCTGCAATATGTAGATAACACAATCGTGCTTGTTGAAAGTAAGGACGACTTGAAGGACTTGCCGACAATGATCAGAGATTGCAGCCTTTGGTGTGGATTACAACTCACTGTAAGGAAAACTATATTCCTCACAACTAGACCAATAGGTAACATTGTGGTAAATGAAGAAAAGATTGAAATAGTCAAGGATTTCATCTTGCCTGTATCCATAATCAATGCTCATGGAAACAGTACTCAAGAGATCAATGCATTGCATTGGGTAAATCTGCTACACAAGACCTTTTGTAAGGTGTTGAGAAAGCAAGGATGCCACTTTGAGGACTAGGGTGCACCTGACCCAAGTCACGGTGTTCCCAGAAGAATTGATGCATTTCAAGTATGACACTGGTGAAGAATATTGAAAGTATCATGGACTCCCAAAGGAACAAGCAAGTCTGTCTTAGAAGTACAAGCAGAATGCTCCTTTGAAGCAAAGATAGTGAACCTTTATCATGTGCTTTGGACATGTTATCTGAAGAGACCAGTCCTTGGAAATGGACATCATGCTTTGTAAAGTCGAGAGGCAGCGAAAAAGAGGAGCTGGATTGGCCACAACAATGGGTTCAAACATAACAACTGTTGTGAGGCTGGTGCAGGACTGGGCCATGTTTCATTCTGTTGTACATAGAGTTGTTATGGATTGACACCTAATAACAACATACGTACTTTTATTATTACGGTGTTACTATTATTTGCTGTGTTGTTATGTTTAAGATGTTTTCGTGTATTTAGAAGTGCTCTTGAATGTTTCCTATGCATAGGGAATGTATACTATATAATAAGACATTTGATGGACACTAAATAAGAATCGGACATATCTGTTTTGAGTTCCCTACAAATTTGAATTAAAGATAGGTTTAGGAAAAGATCTTGTTCACAACCCAGGAACTCCCTGTAAATCCTAGCCTCATGGCCCCTTCATGGAATGGACTGTCTTTGTTATGTTAATAAGGTAGGATTAGTGTAGGGTGTATTTTGAGTCCTTTTTGATATATAAAAGGGAACTTTTTAGATTAAATAAGACAGGGAGGTCTAAATACAGGCATGTTCATATGCAAATATATTTTTATATAATGATAGGAACATAGATCTATATACATATATTTATATGTTAAATATTAAGGCAGCAAGGAGGACATTGGGCCTCTACTCAAGTTCTCCCTCAACACAAGAACACAAGAACAACACTTTGTTCTAATAACCCAGCACTCTGTGATGCTTACCTTCCCGACATGATCACTGAAGACAAAATGGGTGCATAAGCAAATGTGGTGAAGAAAGCTGATGGTGTCCAGCTATCAAAAGATATAGCATCTGGTGTCTCAAAGGCTTGAAGTTAAACAAGTGGCCATCTAGCTGAGACGCAACAAAGCCCACATGGAAGAAGCCCACCAGCTTGTGTGATCATGAGGTGTCGATAGGATCTGGTATCAGGCATCAAAGACCCAGAACAAAAAAATCATATTGATGTGACTAAGGGGGAGGGCAGAGTGGACACCCAAAGTCCATCTGTAAACAATTGCACATCCCCTTACAGCAGGGTCACAAGGAAGAGACGAGCCAGTCAGGGTGCCGTATAGCTCTGACAAAACATACAACTTTCCTCTAGTTCTTTAATAGTCTCCCCTCCCCGCCACTATCATGACCCAATCTACCTTACAAATCTGGCTAGAACAGAGCATGTACAGATAAGAGCTTGTCCAGGGAATCCAGGACAGATAAATCCCTCAGGACCAATAATGAGAGTAGCAATACCAGGAGGGAAAGGGGAAAGTAGGGGGAAAATAGGGGAACTGATCACACTGATCTACATATAACCCCCTCCCAGGGTGATGGAAAACAGAAAAGTGGGTGAAGGGAGATAGCAGTTGGGGTAAGACTTGAAAATAATAATAATTTATGAATTATTAAAGGTTCATGAGGGAGGGTGGAGGAGGAGGGAAATGAGCTGATATCAAGGTCTCAAGTATTAAGAAAATGTTTTGAAAATGATGATGGCAACATATGTACAAATGTGCTTGACACAACGGATGTAGATTTTGATAAGAGCTGTAAGAGCCCCCAATAAAATGATTTTTTAAAAAAAGACAAGGAGTAGAGATGGTTTAAGATAGAGGCCAAGAAACAGAAGAGATCTCCAAGGAACCAGTAAGCAGCAGCTGAAGCGACAAGGACCTTCCTCTAGCATTCACACACAGAGAGCGTCTTCCTCTCTAACAGTCTGCACTTTGATTCAGGCTTCTAGCTTTCTAAAGTGTGAGAAACGATCCGTTATAGCCATCCTCTTATGGAATTGCTGTTATCGCAGTGAGAGACAACTAAGTGCTACATTTCAATTATAGTGATTTATTAACACTTTTTACATGAAAGAAGCCAGCAGGCAAACCTCGCCAATCCTTGCCAATAGTTATTACACATTTGGTGTCAATATTTATTCTAACCAAGATTACTAAGAGTACTGTATACTATTTTAAATCATTACCTAAAGTAGGTTTCTTTCAAGTGACAACATTTTCTGAATGTCTTCTTTTGGCAATCCTGTATTATATAGTAACCCTCAGCTCTTCTTGAGCGCAGGGTTTGGGAAACTTACTGTAAATAGCTAGATAGTAAATATTTTAGACTTTGGTAGCTAGCTGTATCTATTTGGATTCTGCTGTATCTATATAGTTCTACTTTGTAAAGCAACTTTGCACAGTGCAGAAGCAAATACGTATCGCTTTGCTCAAATAAAACTTTACGAACACTGGAATTTTAATTGCAAAATTATCATGTATCACAAAATAGTCATCTATTTAAAATTTTTTTTCAACTCTTTAAAAGTGAAAAATAAAATTCGTATTTCACAAGCCACACAAAATCATGCTGCAGGTTATATTTGGCCCTTTAACTATAGTTTGCAAACCCCTATTCTAAAGAGCAAGAGTGAGTTTTGCTCTCCCGAAAGGCCGCCATTCCAAAATACAAGCCATTTGCTATAAATTATGCAAATTGGAAACAAAGCTCAATTACCAAGAGCTGGCTAAAGTGTGAAGCAATCAAGTCGCCACACCCAGCCCAGCTGGCTCTGTATCAGGTCCTATCTGGACTCTCTGGCTTACCCATGGTGACTCCATCTTGGCTTCCACAGTCAATAACCGTGATACTTATTGTCCTGACATACCCACCTGGTACTGAGCAGCATTTACTAGCTGGGCATCTTTCATTAGGCACCAATTCTCACAATAGCACTGAGAAGGAACCGAGAACCACCAAGGATTTCAAATCAGGCAGGAATCTAGCCGCTCTTGGGTGCTTTGTGTGCATTAGACACCGTCCTTGCTACACACAGCCAAGTTTTACCAAATTACTATGGCACTTAAGGGAGAGCTCCTTATACAAAACTTTTTTTTTCTTGCCCATCCTGGCCCTTCCACAACTAGAAAGGGGGAGTAAGAGAAGGGGAATTTGGAGCTACTATTGCTAAAGTGCTATCTCACTTACCAGCCTGCAGGATCACATTTAAACTTCCAAAGTGCCAAACCCGAACCTGGGCTCACTGGCTCCACTTGGATTCACAGCTTACCCTACAGGGCAGAGAGCCGCCCCACAGGCTTTCCCGGGCTGTAATCTTCACGGAAGCGACCTGCACACTTTTCCTACCGAGAGAGCTTGGTGGGTCCCAACCACTCGCCTTTCAGCCCTGCCCTCAACAGACTCGACCCCCAGGACCGTGTGGAAGCCTTAAAATACACAATGCAGCCTTTACTTTTCTAAAAGGGCATTTATCCACTAATGTACAAGTTGGCTAATGAATGTCACATTTGAGGGGAAATTTCCCAAGTTACAGCAAGAGGAAAAATCCCCCATCCTGCATCCATCTTGGCAGCTGTTTGCCCAAGTAGCAGGCCTCGATGTGTGACCCGGAGCCTTCACCCACAGCTTGGAACCTTCCTTTGTGGGCAGTGTGGTGGCTTCGACCTCTCTCGCTCTCTGGAAAGCTCCAAGGGACTTGCGACGTGACATCTTTGGGTGAGAATTCCAAAGTCTTAGAGCTGCGCACAAGATCCACACGCTTGGAGAAACTCCTGTTGGAGCCTTGGGAGTTCCTTCCCATTTCAGCTCGGGGGCTGGAAAGCAGGAGACCGCCCAGGCCTGGATGGAGAACGGGAAAGCCTGAGAGGTTTGGAGTGGGCGCTGGAAGAGCCTCCTGGCTTGCAGGGCCCATCTGGAGGGCAAGAGTTCCAGACTCCTGAGCCCTCTCTTCTGTGTTCCACGCCCCTGGACGCCTGGCCCCCAGCTGGGGCCGTCCCGAGGTTGGCGGGTGGGTGGGTGGGGTGGGGTGGGCATCACACCATCAGCCACAATCCCACGAGCACCCCCAGGCGGTAGGCAGCTCCCCTCTTCAGGCGCTAGGGGCTGGCTCAGCGTGTGTCCGCGGGCCGCGTGAAGCGCAGAGTGTAGTTGGCACCCGCGTTGTTGTCCCAGTACTCGCCCTGCGCGCAGCGGTAACAGACCGCGAAGTGCACGGCGGGGGCGGGCGCCTCCGAGTCCTCCGCGGCCTCCGACGCCAGGCCGGGCGGCAGGCACAGCGAGAAGCGAAAGCGCTCGGTGGCCGGCCCCTCCTTCCTATCCCGGGGCCCCGACTCCATGGACGACGCCTTGGGAGGCTGGGGCTCCTCGGTGGCCGGCGTCAGTTCGGCAGGCACGTCCAGGAAGGAGCGCCACTCGGTGAAGGTGTAGCGCACGGTCACGGTGCCCGGCCCCGGGCTGCGCAGCACCAGGCCCGAACCCGTCACCTCCGCAGCCCCGGGCGCGGAGCAGTCCACGCGCTCCAGGCACACGCGCTGCCGCCGCAGGCGCTCCGCCGCGGCGGGGTGCTCGGGCAGCTGGAAGAGGGACCGCAAGCGCGGCGGAGCGGGCGCCCCGCCTTTCGCAGCCGCCTGGGCCAGCAGGCCCCCGAGCTGCCGCAGGTCCTGCGCGCACATGGGGAAGCTCCGGAGGCGGGCGAGGGCGGCCGGCGGCACCCGGGGCTCTTCGGCCTCGCTGAAGTGCTTCACGTTGGCCAGACGCAGCCCCAAAGCGTCCGCAAACTGCACCCGCTTCTTGCACTTGGTGCAGCAGCCGCCGCCGCCGCCGCCGCCGCCGGGGTTGGGCGGGGCAGCCTCGGTCCCCTCGCCGCCGTCCGCGCGCAGCCTCTCGGCCGCGGGCTGCAGTGGCCCTAACGCGGCCGCCTGCCAGATGGGCTCGGCGGGCACCGAGAAGGCGCGCGCGCGGGGCCGGCGGGGTGCCGGCGGCTCCTCGCGCTCCCGGAGCGCCCCGGCTTCCTCCAGAGTTGGCGGGGCGCCCCGAGGGTCGCGGCCGGGGGGCTCACACAGAAGGCGGACGCCCTCGCCACTCGCCCCGCGCAGGCCCGCCACCGCCGGCGGGGGCTCCACGAAGGGCGCGGAGCCTGGAGCCTCCAAGGTCAGGAGCTGTGTCCCGGACGCCTCCATGACCCCGCCGCGCTCCAGGACTTGCCCGAGCCGCCGCTCCCCGCTCCGAACGTCCCGGGAGACTCAGCGCCCGGCGCCGCTGGCGGGAGCGCGAGGGTTCGAACCCGCTGGGCCGGGAGCCCCAAGTCCGCCCCGAGAGGGCTGGACAGACTGCAGGGAAGGGCCACTCGGGAATCTCCGGGTTTTAGTTGCTGCTGCTCCGGGCGGAGTGGGAGGAGGAGGCAAGACCGCCTGGGGAGTGGACCTGCGGTGTCCGGGGAGGGGCCTGGGGTGTGGGTGACACTGCTCCTCCTTGGTGCCCAGCTGTGTGCCAGGCGTCGTGCCCGAAGAAGTCCCGACGGATTTGCCTGGGTCCTCGCGTCACAAGTGGGAGACTGCCTGCAAGTCGGGGCTCCATTTCCGACCCCACTTCTTAGCCTTGACCCCTTGTTCATTTGGGGGGACTCCCCTACCCTGACTGAAGGTCCCAGGGCAGTCCCCTCCTGCTGTCCTGGTCTGAGCAGATCCAGTAGAAGGAGCTTTGCTTTCTACCGTCAAACTTCTGCAACCGCTCAGGGGCCGAGGCTGCTCTGAAATCCGACCCAGCTGGGCTCTCCGTGGCTCTTAAAGCCTGGTGTTGGGGCCTGAGAACCGCTTCAGCCCAGGCTGGGGAAGGCGGGCGCCAAGGCAGTTAAGTGTTAAGAGAACCGGGAGCTGCGAGGGACATTCCCACCGGGCGCAACAGCACGTACCCGCTTCCCCCCCTCCCTTCCTCCCGCCCCGCCTCACTCTTGTCGCGAGCTCCAGGCCAGCGCGGAGGGGAGGGTTTGCTGCGGGCTGGCACCCACGCCCGTTTCCACGCCTCTCCACCCCTACTGTCCTTCGGCACCACAAGCCCAAGGAATCTCGAGAGGCTATAGGAGCCAAAAGCCCTGAGCACTGATGGGGGAGGGGAGAGCACTGAGCACTGATGGGGGAGGGGAGAGCAAGGGTCGGTTAAGCCATGCTTTGGGGTCGAGGAACCGCCAAGAATTACTGTTTCTTTTTTTTTTTTTATCAGTTGCCCGTAAACTTTAGACAAGTAGGACTGATGTTTATTTTCCCGACTAGACAAGATATCTTAGACTACAACTTGGCACTCCAACCTTGAGATGGATGTGGATCTGGATCTGTGGACACGGGTGTGGAGAGGAGGGATGGAGGGAGAGGCGTTGTTTGGCAGGGGAATCCCCTTCCATCAAATCAACTGGTAGCTGCTTCTCAGGAGTTTTTTCCCTTCTTTGCCTTTTTTCACTGGGACCTGCTGGCTTTCTCTGTCCACGTTGCCTGGCCGTGGCTCTCACGAGGGTGCTGCTCGCACTGGGCGAGGCTGACGGGGACTTTCTTCAACCCAGTCATTGTAACATGCGCCCAGCCACCGTTCAGAGCCAAGAATTACTGTTTCAAAGGCTAATGTTACCCTTTTATATGGATCTCAGGCTTTTCTTGCCGGTTATAATCCGCTGAGGAGCTTATAAAAACAGACGGCTGGTCTCCAGCCCCAGAATTCCCAATTCAGTAATTCTGGGATGGGGCCCAGGGAGCATTTCCAAAAAGTCGACGTAGAAGTTATGATCTGGAAATTAGGGTTTGAGACCTATGAAAGAGCCTGTAAGGAGCTCTGGTGTTAAGCTGCAAACGGAAAGGTGATTCAAACCCACCACCTCTCTAGGTGGGAGACAGATGTGCTTTCCTAGTGATGTTTTGCTTTGGCAACCGTCTGGAACTGCTAGTTACAGGGTGTGTGGGGGTTGATTGGGATCCACTCAAGGAAGAGGATTGGGCTCTTGGTGTTTGTTTTGCTGTTTTTGTTTCGGAAAACCTGTAAGGAGGCCTGCAGTCAAAATAGTTAAGAACAGACTGCTAATCACCAAAAGCTTAGCAGGAAAAAAGACTGGTGATCCGGGCAGTAAAGATGACAGCAGTGGACCGGTGCACTGAGTGTGAAGTGGGTGCACGTCGGAGGCTAGGCACCCAGGATGCAGGATCTCAGGAGGCCCATTTCTGACCAATGCTCCTTGAGGAAATCTTGGTAGAAGTGTTGGAGAAAGAGGGGAGGGGGCAGCTGGGTGATGGAGGTGACTCCAGAGTGTCTTTAAAGGTGTTGCCCATAGGAAGTGATTGCGGTGGGTCAATAAACCACGCCCCCTCCCAGATCTTACCCTCGGGGAAGACCCAGGCAAGAGCGAAGCTAGGGTGGGTGCCTGCCTCTGCTGACCTTTGGCCACATCTTTCTGCAGGCTCCACGGCTGTGACTCAATACTTTCACCATGATAAAGCTATTAGGGGGCCGGGATGACCTGACCTGTGCTGCCCCTTTCCCAACTCTGCCCTTTCCATGAGTCTATTTCTCTTGACTCAGCCTTACCTTCCGGGTTTGCTGTTCAAGGTGAGAAAAGCTTTTTATAGAACAAGATGGTCGAGGAGCTGTTCTGGGGATTTGGCCTTTAAGCAGTTCAGCCACAAAGAGTTAAAGCTGCCCCAGAGCTGGGCAGAAGACCTCTGCCTTTGGTCTGGTGGCTGAGAGAGGGCAGTGATGTGTGGGCAGGGACTGCTATCTTTACAGTCTCAAAAACTCTATCTTGGGTAACTAGGAGTCAGAATGGAATCGATGGCGGTGTGGTTTGTTTGTTTTTCTAAGAAAGGCCATGTTGCTTTCAGTGTACTGAAATATAAAAATAAAAAGCCACCTGATTGTCCAGAGCTGTCCCATCTTCTGACTCTGGAGAGGAAAAGGTGTGAGCGAGAAAGCGGAAAGGATGGTTTAGCTAGTGAATGCTTGCTCCCCTCCCCATTCTGCTGTGTGTTCCTTATGCTTCTCGCTGTCAAGACGTTTACATGATCTGCATCATCTTTTTTTAATTGTAATTTGTAAGGGCTGATTGGCCTAAGATCCAACTACTCCCCTGCCCCACAAGAACCAACAGGTCACTTACAGTTTATTTATTTATTTACACTTTACATTTTAAAGAGACCACAGGAACTAAGTGGTCTGTTACCTATCAACACTACAAGTTTTATAAAATTTGCATTCTCACAGGGTTATAGGTGTTACGTCACTCTGCCTTCTCATTTCATTTGTACATGGTTAGCGACATTCTCCGACTCTGAAACCAGTTGCTGTCAAGTTGATTTGACTCCTGTTGACCTCTTCCCTGCGTGCCAGCATGTAATTGCTTGCCAGTGGTTTTTCACAAGACCTTCATTCCAAGGTAGGAGAATCAACTGAACATTTACTACTAGTGGTTCCTATTAGCACCGTCCTTGCATTAATTAATTTAACACATTATTAACTGAATGTTAGTATGTGGACACAGAGGTCCACAAAGGAGGTATAAACCCCTGCCTTCAGGGAGCTATGTCCTAGAGCTGGTAATGAATATCAAACAGCAGGCACATTGATACATGAAACAGAAAGCATGTTTGATCACGATGTACACGAGGGAAAAATAGAAATAGTACATAAAGAGGGTGCTCTTTGATGCGCTGATTTGGCTTCTTCCTTTTCTTGAGCCTGTCCTCTCCCTGTTTCTCTCTGTTCAAGTCTTCTCTCCACTGTGATTAAATAACCTACTCAGTGTCTATGCTCCTGATAGGGTGGTGTGGACACCCAGCGTTGGGGGCCAGGGTGAGACCAGACAGGGCACTGCACAGAGCAGTGAAGCCCAGAGGTCAGGTGGCATTTGTCCCTGTGACATCCAAAGGCACTCACGAGCAGGTGTGCTGACGTGAGCTTTCTCTTTGACGATCACACTGTTGTGCTCATTTGTGATCAATAGTCGTTGCGTTGTGTGTTCAGAAGCGTAAACAGCCGGTGTTGGGTATGTGAGGGGGCACGGAGTTGGGCTGGTGCGCCAGACAGAGGAGCCAGTGTTTACAGCCTCTGTGTGTCATCAGCATGTCTCTTGTAGTAGCTAGATGGTGTTGGCCCAGCCACTGGGTCAGGGACCTTTCATCTTGTTTACTTTCTCCCTGCTTCTCAGGACACAGTTTGACGTCTCATTTCAAAGCTGATGAGAGCCTCAACTTTGACCTCACAGTCTATGTAGTTGAGTAGACAAACAATAATAAGGCAAACGTCTGGTTGTAAATAAACAGAAGCCCAAAAGCCCTAGGTCAAAATGTCTGAGTCCTACCCTAAAATAAGCCATGTGAGTATTTTTTAGTACAAAACTATAAAACTTATGGTCATTTTCCCATAGTACATGTTTCTCACAAGGAAGGCCAATGTGGTGGTAAAAGTAGTGTGTTCTTATGAATCCCTGGGTGATACAACCGGTTAATTACTCAGCTGCTACCTAAAAGGCTGAAGTTGTCAGTCCACTTCTAGCATCTTGGAAGCAAGGCTTGGCTATTTACTGCCTAAAATCAGCCACCAAACTATGGAGCACCAATCTACTTGGACACATGAGGTCACAGTGCGTCATAATTGACTCAGTAACTAGCAATGATATTATTATCACAGAAGTAAAAGTAAAACGATTGGAATTTTTATCTTAAATAAAGTTCTCTCAGCTTGCTTGAGTCATGTGGGCAAACAGAAGAGGTAGATTTTGTTGGGCAGAAGGATTTATAATTGGTGAATCTGAGTAGACTAAACAAGGGATGTCGATGAAAAGTCTTTTTTAAAAAAACAGTTTTATGGGCATATCATTCACATGTCATATAATTCAAGAGTCCAGTCACATGAAGAAGCATTGTAAAATCATCACCAGTCTATTTTAGAACCTTGTCTCCACTTTTGTACTCATCATCGTTACCTCCCTCTTTCCCCCCAACCTCCCATGTCGTTCCCTCAGAGGACCATTAATCCAGTTATTATACAGATTTATCTACCCTGGATTTCATATATAGAAAAACATTTTAAAATAAATAATAATAATAACAACGTAAAACAGATGAAAACCTCAATCAACAGTCCCTGTGTATTTTGCCTAACATACATAAAAACAAAAAAACACACAATTATCCTTTAACTTTTTTTTAAAGAAAAGGCCAGCAACAATGTTCAAATAGACCAGAGGGGGGGGGGGGGGGAATCTCTGTCAAGAAAAAAGCAGGAAATACTAAAAGCGAGAATAAATTTTAAATGGGTCAAAGGGAGATCAAGTGATCGGGTATTGCATTTTAATCCAATTACAATCGTCATAATTGAGCTTACAAAAGTCTCTGTCTCCTAGCAAGGTTGTTCACATTCCTTGAGTGTGGTGTGAGGGGCTTTGCCTGAGGCTTACTCCATGTAGGGACTCTGAGCATGGATTTTGGGCTCCCGTGGTCATCCATAGCCTTCTGTAAGTCTGGTGTTCACACTCTCATTCCAGTCTCTCCTCTGGATTTGGATTTTATTATTTATCATCCTTGGATCACTCCGGCTGGTATGCTCCTTCCATGTGAACTCAGTTGATGGACTCATTTAGGTGACTGCTTGTTTGAATACAAGTCTTTTAGACCCCAGACACTATGTTTTTTGGATAGCCAGCCAGGCACCATCTGATTTCTTCACCACACTTGGCACCCATGTCTTCAGTGACCTCATGACCGCGGACATCAAGCAGGACCATGTCATAAGAATGAACTGTTCTTGGATTGCGGCTAGAACTACTGTGAACTCCAAATCCATTTGCTTGTCTATGATTTATGTGCATTTCTGGTTTACTTTCGAGGCCTTGTCAGGGTATGGGTTCCCAACAGTGAAACGCGTCCTTAGGAGCTACTTTATAATTGTGGAAGATCACACAGACAGCAGGGCACAGGGGCTCCTTATCCCTATGGCAAGACCAAGAGAGTGGTGCAGTTGAGGGGGGATGGGCAGACTATATTAAGTATCTGGGGGAGAATATTAGTTTAGGCGTTAGGGGAGCAATCTGAAAGAAGGAGGACGTATTAGTGGAGGGAGAGCATAAGGAGCAGTAGGTAAAAAAGAAGTGGGAGGGATCAGGCAGTGTTCTTTGGTTTGTTAAAGGAAGGGACATTGGGCCTGAAAATGCCTGATTCCCAATGATGGAGAAATGGGTACTGGTAGTTGATAGGGGAAAAAAATGGTTTTAAAAGAGGTAATAATAGTGTCAGCTTTGAAAGGACTGAAAGGTAAGAAAAGGTTTGATGAGAAAAGTGAAACTTAAAGTTAGGCTAATAGTGTTATGAGATAAAACTTTAGATATTTAGACTAAAGAAAGGAAAGGAAAGGGGCAAGAGATGAAAAATAATACTATATAGTAAGACACAGGAAAGATTTTAATATATGTTTATTTATGCTCTAAACTTTGTCCTTGAGCGTAGTCTCTGCTGTGGGTGCTAATTTCTGGGTAGATGTGGTTTTAGGGGACTATAAAAACAAATTCAACTGGGAGGAAAAACGTTAAGTTTATATATATATATATATATATATATATATATATATATATATATATATATATATATATATATATATACTTATATACACACACACACACACACTCCCTGTCCTTACACCCCAGTGAGGATTGGTAGGCTGTGTTGTCCCCGATATTGGGGATCCCTAGGTTTGGGGTATCCACTGGGGTGTCATCTGGTCTGGGCAGAGAGCCAAAGAAGTTAACTTTTTTATTTGCCCAGGTCCTGGTCTGGTCCCTTAGAATTCAGACCCTGTTGCTGCATGGCACCTCCCCCCAAGCTAGCTCCTTGACTGGCGGGCCTGGGATCTGCCCTCGGGTGGCAGAGTGCCTTGAGGAGATGACCAAGGGGACTCTAATTGACCAATGTTGCTGCTCTCTAATTTAGTAAATTTGTGTCTACTTATCGTTCTGTTGAAAATCCTGTGGCCTAGAAGTGATAGCCCTTTCAGTGGCTCCTTGCTCTATTCTCTATGGAGATTCTGCCAAGTGTGCTACTCAGGTGCTATCTTGCCAGGATCCCTCCAATACTTAAGTCGGTGTCTAGATACAACTCTGGTGAAGCCGCTGGAAAGGCCCAGGAGAACAGTGAACCCAGCAACAAAATGCCTGATGGCCCTTCTCCTTCCTCCCACTAGCCAGCCTCCTCCTTAAGTGTGTTTTACGTGGCAAAGCTAAACAGGAAAGGCTAAGGGGTTAGAATATTTATTAGAAGAAATATTCCATTTAATGATCTGTGTTAGTCCAGGTTGACTAGAGAAACAAATTCATAGACACTCATATGTGTAGAAGAAAGAGCTCTTTATATAAAAGATCAATTGTATATTGAGCAAACATCTCAGCCCAGTGCACATCAAGTCCATATGTCCGATATTAGTCCATAAATTCCTCTTCAGACTCATACAGTACATGCAATGATGCTGAATGCAGGAAGATCACAGTCCAGCGGGTAGAAAGACTTGTGGATCTAGTGGCAATAGAAGCATCTCAACACTGGCACAGGTCTCCACGTATCTCTTCCAGGTCTCTGACTGTCTCAACAGCAGGAAAGGGAAGGCAGAGAGGGAGAAGGTCTGGCCTCCAGTGAGCTATTTATCTCCCTTGAGCCTACAAATAAGGTCATCAAGCTGTGACCTGATTGACAGGCTAGACTCCACCCCTTCACTCAAGTTGTCAGAAGATAATGTAACTGCCACATGATCGCTACACAAAGTTGAAAATATCTACAGGTAAACTTAATAACAATATATAGGCTCCAGTCTATATATTGAAGAAACAACAAAGCTAATGAAAAACACAAAAAGAAGACTTAACTAAATGGAAAGACTGCCCTTTCCCTGTACAGGAAGAAACAAAAATAGATGTCAATTCTTTTTAAATTAATCCACACATTGTGATCTCAATAACATAGAAATAAAAATGTTTTGAATCGAGCTCCGGGACCTGGAATCAGGCCACAGCCTCCTGAGCCGCGTCCTCCACTCCCCTCCGCCTGCTGACCATGGACCCCCGCAAAGTGAGCGAGCTGCGGGCCTTCGTGAAAATGTGTAAGTAGGACCCAAGCATTCTGCACACCGAGGAGATGCGCGTCCTGACGGAGTGGGTGGAGAGCATGGGTGGTAAAATACTACTTGCTACTCATAAAGCCAAATCAGAAGAAAACATCAAGGAAGAAAAATCAGATAACACGAAGACGGAGGAAAACATAAAGGCAGATGAACCATCAAGTGAGGAGAGAGTCCTAGAAATTGACAAGGAAGGTGTGATTGAACCAGATGCAGATGCCCCTCAAGAAATGGGAGATGAAGCTGTAGAGATAACTGACAGATGATGGATCAGGCAGATGACAAGAAAGCGGCTGCCATCGATGCCCTAAATGATGGTGAACTACAGAAAGCTATTGATCTATTTACTGATGCCATCAAACTGAATCCTCGCCTGGCCATTTTTTATGCCAAGAGAGCCAGTGTCTTCGTCAAATTACAGAAGCCAAATGCTGCCATCCGAGACTGTGACAGAGCCATTGAAATTAATCCCGATTCAGCTCAGCCTTACAAATGGAGAGGGAAGGCACCCAGACGTTTGGGCCATTGGGAAGAAGCTGCACATGACCTTGCCCTTGCTTGCAAACTGGACTATGATGAAGATGGTAGTGGAATGCTGAAGGAAGTTCAGCCGAGGGCGCAGAAAATTGCAGAACATCGGAGAAAGTATGCGCGGAACCGGGAAGAGCGAGCGATCAAAGAATAGAAAGAGTTAAGAAAGCCCGGGAAGAACATGACCGAGCCCAGAGGGAGGAAGAAGCTAGAGGACAATCAGGAGCGCAACGTGGCTCCTTTCCAGGTGACTTTCCTGGGGGGATGCCTTGAATGGGAGCAGGTATGGCTGGAATGGCAGGAATGCCTGGGTTCAATGAGATTCTCAGTGATCCAGAGGTTCTTGCTGCCATGCAGGATCCAGAAGTTCTGGTGGCGTTCCAGGATGTGGCCAAGAACCCAGCAAATATGTCAAAATACCAGAGTAACCCTAAGATTATGAATATCATCAGTAGATTGTCAGCCAAATTTGGAGGTCAAGCATAACACTATTTGACACATAAAGCCCTTGCGGAAGGAAAAGCAAGCTAGAGCGTTTCTTGGATGTCGCAATAATACAAACCAGTGTCCCTCCGACCTTCTCATCAAGAAAGCTGGGGTGCTGCGAAGATCACCTCACCCTGCAACCCCAGTGCCGCTGGACATCTTACAGTTGTTTTTCATTAGGGTATTTGTCGCGCGCCAGGTCTCGCCAGCAAGAAAAGACGCACCACAACAGGATTCTTCCACAAGCATTTAATTTTTCATAATGCGGTAAAAGACCCCGAAACCCCAAACTACTGCTGCTTATATATGCTCTATGGGGACGTGCTGTGCCTTGATTGGTGCATTTGCCAAAACCTCATGCACTGATTGGTGAGTTCGCCAGAACCTTCGTTTGCATACTCCAGGGTGGAGTTATGACTAGTCATCTCAGCATCGCGCATGCGCTAAGTGGTTGTTTATCACTTAGTTGAACCACCGCCCTGACTGCCTGGCGCCATCTAGTAATGGCGGCGAGAGCTGCTACCCACATCACGAGAGCTGTGGCTTCCCACATCTCGCGAGAGCTACGGCTTCCCACAGGTATTCATTCAGATCGCGGTTTCCTTTTAGGAAGTACAAACTCTCTTTAAATACTTTTTAAAACTTAATAATACTTAAAGCAAAAGGTTGTGTTAATGCCTCCATTTTGCATTACTAATCGTTTTGGTTTTATTCCTTTGAATTGGTTGGGTACAAAGATAATGCATGGAAGATTTATCATTAACTTGAGCAAAATTAAGACTTATCAACAGAAACAAATACAAGTCATTTAAATTGATGCAAATGAATGCATAAATGGCAAACATGTTTTGAATCAGAAAAGCTTTACTAAAATTCATATAAAAATATAGGAATAGGCAGAAAATTCCGAGATTAAACAAATAATAAGATGAAGGCCGAGGAAAAGGCACGGCAGCCATATCTGACCTCCTCTGGCTATAGAAAGGAAATGGAGACTCCCAACTCTGCATCTGCCTATGGATGATTCTTGTGAGACAGACAGAGGTCAGACAGGCCTCCACCCTCCAACCTTCTGATCTTATTCTGACACCAACTATCTAACTTATGGCACTCTATCACTCTGCTGGGTTCAGTACTTGCCATTATGGGGTTTATAGGAAAGTTCAGAGGTTTCCACAAATCAGGATCAGAAGACTTTAAGGATCTAGCCCTTTGTCCACAGCAACACCTTTTAAAATATTTTTTCTAACAGTCCTATTGATATATAATTCACATACCATACAATTTAACAGTTTAAATATATTTAAAAGAGGTGTGTGGCCATCACTACAATCAATTTTAGAGCATTTTCTTTACTCTTAGACTAAGGTGACCAGATTTTAACATTGGTAAAACTCATATCCTGGCGAAATTAGCCACATGGCAGCCAAAAACCGTATACCCTAGCTTGTCCTGCATTCTTTCCAAAAATCGGGACTTTTAAAAAACGCTGCGGGATGCAGGAAAAATTGTCCAAAAGCGGGTGTCTGGTCACCTTACTTATATCCATTATTATTAGCTCTCCATACTCCCTTGCCATAACTCTGAGGAACTATTAATTTAGTTACTGTCTCTGTAGATTTACCTATCCAGGATTTCATAGGAGGAAAATCATACAAAAAACCCCCAACAATAACATAATAATAAAACACACACACAAATGTAATCCAAGTGAAAGTAGATGATTAAAGAAACTAGAACAAATTTTAAATGGGTAAAAAGGGAAAAAAATAATAAGATGTTAAATTTTAATTTAGTGATATTTGTAGAAGGAGAACGAGAGGGTTTTCTCATCCTGAAAACAGTTATAGTCTCAAGCTCACAGGTGCAGTTCTACCTGTCCTATAGAGTCACTATAAGTCAACATTGACTCAATAGCAACAAGTTCGGTTTGAGATATTTGCAGTATATATATTTTCCAAGGCACTCTGTTGGCAAAACTATTCACATCTTTTTTTCAATTTTCTGAGAAAACGAAATGGTTTAGTATGAGTGGGGGCTTTGTACTGGATTTTGGCCTTCACTGTCATCCATGGCCTTTGGAAACTGGGTGCTTAGAATTTAAGTGCTAATACAGTTCCTTCATCTTGTCTTGGATTTTATTATTTATAATCGTTAGATCATACAGGCTGGTGTGCTCCTTCTGTGTAGACTTAGCTGACACCCCACTTAGATGACTGCTTAAAAAAAAGTTTTATTGGCACATTCTTCTCATCATACAATTTCATTGTTCAGACGCATTAGGAAGATTTGTGTGATCACCACCACAATCAGTTTCAGAAAGCTGCACCACTTCTTAGCCATGCCAACAGCAACATCTTTTTCTAGTCCTAGCCTTTCTGCATAAGACCCCTTGAATTCTGCCCTTTTCTGTGAACTGGAAGTCCACCACTCTGTGCCATGGTCTCTTAATGACCCCTCTTCTCTGTCCCATGGTCTGGTGCTGTGGTTTTTGTTGCTCCTGCTATTTTAGGCAGGAATTTCACATGTATTCTGCTGGTGGCTCTTTTTCTTGATAGTCCAGGATTACTCTTCTGCTTCTGAGATGGCTCACTGTTATATCCATTGGCATGGCAAAACTAATCAATTCTTGACTAAGGGCCTCCATTTTTTCTGCATGCATACAATGACTGGTTAGAAGAACCATAGTATATTCATGTCACCAAAAAGGCATTTATTCTAATACATATTAAAATATGTTTTAAATCCAGTCAGCTAATATAGATGGGTCCTGATACCTCACAACAGATAGACCAATGAAACGGAATAGAGACGCTAAAAGAAATGCAAATGAATATGGAACATTGCTACTTGATGAAGGTGGCATTAAAATTGGTGGAGAAATTAATAGCTAGTTAATAAATATTACTTGTTTACATGGTCATAAAAATGACAGTGTGGAAAATCAATCTTTTCCTCAATGCTAGATCTCAGAATAAATTCCAAATAGAATAAAATGTTAATGCAAAAATTGAAAAGAAAATGGGCTAGAAAACATTTAGGGAGAGTGGAAAAATATTATTATTCCTTTCCTGCTCCACCCTTGCATCTTCAGCAGCCCCCACTAGTGAGCAGTGACAACTACCCATTTGATTACTGCGTGATAAGCAAAGGGAAATAAAAATAGCTTTAAATTACCATGCCTTAGAGACAATAGACGATTTTTGTTAACACAAAGAAATGAGACAGAATGATAGGATGTCTTGACCAAGCATAGTGCTGAAAAACACGTTTGAAGAATAAAATGAATTGGAAGATCCAGAAAAGGAATTAAAAAAAATAATTAGTGGGTATTTTCAAAAAATGCAGGGAAAGATTGAGGGTGTTGCAGATAAACGTGAAAAAGTTTTAGAAGAATTCAAGAAAACACTGAAAGATCAATCTGACAAAATAAATGAAAAATTAGAAAAAATACAAAAACTCCAAATAGTCTAGATTATTAAGACTAAGACATTAGAATTATACAACATTTAAAAAGAGCAAAATAATAGAATGGAAGCTAAGGAAGGCCGAATTAGTAACCTTGAAGACAAACTTCTCTAGAGTAATCTACAAGAAGAACAATCGAGCTTGCCCTACTTCAGCCTCTTAGTAATTCCTCTCTCTCAGCTAGACTGCTCTTGCTCCAAGACCCCCAGGAACTCTATGTTCGTCTTGTTGTTGATTTTAATTCTCTAGTTGTTCCCCTGTCTATGGCATTGTTGCTCACCGCTCCCTTCCCCTCCACCCCTTCCCTCTCCCCCAAGTCCCTCCAGAACCTTTGGTCCCCTTGCTTTCTCCTTGAGCTTGCTTCCTGTGCCTGTCTTATATAAGTAGGCAAACCAACAATAACATAAACCAAACAAAAAGAAAACAAAAGATAGACAAAGAAAAAGAAAGAAATCCATACATAATTCCACGTTTGTCCACTGATTCTTATGACTCTCTCCCAACTGGTCCTGGGGGAATTGCGGGAGATGGCCTTCCTAGCCTGAAGTCTATTTTGTTCCTCTTTTTTGGGGGCGGGGGGGGGGGCTCTTAATTGTTACATATCAATTTATTCATCACTTTCAGGTCTAATACTAATTTATTATTTTTTTTTACATTTTATTAGGGGCTCATACAACTCTTATCACAATCCATACATATACATACATCAATTGTATAAAGCACATCTGTACATTCTTTGCCCTAATCATTTTCTTTTCTTCTTTTACATTTTATTAGGGGCTCATACAACTCTTATCACAATCCACACATATACATACATCAATTGTATAAAGCACATCCATACATTCTTTGCCCTAATCACTCTCAAAGCATTTGCTCTCCACTTAAGCCCTTTGTATCAGGTCCTCTTTATTTCCCCTCCCTCCCCGCTCCCCCCTCCCTTGTGTGCCCTTGGTAATTTATACATCGTTATTTTGTCATATCTTGCCCTATCCGGAGTCGCCCCCCCCCCTTCTCTGCCGTCCGTCTCCCAGGGAGGAGGTCACATGTGGATCCTTGTAATCGGTTCCCCCTTTCCAACCCACTCACCCTCCACTCTCCCAGTATCACCCCTCACACCCCTGGTCCTGAAGGTATCGTCCACCCTGGATTCCCTGTGCCTCCAGCTCCCATATGCACCAGTGTACAACCTCTGCCCTATCCAGTCCTGCAAGGTAGAATTCGGATCATGGTAGTTGTGGGAAGGAAGCATCCAGGATCTGGGGGAAAGCTGTGTTCTTCATCGGTGCTACATCGCACCCTGACTGACTCATCTCCTCTCCTAAACCCCTCTGTTGGGGCCTCTTTAAGGGCTTTGTGGCTTAACTTTGCTCCTGTTGCTGATCTGTTCTGCTCCCTTCTTGGTTGCCCTCAAGGTTTGGTGTGCCGTGGTGGGGTCTGTATGCAAACCTTCCTAATTCTGTGGAGTCATAACAAATACTCTCCCCCTAGGTGAGTTAGTGCCCTTCTCCCTCAGTGCCATCATCTCCGCCCCCCCCACGTGTTCTCCTTCCCCTCCCCCACTTTCCTCTTATTTGTATTGGGATAACATGTACCTTCTTGGGTTTGGTCTGATCTCTATCCAACTGCCTGTACCACAACCTGAATAGTGTGAGATAAATGGCTTTTCTTCTATACCAACTGTGCTGATTATATGTACCTCGGGGGACTCATGTTGTACTTATCAATTGTGATTGACTGAGTTCGCTGAACATAATATCCTCCAACTTTTCCCATGAAACAACGTGCTTCATGTGATCATCAGTGCTTTTTAGTGATGTGTAGTCATCCATTGTGTGTATGTGCCAGAGTTTACTAATCTATTTGTCTATCGATGGAGAATTAGTTGTTTCCAATTCTTTGCAATTGTGAATTGCAGCACAATAAACATTGGAGCACAGACTACTGATTGTGATCAATTTCTTACCTTTTCTGGAAAAATGCCCACAAGAGGAATACCTGGGTCATAAGGTAGCTCAATTTCCATTTGCTTTAAATATTGCCAGATGGTGGGGCAGGAGGAAGGTACGGTAAAAAGAAACAGAGGAACGATCTAGGAAGCAAAGTTATGGATAGAGGTATAAGCATAGGTGGGCATATATATAAATTCATTAATTCATAAAAATACAGGTATTGGACTATGTATATTTATTTATATGGCAACACACTGAGGTAATGAACAACTTCGGGGCTCTTCTCATACCCTCTCTCAATGCAAGAACACTTTGTTCTAACAAAGTGTCATTCTGTGATGCTCACCCTGCTGGCACAATCGCTGAAGACAAAATGGGTTGGTATAGTTAGTTTATTGTGCCAGCCTGGCCGATAAACACAAATGGGATTAATTGAAGGGCGGATAGATAAATGGCTCGGTAAGCCTCGCCTTTCTTGTCTCTCACTCTTTGATCATCAGACCAGTGTGCAGCTGTCTTGCTTGTTCTGTGCCTCAATTTACAGGCTACACTACCTGTGGGATGCCTAGCCTGTGAACTGTGTCGCTGTAAGTTGAGGTCCCTTTAAGACCACATGATTGGAATGTACATCTCTGGAGCTGGGGACTGACGGTTGGTGACCCGGCTGATGGTTGGTGACCTGCCTTGCTGTTTGCTGTCTTTGCTGATATAGCCTAGTTCTCTCTAGAGGACTACCTGGCGGCCCTGAAGACTTAAAGGACTGCCAGTGTCTCACAACTCTCTCACGGGAGTGAGTTGCACTGAGCCATTTTTACTGCTTTATAATTTAACTGTTCATTTCTTGTATTATACAGCTATCTAGCTGTATATAATTTAAAGTTCATTTCTTGTGTTATCTCTATCTATATATCTATATATATTAGCAAATCTGGTTTTTTCTCTCTAGAGAACCCTGTCTAACACATTTGTGCATAAGCAAATGTGCCGAAGAAAGCAGATGGTGCCCAACTATCAAAAGATATAGCATCTGGGGTCTTAAAGGCTTGAAGGTAAATAAGCAGCCATCTAGCTCAGAAACAACAAGCCCACATGGAAGAAGCATGCCAGCCTGTTCCAACGAGATATCATTGGAACCAGGTAACAGGCATCAGAAGACTCATAAAAAACAAAAAATCATATGGTTGAGAGTGAGTGGGGTTGGAGCAGAGACCCAAAACCCATCTGTAGACAATGGGACATCCCCTCCCAGAGGGGTCACAGGGAAGGGATGAATCAACCAGGGTACAATAAAGCACCAACGAAACATACAATATTCCTCTAGTTCCTTGAGGTTTCCTCACTACCCCGTCCCCCACTATCATGACCCCAGTACTGCCTTTCACTTCGGGTTAGATCAGAGTATGTGCACAAGTATAGATAAGAGATAAGAGCTCATGGTACATGGCATCCAGGAACAGGAATGTGAGTAGCTATACCAGGATAAAGGAAAAGTGGGGAGGGGTGAAGAGGAAGGGGGAATCAATTGCAGTGATTGACACATAACCACATCCACATCCCTTCCAGGGGGACGGACAACAGAAACCACGGGGGAAGCGAGACAGTGGTTAATGTAAGATATGAAAATAATAATAATTTACAATTTATCAAGAGGTCATGAGGGTATGGGGGGAGGGGAAAAGAGGAGCTGATACCAATGGCTCAATAAAAAGCAAATGTCTAGAAAATAATGAGGCAACATATGTACAAATATGCCTGGTACAATTGGCGTATGGATTGCTATGAGTTGTAAGAGCCCACCCCAAATGATCTTTTAATTAAAAAAAGAACCATCAATAAAAATATGAAGAAAATATAAGAATTATGTGGGACACCATCAAGATAAACATCAGTGGTTTAAAACAGCAAGGAGCAAAACAAAAAATCCCACAATGAAAATAGTTCAAGAATTGCTGGAAGAAAACTTTCCTAACACCTTAAAAGAAAAAAAAAATATCTATTCAAAAAGCTGAACAAACCTCACTCACGATATACTAAAAGAAACTCACCATGACATATTGCAGTCAAACGTCTCGATTGGGAACAAGGAAAGAATCCCAAGAGTATCCCAGGAAGAATATGGTTACATGCAAAGGGGACTCAATAAGAATAAGCTTAGATTTTTCATTAGAAACTATACAGACAAGACATGGAGTGTCATGTATAAAAAACTTGCCAACCAAGAACCTTCTATCCAGCAAAATTATCCTTTGAATATCAGGGTGGAATAAGGGTGTTTTCAGAAAAGGCGAAAATTTTTAAATTTGTGAAAACAAGATAAGCTTTACAAAAAAATGCTCAGGGAGTTCTTTGTATAGAGAATCAACAACAGCAAATATAAGCATGAGATTAATATGCAAGGCATTATGACCCAGAAATCAACCTACTTAAGGCAGTATTCAAAATAAAACAAACTTATAAGATTCAAAATAAGGAGCCAGAGATATACATGCACACAATGTTGAATAAAAAAATAGAGGGGAAAGTGTAGGTAGAAAATATTCAAATAGAAAGGAAGTCAAATAGCTTGCAAGTGAGAACAGACTGTCTTAAACTTGGGAAGAAAACAATAAATAACAAGGTAACCTCAAAGAAAATTGGAAAACCTCATCAAAATAAGAAAATTATAAAAATCTAGTAAATAGTAAACTCACAGGAAAGAAAAAAAGGGACAAGAAAATCTACAAACAAAAGAAACTCAGCACAAAAATTTATGGAGAAAAGAAATTACCAACACACTCAGCAAAATAACAGCAACAAATCCACACATATCAATAATGATGCTGAATGTAAATGGATTAAATACACCAATGAGTCAAGAGATAGTAGCAGAAGAGGTGAGAAAACAGTTAAACATGCTGCTTACAAGATATACCTTAGAAACAAAGTCCAAAAATAGACCAAAAAATCAAAGGATGGAAAAAACATATCAAGCTTTGGCAGTCAGTAAAAAGCAGGAGTGGCCACATTAATATTTAATAAACTAGATTTTTAGGCAAAAATCCATCTCAAAAGACAAAGAAGGGTGTTCCATAATGATTAAAGCTACAATTGAACAAGAAAACATAGCATAATATACATATACACATCCACTAAAATCCTTCAAAATATACAAACAAATACTAAAGTTGAAGAGAGACAATATTGCAATAGTAAAACAAACTCAACTCACTGCCATTGAGTCAATTCTAATGCATAATGACCCTTTAGATTTGGGTAGAACTGCTTTTGTGGGTTTCTGAGACTGTAACCCTTTATTGAAGTAGAAAGTCTCATCTTTCTCCCATGGAGTGGATGGTGGTTTCAAACTACTGACCTTGCAGTTAGCAGCCCAACTCATAACCATAACACCAATACGAGTTGTCAATATACCACCCACAAGGAAAGTCAGAACATTAGGTAAGAAACTCAATAAAGACACAGACGAATTGGATAACACAATCAACTTTACCTTCTAGCTAGATTCAGAACATTTCACTCAACAGCATAATATGCATTCTTTTCTAGTGCTCATGAAACATTCTCTAGAATAAGTCATATGTTAGGCCAGAAAGCAAACCTTAATAAATTTTAAAACATTGAAGTATTACAATTTTCTCAAATCAAATGCTATAAAATGAGAAATCAACAATAGGAAGATTAAGAAGAAAAAGTCCAATACATGGAAACTAAGCAACATACTGCTTAAAAACCACTAGATAATCAAAGAAATAAGGAATGAAGTATAAAAATCCTTGAAACAAAGAACAAAAATACAGCATATCAAAACCTTTGGGACACAGTAAACACATTACTCACGGGGTATTTTATAGTAATAAACATGGTCATAAAAAGAGAGAGAAAACTAAAATCAGCAACTTAACTCAACATCTTAAACAATTAGGACAAGGGCAACAAAATTAATCTTCATCCACCACAGGAAAATAAATAGTATAGATTAAACTCATTGCCATTGAGTTGATATCGACTCATAAAAACCCTATAGGACATAATAGAACTGCCTTCATGAGTTTCTGAGACAGTAACTCTTGCAGTTAGCCCAACTCATAACCACTGTGCCACCAGACGTCCTCAAAGAGTAAAAATCAGAGCAGAAATAAATGAATTGTAAACAGAAAAACAATAGGAAAACATCGACACAAGAAGTTGGTTCTTTACAAGGATGAACAAATCTGACAAACCACTAGCAAATTAACAAAGGAAAAGAAGAAAAGGCAAATATCAAAAACGGGAAATGAAAAGGGTGACATCACAATAGAACCAACAGAAGAAAATTACGCACTATGATAGACTGTATTCCAGCAAATTTGAAAACCTATGTAAAATGGAAAAAAATCCTAGAAACATAATACCTACCGTATATACTTGTGTATAAGCCAAGTTTTTCAGCACATTTTTATGCCGTTTTTGTGGTAAAATTAAGTGCTTTGGCTGATATTTGGGTCGGTTTATACTCGAGTATATATGGTACCTAAATTAACATGAACTTATGTAGGAAACTTCAACAGACTCATAACAAAAGAAGAAGTCGATCAGGTCATTAACAAATTCTCAACAAAAAAATTTCCAGGACTACATGGCTTCACCAGGGAGTTCTACCAAGCATTTATAGAAGAGTTGACACCAATTCTACACAAACTATTTCAGAATATAGAAAAGAATGGCAAACTTCCAAATTCATTTTATGAGGCAAGCATAATTCTAATATCACAATCAGATGACAAAGTATACATTTTAAAAATCATGAAGCAATATCCCTTAGGAACATAGATGAAAAATTTTCAACAAACCCTCACCAGTAGAATTCAATAATACATATATCCATATAATGAGCAAATGAGATTCATGACAGAGTTGCTCTGGATCAGAAACAACTCAGTGGTTGTGAGTTTAGTTTAGAGATGTTATGTAAGATTATTTCAACATTAGAAAAACAATCAATGTAATTCACCATATAAATAAAACAAAGAATAAGACCTACATAATCCTATCAATTGATGTGAAAAAGTCATTTGACAAAATGCAACATTCATTTCTGATACAAACACTTAGTAAAATAAAAACAGAAGGGAAATTTCTCAATACAATAAAGACCATATCCACAAAGCCAACTGCCAACATCTCAGTGAGAAAAAAATGAAGCTTTCCTCTTGCAAACAGTAAATAGATAAGGATACCCTTTATTACTACTCCTATTAAATATTGTGCTGAAAATTCTAGCAAGAAATATTAGAAAGCAAAGAGAAATTAAAAGCATCCAAATTGACCAAGAAGAAATAAAACTCTATTTGTAGATGATATAATTTCACATGTAGAAAACCCCCAGAAATTGACAAGAAAATAGTGGAAAATAATTGAAAGTCTTGGCAGGAATGTTGGAGTTCAGGCTCAATATACAAAAATCAATTGGATTCCTGGATAAAAGGACAAGAGTTCTGATAATGAACTCAAGAAATTATATTATTTACAATAGCCACATAAAAATAAAATCATTAGGAATAAGCTTAACCAGATAAACAAAAGACTTGTACAAAGAAAGCTAGATAACATTATTATAAGAAACCAAAAGAGATCTACATAAATGGGAAAATATTCAATGTTCATGGATAGGAAAGTTTAACATTGTGAAAATATTAATACTACCCAACTTAATTTATAAATATAATGCAATACCAATCCAGATCCCTGGTATCATTCTGCAAAGAAATGGGAAAACCACTTACCAAACTCATATGGAGAAGAAAGAGACCCAGGATAAGCAAAGTACAACTTAGGAAAAACAAAGTAGGAGGCTTCTCACTCCCTTGCCTCAAAACCTTTTATTCAGTAGTCAAGACATCCAGATACTGGTACAATGATATATACATAGACCAAAGGAACAGAATAAAGAATCTTCAAAAAAGTGCTGAAATATATTGAAGAAGAAAGTCTCTTCAACTCGCGGTACTTTCAAAATGAGATTCCCATTTGCATAAGAATGAAACATGACCCATAGCTCAACTAAATATACAAAAGGAAAAACAAGATGAATTAAAGACCTAACTGTAAATCCTAGAACTATAATGAGCATCAATGAGAAAATACAGGCAAGCTTCCTTTTCAATTCACATAGTTCAGACCTAACAATTTTACTTCTAAAACTTTATCTCATATTGTTGTGTATACATTCATATTTCACTGAAGCTCTATTTGTAATAGGATAAGACCAGCAACAATGGATTTGCACACAAAGGCAGATTCAATACATTATGAGAACTGTAGAGAAAGTAGAACTTCTCCGCTGGGTTTCTGAGATTTTAAATCTTTACAGAAGTAGGCAGCCTCAACTTTCTCCCACAGATTGGCTGTTAGTTTCAAACTGCTGACCTTATGATTACCACTGACCATGTGTAACCCACTACAGTGTAGTGGTGACTACACCACCAGAGCTCCGACATTAAAACAGCCAAACAAACCAACTAACCCTACCCCCACCCCACCCCAACGACACAAAACAAGGTATAGGCCTAAAAAGAAAAGAGAAACATCCAGAACTGTGTGAGTAGCAAACTTCTGTATATACAATAACAGAGGAGTGACATGTCCCTTTGCATAAGAGTGAAGGACTCTGGGAGCTGCCTCTCTGCCACTTTGCTTTATTCCTCATTGGGACTTCACTGGTATTCTGTCTTCCTCCAGTGGCAGCCCCATGTGGACTACCTGACCCTGATTACTGTCAGTGCCCTGTCATGCTTCACTTTGGATCTAAGTGACTTCACTCACCAGTCTGAAATCTCTGTGTCCTGCTTCACCTGTCTGACTCATGAGCCTGAACTTCCTTGAGTCTGAAGAGGGCCCAGCTACCATCAGATCTATGAACTTCATTTGGGCTGGGCTAGAGTGTCTTCTTGATGTAAAGTTGCTTCTTATTAGAAGGGTCTTTCTTGTACATTAATGAGTGTCACTGTATTTGATAGACAACCAAGCCTAACATATGTTGCGTAATATATAAAACACAAGGTAATACATCTTGGGTATTCTCTGTCATGATCCATTGGATGTCAGTTATACTATTCTTCGTTCCTGGTCCTCTTCTAAGTTGGGCTTGAATTTTAGAAGTTCCCTGTTGATATCCTGCTGCAATTGTTGTTGATTGAGCTTCAATTTTCTACTTGCATGTGATATTAATGACATTGTTTGATCATATCTGCATCCTTTGGAATGCACACAAATATGAATCTCTTCTACTCACTTAACCATGCAGCTGTCTTCCTGTGACAGGTTTTGTGTGCCAACATAGTTCCTGTAGGAACATTAAAACTTGTTTTTACTAACTGAAAGAAATCTGAAGAATAGTTTCACTTTTATTTTTTAAAAAGGCAAAAGTGTGCAGCATTCATTTTACAGAAAGCCGTTAAAGAGGCAGCACATATCGCAAGTTCCTACCCAAGGAACTACACTCAGCATCTCAGCATTAAACCAAGACAGCTTTGAAGGTTTTGTGTTTTATTTGGGATGCATTGTAGGTTATTTTGGGGGTCTGGGAACACTCAGAAGTTTCCTATATAAATTAAGGGTAATTACTTCTTTGGTTTGTGCCATTTTGACTTACAAAAGGTTTCACAGGAAGGCTTTACTTTCAGAAAAATGGAAAACTTGTATTTGCCTCTTTTGCTGTGTTGATATTTTCACTGATGGGGCAAAAGCAGTGGTGGGTAAAATTGTTCTAGTACTTTAGAATACCCTGGATAGTACAGTAGAAATACTAATTTTAAAATATTAATGAAATTTGAGCCTTTTAGTATTCTGTGAGGCAAAGTGGAAGTACTCATACAGGACTTCTGCGCAATAAAGTATAATGATACTCTGGCCATTGTTGACTTGCGAATTAAATTAGCTATTTTTTTTCCATGAAACAGCATGTTGATTCAAAGCAATGACTATGAATACTCATCACACTTGGATATTTAGCAAACGTTTTCTTTAAAATACTCGAAGTAAACCTCAGACTTCAATGGAAACAACTGAAAGAAGATGTTGCCAAGTTAAAATATGAGCTATAAAGTAAAAGTTATCATTTTGGAAAAGTGGTTACATGTTGGGCTTCAATCCTCAAGGCCAGCAGTTTAAAACCTGTGGATTGTCCAATCCATAGGGAAAAGATGGGACTTTCTTGCTGTGGCAATCCTATAGCAGCAGGTCTAACCTGTCCTACAGGCTCGCTATGAGTCCGCATCAACTCGATGGCAGCAAGTTGAACTTATATCTATCACAAACTTCCCAATACTTAATGAGCTCCCTGATGATACTGCAATAAAACGAACAATGTACAATCAGATACATCACATTTGGACAATCGACATAACTCAATGAAGTCATGCTTTCCAAATGAAGAATGTTACCAAAGCAAGCATAGGTTAAGATCCCCCTTCCCAACTCAGCCCTATGTGCGAGGGAACTCAAGTGTAATGTTACACGCTATGAAATGGTCATTGATCATGTTTTCTATTGATTCCACATCACAACCAACCTTTCAGAAAGGGGATGTAGCTGGATTTTGTGTGGTATAGTAGCAAAGAAAAATGTCCATGATTATCTTAAAAAACTGTTAAAACACTCCTTCCCAGAACACAAATCCCAATGCATTGAATATAGAAGCAGATAGGAGAATCTGTCTTCTTTTATACTGATTATTAAAGCTACTTGAAGAAAATGGAAAGCGTTATACAATTTTTAATTTTGTTTTATGGAAAATAAAGGCCTTTTCCATAAAATATGTTTTCATAAAGCCCATGCAGTTGCTTTATTGTTTTATTAATTAATGAATATTAAAAATTGATCTCTTTCTAATATTTAACATAGTAAAAAGATATAGATATAATGCACATCAGTAAAAGTTCTTTGGAGTCTGGAGTAGTAATAAATGTACCCTAGGACCAATAACTATCACTGGAGTAGTAATAAATGTATCCTAGGATCAATAACTATCACAACTACTGGTCTGGGAATTGCCCTAAGGTTTCATTGAGCAGGATGCCCATGTCTCTCAACTGTTCAAGTTGGCCTTTGAGCCGGGCCCCCTGGGCTCTGCTGCCTCTCTGAATTGAAGCCTTGCTCTGAGCTTTTGTGTCAATTCTGTCTTGGGGACCAGTGTCTACATATCTCGGGGTCCTTTCTACTCACAAACTTTCTCTGATCTTGTGTGGGTTTAGGGTTTGGGTAGGGCAGGCAGCGTGGACATATATTCAGTCCTGAGATTATAATCAAACACAAAACCACTGAAACATGAGTGTAGAAGACTGACAGCACAAATGTCAGGCAGTCTTTGAGCCAAATCTTGAAGGCTTTGTGACGTTTAGACAGACAATGCCACATATACACGTCACTCATGATCTTAGGTACACTGACTTCTCATAGGAAAAACATGCTTGTCTTCTTGTGTCTACTACTGTGCCTGACCCTGAAGTACAAGGCTCTGTTTAGGGTTGCTCACCACAAGGTCAGCAGTTCGAAACAACCAGCTGCTCCATGGGGGAAAAGATGAGGTTTTCTACTCCCATAAAGATTTTCAGTCACGGATAACCACAGGAGCGGTTCTGCTCTGTCCTCCAGCGTCACTATGAGGCAGAATCTACTTCATGGCAGGGAGTTTCTGAGTGCTCCTAACCCTATATTTCTTCCTGTAATTTAGTATCATTGCTATGGCTCCCTTGGTGTGCCTTAAATGCAATTAATATCAGAAGCTTGTTTGGTGATGTTTGGACAAATCATTTGGGTGTTGGATTGGACAGAAGGAATTCTGTTTGCTATTTATTTACTCTGACTCTTAAGCAAATTATTAAATTCTTTAAACCTTAATTCCCTCACCTAGAAAGTAGACATAATAACACTAAACATTCACAGCTGTCAGAACAATTAATTAAAATATATGCAAAACACTTGCCTGAAGTAAAGCATTTAAGTAATAATGATTCGTTTCTTTCCTCTGCACCATACTTTCCTCCTGGGAACACACAGTGGAATCCAGTTATGGGTGTGAACCACCATAAGCACAAAGGCTTTCGTACCTATATGAAGGTAACAGGCTAATTAAACTACAAAACACAATATAGGATGAAATGCCAACAAAACTGCTTAAAAAAAATCCCCACATGATATGCACTTTAAGTAAATAGCCATTTCAATATTTTTTGTAATTACATACAGCCAGGCAATTTTATCCATGTCAACTGTCAGAATCTGAATAAGACAGCCAGACCATAATAAGCCTGCTTAAAGGATATTCTAGGAAGAGGGCTGTTTAATTTAGTTTCATTTACATTTCTAGATTATTTTAATCTACTCGGCAGATAGAAACTGCTCGTGGTAAATATTAGACTATTTATTTGACATCGTATATTTAAATACTTGGCAGAGTCCTCGCTTTTGGATTTCTGGAAAAGACCAAAGAAATTAAGTGATACTATCTGAAATTCCTTCTAACCAAACTGGAACTAAAATGTAACCAATATTGGTTATGTCCACATAATTAATTTAGATGCAATACTAAAAACACTGTAAGTCATTTTCTCAAAGATTCTGGTTTCAAGGTCTACTTTGTCAATGACTATTGCCTTACTGTGTCAGACACTGAGTAGTTTCCGTTCGCATCACTCTCTTTTCTTCGAGAGACTCCCTCAAACTTTAAAACAGAGTGTTCTAAAGAAACTGCTGTTTGTGCCAACTGTCTGCTGCTGTGTTTGCCCAGGAGAGTCTTCAAGTCTCTTTCTCTTGCTCCCCCTCCTCCCCCTCTTCCATCTCTCTTTCCCTCGCTTTTCTACATCCGTGTTCTGGGCTCAGAGCCTGAAAGTGAAAACTGCACTAAAACAAAGTATCCCTATTTTCTGAATGTAAGTGTTTATCCAGCTCACTGTCTGGTAGGAAAAAAGACTTTCTTTTTCTTTTTTTTTTTTAAAGACTTTCTATTATGGGCTTAGAACTGAAAATAGATATCTGTTCCTGTCAAAATTAGGGTCATTATAACATGTCCTGTTTAATACATTTATACACCCCCCCCACTCTCCAAGAGCCTGATGGCTGTTTATTTCATATCCCAAACACTGTGTATTATATAATGCCAAGAGAGATGAAAGTACCTGTTTTTCTTTTACATGGAGCCATCATGTGACTTTTAGTCCGTGTATCTCCCTGAGATCAGAAAAACTGCGCCCTTCATTATGTTTCTTCATTAGAAATGACCAATAAAAGAGAAAGAAATGAACAACAACAACAAAAAAGCTTGATTAAAAATATGAGTGGCCAATTGAGTAGCTCCCAAAGTGGAGAGTGCACACCACTCTCCCAAGGTGAAATGGAGAAGTGGGAAGGAAAGAGGGAGTGGGCAAGAAATGGGTTCCTTGGAGAGCACAGGGGGCTCTTCAGGTAAGCTTGGGTGTCCATGGCTGTGGACCAATTCTTCCACATTACGGAAGAGTGGCTTTGCCCAAACCAGTAACTCAACTCACCACCATCAACTTGATGCCCCCTCATAGAGACCCTATAGGACAGAGTAGAACTGCCCCTGTGGGTGTCCAAGACTGTAACTGTGTAAAGGAGTAGAAAGCCCTGACTTTCTCCCACGGAGCACCTGGTGGTTTCAAACTGCCGACCTTGTGAATCACAGCCCAACTCATAAACACTATGCCACCAGGGTGCCAACCAACCCAGCATCAGAGATCCAAAAAAGATTATGAATCAAGGAGAACAGCTACCAATTGAAAAAGTTATTGTTTTCATCTTTACATTATAGATAAGGAAATGGTTAATGATTTACTTGCTGAAATGTCTCTGATTCCAAGTGTCAGGTCCCAATAATCCTAAAACCTATGATTTCAACTACTGTGCTCTGTTGCTAGGGAATTGTCTTGTGGATGTGGTATGACGTAAGGAAGAGTCAAGACTTAAGACTGTCTGGTACACCGGGAGGGAAGGGGGGTGTAGAAAGGGAGAACCGATCTTGGGGATCTATGTGTAACCTCCTCTCTGGGAGATGTGCAATGGAAAGGTGGGTGAGGGGAGACGCTGGGCAGTGTAAGATAAGATAAAAGTAATAATTTATAAACTATTAAGGGTTCAGGGGGAAGGGGAGAATGGGGAGGGAGGGGGATGGAAAAAAAGGAAACCGAGCTGATTCCAGGAACCCAAGTAGAAGGCGAATTTTGAGAATGACGAGTGCAACGAATGTGTAAGGGTGATTTGCTCAATTGATGTATGTATGGATTATGATAAGAGTTGTATGAGCCCCAATAAAAAGATTTATTAATTTAAAAAAAGAATAAATTACACGGCTTATTATGCTTGGATAAAATGAAGAATGTTGCAAATAAGTACCATAATCAAGAAGAAATATGGAAATGACTTATATTTTATTGTTTTGTCAAGTATTATTTAATATTTTCATTAATATTTTAAATCTTTCTTATAATCTAGTTTGTTTACCTCTTATTTTTATTTAAATATTAACCACATGAGATAATAAACTACCTTTAGGAATTCTATTTTTCTACTTCAAAGAGCCATTGGGGCAGTGTACCTGCTGCTAAATTATTTGAATCCCACCACCACCTGCATAAAAAAAAAGATTTTGGTATAATGTTCAAAATCAATGTAAGAATTGTTTTATAAAGCTTGGGAAGTACTGACCTTAAAAAAAAAAAAAAGACTGTCTGGTAACTAATCTGGATGGGAAACCTTAGTTCCTGGAGGTGGAATCCTTTAAGTCATGAGGATTCTCACTTGACTGTGCCTTCAGTATGAGCGAAGCTCCCATTCCGAATCTCCATTTTGTGGTTTCATCTTATCTTAAGAGACGGGAATGCAGCTTCTCATTCCAGTAGTACAGGTGTACTGAAGGCCGGGATTTCATGTAGTGCCAGTGAACATCAGGCTTGTTTCACAAGGATCTTCATGTGCCAACCCTCTTCTTCAAGGCACCCTCTCAAATCCTTCTTACTCTATAATTAAAATGCCCTTGGTTTACACCATGAGGCTGTGTTCTCACGGAGTACAACTTCCTTCTCAGTACTCAGGAGGGAGTCCTGTTAACTCTTCCACACAAGTTCCATGAGCTCTGAGGGACATCTGCCTTTCTCTCCTTCCCATTGGCACTTGTAACATTTGTTTCCTTTTTTTTTTTTTTAGCATTCGGAATTTTTTTTTCTTTTTCTTTTATTTTTTTTTATTTTAACAATTTATTGGGGCTCATACAATTCTTTTCACAGTTCATACATATACATACATCAATTGTATAAAGCACATCTGTACAGTCTTTGCCCTAATCATTTTTTTCTCTTTTCTTCTTTTACATTTTATTAGGGACTCATACAACTCTTACCACCATCCATACATATACATACATCAATTGTATAAAGCACATCCATACATTCCCTGCCCCAATCATTCTCAAGGCATTTGCTCTCCACTGAAGCCCCTTGCATCAGGTCCTCTTTTTTTTCCCCCTCCCTCCCCATTCCCCCCTCCCTCATGTGTTCTTGGTAATTTATACATCGTTATTTTGTCATATCTTGCCCTATCCGGAGTCTCCCTTCCACCCTTCTCTGCTGTCCCTCTCCCAGGGAAGAGGTCACATGTGGATCCTTGTAATCAGTTCCCCCTTTCCAACCCACTCACCCTCCACTCTCCCAGCATCGCCCCTCACACCCTTGGTCCTGAAGGTATCATCCACCCTGGATTCCCTGTACCTCCAGCCCTCAAATGTACCAGTGTACAGCCTCTGTCCTATCCAGCACTGCAAGGTAGAATTCGGATCATGGTAGTTGGGGGGAGGAAGCATCCAGGATCTGGGGGAAAGCTGTGTTCTTCATCGATACTACCTCACACCCTAATTAACCCATCTCCTCTCCTAAACCCCTCTATGAGGGGATCTCCATTGGCCGACACTTGGGCCTTGGGTCTCCACTCTGCACTCCCCCCTTCATTTAATATGATATATATACATATATACATATACATATATACATATACATATATACATATACACATATATACACATACATACACACACACACTTATATCTTTTTTTTTTTTTTTTGCATGATGCCTTATACCTGGTCCCTTGGGCACCTCGTGATCGCACTGGCTGGTGTGCTTCTTCCATGTGGGCTTATTTGCTTCTGAGCTAGATGGCCGCTTGTTCACCTTCAAGCCTTTAAGACCCCAGACACTATCTCTTTTGATAGCCGGGCACCATCAGCTTTCTTCACCACATTTGCTTATGCACCCATTTGTCTTCAGCGATCCTATCATGGAGGTGTGCAGTCAATGATATGATTTTTTGTTCTTTGATGCCTGGTAACTGATCCCTTTGGGACCACTCGATCACACAGGCTGGTGTGTTCTTCCATGTGGACTTTGTTGCTTCTGAGCTAGATGGCCTCTTGTTTATCTTCAAGCCTTTAAGACCCCAGTCACTATCTCTTTTGATAGCCGGGCACCATCAGCTTTCTTCACCACATTTACTTGTTCACCCACTTTGGCCCCAGCCATTGTGTCGGGAGAGTGAGCATCATAGAGTTCCAATTTAATAAAAGAAGGTATTCATGCATTGAGGGAGTGTTTCAGTAGAGGCCCAAGGTCCTTCCGCCACCTTAATACTTGACCTATAAATATAGACACATAGATCTATTTCACCATCCTCCTATATATATTTGCATGTACATGTCTTTGTCTAGACCTCCATGAATGCCCTTTGACTCCTAGCTCTTTCCTCCATCTCCCTTGACTTTCCTCCTGCCCTACTACCATGCTTCATCACCACCTGGGCTAGAGTATACCTCTTCTCTAAGCAACCTTACCCTTGATCGTTTCCCACCAGGCCTGCCACTCCCCCTTCTCTACCATTTGGGATTCCATGTTTTTCCCTTGTCCCTGGGTTTGTTAACACCACTTCCTTACCCTCCCTACCCCCCCACCCCAAGTCCCCCCGGAACTGTCGGTCCCGTTGTTTTTCCTCCAGATAGTTCATCCAGCCTGTCCTATTCAGACAGACCTGTGGAGTCACTAACATGCACAAAAACTAGACAGAGGAAAACAAAGCAACAGTATACAACCAGACAACAAAACAACAAAAACAAACCACTGACAAAGAACAGAACAAAACAGTTCACAAGAGAAAAGCTTGTAGTTAGTTCAGGGATCGTTTGCTGGCCCTTAGGAGCGTTTTCCAGTCCAGTCTGTTGGGGCACCACGCTCTGGCCCCAAAGTCCACTTTCAGCATTCCCTGGGGACCTTGCCACTCCATTCCCTTGCTGTTCCGTTGCACTCCCCCAGTGATTTGCCTCGGTGTGGTGGGATCAGGTCAGGTGCAATTCCCACACTGTGTCTCCAGTGCTGTCCCCTGTATCGCCCTTAGTCACTGAGGGGCATCATGTCTCATAGTAGGGCCAGCCATGTCCTTTTTTTTTTTTTAAGCAATACCCTTCTCCTTTGAGTTTCATACTACTGAAATTTACCCACCCCTCTTGGATCATTATCAATCTGGAACGCCTAAGTTAAAAACAATAGGATGTACTCGAGGTGTCTGATGGCCACACACATTCAAATTCTGCAAATTTGCACCTGTTGAAATAAAGCCCATTTTCAAATGCACACAGTAGAAAGTAGGCTAGTGGCTGCAAGGGTGGGTGGCAGTGGCAGGGCACAGGAAGTTATTGCTTTAAGGGTACTGAGTTTTTACCTGGGATGATTAAAATGTTTTAGAAATACAGTGATTAAGTTGCACAACATGATGAATGCAATTAATGTCACTGGGTTGTACGCTTACAAAATTGTTTGGATGAAAGCCTAGGAGCAGTCATCTATGATACTTCCTGTACAAATCAAAGAAGAGTGAAGAAAACCAAATGAATTAAGGGAAAAGTTAGTTCAAAGGACTACTGGACCACACGAACCACAGTCTCCAGTATTCTGCGACCAGGAGAACTAGATGGTGCCCATCTAAAATTACTGCCCATTCTGTTAAGGGTCACAAAAAGGGAGCCTGGACAAAGAGGAAGAAAAATGTAGAACAAAATTTAAAATTATTGAAAAGGCCAGATTGATTGATTTTGCGGCTGGTAAACCCCCTGAGACTAAGACCCTTATACACCCTTCTTATGTGGAGCTGTACATTTCAGGAGATCTCCTTTCAGCCAAACAATAGACAAACCTATCAAGTTAACAATAACATCCTTAGAGAAATCAGCCATAGGAGATCAAAAGGGAAACATTTGCCCTAAAACAAAGTTCAGAAAGTAGAGAAGCTGAACAAACAGTAACATAGAGACCAGGAAGGAAATGGGGAGTGTGGTGTTCCATCGAGAGGGCTACAATTTGTGACATGAAGTAAAATGTCTATAAATTGTTGAATAAATTCAACTCATTTCCATTAAGTCAATTCCAACTCATATTTACCCCATAGGACAGGGTAGGACTTCTCTCATGGGTTTTTGAGACTGTAAATCTTTTCAGTAGTAGGGTCTAGTCCTTCCCTGTGGTGTGGCTGATGGTTTCAAATTGTTAACAGTACAGTTAGAGGATCAATGTGTACCCCACAATGCCACCAGTAATTTGCTCTGTAGACGTTCACCCAAATCACAATAAAATTATGTTAAAATGATTAAAATGATAATTATTTTGTTATATATATATATTAATAACCACAACTAGAAAAAACAAAAGCTGAAAAACAAATAGATTTTGTCTTTCTCTGTACTGTTAACCATTCTGCGGGAGCCTAGATAGCTTGTCACAAAGAAAGAGAATGATCACATGGAATTTTTTCTACAAAACTAACAAGATATATATCACTTAATTTTTAGTATATCATCTATTAGAATATAGATAACTATATATAACATATATAAACTATTTATATCTATATAAAATATATTATATATTTGTATCAAATATAAAATATATATTGTAGGTATATAAAATATATATTGTAGATTATGAGACTGAAGGAATTTAACTTATCCAAGGCCATCCAAGTGCCCAGAATTTGAGGACGTACTTTGTAGAAAACTATTGAAATAGATGGATGTGGAATGATCTTTAAAGAGCCTTCCAATCATAATAAGGATCTCAGAGCTGGATATCATCCACACTACTCTCACCCAGCACACAAAGTAAGCCTCTAGTCTCATCAGAGCCTTTCTGCTTTCTGGTGTCTGATGTTATTATAGCAAGGAAAAAGTAGCAATGTATTTAGAACCCACTTTAAAAATCGAATCTATTTTTGTCTTCCTGTAAAAATGATGACTCTTTGAATATGACACTGGTAGACGTCATGTGAAGTCCCAGGGTTATATTTTAGCATATACCATATGGGATTTGAGATCTAAGAAGTGTAACATGGGTGTATCTTGGATTAAATCGTAGTATGCCTAATCCAAGAACACATCTTCACTGATAGTGATTAAGAGATATATAGAGTTCGCAAATCATGAGAACCTAATATAAGACACTCTGGTCTGGGAAAACCACTAGAATGATAAAAGTATTATGGATTGGAATAATAATTTTAAGGCAAACACAGGGTTTGGAAAGTCAGTCTGATGAAGCCTTCATCGGCTGATTGAAGAAGTCTAAAGGCAGAGTGACCCGTGGAGTTTTCAATGTAATATTAACAGTTTTATTGACCTATAATTTATGCATCACACAATCCAATGGTTTAAACATATTTAAAAGAGTTGTGTAATAATGAGCACAATCAATTTTAGAATAGTATCTTCATTTTTTTAATAATATTTTTAAATTAGGGCTCATACAACTCTTATCACAATCCATACATATACATACATCAATTGTATAAAGCACATCCGTACATTCTTTGCCCTAATCATTCTCAAAGCATTTGCTCTTCACTTAAGCCCTTTGTATCAGGTCTTTTTTTTCCTACTCCCTCCCCGCTCCCCCCTCCCTCATGAGCCCTTGGTAATTTATAAATTATTATTTTGTCATATCTTGCCCTATCCGGCGTCTCCCTTCACCCCCTTTTCTGTTGTCTGTCCCCCAGGGAGGAGGTCACATGTAGATCCTTGTAATCGGTTCTCCCTTTCTAACCCACTCACCCTCTACTCTCTCAGTATCGCCCCTCACACCCCTGGTCCTGAAGGTATCATCCACCCTGGATTCCCTGTGCCTCCAGCTCCTATATGTACCAGTGTACAACCTCTGCTCTATCCAGAATTGCAAGGTAGAATTCGGATTATGGTAGTGGGGGGGGGGAGGGGCGTGGAAGCATTTAGGAACTGGAGGAAAGCTGTATTCTTCATCGGTGCTACATCGCACCCTGACTGGCTCATCTCCTCCCTTAGACCCCTCTGTGAGGGGATCTCCAGTGGCCAACAAATGGGCTTTGGGTCTCCACTCTGCACTTCCCCCCATTGTGTCCATTATTAGCTTCCCTAATCTGCACGGCCATAACTCTAAGAAACTATTAATTCAGTTACTGTCTCTACAGATTTACCTATCCTGGATTTCATACAAACAAAAACATATCAACCTGTCTCCCAAAACAACAAAAGACAAAAAACATGCATCCAAAAGAAAGCAGGAGCCAATAAAAACTGAAACAAGTAAAAAATAAAAATGGTGAACAAATAATAAGGTGTTAAATTTTAATTTAAATTCCATCTGCACTAATCCATCTAACAGTGTACTCTGCCTGATAGCAAAGTTATTCCTAGTCAATGGATAGAGAGATTTAATCCACCTGGGGACAGTGAAAATGGATTTTGGGCTTTTACGGTCATTTATAACCTTCTGCAAAATGGGTGCTCAGTATTTTAAGCTCTAATACCATCCCCTCCTCTGGTAATGGATTTTAAGATTTGCATCTTTGGATCACACAAGCTAGTGTATTTCTTCCATGTAGACTTAGGTACATCTCACTTGGATGGCTGCTTTTTTGAGAAAAACTTTTAAAATCCCAGATCCTATTCTTATTTTTAAAATATAACAGTTTTATTGGCCTACAGTTCATATATCATATAAATCAGTAGTTCAGTCACATCAAGAAGAGTTGTACAATCATCACCACAATCAAATTTAGAACATTTCCTTCTTTTATCTACTTACTCTTATTAGCTCCATATTTCCCCCCAAACTTCTCTGCCATAGGCCCTAGAAGCCATGAATCTAGTTAATGTCACTGTAGACTCATCTATCCTGGACGCCTATGTAGTAAAACATACCAGAAAATGTCAAAACAAAAAAACACCCAAACCCCAAAAGCAAAAAATAATATAGTAAAACAGAGAAAAACTTCAATAGAAAAGAAATCAGAAAACATTAAAAATTAAAACAAATTCAAATTGGGTCAAAAGGGAAATGAAATGATAAGGTGGTAAATTTTGACCTAACTGCATTTGCAATAATTCACTTTGCAAGGCACTCTGCATGCTAGTAAGACTATTCACAGCCCTGCTCTATGGTGAAAGGGGATTCATTCACAAGAGCCTTAAACTGTGTGTATTTCCCCTTCGCTTGTCTTTTAAACAAAACAACTATAAAGTGGGTCAAAAGAGTGATCAAAGGATAAGATACTATTTTAAACCTAACTATGTCTGCCATAATCTATAATGCTCTCTGTCTGATAACACGGTTATTCATATCCTTCAACCATGAGCAGAGGGAATTCATTATGGGGACCCTGCAAATGGATTTTCAGCTTCTACTGTCATACGTAGCCTTTTGCAAACTGTGTATTCACAATTAAAACTCCAATATCATTCTTTCCTTTGAATTTCAATTTTAGAATTTAGAATCACTGGCTTACACAGGGTGGTGTGCTGCTTCTATGTGGACTTAGTTGATGTTTCACTTAGATGGCTGCTTGTTTGAAGACAAGATTTTAAGACCCCAGATGCTATTCTTTCGGAGACCTGGGCACCATCTGTTTTCTTCACCACGTTTTGCTATAGCTCTCATATCTTCAGAGATTTTTTCATGATGGTGAACATCAAGCAGGGCCATGTCATAAGAACAAATTTTTCTTAGATTACCAGATACTGTTATTTCTGATAACCAAGTACCAGCTGATTTCTTCACCATACTTTGCTACAGCCTCCATGTCTTCATTAATATCTTCATGAGTGCAAGAGTCACATCCTAAAAACTAATTGTTCTTAGATTACGACTATGATTAAGTGTGAGCTCAAGAACTATTCATATGTCTATGATTTATAAATGCCCCCGGTGCACTTTAGAGACATTATTATTATTTTATTGAAGAACGTTATAAATCATCCCCATGGGGTATATGGTAATTCTATTAATATTACATTAATTAAGCCGATGAGATAGAATTTAAATTACTGTTGAGGAAAGGAAAGTACATATATATAGGGCAACTTTTTAGACTGAAGTACATGTGTTGTCAATTTGTATAGATTAAAATGACCAGATAGTATTAACACAAATAATGACAGTTGGAGATGGAGCAAAGCTCCTCATAATGTTCACTCACTAAGGCAGAACTATTGGACTAGGTTGGAGTAAGTTAGCCTGTTGGACTAAGACATGCATAAAAAAAGAGAGAGAGTAGGAAAACAACAAATGCACAGTAGTCTTAAGTTGCCATTTATCTGGTGCCCTCAAAGGAAGAGATTTAAATACAAAGCCAGTGACTTCTAAATCCATAATATGGGATAGTTGTCATCTGCTTCTGCTCATACCAGGGTGTTTCAGTCTTAAATCCAAGGGACTATTTCAGGTCTTTTAATTTACTACAGGTGTGTTTAAGGTAAAGTCCAATCCACTTAGTGGGGTTTCCAACTTGGGTCCATGTTGTGTGGCCTGTGAAGAATGTTGTGCACCTCGAAGGACAGGGTGATACACAGATTTGTTATTGGTTCATTTTTGGAAGTAGATTATTAGGCCTCTATTCCTCGTTCATTTTTGTCTGGAAGCCCTGCTGAAACCTGTTCGGCATCATACCAATAGGAGAGCCTCACTGACAGATGAGTAGTGATTTTGTATGAAGTGCATTGTCTGATCCACAATCTATAATGGGGTGGGTAGCATTTTGTTCTGTTGTGCATGAGTCACCTTGAGTCAGAGGCCAACTCAACAGCAGCCAAGAAAACCAAAAAATAGAGTCCTGATTTGTCAAGAACTTTTCCAAGGAGTTTTCCAAGAGGTGGGACTTTCATTGTTAAAATGGGAAAAGTTCCAAGAAAAACTGTACTGATAATGGAAATACCAAGTGTACTGAGAAATTTGAGTTGGTCAGTGAATCTACAAAGTATTTTTTTATGAAACAACCACCTAGAAGTTGACTTTTAATTTATTTCTAAGGTCATGTCATTCTAGGAGACATTAAGAGTTCTTCCTAGAACATGAAAGAAGGTAGTTGGTACTAAATATGCCAAGGGTACAATTTATTCTGTGCTTCATAAATTGAGACAAACTCTCCTGTGGCTTAGAGTTGTAAATTCTGAGCACCAAGTTTGCAGAAAGCTAGGAATTACCATATAAATAGTTTTGCCCGCAGGTAGAGTGAGTTTGAAAGCTCACTGCAGCATTTTCTCTGGCCAGACCAAGGAGGAGCAGTCTCGCTCTTAGGAATTTGTCAGGACATATCTTTGATGGAAATTAGGATACTGGACCCCTGTGTTAGTCTGGGTAGACTAGAGAAACAAATCCATGGTCACACATAAGTGTATAAGAAAGAGATTTAAAGGCAAGAGCAATTGAACATTGAGAAAACATCCCAGCCCAGTCCAGATCAAGTCCATAAGTCTGACATTAGCCCATATGTCCGATCTCAATCTATAAAGTCTCTTCAGACTCACGAAAAACACATGTAATGACCCCAAATGTAGAAGATGACAGGCCAGCGGGTAGAAAGTTTTTGGATCCAGTGTCACTAGAAGTATCTCAGCACTGGCAGGGATCTGTGCATCAGGGTGGGTCCATGTGTCCTGTCAGCTGCTATGTCTCCTAGGGTGTGAGCAGAGTCTCCCACCTCCAAGGAGGAAATACCGGAATTCCCAGAATCCTTAGGGGAAGGCTATGCTCACACAGGAGCCTTATTGACAGGCTAGACTCCATCCCTACATGCCCAATCCTCAAATTGACAATTATATGACCACATGGTCATAAGCTATTCCTTAAACAAGGTGGTCAAAGAGCCCTAAACCAATCTTGTACACTGTTCTAATCTCTAGTAATGGATGGATTTCAATCAATTCCTTTTCTGATTCTGTAGCTGTATGTGACTGTGAGTAATTGATCTGCTACCAGTCAAGATTTTGGGATAACTCCTTTGCTTTCTATGTGCTTTTAACGTAACCCTCTAGATGTGAATCCTTGCAGCCAATATTACGGTCTCTTTCTTATGGTGCCCTCTATTTGCATGATTTGCTTTTGACTTTATCTTGCCTTTGTCCTGCTTAAGAATTAGTGAAGCAGTTGCTATAAGTTATGTTTGAATTTGGGGTCCTTTTCCCCCTACAATCCCTAAGAACTTGATTGTTTTCATGAAATTAACAGTCATGTAGACTTTGAAGTCACTGGTATATGTTTGACGTAACTAGGGAAATCCCAAAGATAACTCCACAATAAATTTCATCTTGGAATTATGCCTTTATGTAATTCTTTCCCCTTGAATCTGGATTGATCTGTAACTTACTATTGACCAAATCAGAAAAGTTTTGAGTGGGACAGGTGAGTTTCTTTTCTTTCTTTTTTTAAAAAAAAATATCATTTTCCTGGGGGCTCATACAACTCTTATCACAATCCATACATTCATCCATATTGGTGTCAAGCATATTGGTACATTTGTTGCCATCATCATTCTCAAAACATTTGCTTTCTACTTGAACCCTTGGTATCAGCTCCTCATTTTCCCCTCCCTCATGAACCCTTGATAATTTATAAGCTAGTATTATTTTGTCATGTCTTGCACTGTCCAACGTCTCCCTTCACCCACTTTTCTGTTGTCTGTCCCCCAGGGAGGGGGTTATATGTAGATCCTTGCAATTGGTTCACCCTTTCTACCCAACCTTCCCTCCATCCTCCTGGTATCACCACTCTCCCCACTGGTCCGGAGGGGTTCATATGTCCTGGATTCCCTGTGTTTCCAGTTCCTATCTGTACCAGTGTACATCCTCTGGTTTATCCGGATTTGTAAGGTAGAATTGGGATCATGATAGTGGGGGGAAGGAAGCATTAAAGAACTAGAGGAAAGTTGTATATTTCATCATTGCTACACTGCATCCTGCAAGACCCTTCTGTATGGGGATGTCCAATCGCCTACAGATGGGCTTGGGTCCCCAATTTACACTCCCCCTCATTTACAATGATATGAGTTTTTGTGTTCTTTGATGCCTGATACCTGATCCTATCGACACCTTGTGATCACACAGGCTGGTGTGCTTCTACCATGTTGCTTCTCAGCTAGATGGCCACTTGTCTATCTTCAAGCCTTTAAGACCCCAGCCGCTATATCTTTTGATAGCCAGGCACCATCAGCTTTCTCCCAGGTGAGTTTCTTACAGAAGTTCTTCAATGTGAACCACTGAAGAAAACTCAGAACACAAACTCACTGAATTGATCCCAACTCATTGCAATACTATAAGACAGGGTAGAATGGGTAGAATTGCCCTTGTATGTTTCCAAGCCTGTAACTCTTTACAGGAGTAGAAAACATCATCTTTCCCTCATGGAACATCTGGTGGCTTTGAATTGCTAACCTCGTGGTTAGCAGCCCAACTCATATCACTATACCGCCAGCGCCCCTTGAAATACTAAAGAGGCCCCAGCTAATCTTAGAAAGTTAGCGAATAGTAGAAGGCCTTCTGAAAAGCCAGCCAATGGTAGAAGGTTTACCGTTAGTGGCATATAAACTTGACTCTACCTTATGGAAAGACAGTATCCAATGATTTGACAGGTCGATTGATTAGGGATAAAGGGGGTTGTCTCCACCAAATGTCTACACTAATTGGAAATTAGCACTCCATGCCACAATTAAGGGGTTGCAAAGAATCAGGCACTCATTAGACACCTATGGGGCCAATCCAAAGCAGACCATGCTCAGACCCTGGGAAGCACTATGTCACACAGATGTGCCTGAATTTAGCTACTAGGAGTGGCAATAATCTCAACCACGCCCCCTTAAGGAATGGAGGGGATAAAGGAAGGGCCTGAGAGCGGTTGGTCTCTTTTGACTCCACACTCTGATTTCACGCTCTTGTGTCCATCTTCAGGTTCAAACTTTCCATGACCCCAACACGTGGCCTCGTATACTTTCCAGAGATGGCAGGTACTGTACTACCCAAAATTTCCCTTTCCCTCATAAAAGTTACTTGGATTTACAAAAGTGCTTCTTCCGCCATGTGAATTCTTTCAGTGTCGACAAGCAAAACCCGAGAGGTAAACCATCCCAGAAACTTAAAGATTCGGTTTGTGGTACCCTCTCTCAGGTGCTCTCAACAGACTTCCTCTTTTAGTCACCCCTTCTACTTTACGAAGCATAATGTCTTTGCTGATAACATGTCCAAAGTGTAAAGTAGTCAAGAGGCACCAGAGACCAAATCAGTCGAATTAGAGAAAACAGGCTTTATTGGGGAGAAAAACCCAGCCTGGGCGAAGTCCCATGGTCCACAGTGTCTGGGCCAGGGGAGTCGCGCACCAGGCTACAGGGGTGGTGCTTATATGGCCAGAGAACATATGACTGGGCTGTTTTGAGTCCATATAAGGTAAAGTAGTCAGGGATTGGCAAATATAGGTATGTCTGGGTTTCTGGAATGTAAGGTATCTTCCTGGTTTCGGGTGTAATCGTGGTGGGCCGAGAACAAAGCGGGCACTGAGCCAAACGGACCGTGAACAAAACGGGCCCTGAGTAAAAGAAAGAAAAAAATCTTGCAAAGCTGCTGATAGGTTACATAGCCAGCTCTGGTCAGCTTCGCAGGTGTGTGTGTGAGATTCAATGACACTTGCTGCTAGTTGTGTCAGCCAGCTCTGGTCAGCTCCGCACGGGTGGGGGAGATTCAAGGTCACCTGCTGCTAGAAGCCAGCCTGGCATTGATCCGACCATACACAAAGTATGCAAGACTAAGTTTCACAGTGTTCTCTTCTAAGAATCATTCTAGCTGTACAAATCAAAGATTGATTTGTTTGTTCTTCTGGCAGTCCATGGTACTTTTAATATTATTCACCAAAATCATAATTCCAGTTCATTAATTGTTCTTAGGACTTCCTAATTCAGTGTCCAATTTGCGCATGTATATGAGGTAATTGAAAATACCATGGCATGGGTCAGGTGCATCTTAGTCTCTACTCTTCAACATTTTAAAGAAATCGTGTGTGGCAGATTTATCCAATGCAATATGTCATATGATCTCTTGACTATTGCTTCCATGAGCATGGATTATGGATCCAAGCAAGATGAAATCCTTGATAACTTCAATATTTTCTCTATTTTTATGATATTACCTATTAGTCCAGTTGTGAGGATTTGGATTTTATTTACATTGAGTTACCATCCATATTGAAACCTGCAATCTTTGATCTTCATCAGCAAGTATTTCAAATCCTCACTTTCAGCAAATAAGTGTTAATTTTGGAGTGGTTTACCTCGGTTCTTGCTTGTCAATGCTGAAAATAATTCATGCGGCAGAAGCACTTTTGCAAATACAAGTAACTTTTATGAGAAAAAGGGAAATTTAAGTATTACAGTCAGTCTCAAAAATGCACAGTATCTCTAGAAAGCATATAAGGCCAGATGAGTTCCCACCCACCCACCCTCACCCCACGCTTATGAGTATGAAGAACAAAGATTCCTGAAAGAGAGAGCACTGCCTGCCCTTGGCCTGCTTTTATCCCCTCTTTTCCTCACTGGCTGGGGAGGCATGGCTGAGGGTACTGGCCCATCTTATTGGCAAAGTTTAGGTGTTTGCGTGACGTCATGTTGCTGGTGCCTTGTCATGTTGCAAGGTGGCCTGAATCAGCACATGTTCTGTTCTGGTTTTTCCCATAGGTGTCTAATTAGTTTGCTTGATTTCTTTCCAACCCTTGATTGTGGCATGGACACATTAGTGCAGGCATCCAGAGGAGGCAGCCCACCCTTGTCCCTTGTGAGAAACAGAAAGATTTCTCCCAAGTTGTCTCCCCAATATGTTAAACTTAAGACACTGCTTGCAGCTAATGGTAAAAGTTACTTCCCTTGAGGCAGTCATCTTCCAGACTACTGTCTTTTCCCACAGTGGGCAGGCCCATTCCTGCTGTTAAGGACAATGGGCTACTCCCTAAAGGCTTGCAGCCATCAGCTTGGTTCCTGTAGGTGGGGTTTACACCCTACTGATAATGGTCAAACTGGCTCAGTGATATCCAAAGTTAGGCTGCCATCCTGAACCTAGGATCCGCCCATCTTGTCACATGTATACCCCCAATCCCTCCTCTTCCCAATGTGTGTATGTCCCTAGATTATCCCCCTCTCATTGCTGTATAACCTATAGTGCAACCCCTTCCTATAACGGATGTCTTTACTGGTAATTAGTGGGTTTGCACTCCCCCGAGAGGTATATAGGCCTGGGTGAGCAATATAGAGCTCTCTCTCCGCTACTCCCTTGACCTCTTGTTGGATCCTCCTCTCCTCTCCCATCCTCACTCCCCTGTTCCTCTCCTCTCCCATCCTCACTCCCCTGTTCCCTTTCCCCTAGTCCTTCATCCCTTCCCACTCTCTCCACGTGGACCACCAAGTGGGGCTGAGGTGAGTATTGCCACCGTGAAATGTGTCTGACTCCATTATTTCAATCTCTCTTCTGTCTCTCATGCTCTCTATGACTACATATATATATATCAATATATATCAATATATATATATCAATATATATATATATATATAATTGTGCCTATCCAACCCATGATTAGTGGTAGGGGGTTGGCACCCCTTTCAACCACAGTCCCTATGTTTTTGTCATCTGCTTTTCAAAGGTTGTTAACAAGTCAGAGAAAGGGGTGCTTTATACCACACCCCCACATCTTCAGATATTCTACTAAATAGAGAATTCTTGGAATTATGACCCCATTTTGGGGGTGGGGTGTGGAAATTTTATTATGCTGTGCTGTGTGTTTGTGATTTGTGAATTGTTATGCTGGTTTTATGTTGGTTTTCTCTCTGACAGCTTTCTTTGCAGTTTGCTATGCGTTTCCAGTTTGCATGCCTAGAGGTTGCATGACTCAGGGAATCGTCTGAAAATTGGTGTTCTATTTCAGCATTTAGCAGAGTTCATTCCTATTTTCAGGGAGCTCTAAGTTCATGATTTTTGCACACATTTGATGAGGATGGGTGGATATACAGACAGCATACCATTATCAGGGATCCTTTAAAATCCTTGGACACCTTTGAAGAACATTTTCAGTAATTTAAAAATGGATTGACTTAACTAAACAGTTTGAACATTGTGTTAGTCTGGGTTGACTACAGAAACAAATTTCATAGGCACTCATATGTCTATAAGAAAGAGCTTTATATTGAAGAGCAATTGTATATTAAGATAAGATCCCAGCCCAATCTAAATCAAGTCCCCAAATCCAATATTAGCTCATGTATCCAATACCAGTCTATAATTTTCTCTTCAGATTCATGCAACAAATAGAATGATGCTGAATGCAGGAAGATCACAGGCCAGTGGATGGAAAGTCTTGTGGATCCAGTGGTGGTGGAAGCATCTCAGTTCTGGTGTGAGTCTCCACGTGGCTCCTCCAGCTCCAGGGCTCTGTCTCCATCAGGGTAGCTCCTTGTCACTTGTCAACAGGAGTGTCTCGCAGGGAGAGAGTGTGTCTGGCCTCCAGTGAGCTATTTATCTCCGTGAGGCCTCTACATGAGGTCATTAACTGTGACGTGATTGGCAGGCTAAACTCTATCCCTTCACTCTCAGTAGTATCAAGTTGACACCAGATTATGTAACTACCATAAACATTATATAACTACAGTTCCTGGAGGTTGCCCGAGGTTTCAAGCCCCTCTACTCCTCAGTTCTTGTCCTTCTCCCACAAACATTTTCAGGCAAGGGACAAAATTCAGACTAGAGTTAGAGAAAGGGGTTGAACAGAAAAGGTGAATTTCTTGATGAGGATACCTTGGGGGAAAAGTCTAAAGGCCTGATAGAATGTTGAGTCAGACTTTACAGTCAACTAATTGAGGATCTCCTATCAGTGGCTGCCTTTCTGGCAGGTCTTCTGCTATTGGCTGGTCCTCTGTAATTTACCACCCCTTTCCTGGTATGTGCATCCCTGCAGCCCAACAACCCAGACTCAGAGTCTATTCAGTCATAGTGGGGGTAGTGTGAATATCCTGCCTTTCTCCACTCAGCCTTTTCAAGGTCTCCAGTCTCTTTCAGAGATGAGGAAATTAAAAAAAATAATAATTTTATTAGGGGCCCATACAACTCTTTTCACAATCCATACATAATACATCATTTGTGTCCAGCACATTCGTACATATATTGCCATAATCATTCTCAAAACACCTGCTTTCTACTTGTGCCCTTAGTATCAGCTCTTCATTTTTCTTCTCCCTCCTTGCTCCCCCTGAACCCTTGATAATTTATAAATAATTATTATTTTATCATATCTTACACCATCCAACATCTCCCTCACCCAGTTCTCCTCTGTCCATTCTCCAGGGAGGAGGTCATATGTAGATCTTGTCATCTGTTCCCCCTTTCCCTCCACCCTCCCGATATCGCTACTCTCACCACTGATCCTGAGGGGTTCATCTGTCCTGGATTCCCTGTAGTTCCAGTTCCTATCTGCACCAGTGTACATCCTCTGGTCCAGCCGGATATGTAAGGTAGAATTGGGATCATGATAGTGGGGGGGAGGACGTATTTAAGAACTAGAGGAAAACTATATGTTTCATTGTTGCTACAGTGCACTCTGACTAGCTCGTCACCTCCCCACAGCCCTTCTGCAAGGGGCTGTCCAATTTCCCCCAGATGGGCCCTGGGTCCCCACTCTGTACTTCCCCTCATTCACAATGCTATGATTTTTTTTCTTTTTTTTGGTCTTTGATGCCTGATACCTGATCCCTTCGACGCCTTGTCACTTCACAGGCTGATGTGCATTTTCCATGTGGGCTTTGTTGTTTCTCAGTTAGATGACCCCTTGTCTATCTTCCAGCCTATAGGACCCCAGATTGTATGTATTTTGACAACTGGACACCATCAGCTTTCTTCATCACATTTACCCATGTACCCGCTTTGTCTTCAGCATTCGTGTTGGGGTAGGCTGGTGTGCTTCTTCCTTGTGGGCTTTGTTGTTTCTTAGCTAGATGGCTGCTTGATTGTCTTCAAGCCTTTAAGACTCCAGATGCTATATCATTTTATAGCCAGGCACCATCAGCTTTGTTCACAACTTTTGCTTATGCACCCACTTTGTCCTCAACGATCAAGTCGGGACAGACCGGTGTGCTTCTTCCATGTGGGTTTTGTTGTCTCTCAGCTAGAAGACTGCTTGTTTACATAGATGAGGAAATTTGTTCTATCTGTCGCTCACCTTCCTTTGTGCTGGAGAGGTATGTGGGAAACATTTCTCTCATCTCTTTTGTGTTAGGATTCCTGCCACCACGGACTCTTCTTTTGTCCACCTCAGTCTAGCTAACACTACATTTGCATGTTTGTGTGGTTTTCAGTAGAGTATGTGTACAGTTATTTATTGTACACTTTTTAATTTTTGTAAGATAAGGGAAAACATAGGTAGTACATTTCTTTACAGCCTTTTAGAGAGTGAGCATTTGGCCTTGACCCCAAATAGTGCCCACTTGGATAAAAGCTGGTAAAGTGGATGAGAATCCATCACAGAATTATCTTTCAACCTTAAGAGTATTGTATTTTGAATTACTTTTCATCCTCCATTAACAAACTGCTTTTGAAAAAGAAAATCTTTATTTAGATAGTCCTTTTGAAGAATTCACTATAGAAACGACTATTAATTTGATGGCATGAGGTTTTTTTTTTCATTTGAATTGGATATTACAGAATGTGTTTAATTTTTTAAAAAGAGGTGGTGGTGGTAAAAACTAGTCTTCCCCGTTTGCTAAGCCTAAACCAGTTCAAAGATTTGCAAATGGCTAGCTTTAATTCTAGTGTTTTGATAACACCCTAAGGAAAAAAGAATTCTTTTTTTAAGTGAATATACAATTTATTTGACATTCAAACTTCATTAAAATATGTGCAATATGGCAATTTTACTGGTTTTTTCCATCCTATTAGGATATGATCGCTTGCTGGGGTGTAGCCACAGGGTCCAGTTCACACTTAGCACTAATTAAATACTTTATGGAATAAATACCAACAAAATGCATTCAAGTACTTTCTAAAAAAGATCAGTCTTAAAGGCCTTTCTATTCAGGCTAATGACAAACACAATACAGGCAGGTATGCTAGTTTAACATAATTGGCTGATTTGATACAGCACTTTATCTTTTAGTCCATAAGTATATTATTAAATGATAGAGAACATCTAATACAACCATTTCTACAAAACTAGGAAAGAAATTTCTAAGAAAGATTTTACAGACCCCATCTTTATGCCCAACCCCAACAGTCTACTAATCTAGAGGATAAAGCCAATGACTTTCCTCACAAGAGCTTGCCACTAAAGCCGCTTTACTACCAAATTCTGTATTTCTGATCCGTTATGAGCATTGAGACAATATTCAAATATTCCCAAAGAAAGAAGCACAATGCATGTTGTGATTGCCTATTCAGCAACAGTGAGCACGGCGTTCAAGAATCTCATCCCGGGAATGAAATAAGATCAGCCACATTCACTGGCATTTCCTCTACTGTGGTATTGTAGAAAGTCTCAATGTCATGAAGAATCCTCTTGTCTTCTTCAGTAACAAAGTTTATAGCCACACCTTTCCTCCCAAAGCGACCCCCTCTGCCAATTTCACTCTTTATGCAAACAGTGTGCTGTTTCACTTATGAATCCACGTCCTAAGTTACGTTATGTCAACGTTGTTTCTGAGTGCCATCTCGTCATCAACTGCTGCTATCGACTCCTGTGAATATAATTTTCACGATTTGTAGGCAGGTCATAGTTTATAACAAAAGATACTTGTACATCAATCCCACGAGCCAACAAGTCAGAAGTGATCAGAACACGGCTTGAGCCTGATCGAAATTCCCTCATGATCACATCTCTCTCCTTCTGGTCCATATCACCATGCAAGGCCGAAACTGTAAAGTCCCTCGCATGCATTTTCTCAGTGAGCCAGTTCACCTTGCGCCTTGTATTGAGGAAAATAACAGCCTGTGTAATCATCAGGGTCTCATACAAATTACAAAGCGTATCCAACTTCCATTCCTCTCTTTCAACATTAATATAAAACTGTGATTTCTTCCAGGGTTAATTCTTCCTTCTTCACCAGAATTCGGATTGGATCCCTCATGAACTTTTTAGTCACTTCCAACACATCAGTAGGCATGGTGGCAGAAAGCAACACCACCTGAATACTTACTTGCATTTAATTTTTGAAAAATCTCATAGATCTGATCCTTAAAGCCCCAGCTCAACATTTCATCTGCTTCATCCAAAACAAACATTTTGATCCATTTTGGTGAAAGATATCGTCTGTTTAACATATCAAATACTTTCCCTGGAGTACCAACCACAATATGTGGTGCTTCAGCCTGCAGCTTTTGCATTTCATTTCGAACATTGGTTCCACCAATACATGCATGGCACGTTGCTCCCATATAGTCTCCAAGTGCCAAAATTACCTTTTGGATCTTTAATGCAAGGAATTATAGCTCTCTGCTGAATAGCTGAAGGTTTCTCAAAATCATGAACATAGATACCCCGAAGAAGAGACTCCTTTAAATTCATATCATCAAAGTTATCAACAATCTCATTCCAGTTGCTCTCGATGACAGCATCGGGCTCCATTCCCTTGGGGCCGCCATGCTCTCTGTTGTAATCTGCGGAGCCAGATATGTCCGACAAGCCACTCCGAGCTCGGCTGAAAAGCGAAAAAAGAATTCTTTAGCATGGTGAGTTATGCATTGAGCTATTGATCAGAAAGTTGGCAGTTCAAACCCAATAGCTGTTCTCTGGTAGAAAAAAAATGAAGGTTTCTGGTCCTGTATAGAATTTACAGCCAACTCAATGGCAGTGTTTTTGTTTTGTTTTTTTAAAACAGAAGAGCCACAGTCTGAGTTTCATGTGGCCCCAGGAAAACCTTGTTCTGAACTACCACATTCAATATAGAAATAGCACAAGTGGCAAAGTGAGTCCAAGACTGACTGGTAGCCACATGGCAGCAGTTTAGGTCAAATGGCCACTTGCAGAAAGATTAACCTATCTCAGAAACCATGGATAGCAATTTCTGCTCTACCCTATGAGAGTGTTGAGTCAGAATTGATTCAATGACTAGATTTTTCAAATGTAGAAATTGTGGAAGAATCTCCAAACCAAACGCACTGCCAGCAAGTTGACTCTGACTCAGCAACCATATAAAGGGTAGAATTATCCCTGAAGATTTCCAAGACTCTCACTCTTACTGTCGATGGGGACTCAGCGACCCCAGAGGAGAGGGTGGAACTGCCCTTGTGAGTTTCTGAGACTGTAACTATTTACAGGAGTAGAAAGCCCCGTCTTTCTCCTGCTGAGCTGCTGGTGGTTTCAAACTGCAGACCAGGTGGATTACAACCCAATTCAAAACCAGCGGGCCACAGAGACTCCTTTTCAAAAGCTCTAACATTTTTGTTTGTTTGTTTAAAACTAGCACCCATGTCACAAAAGAATCACAGTTTCAATTTGACTTTTTCTTGTTTTATGACCATTCAGACCAGTGTTTAGATCTGATGAGTAAAGAATTTGGGGTGGGTGGGATGGGGCTGGGGTAAGGGTCTCTCTTGAAAATTAGTTTTTAATTTTTATTTATTTAGGGAGTGGGGAGTGGGAAGGGAGGGGAATAAAAAAAAGAGGACCTGAAAAAAAAAGAGGCTTCAGTGGAGAGCAAATGCTTTGAAAATGATTAGGGCAAAGAATGTACAGATGTGCTTTATACAATTGATGTATGTATATGTATGGATTGTGATAAGAGTTGTATGAACCCCTAATAAAATGTTTTTTAAAAAAGGAGTTGTATGAGCCCCTAATAAAATTTTTTTTTAAAAAAAAAAGAATGATTAGGGCAAAGAATGTACAGATGTGGTTTATACAATTGATGTATGTATATATATGTATTGTGATAAGAGTTGTATGAGCCCCTAATAAAATGTTTAAAATTTTTTGATTAGATTTTTCCTTTTATTTGTGGAATATAACACAAAGAAAAATATGCTACATGTCGTTGCACAGCCGTTGCATTGAGGAGTGATAGCATCCCAGGAACCCACTCCCAGGTGGTTCTTTCTTCTTTTCTTGTTTCGTCCACTCTCCTACCTTACATGCCTCTCTTTCCCCTCAACCCCTCCTCCTCCCCCAGCCTATCATAGTCTTCAAAGTGTTTTCCATTGGTGTGAAAACCAACCATTTTTTCTTTTTCTTTCCCCCCTTTATGATATGGAATCATGAAATATTTCTTTATGACATTGACTCCCTTTGCTGAATAATATCTTCACATTTTGTCCATTGCGTGTATGTACCAAGTTTGTTTATTCCTCCACAGCCAGGGTTTTTAATTGTTTCTATCTTTTTGTTATTATGAAAATCGTTCCCCAAAACATGGGTGTGATATGTCTGTTCATGTTTTGTTCGTGTATGCAGTAAGAAGTATATCAAGCTGTTTTGATTATTGTAGCTGGTTTTGAAATTGAGGAGTAAGAGGTTTCCTACTTTGTTGTTGTTTTAATATAGTGTTTTGTTTATCCTGGGTTAGTTTCCTTTCCATATTTATTTGGTGATTAGTTTTTCCATTGCTTTGAAGAACTGTGATGGGTCTTGTATTGGAATTGCATTGCACTTACAGAGTACTTTCAGTAATGTTGGCATTTTTTCTGTATCAAACCATATAATATATTCTGTAGTACATTCTATATCCACTAGAAAAAAAATGTATATTGTGATAATGTTGGGTGAATTGTTTTTATAAGTCTGGGAGAGCAAGTTGATTGTGTTGTTTCATTTGTCTGTATCTTTGTTGCTTTTCTTTCTGGTTGATTGATCTTTGCTCAAAACTGATGTATTATGGTCTCCTAGTCTTATCGTGTTATGGCCTATTTGTCTTTCCAATTCTATAAGAATTTGATTGATGTATTTTTAGGGTTTTTCATTGGGTGCATAGAAGTTTATTATTGTCATGTCTTCTTTGTTTTAATAGTTTATTGTCACACAATTCAATAGTTCAATCACATCAAGAAGAGTTTTACAATCATTACCACAACCAGTTTTAGGACATTTTCTTTATTCTTTTTATTAGCTCCCCATGTCCCCCCAACCTTCCCTGTCTGGCCCTCAAGAAACCATTAATTCAGTAGTGGTCTCTCTTCATTTACCTCTCCAGGATCACATATGCTGAAAAATATTTTGAAAAACCACAACGATAACAAAGATAAAAAATCCCATTTAAAAGAAACAGAAAATATTAAAACTAGAACAAATGTAAAGTGAATAAATAGGGAGATCGAATGATAGGGTGTTAAATTTTAACCTATTTGAATCTGCAATAATCCACTTTCCAAATGCATTCTGCATAATAGCCAATGTGTTAAGCTGGTTGAGTAAAGACACAAATCCAGTAACTCTCATCTCGATAGAAGAAAGAACTTCATATTAAGAAGCAATTATATACCAAAAAGGCATCCAATTTCTGTCAACTCAAATCCACAAGTCAAATGCTAATTCTTAAATCTCTCTTCACACCCACATAGCGATATGCAATGATGTAGGATGCAGGAAGACCACAAGCCGGTAGGTGAAAAGTCATGTGCAAAGACACTGGCTGCTCTCAGGGTCAGTGACAGAGTCCCTTCCAACAGGAATGCAAAAAAGCACAGGGAGATCTATCATCTCTGTTTGCCTTGCCCTTAAACAAACAGCTTAGGACATCAAGCAGGTGTCTGCCATCAGCTGTGACTTGATTGACTCCACCTCTAGGTTTTCATAAAAAACTCCAGTTGACATAAAATAATCTAACCACCACTGCAAGGCTATTTACAAGCCTGGTCTGCGGTCAAAGGGGATACACCAGAAGCTTAATCCATGGGTATTTCCTCTTCATTCAAACAAAAACCAAAACAACTATAATTTAAGTCAAAAGGGAGATGAAATGATAAGATTTTACATTTTAACCTCAATCTGTCTGCCATAAGTGGCTTTACAATGCTCTTCATGGGGTAACAAGGGGATTCACATCCTTCAACTATGATCAGATACAATTTTCCAGAGGCCTAATCCATAGAGGGCTGGTGGTGGTGGATTAACCTCCAAATTGATTTTTGCTTCCACTGTCATTCATAGCCTTTGGTGAATCAGGTGTCAAAATTTAAGCCCCAATACCATCCTATCTTTCTGATTTGGATTTTATTATTACAGACCTTGGATGCTTGGATACACAGACTGGTCTGCTTTTTCCATGCTGACTTACTTGACACGTCACTTAGATAGCTGCTTGTTTTAAGACAAGCCTTTCTTCTGACAGCTGGACATACATATCTTCTTGTTTAATATGGTTTTCATCATTATATACTGACTTTCTTTGTCTCTCATGATGGGTTTTACTTTAATGTCTTTTGTTACAAATCAATATTACTACTCCTGCTTTCTTTAGACTACATTAGCTTGATATATTTTTTCATTTCTTAATATTTAGTCTTTTTTGGGTCTTTATCTCTGTGCTGTGTTTCTTGGAAGCAGCTTGTTAATGGCTGTTTGCGGGATATAAAAAGACTTTTCCCCAGCTTTGTCTCCCCCAAAGATATGCCAAATATTAGAGGCTGTTTGCCAGAACTTGGTGGGAGGTCAGATGCTTAGAGATAGTCTCCCTGAAGGCATCTGGTCCACTGTAGGTGGGGTTCACACCCTACTGATAATGGTTTCCACTGAGAGATAGAGAACAGCTCAAACCTGCTCAGTGACATTCCTATATCTGGAACCCATTCATCTTGTCACATGTGTGCCCCAATACCTCCCCTTCCTATTGTGTGTATACCCCTAGGTCACCCCCCTCTCATTACTGTAGTACCTATTCCCTGACATATGTCTTTACCTGTAATTAGGGGGCTTGTGTGCCCCCAAAGAGATATAAACCTTAGTGAGCCATAAAGAAGCTCTCTTCCCCACCCCCTCTCTCACTCCTGCAATTCCCACCTCCCACATCTCCATGTGGACCACCAAAAGGGGCTCAGGTGAGCATGCTACTCTGAAATCTGTCTATCTGCATCATTTCAATCTCTCTTCTATCTCTCTTATTTTCTATAACTCTACTATAATCTTTACTTTTTATTGCTATACAGATGTACCTACCGGACCTGTGATGGTTTGTTAGGGGTAGGCTCCCTGACAGCTATTGTTTTCATATCTATTCATTAATTGGTGACTTTAACTCATTTAAATTCAATATTGCTATTTCTAGGTATGACCTTATTGTTAATTTGCTGTGCTTTTTATCGTGCTGTTGGTTTCTTTATTCACCAAAATTTTTCTGCACTATTTTCATTTGGTTTATGGGTTTTCTTGTCAACTTTCTCTTTGTTTTTTGTATCTATATTGATCCATCACCTTCTTGCCTGCATGGTTTCCATAGAAAACCCGAGCTTCAGAGCAGCCAATGCACAGAAAGGATCATATGGCCAGTCCCACTATGAGACAAGACAGCTCTCACTGACCCACATAGCCCCACAGGGGACAACACTGGAGACACCGTGTGGGAATTGCACCTGATCCAACCCCACCACACCAAGGTAAAACACTAAGGGCGTGCAACATAACAGTAAAGGGAGCAGAGCAAGGAAGTCTCTAGGGAGTACCAAAAGTAGACTTTGTGGCCAGGGCATGGCACTCCATCAGATTCGACTGGAAAGCACTCCTAAAGGTAAACAAACAGACCTGAAACTATTGACAGGCTTTTCTTTCTTTTTTTTGTCATTGGCTTTTTTGTTTTTGTTGTTTGTTACTTTGTTTTGCTCTTTCTTGTTTTTGTGCATATTATTATCTCTGCGGGATAAACAATATGGAGGAGAAAACAATGGGACTGATGGTTCAGGTGGGGGGGGAGTGGGGGGAGGGGACAAGAGAGAGAGGGAGGTGGGGTAAAGTTGTTAACAAACCCAGGGACAAGGGAACAACAAGTGATCCAAGATCAGTGGCGAGGAGGGTGTTGGAGGTCTGGTAGGGCTTGATCAAGGTCAATGTAACTGACAGGAATTACTGAAACCCAAATGAAGGCTGAGCATGATAGTGGGACAAAAGAGGAAAGTAAAAGGAAATAGAGGAAAGAACTAGGAGGCAAAGGGCATTTATAGAGGTCTAGATAAAGACATGTATATATGCAAACATATTTATATATGAGGATGGGGAAATAGATCTACGTGCATATATTTATAGGTTTAGTATTAAGGTAGCAGATGGACATTGGGCCTCTACTCAAGTACTCCTTCAATGCAAGAACACGTTGTTCTATTAAACCGGCGTTCCACGATGCTCACCTTCCTGACATGATCGCTGAAGACAAAGTGGTTACATAAGAAAATGTGGTGAAGAAAGCTGATGGTGCCTGGCTATCAAAAGATATGGCATTTGGGGTCTTAACGACTTGAAGATAAACAAGTGGCCATCTAGCTGAGAAGCAACAAAACCCACAGGGAAGAAGCATACCAGCTTGTGTGATCACAAGGTGTCGATAGAATCAGGTACCAGGTATCAAAGAACAAAAAAATCACATTATTGTGAATGAGTGGGAGTGCAGATTGGAGACCCAAAGCCCATCTTTAGGCAACTGGACATTCCTTACAGAAGGGTTGTGGGGAGAAGACGCCCGTCAGGGTGCAGTATAGCACTGATGAAACATACAATGTTCCTCTAGTTCTTTAATGTTTCCTTCCCCCCACTATCATGATCCCAATTCTACCTTACAAATCTGGCTAGACCAGAGGATGTACACTGGTGCAGATAAGAGTTGGAAACACTGGGAATCCAGGACAGATGAACCCCTCAGGACCAGTGGTGAGAGTGGCAATACTGGGAGGGTGGAGGGAAGGTTGGGTAGAAAGGGGGAACTGATCACAAGGATTTACATATAACCCCTTCCCTGGGGGATGGACAAAAAAAGTGGGTGAAGGGAGAATTCAGACAGTGTAAGACATGACAAAATAATAATAATTTATAAATTATCAAGGGTTCACGGGGGAAGGGGACAGGAAGGGAGGAGAAAAATGAGGAACTGATACGAAGGGCTCAAGCAGAAAGCAAATGTTTTGGGAATGATGATGGCAACAAATGCACAAATAAATGTGCTTGACACAATGGATGTATGTATGGATTGTGATAAGAGTTGTATGAGCCCCTAATAAAATGATTCAAAAAAAGAAAAGAAAAACCTGAGGTTATTCTCATTAATTTGCCTTTATAGGTGATTATTCTTTTATTCCTATGTTGCTTTCAACACGCTTTCCTCTTGTTTAATGTTAAGAAGTTTAACTTTCATGTGTCATGATTTCTTTTGGAATCAATTCTGGTGGGGTTGTTTGGGATTCTTGGATAGTTATTTTCTGTTCTGTCATAATATTAGGGCATTTCTGTTTTCAAATTTCTCAACCATTTTCTCTGTAGTTTACATTTCATCTTTCTGTTGTGGGATGTTTATCAAATGGACACTTTGGTAGTGTCCCATACAGTTGTTAGTTTTTTTTTCAACTTTGGGGATATTTTATACAGTTTGATGTTCTTGTGTTTTGATCTTTGAGGTATGTGTTTTGGAGATCACTGGTTTGTTTTTCCATTGTTTCGATTCATTTTTCTTCTTCTTCTTCTTCCTCAAAATGTCATCCATTTCTAATATCTTAGTGTTTGCCCTTTGAGTTTCTAGTTGACGTTGTTGAAATATTCTTAGTTTTTCATTTATTCTTTCACATTGTTCTTGTAGTTATTTCCTGAGCTCTTCTCTCTTCTCTTCTGCGATGTCCATATTTCTGTCAGATTTTTCCTCTGTGCATTTGAAGCAGCTGCACATCATTCTCTTAAACTCCCTGTTAGGATGACCTAAAATGTTCTCCTCTTTCAAGACCTCCTCTGTGTCCACATCTACATCTATTGCTCTCAATTGAGCTATTTTCTTTTCTTTTCATATGTGCACAAAGATTGGCTTTTCCCTCTGAGACTTGATGTCATTTTTATATTTGTATCTTGCTGAATAGCACTCCCTACACACCTGTTGTAGATCCCGAAAAGTCCAGGGAAGGTCGGTCGTTCTGCACTAGCCATTTGGGGAGTGATTGATGATAGGAAATAGTGAAATATTGTCCCTGTCAAGGTCCCGGTTTATTATTATTTATTTGTTATTTTTAAAAATTTATTTTCAGATTTAATTTTTATTGTTACTTTCTTTTTAAGATCATTTTATTGGGGGTTCTTACAGCTCTTATAACAAACTATACATCAATTGTATCAAGCATATGTGTACATATATTGCCATCTAAACATTTACTTTCTATTTGAAGGTCCTGGTTTTGAGGTTACCTCCAACGTCTTAAGTTTTCAGATCAATGATCAATACAACCGGCACAAAGGCTGGGAAGAAGAGATTATACATTGTCCACTCACTGCCTGCGTCCCCTACCCCAAGCTGTATTCACTGACTGCATATATCAGGAGCTCTTGAAATTACTCTACTGTGGGTGTGAGCACACACATAGGTAGTTGATGATTCTTTGAACCCTGGATCGACATTCAGGTGAGGTTCAAACTCATCTTTGTTAATTCCATGCCCCCCACCACCCCCACCCCATGCACTTTCACTAATTGTGTTCTTCTTCAGGGCAGACTCATCCTCTTGTATTGCCAGGAAGCATGGCCACAGTTCTGTCCTGAGAGTTCCAGCTGGGCATTGAGTTAGTCTCAGCTGATTTGAATGACCCCTACCTGCTAGGAATGCAGTGAATGGGCTGTGAGTCTTTCAATCCTAGGGTGAAGGAAGTTTTGAGTTTTCCCACCCATGTTCAATCACCTTTGCCCCTCCCAAGTGTCCCGTCCCGCGGGAACTTCAACATGATCCTGTAGGAGAGAGTGGGAATTGGGGGGACAAGAGACACGGAGAATGGAGACAAGACGATAGCCTGATCAAGTCTCGTTTACTGAACAAAGGGTTACAGCTTATATGGGCCCGCAATGGGGGAAGCACCCGTCGCACATGCAAATTAGGCTACTTTGGCGATGGACCAATCAAGGAGTTCTGGGGAGTTGACCAATCAAGGAGTTCTGGGGAGCGCGCCCTGCCCGTGAGTCAGTAACGGCTTACAGTCTTCAACCAGGTACACAGAGTGACATGTTTATGCAAATCAGGCGCAGGCACTAGATAGGGTGAAGACAATCTGTTACCCAATCAAGGGGAAGCAGGACACAGGTGCTTATCTAAAGAACATCACACCTTGTTTGCTTAAGCTTCACAGGCTGGGTAGTTTCTGGGAATGCTGACCACAAAACAGAATCGTATAGACAGATAGATACTTCCTTATCTATGTCTGGCAATCTAGGAATGTCAAACACAGCTGCAGTGATCTGTCACATAGGCTGGGGTAGAAGAAAACCCAGAGCTCAGGCTAATAAATTCCAAGTAATGGCCAGGCCTCATGGCTCCGGACACCCATGAGCAAACTAGACCATCTCAAAGATGGGGCAGAAGGCCTATGTCCTCCATGGTGCAGTGTGGAGACCAGGCTTCAACTCACCGGTTCCTTTCTCCTCCACTGAAGTCCAAGGTGCTAAGGGGAGGGGCCGCTCCAAAACCACCTCCTTTTGTTTCCATCTTGGTGGTGATTCCTCCCCCTTAAATACCAGGTTGTAATTGGTTGAGGTTTCTCTTTGTCCAAGGAGGTTTGGGACTCTGGTTATTGAGGCCCCTCACTTTTTAAAAAGCTTTTTTTTGCAGAGGGTTTTACAGAGCCTTCTGCTATATAGCCATATTGGATGGAAATTCTCACATTGCCTAATCACCTTGGAACGCTACAGGAGCAGAGAGCCTCACCTTTCTCCCCTAGTGTGCCTGGTAGTTTCAGATTCTAACCTTGTAGGTAACAGTCCAATATGTATAACCCAGTACAGCACAAAGCCTGTTTTTAAAAATTTCCAAAAAAAACCCTAAATTTAGATGAATAAGAAAAAAAAAACCTAATATGATTAAACAAACGGTTTTCAGTAGTTTCCTTGGTAAACAAATGATTTTAAGATCTCTAAGTAATTTTCTGATGTTGAATTGTTACCAAATGTTCATTATCATTTGAGAGCCAGGTGTTTTAAAAGAACTGTTTCATTGGCATATAATTCACATATCATACAATTCAATAGTTCACTTACACCAAGAAGAGTTGTACAATCATCACTACAATCAATTTTAGAACATTTTCTTCATTCTTGCACTCATTATTATTAGCTCCCCATTTCCTCCCAACTTGTCCTGCCATATCTCCAAGCAACCACTAATCCAGAGACTCTCTCTATAGATTTACCTGTCCTGGATCTCATACAGAAAAACATTTCCCTCAAAAAGCCTCAGGCAAATTAAACAGATTAAAAACCTCAATTTAAAAGAAAGCGGAAAATATCAGAAACCAGAACAAATTTTATTTATTCATTCATTCATTCCTAGATCATTTTATTAGGAGCTAATCCTGACATCAGGAGCCCTGGTAGTAGAGCGGTTACATGTTGGGCTGTGATCCAAATGGTTGGCACTTTGAAACTACCAACAACTTTGTGGGAGAAAGAATGGGCTTTCTACTCCTGGAAGCAGTGGCAGTCTTGGAAACCCAGAGGGGGTCACTATGAGTCAGCATTGACTCAACGACAGTGAGGTTTGAGAGCCAGAATATCATTCTATAATATAATCCCATCAAGCAGTATTGTACGATTGCTACCAAAATCAGTTTCAACATATTTTCTTCCTTCTTGAATTCCTTTATGTCAGCTCTCCCTTACCTGTCCCCACCTCCCCCAGGAACCCTTATTATACTTGGCTCTACAGAATCACCTATCCTGGGTTCCATGTACCAAAACCCATAGAAAATCACATAACAGGAATTCCAGAAGGCTACCAATAAGGGTAAAATACAACAGAGATAAACACCTATATTAAAAACCCCAGAAAATATTAAAAACCAGATCGAGCCCAAAGTGTATCAGAGAGGAGATCAAGTGACAAGGTTTTAACCATTGAAGTCAGATGCATCATTTAATCTACTGCAGCTGTCTCTCCAATGTTCTCTGACTGATGGCCATACTATTCCCACCCCTCATTTATGCTTCGAGAGAAATCATCTAAGGCTTCTTTCTTGTGTAGATCCTGCAAATGTATTTTGGGTTTCCACTGTCACCGATAGCCTTCTGCACACCAGAATCTCACAATCCAAGCTCTGATACTATTGCTTCCTTCGGATTTACATTTTATAATATACAATCCTTGGCTCACAGTTGTTGGTGTGCTTCTTCCATGTGGGCTTAGTTGACTTCTCAACTTAGATGGTTGCTTGCTTGAAAACAAGTCTTTTTTAAAAAATCATTTTATTGGGGACTCATACAACTGTTATCACAATCTATATATCCATCCATTGTGTCAAGCACATTTGACATATCATTCTCAAAACATTTGTTCTCCACTTAAGCCCTTGACATCAGCTTCTCATTTTCCCCTTCCCTCCCCACTCCCCCTTCCCTCATGAACCCTTGATAATTTGTAAATTATTATTTTGTCATATCTGACACTGTCCAACATCTCCCTTTACCCACTTCTCTGCTGTCTGTCTCCCAGGAAGGAGGTTATATGTAGATCCTTTTAATCAGTTCCCCACCCTCCACCCCACCCTCACTCTACCCTCCTAGCATCACCACTCTCACCACTGGTCCTGAAGGGATCATCCGTTCTGGATTCCCTGTGTTTCCAGTTCCCATCTGTACCAGTGCACATCATCCTCTGGTCTGAAAACAAGTCTTTAAGACACCAAATGCTGTTCTGATAGTAGAGCATCATCTAATTTCTTCACTACATTTTCCTCTAACACCCACACCTTCTGTGTTTCCTTCATGAGGGTGAGTATTGAACAGGACTGTGTTGTAAGAATTCACTGTTCTTCGATTGGAGCAAGGATTAAGTGTGAGCTCAATAGCCATTCTTTAATCTATGATTTTTCTCTGCCTCTGGTTCACCTTTGAGGTATCCTTGTTATCTGTGTTAGATTATTTTATCGATCATCTCCCTGGAGCATAAGGACTTGCTGTGTATGGTGTTATTGATTGGCCTATGGTAGTATTTTAAAACACTGCTTAAAGAGGGAGATTGGGAAAGGATAGGCTAAAGTGTTAAAATAACTGGGCTATTCACCTTAATAACTAGAAAAAAAGTTAATGGATCATAAGGGAGATCAAGTGATAGGCTAAATTTTAATCCAACTGCACCTGCAACAATCCACTTTCTAATGCATTCTGCATGATAGCAGGCTGTCCACATCCCTAGTCCATGGTCAGCGGGGAGTCACCAAGAGCTTAATCCATGTGTGTTTCCCCTTCGCTTAAAAACAAAACAAAACAAAAGTGAAATAGCTTTAAAATGGGTCCAAAGAGAAACCAAATGATAAGATATTGCATATGACCTAATTATATTTGCCATAATCAGTGTCTCAATGCTACCTGTCTGATGAAAGAGTATTCATGTCCCTCAACAATGATCAGAAGTGATTCACCAGAGGCTTAATCCATGGGTAGACCTCAAAAATGAATTTTGGCCTTCCACTGTCATCCTTAGCCTTCTACAAACCAGAGGTTGACAATTTAAGTTCTAATGCCATTCCCTCCTTTAGATTCGGATGATATTATTTAGAATCCTTGGATCACACAGGGTAGTGTGCTTCTTCCATATGGACTTAGTTCAAGCCTCACTTAGATGGCTGCTTGTTTGAAAACAAGCCTTTAAGACCCCAGACACCATTCTTTCTGCTAGCCAGGAACCATCTCGTTTCTTCACCACACTTTTCTATAGCACCCAAATTTTCAATGATCTCTTCATGAAGGTGAGCATCACGCAGGGCTATGTCATAAGAACTAATTGTTTTTAGATTGGTGCTAGAATTAAGTGCAAGCTCAAGCTCCATTCATGCAGCTATGGTTTATATGTGTCTCTGGTTCTCCTTCAAGGCATCATTTTCATTTTATGTTAGAGACCAGTATCAATCATCCCCTGAGGGCATCACTTCTATTGTCCTCAAGTCAATGCTGACTGGAGTCTCAGAGACTGCAAATTTTCTCTTTTTTTTTTTTGAGACTGCAAATTTTCATAGAAGCAGAAAGCCTCATCTCTCCCCTTCAGAGCCAGCTGGCGGCTTCGAATTGCTGACCTGATGGTTAACAGCTCAATGTGTAACCACTATACACCGATAGAGTCATTATTTTAGTGAATGTTATAGAATTTAAAACACTGTTGAGAAAAGAAAATTATGTGAATGTAGGCCATTATGAACTGCAATACATGAATTGCTGCCTTATAGAAGTGGAACTCTTAAGTGACTGGACATTACTTACCCAAACAACGAGGATTAGTGAGAGGGGAAATCTTCCAATAAAATTCATTCACATCAGCAAAGCCATTCCCGCCACATCAATACATGCTATCGTGAAACAAGGAGGGCATTAAAATAGTACGTATTGGGTAGCCTCAAGGCAAGCGATTTGCACCAAAGTCCAACATCCACCAGTTCCATGTGGTTGAGCTCTTAGTCATCTGTGTCTTCTCACACTAGGGCGTTTCAGCTTTAGGTCCAACGGCTATAGGTGGGTTTGTGGTAAAGCCCACTCCACTTCATGGCATTTCCCATTGAGTCCTTCTGGTATGGCCTATGTGTGCTTCAAAAGAACAGAGTCTAAAGTTTCTGTAGTCTACATAGCACATGGGCTGTGTCACTGAGGCCTGCATAGAAACTAGGTCCAAGTGTCCAATTAGGAAGCTGGTACCAGGCATATTCTTCCCTTGAGTGCCACATAAATATCGTTAAGCATTTTTGCCAGATGGGTGGTTGTTCATCCCCATTTTCCTATCAACAGAGATGTAATTTCCTTCGCTGAGAAATACATGCCCCTCTCCCCACATCTTGACTTGGGGATTTCCTTACTGTTCTGGTGTGAATATCTGTTGGATTGGGGTGACCTTAGCACAACTTTGTAGGGCAGCAAGTGAATATTCTTCTCCCTCTGCCCATATCTTGAGAATTGATCCTAGCTAAGGTGATGTCTCCTCCGTTAGTGTTTTTTAAGGTGTACATTTAGAAGCATTGATATACAAGGGGGTACCCAAAAGAAACTGGATTCCCCCCAGATCTATGTATTTAAGTATTTTTTTTTCAAAACTACCTTATCACTTTCAAATTACTTTCCATTGCACTTAATACCTTGTCAAATATGTGATTCCATTCTTGGAAACATTTTCAAACTCATATGTTTGGCTGGCTGACAGCACCTCCCTCGTTGTTTTTCTTCACCTCCTCTATGTCTTCACATCACTGCCCTTTCATGTCCCTCTTCATTCGTGGAAACAAAAAGAAGTTGCACAGAGCATGGTCCGTAGAGTAAGATGTGTGGCAAGAGAGGCATGCTGCTTTTGCCAAAAACGGAAGCACTGAGCAGGTTCATTCTCTGCTGGCAAAACCAGTTTCCCATCTGCCACCAATCAGGTCTTTTTTTTGTCACATGCTGTTATTCAATCTTTTCAGAATCTAAATAGAAAACTTGTTTAATAGTATGACCTGGTGGAACAAACGCCAAATGCACTATGAGTCAACATTTTCCACTGTTCGTGAAGTTGGTGGACGTTCAGAACAAAATTTGTCATCAATCAGCATTTCACCATTTTTGAAATGAGAAAACCACTCATACACTTGAGTTTTCCCATAGCGTTTGTAAGCGGTGTTCAACATCACAACAGTTTCTGCAGCATTTTTCCCAAGCAGAAAACAAAATTTCACAGCCACATGCTTAAATAGGTCATCACAAAATAAACAAGGTTCATGCACAACTACTTCACACACAAAAAGTTCACTATAATCAGAGAGAAACTTCCTAGGCAACACCACTGGGTGCACTAACTCAGAGCAAGTTCCTGGATGCTTGCCTACTGGGAAAAATGCATACTATGAAAGCTTCACCCAGCAGAGCATTTGTCCAGGTGTGTGTGTGTGTGTGTACCTCTTATATGTTTCATGGACACTCTCTACCTCATTGCTTAAAGGACTGGATTTGAAGGATGTATGTCCTAGGAGCAGTGGCCTGTCTTCATCTTGGTGTGTTCAGTAGTGGAGCTCCTACAATATTTATCATTTTGTGATTGACTAACTTCACTTAGTATAATGGTTTCCAGTTCCCTCCGCACCAAGAAGCATTTCATGATTTCATTGCTGTTTTTAGAGTATTCTATTGTGTGTATGTACCAGAATTTCTTTATCCATTCTTCTGCTGATGGGCATTTGGGCTGCTTCTTGCTGTTGAGAACTGTGCTACAATGAACATGGGAAAGCGTATGTCTGTTTGTCTTCTGCCTCTTTAGGATATATGCCAAACAGAAGTATTGCTGGGTCATATTTTTACTCATAGTTGTTTTTAATATTGCCAGATCACTATCCAACCAGGCTATATATTTACATCCCACCAGCAATGTATAAGTGTTCTTATCTCCCCATACCATCTCCAGCATTTGTTATTCTGTGTGTGTGTGTGTGTGTGTGCATTTTAATTGGGCTATCTTCTTGGGTGTTAGATGGAATCTTGTTGTTTTGATTTGCCTCTCTTAGGGGGCTAGTGAGCATGAGCATGTCCTCCTGTGTTTGTTAGCCATGTTTGTGGTGTCCTTTGTGAATTGCCTATTCGTGTTCTTTGCCCACCTTTTATTTATTTATTTATTTATTTTTAATTAAAAAACATTTTATTAGGGGCTCATACAACTCTTATCACAATCCATACATATACATACATCAATTGTATAAAACACATCTGTACATTCTTTGCCCTAATCGTTTTCTTTTTTTAAAATTTTTTTAAAATTTTAACAATTTATTAGGGGCTCATACAATTCTTATCACAGTTCATACATATACATACATCAATTGTATAGAGCACATCTGTACAGTCCCTGCCCTAATCATTTTTTTCTCCTCTTTTCTTTTTTTACATTTTATTAGGGACCCATACAACTCTTATCACCATCCAAACATATACATACATCAATTGTATAAAGCACATCCATACATTCCCTGCCCCAATCATTCTCAAAGCATTTGCTCTCCACTTAAGCCCCTTGCATCAGGTCCTTTTTTTTTTTTTTTCCGTCCCTCCCCTTTGCCCCCTCCCACATGTGCCCTTGGTAATTTATACCTCGTTATTTTGTCATATCTTGCCCTATCCGGAGTCTCCCTTCCCCCCTTCTCTGCTGTCCCTCTCCCAGGGAAGAGGTCACATGTGGATCCTTGTAATCAGTTCCCCCCTTCCAACCCACTCACCCTCCACTCTCCCAGCATCGCCCCTCACACCCTTGGTCCTGAAGGTATCATCCACCCTGGATTCCCTGTACCTCCAGCCCTCATGTGTACCAGTGTACAGCCTCTGCCCTATCCAGTCCTGCAAGGTAGAATTCGGATCATGGTAGTTGGAGGGAGGAAGCATCCAGGATCTGGGGGAAAGCTGTGTTCTTCATCGGTACTACCTCGCACCCTAATTAACCCATCTCCTCTCCTAAACCCCTCTATGAGGGGATCTCCATTGGCCGACACTTGGGCCTTGGGTCTCCACTCTGCACTTCCCCCTTCATTTAATATGGTATATATATATACATATACACATATATACACACACTTATATCGTTTTTTTTGCATGATGCCTTATACCTGGTCTCTTGGCACCTCGTGATCGCACTGGCCGGTATGCTTTTTCCATGTGGGCTTTTTTGCTTTTGAGCTAGATGTTTGCCCACCTTTTAATTGGATCATTTGTTTTTCTTATTGAGGTGTTGCAGAATTCTGTAGATTTTAGTAATTAGACCCTTGTCCATTGTGTCATCACTGAGGATTTTTTTTTTAACAATTTATTGGGGCTCATACAATTCTTTTCACAGTTCATACATATACATACATCAATTGTATAAAGCACATCTGTACAGTCTTTGCCCTAATCATTTTTTTCTCTTTTCTTCTTTTACATTTTATTAGGGACTCATACAACTCTTACCATAATCCATACATATACATACATCAATTGTATAAAGCACATCCATACATTCCCTGCCCCAATCATTCTCAAGGCATTTGCTCTCCACTTAAGCCCCTTGCATCAGGTCCTCTTTTTTTTTTTCCCCCTCACTGAGGATTTTTTTCCAAGTCTGTGGGTTCTCATTTTACTCTTTTTTTTTCAAAGTAGAATATTTTATTTAGTTTATTTATTTTAAACATTTTATTAGGGGATCATACAAATCTTATCACAATCCATACATATACATACACCAACTGTACTCTTTTGATGAAGTCTTGTGATCACATGATTTTTTTTAAAAAAAGGAACATATATATATATATTCAGATCTGCTAAATAGTGCATTCATTTTTAATGTACTTAAAAAATTATAAGAGATGTGCAACAACAATGTTGAAATAATTAATGTTAAATTTATTTGGTACAGTCAAAACTTTTCCCATATGACTTAAATTTCATAATTTAAGGCTTTTCAAAATTTTTTTATTCTAATGGTGAGAGAATTAATATTATATAGCTTTAGAAATAATTCAATTTATTGCCATTGAAATAACAAAAATGGGGGAAATTATTTGTTTAAAAATCGAATTCATCTTTAGATCATCTGGCTTCCAGGACATGGATGAGTTAATTTCACCAAACTATGTGATTTGAAAAAATTTGGTTTCTCAGAGAATTAAAGTCCTAACAACTTAAAACTTCATGGAGATTTATGTGATCTAGACTTCCTGTTGCTTAAGTACTTCCTGTGACCTAATATTGTCATTCATATTAATGTTCTACCCTTGGCCTTCACGGCATTTGGGGTAACCCATTTTACCTAGGTGTTCTTTTTAAACTTAGGGGCTTGAGAAAACAAGCCACTGGTGTTCCAAAACCTTTTGGATTTAAACAATTGTCTAGAAAAATTAACAGATCATTTAACTTATGCTCCATTGAATAATTCCGTCTGTTTAAAGGAACCGAATCCAAGTAAAAATAAACACAAGTCAGTTTGGGTTTAGGATACTTTAATAATCATTTAATCTAGGCTCTAAGACACTATTATGTGCAATGGTAATAATCCATGTGTTCACTTCCTTATTTGCACATTTTAAAAACCAGTCCTTCAGATAAGATCTCCCCTCAACTTGAGTCAGTTTTCCTTTGGTCGGGTGGGGGAAGGACAAAATACTTTCCCCAAGATGGTTTTGCCCTGTAGTTACCCTAATTCAACAGACTTCCCTATGACATCACTCAGTGGATTCCCACAGACATTCATGATCAGAGGAGGGACGGATTATATATATAACTTTTTCAGTGTGTCTGTCATCAGAAGGTAGCTTCACTTCTGTTTGTTGGTGAACTAGGGAAGGACAGTTTGCCTTTCAGAGAAGAAAAAAGTAACCAAAATAATAATAAATAACATTTAACATACCGCATATACTTTAACATAAGCTGACCTGAGTATAAGCCAAGGCACCTAATTATTACCTGGGAAACCAGAAAAACTGATTGACTCGAGTATAAGCCTAGGGTGGAAAATACAGAAGCTATTGGTGAGTTTCAATAATCAAACAAATTAAAATAAAATTACTAAAAATTGAGCCATCAGTGGGGTAATGTATTTAAATATTTATTTTAAATAAAAAACATAAATAAAAGGACAAGTCATTTAACATTAGTAAACCAGCACAGTAAGTGGAAAATAGGTTCAACAAAACAATAAGGTATCAACAATGATACCTTAAGAGTACTATTCCCTGAGCTCAATCAGCAACCAAGCTAAAATGTAAAGTGTTAAAATCCTTCAAAATTGGATTCCTCATCATCATCCGTATCCCAATGCAGAGCTTCAGCTGGTGTGAGGTCATCATAGACGCTGTCCTCACTGAGATCGCCGTCATCACCATCACTGCTGTCATTTTCCTACAAAGCACAGTCTTCACTGCCATCCATAGCATTACTAATACTACATTTCTGGAAGGCGCGTCGCACCACGTCTTCTGGAATGTCTTCCCATGCATCTTAAACCCACTTTGCTATTTACTCTATGTCAGGCTTCATGAGATTTCCTCCTTTTGTTAATTGGGCTTGACCAGATGACATCCATTCATGCCACTGACCCATGTATTGTCCAAAGCCCAGTTTTTCAGCACATGTTTTGTGCTGAAAAACTTGGCTTATACACGAGTATATATGGTACTATTTTTATCCCCTCAATGAGAAAATCTGCCGTGTATTATGTTACTACCTGGATTTTAGACTTTGTAACGTATACAGCATTTTTCACAGGTTACATCAGAAGGACTTAAATTGGAACTCTACTAAAATGAAGCCAAATTTTACCTTAACTACTCCTTTGAATTTAAAGAAAGATCCCAACATGGGCAGAAGCTGATCCCAAGGTCATGGACTTTAGTTATTCGACATTGTTCAAGTTTTGATTGCCTTCAAGGCTGCCTGATAATTGACAACTTTTGTGGGCCATATGTATGCCACCTATTGTCATAGTCTTTGTTACATGTCATAAATTCTGCAGACTAATGGTTTTGCCTTAGTGAATGAAGATCATTGACATTGTTAACCCTCATTGTTTTCTTAAGCTTGGTTCTGTCATTTAAACTTTGTTGATTTCTTTAAGTGAAAATTTCTAGGCATCTTAGCAAAATAAATCATTTGCATTTACATATTTTACTTTCTTACTTGTATTTTTTAAAAATACTTTTATTGGGGGCTCTTACATCTCTTATCACAATCCATACATTCATCCATAGTGTCAAGCACATTTGTACATATGCTGCCATCATCATTTTCAAAACATTTTCTTTCTACTTGAGTCCTTGATATCAGCCCCTCCTTTCCCCTCCTCGATCCCCTACCTGCCTTCCCTCATGAACACTTGAGAAGTTATAGATAATTATTTTCATAACTTACATCGTCCTCTGTTGCCTTTACCCACTTTTCTGTTATTCGTCCCCCTGGGAGGGAGTTATATAGTGATCCTTGTGACCGATTCCCACTTTCTCCTCCCACCTTCCCCTTATCCTCCTGGTATCTCTATTCTCATTGTTGGCCCTGAGGGGATTATCTATCCTGGATTCCCTGTGTTTCAGGCTCTTATCTATAGCAATGTGCATGTTCTCGTCTAATCTAATTTGTAAGGTAGAACTGAGGTCATGATAGTGGAGGTAAGAAAGCATTAAAGCACTAGAGGAACGTAGTGAGTTTCATCAGTGCTATACTCTACCCTGACTGGCTCATCCCTGCCTTGTGACCCTTCTGTGAGGGGATGTCCAATTGTCTATAGATGAGCTTTGGGTCTCCATTCCATGCCCCACCCCATTCACATTGGGTATGATTTTGTTCTGGGTCTTAGATGCCTAATACCTGATCCCATCGACACCTCATGATCACACAGGCTGGTGTGCTTCTTCCATGTGAACTTTGTTGCTTCTCAGCTAGTTGGCCACTTGTTTATCTTCAAGACTTTAAGACCCCAGACACTATATCTTTTGATAGTTGGGTGCCAGCAGCTTCCTTCACCACATTTGCTTATGCACCCACTTTGTCTTCAGCAATCGTGTCGGGAAGGTGAGCATCACAGAATGCCAGATTATTAGAACAAAGTGTTCTTGTGTTGAGGGAGTACTTGAGTCGAGGCCCAGTGTCCATCTGCAAACTTACTTCTTAACATATAGTTATAATAAGTACATAGATCTATTCCCCTCTTGTTATATATAAATATATTTACATTTGTACACATCTGTATTTAGACCTCTATAAATGCCCTTTGCCTCCTGGTTCTTTCTTCTATTTCCTTTTACTTTTCTCTTGTCCCACCATCATGTTTGGCCTTCATTCGGGTTTAGTAATTCCTCGCTGCTACATTGCTCTTCATTAAGCTCCACTAGGCATTCTACACCCTTCTCCCCATTGATTTGAATTTACTTGTTGTTCCCTTGTCTCTGGGCTGGTTCTCCCTCACCCTTCATTTCTCCCACTTCCCTCTCTCCCGTATGGTCCCATTCTTTTCATCTCCAAATTATTTATCCCGCCTAGCTTATTTAGATAGACATACAGAGACATTAATAAGTGCAAAAACCAAACAAAGCCAAAGAAAATAACAAAGGAAGTAAAAAAGCCAACAAAACAATAACAAGAAAAATCAAAACCAAAATAGCAACAACAAAAAGGAAGCCACTGGCAAAATGGAAAAACCTATAAATAGTTCAAGGTCTGTTTGTTGGCCTTGATGAGTGCTTTCCAATAGAGTCTGATGGGGTGCCACATTCTGTCTCCAGAGTCTATTTTTGGTATTCCCCGAAGATTTCATCACTTTGCTCCCCTTGCTGTTCTATTGCGTGTCCTTAGTGTTTTGACCCAGCATGATGGGGTCAGATTAGGCACAATTCCTGTACTGTCTCCAGTGTTGGCCCCATAATGCTGTGGTTCAGTCGAGGGTGTCGTGCCTTGTGATGGGGCCAGCCCTATGCTCCTCTCTGTACACTGTCTGCTCTGAGCAGGACTATCGTCTTCAGGGCTTGGTGGGCCAGGTTGTGTTCCCCTCCCTTTCCATCCCTTTTTGCTTCTCCTATGTGCTCTGATCAGATGTGCCCTCTCCCCAAACTGTAGCTTCAGTGCTGTCCTCTGAAGTGAATTCTTCAGGAGGTGGGGTAGAGTGTCCACATAGTTGGGATTGGGGCCCTCTCACAGCCCTCTCTATTGGTTCCCTGGTACATGTCAGTATGTTGTTCTCCTGTCTTGGAACATGGGGTTGAAACCTGGTCTCTCTCGCCCTCTCCTGTGGAGATATAAACAATACCCTCTCCTTGGGTGTGTTCTTACTAGTATTTTTAATTGATGCTATTGAATAATGATGCTATTATTATTAGAATTATCAAATGTCCCATGAAGGTTACTTATATTATTTCTCAGGAACCTAATATGCTGCCTCTGAAGTTGACCATAAATCCACAACGTGGATTGAGTCTACACTTAATGCTAAACCCTAATCTGAGAACAAGTAGTTTTTATAACATGGCCCTGCATGACAGTTATTCTTTTGAGATGATTGCTGAAGATATGAGTTCCATTAGCAATGCACAGTGAAGAAATCAGGAAGTGCTTTGTTATCAAAAAGAATAGCATCTGAAATCTTAAATACTTGTATTTAACACTTGTTTTTAACAAGTCTCCATCTATGGAAATACCAGCAAACCTGTGCATTAAAAGCACCCCAGCCTATGTGTGACAAAGGATTCTTAAGAAAATTCATGATCAGAGGTGAAGGATTGTGTTAGATCTTAAATTTCTGATGTCTGAACTTATAAAAAGTTGTAGTTTACAGTATAAGTTCAAAATGCATTTATGAGTTTCCATATAATTTCAGCTTCCATTGAATTCCTTCTAACCAGTAGCATGAATGGCTTCACCCTCAGGTAGAGTACATAAGAAAGTGAATTATTCTCATTCCCTAAGTAAGTGCAAGTAGAAGTGCCATAATCCCTCGGGGCTTGCCTAGGCATGTCCTTAAAGGAAATTGGGGGCCATATGGTTATGAGTCACATCCTGACTGTTTTAGTCGAAGGCCCAATCTTGTAAGCTCTTCTGCCTAATCAAATGTATGTGCCCCAATCAGAGTCTCATGCCTGCTTGTATGGTCCTACCTGGAACTGTGATGTATTGATCGGAAGCCTATCATGCCTTTGTGACAGCTTCCTTTTCCTTCTCATGTTCTATTTAAGTCTCTGTTTTGCCGTAAACCATTGAATGATATTTTGCCTTTGTGCTAATAATTTCCATCAACCAGATGATGATCTTTGTTTTATCTTTTCCTGTTTAAAACTTAATAAATATTTTCCTTAAATTATATTTGAGATTTGGGGTCACCTTTGTACCCTAAAACACTTGAACAGAGGATAAAGAAGACTAAAGAGAAGCAGCAACTCAAAGCAGTTCATAACTGTTTGTCAATAACAACAAAAGAATACTCCATGTTGTGTTCAGATTAAATATACATTTGAGGTCGTTTCTCCATCCTGAAATTAAAAGAACCGAACTTGGAAAATCAGAATTATTGTTTCAAATCAGTGCTGGGAAGTTAACAAGTAGGTATGGCTAATCAATCTGGAATTGCATCACAGATAAATAAGGAAAACAATTCCCATCAATCCAATTCCACATCATGGTAATTCCATGTGTGTCAGAGTAGAACTGTGCTCCATAAGATTTCCAAGACGGTGAGCTCTCAGAAGCACATCACTAGGGCTTTTTCTTTTATTATTTTATTATGGGCTCTTACAGCTCTTATAACATTCCATACATCAATTGGTTCAAATATATTTATATATGAAGCCATCACCATTTCCAAAATATTTTCTACTTGAGCCCTTGGGATAAACTTCTCTTTTCCCCCCTCCTCTTCCACCCTTCCACCCTTATAAATCCTTGATCAATTATATGTTGTTATTATTATGTATCTTACAATGCCCATTGTCTCCCTTCACCCACATTTCTGACCTTTTTTTTTTTCTGATTCACTTCTGGGCAGATTTGAACAACCAACCTTTCATTTAACAGCCCTACACACTTTGAGCTACCTAGGGATCGTTATCACAAACCCAAATGTTCCAAATGCATAGCCTTTGAGTCCGTCCTGATTCAGGGCAAACTTATATAGGGTTTATGAGATTGTAAACCTGTTGTGGGAGCAGATAGTCTCCTTGTTTTCCTGTCCGCCACAAATCAGAGGAAATAAATTCTCACTCTTGTTGAATTTAATCACGGTTGAGAGAGGAAAACAGATGAAAATACGTATTTGCCTTCTTGAAACAAGTCTAACTAGCAAACATCAAGTTTAGGGCACCAGGGTGAGTAATGGGGATCCTGAGGTTGGACCCCAGCACTGATGGCAGGCATAGGGAGGTTCCTAGCCTTGTTAACCTCCACTCGTCTGTCAGGTGGTTCTACGCAAGAAAACAAAGTAAAATATTATCATGAAATGTGCAAAGACCTGGAACTAGAAAAGCAAAGAGGAAGAACACACTCAGTATATCTTAAACTGGAAAAACTCAAGAAAAAATTCAAGCCTCAAGTCACAGTATTGAAAGATTCTGCGGGTGAACTATTGACTAATGCAGCAGGCATCAAAAGAAAGTGAAAAGACTCCAGTCACTGTACCCAAAAGAACTCGTTGACCTTCCACCAGTTTATGGGGTAGCATATGCGCAAGAACCAATGGTGCTGCAGGAAGTTGAAGCTGCACTGAAAGCATCAGTCAAAAACAAAGCTCCAGGGATTGCATCAGTCAAAAACAAAGCTCCAGGGAGTACCAATTGACATGTTTCAACGCTCAGGTGAAGCACGCTGTGGTGTTATCAGGAAATTTGGAAGACGACTAGTTGGCCAACTGATTGGAAGAGATTTATATTTGTACCCATTCAAAGAAAGATGACCCAATAGATACTCAAATTATAGGACAATAGCATTAATATCAAAAGCAAGTCAACATTTTCTGAAGATGATCCAGCAATGGTTGCAGTAGCATATTGACAGGGTTCAGAAAGGAACATGATACAAGGAATATAATTGCTGATATCTGATGGATCCTGGATCAAAACAGAGAATACCAGAAAGATGTTTACTTGTCTTTTAGTGACCATACCAAGGCATTTGACTGTGTGATTATAACAATCAGTGGATAAGTTCGAGAAGAATGGGGATACCAGAACACTTGGCTGTGCTCTTGTGGAACTTGTGCATGGATCAAGAGGCAGTTGTGCAAACAGAATAAGGGAAAATACTGTTTATAATCAGGAAAGGTGTGCATAAGGGTTGTAACAGCTCACCATACTTATTCCCTCTGTATGATGAGCAAATCATCAGAGAAGCTGGATTATATGAAGAAGAATGTGGCATCAGGGTTGGAGGAAGGCTTATTAAAAACCCCTGTGATATGCAAATTACATGGTCTTGCTTGCCAAAAGTGAGGAAGAATTGAAGGACTTGCTGATGAAGATCCAGGATTGCAGCCACTAGTGTGCGTTACAACCCAATATAAAGAAAACCAAAATTCTCACAACGGGACCAATAGATAACATCAAAATTAGAGGGAGAAAAGTTTGAAGTTGTCAAGGATTTTGTCTTGCTTGGGCCCGCAATCAATGTACATGGAAGCAGCAGTCAAGAGATCAAAAGATGAGTTGCATTGGGTAAATCCACTGCCCAAGACCTCTTTAGAGTATTGAAAAGTAAGGATGTTACTTTGAGGACTAAGGTGCACCCAACCCAAGCCATAGAATTTTCCATTACTTCATATACATGTGAAAGTTGGACATTGAAAAAGGAAGATAAAAGGACGGATGCATTTGAATTGTGATGCTATCTTTCAAGAATATTGAAAGTACCATGGACTGCTCAAAGGACAAACAGATTCGTCTTGGAAGAAGTCTGGCCAGAGTGCTCATTAGAGGCAAGGATGGCAAGACTTCATCTTGCATACTTTGGACATATTGTCAGGAGAGACTGGTCCCTTTTGAAGAACATCATGCTTGGTACAGTCGACGGGCAGGTAGCGATAAAAGAGAAGACCCAACAAGATGGATTGACACAGTCGCTGCAACAATGGGCTCAGGTATAGGAACCATTGTGAAGATGGCACAAGACCTGGTTGTGTTGTACATAAGGTTGCTATGCATCACAACCTTTCTTTTTTAAAAAAATCATTTTATTGGGGGCTCATACAACTCATCACAATTCATACATGCATCCATTGTGGCAAGTACATTTGTACATTTGTTGCCATCATCATTCTCAAAACATTTTCTTTCTCCTTGAGCCCTTGGTATCAGCTCCTCATTTTTTCTCCTCCCTCCCTGTCCCCACTCCTTCACGAACCCATGATAATTTATGAATTATTATTTTGTCATGTCTTATACTGTCCGACATCTCCCTTGACCCACTTTTCTGTTATCTGTCCCCCAGGGTGGAGGTTACATGTAAGATCATTGTGATTGCTAATCCACCTTCCCCTTACACTCCTGGTATCGCTACTCTCATTATTGGTCCTGAGGGGTTCATCTGTCCTGGATTCCCTGTGTTTCCAGTTGCTATCTGTACCAGTGTACATCCTCTGGTCTAGTCAGATTTGTAAGGTAGAATTGAGATCATGATAGTGTGGGGGTGAGGGTGGGAGAGAAAGCATTAAAGAACTAGAGGAACACTGTATGTTTCATCAGTGCTATACTGCACCCTGACTGGCTCGTCTCCTCACCACGACCCTTCTGAAGGGATGTTCACCTAAAGATGGGTTTTGGCTCTCCACTCTGCACTCCTCCTCATTCACAATGATGTGATTTTTTTTTTGTTCTTTGATGCCTGGTACCTGATTCCATCGACACCTCGTGATCACACAGGCTGGGGTGCTTCTTCCATGTGGACTTTGTTGCTTCTCAGCTAGATGGCCACTTGTTTATCTTCAAGCTTTTAAGACCCCAGATGCTATATCTTTTGATATATGGGCACCATCACCTTTATTCACCACTTTTGCTTATGCACCCCCTTGTCTTCAGCAATTGTGTTGGGAAGGTGAGCATCATGGAATGCCAACTTAATAGAACAAAGTGTTTTTGCATTGAAGGAGCACTTGAGTAAGGTCCAATGTCCATCTGCTACCTTAATACTAAACCTATAAATATATGCACATAGATCTATTTCCCCATTCTCATATACAAATATATTTACATAGGTACATGCCTGTGTTCAGGCCTCTTTAAATGCCCATTTGCCTCCTAGTTCTTTCCTCTATTTCCTTTTACTTTCCTCTTGTCCCACTGTCATGTTCAGCCTTGATTTGGGTTTCAGTAATTCCTGTCAGCTACATTGCCCTTGATCAAGCCCTACTAGGCCTCCTACATCCTCTTTGTCATAGATTTTAGATCACTTGTTTTCACCTTGTCCCTGGGTTTGTGAATACCCACTTCCTTTGCCCCATCTCCCCCTCTCCCCTTCTCCCATGCCCCCGCTCCCCTCTCCCGAACCATTGGTCCCATCGTTTTCTCCTCCAGATTGTTTATCCCACCTATCTTATCTAGATAGACCTGCACAGATAACAATATGCACAAAAAACAAGACAGAGCAAAACAAAGCAACAAAAGAAAACAAAACAACAAAAAACCAATTACACACACAAAAAACTTCTGTAAATTGTTCAAGGTCTGTTTGTTGACTTTTAGGAATGTTTTCTGGTCGAATCTGATAGGTGCCACACCCTGGCCCTAAAGTCTATTTTTGGTATTTCCTGGGAACTTTGTTACTCTGTTCCCCTTGCTGTTCTGTTTTACACCCTTAGTGTTTTGCCTTGGTAAGATGGCATCACAATTCCAGCACTGTGTCTCCAGTGTGTATCACCACCTTTCAATGGCACCTAATAATAACAGCCTTGTTAAATGTATGTCTACCCCTAGTACCAACCTAACAAAGGGGGAATGCAAAATTACCCCCACTGTAGAGTCCATACCATAATTTCCTTGAGTATGTTTGGGCTGGGGAGCCCTGCTGGTGTAGTGGTTACAGTCGGGTTGCTAACTTTAAGGTCCGCAGTTTGAAACCACCAGCTGCTCTGTGAGAGAACGATGGGACTTTCTACTCCCAATAAGAGTTACGGTCTCAGAAACTCACACAAGCAGTTCTACCTCTCCTATCCGGTCACTATGAGTTGGCATCGACTTGATGGCAGTGAGTCTGGGCTTTTGTTTATATTTGGGTTGAAGACAAATAGGATTGCTTAGTCATTTATTCTTTGACTTATCACAGTTCCCAGCTTGGGGATGGGGAGGCAAGTATCACTTTAATGACCTTTCCAATTTTCTCAGCAGTTGGCGCTGTCTTCATTTACCTTGGTGTCAGCATGGGCCAGTGAGTGATCAAACACCTTGTGGTAGTTAGATTGTATGTCAACTGCACTTGTGGAGGGGTGGAGTCCAACCTGTCTGTCAATCAGGTCACAGCCTGATGATGCCTTTGGAGGTGTAGCCTTCTTATAAGAGAGAAACTGGGAACTTTCCTCTTGCTGCCACTTTGCCTTTCTACTTTCTCGGACTCTTCTTACCTCCAGTGGCAGCCCCATTTGGGTTGCCGATCCCTGAAAGCTGTCAGGGCCCTTCCATGTATCCACCAACCTTGGACCCACATGATTCTGCACCCATGGGCCTATGATCTTCCTGCGTCCTGCTTCACCTTTCTGCATCATTGGCCTGCAGCTACCTGAGTCTGAAGAGAGTTCCAGCTTGCATCAGATTTATGTATTTGAGTTGGACTTGGCTGGAATGCCTTCTTGATATAAATCTCTTTCTTCCACAGAGATGAGTGTCACTGGTTTTGCTTCTCTAGACAATCAAGCCCAACTCAGCTGGCCAGGCTTTAGAGGTGAATGAATCCAGTGTTGGCAGGTAAAATAGCAGGCAGCTGAAGTCTCTCAAGATCCACATGCCCTAATGTCAGGTTGTTGGTTTAAGTGTGAAGGCTCAGAGCTTAACAAGCTTGATGTAGGATCAAAACCCAGCAAGCAGTCAATATGGTTTGCCACGATGCCTCCTTATATTGGAAGCAGGTCATTCCCCCGAGGACACCCCATCATGGGAGATTACTAAATTTGAACTGCCAACCACTGAGAATCATGGCCCAGGCCATGACGGAAAACCTCAACTACTACAACCATGTTATCCAACTATGCACTTCCAATCTTCTTCATCACCCTTTATAGACAAATCAGTCTTTGAAGAAATATAAGCATAACACTCTTTAGAAGTAAAGAGAGTGAAACCTTGGCTCACTTACTTAGGTACCATCATCAGGAAAGATCAATTGCTGGGAAAAGATATCATGGTAGGCAAACAGCAAAACTGAGGCAAACCCTCAATGGATGGAGGAAAACCCTCAAAGGGAGAGACTGATACAGTAACAACTATGGACTCAACACATCAACAATCATGAAGATGAGGCAGAATGAAGCCATTTCTAACTCTGTTGTACACGAGGTTGCCATGAGTTAGTGCTGACTCAAAGGCAATTAAAAATCACCGAAACTCAGAGACTTTAAGCAATAAGTCCCCAAGTATGACTGCTTTTCAGAAGCAGTGACTTCAGAAACAGTAATAAATAGCCAGTGATAACAGCGCTGCTGTTTAATTTTTACAGGAAAGCAGAAAATGTATGCCTAACTTTTATGATTTTGAAGGAGAGAGACCAACCTACATTATCATTCCTGAGTTTTGACTTCTCCCCATTTTCTTGAGCCATTGGTTCTGAGCTAAAGCTCAAATATAATGGAGCCTTCCTTGTGTAGAAACATCTCATCATGTCAAATGAGTGAGAGGAAAATTAGACATTTCTATCAGCCAGCCAGCAAGCAATTTGGCCTCAAACTCACTGCCATTGTCGAGTTGATTTCTGACTCAAAGTGACCCTACAGGCTGAATCCAGAGGGCTTTCAGTAATAGACTGTTAGGCCTTTCTTCCTAGACTGCTTTGGTCTGGAAGTGCTGCTGGATCCTGTTCAGCAGCATAACAGCATGCAAGCCTCGACAGAGAGCTGGTAACTATTCTTGAAGTGCTTTGGTTGGGCCTCCGGGAAGGTGACAACATAATTCGGCTCACTTCTTTGGTTTTATCAGACTGCTTTATCTTTATTCTGTTGCCTTCATTGAATGACTTTTTGTAGTTTAAGGTCGAGAACAAAGTCATTGTGACTATTTTCAGCCAGAGAGACTGGGGGCCTCTTTGTTTTGAATATCAACACCATGAGAGCGAATGTATGTTTCTCTGTCAGATGGTATGGTTCATGGATTAATTCGGATGCAATCCTAGTTCTAAAGATAATAAAAATGAAAAGGGAAGTAAGTCCAGCAATCCAGCGAGGTCAGCTGGCAGGAAAATTGACATCTCTGAAGGAAACTTGATTGAAAGCAGGCAGGACCCTCATGCAACATTAAGCCAGAGAAGTAGCTACTGGCCACATTTCTGCTCTTAGAGGGGAGTCAGAGACTTCTTCAGATTCCCCCCCACCACACACACAGCTCTAACTTGGGCGAATCAGATAGCATTCTCTCCTGAGACCCACCAAGCTTCTCCTTACTTGGTGGGAAAAAGTCCACTGAATTTCACACAGCTTGTTTCCCAGCCGGGAAGTTGGGTGGGAGTTGACAAGGGATGATAGTTTTGCCCCTGGTGCTGAGATCCCCTCCAATTATTCCTTCTTTTGTGAGTCTGCATCTGGACCCTTCCCTAAGCTTCCTTTGAATCCTGGCCTGTGTTTGTGTCTCTTCTGATATTTCTGCTCATCTGGATGGCAGTTTAGGAGACAGCATTTCTGGCATGGGCCTTCAGAGTTGACAAATCATTAGTGAGATAGATTCCTTTTCTTGCACTTCTGCCCCCAGGCCTGAAGAGGCTGCCACATCTATTTCTACCTTTGATGTAAAGTTTGACCTGTTTTAATATTATTATTAGAAGATCATTTTATTGGGGGCTCTTACAACTTTTATAACAATCCATACATCACTTGTATCAAGCATATTTGTATGTATGTTACCACCATTCTTTTCTAGACATTTACTTTCTACTGAGCCCTTGGTATCAGCTCCCCCCCCCTCACTCTACCCCATGACCCCTTGATAAGTTACAAATTCTTATTATTTTCATATCTTACACTGACCGCAGTCTCCCTTCCCCCATAGTTTCTGTTGTTCTTCCCCCTGGAGGGATGTGTGTCTGTGGTTATGTGTTGGTCATTGTGATGGTTCCCCCGTTCTCCTCTCCTCTCCCCATTTTCCCCTTACCCTTCTGGTATCTCTACTCACATTCCTGTTCCCGGATTCCATGTGTCCTGAGCTCATCTCTTATCTGTACCTATGCACATGCTCCGGTCTAATCCGAAGTGAAAGGCAGTAATGTGGTCATGATAGTGGGTGGTGAAGAGGCTTCAAGGAGCCAGAGGAATATTGTGTGTTTCATTGGTGCTATACTGTGCCTGGTTGACTCATCCCTTCCTTGTGACCCCTCTGTGAAGGGATGTCCCATTGTCTACAGATGGGCTTTGAGTCTCTCCTCAGAGCCCCTCATTCTCAATGATACAGTTTTGTTTCTTTCTTTGTTATGGGTCTTCTGATGACTGTTACTCAGTCCCAACCACACCTCATGATCGCACAGGCTGGTGTGCTTCTTCCAGGCGGGCTTGTTACTTCTCTGCTAGATGACCACTTGTTTAACTTCAAGCCTTTAAGACCCCAGATGATATGTCTTTTGATAGCTGGGCACCATCTGCTTTCTTCACCACATTTGCTAATGTACCTATTTTGTCTTCAGTGATTCTGCTGGAAGGGTGAGGAGTACAGCGTGCTAGTTTGTTAGAACGAAGTGTTCTTGCATTGAGGGAGGGTATGAGAAGAGGCCCAAAGTTTTCCACTACCTCAGTGTATTGCCATATAAAAAAATGTAGATGGGCCAATACCTCTATTTTTATGAATTAATTTATTTACATATTACACACCTTTGCTTATACCTATATCCATAGAATCGCTTCCTAGACGGTTCCTGTTTCCTTTTACCTTCCTCCTGCGGCACACTTGCCTTACTTCCGCCTCTTACTAATTCCTCTCAGCTAGACTGCTGTTGTTCCAACACCCCCAGGATCTCTACGTCTTCCTTGTTGATATTCATTCTCTAGTTGTTCCCTTCTAGTTGTTTGCTCACTGCTGCCTCCCCCTGCCTTCTTCTCCCCCAAGTCTCTCCAAGACCATCAGTCCTGTTGCTGGTCCTGTTGCTTTCTACTAGAGCTTGCTTCCCATGCCTGTCTTATATAAGTAGGCAAAACAATAACAGACCAAACAAAAAGAAAACAAAAGATTGACAAAAAAAAGAAAAAGGAAAAAATCCCACATAATTCCAAATCTGTCCACTGACCTTTATGACTATCTCCCCACTGGTCCTGGGGGAATTCTGGGAGCTGGCCCTCCTAGCCTGAAGTCTATTTGGGGGGCTCTTTAGGAGCTTTGTGGTTTGGCTTTGCTCCCATTGCTGATGTTATGTTTCCTTCTTGGTTCACCCCGCTGTGGGAGATTCAGATTGGACTAACTCCCCGCCATGTGTCCCCAGTATTGTCCTCTGTCTCAGTATGATCCAGCAAGGGGACAACGTCTTGAGCTGTTGTCAGCCCTATAATTCTCTTTGTTCCTTAGCAGCCCTGTGCAAGGACATCGTTCTCTGGGCTTGATATGGCTAAATGGGGTCTAAATGGTCCCTTTCTGTTTTCCCTTCTTGGTTGGCTTCCATGTGGGTATGGTATGCTGGCCCCTCTTCCCAGCCTGTAGTTTTATTTTTTTTGTTTTTAAAATCATTTTATTGTCGACCTATACAGCTCTTATCACAATCCATACATACATCCATTGTGTCAAGCACATTTGTACATTTATTACCATCATCATTTTAAAACACTTTCTTTCTACATGAGCCCTTGGTATTGGCTCCTAATTTTTCCCCTCCCTCTCGCACCCTCCCTCCCTCATGAACCCTTGACAATTTATAAATTACTATTATTTTTTCATGTCTTACACTGACTGATGTCTCATTTCACCCACTTTTCTGTTGTCTGTTCTCTGGGGAGGGGGTTATATGTAGATTATTGTGATCAGTTCTCCCTTTCTCCTCCCACCTTCCTCTTACCCTCCTTGAATCACTATCGCTACCCTCACGATTGGTTCTGAGGGGCTCATCTGTCCTGGATTCCCTGTGTTTCCAGCTCTTATCTGTACCAGTGCACATCCTCTGGTCCAGCCGTATTTGTAAGGTAGAATTGGAGTCATGATAGTGGCAGAGACGGTGGGTAGGGGGAAGAAGGGAGGAAGCATTAAAGAGCTAAAGGGAAATGATATATTTCACTGGTGCTATACTACACCCTGAATGGCGTGTCTCTTCCTTGTGACCCTTCTTTAAGAGGATGTCCAATTGTCTACAGATGGATTTGGGGTTTCCACTCTGCAGCCCTCCTCATTCACATTGATATGATTTTTTGTTCTGGGTCTTTGATGCCTGATACTTGATCCCATCGACACCTCATGATCACACAGGCTGCTGGGCTTCTTCCACGTGGACTTTGTTTCTTCTCAGCTAGATGGCCATTTGTTTATCTCCAAGCCTTTAAGACCCAAGATGCTATATCTTATGATAGCTGGGCACCATCAGCTTCCTTTCCCACATTTGCTTATGCATCCTCTTTGTCTTCAGCAATCACATTGGGAAGGTGAGCATCACGGAATGCCAGGTTATTAGAACAAAGTGTTCTTGCGTTGAGGGAGTACTTGAGTAGAGGCCTGATGTCCGTCTGCTATCTTAATATTTAACATATAAATATATTGCACACAGATCTAGTTCCCTATCATTATATATAAATATATTTACATATGTACATGCCTGTATTTAGACCTCTATAAATGCCCATTTGCCTCCTAGTTCTTTCCTCTATTACCTTTTACTTTCATCTTGCTCCACTATCATGCTCAGCCTTCATTAGGGTTTCAGTAATTCCTTCAGTTACATTGCCTTTGATCAAACTCTACCTGGCATCCTACATCCTCCTCGCCATCTATTTTAGATCACTTGCTTTTATCTTGTTCCTGGGTTTGTTAACACCCACTTCCTTTCCCCCACCTCCTTCTCTCCCATGTCCCCTGCAGAACCATTGGTCCCATTGTTTTCTCCTCCATATTGTTTCTCCTGTATCTCTTATCTAGATAGACATGTAGAGACAATGAGTACAAAAATAAGACAAAACAAAACCAAACAACAAAAGAAAACAGAAAAATAAAATAACAACAATTAAAACAACACCTGACAAAAAAAAAAACACCCGAAAGAAAGAAAAGCCTATAAATAGTTCCAGGTCTGTTGGTTGACCTTATGAGTGTTTTCCAGTCCAGTCTGATGAGGTGCCACGCCCTGGTTGCAAAGTCTATTTTTAGCATTTCCCAGGGACTTCATTTCTTTTTTTCCCCCTTGCTGCTCTGTTGCACGCCCTTAGCATTTCACTCTGCTGTGGTGGGGTCAGATCAGTCGCAATTCTAGCACCGTGCCTCCAGTGATGTCCCTCATAGTGCTATGGGTCAGTGAGGGATGTTATGTCTCATGGTGAAGCTGGCCCTATGATCCGCTCTGTGCACTGGCTGCTCAGAACAGGAATACCATCCTCGGTGCTTGGTGGGCCAGGGTATGTTCCACTCTCTTTCCTTCCCTCTTCATTTGCTCTTGTGTGCTCTGATCAGATGTGCCCCTCGCCTTGAACTGTAGCTTCAGTGCTGTCCTCTGAAGTGAATTCTGGGGGGAGGGGATGGAGTGTCCATGTAGTTGGGATTGGGGCTGGCCTCTATTGGTTCCCTGCTTCATGCCGGTATGTTGCATTCATGTCTTGGTACACAGGGTTCAAGTCTGGTCTCTCTCTCCCTCTCCTGTGGAGACATAAACAACACCCTCCCTTTGGGTGAGTTAGTCCCCTGCTCCCCCACTAACCATGTCTTTTTTCTTTCTTTCTTTTCACCTCCTTTTTAGTCCTAAAAATCCATATGTAATCCTGCATTGGGTCTGGCAACTGCCATAGTACCTGGACCTCACCCCAGGAATGGATGTATATAGTAGCTTTTCCCTTATGCCCCTTTTGCATTTTTAAGCTTACCTCTGCAGACTCATGTTGTACTTGTCCTTTTGTGTTTGGCTTACTTCGTTTAGCATACATTCCTCCAGTTCTTCCCATGCAGTGATGTGCTTCATGCATTCATCACTGCTTTTTAGCGATGTGTAGTACTCCATTATATGTACGTACCACAGTTTTTTAATCCATTTGTCTGTTGATGGAAATTTGAGCTGTTCTCAACTCCTTGTGATTGTGAACTGCGCCACGATGAACATTAGAGCTCAGATATCTGGCCGTGGTTTGTTTCTTGCCTCTTCTGGGTATATGCCCAGTAGGGGGATTGCTGAGTCATATGGTACTTCTATTTACACCTGTTTTCCATATCACCAAATAAATTTCCATAGTGGCTGTACATACCTACCGGTCCACCAGCAGTGATTAAGAGTTTCTATCTCACCACAGCACCTCTAACATTTGTTACTTTCTGATTTTTAAAATTAAGCTATCTTTGAGTGTGTTAGGTAGTATCTCATAGTTGTTTTAATTTGAATTTCTCTTATGGTTAATGATCTGGAACATTTTAACTTATGTTTATTGGCCATTTGGATTTCTGCCCATGATTTTGTTTTGTTCTCTGTCGTACATACTGTGGGCCCCCCTGTCTTTTAATTGCTCCCTTTCCTGCCTCTCCCCTGTCTCACTCCTGCACCTTCTGCCATCACCGCCATTAGGTCAATTTCAACTCAAGACACAGTATATATTTATATAATTAAAATTTCAAGACACCACAACTACTGCTATTACAAAAGAAAGTTTATTTGGGAAAAACAAATCACACTTACCAGATCTTAAACTTGTCTTCAGAATTTAGCTCAAAGGATTCACCATCTTAAAAAAAAAGGCAAAAACAATTTCCCTAAGAAAAAACATCAGCTAAAAAATTATCTACCCAGCAAATATTCTTTTCTTACTTCCCCTAGTTGATAGGGCTGATCAGCAGATTGAGGCAGAAGGCGCAAGAGCTAATTTCTCTCTGTACAACATGGCATCTATATCTTGGTAGGAGAGTAGAATTGGTGAGACTTCAGGGAAGTGCCCAGGCCCTTTGTTCAGGCTCACTGCTGAAAAAGGAGGAGGAGGAAGAATGCTTGTCTTGATAGAGATACTTTTGCATCTTTTTATGGGATTTCTTCATTTTCTTCGGCATTTTCTTGTCCATCAGCATTCCTGGTGCTACCATTCCAGCATCCAAGGGATTTATACCATGCAGACCAGGGGAAGGTGGTAGATATGGAGGAGGGCCATAAGGTGGGTAGTTCTGGTGGTTGGCATTTTGGTTGTTGCACAGATTGAGGAGGTACACCTGGGGGAAAGCTGGATTCCCCTGGGGAACTTCTGGGGATGTGGGTATGGGGGTGGAGTGGGAATGGGCCTGGAGGAAAGATCAGATTAGCAGGAGGTGGAAGGACAAGTTGGAACCTGCAGTGTATGTAATCTTGTGGGGGAGGCATGGATTTGCCTCCAGCTGTCCAGCATTGGCAGTCCATGTGTTCAGGTGTTTCTCAAGTCTTTACACCACCATCTGTGCTTGGTTAGAGACTGTCACTCTTTAGAGGAGTAGAAAGTCTAAACTTTCTCCCATGTAGAGGCTGGTGGTTTTGAACTATTAACCTTGAGTAAGCAGCCCAACAGGTAACCACTACTCACCTTCAGAGTTCCCTAAAAATGTTCCCTCTGCAGTTACCCCAATCCCAGGAATCTTGAGACATGCAGGGTCACTCTGATGAAGCAGGATGTTAATGAATGCTCCTGAGGGCAGCAAGACTTCAGTTTAATTTTAATTTCAAAAAGTCAAAAGTGATGCTTCTCTCTTATTTATCTATGAACCAAGAAAGTCAGATTAAATCTATGTCTTTTCAAACTTTTTTTTAAGCTAAAGAAAGTCTCATTCAAACAAGTTTAAAAAAACTTGTAAATTGGGATTTAAGTGAAAGTTTACAAGCAAACTGGTTTTCTATTCAACATTCATACCCATTTTGTTTTCTGATATTGATCAGTGTCCCCACAATGGACCAGCACTGTCTCACTTAGTTTCTGAGTTTACTGTCTCCATTCCTGTTTCTTCCTGATTGCTTCTTGTCTTCTGAGCTTTATACCTGAGCAACCACTACCTTTTAAATCCCAAGTGATGCATGGAGGGGTGAGTTCTAAAGAATGCACACCTCCCTAATGCTGCTATTGCCTTATTTTCCTGTGTATTATTTGGCTGAAAGTTGAGGATATCTAAGGACCATAGTTTTCAGGGGCTTCACCAGGCTCTATCAGATCAGTAAACCTGCTCGGCTCTGATTTCGAATTTTGTTCCACAATTTTCACCCCCTCGATTCAGAACACTATTGTGAGCCCTTACAGAGAAGTCAGCAGGGTATGTGGGTACCACCTAATTCTCTGGCCTCAGTCAGGGACTTAGAGGCTGAAATCAATGGGAGCCATCATTCGCTTGGACTGTTTCCTTCAGTCTTTGATTTTTTCCTTTTTTTTTAAGACATTTTATTAGGGGCTCATACAACTCTTATCACAATCCATACATACACATACATCAATTGTATAAAGCACATCTGTACATTCTTTGCCCTAATCATTTTCTTTTTATTTTTTTCTCTTCTTTCCTTTTTTTTTACATTTTATTAGGGGCTCATACAACTCTTACCACAATCCATACCTATACATACATCAGTTGTATAAAGCACATCCACACATTCCCTGCCCAATCATTCTCAAAGCATTTGCTCTCCACTTAAGCCCTTTGCATCAGGTCCTCTTTTTTTCCCCTCCCTCCCCGCTTCCCCCTCCCTCATGTGGCCTTGGTAATTTATACATCGTTATTTTGTCATATCTTGCCCTATCCGGAGTCTCCCTTCCCCCCCTTCTCTGCCGTCCATCTCCCAGGGAGGAGGTCACATGTGAATCCTTGTAATCGGTTCCCCCTTTCCAACCCACTCACCCTCCATTCCCCCAGCATCGCCCCTCACACCCTTGGTCAGCCTTTGATTTTCTTAAGTCTTCTTTAATCTGGTTGGAGAGAGACTAATAGCTGCTCCCTAGGTAGCCATTTACAAGCTTCTAAGACCCCAGGCACTACTCACCAAGATAAGACATAGAATAATGTTTTATGGACTGTGTTTTATGAACTACCAGTTGCTATCCCATCTACCCTTACTCCTTGTGACTCATGTGTATCATGGTTGAACTATATACCATAGGGTTTTCTTTTTAAAAATTTTTTTTAATTTAATTTTTTTTTCAACATAGGGTTTTCAATGACTGACTTTTCAGGTGTAGATCACCACCCTTTTCATTCAAGACACTCAAACCTCCAACCTTGTGGTTAGCAAAAGTGTTAACCATGGGCACCGCCCAGGGACTCCAATGTAAACAAAAATGCCTAAGAAACACATCCCAATAGTGTTGCCCGATGACCCTCACGCCTACCATTCCCAGCTCTGACATATTGCCCAGAAGCTTCTGGAAATCCAAAGATTGGATACTCCCTAAGGCAGTGGTTCGCAACCTTCCCAATGCCACCACCCTTTACTACAGTTCTTCGTGTTGTGGTGCCCCCACCATAAAATTATTAGTGTTGCTATTTCATAACTGTAATTTTGCTACTGTTATGAATCATAATGTAAATATCTGATATGCAGGATATATTTTCATTGTTGCAAATTGAACATAACCACAGCTGAATATTAAAAAAATACTGATCAGCATCCAGAATACTAAGTTCCCATGGTACACACACACACACACACAAACCCATATGTATATTTGCAGTAGTTGATTTTGCAGTACATGATTTTACATTTACCCAGTAACTATACTTCATGAAGTGTCATTTTACCTTGCTTTTAACAGAGTAGCTGCTTTTCACACAGCAGGTGCTTTCTACACAATAGCTGCTTTCTATGCGATGTTTGGGCTGGGCTGGTTGGACCAGGCAGACCCTTCCTCCAGCCTCTCAAAAAGACAGATGACCTCTGGACTTTGCAGCCCCTGCTTCCAGCATTCCAATGAAGCAAGTCTGCAAAAACAACATGATTTACTCACAGACCCCCATCCTGGCTCAAATTCTACAGCTACAGCACTAAAAAACTCCCTTCCCCTAATCAGTACATATGTCCTTAGCTCAAGCCCTATATATACATCCCATCACCTTACTGCCAGGTGCAACTTCCTTAACCTAGCTCCTTAGGTTGTGGAATCTGCCCAGGAGTTCTTTCCTTGCCTCAATAAAGCCTATCTTAACGTCTTGTCCCTGAGGGAAACTCTGTTCTGCATTCCCATTTACACCTCTCACACAGAATTTGCGCTCTACAAATGAGTGACTGGTCCACATAAGCACATTATGGTGCCAACCCTGTCACATATACCTGTATTTGTATGGGGTATATGTGATGGGGTTGGCGCCATGATGTTATCATACCCGGTACTCATATGTGGGCATATCTGCATGTGGGCAGACCTGCCTGAAGACATAGAGGAGCAGAGTCTCCGTTCCTAAGACCACTGGAAATATGTGTTTTCCCATGGTCTTAGACTACCCCTGTGAAAGGGCCGTGCGACCCCAAAAGGGGGTGCAACCTACAGGTTGAGAACCGCTGCTCAAAGGTTTCTTTAACCTCTAACATTCTGAGATACTGTTAAGTGCAATATCAGCAAAGGTCCTCTGTGGGAAACTGAGAACTGGGAAGGTAGTGTATGCAGACAAATTCTCTATGATCGAAGGAGTCTGGGAGGCAGAGACTCTTGTGGAGAGAGACCTTCACATTCGTGAATTGGAGATGAATCCCCAATCACATTTTCCTAACTAAAGTTATTCGCCACAATGTTCTCCATAATAGTGCCAATCTGATGCTGCTGCTTGAAAGCACAGGGTGGCTACTCTATTCTTGGAGGTTAATTGCTTCAAGGCTATCTGCCCAGAGACCATCTGCCACCCAGAGGGATCAGGCCACCCCACCCAAGTATAGCCCACTCCCTTCTGATAAGGACCATAGATTGTACACCTGGATAAGAGCTCAGGGACACTTAAGGTCAATCCCGCTCAGAGACAACCAAAGTTAAGCCTCCATCTTAACTCTAGAACCTGCCAATCATGTTATAGATGTGTCTTTCTGTCGTGTATATGCCTGTACCTTGTCTTCCTATTACATGTATGTCCCTAGAACGCCCCCTTCCTGTTATGTGTGTGCCTCCAACATCTCCTTCCTGTTACATATGTGTATGATGTGGTTTGCATGCCTGAGTTGATAGAAGCCTGTTAAGAAAATACATTCCTTCACTCTCAGGTTCTGATCTTCAAGGAAGAGGTGAGACCTTGCATGCCTTGTCTGGTGTTTCTTTAATTGACCCCTCAAATACACAACTGCCCTTTCAGACCCATTTGGTTGTGGGGGCTGGTCCCCCACAGTCCTACGAAAGAAGAAACCTGCAGTTTAGCAATCATGTCTATGTACATGACAAATATAAGCGCCCTGGGGACAGGAAAGAAAGCAATTTTACTACTAACAATAGGACTATAGCCACCCACTGCCATGAATCTATTCTGACTCATAGTGACGCTCCAGGGGTAGAACTACTCCCCAGGATACTCAGGGCTTTGGGACTCAGACGACTGACCTTGTGGTTAGTAATCTAATTCATCGCCCACCATGGCTACCCTTTATCTGAAATGTTTCCACACTCATTAATTAAACCCTATGAAGACAAAGTTGAAGAAATAGGCAGATCACTGTTATTAGTTGCCATAGAGTCAGCTCTGATCATAATGACTGATCATCATGTTACTTGATCCTGTACTACCTTCATGTACAAGTTCACTGCTGCAGCTATTGCATTTTGAATGTCTTCCCTTCTGAGAGGCTCCTCTTCCAGCACTGTATCAGACAACTCTTAGGATCCCAAGGGCTTTTCTTTTCTTTTTTTAGTCTTCAGTTTTTCTTTTTTTTAATTTAATTTTTTAAACAATTTATTAGGGGCTCATACAACTCTTATCACAGTCCACACATATACATACATCAATTGTATAAAGCACATCCATACATTCCCTGCCCCAATCATTCCCAAAGCATTTGCTCTCCATTTAAGCCCTTTGCATCAGGTCCTCTTTTTTTTCCCCTCCCTCTTCTCTCCCCCCTCCCTCATGTGCCCTTGGTAATTTATACATCGTTTAATTTTGTCATATCTTGCCCTATCCGGATTCTCCCCTTCCCCCTTCTCTGCCGTCCCTCTCCCAGGGAGGAGGTCACATGTGGATCCTTGTAATCAGTTCCCCCTTTCCAACCCACTCACCCTCCACTCTCCCAGCATCGTCCCTCACACCCTTGGTCCTGAAGGTATCATCCACCCTGGATTCCCTGTGTCTCCAGCCCTCATATGTACCAGTGTACAGCCTCTGTCCTATCCAGGCCTGCAAGGTAGAATTCGGATCATGGTAGTTGGGGGGAGGAAGCATCCAGGATCTGGGGGAAAGCTGTGTTCTTCATCGGTACTACCTCGCACCCTAATTAACCAATTAACCCATCTCCTCTCCTAAACCCCTCTATGAGGGGATCTCCATTGGTCAACACTTGGGCCTTGGGTCTTCACTCTGCACTTCCCCCTTCATTTAATATGGTATATATATATACACATATACACATCTATACACATACATACACACACACACACACATATATCTTTTTCCCAAGGGCTTTTCTTGAATAGTTTTCTGAACTAGATGACCAAGCTCTTCTTCCTAGTCTTGGACAGGAAGCTTGGCTGAAATCTGTCCACTATGAGTGAGCCTACTGGTATCTGGTATTGTTAGGTTTCTCTCTCCGGCCTAAATCTCATCCTCGGTCCTTGGCTCCGCGCGAGAAAGATTTCATGCCGAAGCCGGGCTCGTGATCCAAGTGAATTTAATGAAAGTTCAAAGAAGCATCAGGTTTTATGCGGCACCCATAGGATTCCTTTGACCATGCAGCCTGGCAGAGACTGCCCGGGACACGCAAGGATCTGTCCCCTCCCACGAAGACGACCAGACCACGCAAGACAAGACCAAGAGACCAAGAGACCAAGAGACCAAGAGACCAAGAGACCAAGAGACCAAGAGACCAAGAGACCAAGAGACCAAGAGACCAAGAGACCAAGAGACCAAGAGACCAAGAGACCAAGAGACCAAGAGACCAAGAGACCAAGAGACCAAGAGCTCCTCTCCCTTCAGGTCCCTGCCTTTTAAGGGTTTCCGGGGGAGGTGTGGTGAACGACCCCCAGGTCGATCCCATTGGCTGAATTGCAATCACCCGGCCCAGGTGGGCTGCTCCATGTGTAACGCCCATCTGGGCCCACCCGTGGGAAATTCCAGCTTTTGTCCTTTGCTGGCTCTCCTGGGCATGCGTAAATGGACTTCCCACTTCCCTAGGCTAAGCTACCTAACAGTATTTGAAATACCAGGGGAATAGTTTCCTGCTTCACAGCAACATGTAAGCCACAAGTTGACAGATGGGTTGTAGCAGAGCCCTATAGTCCACCCTAAGGCTTTTGGATTTTTTTTTTCTCTCAGAGCAATGGAAAGTCCTAAAGCTGTAAGGCTCAGCATGATCTGATTGACATGTTTGTACAATTTATATATTTAAAGACTCGTATGTTATGCCAGAGAGGTACAGGATAATTTGGGGGCAGAAAAAAATCTAATCAAGAGAAAATTGTTTCCACACAAAAACTTGTGTACCAATGATTATAGCAGCATTATTTATAGTAGCCCCAAAGTGGAAACAACCCAAATAATCATCAGCTGATAGATAGATAAATAAAATGTAGTGCATACATACAATGGGATATTGTTTGGACATTAAAAGAATTGAGTATGGATTATTCTGTAGCATGCATGAGCCTTGAAACATTTGTTAAGTGAAAGAAAACCAAACCCACTGCTATTGAGTTCATTCATAGCAACCCTATAGGACACCTGAACTACCCCTATGGCTTCCTGAAACTGTATATGTTTGTGAGAGTAGAAAGCCCCATCTTTCTCCTGTGGAATGGCTGGTGGTATCAAACTACTGACTTTAGAGTTCTCAGGCCAACACACATAAGCCTCTGTACCACTAGGGCTCCCTAAGTGAAAGAAGCCAAGCACAAAAACTTAAATAAAAAAACCAACCAAACTCAATTGTCATTGAGTCAATTATGACTCATTCTGGCACAAAAGGCACGCATGAATATGAAATAGCCACAATATCATGTCAGAGAGACAGAAAGTAGATTAGTGGCTACCAGAGGTTGGGAGATGGGAGATGAGGGCACAGGTGTTATTCTGTAATTAGATAGTGGTGATGGTTGAACAATTTGCCAACCGACAAAAACTCCCTTTGAATGGGTGCATATGTTTGCCGATGTTTGATATCATCCCGTCAGGTCTGATGGATGGCAACTCTGTTTTCAACAAAATGAAGCACTTCTTGGTCCTTCTGCACCTGGGCCAATGCATCTTGAGGAGGGCCTTCCCTTCCTTCCTTGACCCTCTACAGAGAATAATGTACTTTTCCAAGGACCAGTCCCTCCCAGATCATGTCCAAAGTGCATGATGAAAAGTCTTCCCATCCTCAATTCTAAGGAAAGAGTTCTAGCAATACTACATCTAAGACAGATTTGTTTATTTTACTGGCGGTCCATGGTATATTTAATATCCTTTATCAACACCATCATTCAAATGCATAATTACTTCTTGTCTTCCTTATTTATTGTCCAACTTTCACATGCAAAAATACTTTGGCTTTTCCATCAACACCCACCATCATTGTCATGAGACTAGAACTGGACAGTGCAGGGCCACTATTGATGAACATTTTGATCCAAGATTCCGTAGAAGAATCCTGATGAAAAGAGCAAAATACAGGATAGAATTTTAAATTCTCAGGGGAGGGGGAAAGGAGGGGGAAAAAGAGGACTTGATGCAAAGGGCTTAAGTGGAGAGCAAATGCTTTGAAAATGATGAGGGCAAAGAATGTACGGATGTGCTTTATACAATTGATGTATGTATGGATTGTGATAAGAGCTGTATGAGTCCCTAATAAAGTTTTTTTTTTAAAAAAGAAAGAATTTTAAATTCTCAGGCAATCCCGATTTTCCAGAAACTATGGAGACCCCTTAAACTATTGCCTCAAGATTATCTTTAAACTTTAAACCTAAAATATCCCGTGAAGTCTTCTTACAACCAGTCATTAGGCTTCGCTAGTAAAGAATACTTTCTGTGAGCATTATGCTCTTTCAGGAACTCACTTTATGGGAGCAAAAGGGCAACAATAACTTCCATACCGTATATATGGAAACCTTGGAGTAAAAGCGCGGAAAGGAGGGTGAAATGATTTTATAACGCAATGCATGTGATCAGTGTTACTGTAAGATTCCTCGGGTGGAAACACCTCCGTCCTTGGCTTCCCACAAGAAAGAATTCACACTGAAGCCTGGTTTGTGATCCAACTGGGTGTTTTCAAGGACAGAAGAAGTTTCAGGTTTTACACAGGCATCCTCATCACACTCACACGTGGCACCCTGAGGCCAGAGAAAACCACAGCGCTGCCCACGAGCAGCTGGAAAAGAGGGCAATGGGCTCCAGGTTCTGACTTTTTCAGGGCCCTCTGCTGGGAGGCGTGGTCAATGGTACTGGTTGACTCCATTGGCTGGATTAAGCTCACCTGGCCTAGATTGGGGTCCTCCCAAGTGTACTGGATTCCTATCTCAAAGACCTGAATTTGTGCATGTCCTCTAGCCTTTATGGCTGCCTGGGTTCACCGGATTCTCCGCAGCCACCTCCTGTAGGGGCGCCTTGGCATAGAAAGGGATAACTCCCTATCCAGCTACCTAGCATTACCGAATTGTACATGCAGCAACTATTGGTGTATGTTTTGCTTAACAACAATAAATCAAATACAAAAGATAAATGTTTCTACATTTATGTGTGTGTATATATACACACACACACACACACACACACACACCTTAGTCTGAAAAGTGACATTTTTTGTTCTTTAACAATTTAAATGGATCTTGTGAAGCAGATTTTCCCAATGCAATACATAGAGCTGCTTCCATGATCATTGATTGAGGATCCAAATAAAATGAAATACTTAATATTTTCAGTATATTCTCCATTTATCATGATGTTGTCTATTAGTCCAGTTGTGAGGATTTGGGTTTTATTTACAATGGATTGTGATCCATATTGAAGTTGCAGTCTTCACCAACAAGTGCTTCAAATTCTCCTGGTTTCCAGCAAGCAAAGTTGCATCATCTGCATAAGAAAAGTTGTTAGTGAGGCCTCCTGAAACCCTGTGAGGTAGTTAGTTTATTGTGCCAACCTGGCCGATAAATACATGTGGGATTAATTGAAGAGCGGTGAGATAAATGGCTTGGTGAACCTCGCCTTTCGAGTTCTCAGGTCTCTTGCTTAGTGATGGTGGGACCAGGGTGTAGCTGCCTTAACCAGTTCCCTGCTCCAGCTGATAAGGCTCACTTCTTGCAAGACATCCCTGAGGAGAAGCCACATGGATCTACCCCGATGCAGCCCTGGGTGCTGGAGCAGTCGTGTGGAGACCTCTCCCAGAGCTGAGATGCTTACACACTCACTGACTCGGCTTTCCTCCTGCAGTCGGCGTCATTGCGTCTGCTTTGTGAGATGGAGGAGGACTTTGTGGATTGGTGTTGGACATATGGGTTAATGGATTAATGTTGGACTTGTGGGTTTGGGCAGCACTGGGTTGGGATGCTTTCTTGATGCGCACTTAACCTTTATATAAAACTCTCTTATACACGAGTTTCTGTGAATTTGTTTCTTTGAAGGACCCAGACTAACACAGCATGGTTAGGCAAATTCAAGAGGACAAGGCTGAGGAGTGGGAGCAAACATACTCTTCCTGAGGAGGGTAAGACATTTTGCACTTATGGTCAATGGATGGTGAGAAAGGGTTCAGTGGAGGCTGAATCTGTGTGACTACTCAGCATGGATTTAAGGCTTTCACTGTAAACTGTAGCCATGTGCAAACCGAGTGCTCTGAATTTAAACTCTAATACAACAGAGCTTCTTACTCTCATGACAATTAAAGAGTATGTATGTGATTGTCTTGGGTTTCTAAATTTTTTAACAGCCTGGAGATTGAATTCCAGGGTTTGGGGTCCCTGGCGGCCACTCCTGGAAGCAGGCAGAGCTCCAGGTATCAGGAAGGTAAAAGGACAGAGAGAGAGGGGAGAAGTCCCCATTGTCCCTGATAAAAGGGCCACACCTCCCAGGAGGCATTATTAGGCTGTGACCTGATTGACAGCTTGAATTCTACTCCAACACAATGCAAGTTGACATAAAATCTAACTGCCACATGTACTTCCAGTTCCGATTTGCTTTCTGTATAGCAAATTCCTCACCTCTCACCAAGGAGTTCCTTACAACCCTCTTAAAAATCTCCTGAGTCCAACTCATGATTGGTACGCTTTCATTTCACTGCCCTCAGCACTAGGAAAAGCATGCTACTGGCAATGGAATTTGAGCAAAAATTTCTGGGGAGTTTGTAAGAGATAACTGGATATTTCCATTCATTCCCCCCAGGACCAGCAATGGCCTAGATTCTTGGCAAAGCCCACTTAACTCCCTATACCAAAATGTGAAACTGAAGACAGAACAATCCCCATTCATATCTAAGGCCGTTTTTTTTCCCCAATGGGACATGGATTTCTACCTTGAGCTATCACCTAGCTTCTTTATTCTGTCACAGTGTGCACAGTTCTCCTTCCTCAACCAAAGTTCTTCCCCAGCCTTAGCCATGAAACCATTTCTCTATGTCATTCAGAAATGCTCACCCCTACACTCCCACCCTACCTGGTCCCACTTTAGAAGGTACGATAACTCCAAAGAGCAAGTACTGGCCTACAGCGCCGTGTTGCATGAAACTTCTACTCCAGCTCTCCTGGAAAATCAGATGAGCCCAGAGGCCACCTATGTATTCAATTGCCTAATAGATTGCTCAACCTTGGCCTTTAATTGACTCGGGTATTATGAAGTGTTTGGCCTCTACATATGTGCTTTGGTAGAACAGTTGTTGGACCCAGTGTCAGGATGGAACCTTTATTAAAAATTCATTAAAAAATCCATTGGAGGAGGCTGTTGCAAGATGGATTTCCAGAGGACAATCATGATAAGATTTCTTCAGCAACTACCAGAGAGAACCACTTAGACTTCCTGAAAGTGAGAACATGATAAGTAGACCCAAGTTTCTTAAAGGAGAGCAGCCATGCCTGCCAACAGACCCACCATTCTCACAGGCTGTTGGCATGGTCCAGGGGAGCTCTGCTCCTGCCTGGAAGAGCCAATTTTTTCAGTCCTTGAGGTAAAACAGCAATCAGTATCTTGCCTAACTGACCCCTTGGAGGTAGTTCTGTGGGGGGAGCTTAGGGTGGACATAATCAGTACCCAAGCTTAACTTTTTGCTTTTAAAAAATTATTATTCTTAGGCCGTGATGATGATGTTCCTGAGTAGAGCAGCCAGTCCACAGAGAGAACAACATGGCTGGCCCTACTATGAGACATGATGCCCCTCAGTGACTAAGGGCGATACAGGGGACAGCACCGGAGACACAGTGTGGGAATTGCACCTGACCTGATCCCACCACACCGAGGCAAATCACTGGGGGAGTGCAGCGGAACAGCAAGGGAATGGAGTGGCAAGGTCCCCAGGGAATGCTGAAAGTGGACTTTGGGGCCAGGGCGTGGTGCCCCAACAGACTGGACTGGAAAACGCTCCTAAGGGCCAGCAAACGATCCCTGAACTAACTACAAGCGTTTCTCTTGTGAAAAAAAAAATTATTATTCTTTACCTTCCCCCCTTCTTCTCTGTTTTGTTCTCTGATACTTTTTTCCTGTCCTTGCCTCACATCCTGCAGGGTAAAACATGGGTTAGCAAAACAACACAACCAGAGGGCAAAGGAAAAGGGAGAGTTCTAGAACCCCCTTCCCCCCATTTTACTACAGATTTGAGATTGCTCCTGCACTCAACTGATCCCTCAGTGAATGGGTGCCCTGTTTGGGCTCTCACCCAAGCATACATGCGCCCCATTGATTGAGCCTCTTCAGTGAGTCCCGGCTGTTAGATTTCCTGCTCCAGTTTTCCTCCACCCCTCTGGCAGCAAACTCCTGTGCCTACAAGAAAAAAGCCCTAAACGCCAAGATTCAAGCAACAATCCCACTGAATCACTAGATAAACCGAGCACCTCCACCAGCTGCCTTATGACATGGGCCCGGGATCAGCACCCTAATTAGACGACACCTGACCATTCAGAACAACAGCCTGCTCTCTGAGAAACCTCTTGCTCCCACCTCGCTCACCCAGGCCAGGTAGAAAGGCTCTAGGTACAACAACCTCTCACCCATCCCCTCTTGTAGGACATCATAATCTGGAGAGTGAACCCTACCCACTCTGACCTAATCCACCTGAGCACTATTCCTTTTAGACCCTTAGACTCCATCTAAAAGTATTCAGGTCTTTCCTCTGTCTCAGCCATCAGAACCAACTCTACAGCCTAAACTTCAACCCTGCTCTGCCATCCTAAACAACCGAAAAGGCAGAACCACTCACTCCTAGGCACTGCCGCCAACTGATCAAAAGATTTAGATCCCAGCTTTCCAGTAGTTGTTGTTTTGTATCCTTTCCTTTCTATCCCCCCCCTTCTTTGAAACAAAGTTGTGCATTATTCTTATAATTCATTCTTAATCAGCACTTTCCCATCTACTGATGTTCTTTTTTTTCTAGATTGATATTCTTATTAATTTTTCCCTTCACCATGTCTTTAGTCCCCAAATTAACTATTCCCGCTCAGCTAACAACTCATTTAGATCACCCTTACACTTACAGCAGTTCAGAGCTATAGCCTGACCCCTGGGACCACTCAGTCTCTACCTCTTACTCCTGGGCCATGCCAATAAAAGCAGAACAACCCTGCTACCCACACCCCCCATTCCTTACTAGAGACCCTTGCCACTTCGGAGATGTGAGCTCCATCCCATCCACACCTACTCAGGCCAGGAATACCCAGAGAAGCTTTTCCATATCCTGCCCTCCCACTCACTCTCACCCCCAGACCATCAAATACCATAAACATATTCCAACCACCAAGTACACAACCAGGAGGAATCATTGACCCCAAAACACTGAATATAGCTACTCAACTGTTACTGGCCCATTGGTGCTTCAAACACTAGTCCAGAATCCACCCATGGTCCCCACCTTTTCTCTAGGAGACATAACTTTCTTGTCCACATCACTGATGAAGCTCATGAGCAGAACATAGAGCCAAATAGACACTAGCATCTCTTTTGTTTTTTGTTTTATTTTTTTTTACTTCTTGTTCTTTTACTCTTTAGATTTAAATTTGTATTTATTTCTACTTTTTAAATTTATTTCAATCTTTTTTCCTTTTCTTTTTTTTTTTTTAAAAAGCTGATATTACTTTTAAAATACTTTCTCAATCATTATTATCCTTTCCTTTGTCCGTGCAAAATAAAGAATTTTCTTCTATTTTCTTTTTTTTTTTAGTTTAAATGCATTTTATTTTAGACAACCTACACAACATTTTTTTTCCTTAAAAAAAAAGCCTCCGCTCCAAATAAATCAAGGTCAAAATTAAACCAAGAGCTCACGATGATATCAGTTCCGTCTGTCTAAGCCCTGGTGTCGTGTGGATGAGCAGCAGCCAGTCGGGATGAGGCGTCGGTCGTGAGTTGCCCACGGTGTTAACATGTCTCCATCTCTAAGTCATCCTTAAAGAAGATCATACATGGGGTGACACCATCTTCACGGTAGTCCAGCAGAGCAACCATGCCATCTGGGTTCATGTTCTTACCACTAAAGACCTGGTAGTTTTTGAAATTTGCAAGGATGTTCTTGATTTGTTCTGCAGCACCTGTCATAAAAGGCTTTACTCTTTCTGGTTTCTGTTCTTCAAGTTTGCCTTTGATTGATTTCATGTAGTCTTTGATGTACTTCTTGTAGGCTTCTTTTGTGAAGCTGGTTTCCTGCAAGTGATGGTTCATGACAACACCAACACCAGTGACCACGGTGCTTTCTGCTGCATCACCATCGGGGCCTTCAGCTGAGGTGTTACCCCCAATGAGGGAGTCATCGATGGCACCTTCGGTCCTACTGACCATCTTCCCCTCCACTTCCAGACACAGCCCGTCTGCGATCTCCCGGATCTTGTAGGTGTCGGAGAACATCTCATCATGGCTGATGAGGTCCCGGTAGATGATCATGATGGCGGCTGAAGGGAGACTAGCAGGAGCTAGCGGCGCTAGCTTAGCAGGAGCCGGGAGCTCTGAGTGAGCGCGGTGCGGCCGGCGCTCGGGGGAAGGGGGGAGCGGGCGGAAAGGGCTATTTTCTTTTCTTATAATTCACAAATTATCACTATTTGATACTGCTTCTTTTAAAAATTCTTTTCTCCTTTCTCTAATACTTTCCCTTCCACTCTTTTGTCTCTCTCCTAGTACTTACTCAACCATTGTCCCCCCAGTTTCTTAATCTGAAGTGTCCACCACTCCTCCACTACACAATCCAACAGAGCAAATTATACAACCCCACATTCCTACCACTCCTAACAACTCTACCAAGATGTCAAGGAAGCAACAGACAATATATTAAGCAAACAAAAAGGAAGAGACACAGAAAAAAAAAGTGACTAACACATAGACTTAAAAAACTGGCTAAAATTGAGCAGGATATGGAATTACCAGAAAAATAATTTCGAAGAATGATGATTGTGCATGTACAAAAGATGAAGAGTCTGAGATAAAAGACAAAAATATAAAATGTAGGATCATCACTATAAACCTTACAAGAAAAAAATGCAAACAGAAACACAGAAATAAAGCACTTCTTTGAAAAAGAACAGCACAACACTATAAAAGAATAGAGAAATAAAATGTAAGAGATGGAAATCTGAATTAGTAAACTTGCAGATAAATTTTGGACTTAAATCTAAAAGCTCCAAGCTCGCCCCGCGGTCCCGTGGATCTGTGTCTTGCTTCAATAGTGTTTGAACGGAACAGATCCGGAGACTCCCTGCCACCAACCCTCCGCCACGCAACAGATTTCTTTCCGGAAATAACTTGGGGACCATCTTCTCGGCCAGCCCCTCCTCTTGGGACCAGCGGACACTTTTATTTGGTGTGTGGTGACCTCCAAACCGACGCATCATGAGCTCTCAGATCCGTCAGAATGATTCCGCCGACGCGGAGGCCAGCGTCCACCGTCTGGTCAACCTGCACCTGCAGGCCTCGGCCACCTGTCTCTCTCTGGGCTGCTTTTCCGACCGCGACGATGTGGCCTTGGAAGGCGGGTGGCACTTCTTCCGCGAGCTGGCGAAGGAGAAGCGGGAAGGGGCCGAGCATCTCTTGAAGCTGCAGAACCAGCGCGGCGGCCGCGCCCTCTTCCAGGATGTGCAGAAGCCGTCTCAAGATGAGTGGGGTCGAACCCTGGACGCCATGGAAGCTGCCCTAGCCCTGGAGAAAAAACTCAACCAGGCCCTTCTGGACCTGCATGCCGCGGGGTCCACTCACACCGACCCTCATCTCTGTGACTTTCTAGAGAACCACTTCCTGGACAAGGAGGTGAAATTCCTCAAGAAGATGGGCGACCACCTGACCCACCTCCGCAGGCTGGCCAGCCCCTAGGCCGGCCTGGGCGAGTATCTCTTCCAGAGGCTCACTCTCAAAGAAGACTGGGAACCTGCGGCGCCAAGCCACCTGCCAGGGGCCCTCTGCCTCCCCACTGCCGGCCTGTGCCCCTCTGCCTGAACCCGTCCCGCAGCGCCAGCGCCCTGGAGCCCCTCCCCCCAGCTGGGGACCAAATGGAAACAATAAAGCTTCCTTTTGCAGCAAAAAAAAAAATCTAAAAGCTCAAACAACAAAAAATGCAAAGGAGACCTCCCCCCAAAAAGCCTAGGAATAACGTGGGGTTCATTTAAGAGGATCAACCTACATCATATAGGGATTTCAGGAAAGGAAGAAACAACAAAACAAAAAATCCACAGACTAATCCAAGAACACTTGGAAGAAAGTTTTCATCACTGCTTAAAGGATGAAAAACCAACTGTGCAGGAAGCTGAAATAACCCCACTCAAGAGGGACACCAAAAAAGGGAAATTCCCTGATATATGGTAGTCAAACTCTCTAACATCAATAGCAAGGAAAATATTCTAAGAGCGGCCATGGAAAATAAGAAAGAAAAATAACATACAAGAGGGCAGCGATTAGAACAAGCTCTAATTTATCAGAGGTAAGAAGACAATGGAGTAGCTTATATAAAGTCTAGAAGGTAAAAAAACTCAACGAAGAATCTTATACCGAGAAAAATTACTACTCAAATGTGAGAGAAATAAAATATTCCCATAAAATGAGAAATTAAAGGAATTTGAAAAAAAAAAAAAGACCACCAGCACCACAAAAAAGTACTATATGGAATACCATGGACAAAAAAATTAACAACAGCAGCACACAAACTTGAGGTCATTATACATGAAAACATCTCACAAAAATCAACACACTCAAAGCAACATTCAAAAAAAGAAGAAATACTGGAAGAACAATGAAAGTAATTATATTACACACACATACAAATTCAAAGCAAAATGCAGTAACAAACACATACATAACAATAGAGCTGAACACTAATGGATGAAATGCACCAGTAAAAATGCACAGTAGCAGAATGAATGAGAAAAGAAAATCCATCAATATGCAGCTTACAAGAAGCATCCCTCAGAAACAAAGACATAAACAGACTAAAAATCAAAGACTGAACAAAAACATTCCAAGAAAACAGCAACAACAACAATAAAGCAGGTGTGGCAATATTAATCTCTGAAAAAATAGACTTGAAGGCAAATAGAATAATGAGAGAGAAGAATAAACACTACATAATGATTAAAGGAGACATAACCATAATAAATATATGTACCCAAAGAAAGACTCTTAAAATACATGAATTAAGTCCTCAGAATTGAGAAGGGATGTAATTAAGTCCTTAGAATCGAGGAGGGATGTAATTAAGTCCTCAGAATCGAGGAGGGATGTAGATAGCTTGACAAGAATAACAGGCGACTTCAACATACCTCTCTCAAGGAAATATAGCATCAGTAAAGAAATTCATTAAAGACACAAATGAGTTTAACAAACACAATCAACAAACTCGACTCCCTAGATCAGTGGTTCTCCACCTTCCTAATGCCATGACCCTTTAATACAGCTCCTCATGTTGTGGTTACCTCTAACCATAAAATTATTTTTATTCTTACTTCATGACTGTCATTTTGCTACTGTTATGAATGGTGCCCTTCTGTGAAAGGGTCATTCAACCCTCAAAGGCATCGTGACCCACAGGTTGAGAACCCCTGCCCTAGATATAGACAGAATGCTCCATCCAACAAAAGCACAGTCTATGTTCTTCTCCAATGCACAAGAACGGACCACATACTAGGCCACAAAGCTTGTCTTAAGACATTTTAAAAAAATTGAGATTCCGCAAGCTATTTCCTCAGATCATAATACTATAAAATTAGAAATCAACAATAAAAGGAACAGAAGCATAAAACACATTGAGATGGGACAATATAATATTTATAAAACAACTGGTTAATAAATTAAATAGTAGGAGAAAGTTAAAAAATTCCTTGAAACCAGCAATATCTATAACACAATATATCAAACCTTTGGGACAGAGCAAAAGCAATAATCAGAGGTCAAATTATAGTAATCAATATGCATATGAATCAAGAGGAGAAATCAACAATTAATATCCTAACACAGTGCCTTTAGCAACTGGAATAAGGGAAACAACATCAACCATGCAATAACAGAAGAAGTCATAAGGATCAGAGCAGAATAGATGAACTGGGGGGAAATGGAAAAAACCAACAAGAAGTTGAATCTTTGAAAGAGTAACAAAATCAACAGATCCCTGACAAACTTCAAAAGGTGTAAAAAAAAAAGAAAAGATGCAAATACATAGAATAAGAGATGAAAAAGGTGGCATCACAACAGATCCAAATAAAATAAAAAGAATAATAACAAACTTCTAAGAAACACTGTATTCCAACAAATTTGATAACCTAGAAGAAATGGGCAAATACTTAGAATCACATCATCCAGTCAAATTAATGGAGATAAATGTAATAAAAAAAAACCCCAAATCCTCAACAGACCCATAACAAAAGAAGAAATAGAGAAAGTCATTAAGAAATTTCTATCCAAGAAAATATCAGGACTAGAAGGATTCACAGGTTAATTCTACCAAGAATTCAGAAGACATGTCACCAATAGTACACAAACAGTACCAGAATATCAAAAAAGACCACAAACTCCTAAACTCATTCCACGAAGAACACATAATCCTGATAACAAAACCAGGGAAAGACCCCACACAGACATAAAATTTCAGACCAATATCCCTCACCAATATAGATGCAAAAAAATTCTCAACTATATATATATATATATAACAACTCAACTATATATATAACAATCACCATGACTAAATTGGATTCATACCAGGGATGGAAGGATAGTTAAATAATTGAAAAATAATCCATGTAATCCATCACACAAACAAGGTAAAGCACAAAATATCATCATATCAATACATGCATAAAAGCATTTGACATTCTCCAACACCCATTTCTGATATAAAACACTCAACAAAATAGAAATAGAAGGGAAATTCCTCAACATAATAAGAGCCATATATAAAAAATAATACAGCCAACATTATGCTCAACAGGGAAACATTAGAAACATTTTCCTTGAAAATGGGAACCAGACAAGGATGCTGCCTATAACCACACTTATTCAACATTGCACTGGCAGTTAGTCTTAACCCAAACCATCAGACAACAACAACAAAATGAAGGAATACAAATGGCAAAAATGAAGTGAAACTTCCTATTTGCACATGATATAATCCTACATAGAGAGAACCCAAAAGATTCTACCAAAAAAGCCTGCTTTAAACAATTGAGGACAATTTATATTTATAATATTTCTATATGAGAATGGGGAAATAGATCTATGTGCATATATTTATAGGTTTAGTACTAAGGTAGCAGGACATTGGGCCTCCACTCAAGTACTCCCTCAATGCAAGAATACTTTCTTCAATTAAAGTGGCATTCTATGATGTTCACCTTCTCAACACAACCGCTGAAGACAAAGCGGGTGACCCAGACCTTCGTTCCTGAGGGGTCTGGGTCATTATAAGTCCTGTTAGGATTGGGTTGCTATTACTCCTAGTGATCCTCTTGCAGCATTTTTGCTTCCTGTCCCAGCAACCCTGTGTTCCTCAGGCCTGGGGGTCCTGGTCCTGAAGAAAGGAACTCTCCCACCTGGAAACACAGCACGGATTCCACTGAACTGGCAGCTGAGAATGCCTCCTGGGCACTTTGGACTTCTCATGCCTTTGGATCAACAGGTCAGGAAGAGTGTCACCGGACTAAGTGGTGTGATTGATCCTGATTACCAAGGAGAAATTGGACTGGTGCTACATAATGGAGGTAAAGAAGAATATGTCTGGAATCCAGGAGATCCCATAGACCGACTCTTAGTGTTATCATGCCCTGTGATTAAAGTAAATGGTAAGTTGCAGCAACCCAATCCTAACAGGATTTATAATGACCCAGACCCCTCAGGAATGAAGGTCTGGGTCACCCCGCCAGGCCAAAAACCACAGCCAGCTGAGGTGCTTGCTGAGGGCAAAGGTAATACAGAATGGGTAGCAGTAGAAGGTGGTTCTACCTATCACTTACGACCACGTGATCAATTGCAGAAGCGAGGCTTGTAATTGTCAATGTATTTTCTTTGTATGTGATTATTGCATATATTTCCTTTGTTATGGTATGATATATCAGATATAATTTGACTCAGTGTGTTTTCATTTACATGTATGATAGATGATTGATGATAAGTATAAGTGTGATTTCATTAATATCTGGAAATTATACAGTATGTATGGGTAAAGAATTGTGTACAGGTGCTAGGTTGGCAAGGGGTGGATTGCGATAGTTTATTGTGCCAGCATGGCCGATAAACACAAGTAGGATTTACTGAAGGGCAGAGGGATGAATGGCTCGGTGAGCCTCGCCTTGCTTGTTCTGTGCCTCACTGTAAAGGGGTACACTACCTGTGGGATGCCTAGCCTGTGGACTGTGTCGCTGTAAGTTGAGGTCCATGATTGGAATGTTCATCTCTGGAGCTGGGGACCGACAGTTGATGACAGTTGGTGACCTGCCTTGCTGTTTGCTGCCTGGATATATATAGCCCAGCTCTCTCTACAGAAGGGGACTGGCAACTGGCGGCTCTCAAGCTTTAAAGGACTGCTAGTGTCTCACTGCTTTATAATTTAACTGTTAATTTCTTGTATTATATATCTATCTTTATAAATATATTTATATATAATTACTAGCGATCTGGTTTGTCTCTCTAGAGAACCCTGTCCAACACAGCGGGTAAATAAGCAAAGATGATGAAGAAAGTTGATGGTTCCCGGCTATCAAAAGATATAGCATCTGGGGTCTTAAAGGCTTGAGGGTAAACAAGCGGCTACCTAGCCCAAAAGCAACAAAGCCCACATGGAAGAAGCACACCAGCCTGTGCGATCATGAGGTGTCAAGGGATCAGGTACCAGGCATCATCAGAACAAAAAATCTTATCATAGTGAATGGGGGTGGGGGTGCGGAGTGGAGTCCCAAAGCCCATTTGTAGGCCACTGGACATCCCCTTACAGAAGGGTCTTGGGGAAGAAAGGAGCTGGTCAGGGTGTGATGTAGCAACGATGAAACATATAACTGCCCTCTAGTTCCTAAATGCTTTCTCTTCCCCCACTATCATGATCCCAATTTTACCTTACAAATATGGCTAGACCAGAGGATGTACACTGGTACAGATGGGAACTGGAAACACGGGGAATCCAGGCTGGATGTTCCCTTCAGGATCAGTAATGCAAATGGCGATACTGGGAGGGTGGGTTGGAAAGGGGGAACCGATTACAAGGATCTACATGTGACCTCCTCCCTGGGGGATGGACAACTGAAAAGTGGTTGAAGGGAGACGTTGGACAGTGCAAAATATGACAAAATAATAATTTATAAATTATCAAGGGTTCATCAGGGAGGGGGAGCGGGGAGGGAGGGGAACAATGAGGAGCTGATGCCAGGGGCTTGGGTGGAGCGCAAATGTTTTGAGAATGATGAGGGCAATGAATACACAAATGTGCTTTACACAATTGATGTATGTATGGATTGTGATAAGAGTTGTATGAGCCCCTAATAAAACTATTTTAAAAGAAAACAATTGAGGGATTTGGCAAAGTAGTAGGCTACAAGACTAACAAGCAGAAATTGTTTAGATTCCTATAGGCCAGCAAACAGCTATGAAAAAGACATTAAAAAAGACATAAAAAGGGGAACTGATTACAAGGATCCACATGTGACCTCTTCCCTGGGAGAGGGACAGCAGAGAAGGGGGGAAGGGAGACTCCGGATAGGGCAAGATATGACAAAATAACGATGTATAAGTTACCAAGGGCATATGAGGGAGGGGGGAATGGGGAGGGAGGGGAAAAAAAAAGAGGACCTAATGCAAGGGGCTTAAGTGGAGAGCAAATGCCTTGAGAATGATTGGGGCAGGGAATGTATGGATGTGCTTTATACAATTGATGTATGTATATGTATGGATGGTGATAAGAGTTGTATGAGTCCCTAATAAAATGTAAAAGAAGAAAAAAAAAGACATAAAAATAATTCACAATAGTCACACAAAAGATAAAAAATTTAGGAATAAACCAAACCATCAAAACAAAAGAACTGCACAGAGAAAATTACAGAACAACATTACAAGAAACCAAAAAAGAGACCTACATAAATGAAAGACTATCCCATGTTCATGGATAGGCAGAGTTAATATTGTGAAAATGTCAATAATATCCAAATCAATCAACGGATACATGCAATTTCAATCCCAATTTGTTCTTTAAAGAAATGGAGAAACTAATTACTAACTCCACAGAAATGGGAAGAAACTCAGGATAAGCAAAGAACTTCTTAATAAAGAACCAAGTAGGAAGTGTTGCACTACTTCCTACCAACCTCATACAGAACCACAGTTGTTCAAACAGCCTAGGACTGATATAATGGTAGATACACAGATCAGTGGAACAGAACGTAAAACCTGGAAGTAAATGCATCGACCTGAATTTTGACAAAGGACCACAAATTATCAAATGAGATAAAGATAACCTCTTCAACAAATGGTGTTGAATAAATTGGATTTCTAAAGGAAACTCAAAATAGATTAGAGACCCAAATGTAAACTCCAGAACTATTAGGCTCATCATTGAACAAAATTGAACAAACTTAAGGGCCCTATTGTAGGGCATACATAGACTACCAATTATAAAAAAGGAAGCACACACAGCAGAAGACAAAATAGATAATTTGGACCGACTAAAAATAAACCACTTTGGCACATCAAAACACTTCATGCTGGAATAAATGAGGACCCACAAGTTGGAGGAAACATTCCCCCCCCCCCCCAGTGAAACAATGTATAAGGGTCTAGAAAATTTACAGAATTCAGTAGGAAAGTAACAAGTGACCCTATTAAAAAGTGGGCAAAAGACATGAGCAGACACTTCCGGAAAAAAATGGCACTCGGATGGCTAACAAACGTGATAAAATACTCAAGATCATGAACCACTCAGGAGATGCAAATTAAACCTACAATGAGATACCACTTTACACCTACAATGACCCAATTCAATAAAAAGAGTTAAGTGCTGGAGAGGATTTGTAGAAATGAGAATTTGTAAACACTGTTGGTAGACTTATAAACACATACAACCTCTATGGAAAACAATATGATGCTACCTGAAACAACTGGAAATAGAAATCCCATAAAATCCCACAATATGGCTTTTGGGTATCTACCCTAGGAAATAAGAGACAGAACACAACAGATGTATGCTTTCCCATGTTTATTGCAGCACAGTTCATAATATCAAGAAACTGGAAACAGCCCAAGTGCCCAACAGTAGCAGAATAGGTAAATAAACTATGACACATACATACACACAACGGAATATTATGCATCCCTGAAACACACGGATGAAAGCACGAAACACCTCATGACATGGAAGGACCTGTAAACCATTTTGCTCAGTGAAGTTAGTCAATCACAAAAGGACAACTATTGTATGAGTTCAGTAATATAAGGAAAAACAAGACATAGGCAGGCTTCTGTTCTCAGCCCACATACCCTTCTGACTCTGTCACCCAGACAGAGGGGTAGAGAGCCTGCCTAGCATTCCTGATCCATCCATCATTGCGCTTATAAGCACATCTTAAAAACCACCTCGATCGAGAAGATATTGCCTCAGCTGAGTTCACGCCTTCAAGGAGGGGGCGGGGGGCAGGGAGAAGACCATCCCTTTGATGCCATACAACATTGTGATAAGGTTGCACCCAAACAACAGACACTACAGGCATGTTAAGGGAACCTTACTGCAAAGTCAAGTCAAGATGGGGGAGGGGGAGCATCTATGCCTGGAGGAGGCACCTACACTTCTGTTGGTGGATAAGTGGGGTAAAGCAACTTTACATATGGAAGGGATGCTCAAAAATCATTATTTAGCATCCAAGGGGAGAATAAGCCTGGTCCTATGATCCTGGTTAGACACTTTGGACCTAGTTTCTATCAGCCCTTGGTGACTGAGGCTAAGTGCTATGTATTATGGTGACCTTAGACTCAGTCCTTTGGGAGAACACAGTATCCTTCACAGGCCGCACTAGAAGGACCCAATGTGGGAAACCTGCTGAGTGAGCGGGACTTTCCCTCATATTTAACTATAGTCCTTGGACTTAAGACAGAAATTTCCTTGTGTGAGAAGAAACATGACTACCCCCCCCACCCCTTTGCCCCACAGACTCCAGAATTGGTGGTTGCTGAACCTTGGTTATAACCCCTTGCCTTGTGGATATGCAATGAAAGGTGATCCAGAGCCACCATATATTTACTATTTTAATGCCCTCCTTGCTTTACTATGACATGATAGGCAAGGTTCTGCCCTTGTGAATGAATGGTATGGGAAATTTTCCCCTATCATTAATCTCCCTGGTCAATATAAACAGTGCCCAATCATTTAAGAGTTTATTCTATACAAATCAACAACTCATGGATTATAGTTCAGAGCCAGTCTATACTGGTATAAGTCCCCTTTCTCAACAGTATGTTAAATTCTATACCAGTGGGCACATTAATGACACTATCAAATTATTTTATGCCTTAGGGAAATGACTGATAGTGTTCTCTGTCATAAAATTATTATAGGCCTTTAAAGTAAATGAGAGGTATACATAAACCATAGACAAGTACATGGATTTAGGACTTGCACTTAATTCTAACTCCAATCCAAAAGCAATTAGTACTTGTGATATAACCTTGTAAGATGCTAACCCTCATGAAGAGGTCATTGAAGATATGGGTGCTACAGCCAAGTGTGGTGAAGAAAGCAGATAGTGCCTTGCTCTCAAAAAGCATAGCATCTGGGATCTTAAAGACTTGTATTCAAGCAAGCGGCCATCTAAGTGAGACTTCAACCAAGGCCACATGGAAGAAGCACACCAGCCGGTGTGATCCAAGGATGATAAATAATAAAATCTAAATCCAAAGGAGGAAATGGTATCAGAGCTTGAATTGTGAACACCCAGTTTGCAGAAAGTTATGGAAGACAGCGGAAGCCCAAAATCTATTTGCAGGCTCCATACATGGATTTAGCTTCTCGTGAATCCTGTCTCAACACACGCAAGCAATGGGAATAACAGAGACGGTTATAAAATTGATTATGGCAGATGTAATTAGGTTAAAATGTTATACCGAGATCATTTGATCTCTTTTGACCCATTTTAAATTTGTTCTAGTTTTTAAGATTTCTTGCTTTCTTCTCAACAGAGGTTTCTTTCCTCTGGATTTTGTTAATGCTGATGTTGGTTTTTTCCTTCCATCTTTTTAAAAAGGTAATCATGCAACCACTGGTTTGTTTTCTTAAAAAATGTTTTCCAGTATATGAACACAGGATAGGCAAATAGAGATATTAACTGGTGTAATGGCTTACTGAGGATAAGGGGCAAGGGAGTGGGAGAAGTTGGAGGGAATGGAGAATAAATAATGAATACAAGAAAGAACAAAATGTTCTAAGACTAATTGCAAATATATATATATATATATATACACTCTTTAATACAGCAACTATGGAAGTACATGATATATGGATTATATCTCAATAAAACTGTTTTTTAAAAACCGACTCCATGGGGGTGAAGTGGGGAGGCAGACCCCAAATTCATATATGTTTTACAAAGACACCTTCATTGAGTCTTTAACAAGACAAAGAAAAACACAAATCACCTGGATGAAGGAAATCATCAGCATGAGACCATAACGGTGTCCAAAGGTTTCACAGCCGGTGGTTAAATTATGAAACATGGAAAGCAAAGGAAAGTTATCACAAAATCATGATCGGTGGCACATTAACTCATCATAATCTTAGGAAGGCTGTGGCAGTAGGAAAGGGACCGTAATTGGGATATGTGCACTGTGTAGATTAGATTACAGGAGGGCCTGAAATTGAGCTTTCTGACCACCTTGGGAGAGGGCAGGCACTGACACCTGACCATATGGCCCTAGTGCCCCAATTTCCTTCAGGATATGCCCACACCAGTTTCTGAGGTTGAGATCAGCTCCTTCCTGGGCTGGCCATGGGTGTTGCAGCAATCCACTTTTAAACACATCAAAGTTTGTGACGTTGCCTGTCAATGGTCAGAACTCAGTGAGGGCTGAATTTGTATTAAGACTCAAAATGGATTTACAGCTCCCACTGTAAACCATACCCTCCTGAAAACCAAGCGCTTAGAATTTAACTTTTAATCCAAACCGAAACTAAAATATTTGCCATACGAGTGTTAAATTGATGACTGTAAGGGAGGAGGCTGAGTCCACCAGACGCTGTGGGCGAATAATTAAGCTGACAACTTTTGTAACAATTACAGCCTTAGAAACTCCACATAGGTTTGGGAGAGGGCAGGCGCTGACACCTGACCATATGGCCCTAGTGAACCAATTTCCTGCAGGATATGCCCACACCAGTTTCTGAGGTTGAGATTGCTCAAAACCACCTCCATGGCTGCATGTTAGCAAATTTCTAAGACTGAAATGCATTTTTCTAAATGTATCCTAATTTTCTTGGTGGCAATCTATCTTCAAAAAATTGTCAGTTATTAAAGTCAGTAAATGATTCTACAGCTTTAACAGTACATAAAAGTGAAGCACTGGGCAACTGAATGCCCTTCCTGCAGTTTTTAATTTAAGTCATTCTGGTGGAATGAATTTTCCATGTGTCTGGTGATACCTTGATATGGGTTCATGAAAAAATGTTCACACGGCTTTCTTGGTTTCCTCATTGCAATTTTGTAACTTGTTATTCTTGGTACAGAGCCTTACAAGTCTTGACTTTGTGGGTTACTGCAGAGAATTGGCCTAATTTTATTCTTTTTCTTTCCATCTAATTAAAAATATCATTTTATTAGGGGTTTTTACAACTTTTAAAACATTCCATACATCAATTGTATCAAGCATATTTTTACATATGTCGCCACATCATTTCTAAAACATTTTTTACTTGAGCCCTTGGTATCGGCTCCTCTTTTTCTCCCTCCCTTCCTCACCTTCCCACCCTCGTGAATCCTTGATCAATTATCTGTTGTTGTTATTATTTTGTATCTTACATTGTCCGTTGTCTCCATTCATCCACATTTCTGTTATGCGTCCCCTTGGGGGAGGGGAATATATATCCAACCTCGTGATGGGTTTTTCCCATTTCTCCCCCTCCTCTCTCCTTGACTATTCCCTACCCTCATGATATCGTTACTCTCACTACTGTTCCTGAGGGGTTTATCTGTCCTAAGCTCCATGTGTCAAGAGCTCTTATCTGTACCAATGTGTTCTCCAGTCTAGTCAGATTTCTAAGGTAGAACTGGGTCATGGGGCAGAGCAGGGAGCATTCAGGAACTAGAGGAATGATGTGTGTTTCATCAGTGCTATATTGCACCTTGGTTGAATCAACCCTTCCTTGTAACCCTTCTGTGGGGTGGGAATATCCAATTTTCTACAGATGGACTTTGGGTCTCCATTCCAAACCTCGTTTGCATCAATACAGGTGTTTGCTTTGGATCTTTTGATACCTCATACCTGATCCCATCAACACCTCATGATCACACATACTGCTGGGCTTCTTCCATGTGGGCTTATTTTGCTTCCCTGCTAGATGACTGCTTGTTTAACTTCAACCCTTTAAAACCCCAGACACTATATTTTTTGATAGTCAGGCACCATTCACTCACTTCACATTTGCTTATGCACTCATTTTGTCTTCAGGGATTGTGTCAGGAAGGTGAGTATCAAAGAGTGTCAGGTTATTAGAACAAAGTGTTCTTGTGTTAAGGGAGGCCTTGAGTAGAGGTCCAAAGTTCATCTGCTATCTTAATATTTAGCATATAAATATAAGTACATTGGCCTCTATCCCTTTCATTATAAATTAGCATATTTACATATATACATGCCTATAGCTATACCTCAATAAACAGCTTTGCCTCCTATTTCTTTCCTCTATTTCCTTTAACCTTCCTCCTATCCCACTATCATGCTCACCCTCCATTCATCTCTCAGTAATTCCTCTCAGATACATTGCACTTGATTAAACCCCACCAGGCATTATATACCTCACCATCAATTTTAGATCTCTTATTGTTCTCTTACGCCTGAGCTTGTTGGTGCCCACTTCCCTTCTCTGCCCCCTCCCCTCCCAAATCCCCCCAGAACTGCCAGTCCTGTTGTTTTCTCCTCAGGATTGTCATATAGATAGAGATAGGGCAAAAGAAAAAGTAAGACAAACAAAAACAGAAAGCAGAACCAAACAAGAATAAAAAACAATAGTTTTGCTGACCCTTGTGTATGTTTTCTATCAAGTCTGATGAAGTGCCAAGCCCTGTCCCCCAAGTCAGAAGTCTATTTTCAGGATTCCTCGGGGACTTGGTTACTTTGCTCCCTTGGCTGCCTGGTTGCTCTCCCTTTTGTTCCAGCCCGCTGTTCATGGGGCAGACTGGGCACGCTTTCTGCACAGTGTCTCCTGTGCTGTCCCCATAGCACTATAGGTCAGTGAGGGAATGTCGTGTCTCATGGCGGGACCGACCCTACAGTCCTCTTTGTGCATTGACTGCTCTGAGCAGGGATGTCATCCCCGGGGCTTGGTGGGCCATGATGAGGTTCTCTCTCTCTCCCTCTCTCTCCCCGCTCAGGCTGTATCATCAGTGTTGTCCTCTGTATTGCCTTCTTCTGGAGAGGGCGTCAACATATTTTGGCTTGGGCCTGGCCCCATCGTCCTCTCTGTTAGTTTGCCACTCCTTGCCAGTGTATTGCCCTCAAGGCTTGGCACTCTGAGATGGGGTCTGGTAGCTCTCTCCCTTTCCTGTGGAGACATAAACAATATCCTCCTGTGGATGAATTTGTGTCCTTTTTTCCAGCATCCTCTTTTATTTTTTAATCATTTTATTAGGGGCTCATACAACTCTTTTCACAATCCATACATACATCATTTGTGTCCAGCACATTCGTACATATGTTGCCATCATCATTCTCAAAACACCTGCTTTCCACTTGAGTCCTTGGTATCAGCTCCCCATTTTTCCCCTCCCTCCCCGTTCCTCCCTCCCACTGAACCCTTGATAATTTATAAATTATTATTTTATAATATCTTACACCATCCAACGTCTCCCTCACCCAGTTCTCTGCTGTCCATCCTCCAGGGAGGAGGTTACATGTAGACCTTGTCATCTGTTCCCCCTTTCTCTCTCACTCTCCCTCCACCCTCCCGATATCGCCACTCTCACCACTGATCCTGAGGGGTTCATCTGTCCTGGATTCCCTGTATTTCCAGTTCCTATCTGTGCCAGTGTAAGTCCTCCAGTCCAGCCGGATATGTAAGGTATAATTGGGATCATGATAGTAGGTGGGGCGGGGCGGAAGCATTTAAGAACTAGAGGAAAATTGTATGTCTCATCATTGCTACACTACACTCTGACTGGCTCGTCACCTCCCCACAGCCCTTCTGCAAGGGGATGTCCAATTTCTCCCAGATGGGCTCTGGGTCCCCACTCTGCACTCCCCCCTCATTCACAATGCTATGATTTTTCCAGCACCTCTTTTAATTATTTCCTTTTTTAAATCCCCCTCTCTTTTCTCCTCTTTTTTAGTTTGCTGCCATATGCATCCCTGAGTTGGGTCAGACTCCTGCCAAAGTACCTGGACCTTGACCTGGGATTTATGCATTAAATCACTTATCCTCTTTTGATAGCTGGGCACCATCAGCTTTCTTCAGCGCATTTGCTTATGCACCTGCTTTGTCTTCAGCGATTATGTCGGGACAGGCTGGTGTGCTTCTTCCACGTGGATTTTGTTGTTTCTCAGCTAGATGGCCGCTTGTTTATCTTCAGGCCTTTAAGACCCCAGATACTATATTTTTTGATAGCTTTCTTCACCACATTTGCTTATGCATCCGTTGTCTTCAGCAATCATGCCAGGAAGGTGAGCATCTCAGACTGCTGAATTGTTAGAAAAAAAGTGTTGTTGTGTTGAGGGAGTACTTGAGTAGGGGCACACTCTCCATCTGTTTCCTCAATACTAAACCTATTAATATATGTACATAGATCTATTTTCCCTTGTCGTATATAAATATGTTTACATCTGTGTATGCCTCTCTTTGGATCTCTATAAATTTCCATTGCCTCCTAGTTCTTTCCTCTATTTCTTTGTACTTTCCTCTTGTCCTACTATTATGTTCAGCCTTCATTTGGGTTTCAGGAATTCCTCTCGGTTACATTGTCCTTGATCCAGCCCTGTCAGACCTCCTACACCCTCCTTGCCACTGATTTTGGATCACTTGTTGGTCCCTTGTCCCTGGGTTTAACACCCACTTCCTTTCCCCAACCTCTCCATCTCCCATGTTCCCCCGGAACTGTCATCCCATTGTTCTCTCTTCTGGCTTGTTTATCCTGACTATCCCTTCCAGGTAGACATGCAGCGACAACAATATGCAGCAACACAAGGCTTGAAGATAAACAGGCAGCCATCTAGCTGAGAAACAACAAAGCCCACATGGAAGAAGTACTCCAGCCTGTCCCAACACGATCACTGAAGACAAAGCGGGTTCATAAGTAAATGTGGTGAAGAAAGCTGATGGTGCCAGGCTATCAAAAGATATAGAGTCTGAGGTCTTATAGGCTTAAAGATAAACAAGTGGCCATCTAACTGAGAAACAACAAAGCCCACATGGAAGAAGCACACCAGCCTGTGAGATCATGAGGCATTGAAGGGATCAGATATCAGGCATCAAAGACCAAAAAATCATAACATTGTAAATGAGGGGGAGTGTAGAATGGGGACCCAGGCCCATCTGTGGGCAATTGGACATCACCTTGCAGGAGGGTCACGGGGAAGAGATGAGCCAGTCAGGGTGCAGTGTATCAATGATGAAACATACAATTTTCCTCTAGTTCTTGAATGCTTCCCCCTCCCCACACTATCATGATTCCAATTCTACCTTACAAATCCGGCTGGACAGGAGGATGTACACTGGTACAGACAAGAACTGGAAATACAGGGAATCCAAGACAGAAGAACCCCTCAGGACCAGTGGTGAGAGTGATGATACCAGCAGGGTGGAGGGAAGGTGAGGGAAAAAGGGGGAATCGATCACAACAATCTATATATAACCTCCTCCCTGGGGGATGGACAGTGGAGAAGTGAAGAGGGGAGACATCGGACAGTGTAAGATATGGCAAAGTAATAATAATTTATAAATTATCAAGGGTTCATGGGTGAGGGGGAATGGGGAAGGAGGGGGAAAATGAGGAGCTGATACCAAGGGCTCAAGTAGAAAGCAAATGTTTTGAGAATGATGAGGGAGACAAATGTACAAAAGTGTTTGACACAATGGATGTATGTGTGCATTGTGATAAGAGTTGTACAAGTCCCCAATAAAATGATTTAATTGTTGAAAAAATGTTTAAATCTTATCCTCTATATCCATTCTGCTTTTTGAGCTTACCTTAGTGGACTCATGTTGTACTTGTCCTTGGTGTTTGGCTAACTTCATTTGCTTAGCATAATTTCCTCCAACTCGTCCCATGAGAAAATGCATTCATCGCTGCTTTTGGGGGTTTCATAGTACCCCATTGTATGTATATATCATAGTTTTGGTTTGCTTTTAATAATTTTATTGGGGGCTCTTATTATAATCCATACATACATCCATTGTATCAAGCACATTTGTACATTTGTTGCCATCATCATTTTAAAAACATTTTCTTTCTACTTGAGCCCTTGGTATCTGCTCCTTATATTTTCCCCATCCTCCCTCCCTCCTTCCTTAACCCTTGATAATTTATAAACTGTTATTATTTTTTCATGTCATACACTGACCGATGTCTCCCTTCACCCAGTTTCTGTTTCTGTCCCCCAGGGAGAGGGATATATCAGTTATTTTATCTAACTGAATTGCAAATCTTAGACTGGCCTAAAACCTGGCATGAAGCTGCTAGAATTGGTCATTACTATTTTCAGAAGCTTATTTGCACAGTGTAATTCAGTAAAGGATTTTTATAGTAATGTTAAGGCTTTATCCATTTTTATTATTAAAAGATCATTTTATTGGAGGCTCTTACAGCTCTTATAACAATCCATGCATTAATTGTATCAAGCATATTTGTACATAGGTAGCCATCATTATTTTCTAAACATTTACTTTCTATTGAGCCCTTGGTATCAGCTCCTCCTTGGAAATTTATTAATCGCATCCCTGTACTCTTTCCTATGAACTATTTTTGAATTTTAATAGCAGCAATTAACACCAGGTCTTCTTTTATCATGTAGGGCTTCTTAGTGTTTGCAATTAGATAGTTTCATCAGATGCAAGTAAATAATTTTTGTTTTCAGTATCAAATTTCTAATTATACTGCTTTTCTTTATTTCAACATTTTAAAAGTCATTCAAAATATTCTTTTACTTTCTTGCAGTGTGCTGCATGCTTCGTGTTAAGATGCCATTTAGATTGCCATCTTCATGCTCTCTGCAGCCAAAATTTTATTACCAATTAAGCATGGAGGTTTATTCACTCCATCTTTATTATTAAAAATAAGTCAATTACAAAAATGATTTGAAACATTTTTCTTGTCAATTTAAATATACTACGACCTGATAGCCAAGACTCTCCCACACTGTTACCTGTCTAAATAATTTTATTTATAACTGAAAAAATATTTTTGTCCTATAATATTTTTAAAAACCCCTTTCTAGTAATTTCCTCAATTTAATACTAACTTTAATTTATTTTGCACTTGTTTGTACTTAATTAAAAATTGATATTCACAAATACAGTGGTGATAGTAGAGAAATATTACTTGCTGCAATTAAAAACTTATGTGTCTGTAAAAGGAGGTGATAACAGCAATTTAAAACTCAGACATTCTAACACAATGCAATCCAAAGTTAAACTAATTTGTTGCATATATGCTGAGGAATACTGGCAGGAAAATATTAAAAGTCTTTACTTTCAAAAATTAAACTATTATGCTTCTGTAAGCAGAAATCTTTTATGCACAACAAAAGAGCTAGAATTCATAACACACAGTAGTTTCAAGTCTGAGCCAAGATGTTTATGTCTGTGGTTAGATTTTATGTCAAATTGTACCTGGGTGAAAGTGTAGGTGAGGAGTCCAATCCATCAATCAGGTCTCCTTGGGGGTGTGACCTTTTAATAAAAGAGACCATGAGAACATATTATACTTGCTCTCATCTTTTCTCCTTTCTACTTGCTTGATTCCATGTCCAACTCTGGGGTTAGCAGCCCCTATGGCCTATTGACCCTGGGAGCTGTGGTGCCCTGCCATGATCCTGGAGACCTTGCATCCATGTATTCAGCAGCCTGTGATCTCCCAGATTCTTGTGTTATCTTTCTGTTCCATGATCCTGTAGCTCCTTATGGACTTGAGTTGAACTGGGTTGAGACATATTTAGGTATAAAATTCTTTCTTGATATAAAGTCCTTTTTTATACATATATTAGGTTTCTGGAATGGTTTTCGATGCTGCAATGCAAAGAAGACCTGCATCCTCACTACTGGACCAATAGGTAGCATCATGATAAATGGAGGCAAGGTTGACCTGATCAAGGATCTCTTGCTGGGATCTGCAATCAACGCTCATGGAAACAGCAATCAAGAGCTCAAAAGACTTGTTGCATTGGACAAATTTGCTGCACAAGACCTCTTTCATGACCACGGCCATAGAATAAATGGTTCCTCATAGCGACCCTCGACCTTATAGGACAGGATAGAACTGCCCCTTTGGTTTCCGCGACTGGGACTGTTTACCCAATCTTTTTCCCTAGGAGCAGCTGATGGTTTCAAACTGCTGACCTTGTGGATCGTAAACACATAACTCATTACACCACCAGGCCTCCTAAGACTTCTTTAGAGTATTGAAAAGCAAGGATATTACTTGGAGGACTAAGGAGCATATGGCTCAAACCAGACTATTTTCAACTGCCTCATATGGATGGGAAAATTGGACCTTGAATAAAGAAGACTGAAGAAGAAATCATGCATTTCATTTGTGGTGCTAGAGAAAAATATTGAAAGTCCCATGGACTGCTAAAAGGACAAACTCACCTGTCTTGGAAGAAATATGAGCAGAGTGCTCCACAGAGTTAAGGATGACTTCATCTTACATACTTAGACGTGTCGTCAGGAAAGAACAGTCCCCGAAGAAGGACATCATGTTAGGTAAAGTAGAAGAGCAGCCAAAAAGAGAAACGCCCGCGAGGAGATGGACTGATGCCATGGCTGCAACATTGGGCTCAAACACAGGACGATTGCTAGGATGTTAGAATATGGGGTTGCTATGGGTCAAGACCAACTGTTCACACCTAACAGCAAATAACAAGGTTTGCAGAAGGCTGCCGTTTACTGTGGGAACCCTAAAGCCATTTAGAGTCTCCACATACATTTAACATCAATTAACATCTTTCTGGTCATTGACGGGCAATATAAAAAGCTTTGCCCTCAGACAGGTGGTTGCTATCACTCTCCTATCCAACCCAGGAAAGGGCAGCCTCATGTGCATAATCTGGGGTCCTATAGGCTGGAAAATAAGCAAGGGGCCATCTAACTGAGAAACAACAAAGCCCACATGGAAGAAGTACACCAGTCTGTGAGATCACAAGGCATCGAAGGAATCAGGGATCAGGCATCAAAGAACAACAACAAAATCATAACATTGTGAATGAGGGAGAGTGCTCAGTGGGGACCCAGGGTCCATCTGTGGGCAATTGGACATCCCCTTGCAGAAGGGTTGCGGGAAGGAGATGAGCCAGTCAGAGTACAGTGCAGCAATGATTAAATATACAATTTTCCTCTAGTTCTTGAATTGTCCCCCCCACCCACACTATCATGAGACCAATTCTACCTTACATATCCGGCTGGACCTGAGGATATACACTGGCACAGATAGGAACTGGAAACACAGGGAATCCAGGACAGATGAACCCCTCCAGACCAGTGGTGAGAATGGTGACATCGGGAGGGTGGAGGGAAAGTGAGGGAGAAAGGGGGAACAGATGACAAGGTCTACATATAACCTCCTCCCTGGGGGACAGACAGCAGAGAAGTGGGAAAGGGGAGACATCGGATGGTGTAAGCTATAACAAAATAATAATAATTTATAAATTATGAAGGGTTCAGCGGGGGAGAGCAGGGAGGGAGGGGAACAAATGAGGAGCTGATACCAAGGGCTCAAGTTGAAAGCAGGTGTTTTGAGAATGATGATGGCAACATATGTACAAATGTGCTTGGTACAATATGGATTGTGATGAGTTGTATGAGCCCCTAATAAAATGATATTTAAAAAAAAAGAACAAGGAAAGGCATTCAATTGAACTTTCACCTCTTGAATGGATTCCAAGAAGTTCATTTACTTGAGAGCTATAGTGGTTCCCTCAAGTAATTCTTATTTAAATTGGAAAATGACAAATGAATGCACAAATCAGTCATTCTTTTGTCCCAAGCCTAATCTTTCTTAGTCCAAGACCCCTTGGATAACTTACACCTAACATCACCACCACTGCCACCACCAAGTCTACTATCCCAACATTCCCCATACTGGTTTCTCATGACCAATGCCAAGATCCTTCCCTTTCCCTTGTCCTCTATTTAAAGGGAGATAATATTTCTTGCAGCATGTTTTAAGATTCATCATGTATGAAGTTCAACATTACTTTCAAATTCTACAAGAGACTGAATCATTAAATACCATAGAATCACCGAAAAACATGACCCATGTCAACCAAGCAGACATCCATCTGGGAAGGATATTCAGTCCTATACCCTTAAACAACATTGAACTCTCTTTGTAGGAGATGGCTTTACCCTCGAGTCTGAGGCCAATGCCCAGTGATATCCATGGGTTGCCTCTCCTGGAGCACTGAAAACTGGAAATAGGATTGAGTTTCCCCTTTTCACATTTTGGATTCTATTGTTTCTTGAGCTTGACATTTGCTTGCTCCATGATCCTGGTACACTTCTTGTTCTACCAAATATATACCTTCACATTACCATGCTTAACAAAAAACCTTATAGAACTCACTCTGTGGCATTCTGAAAAGTAATATCTTGGAAGAAGAGTGCTCCTTAGAGGCAAGAATAGTGAGACTTCGTATGACATACTTTGGACATGTTGTCAGGAGAGAACAGTCCCTGGAGAAGGACGTCGTGCTCCATAAAGTGGAGAGGCAGTGAAAAAGAGGAAGACCCTCAGCAAGATGGATTGACACAGTGGCTGTAATGATGGGCTCAAGCACAGAAACAATTGGGAGGATGGCGAAGAACCAGGCAGTGCTTCTTTCTGTGTTGAAACCGTCTCTGTGGCATCTCAGAACAACATAACAACAATATGGTTTTTCTGCAATAGGCATTTCCTTCATATTGGTCCATCCTTCAACACGCTGAGAAGTACCTTCTTCCTGGTGCCCTCTCCGACTCCCTGCTACAGATTTCCGCAGACATCTTCCACCTTGCATCTCCTACTATGGTGACCAACTATCCCTTCATCTTGATTACAAATAGGACTAACACCTGCATATATCTGCCTAAACTGTCTGCTTCTGCCCTTTAGTAATAATTCCTGAACCCACTACCTCAATACAAGAAATAAGCCAAGATAGTATTTTCGAGAAAAATATAACTCAATACACTGCACAATTCTAAAATATTATTCTAAATCTCAATATTTATTTTTGCACTTATTGTTGTTATTAGGTGCCACCAGGTCTATTCCAAACTCAGTAACTCCACAATGAAATATTGCTCGGTCCTACATCAGCCTCCCAATAGTTTCAGTGTTTGGGCCCATTGCTTCAGGCATTATGTCAGTCCATCTGGTTGCGGGTCTTTTCTCTTTTGCTACCCTTCTATTTTATCAAACATAATGTCCTTTTCTAGGGACTGGTCTCTCCTGACATGTCCAAAGCATGTAAGACAAAGTTTCATCGTCTTTGCCTCTATGAAGTATTCTGGCTAGACTTCTTCAAAGACAAATTTGTTTGTCAGCTCTGCTTAACCCAGCTCAGTTTGGGCAACCCTGCTGGCATTTGAATTAATAGTGACGTAGCTTCCAGCAACACAGCAACCACACAAGTCACTACAGTACGGTACAGTGGTCTTTTATGATTAATGCCCTATAAATGATTACAGACAGCCTATAAGGACTTTTTGTATTGCTACTCATTTCCCTATATTCTACTGTTATAATAAAAACTCTCTATACTGTATTGGGTCAAATTTACTGTGACCAGAGAGAAGTTTCACAGGCGATGATGCCACTGGGTACATTAACTCGGAGCATGTTGCTTGAATAGTGGGGAAAATGCATTCTATAAAAGCTCTTCCTAGTGAAGCTTTTCCAGTTTGGGGCGGGGGGGTACACCCTATATGGTGGTTCTGGGTTCCCTTTCATTGGGCACCCACTAAGCCATGGGTCCCACTCAAGGTCTAAAGACTGCCATTTCAACAGTCTTCTGGTGGCCAGTCTTTGCTTCCTCTTTCATCAGAGTATTCAGTCCTAAGTCCAAGGTTACAGATAGTTTTGGGATAGTGCCCAGTTTGTTCAGTTGGGCTTCCATGTTGAGTCATTCTGGTGTGGCCCTTGGGAGATGGCATGTTTCCTGTAAGGCCAGCATCGAAGGTCACCATCTGCATAGTCCATCACTATTAGTTATTCATTGACTTCATTTTTAACCTATTTCCCTGCTTTCTAGGACTTAATCATTATGGACTCTGAAACACTGTTTAATATTCTTCAAGATTTTTATTTCCCTCGATTTTCCTTCAAATTAGATCTTTCTATTGTACTACATTTAGATGTATTTTACTGCTTTTAATCTGTCATTTTGCTCAAGGAGTAATTTGAATTTTTTAAAACACTAATGACTCTATTTGCCTCTTTTTATAATTTCCATTTCTCTGCTGAGTTTCCATACCTGTTCATTCATAGTGAATTTTCCTTAATCCTCTAAGCACATTTATAATAACTACTTTAAAATTAATGGCTGATAATTGTAGCATTTTAGAATCCTATTATTAGTTTCTACCACCTGCTTTTTCTCTTATGTGTATCTAAATTATTTTATTTCTTCACATGTGACTTTTTATTCTGTTCTGGTGTTTAATTTGAAATAATATATTAGAGTGTCTGAGGCATGATAAATCATGAGAGGGAGATTAGAAACATTTTTTATTTAATAAACTAACAGTATCTGGTGTTCACAACACACTACAATGCAGGGTCCACTCAGGGGTTACACATTGACAATAATTGGAATTTTAGGAGATGTTTTATTTGTGGTAAGCAGAATGGGGTTAGTATATTTTACAGGCTTTCTGAGAGTCATATATTCTAATTAATTACAAAGGTTATAAGGCATCGGGACAATCTCTGTTTATAATTGACTTGGTACAATTAGATTGGATGCAGAGTGGCCCAGGACTGTGAGTTTAGTAAGAGAACTGGCTGAAGATTATATGTAATCAGTTGCTCAAAAAGAGAAAGTTTTACAGCGTATCAATAGAAGCTCAAAATCAGATCAAGACATTTGTGGAATATTACATTGTAAAATATTTTAAATTGATCTCTTGACATGACCTTGGGATTTAATTATTTGTCCTATTTGGGTATCTTGAATATTAGAGAAGACATCTAAGAAATAGGACATCCGTCAACTTCCCAAACAGTAGAAAATGTCTACTTGTAGTGCATTTGGAGTTTGTTCCACCAGGTTAGACTGGTCATCAAGACTTCTATTAGGAGGTGCTGAAAAGCTTGCATAACAGAGTGGGACAAAAAGGCCTGATTGGTGGCAGATGGAGCACTGGTTTTGCCACCTGCTGCTCACATAGCCATCTCAATATGCCAGTTATTGGCAACCCCTCCCCCCAAGAAACAAACAAGCAGCGTGCCTCTCTTGCCCCACACACCTTACTCACCTGACCTCACTCCGTGCAACTTCTTTTGTTCCCGTGAATGCAGAGGGATGTGAAAGGACAGCAACTTGATGATGTAGAAGAAGAAGAAAGTGAGGGAGGTGCTGTCAGTCATCCAAACAGATGAGTTTGAAAAAAGTTTCCAATAATGGAATTATAGATTTGACAAAAGTATTAAGTTTAATGAAGAGTACTTTAAAGGTGATAAGGTTGTTTTGTAAAAAAAAAAATTAAAATACAGAGTTTGGGGAAAAACATCCGTTTGGGGGGTCTGTACTCCCTCGTATATTTGGTACCTCAATGATCCTCCTGAATTAATATGATAGGCTTTACTCTGAGAGGCAAGGATCTGTCCTTTAATAAATAACACAGGAAATTTTCCTTAGCATCAACCCCCATGCTCAATATAAATCAATTAAGAATCAATCTGTACAAAGCAACAACTCATCGATTGCAGCTTACAGTTGGACTATACTTACAGAAGCTCCTCATATCAACAGTGCCTTAAATTCTATGTCACCAGATAAGTTATTGACCTTATCAATGCAATTGTCTTATACCCCGGCCGGGGTGGGGGGAAAGGAGGAATGTTTGACAATGTTTTCTTTCTTTCTTTGTTTTTGGTGTTGTTGTTGGTTTGGTTTTTTGCTTTTATCATTATATAATCAATAAAATAAACCAGTGTCTTTCATAACCAGTGGACAAGCAGATAGATTATGGGCCCCCACATAATTCTCGCCCCAATTCAAGAACAGTTACACAGTTCCTATACCATGGCCCTGCTCAATACTTGCCTTCGTGAAGAGATCACTGAAGATAAGAGTGCTACAGCAAAGTGTGGTGAACAAAGAAGACGGTGCCTGGCTATCAATTGGAATAGTGTCTGGGGTCCTAAAGGCCTGTAGTCAAACAAGCAGCCATCTAAGTGAGGTGTCAACTAAGTCCACATGGAAGAAGCACACCAGCCTGTGTGATCCAAAGACGACAATAGCAAAATCCAAATATGATGAAGGGAAAAGTATCAGAGCTTAAATTGTGAACATCGAATTTGTATATGGCTGTGGAGGACAATGGGATCTGAAAGTCCATCTGCAGAGTATCTAGTCAGATTAAGCCTCTGGAGATCCCTTCTAGCCACAGGCGAGGGACTCAAACAGCTTTACTATCAGACAGAGATTATTATAAACTTGATTATGGTGGATCTAACTGTGGTATTACATGATACTGGGTCAGTTGACCTTTCTCTTAACTCAATCTGAATTCTCTCTTGGGTCAATTATTTCTCGCTTGTTCCACAACAGAAATTTCTTCTCTGGCTTTTTTAATATTGTGGGTGGTCTTTTCTTTCTTACTCTTTTTAAAAATCTTTATATATTTTTCTTATCATAATTTCTGTTCTAATTTTTAAAATTAATTAATTTTTTAATCATTTCTGTGACTTTTCCCAGTTCATGAAGCACAGAAGGAGTGGATGCATAGAGACAATGACTGATGTGATGGTTTATTGGGAACAGGGGTGGGGGAGGTGGGAGTTTGAGGGGAATTGGGAAGCACATAACGAATGCACAGTGGGGAAGGAGCATTAGAATTGATTGTGATGATGTACATACAACTCCTTTAAAAACCAATTTAACTATGGAAGTGTATGGTATGTGAATATTTTTTCAACAAAACTACTAAAAAAGAAAGAAACCAAACTTGACCTATGCTTACCATGGGTGAAGAGAGAAGATTTTTTGCTTAGTGGGCATTGAGTTTATGTTAATATTGTTGGAATAATTTCAGAAAGGATATCAGTAATGTTTGTAAACATGAAGAATATCATCAATGGCATTGAAATATACATGTAGAAGTTTTTTAATTGGAGGATGTTTTGGGTATATTTTTTGCCACAATTTGAACTTATTACATAAATAACATTGAGTACAAGGAAGGAAAATGTTCTAAAATTTATAATGTTGATGATTATACAACTCTTGTTGATATTATTGAACTACTGAATTGTATGATATGTGGATGAAGTGCTAATAAAGCTGTTAAAAATAAATAAATAATAATGTAAAAATTGGCTAAAAGACAAAACCAAACTTAAGTTTACAGATTCAAGAAGTGCAACAAACTCCGTAGTCAAAGTGTTAAAATTCAAAAAGAAAAAAATATATATTGAGAAGCAGCCAGGGAGAAACAACACATTATATAGAAGGGGAAATAACACGAATGATAGCAGATAGAGCATCAGAAACAAGAGGCAAGTTGAAAATGGAATCTCTTTTAAATGCAAAAAGAAACACCAAATGCCAAGCCAAAATTCTATGTTCAGCAAAGCTCTCCTTCATAAACAAAGGAGAAACCACAATGAGATATAAGAATGGGTAAAGTTAAAACAAAAATTTTTTTAAATGGGAACTACTAAGTGCTGGGGAGGATGAGTTGCAATTAAACCTGGTTTTGGGGAATCTTAAAAGCAGCTTGATGATAGGATTAGCGATTAATTTTCTGTAAGAGATTTTCATGTGAGGAAATTGGAGCTTCTCTGTTAAAGTTGTAGCAAATTGCTTGTTCAGGTAAAGCCACTTCAAGACTTACGTAACTGTGGTAGATACATAATCTGTTTTCAACTTGAGACTATTAAGAGTAAAGGGGTGGAGTTTAGCCTGTCTATCAGATCGCAGCTTGCTGACCTCTTTTGAAGGCAACAAGGAGATAAACAGCTTGCTGGAGGCAGGATACACACTCACTCCCTGCAAGACATTCCTGTTGACAAGCCACATGGAGCTATGATGATAGAGTGAGAGCCTTGGAGTTGGAGGAGCCCCTTCTTGACCCACGCAAGTGCTGAGCGACTTCCGCCACTACCGGGTCCACAAGACTTTCCACCCATTGGCATGTAATCTTTCTGAATTCTGCATCATTGCATGACTGCGTGAGTCTAAAAGGAATGTATGTACTAATATCGACATATGGGGTAATATCAGACTAATGGACTTGGTCTGCCCTGGGCTGGGATGTTTTCTTAATGTACCAGTACTCTTTGATATAAAGTTCTCTCTTACACACATATGAGTATCTGAATTTCTCTAATTTACTCAGACTAGCACATTATGGTATGTTGGTAGTGGGGCAAGTTCAAGAGTGGATGTTTGTTTGACCTCTCCCTCCTGGTAGTGTTTCATCTTTGGCTAGCCACAAGTCAGATATGCCCATGCAGTTTACTGGGTTGTTTTCTGAAAAGAGTTTGGGAAGTTAAAGTTTTGATTCTTTTGTTTGGTTGTAGTCTTTGGTTATTCCTGTGTTGAATGGCAAAAATGCATGTTGTTAATGGATATTTTGAGCTCAGGGGTAGAAATTGCCCCTTGAATTTGTCAGAGACCATGTAGGTAAGAGAAAATGGCAGACTGAGGTCAAAATGACTGACAGAAGGCCTGGCCTTGGCTTGAGGCTATACTGCCAGAGGTCTGATCCCATACTTTGTATCCATAGAATAGGATTTAATTTAAATAAGGATTTTGATCAGCTATATAAGGATTGAACTTGACTGTTTTAAGAATTGAGTTTAAAAAATTGTGTTTAGTATCTGATTCTACTTTGTTTATACTGATTTCTTCTGCTTATTATTATTGATATAAGGATTTATAGAGATGATTATTGGGAAGTATGAAAACAGAGGGCTTGTCAACCCATTTGCCTTGAGCTATTACAATTTTAATCTTTATCTGGGTTAGGGCACACCTGCAAAGAATGCTCTGAAAAGATTAGCCCCACCTAGTATTTTGGAGTACTCAGGATATTTGCATTCCTAGGGATTTTCCTAGGACAGATTGAGAAAAAGGAACTCTTTGGCTTTTTGAATTTTGAACTAGTGGTTTTTGTCAGAAGCTGGACAAAATCTGGCACCATGAAGAAAAATTCCAGTCTAGGACTGCATGTTAAAGGAAGCCAGGGGGCAGGCTGAAAAGGTTGATAGGTGACCACCTGGATCTATTTGTTAAGTGGAAGTGAGAGAAATGCAGCAATAAAGAGGCAGGTTGAGTCTGGCTACAGACACCCATGGACTTGGTTCACAGAAACTAAAGGAAAAGATGAGAGCGGGTTTGCTGGTCTGAAGTTCATGACCTAGCACAAAGGGCCTAGGGTTGTTGAGAAATGGTGATTGGGCCATGGTCTATAGGCAAGGTGACCAATGGGCACCCTGCAGCTCACATTGAGTCGATTAGAACCCGACCAGATGAAGAGAAGATTTTTCACTCTGTGAACTGGTGCATATTGCTGCTAACTTTATGAATGGCCTGTCCTGATTTGACTATCCTTCTGGATGGGGACTTCCCAAGGTTCCATCTGGAATGAAGATTCTTCATGTCAAAGAATGTGATTGTCTCCTCAGAGAACTGGGTTGATTTAAGTGGGCAGTATAGAAATTGGATATCCTGAGGAGTGTGTAGGAGGCCTGCTAGGGCTTGATCAAGGGAAACGTAACCAAGAAAAATTACTGAAACTCCAATTAAGGCTGAGCATGATAGTGGGACAAGAAGAAAGAAAAGGAAATAGAGGAAAGAACTAGGAGACAAAGGGCATTTATAGAGGTCTAAATAAAGGCATGTATATATGTAAATATATTTATATATGAGGATGAGGAAATAGATAATGTGTATATATGTATAGGTTTAGTATTAAGTTAGAAGATGGACATTGGGCCTCCATCAAGTACTCCCTCAATGCAAGAACACTTTGAACTATTAAACTGGCATTCCATGATGCTCACCTTCCCAGCACGATCACTGAAGACAAAATGGGTATATAAGCAAATGTGGTGAAGAAATCAATGGATCCTGGCTATCAAAAGATATAGTATCTGGAGTCTTAAAGACTTGAAGGTAAACAAGAGGCCATCTAGCTCAGAAGCAGCAAAGCCCACTTGGAAGAAGCACACCAGCCTGTGTGATCACGAGGTGTACAAGGGATCAGATATCAGGCATCAAGCAACAAAAAATCATATCATTGTGAATGAGAGGGAGTTCAGATTGGGGACCCAAAATCCATCTTTAGGCAACTGGACATCCCCTTACAGAAGGGTTGCAGGGAGGAGACGAGCCAGTCAGGGTGTAGTGTAGCAACAATGAAACATACAACTTTCCTATAGTTCCTAAATGCTTCCTCCCCCACACTGTAATGATCCCAATTCTAGCTTACAAATCTGACTGGACTGGAGGATGTACACTGGTATAGATAGAAACTGGAAAAACAGGGAATCTAAGACAGATGAATCCCTCAGGACCAGTGGTGAGATTGGCAATACCGGAAGGGTGGAGGGAAGGTAGGGTAGAAAGGGAGAACAGATTACAAGGATCTACATATAACCTCCTCCCTGGGGGACAACAGAAAAGTGGGTGAAGAGAGACTTCAGACAGTGTAAGATATGTCAAAATAATAACAATTTATAAATTATCAAGGGTTCATAAGGGGGAGAAGAGAGGAGAGGAAAAACTGAGGAGCTGATGCCAAGGGCTTAAGCAAAAAGCAAATGTTTTGAGATGATGAGCGCAACAAATGTACAAATGTGCTCGACACAATGGATGTATGTATGGATTGTGATGAGTTGTAAGAGCCCAAATAAAATAATTTTTTAACATGTTAAAAAAAAGAAAGTAATTGGATACCCAAAATTGGGGGTATAAACACATTAAGTGGTTGGCTTACAAACTTTCATAGTTGAGAGAAAATATGTTCATTGGATTATAGGATTAAGTTGTAGGTTTTACTTAACTGCAATTGTTAGGCATAGAATGTTGTTCATTTATGCTCACTCTCCCGACACAACTGCTGGAGCCAAAGGGGGTGAACAAGTAAATGTGGTGAAGAAAGCTGATGGTGCCCGGCTATCAAAAGAGATAGTGACTGGGGTCTTAAAGGCTTGAAGATAAACAAGCGGCCATCTAGCTCAGAAGCAACAAAGTTCACATGGAAGAACACACCAGCCTGTGTGATCGAGTGGTCCCAAAGGGATCAGTTACCAGGCATCAAAGAACAAAAAATCATATCATTGACTGCACACCTCCATGATAGGATCGCTGAAGACAAATGGGTGCATAAGCAAATGTGGTGAAGAAAGCTGATGGTGCCCGGCTATCAAAAGAGATAGTGTCTGGGGTCTTAAAGGCTTGAAGGTGAACAAGCGGCCATCTAGCTCAGAAGCAAAAAAGCCCACATGGAAGAAGCACACCGGCCAGTGCGATCACGAGGTGCCAAAGGGACCAGGTATAAGGCATCTTGCAAAAAAAAAAAAAAGATATATGTGTGTATATGTATATATGTGTGTGTGTGTATGTGTATGTGTGTGTGTGTGTGTGTATACCATATTGAATGAAGGGGGAAGTGCAGAGTGGAGACCCAAGGCCCAAGTTTCGGCCAATGGAGATCCCCTCATAGAGGGGTTTAGGAGAGGAGATGGGTTAATTAGGGTGCGAGGTAGTACCGATGAAGAACACAGCTTTCCCCCAGATCCTGGATGCTTCCTCCCCCTAACTACCATGATCCGAATTCTACCTTGCAGGGCTGGATAGGGCAGAGGTTGTACACCGGTACATATGAGGGCTGGAGGCACAGGGAATCCAGGGTGGATGATACCTTGAGGACCAGGGGTGTGAGGGGCGATGCTGGCAGAGTGGAGGGTGAGTGGGTTGGAAAGGGGGAACTGATTACAAGGATCCACATGTGACCTCCTCCCTGGGAGAGGGACGGCAGAGAAGGGAGGGGAAGAGAGACTCCGGATAGGGCAAGATATGACAAAATAACGATGTATAAATTACCAAGGGCACATGAGGGAGGGGGTAGCGGGGAGGGAGGGGCAAAAAAAAGAGGACCTGATGCAAAGGGCTTAAGTGGAGAGCAAATGCTTTGAGAATGATTGGGGCAGGGAATGTGCGGATGTGCTTTATACAATTGATGTATGTATATGTATGGATTGTGATAAGAGTTGTATGAGTCTCTAATAAAATGTAAAAAAAGAAAAGAGGAGAAAAAAAAGAAAATGATTAGGGCAAAGAATGTACCGATGTGCTTTATACAATTGATGTATGCATATGTATGGACTGTGATAAGAGTTGTATGAGCCCCTAATAAATTGTTTAAAAAAATTTTTGCAAGACCAATGACTTCATTATAATTTCCTTTTTACAACAACATACACATGGCAGCTATACACATGGACTTCCCTAGGTGTGATTTACAAGAATCAAATTGACTACATGTAAGTGAAAAGACAATGTAGAAGTTCAATATCATCAGCCAAAACAAGCCTAGGTACTGACTGTAGAATAGATCACCATTTGTTTTCATGTTCAAGTTGAAGTTGAATATTCAAACTAGTCCACTAGACTCAAAATACAACTTTAGTACATTGCATTTGAATTTAATAACATCTTAAGACCAGATGTTGCATTTAACACTAATCATAAAAGAACTGATGAGCTGTGGGATGACATCAAGAACATCATACATGATGAAAACAAAGGTCAATAAAGAAACAGGAAATAAAGATCAAAGTGGATGTCAGAAGAACTTCTGAAACTTGCCCTTGATCATACAGTAGCTAAAACACATGAACGAAATGATGCATTAAAAGAGTTGGATAGGAAATTTCAAGAGGCAGGTCAAGAAGACAATGTATTATGATGAAATGTACAAAAACCTGAAGTTAAGCAGCCTAAAAAGGAAGAACATATTTAGCATGTCTCAAGTTGAAAGAAATGAAACAAAATCAGAGCAAGCCTTGGGTTGTAACATTGAAGGATCTTATGGACAAAATATTGAATGATGCAAGAAACACCAAAAGACGATGGATGGAATATTCAGTCATGGCACCAAAAATAATTGGTTAATATCCAGCCCTTTCAAGAGGTAGCAGAAGATCAAGAATCAATGGTATTGAACTAAGTCCAAACTTCAATGAGGGTGTTAGCCAAAAAGACCTTCAATGAGTGATGGAATACTAATTGAAATGTTTCAACAAGCTGATGAAGCACTGAAAGCTCTCATTTATCTATGAAAAATTTTTTTGGAATCAGCCATCTGGGCAACGGCTCCTGTAATCAGGTTCTTTCTCAGATGTTTAATTCCTTACTATTTTTAAACAATCATCGGTGCAACAGCATATTCTTAGTACCTGTGGTAATGTTCATTCTGACTATAGGTGTAACTAATTAGATGGAATTATGCTTATAACATTCATTTATTAATTTCATAAAACTCATTATACTTTTGATGAAATACTACATGCTTATTCCCTTGTATTTGTTACTTCTGTAAACAACCATCTAATGTAAAGAGAAAAACTGCCAAACTCTCAGAGGGTGACATGTTATTCATTTCACTTTGTATTATGTCCCATATTCCCACTAGATATTATGAGTGAATTATGGAATTCCGGGAAGTCTTCAAAGAGCTAAAAATATTGTCAGAACAACTTCTGTAAGTTCAGCAGCAGAAGAAAGGAGTTTTTCAAAGATGAACATGATATGTTCAGAGAAGAGAAGTTTCCTTTTTCTAATATATCAAACACAATGTTATGTTTTCATTAATATTTTAAAATTCGTTCTTATAATCTAGTTTTGTGTACCTCTTTTATGTTTTTATTTAAGTATTAATTGTATAAAATGGTAAATTGTCTGTGGGTGTACCATTTTTTAATACTTAAAATGGTTGTTAGGTCAGCAAACTATTGTTACATTATTTGAATCCCACCACTGGCTCAAACCACTGACTTTTGCTTAACAACTTACCACTTATCCTATGGCACTACCAGAATTCTTAAACACCACAATCTAGAAAACCAAATGGGTCAGTTTTATTCTGTCACATGGAGTTGCTGTGAATCAAATTTGTACTCAAGAAAACCTACCAACCTCAACATTGCTTAGGCTAAAAATCTAAAATATTAAATTTTCTCAGCCTCCTGACATTTAGGGGTAGTCATGTGAGTCATTTCTGGCCAATGATATGAAAAGAAAGTCTACTAACTCTGTTTCCTCCACTCCATTTTTCTTTCTTGATGAAATGCCTACATCAGCACTAGTACAGATGATGGAATGGAAAATGGAAGGTTCAGGGATTCTTGATGATGATGATAAACTACTACATATTTACCGTAATGTTATATCTCAAATTCTTTAAAATATCAAATTAAAGTAAACTCTTGCTTATCCACATTACTATCAAATTTTCAGGTATTTATATCTAGGAGAAAATTTAACTGACAACCAGATATTGGATCAGACAATCTAGTGCCAAGAGCATGGAAGGGAAATGCATATGCGAATGAAAAATGGGTAGAAAAAAAACACATGAAACAATGAAAACATAAGTGATTTGAATTACAGTCAAATTCCTTTACACTAACAAAAAATTCTGAAAGGGAAATTAGGAAAACAATAACATTGATAATAGTCACTACAAAAAGAAACAAAAACAAAAGAGACCTACATAAATATGATAATATGCTCCTGGATAAAAGACCTAATAGGGTGAAAATATCAATACTACACAAAGTGATCTACTGATACAATGCAACCCCATTCCAGAAACATGGTCATTATAACTAAGCAGTCTTCATTGACCCTCTCCAAGCAAAATTCTCAAAAGGCAGAGAGGAACCAAAAAGCTGAGTTCTGAACCTCCTAGGTAAGAGAGATTTCTAAGCCAGATATAAACAGGCAATTTGGATCAGGGGATCCAATGCAGAAGAATATCCAGGGGAAAAAATGGCAGATATTTGGTAAACTCAGTAAGGTGCACCTAACAACTCCCTCCTCCAATGCTCCAGTCAAAGGGACTGGAAGAGCGATGTATGAACTATTTATTCACCCCATACACCTACTGGGGCCCAAGATTTAGTCTAATTCCACAGGGGACAATGGGACTCTTCTCCCCCCATACCCACAAAGGGGGAGTGTGAACCTGACTGAACCTGTGTAGGGAAAATTAATGAAATAAAACTTGAAGCTCAACTTTCTACATCCCTAGGGTTAAAAAAGATACATGCTCTCCACTCCCCTCCTCCCTTACCCCCCCCCCCCACTTGGCTCTGCTTTGACATTCATCTAGAGTGAAAATACAAGTTCCCACCCCTCCATCTGGACAGCAATGGCTTTATGGCAGGAGAATAGGCTACCCTAAGCTTCTTAGACATTGTCTTTTCTCTCCTTTTGGGACCAGTTGATCTTAGAACGTTGCTGTTTTGTTAATTGACCTACACCCCCTGGCGACCACAGAGGCCAACCTAAAATTGGGACTTTGATAAAACAAAACAAAATAAAAAAGCTAGCAGCCAACTTTTGATTGTCATGAACCCCAACTCACAATCAGCTATTGTCACACAATCCAGCTACCCCTAAACTGTCAACAGCTATAACTAGTGCACAGGGAAGGGTATGCACTTCAATAGTACTTGACCAACAAACAGAGACAAACCTGGAAACACCATGTCTCAGAAATAACAGGTAGTCATAGTGTACATAAGGGGGGCGAATAATGGAATAAACACGTGGCCAAAACATAGACACGGGGGAATTTCCAGAAGAAATAAAAGGACTAAAGTGACCCCACGGGGGAGTTCAGAAGAATGATGTTCAACTGATTTTGATGGAGGTAAAAATCAAGAATGTTACAGAAACAGAACAAAACAAAAAGAAAAGAGAATATAGAAGAATTCAGGAAAACAGAAGAACAATCTTACACCCAGTAAAATTATCCTTCAAATATTAGGGGGAAATACGGGCATTTCCAAATAAGGAAAAATTAAATGAATTTGTAAGAATCAGACCAAGTTTATTGAAACTACTCAAGGGAGTTCTTTGGGCAGAAAATCAACAACAGCAACAGACAGACAGCAACAAAACATCAACATTGAAGACATCACTATCAAGAAACCAACTCACTCAAGTAATACACAGAGTACAACAAACTTACAAGATTAAAAATAGGGAATCAGAGACAACTTTCCACAATGAAGATAATAAAACAACAGAGGGAGTAGGGTAGATATTAAACAGTTGAATAGAGAAGATGTTGAGTAATTTACAAGTACAACTGCCTTAAGTTTGGAAGGACAGAATAAAAGGCAAACTAACTACCAAGAAAATGGCAAAATCTCAACAAACTAAAAAAGAAGAAAACCATAAACACCCACTAAATATTAAAATAAAAACAAAAATAACTGGAAAAATAAGAAAAACAAAATTAACTCAATATAGAAAATTATGAACAAAGAAGCCAATAACATCACTAAAAAATACACAGCAAAATGACAGCAATAAAATTATACGCATCTATCAATAACAGTATTGAATATAAATTAATTAAACCCATCAGTTAAGAGACTGAAACTAGTGGACTGGCTAAGAAAACAAAACCCATTAATATATTGCTTACATGAAACACACCTTAGTCAAAAGCACCTTCAAAATACATTAATCAACACTTAAAGAGTTGAAGAGACAAATAGATAAAATACCATAATATCAGGAGACTTTAATATACCACCTTTGAGAAAGCCCAATCAACTGGAAAGAAAATCGACAAATATATAGAAGAACTAAACAGTACAATCAATCAACTTGATACAGAACACTTCACCCAACAACAACAAGTATACATTCTTTTCCAGTGTACATTGAACATACTCTAAAATAGATCATATGGTAAGCCACAAAGCAAACATCAATAAATTTCAAAAACATTGAGATATTACAACTGATCTTTACAGATCACAATGGTATAAAATTAGACATCAATAATAGATCAAGCAAACACAAAACACAGCCAACTACATGGAAATTGAACAATACCTTATTTTAAAACCCTGTGTTACTTGAAGAACAAACAGTAAAATTTTAAAGCTCTTTAAGATAAATGAGAATGAAAATACAACATTCCAAAACATTTGGAATAGAGCAAACCCACTAATCAGAAGGCAGTTTATAGTAATAAATAAATACATTAAAAAACATAGAAAAATCAAAATCAACCCCTTAACTCATTATTTACAACAGTGGTTCTCAACTTTCCTAATGCCACGACCTTTAATACAGTTCCACATGTTGTGGTGACTCCCCAACCATAATTATTTTTGTTGCTACTTCATAACTGTAATTTTGCTACTGTTATGAATCAGGCGACCCCTGTGAAAGGGCCATTTGACCCCCAAAGGGGTCACAACCCACAGGTTGAGAACCACTGATCTACAAAAATTAGAAAAGAGCAGCAAAATAAACCCTCAGCCACAGAAGAAAATAATAACGTTTAAAGAAGAAACAAATTAATCACAAAACAATAAAGCAATCAATGAGACAAGAAGTTGTTTCTTTGAAAGGATTAACAAATTTCACAAACCAATGGCAAATTCAAAAAAAGGAAGGAAACAGGAGGAAATATTATTAGTAAGAAAGGAAATGGGTGATATTACAACAAAATAAATGGAAATTTGAACGCTAATTGCAGAATTGTATGAAGAACTGTAGTCTGACAAATTTGAAAACGTAGAAGAAATGGACAAGTTTCCATATGAACATAACCTACTTAAATCCACACAGATTGAAATTTATAACTTTAAATGTCACCACCCAAAACCCGGAACTGGATGGTTTTACTGGAGAACTCTATCAAAAATTCAGAGAAAATTAAAATGAAATCTATACACACTATCCCAGAATGTAGAAAAGGACAATAGACACCCAAACGTGTTTTATGAAGCAACCTTATTACCAAAATCAGGCAAAGACATTACCAGAACAGAAAACTATAGACCAAATATCCCTTATGGACACAGATGTAAAACTTATCATGAAAAATTTCCATTTTTTGACCAAACTTTTTGAAATCCCTTCATACTTTGAGTTAAACAGAGTAATTATATTACTCAGCAGAAAAGCCAAAACTGTGCATTTTCCTAATCACCTAGTTAATGACTAGCATTTTCAGAAGAATAAATAGGAATTTTGGTCCTGTTCATCTGTGTTCTTGATAGCCAAGAGATTCACTATAAGATAATGAAGCTATGTGGCCCAGAGTTCACGAGGCGGAAGTGGAATGGGAGTGGACACCTAAAGAAGTTTGCAGAACTCTGAGCCATTCTCAGGTGGGAATGCAGCAATACCCCTGCAGAACGTGGGCAATTCCCTTTTGATTCTCTGTGATAATTAAATTTATTGTGCCAAGTAGGCCTCCATAGGAACAGGGCAGAGTTTAATGAGGTCAACGCTTGATTGGAGGGCGACTGAGATAAATATTTTCTGTGGCTGGGATCCCATCTCTTCCTCCCTGGGGATCGGACCAGCATTCTGCCACTTGAGCTTTGCCTCAACTGTGTGCTGCACTACCTGTGGGTCGAGCCAACCTGTGGATCATGTCGCTAAAGCTTGAGGCCCTGTGGAGACCTGCTGCGCTTCACTGCTGGTGTGTACATCACTTGAGTTCAAGATTCTATTGGGTTTGCTTCACTAAGCACCCAGTGCTACTGATTGTTGCTACCCAAATCTGCCTGTCTTGCCTTAGGGCAGACTCTACTCTATACAACCTTGACCTTATATCAGCAACCCTCATGAGTTGAAGGACCTTCAGAAAATGAACTGTTCCTCAAAAGTGAGCTGATATGAGCCTTCTCTACTGCTGTGTGGACTAATTAGCCATTATATTCCTTCTTGCTGTATAAACCTATCCTTTTATATAAATACAAGAGGGTACTTTAAAAATGGGGAAAAAAGCTTCACTAGAAGGAGTTTTCGTTTCTTTCTTTTTGATCATTTTATTGGGGTCTCATACAACACTTAGCACAATCCATACATACGTCAATTGTGTAAAGCACATTTGTACATTCGTTTCCCTCATCCCTCTCAAAACATTTGCTTTCCACGTAGGCTCTTGGAATCAGCTCCTCATTTTTCATTGTTTTCCCCTTCCTCCCTGCTCCCCCCTCCCTCATGAACCCTTGATAATTTATAAATTAGTATTATTTTATCATATCTTATACTGCCTCACGTCTCCCTTCACCCACTTTACTGTTGTCCATCCCGCAGGGAAGAGGTTATATGTAGATCCTTGTCATCGGATCCCCCTTTCTACCCCACCTTCCCTCCACCCTCCAGTATCACCACTCTCACCGCTGGTTCTGAGGGGCTCATCTGTCCTGGATCTCTGTGTTTCCAGTTCCTATTTGTACCACTGTACATCGTCTGGTCTAACCAGGTTTGTAAGTTAGAATTGGGCTCATGATAGTGGGGAGGGAGGAAGCATTTAAGAACTAGAGGAAAGTTGTGTGTTTCATCGATGCTACACTGCACCCTGAGTGACTCATCTCTTCCCCACTACCCCTCTGCAAAGGATATTCAGTTGCTTACAGGTGGGCATTGGGTCCCCAACACGCACTCCCCCTCATTCACGATGATATGATTTTTTGTTCTCTGGTGTTTGATACCTGGTCTTTTCAACCCTTTGTGATCACACAGGCTGGTGTGCTTCTTACATGTGGACTTTGTTGTTTCTGGGCCAGACGTCTGCTTGTTTACCTTCAATCCTTTAAGAGCCCAGATGCTATATCTCATGATAGCCAGGCACCATCAGCCATTTTCGCCACACTTACTTATGCACACATTTGATTTCAGCATTTGTATGGGATGGTGATCACAGAATGATGAATATTATCCTTTGGTGCCTGCTGCCTGATCCCTTCAACACCTTATAATCTCACAGGCTAGTATGCTTCTTCCATGTGGGCTTTGTTGCTTCTGAGCTAGATGGCTGCTTGCTTACCTTCAAGCATTTAAGACCCCAGGCGTTATATCTTTTGATAGCTGGGCACCATCCGCTTTCTTCACCACATTTGCTTATGCACACATTTGTCTTCAGCAATCGTGTGGGGAAGGTGGGTATCATGGAATGTCCATTTAATCGGGCAAAGTGTTTTTGCATTGAGGGAATACTTGAGTGGAGGCCCAATGTTCATCTGCTACCCTACTACTAACCTATAAATATATGCACACAGATCTATTTCCCCATCATCTTAAATATATTTACATATGTTCATGCCTGTATTTAGGCCTCTATGTATGCCCTTTGCATCCTACTTCTTTCCTGTATTTTCTTTTCCTTTCCTCTTGTCCCAATATCATGCTCAGCCTTCGTTTGGGTTTCAGTAATTCCTCTCCATTACATTTCCCTTGATCACTCCCTACCAGTCCTCCCATCCCTTCTTTGCCACTGGTCTTAAATCACTTGTTGTTCCCTTGTCCCTGGGTTGGTTAACACCTCTTCCCTTTCCCCGCCTCCCACTCTACCATGTCCCCCTGGAACCATCGGTCCAGTTATTTTCTTCTCCACATGGTTTATCCAGCCTATCTTATCTAGATAGACCTGCATAGATAATAATGCACATAAAATTTCGACAGCGCCAAATAAAGTGACCCATAAAAACAAGGCGAGGATGGAAGCAACAACAAACAAAAAAGGCAATGACATACAAAATCTAAAACAAGGAAAAATATAAGAAAGAAAAGCCTATAAATAGTTCAAGGTCAGTTTGTTGACCTTTAGGAGTGTTTTACAGTCGAGTCTGATGGGGTGCCATGCCCTGGCCTCAAAGTCTATTTTTGGGACTTCCCTTGTTCTGCTCCCCTTGCTGTTCTATTGCATGCCTTTAGTGTTTTGCCTCAGTGTGGTGGGGTCAGCTCGGTCACACATCCCACACTGTGTCTCCAGTGTTGTCCCATGTAGGGCTATGGGTCAGTGCAGAATGTTGCATCTCATAGTGGAGCCAGCCATATGGTCCTCTCTGTGCATTGGCTGCTCTGAGCAGGGCTATTGTCTCCTAAGCTTGGTCGGCCATGGTGTGCGCCACTCCCTTCCTCCCCCTTTATTTGCTTCTGCTTCCATCTGGGCATGGAGGAGGAGTTTTCATAACACACATTTTTCCCTCCAGGTGAGCATCAATCAACTTGCTCTGATTTAGTACACCTAGTGGTGGTGCCTGGGAAGGTTCTATCTGGTTACAGTAAATTTTTCCTAAAAGCAGTTTTGCTCAAACCTTCTTTTTTTGTGATGGCTGATTTAAGAGAACAGTGGACAGCTGTGAAATTTTGTTTCCTGTTTGGGAAAAATGACACAGAAGCTGTTGAGATGTTGGACACAGCTTTCAAGCACAGCGCTATGGGAAAAACTCAAGTGTACAAGTGGTTTTCTCATTTCAAAAGAGGGGAAATGCCAGTGGAGACAAACCTTGTTTGGGGATATCCACCAAATTCCCAAACAGACAAAAATGTTGACCGAATTCAAAGATGGATGACAGATCCTTGAAGAGATGGGGAAGTTATGTGGACTATATTTGAGCTCAATTCCATGAATTTTAATGGAAGATTTGGGAATGAGAAGGGTCCCTGCAAAATTTGTGCTTTGGGTTCTGACTGACCAGCAGAAAGAGTGTTGACTGGAAACCTGCTGTGCTTTCAATGAACAGCTCTGAAGCAACCCAGACTTTTTCCCCAAGGGGATTACTGGTGATGAGACATGGCGCTATGCTGATGATTCCGAAAGCAAACATCAGTCAAGCTAGTGGAAGATGCCATTCTCTCCTAACACACATCACAAAAACTTGTCAAGTGAAATCAAAGATCAAGATGATGCTTATTTGTTTTTTGATGTGAGGGGGATAGTGCATTTGGAATTCATTCCACCAGGTCAGACTGGTAAGCTTTCTATTTAGAGGTTCTGAAACAGTGTGACACACACACACACACACACACACACACACAAATAAGGCCTAATTTGTGGGAGATGGGGAGATGGTGGCTCATGCAGCCATCTTTTTTTTTTTTTTTTGAATGCAGCCATCTTAATTGTGTCAGTTTTTTGGGGCAAAAAACCAGCATGCCTCTTGCCCCACACACCTTACTCATTTGACTTCACTCCTTGCGACTTCTTTTTGTTTCCTCTAACAAAGAGGAGCATGGAAGTTCAGCGATTTGATGACATAGAAGAGGTGAAGAATAAAGCAAGGGAGGTGCTGTCAGCCATCCAAATGAGTTTGAAAAATGTTTCCAGAAATGGAATCAGAGATTTGACAAATATATTGTGTTATGGAGAGTACTTTGAAGGTGATAAGGTTGTTTTGTAAAAAAATTTTTTTAATTCTGTTTTTTTGGGGTACCCCCTTGTATATGTGCCCTGCTTTTGTTTCTCTAGAGAACCCTGCTGAAGGCATTCTCTCTCTTCTTTTAAAATAGCGGCATGGTGGAGTCGTGCTAAGTAGGTCTGAGCTTCCACTTGGTAGGTGCTTGAAAGGAAGGGCTAAGAGCAGATCACTGCCCATTTTGCTGCAGAGTGGTCAGAGGCTGTGACATTGCTCAAGTTAGGGTCACTCTGTGTGGTAACTCATGGTGTGAATCTCATCCCTCTCCCACGATCTCCTCCCATCCAACTCCATACAGTCTTTAGTAATGTTTATTATCAATTTTCACTCACTGCCTTTGAGTTGCTTTAGACGTATAGCAACCCTACAGGACAGAATATAACCACCACTGTGGGTTTCTGAAACTGTAAATCTTTAGAGGAATAGAAAGCCTCACTTTTCTCCTGCGGAGTGGCTGCTGGTTTCAAACTACTGACCTTGAGGTTAGCAACTACACCACACACGACACCACCAAAGCTATAATGATACACTAATATGTCATAAAAATAGCTGTAAACCGCTTTAAGTAGTATGGATACTAATACAATTTTTAATATTTTATCCTGAATCACATTAATAACAGCCTTTTTTCCTTTAATTGCTTCTTTCAAAAAAGTCATCGATAGAGGTTCATACATAATACTTGCCACAATATTGTAGCTAAAACTGCAGAAAATGACAAACTCAAAAAACACTAGCGGCAAGGAACACAAGTGAAACCATGCTATTTAAAACTCGTTTGAAATGGGTTCAGAAGGTAAATTAACATAGTTTTAGCCTGGTGGGCTAATTTGAGCCGCTACACAGGTTTAACCACATCTTTGTGGCAAAACTGTTCACTACAGATTTGTAAATAAATACACCTGTGTTTACCCTGCTTGTTGGATACTCAGTCCCTGCCAGGGACTAAATTTGAAGAGGCTTTGATTCTGTGGGGAGGTGCCATGGGGCTGGGAAAGAGACAGATGCCTGCTACACTTAGATGGAAAAATTTTGGTATGGTGAAAATATGTGCAACGGTTCACAACAGGTTAGTAAGAAAAATCAAATATTTACCTTGTTTACTGGGTAACTCAACACCGCTTTTGGGTATACTGATACACATAAACTGTGTTTAAACAAAAGGGGTTTTATTGTCATAACTAGAGACGTTTTTAAATTTTTTAACAAAACATTATACTAAAAACATTTACAGTCATTTTGATTGGTAGCACCCTTCGCCTTCACCCTAGTAATATCATTGATCGGAGAGAAAGGTGGCTTTTAATTGTCCAGTTCTGGGCTCCCAGGCACAGAGGATTTCCGTTTAAAGCAATGCATTGGTGGTTTTCCAAGAACCTCAAGATTTAACCCGCCCCCAAGTGCGAGGCCCAGCAGCGCGGCGCGCGCCCGTGGGGCGGGGCTCGGAGAGGAGGAGCAAATGGAAAAGAGAGGCGGCACCTAGAGGCCGAGATAAGGGGCGGGGCGAGCGGGGCGGGCGGGGCGAGCGGGGCTCGGGAGAGGAGGAGCAGGCGGAGAGGAGAGGAGGCACCCAGTGGCCGAGATGAGGGGCGGGGCGAGCGGGGTGGTCGAGATGAGGGGCGGGGCGAGCGGGGCGGGCGAGGCTCGGGAGAGGAGGAGCCGAGGGAGAGAGGAGGCACCCAGTGGCCGAGATGAGGGGCGGGGCGAGCGGGGTGGTCGAGATGAGGGGCGGGGCGAGCGGGGCGGGCGAGGCTCGGGAGAGGAGGAGCCGAGGGAGAGAGGAGGCACCCAGTGGCCGAGATGAGGGGCGGGGCTCGGGGGCTCGGGAGAGGGGAGGCGCCTAGTGGCCGAGATGAGGGGCGGGGCTAGCTGGGCGACAGGGCTCGGGAGAGCAGACGGAGAGGAAGAGGGGAGGCGCCTAGTGGCTGAGATGAGGGGCGGGGCTAATGGGGAGGGCGGGGCTCAGGAGAGGAGGCGCCTAGTGGCTGAGGATGAGGGGCGGGGCTAGCGGGGCTCGGGAGAGGAGGAGCAGACGGAGGGGAGGAGCCTAGGGGCCGAGATGAGGGGCGGGGCGAGCTGATCTCTTCAATGGCCGTCTATCCGGAAGCTGGCAGAGTATGGCCACGCTGCGCAGGCTGCAGGAGGTACCGCGGCACTTGCTGGTCTGCGAAAAATCTAACTTCGGCCACGACAAGTCACGTCACCAGCACCTCGTGGAGACGCAATATCACAATTACAAGGTAAGTCGGGTCAACTTCGGGCCAGCGGCATCCCGCTCCGCGAGCACGCGACAGGCTGTGGGAGCGACGGGCTCCGCCGGTGGCGGCGGGAACTCCCACGACGTATGCTGGGTGGGACGTGGGAGTCGGGAGCGGGGATGGGGGCGGGGGGAGCGAAGTCCCTTTCAGGGCATGCTGGGAGCTGTAGTTTCTTGAGCGTTCCCAAGTAGGGGTGTTGTAGGCCCGAGTGGACTGTTAACAACTCCCAGGGCCGGGTTGGAACCCGACCTGGGGTGGACGATCTGCGGGCGCACGGGCTCATTCTGTGCCGAGAGGCCCCACCGTAGGGAGTTTGGAGCCCTTGACCTCTGCGTTGTTCAGCCCACCACGTGCTGGTCGCTTTTACCCCACATCAGGGATGCACTGCCCCCCCCCCCGCACCCCTACCCCCATTTCTCTGCGCAGCCCGATACCTTCTCAACCTGCGCGCCTGCAAATCTTTCCAGAGCACTGCAGCAGCTATAATTTATGCTTTTAATAAACTGCCTGTGGGAATCAGATTTCTGCCCGAAGCCCTCGGGTTTCGCCAATCACGGTGCACCTTTCCAGCTGTGGATGTTTGAGCCTGGTGGCGTAGTGGGAATGCAGTGGGCTGCTCACTGCCAGGTCAGCAGTTCAAAACCAACAGCTGCTCTGGGGGAGAAAGACGAGGCTTTGCATTCTGGTAAAGAGTTTTCCGTCTCTGAAACCGAAAGGGCTGTTCTACCCTGTTCTATAGGGTCTCTCTGAGTAAGAAATGACTCAGCACTGATTGTGTTTTTTGGAGGGTGATACTGGTTTAAGCATTTTGTGCTTTAATTAACTAAATCACCATTTAGGTTGACCTGGTGAGCCAGATTCCTCAGGAAGACTGGCATTACAGTTTGAGGAAAAAGGCTTTCAAGTTGTGCAGCCCATGAACTTGGCACCCTTTGAAACTTGTCAGGATTTAGCAAGCATCTTTGCTTGGAGTGGAAAAAGCGAACACTGAAATCAAGTCATTTAAGACTCATGGAGAGCTCAGCCTACAAAATGCAAACAACCAAAAGTATTTCTGCTTCCATGTATCCTTTCAATAATTGGATGCTGCATTTTCGCTGCTCAATAATAAGATAATACCAGGGTAAACAAATTCGGGGATGTTCTGTTGTATTACAGGTCCGTGGATGGCTTTGGGTGATACAAATGATTTGCAAGGGACTACTAATTTGTTGTGTTGGTCTGCTAACCACAAGGTCAGCTGGTCAAAACCGCCAGCGGCTCGGAAGAAGGAAGATGAGGTTTTCTACTCCCATGAAGAGTTACAGTCTCATAAACAGACCGGGGCAGTTCCACCCTGTCCTATAGTGTCACTAAAGAGTCGGAATCAACTTGATGGCAGTAAATGAAAGAATGCCTAGAAAGTCCTGGCAGTCTGCTTCCATAGAAATTAAAGCCAAGAAACTTCTGTGGAATTTTGATCTGTAATAGAGTGGTTCTCAACCTTCCTAATGCCGCCACCCTTTCACACAGTTCCTCATGTTGTGGTGACCCCCAGCCATAACATTATTTTCATTGCTCCTTCATATCTGTAATTTTGCTACTGTTAAACATTGGGCGACCCCTGTGAAAGAGTCGTTCAACCTCCAAAGAGGTCGCGACCCACAGATTGAGAACCACTGCTCTAACACACGGTGCTACTGTGACTGAATGAGTAGGAAAAGGAACAGGAAGTAGAATAGATTGCTCATTTGCAGAAGATAAAAGTTTCACACAAATGAGACAAGTTTCTTTCCTGTTGAAACAGTTTTGATTCTCAAATTTCTCCTTCCATCAGATTGGTAAGTTAACTTTAGCTTTTTTTTCTTTTTTTGGTCCATATTTCTGTTTCAGGGAAACAAGTGGGGAAATAGGTAGCAGCTCTCAAGAGCTTGTTTGTTCCCTAAGAGCCCGGATGTTAATCTATTGGAAAATAAGACCTGGTTTATATTGTCTACTCCAATAGGTTTCATTTCTGATTCCTGAATGTGGGATACTCTCAAAAAAGCTGAAAAGCTTGGTTATGGAAAATGCACCATTTTACTTTGTGAAGAACTTACCTCTTTATGAACTAATTTCATCTGAATTCATCAACACCTTTGTCAAGAAAGGTAAGGAGAACTGTGTGAAGTCTGTGATCTTGGGAACGATTATGGGCAGACCACACCATAGTGCCAGGGTTCTTCTCTTGCTTTAATTAGGGCCTGTAGTGATTGTAAAGGCTCCTGGTGGCCTCAAGGATTACCCTTGTGTTGCTAACCTTATGGTCAGCAGTTCAAACCCCAAAGCCTCTCTGAGTGAGAAAATGAGACTTTTATTTCTATACCTATTTTTTTAAACATTTTATTAGAGGCTCATACAACTCTTATCACAATCCATACATGTACATACATCAATTGTATAAATCCCATCTGTACATTCTTTGCCCTAATCATTTTCTTTTTTTTTTTTTACATTTTATTAGGTGCTCATACAACTCTTACCACAATCCATACATATACATACATCAATTGTATAAAGCACATCCGTACAAGCATTTGCTCTCCACTTAAGCCCTTTGCATCAGGTCCTCTTTTTTTCCCCCTCCCTCATGAGCCCTTGATAATTTATAGATTGTTATTTTGTCATATCTTGCCCTATCCGGAGTCTCCCTTCCTCCCCTTCTCTGCCGTCCATCTCCCAGGCAGGAGGTCACATGTGGATCCTTGTAATCAGTTCCCCCTTTCCAACCCACTCACCCTCCACTCTCCCAGCATCGCCCCTCACACCCCTGGTCCTGAAGGTATCGTCCACCCTGGATTCCCTGTGCCTCCAGCCCTCATATGTACCAGTGTACAACCTCTGCCCTATCCAGTCCTGCAAGGTAGAAATCAGATCATGGTAGTTGGGGGGAGGAAGCATCCAGGATCTGGGGGAAAGCTGTGTTCTTCATTGGTACTACATCGTACCCTGACTGACCCATCTCCCCTCCTAAACCCCTCTGTGAGGGGATCTCCAGTGGTCGACAGATGGGCCTTGGGTCTCCACTCTGCCCTTCCCCCTTCATTCACTATGGTGTATGTGTGTGTGTGTGTGTATATATATATATATACATATATATATATATAATAATAATAATAATAATAATAATAATTATTTTTTAACTAAGGAATGGTTCTGCTTCGTCCTTGGGGTCACTGGCAGGGAGTTTGACTTTTGGTTTCTGCTGGTGATCATGTGGCATACAACACTTTCCCCAACTTTCCCCAGCATTCTCATCCTGCCCCCCACCACCTTTATAAGATGTTTGTTCTTATATCTGTCCACAGTGTTGCATGAGGGCGTTGCAACATGAATAATCATAATAATGGATGATTGCATTATGATGCAATCTTCATAATGGAGGAAGGATTAATGGAGAGGAAAGTGTAGCATTTTCTCTGTTGAGATCACTACTTCTGGCTGTTAATCCTCAAAGACCATTCTGTCTTGAGCTGTTTCAAAGGGTATTCTCTTCTGGCCACCACACCTGCTATTTATAGCTAAGTATTCGTTGTGATTTTGGATCTTGGATTTTGTGGTTCTAGCCTTCCTCTTCTTACCCCATTCCTAGTTCTATCAACTGAATTGATTGGTTGGTTCTAGATTCCTGACTGTCCTGTGTTTGAAACTGTATTTCTTGGTGCCTTTAGAGAGTATCTGGGTGGTGCAACAGGTTGCTAACCAAAACGTTGGAGGTTTGAGTCCACTCACAGGTGCTTTGGAAGAAAGGTCTGGCGATCTGCTTTTGAAAAGCCAGCCACTGATAGTGCATTTCCACCCTGACACACATGGCGTCACCCACCAGGTGCATTTCCACCCTGACACACATGGCGTCACCCACCAGGTGCATTTCCACCCTGACACACATGGAGTCACCCACCAGGTGCATTTCCACCCTGACACACATGAAGTCACCCACCAGGAGTAGGAATTGATGGCAGTTAGTTTTGTTTTATCTGCTTGTTTTTTAAAAAGTAGGCCTGCCCTCACTACAAAGTCACCCCAGTGGAGCTCCAGGTATAGAAGCCCCTTCTTTAACCGCATGCTTGCTCTCTGCAGTGGCTCTGTGAACAACACAAGAATATCTGGAAGCTGTCTTCATTCTCATGCTACTGGGACCACATAAAAAGCAGGGCACCCTTTCTTTGGACGCATAACATCAACTTTTCTTCCGTATTAGATTTTAATATTCCTTTGTCAATGAGGTAGATACTTGCTGATTATCAGGCACTTTAAAATTTTTATTAGTTTTATTTGCATATATTTCATTTATCGAACAATTTAAGCATTCAGTCATATTAAGAAAAGTCATGCAGTCACCACCACAATCAGTTTCAGAACATTTTCCCCCTATTCATTGTTAGTGCTCCATGTCCTCCCAAACCCCCTCTGCCATGCCTCAGGTAATTATTTTTTCCAATTCCACAACTTTTGCCCGTATAATTCAGTGTCACTGATTATACTCTTCATGCTGTACAGCCAGTATTGATACCCTTTTCCAAATGATTCTACCACCATTGACATAAACTCAATGCCCCTAAGCGACAACCCTTTCCCTTTCACCTATGGTAACTATTGGTTCTTTGGTTCTTTGTAACCCCTGTAGTTTACTTGATACAGTATTCAGCTGTCACAAACTTCCATGGTTAAATCACTTTCAAAACTAGTTGTGTAATCACAATCAATTCTAGTGCTCCCTTCGCCCTCCTGCATTCATTGTTTGCTCCCTAAATCCCCTCACCTTCCCTATCTCTCACCCCCTCTACATCCCCTATAAATCCTTGCATCAGTTATTTTCTCTACGTATCTACTCCTTCTGTGCTTCCTAAGAGACACAGTAAAAAACAAAATAAAGTGGTAAGGATAAAATTATAAGCATCTAAAGATGAAAATACAAATCATGAATAAGAAATTAAAGACTATCATCAGTATTGTATTAAAAGCCAGGGAAGAAACTTATCCTGGAACAAGCAAGAAATATTTGCACCTAGAACAAATTCTGGTTGGGTCAAGAGGGAAGTTAAATGACCAAGTATCAAGTTTGTTCCCACATGATCAAGATTACAGTGCAATACTTACCTGGCAGGGGAGATACCATGATCACCACGAAGGTGGTTTTCCCAGGGTGAGGCTTATCCATTGCACTCTGGATGTGCTGACCCCTGCGATTTCCCCAAATGTGGGAAACTCAACTGCATAGTTTGTGGTAGTGGGGAGCTGCGTTTGCGCTCTCCCCTGTAAAAAAAAGAGAGATTACAGTGCCAGGCAGCCCCCCACTCCCCTTCCAGGTTTAACTCAGTGTCTTGCATCAAGTAGTTCAATAAATACCTGTTCTGGAGGGAAAAAAAAGATGACAGTGATCTCTGTGTGATAGTAAAGCTGTTTGAGACCCTTGCCTGTAGCTAGAGGGCATCTGCCAGTGGATTAATCTGACTAGATAGTCTGCAGATGGGTGTTGGGCTCCCGCTGCCCTCCGTAGCCTTGTACAAATTGGATGTTCACAATGTAAGCTCTGGTACTTCATATTTGGATTTTGTTATTGTCATCTTTGGATCACACAAGCTGACTTATCAGGTACTTCTATATGTTATATTTAAGTATGCCTTATGGTTTCAGTTTTACAGAAGTGGAAACTGGGGCTCAAAGAGGTGAAGTAGTTTAGAAAGCAACATTTTGGTAGATGTTTCTTTTTAATGTTTTATTGTTTTTGAGGCCGTACACAGCGGGACATCCACCAAGTCAACAACTTCTCGTGTACAATTTAGTGTTATTGATTGCAGCATTTAAGTTGTGCGGCCATTCTCATCCTCCTTTTCCAGATTGTTCCTGCCCCATCAACATATACTCATTGCCCCCTAAACTTCCCATCTACTCTTTGAAGCTGCTCCTCTGAATTAGGCCTCACATTACCAAACTCCCGACTCACTGCTATCAAGCAATTCTGACTTACAGAGATTCAACAGACAGAGTAAACTGCCCCTTTGGGATTCTAAGGGTATAACTCTTTATAGGAGCAAGCCTCCTCTTTCTCCCTAGGAGTAGCAGGTGGTTTCGAACTGCTCACCCTGAGGTTAGCAGCCTAACACTTCACCATCGTTTTTAAAGGGCCACAGTGCCCTTTTTACTAATTGAGCTAAACTATTGGTTTGGTTTTAAGAATACTTCAGGGGACATTTTTGGTTTAAAGTTTAAAGATTAACTGATAACAAGGCTCATTCAGCCTTCGTCATCGCTCCAGAAAATTTGTGTTCTATGGGAATATGGAAAACTGTTTGGCAGTTTCTCCCTTTTGATGAGGATTCCTCTGTATTCTTTGACCAAAATGTTCACTAGTGGTAATAAGTACTAACCAGTTCGTTTGCTCTCAAAGTAAAGGAGGCAGCTGGTCAGAGGCAGTTAATTATACTATTTTTTTTTTTTTGCCTCCTTCTGTCCCTCTTTTTCTTCCCCTCGTGCTCCAGGTGAAGAGGAGAGACCAATTGTACCTTAGATGGCTACTTGAGAGTTTTTAAGGCCACAGGCACTACACAACAAACTAAGAAGTAGAACAGAAGTACTAAGCACAATCTTCAGCCAGTTAACTGGGATAGCTCATGAAACTATGACCGAAAACATGTAAACCTCAAAACTGACTCCCATGACGTGCTTGGTTCCACCTTAGTATCCTCATTAGCTGCAGTTTTTGTTGTTGTAAATTATCCACACACTTGCCAATTCAACTTTTTATATGTGTACAATTTATTGACCATAACATTAATCATTAACGCTACCCGGAATTAATGCAATTTTCTCCCATTGTGAACTGAAACTCATTGTTCTCTAAGCTGTTACAACCCCCACCCCACCCCACCCGGGCCCTCATCCCCAGGAATCACTAAGAAACTTTGGTCTATATAAACTTTCGCCTGTTCTACGTGTTTTAAGTAAGGTCATACAATATGTATCCTTTTGCAATTGATATTTCCTGCAGCATAGTATCTTCAAGCTCTATCCATGTAGAAGCATGGATCAGTATTTCGTTTCTCTTTCTGACTGCACCACATTTTGTTTATCCATTCTTTTGCTGATGGGCATTTAGGTTGTTCCCACTTTTTGCCTACTAGGAATAGTGCTACACTGAACATTTTATACATGTATCTTGTTCATATCACTGCTTTCAGATTCCATAGGTTCTAGCAGTGGAACTGATTGTTTGGTGGTTCAATTTTGATTAATTTTTATGAAACTCAGCACTGTTTTCCACACTGACTGTAGGCGCTACCATTTTTCGTCCCAGGTAGCAATGGATAAGCCTTACCCCTCATCCTAGTTGTTATGTGAATGGACTTCAAAAAGGTGGAAGTTTTGGCCATTTTATGATGTTTTATTGTTATATTTGAAGTTTATATATATTTGTTATTAGGTTTTTATATAAATATATTTGGTTGCTAGATAATTTGTATATAAGGAAGCTTCAAAATATTATGGAAAAATAGAATGAACCCCCTTTATTTCCGAAGTTTTCCTTCTAATCAGTTGTCTTTTCATATATGTTTTACAATTAGTTTATTTTCCCTTTTAATTATATAAATAGCAAACATTATAGGAAAAAATTCAGAATTACAGATGAGCAAGAAAGAAATGAAACTTCTTATAATCCCACTACCAATGGCAACCATTTATTGCAAATTCTTTTCACTTTTTATGGTAAAGTCTTTTTATAAAATTAAAATTTTTTAGGAGGTCTCATTTGTTTCTTCATATTATTCAGTTTCTCAGATTAGTTACTCACCATAAAGATCGAATAGGTTGTGTCCCTGATAGAACCTTTCCTGTGAATCCTGACACAACATTACAAAATCCTGGATAGAGTAAGAGAGAATTTAAGATCCAAGGAGCAGAATTTACCCCAAGTCAAAGTTCAGAGGGTTAGAAAATGGAAGAATGGGAAAAAAAAGGAGGAAGTGGGATAAAGGATGGTACAGTGAGGGGGGATTACAATGGTTAGCTGAAACAAAAGATGTATGGATTGTTGAATGCAAAACTAATGATTTGCTCTAAAATTTAAGGCCAAAGAAAAATTGGCTCCACTTACGATCTCTCTTTTTTTTTTTTTTTGCAAAGACCACACCCTTGAGGAGGTGTCATCAGGCTGATTGATGGCCTGATTGATACATTCAACTCCACCTGGCTCTTCACCCAGTAGTGTCTAGTTGACATAGACTAACCGCACAGATCATGTGGTTCTTGTTATTTGTATTAATTATATATGTATTACATTGATTGTGTTTCTAATGTTGAACTGTCCTGGTTAACCTGGTATGAATTCCATTTGATCATGGTGAATCATTTTTTGATATTTGGTTGGATTCTGTCGTTGAGAATTTTTGCTGTGTTCATGAGGGATATGGGTCTGTAGTTTTCTGCCCTTGGGAGGTCATTGCCAGGTTTTGGTAAAGGTTTAGGTTGGTTTCATAGAATGAGTTTCGACGTGTGTGGTTCTTCTGTATATTCTGGAATAGTTTGTGTAGAATTGGTGATAGCTCTTCCCTGGATACTTGGTAGAATTCCCTGTGAAGCCATCTGGTTCTGGACTTTGCTTGGTTGGAATTTTTTTGATGACCTTTGGTTCTTCGTTTGTCAAGAGATCTGTTCAGGTTTTCTACATCAGTCTGTGGTAATTTGAGTAAAGGCTCTGTTTCTAGTTACTTGTCCATTTCTTCTAGATTATCAAACTTGTTGGAGTATGGTCATTTCATAACAGTGTGTTATTCTTTTTATTTCATTTGTATCCATTGTGATGTCACCCTTTTTATGGCTAATTTGAGATTTGCATCTTCTCTTTTTGTTCAACTCATCTATGTAGTTTTTAAATTGTATTATTAATTAGGAGTTCATGCATTATATCATTCCATAGTTCAATCACGTCAAGCTGTATGGTATAGTTGCTACCACCATCCAGTCCTCCTTTCCCTTTTTAAGTTAGCTAGCGGTTTGTCAATTTGGTTAATTGTTTTAAAGAACTAACTTTCTGTCTTACTGACTTTTTACATTGTTTTTCTGTTTTCCAGTTTGCGTCTTCCTGCTCTACTCTTTATGGTGTTTTTTTCTCCTGCTGATTGATAGTTTATCTTGTTCTCATTGTTGGAGGTGTTGTGTTAAGGTGTTGATTTGGGGTTTCTCTTCTTTCTTCATGTGTATGTTGATTGTTAGAGATTGCTCTCTGAGAACTGCTTTTTTTGGCCCCTGAGTTTTAACTGAATGTTCAGGTTCTTGCCTTCTCAGAATGTTTTTTTTCAAGAGGCACAGAATTTTTTTTTCCACACAGAAATTTAATTAAACTCATGGGAGAGAAAGAAACTTCCACACCAGCCTCCAGGACTGACTGTGGTGCTTCTCTCTCCGGACTCACATGAAAACAGGCTTTTAAATATTCGTGGGGAAGGGAACTGGCTAAATTCCACCAGCGGTAGCAATGTTTTCTGGACTAGGTAATCCCAAGATAGTGCATGGATGCCGCACATGCCCAGTCCAAATCTCCACCTACGCTCCCATGCCCTACCTGCCACATTGCCATTGGGAATAGGCATGTGAGCTAGGCCACTTTACAAGGGATAGCAGTGATTTAATCTGCATTCTGCTCACAGTATTATCTTTCACTGCTGGCTCACATGTAGTAGAGGAAAAGGAATGGCTTGGACCAAAGTAGTGGACATCGTCTCCTGGTGGACACAGGTGACACCCGACGGAAATCCAGTACTGTAGGTTAAAGTGAGTGCATTGGCCACCATCTGCATCCCAGCTCCATCCCTGTCTAATGATCATTATGCTAGATGCAACCTCTAATCAAGAGGGGGAAATATGTCCGTGGAGGTCGAAAAGAAGGATGAATCAAGCCCAGTAGGAGGTGGAAAGACTTGGGGGAACACCTGAACATGTGGACCGCCAATGCTGGGCAGCTAGGATCAAATCCATACCCTCCAACATCATGCACCCTAGTTCCAACCCTGTCCATCCACCACCTACTAACCCTGCCTGCCCTCCATCCCCTTTCCCTCTTTCTCACTCCCCCAGGGCTTCCCCAGGGGACTCTAGCTTTTCCCTATGTTAGCCTTCTCTACTTGTACCACAACCAGGATGTCTGGGATGCCAACCCCCCCGGGACACTACCCCCCTTTAGGCTCCTACCTTCCTCTAGACCCACCACTTGCCCCTGCTTTGCCTCCTATGAATCCCTTTTCTCCTGGCGTGGTAGGACCAGGAATGATGATGAACAAGAAGATGCGGAAGAAAATTAAGAAAGCCCGTAAAACGATGTGCAAACAACCACAAGCATGGCAAGTGTTCTTCCTCCTTTTCCAGCAGTGATTCTGACCGAAGCCCTTGACCCTTCCCTGAAGTCTCAGCAGTTTTCTGCCATCAAGCTTCATCGCCTTGTACTGAGGGAATTTATCCCTGGTGCTTCCTGCCTGAACCGCACCCTGCTGCTCAGCCCTAAGGACTAGGGGAAGTGAGAAGAGGATTGCTGTAGATTACAAAGGCCTTCTTTGCTTTTTGGGTAGAATTTTTATCTGATGAGGGTTTTTTTTAGGGAAATTGTTTTTTTAAAGATGGCGAGTCCTTTGACGAAAATGCTGAAGACAAGTTTAAGATCTGGAAAGTGATTTAAAAAGAAAACCAAATGAAACTTTCTTTTGTGATAGCGGTGGTTGAGGTGTTTTTGAAATTTAATTATATACATACATACAGAACCTTTGAGAAAGAAAAAAAAAAAGAATTGTGTCCATGCCAGAAGCCAAAAAGTACTTGTTCTGTAGACAGCTGCAGCTACACACAGATCCTTGTCTCCATTCTAGCCTTGACCAGTCCAAACACCATCTTCAGTACTCTGTATACATATATTTCTAACTACGCAACTCCACAGGTGGCCAGGAAAAATTCCTGAAAAAGCAGAAAGAGGTAGTATGCTTACAGAAAGTGAAAAATGTAGAGAGAGACACACATATCGTTTAGTGTGGTCTAAAAGTGTCCTCAGAGCCGGAACATATAAGAAAGAGAATTTATCTTTCTATTTCCTTTATTTCACCTTTTTAGACCAACCTCTTCTTGACTGCTTTTATAATAAAGTTTATGTTAATAATTTTTTAGCATAAAGTAGAATAGGGAAAAACATCTGTATATCTCGGGTATAAGCTGACCCGAATATCAGCCCAGGCACCTAGTTATACAACAAAAAACTGCATTAAAAATGTGCTGAAAAACTCAGCTTATACACGAGTATATACAGTAATAAAAATGTGCTTTTAGTCTCGTATTGTGCTTAGACAGACAGACACTGATGGCTGCTGTTAGCAGAGCTTCGGTTTCTTGCCTTTCCAAAATAAAGATTTACTTTGATAGGCACGAAATGGGGATTTTGCACAGAGAAATTGCCCTGAGACGCCCCCGGAATGGGAAGAGAAATCGCCACACTAGCCTCCATGATGCACCCAGGACGCTCCTCTCCTGGCCTACGTGAAAACAGGCTTTTAAATATTTGAGGGGAAAGAGGAAATTCTGCTTGGGATAGAAAGGATTTCTGGGAAATATAGTCTCGATATATTATACCTGCTTAGTCCACCTTTGTTCCAATTCCCTACCATACCCCACCTTCTGCCCACCCCAGATTTCATATGCTTAATTCTTCATGGGATCAGGGGTGAAAGTCTCTCCTTCTCTCATGTTCACCCTTCATTCGGGTCTCTAATTCCTCTCGGCTACATTACACTTGATCAACAACACCAGGCATTCTATACCCTCCTCATCATAGATTTTAGATCCCTTATTATTCCCCTGCCCCTGAGTTCATTGGCTTCCCATTCCCTTCACCCTGCCTCCTCCTCTCCTATGTGCCCCCTCCCCAACCATCAGTCCCATTGGTTTCTCCTTGGGACTGTTTAACCTGACTATCTTCTATAGATAGACATATATAAATGTGGTAGTTATAAATAGTTCCGGGTCTATCTGCTGACTTTCATGAATGCCCCCCAACCAAGAATGGTAGGGTGCCCAGTCCTGCCCCTGAGCCCGAAGTCTACTTTTGGGGTTCCTCGGGGACTTCCTGGCTTTGTTCCCCTGGCTGCTCTGTTGTGTTCCCTTCGTGATTCACCCCGCAGTGTGGGTGTCGGACTGGACACACTTCCTGCACTGGGTCTCCAGTGTTGTCCCTGGAGCACTGTGGGCCACTGAGGGGACAGTGTCCCCGGCTGGGACTGGCCCTACAGTCCTTTAGTGCATTGGCAGGAATGCCACCCTCTCCTCTCGTCTCCCCTCCGCCCTCCTCTTCTTTTTCCCTCTTAGTTTGCTCCTGTCAGAATGGGGCAGACCAGTGCCCTCCCCAGCCTGTCCCTTCAGTCCTGTCCTCTGTTGTCCATGCTCCTAGGGAAGGGGCCCACATGGCTCTGCTTGGGGCCGCCCTGCAGTGCTCGCTATTAATACACTGCTCTATAGTGGAGCTGGAGGAAAGTAAACGGAAAGAGAGGACAGAACTCGGAGATAAGCCCTCGATAGAGAGGGATATATGTAAATACATTAATGTCTAAAGAAAGGGGTATTGGTCTATGTGCATATATTTATGTGTTAAAAGTATTAAGGTAGCAGATGGAGTCTAGGCTTCTACTTAGGCCGTCCTTCAACACAGAACACTTTGTTTTAATAACCTCGTACTGTGTGATACTCAACTTGAGGACACGATCTCTGAAGACAAAATGGTGCATAAGAAAATGTGGTGAAGAAAGCTGATGGTGCCCTGCCATTAAAAGAGATAGTGTCTAGGGTCTTAAAAGCTTGAAAGTAAACAAGTGGCCATCTAACAGGGAAGCAACAAAGTCCACATGGAAGAAGCTCACCAGCCTGTGTGATCACGACATATTGATGAGTTCAGGTATCCCAAGACCAAAACCAAACAATTATATCTATGTGAAGGTGAGGGGTCAGAGTGGAGACCCAGAGCCCATCTGTAGACAACTGGACAGTCCCTCCCAGAGAAGGGTCACACAGAAGGGACAACTCATCCAGGGTGCAGTATGGCCCTGTTGCAACACACAACATTTCTCTAGTTCTTCAATGCTTCCTCCCCGCCCCCCTCCAAATATAATGACCCCATTTCTACATCACAAATACTACTAGACTGGAATAACACACACACTGCCCCCAAGGGGGACAAATAACAGAAACGTGAGTGAAGGGATACAGTGGATGGTGTAAGATATGATATATATATAATTTATTAAGGGTTTTCGAGGGAGAGAGGGATTTGTCCTGGCCACTCGTGTGGTTTAGTGGTTAGAAATACATGTGTAGATGTGTAGATAGAGTACTGAAGATGGCTTTGGGACTGATTGGCACAGAATGAAAACAGGGCTTTCTGTGCAGGCTGTTTATTCTTAGCACACCAGAAGACACACCATGATTTATCTATGTACCGTGGTAATGGTACACACTCATCTCTTTGCACCATGGTAATGGTATACAATCGTCTCTTTGGTGATTAATCATTCCTTGTTCTGAAATCATGCTGTCAGTCAGAAAGTGCATATTGAATGCACTCCCTGTAGGCTTCAGTAATCAATTTTATCCAAGAATTCCTTCAGTGTATACGGTGGGCATTTATATCTAAGCTTATTTATATCTAGCACGTATCTTTCCTTGTTTTCTGGCTTATCCTTCCTGGTTTTAGGTTTAATGAGTGGGCTGGAACAGTGATACATACTGACTGCTACTCACCTGTGAGACTGACATTCACGTGGAAATAATCCACAAACTTCTGTGGGATTTATTCGGTATTACAATGGCAGGTTGTAATCTTTGCTCTGTGTTTTCTTACAGGTGCCTGCTGTGCACTCACATACAATACAAGCATTGATGAAGATAATACTGTTGCCCTGCTACCCAATGGTAACGGCCCTCATTTATTTTCTTCTTATAATTATTAAAGAAATATATAATGAAGGTGTGATCATGAGGTGTCATCTGGACCGGGTAACAGGCATCAGAAGACCCAAAACAAACAAACAAGCAAACAAAAACATTGTTGAGAACAGTGGGGGTCGGTAGTGAGACCCAAAGCCCATCTGTAGATAGTGGGACATCTCCCCACACAGGGGTCACAGGGTTGAGTCAACTAGGGCACAATAAAGCACCAATAAAACACAATAGTCTTCTGGTTCCTTGAGGCTTCCTCACCACCCACTATCATGACCCCAGTGCTGTCTCTCACTCAGACTAGTCTAGAGCATGTGCACAGGTACAGATAAGAGATAAGAGCTCATGACACATGGAATCCAGGAATAGGAATGGGAATAGCGATACCAGAAGGGTGGGGAGAAGGTAGGGAGTGGAGGGGAGGAAGGGGGAACCAATCACAATGATCAACACATAACCCCACACCCCTCCAGGGGAAAGAACAGCAGAAACCATGGGAGAAGGGAGACAGTGATTGGTATAAGATATGAAAATAATAATTATAATCAAGGGGTCCCGGGGGTGGGGGGTGAAGAGGAGTTGATACTTAGGGCTCAATTGAGAGTAAATATCTGGAAAAGAATGATGGCAACATATGTACAAATATGCCTGATGCAATTGATGTACGGATTGTAATAAGAGTTGTAAGGCCCCCAATAAAATGATCTGTTAATTTATATATATATTTAAGAATCTAATCATTAGGGTGCATGTAAAGTACAATTCTCCCTATTTCATCTCCTTTTCTCCAAACCTACTCCCTCACCTCTTCTTAGAAATAGGTATTGTTAACTGATTGGTGTTTGTTATTGCAGCTATTTTGTATGTGATTGTAAACACACACACACAGTTGGGGGAGTTTTTATTTGTTTTTGTCAATATAAATTACATTTTATTACATTGCTTGCAATTTTCTTTTTTTACAAGCTTTGTATAATAACACCCATTTTATTTTTTAAGTTTTCCTGGCACTGCGCCCCACATGCTGTACAATCCAGTAGCTCGATCATATCGAGAACAGTTGTGCAGTCAGCACCACAGTCAACTGTAGAACACTTTCTTCTTCCTCGTGCTCATTGTTATTCATGTAATTACTCTTTTTTTAATTGTGGCAAAAACATACCCAACAAAACATTCTCCAAGTCAGTAACATCTACCTGTATTATTTTCTTTCTTTTTTTACATTTTATTAGGGGCACATACAACTCTTAACACAATCCATACATATACATACATCAATTGTATAAAGCACATCCGCACATTCCCTGCCCCAATCATTCTCAAAGCATTTGCTCTCCACTTAAGCCCTTTGCATCAGGTCCTCTTTTTTTTTCCCCTCCCTCCCCGCTCCCCCCTCCTTCATGTGCCCTTGGTAATTTATACATTGTTATTTTGTCATATCTTGCCCTATCCGGAGTCTCCCTTCCCCCCCTTCTCTTCCATCCCTCTCCCAGGGAGGAGGTCACATGCGGATCCTTGTAATCAGTTCTCCCTTTCCAACCCACTCACCCTCCACTCTCTCAGCATCGCCCCTCACACCCTTGGTCCTGAAGGTATCATCCACCCTGGATTCCCTGTACCTCCAGCCCCCATATGCACCAGTGTACAGCCTCTGCCCTATCCAGTCCTGCAAGGTAGAATTCGGATCATGGTAGTTGGGGGGAGGAAGCATCCAGGATCTGGGGGAAAGCTGTGTTCTTCTTGGGTACTACATCGCACCCTGACTGACCCATCTCTCCTAAACCCCTCTATGAGGGGATCTCCAGTGGTCGACAGATGGGCCTTGGGTCTCCACTCTGCACTTCCCCCTTTATTCAATATGGTATATATGTACATACATACACACACACACACACACATATATACATATACATATCTTTTTTTTTTTTTGCATGATGCCTTATACCTGATCCCTTTGGCACCTCGTGATCGATCACACAGGCTGGTGTGCTTCTTCCATGTGGGCTTTTTTTGCTTCTGAGCTAGATGGCCGCTTGTTCACCTTCAAGCCTTTAAGACCCCAGACACTGTCTCTTGATAGCCGGGCACCTACCTGTATTATTCGGTGCTATTGTTTACACTCTTCCTGCTGTACACCCATTATGGAGCTCCTTTTCCCAATTCTTGCACCCCATTAACATAAACTCAGTGTTCCTTCAGCAACAAGTCTGCTTTCTTCACCCATGGTAACCATTGGTCAAGCTTGGTTTCTTTCTTTCTTATTTCAGTAGTTTTCTTGCTATCATAGTCTCATGTCATACACATCCATAATTAAATGGCTTTTTAAAAGACTTGAAAATACATCATCACAAGCAGTTTCAGTGCTCCCTTCTCCCTCCTGCATTTATTGTTTGCCCCTCAATTCCCCTCCACCTCCCCACCCCTGTCCTGATAAGCCAGCGTGTCAGTCATTGTCTCTATGCATCTACTCCTTTTTTAAAAAAAATCATTTTATTGGGGGATTGTACAACTCATCATAATCCGTACATACATCCATGTGTCAAGCACATTTGTACATTTGTTGCCATCATCATTTTCAAAACATTTGCTTTCTTCTTGAGCCTTTGGTATCAGTTCCTCATTTTCCCCCCACCCTCCCTCCCTCACAAACCCTTGATAATTTATAAATAATTATTATTTTGTCATGTCTTACACTGTCCGATGTCTACCTTCACCCACTTTTCTGTTGTCCATCTCCCATAAAGGGGATTATATGTAAGATCATTGTGATCAGTTCCTCCCTTTGCCCCGACCTTCCCCTTACCCTCCCTCCTATTATCACTACTCTCCTTATTGGTCCTGAAGTGTCTATCTATCCGAACTAGAGGAACGTTGTATGTTTCATCGTTGCTATACTGAACCCTTACTTGCTGTCTCCTCCCTGTAGCCCTTCTATAAGGGGATGTCCAGTTGTCTACAGATGGGCTTTCAGTCTCTACTCCACGCTCCCCCTCATTCACAATGATACGATTTTTTGTTCTTTGATGCCTGACACCTGATCCTATCGACACCTCATGATCACACAGGCTGGTGTGCTTCTTCCATGTGAGCTCTGTTGCCTCTCAGCTAGATGGCTATTTGTTTATCTTCAAGCCTTTAAGACCCCAGATACGCTTATCTTTTGATAGCCAGGCACCATCAGCTTTGTTCATCACATTTGCTATGTACTCACTTTGTCTTCAGCGATTGTTTGTGTCAGGAAGGTGAACATCGTGGAATGCCAGTTTAATAGAACAAAGTGTTCTTTCATCAAAAGAGTACTTGAGTGGAGGCCCATTGTCCATCTGCTACCTTAATGCTAAACCTATAAATATATGCACATGGATTTATTTTCCCATCCTCATATATAAAGATATTTACATATGGACATGCCTGTATTTAGACCTCTGTAAATGCCCTTTGCCTCCTAGTTCTTTCATCTATTTCCTTTTACTTTTCTGTGTCCCACTATTATGTTCAGCCTCATTTGGGTTTCAGTAATTCCTCTCGGTTCCATTGCCCTTCATCAAGCCCCACCAGGCGTCCTACACCCTCCTCGCCATTGATTTGGATCACTAGTTGTTCCTTTGTCCCTGGGAATTTTAACACCCACGCATCTATTCCTTCTATGCTTCATAAACTGTGAAACCTAACAGAAACAAAACACAAAGCAAAATGAAGCAGAAAGAAAATAATAATATAAAAACAAAAATAAAGAGTAAGAAAGGAAGAGACCACGTACAATATTAAAAAATCCAGAGAAGAAATTTCTGTCGTGGAACCAGCAAGAAATATAGCCTTTTTCTCTATAAGTGCATATAGTTCCAATTTACTAATTTTAGTGGCTTCAAAGTACTCCAGAGAATAAATAACACCACAATAAAATCCTTTTACATGATTATACTACCATCTAATCTTTTGATTCGCCTTGCTTTCATTTAGAGACTGTCATATTTTTAACATCTCTTTAATTAAGGATTATTTGATTTATAGGGAAATTAATTTTATCACTGGATAAAGACACTTATGAAGAAACTGGACTTCAAGGTCGTCCATCTCGATATTCTGGCCGAAAAGTCATGAAATTTAGTAAGTTAGTAGGCTTGCTCTACCAGAGTCTAAAACATCAGTAAAGTTCCTGGACTAATTTAAATTTGAATGTTTGAATTACCCACACTCCCTTTGCTCAGTAAAAGCTTAACTTTTTCTTATCTTTAAACGTCTGATTCTAAGAATTATTGGATAGCTCAAAGGGCTTCAGAGAAGATATTAATTTTGTATTTACTTTCTTCATCTGTAGGCTACAGTAAAGGTGACAGGATTGGACATACTTCACTGCATATCTTTTATTTTGGGTTAAAATTTTAAAGCAGTAAACCCAAGATAGGTGTCTATAGCTTGCTCTTATAATACATTTCCCTCCCCTCAAGTCTTTATGATTACAGGATGCGTGTGGAGAGATTGGATTCTGGTAACAATGTCTGGTTTAAACATTAATAATTAGGCTACTTTGTCCATAAGTAGATTGGACTTTAGATAAATATGAATGAAAATACCTACTCTGGTTAGCCCACTATGTTAGAAATGCCCACGAAAGGGGGAGTTTGGATGAGCAGAAGGGAGTTCAAGAGAAACAGAATAATTTTTATTAAACATATGATGTTATTTTAATTAGGATCTTTAGCATGCTTTTTTTTCCCCAAAGTGGAAGCTGTGGATATACGTCTAAAACATTCCTTCTTTCTTTTGTTTTTTTTTTCAGTTGTCACCATTGATTTGATGGATTTATCTTTGAACCTGGATTCCAAGAGCTATAAAAGAGCATGGTGGTCCTTCAAAGAAAAAAAGCCTTTGAAATTTGATTTTCTGTTAGCATGGTACCCTACAGGTACGAAGAGTTAATTGCTTATGATGTGATGATTTTGAAATCTCTTTGCTAATTAAGAGAGTCTCTGGGCGGTGCAAATGGTTAACCACTAGCCTGCTGACTAAACAGTGACTGGCTGGACTTCACCGGAGGTTCATCAGCAGAAAACCTTGGCAGTCTCTTTCAAAGCATTGTCTACGGAAATCTCAATGGGCCCGGTTATACTTTGGCATGTACGTGGTTGCCACGAGTCGGGATTGACTCCTGAGCAACTGCTAGTGGAGAACTGAAGGTGATACCGTGTATGTGTAAACATTGTTAAGAAAACAGCTCCAGTCTACGGCCATACCACCCTGAACGCGTCCAATCTCGTCTGATCTCGGAAGCTAAGCAGGGTCGGGCCTGGTTAGTACTTGGATGGGAGAAAACAGCTCTGGCCGCCTATGACAGCTCCCAGAACCCTCGTTTAGGGTGATCTAGACCAGTAAGCCAGTGGCCTGTCTCCTTGGTTTATATGTATAGATTCAGAGATCTTTAGAGTGGGTTCAGAGCAGCTAACTTTTCTCTTTCATTTAAAAAAAAATTCTTTAAAATTTTTTTCTGTTTCTCACCTTATCTCAAACAGTCTTGACAACAATGTTTGAAAGTAACTCTAATTATAGTTACTTATATAGATTGTTTATTCATTATTACAGAGTCATAACTCAGACCTGCCATTAAGTGTCATACTAACTTTATTGTAACTGTTCATTGAATAGTTCAAAGGTTTTTGACCAAACAAGTGACTGACAACCAACCACTCTAAACCTTGCTCGTTTTAGAAGTGCATCTTTGGTCCGTCATAAGATTGTGATGAATCAAATTCTCGTTTAGACACTGGGGAAACGCGTAGGTCCATCTTGGACTTAGGCCCAATTGCGCGCCGCATGACGGAATGTTCTGGTCTTTGGATTTTCCAGTTAGTTCCCCAGAGGCCTAGGTCTGTCACACCACGTTCTCTCCTAGGTCTGGTTGGGCTCAAAGGGAGCAGAGTGTTTTGAGATTTGCCTAAGGACTAGTAGCTCATAAAGTCTACTGTGAGCGCCGTTCACACACAGGGTTCTGACTAGCTCTGTGCTCCTCAAACTCTTAATTAGTTTAAGAATTTGTCAAGTACGGTCAGAGCACTTGTGATTTTACCACATTTGCAAACCGAGAAGTTTGCCCGGCACAATTTTATGGACACCAACAGAAGATAAGAAAGTCCTTATTAGAGAACAGGCTCTTTATTATTCACTGCAATAGTTTCTTGAGTATCAGCATTTTCTTACATCATTTAGCTGTACTTTAATACAATTCCTCATGTTGTGGTGACCCCCCCCAACCATAAAACTATTTTTGTTGCTACTTCATAACTAATTTTGCTACTGTTATGAATCGTAATGTAAATATCTGATAGGCAAGATGTATTTTCTTTAAAAAAATCATTTTATTAAGGGCTCATACATCTCTTACCATAATCCATACATGCATCATTCGTGTAAAGCACATTTGTACATTCATTGCGCTCATCATTCTCAAAACATTTGCTCTCCAGTTAAGCCCCTGGCATCAGCTCCTCATTTCCCCCCCCTCCCTTCTCCCCCCTCCCTCATGAACCCTTGAGAATTTATAAATTATTATTTTGTCATAATAACAAATAAATGAAATTTTGTCTTGAAGCATGGTATATAGCATGAGTAAGTCTTAATATAATAACAGTAAACTCTATTGCTACGTTTTGTGACAGTATGCGTAATAAGCCAACATCAGTGTGAAGGCTGAGATAGCTCACCACATCAGAAATTCTCGGGGCAGTCCTTGCAAAAGCACAATGAGGATCATCTTCCACAGCAAATCTACTTCTGTATTTAGACTTGATAACCAACAAGCCGGAAAACCCTGTTTCACAGAGATATGTTGCTGGAAATGGAAGAAGGCACAACACAGTCTCAGACAGAACAGGATATGACTGCAAACATTTGGTCCAGAATTTTGTAACTGGCATTGTAGAGAAATCAGTTCTCACTGCATTGCTATTAGTAACTCTTGTGCTGTCTCAGGAACATCTTCAACTATGACTGACTGGGCTTCTGGCAAGTGCAAATGGGGTGTCAGGTAGATTTGGAAAGTACGATGAAATTTCATCTGCAAGCATGTGCAAGTGTTCTTTCACAGAAATTACCATTGTAATCCTTTTTGTCTGGTTCAATGTCATGTTCTTCAAAGAAAGCAGATAAGGTAGGCTACATATAAATTTTATTTTCTGATTCTTTTTTTTTTTTTTTGCCAAAGCTGAAGTTCCATTTGGGATTATTGGATCTTTTCAGACAAATTGAGGCATGTGGCATTTGGTCCTTGTAGTGATCAATTTGACTCATTCAAGATGGCAACCAAGCTATTTTCTGAAGTTCCCTTTTTTTTCGGTGAAAAGTGCTTCAAACTGGGGTCTTACTTTCTGATTAAAAAAAAAGTTTTGAGTTCATCATGAAGCTCAAAAACACATTTTAAAATTTTTCCTCTCGACAACCATCTCACTTCAGGGCGAATTAGCATCCCGCTCGTTGCATAGCTGCGAAAACAGTCGACTGTTTAAAGTGCTCGCCTTTACAAAATTGACAGAACTTATGACGCTTTTCATTGCTTCTTGTAACTCTCATGGCAGCATCTTCATTGCTAATACTTGCCGATGAATCATACAGTGAGTTCCGATGACTTTTGGTGACTCATTCAGTAGCAAACGTTGAAATCCAGATCGACATCCTAGCATAACTGGAGCACCATCTGTTTAAACACCACAAAGCTTTTCCCAAGAGCTCTGATGCTCTTTCAGAAATGTACCAACTGTGTCAAACACATCACGTGCAGGAGTTGTCGTTTCAAGAGGTTTGCAAAAAAGGAACTCATCTTTAAGTCGCCATCATTAATATTTCTCACATAAACCAGCTACTGCGAACAGTTTGCAACGTTTGTAGATTCATCGAGCTGAATGCTAAATATTGCAAGTGGAGCAGATTTAAATTCCTGGATTACCTGATCGAGAATATCAGCAGACAGGTCTTCTATTCCTTTGTGGACAGTGTTTTAGATAAGGAAATTGCACTCAATTTCGTAATAAGGAAATTACACTCAATTTCGTAACAAATTTGTCTCCAATCATAACTCGAACAATGTCTTTGGCCATTGGCAACAGTAAATCTCAGCCATGGTGTGAGGCTTCTTAGCCCTGGCGATTCTGAGTGCCACCAAATATGAAACTTCAACAGCTGCTACTTTTTCTTTGTGGTGCTTGTCACCAGTGTCAACTCTGACTAAGTTGAGTCCATTAGCTTTGCTTCTAAATAGTTGATGCCCTTGTCAGCAAATCTTGGATGCTTGCTATCAGAATGACATTATAGTTTGTTCGGCTTCATAGATTTGGCTGATAGAACTTCACAACAAACAATACATGCGGTTTCTCAATTCCTGCTGTAATTATTGATGTAAAGCCATACTGTAAAAAATCCTCACTATATATTTTTTTCTTAACGTTCTTCTCTACACGATCCATTGTCATTGGATGGTTTGCTAATGATTTTACAATACATGGTTTTACATTTACCCAGTAATTATAATTCATGAAATGGTTTATCTCCAATACTGCTGCTTTCAACACAGTAGCTGCTTTTTAAGAGTAGCTGCTTTCTACACAGTAGCTGCTCTCTACACAGTAGCTGCTCTCTACACAGATGTGACCAGTCCACATAAGTACCTTATGGCACCAACCCTGTCACATACACCTCTATTTGTACTGGGTGTATATGATGGGTTTGGCGTGATGATGTCATCATGCTGGGTACTTGTATGTGGATGTGTCTGCATGTGGGTGGACCCACCCGGAGACAGATAGAAGAGGAGTGTCTCTGTTCCTAAGACTATTGGAAATATGTGTTTTCCAATGTTCTTAAGCAACCCCTGTGAAAGGGTTGTTCCACCCCCAGAGGGGTCGCAACCCACGGGTTGAGAACTGCTGCCATAGAAGGAGCCCTGGTGGCGTAGTGGTTATACATTGGACTGCCATCTGCAAGGTTAGTAGTAGGAAACCACTGGCTGCTCCAACGGAACAAGACAGGACCTTCTACTTCCGTAAATGGCTACAGTTTCAGAAACTCAGGCAAATCTACTCTGTTCTATAGAGTCACTAGAGTCAATATTGACTCGATGGCCGTGAGTTTGGTTTGGGTTTGGTAGAGGTCTAAAAGTGTGAGACTTCTCTAGAAAAAGTCTGAGAGAAGATGAATGTTTGCGGAACTGTGGCAAGTTTAAGGTGCAAAGGCAGCTTAAATGATTTTTATTGAATATAGTTTTGCACAACTTCCTTTCATCTTACTTGATCCAGGGTTCTGCCTGCTTCCCACCAATCTTACATGGGAGTAGGGTACCTTCAGAACTTTAAAAAAAACTTTCTAAATGACCATCAATGCTGTGTTTTAAGGTGCAGATGAATCAACGATGATGTCGTACTTTTCCAATTACCAAATTCAGGAGCACCAGCCAAAACTAAGCCTGAACCTGCTGACAGACCTGCAGTGCCCAGTGCTGCAGAGCCACCTGCTCCGGGGGGAACCCGAGGTGGCATGCAGTGCCCAGGAACTCTTCGACTGGCTGGGAGCTGTCTTCAGCCATGTGAACTTGTACGTATCTGATCTCACAGGGGCCTTTGGTGGATCTGGCTTTCATTTTCTGGGTTGTTTTTTTTTTGGTGTTTGTTTTAATTTGGGTTGAAGGTAATTAATGTGTTTTTTTTTTCTTTTTTTTGTGTGGCAGAAATAATGAGTCTAATAATTTCATATCAACCTATTGCTGTCCTCAGCCAAGTACAGTGGTGGCAAAAGCTTATTTATGTACAATCACTGGTTTCCTACTGCCACAGAAAATTGGTCTCTTACTGGAGCAGCTATGGTGAGACTTGCCTTTTCTGTCCGACTTGTCTGTGTCAACGTGCTACTCTAGGGACCCTGCGTGGGCTACAAGTTGTAGGGCCTTCTCATATTTTTTGTTTTCCTTTCTTAAGTTCAATGTGTAGTCACATTATCATCTTAAATTACATAATTATCCTTCTTGATAGAAATATTCTATTAGGTCATTATCCTTATGAGAAGAAAAAGGACGGATCTTTAAAATGTACTTTAAAAAAATCATTTTATTGGGGGCTCATAACAATTCTTATCACAATCCATCCATCCATCCATTGTGTCAAGCATTTGTATATTTGTTGCCATCATCATTCTCAAAACATTTTCCTTCTACTGGAGCCCTTGGTATCAGCTCCTCATTTTCCACCTTCCCTCACGAACCCTTGATAATTTATAAACTATTACTATTTTTTCATGTCTTACACTGTCCAATGTCTCCCTTCACCCACTTTTCTGTTGTCCATCCTCCAGGAAGGGGGTTATATGTAGATCACTGTGATCGGTCCTCCCTTTCTCCCCCACCTTTCCCTTCCCCTCCTGGTATCGCTACTCTCATTATTGGTCCTGAGGGGGTTATCTGCCCTGGATTCCCTTGTATCCAGTTAAGATGTACATTTTAAGAACAAACTGATCATTTTTCTTGTTCTGCTCCCATTTTGAAAAGTTACTATCTCTGCACCCACACCTCCTGTGCTTCATAAACTAGAGACTTAACAGAAACAATTAAAAACAAAATCAAAATAAAACAGAAAGGAAAAATACTAATAAAATAAAGAGGAGAATAAAAGGCCACCAACAATATTAAAATAAGCTAGAGAGAAAATTATTGTCATGGAGCAAGCAAGAAATATTTAAACTTAGATCAAATTCAAGTTGACCAGGTGTCATATTATAGCATAATCATTTTCACAGTAATCTCTGTCTGATAGCAAAGCTAGGTACTCTGTAGATAGATTTTTGGCCCCCACTAGCCTTCTACAAATTGGGTATTCACAATTTATTTAAGCTCTGATAAATTTTCCCTTCATTACATTTGGATTTTGTTATTGTCGTCTTTGGATCCCACAGGCTGGTGTACTTCTTCCACTTCCATGTAGACTTAGTTGACACCTCACTGGCTGCTTGCTTGAATAAAAGTCTTCAAGACCCTATACGCTATTCCAGTTGATAGCTAGGCACCACCTGCTTTCTTCACCACACTTGAACACGATCCTTTCAAGTAAGCATGCCTTTCTATCATAATTTTTTTAATTTCCAAGATTAAGTTTTGCGGCATTCCTTTGAAAAATAACATCTTTTGTTGTCACGTTTATGAGCTATGCCCAAGATGTAAAGTTTGAGAACTTTAATCTTATGTTTAAAATGATGGTAGCAATCATATATGAAAAACAAATGTACAATTTAAAACGTACTTTTAGTATATTTACAATGTTGTATGTCCATCACCACTACCCAGCTCCAGAACTTTTCCATTACTCCTAAAAAAGAAGCTACTTACTGATTAAGCAGTCACTCTGAATTCTTCCTCCGTATACCACTGACAGCCAGCTACCCTGCTGTCCATTTATGGAGACGGCTACTCTGGCCACATAGTGTAAGTCCACTCACATCATACATGGCCTTTTGTGTCTGCCATCTCTCACTGTCACAGTGCTTTCAAAGTTCTTCTAGGTTGTGTCATATTTCTGTATGTCATTCCTTTTTATGTCTGAATAATATTCCATTTTATGTATATACCATGCCATTTTCTGTTTACTTGATTCACGGAAATTTTGGTTGTTTCCACCTATGAAGTGCTGTGAATACTGCCGCTGCCATGAACGTTCATATAGAAGTTATTGTTTCAACGAAAGGGTTCCCCTGTTAAGCCAAATATTCTGTTTTTAGGTTTATTACTTAATACTTTGACCTTTTTTAGTAGGAAGGTCATCTTTGTAAGAGCAAGTAAATTATGTTCCTTTGTTTAAAAACATCTCTCTTTAAATGAGAGAAACTATTCATGTCTACTCCGTGAGTTTTCCCCCTTTTCATTTTTAAATGATCTTCCAGAAAAAAGGTAAGGACAGCTTAAGTTTGTTTTGTTGAATAAATTAGCTGGTCTTTTTTAAATTGAAAACTGGCCTCAGGAATTTGACCCACGTTGCTTTAGTCTTATGAATTTATAGTTTAGGCTTACATTGCTTTAGACCATTAGAAATAGCACTTATCCTGAATAAATAAAAACATAAAATGTGAAGATTGCTAAATACTCTATTTTTTTTCTTCTAGTCACTACTTTGATGAACCAAAGTTAGCTCCTTGGATTTCCTTATGTGTTCAAGGCTTTGCAGACAGTCCTGTTTCATGGAGAGAAAATGAACATGATTTTCTAAAAGGAGGAGAACATTTGTACAACTTTGTGATTTTTAATAATCGGGATTATTGGCTTCAGATGGCTGTTGGGGCAAGTGATGATTGTCCACCATAAAAATGTTTTTTTAAAAAAATAATGATGTCTTTTGTTAGTATTTATTTTCAGATGTCTTAATGATCAGACTGTTATGCTTACTCAGAGGAGGATGATTTAGTATATATTATATTTAGTATAATATAAAAAGTATATTTAGTATATATTAGTATTTAGTATTATGTGTATTATGTTTAGTTTAATCTCTCGTTTAGTGTAAGCAGCATCAGTTACCATTTCTGCTCTGGACATAGGGCTTATGTTGTGACTTGTCGACTTGTCATTCAATGTGAATAACTCATAGTTGGTTTCTGCCTTTCAGTAGGAGCCCAGGGATGGTTTACTACATGGTAGAGTGGGTCAGGATGGCTAAAGGTCCAGACGTCATTTGGGTCAGGTGAATGTGTTATGCAAAATGAAAAAAATGAAACATTTGCAGGTATTGAGTAACCCTTATATTGCACATACTCAGTCCAGGCCTTGTTTTAAGCAGTGCTAATATAATAACTCATTTAATTTTATGGCACAAAGTGGAAATACGCTACACAGAATCAGATGTCCTTCTGGCAGAAAGAAAATTAAGCTCTAGATTCACACAAAGGAATGAAGAAAATTGGAAATGGTAACAATATGGGTAAATATTAAAAAAAAATTTAAACCTCTTTATAAAAGAATTGTTTAAATAAAAATAATGACTAGTATGACATTTACAACATAGTCAGTAAAATGGATGGCAATCATGCTTAAGCCAGGAGGGAAGAATAAGTAAACCTATTGTAAGGTCATGTAGAGTATGTGAAGTGATGTCACTGAAATGGCAACTATGGTGAGTAAAATGGATGCTATCAACCCTAAAGCAACTGAACAAACCACAAAGTTGTAACTAATAAACAAATAGATAAAGTAGAATTGAAAAACACCTATTGGGCCCAGCACAGGCAAAATAAGCTTGAAAAGGAATAAAGTAGGAAGACTCGACTTCCTGATTTCAAAACATCTATAAAATTATAGTGTTCAAAACAGTGTGGTCCTAGTACAGTGATAGACAGGGTGACCAACTGGAATAGAATTGAGTGCAGACCATAAATTAAGTGGATTTCTGCCCCTCCCCCGAAAAGAATTTGTTCCAAAGGACGACATTAACTCTGCAGCTCCGGGAGATGGACATATCTGATCAGAGCACACGGGAGAAGATGAAGGGGCAGGAGGAGAGAGTGGAGCACAGCCTGGCCCACCAGGCCGTGATGATGATGTTCCTGAGTAGAGCAGCCAGTCCACAGAGAGAACAACATGGCTGGCCCTACTCTGAGAAATGATGCCAATCAGTGACTAAGGGCGATACAGGGGACAGCACCGGAGACACAGTGTGGGAATTGCACCTGACCTGATCCCACCACACCGAGGCAAATCACTGGGGGAGTGCAGCAGAACAGCAAGGGAATGGAGTGGCAAGGTCCCCAGGGAATGCTGAAAGTGGACTTTGGGGCCAGGGCGTGGTGCCCCAACAGACTGGACTGGAAAACGCTCCTAAGGGCCAGCAAATGATCCCTGAACTAACTACAAGCTTTTCTCTTGTGAACTGTTTTGTTCTGTTCTTTGTCAGTGGTTTGTTTTTGTTGTTTTGTTGTCTGGTTGTATACTGTTGCTTTGGTTTCCTCTGTCTTGTTTTCGTGCATGTTAGTGTCTCCACAGGTCTGTCTGAATAGGACAGGCTGGATGAACTATCTGGAGGAAAAACAACGGGACCGACAGTTCCGGGAGGACTTGGGTTGGGGGGTAGGGGGGGTAAGGAAGTGGTGTTAAACTCAGGGACAAGGGAAAAACATGGGACCCCAAATGGTAGAGAAGGGGGAGTGGCAGGCCTGGTGGGAAATGATCAAGGGTAAGGTTGCTTAGAGAAGAGATATACTCTAGCCCAGGTGGCGACGAAGCATGGTAGTAGGGCAGGAGGAAAGTCAAGGGAGATGGAGGAAAGAGCTAGGAGTCAAAGGGCATTTATGGAGGTCTAGACAAAGACATGTACATGCAAATATATATAGGAGGATGGGGAAATAGATCTATGTGTCTATATTTATAGGTCAAGTATTAAGGTGGCGAAAGGACCTTGGGCCTCTACTCAAACACTCCCTGAATGCATGAATACCTTCTTTTATTAAATTGGAACTCTATGATGCTCACTCTCCCGACACAACGGCTGGAGCCAAAGTGGGTGAACAAGTAAATGTGGTGAAGAAAGCTGATGGTGCCCGGCTATCAAAAGAGATAGTGACTGGGGTCTTAAAGGCTTGAAGATAAACAAGCGGCCATCTAGCTCAGAAGCAACAAAGTCCACATGGAAGAACACACCAGCCTGTGTGATCGAGTGGTCCCTAAGGGATCAGTTACCAGGCATCAAAGAACAAAAATCATATCATTGACTGCACACCTCCATGATAGGATCGCTGAAGACAAATGGGTGCATAAGCAAATGTGGTGAAAAAAGCTGATGGTGCCCGGCTATCAAAAGAGATAGTGTCTGGGGTCTTAAAGGCTTGAAGGTGAACAAGCGGCCATCTAGCTCAGAAGCAAAAAAGCCCACATGGAAGAAGCACACTGGCCAGTGCGATCACGAGGTGCCAAGGGACCAGGTATAAGGCATCATGCAAAAAAAAAAAAAAGATATAAGTGTGTATGTGTATATGTATATGTATAGATATACCATATTAAATGAAGGGGGAAGTGCAGAGTGGAGACCCAAGGCCCAAGTGTCGGCCAATGGAGATCCCCTCATAGAGGGGTTTAGGAGAGGAGATGGGTTAATTGGGGTGTGAGGTAGTACCAATGAAGAACAAAGCTTTCCCCCAGATCCTGGATGCTTCCTCCCCCCAACTACCATGATCCGAATTCTACCTTGCAGGGCTGGATAGGACAGAGGCTGTACACTGGTACATATGAGGGCTGGAGGTACAGGGAATCCAGGGTGGATGATACCTTCAGGACCAAGGGTGTGAGGGACGATGCTGGGAGAGGGGAGGGTGAGTGGGTTGGAAAGGGGGAACTGATTACAAGGATCCACATGTGACCTCTTCCCTGGGAGAGGGACAGCAGAGAAGGGGGGAAGGGAGACTCTGGATAGGGCAAGATATGACAAAATAACGAGGTATAAATTACCAAGGGCACATGAGGGAGGGGGGAGCGGGGAGGGAGGGGAAAAAAAAAGAGGACCTGATGCAAGGGGCTTAAGTGGAGAGCAAATGCTTTGAGAATGATTGGGGCAGGGAATGTATGGATGTGCTTTATACAATTGATGTATGTATATGTATGGATTGTGATAAGAGTTGTATGAGTCCCTAATGTAAAAAAAGAAAAGAGAAAAAATTGATTAGGGCAAAGACTGTACAGATGTGCTTTATACAATTGATGTATGTGTATGTATGAACTGTGATAAGAATTGTATGAGCCCCAATAAATTGTTAAAAAAAATGATGATGGCAGCATATGTGCAAGTGTGCTTGACACACTGGACGGGTGTATGAATTGTGATAGGAGATGTAAGAGGCCCCAATAAAAGTATTTAAAAAAAAAAAGAATTGAGTGCAGAAATAGAGCGATAGATATATCTGGATATATATATATCTGTGTGTGTATGTATATATATATATATATATATATATTTTTTTTTTACTAACAACGTATGTAATAACCTTTACTATGGGGTTTCAAAAAGTGAATGAAAAAAATTCCAATTTTCTACCACTTAAAAAAAAATCATTTAACTGGGGGCTCATACAACTCTTATCACCATCCATCCATCCATCCATCCATCCATTGTGTCAAGCACATTTGTACATTTGTTGCCATTATTATTCTCGAAACATTTGCTTTCTACTTGAGCCCTTGGTATCAGCTCCTCATTTTCCCCCTCCCATTGCCCACTCCCTCATGTATCCTTGATAATTTATAAATTATTATTTTGTCATGTCTTACACTTTCCGATGTCTCCTTTCACGACTTTTCTGTTGTCTACCCCTTCTACCACTCTTTTTTGAAACTCCTTTGTATATAGAATGTCAGCCAACCACAAAAAAGCTAACCTCAATTTAAAAATAGACGAGGGAACAGATACTTTCCAAAGATAAATGATCGGGGTAAAAAGAGATGTTTCAATATCATTAGATGTCAGATGTCATCATGTTGGTTCCAACATATAGCAATCACATATGAATGAAATGTCTGTTGTCTCTCCTTACACATCATCTTCATGATAGTTTCAGTTCATTTATTGAATATTATATCAATCTATCTCTTTGAAAGTTTTCTTTGTATTGACTGGTGAACTCCACCAACTATGATTTTTCTCTTCTAGCAATTGGCCTGTCTGGATGGCATGTTGAAAGTTAAGCCTACCCCAAACCACAATGAGATACCATTGCAAAGCCACTAAGATGGTTGGTTATCAGAAAATAAGCAGCCCATTGAGGATGTTTGGTGCAGCCACTGTGGAAAACAGCTCCTCAAAAAGTTAAGCATAGAATTATTATATACCCGACAATCCACTCATGACTTTATACCAAAAATATTTGGGAAGAAGTACTCAAACAGATACTTACACATCAATATCCATTGCAGCATTACTCACAATAGCCAAAAATAAAGTAGCAGGCAACAGATGAATAGATAGTTTTATATAATAGTTAGCCGTAAAGAGAGGGGAAGTTCTGATTCATTCTTCAATGTGGGTGAATCCTGAAAGCCTCATGCTAAGTAGAATAAGACACACAAGGATAAATACTTATATGAAGTGTAGAGGAGGCAAATGTATAAAGACAATTTTTCCCCTAATAAAATGATTTTTTAAACAAGAGGGAAAAAATGACACATTTTTATTAGTGGTTAAAAGTGAGTGAGGATTTATTGTTTAAAGTATACTGAGTTTCTGCTCAATGTAACAAAACTGGGAATTAAGGTGATTGTACAAAATAGTAAATGTAGTGTCTTCTACACTTAAAATAGTCAAGACTGCAGATTTTGTTATAATAAAAATTTAAGAATACTGGATTAATTTAGATTTTTAAACGAAACAATGGAAAGATTTATCAATGATTTTGAAGATCTCAAGAAATAAAAAATCAAACCATAAAATACGTATCCACACACATTAAAAAAACAAACAAACAACTTACAGAAAACTGGAGAATTCTATGGAAAGTTATAAAAAGGAACAACTTGTATTTGATCTTTTAGAGATATGCAGAACAATTAAAAAACTGGACAATCAACCAAAACATAATCAATTGCATTGTAATTTAATAACACGTTCCTGAAAAATCACTGGTTCATTGAAGAAACATAGAGCAATTAAAAATCCCCACCCCTCAAACCCAACAATGACAAACTATACCATAGAAAAACTTCATTTGAAAGGAAAGCAAAAAATAAAAACTAGAACAATTTTAAAATGGGTCAAAAGGGAGAACAAATGATTAGGGTTGAATTTTAACCTAACTCCGACTGGTGGAGAGCAAGGTTAGTCATCTCTGGTCAGTGACCAGAGGGAATTCACTGGAGACTTAATTCACCTGAAGACTTTGCAAATAGATTTTGAGCTTTTGTTTTCATCCATAGTCACATGCAAAATAATTCTGCTCAGAATTTAACCTCTATTACAGTTCCCTCCTCCAGTTTTGGATTTTATTGTTTATAATCCTTGGGTCACACAGGCTGGTGTGCTTCTGTGTGGACTTAGCTGACACCTGATTTAGCTGCTTGTTGTAAAACAAGCCTTTAAGACCCCAGACACTATTCTTTCTGATAGCCAGCACCATCTGAGTTCTTCAATTCACTGCTGTAGTACCCATATCTTCAGTGATCTCTCCAAACAGGCATTTATCAAGTAGAGCCATGTCATAGGAACTAATTGTTCTTATTTAAGTGCTACAATTAAGTTCTTGCCCAAAATCCATTTGCATGTTTTATATATGCCCCTCGTCTACTTTAGAGACATCATTATAATTTTATATTGATTTTATAATTATAAAATTATAAACCATCCCCATGGAGCTGCTGGTGGTTCTATTGATGACATTAATTTAGAATTCAGAACACTTTTATAAAAAGAAGATACACAGCAGCCGCCCATCCTCCCGCCAGGTCCGCTGCGGACGCCGGAGGGGGTGGGGGAGCCTCGTTAGGTGTCTCCGGGGAGATGAGCTCCGCAACAAGATGGCGGAGGATAAGACTGGGAAAGCCCAGAGATGGCAGTAACAGAATTTCACAAAAGGATCCAAGAAGCCTTTGAAGTATTTGACCATGAGTCGAACAATACAGTGGATGTGAACAATTATCCAGTCATTGGGATGCTGCCCCAGTGAAGGAGCTGCATGACCTGTTTGCAGATGTAGAAGAAGAACCCACTGGATGCATCCGATTAGAAAAATTTCTCCCAGTGATGACAGAAGTACTACTGGAAAGAAGATACAGACCAATTCCCGAAGATATCCTTCTTCATGCGTTTGAGGTATTAGATCCAGCTAAACGCGGGTTTTTCACTAAGGAAGAACTGGTCAAGTATATGACTGAAGAGGGGGAACCTTTTTCTCAAGAGGACATGGAAGAAATGCTGTCTGCTGCAATTGATCCATAATCCAATTCAATCCATTACAAGGACTATATACCATTGATGGTGGTAGATGAAAACTGAATACTCTAAACACTTCTAATTCAAAGGGCAATTAAATTTTTTTCTTTGTCTTAGCTAATTTCACATTTTATCTTGTAACTCTTAACATCTGATAATGAATTCCTCTGTACATAACTATTGCAAGATACGCCAATGATTTAAAGATGATTGTAACAGTGTAAAGCCTAAATATATTTTGTATGTTTAACCTATGAAATAGTAAATTTCTAATAATTAAAAAAAAAGAAGGTACACATGTTTTTAGACCAAAATACATAGGTTAAAAGTTCCTGGACACAATACAAAAAATGGGGATTAGAAAAATAAATCCACAAGCAAAAAGCACATCAGCCTGTGTGATCCAAGGATGATAAATAATAAATCTAAGTCCAAAAGAGGGAATGGTATGAGAGTATAAATTGTGAGCACCTGATTTGCAGAAAGCAGTGAATAACACTGGGAACACAAAACTCATTTTCAGGGTCCCTACATGGAGGAAGCCTATGATGAATCCTCTCTGACCATAGTGATGTGAATATCATAAATGTCATCATGCCAGATACCATGAAGGTAAATTGTTATTTATTTGATCTCCATTTACCCCATTTAAAATGTCTAGTTTTTAATACTTCCTGATTTTTTTTCCTCAGTGGGTTTCTGCCCGCCTCCCCATGATTGTTGGTCTTTTGGGGGGGTATGTTTTCCAGTATATGAAATCGGGAATGGGTGAAGCTATAGAGACAGTAACTGAATTATGGCTCATTGGGGGTATTGTAGGTTGGAGAGAGTGGAGGTAAATGGGAAGCTAATAACTAATATAGAGGGAAGAAAATTATGGGATTGATTGTTGTGATGATTGCACAACTCTTTTAATGCAACTGAACTGGAAGTGTATGATATATAAACCATGTGTCAAAACTATTTTAATTATGGAGGTTAGAGATAAGCCAAAACTTTGAGACATACTCATTCACGTATGCAAAACTATGCCTGGTGGACTAAGATGGCATAAAGAAGCAAAGGGAGAATGAAAATAAATACATGGTATCCTTAAAATGTCAAGAGATTTGAATCAAAGTCCAATGATTTCCAAATCTATAACCTGTCAATCGTAGTCATCTGCTTCTTTGTACACCAGGTATCAAGGCAAAGTCCATTTCACTTAATGAGATTTCCAACTCGTTATAGCTGTTAGATCTCTCGGGGGAGAGATATACCTCGGTCCTTGGCTCTGCGCAAGAAATAATTCACGCTAAAGCCTGGTTTGTGATCCAAGTGAGTTGTAGAGAATAGAAGCAGTTTCAGGTTGTACAGTAAATGGAACTCAAGCCAGACAGAGTCCACGGCACAGTTGCGGGACTGCAGCCTGGCCACTCGGAACCGTACATCGTGTAGCAGTGGCAGGGAGAGAGAGAGCACGCCAGAGCAAAACCTTTGGCCTTTTCGGGAGGTAGGGGTAGGGGTGCTCTGTTGGGAGGTGTGGTCAACAATACTGGTCAACTCCATTGGCTGAATCAAATTCACCTTGCTTAGATGGGCTGGCCTATCCAAGTATAAGGCCTACCTCAGTGTACCACCCTTTCCTGGCCAGAAGCTCAAACGTCTGAGCATGTGTAATGGACGCCCCAGTCCTTAGGCTAGCTACCTAACATTTCCCCCCTGAAGAGATATGGACCCAAATATTTGGGGTACTGGGTGATGACATCTCTAGCTACTTCCTGCTGGCAAAAGGGGCAAAGTGGGGTTTTGGGTCCATACTCTTCCTATATGTTGGAAGGGGTTATCCATTCAGGGCTCAGGATAAGGTCGAGGTGGTCCAGGAGCTGGCGGTCCTGGAACTGGCACACTTGGTTCAGCGGCCTTGGTAACCTGAGAACTTCTGGAAAAACAAACAGGTGAACAGTTAAGTGAGACAAGGGTAAGATTGTGAGGTGGCAGTGCCCTTGAAGTTAGGTTAGTGTCACAGGAAATAAAAATCTTAGGATTAACAGGCATGAGTGTTTGTTCATTGTAAACATAGGAACAGGGGTAAAGGCATTCACAATTTCCCCTAGGAGGGTACAGGGGTTTGGCACTACTGGGCACAGTGGGGCCACTGCTTCATTTATTATCATGAGGTCTTGGACCAGCCAATAAGACCCATCTTTTTAACTGGTAATAAGGGGTTGTAATCCTTTGATTGTCTCAGGTTTCAAGGATACTGTCGCTGATGGGGAGACTGGATAGGATCTTTTAGGAAAATCTTTACAGGGGTAGCATACTTAGCTTTGCCGGGGACTCTTGTGTCCCAAACTTCAGGAGTTATGGCTTGTTCCCACGGTTCCTGTGGGGGGGATCTGTGACTCCTCCACTGTGAGGAACATTTGGAAAGCCTAGGTTCCAGACCAGACCATAACAGCTATCTCTTGCTGCTGCACTAGGCGCCTTCAATCCTCCATTAGCAGCTGCATGTTGGCCTGGGGGTGCCCCTCCTCCAGGTTTTTGGCCTTAGGACAGGCCAGCCCAGTGGCCGGTCTGCTTGTGCAATGGAAACATGGCGCTCAAGGTGACTTGTTCCTGTTAGGGCAGTTCCTAGCCCAACGACCCAGCCGCTGGCAAATGTATCACTTGGTATCTGGTTCAAAGGTCTGAGAAACCTGGGAGGCATTCAATGGGCGTCCGTTATTAAGTGTAGCCAATACCTGGGCATGCCGGATGCCCTTCCTTCTCCCAGGCTTGAGCCTCCCCTTCCTGCTCCCTATTGTAAAAGCAACCATCTCCTCTAGGGTAGCTCCTTCAGGTTTCTGCACTAGTTTTTAGAGCATCTTGTGAATGTCTGGTGGAGCCTGCATGAGAAACTTGTCCCTGATTAAGGCTTGCCCCTCATCGGATTCGATATCTTTGGCAATATGATTCTTCAGGGCCCCCTTTAGCCGCTCTAAAGAGCCTACAGGAGGCTCTGCAGGCCCCTGATGAATCGCTTTCACTTTGGCATAATTAATGGCCCTTTGCCTACCTATCTTTAGTCCACTTGTGATGCACACCAGGAAACGTTCCCGTGCCCACTTGTCCTGAGGCTCACTATGATTCCAAGCAGGGTCAGTTAAAGGTACAGCAGTTTCCCCTACAGGGTAATTGCCATTCATCACATGTAACTCCTCTGCAAACTTCCTAGCACCTTTGAGCACTCGCTCTTTCTCAAAGTCTGTCATAGTCTGTCCCAGCGTGACCATTACATCCTTCCAGGTTAAATCATAGGGTAGGGTGAGGTGCTCAAAGTGTTTTATGGGCTGTTCGGGTTTGTTAGAGTAACTGCCCAAGTCATTTTTAATTTGCTTGAGTTCAATTAGCGTAAAAGGCTTGTAAATTGCCTGGGGACCAAGTTCCCCTGCTGCCTCTATTATGGGTAGAATGTTCAGGGCTATATCAGGGCTGGGGGAATTGTTGCCCCTAAATCCAGCATCCCTTGGGGGGGGGGGAGTCCTGGGAACACCAGGAACAAAGGTCTCTACTCAGAAGGAAATATGCTCTAACATACAGGAGTGCCACGTACTTCCCCATCATTCCACAAAAATGTTCTAGCTGGCTCAGGATTGGAAGGGAAAGTGTACCATTGGCTGGCCATGATTCTCCTTTCTCTAAAAGATACTGTGGCCAAATAGAGTTGCAAAGCGAAATCAGCTTCTGTTTGTCCAGCCTCTCCGGATCAAATCTATCCCAATTAGACAAGATACATCCAAGGGGGCAAGTCCTGGGTATGGAGCTGGTGAGTCCCATCTAGAAAACACAAAACAAGGAGGCTATTGAGAACTTGATGCCTCAAGGTCTATAGTCGCAGCTTCAGCTCACACCTCTGGGTGCCGTGAATCTGAGGTCTCAGGCAGGTGCCTCCACCAGAGGAGAGGGGGTCAAAAACCAGTTGCTGCAGTCCCACCATTTCCTAGACCACAAGCTAGGAAGGCCACTGCTTGGTGTGGTCCCATGGCCTTCAGAGATGCCTGCTGGCAGGAGCAGACTTTCAAGGGAAGGGAACCTTTAGGGAAATTGGAATTTCTGGCTGGAACATCATTGTGGTGGCGGAGCTGTATTAAGAACTATCCCCCAAAGTGTCGGAAGCAGCATCACTGAAAGGTGATAGTTAACAGTTATGAGGCCTGGCAATGGAAAACCAGCCAGTAGCAAGGACAAATACACTGATACAGAACACTAAAGCAGCTTGTTTGTAAAACCAGGAGAAAACTAAAGGGAATTGAGGGAAAAGGGAAACATTTGGCTCCTGGGACTAGGCAGGGCTAACACTCGGGCCTAAGCAGCCAGCTACCCAGGCACCACCCCTTGGCCAGGGTCATGCACCCCATCGCCCCACAGCCAAAATGGTGGACACCGGTGGTGCCATCTTGCCAGGGAATGGATGTCACATGGCTGGGCAAATGGCGGCAGCAGCTTCCAGCCTAGCCAAAAGTCAGCATGGGGCCAGCCTCTGGAGCCAGAGTCCTGAAGAAACCAATAGGGTTTACGCGGACACATCCTGCTGGCCGGGACACAAAGCAGACCACTGAGACTCGAGAAGGCTTTGGAAATCGAAGTCCTCCCACCCTGCAGGCAACAGCGCCCCAGCCCCTCCCAGAAATCCAGACTGGGAAAGATATGCAAGTTCCCAGGAAGGCAGGCATAGAAAGGCAAATGTAAAATCCTGTACACCAGTAAGAATGGGTGAAAAAATGGACACAAGAGGATGGGGCTGTGGTAATACATTACAAGTGTCCCCATGAGTTGGTCGGGGCCATCTGCCTCCACAGTGTTGCGGGAGGAGTTCTACCTGGCTTCCTTTCCAGCTACGTGCCCTCTCCCAAGGGTGGTGAGGTGAAAGACTCCAGAAGGTGCCCCCAAACCCATAAGACCAGGATGTGAGGGCCCGCTACAGAAAAGTATCTGGAGCTGACTTACTTTTATATCCGAGTCACATAGCACCAAATTATGTTAGATCTCTCGGGGGAGAGATATGCTTCGGCCCTTGGCTCCACATGAGAAAGAATTCATGCCAAAGCCTGGTTTGTGATCCAAGTGGGTTTAGAAAGAATAGGAGCGGTTTCAGGTTCTACAGTAAATGGAACACAAGCCAGACAGCGTCCGTGGTGCAGTTGTAGGACTGAGGCCTGACTGCTCTGGACCGCAACCCGGCTGTGCTACATCATGTAGCAGCCACTGGGAAAGAGAGAGAGTGACAGAGCAAAACCTCTGGCTTTTCAGGGACCCCGTTGGGAGGTGTGGTCAACCCCATTGGCTGAATCAGATTCATCTGGCTTAGATGGGCCAATCCAGGTGTAATGCCCACCTAGGTGTACCACCTCTTCCTGGCCAGAAGCTCGAAACTGAGCATGCGTTATGGATGCCCCAGTCCCAGGCCTACGGCGATAGCAACATGCACAAAAACAAGACAGAGCAACACCAAGCAATGACATACAACAACAAGCCAATGACAAAACAAAACACAAGAAAGAAAAGCTTGCAGTTAGTTCAAGGACTGTTGGCCTTTAGGAGTGGAAAACACTCCTTTTCTTGAATGTCTATCTAAATAAGACAAGCTGGATGAACAATCTGGAGGTGAAAACAATGGAACCTATAGTTCCGGGGAACATGGGAGAGGGAACAGTGGGGGGAAAGCAGTGGTGTTAACAAACCCAGGGAAAAGGGAACAACAGGTGATCCAAATCGGTGGTAAAGAGGTTGTAGGAGGCCTGGTAGTACGTGATCCAGGGTAATGTAACCAAGAGGAATTGCTGAAACCCAAATGAAGGCGGGAAGAGTAGCCAGTCAGTGTGCGATGTAGCAACGATGAAACATACTACTTTCCTCTAGTTCCTAAATGCTTCCTCCCCACTCCACTATTATGATCCCAGTTCTACCTTACAAATCCAGCTAGACCAGAGGATGGACACTGGTACACATAGGAACTGGAAACACAGGGAATCCAGGACAGATGAATCCCTCAGGACCGGTGATGAGAGTGGCGATACCGGGAGGGTGGTGGGAAGTTGGGGTTGAAAGGGGGAACCGATTACAAGGAACTACATATAACCTCCCTGGGGGATGGACAACAGAAAAGTAGATTAAGGGAGACATCAGACAGTGTAAAACATGACAAAGTAATAATAATTTATAAATTATCAAGGGTTCATGGGGGCAGAGAAGGGAAAAATGAGGAGCTGATATCAAGGACTCCAGTAGAAAACAAATGTTTTGAGAATGATGGTGGTAACAAATGTACAAATTTGCTTGACACAATGGATGGTTGCATAGATTGTGATAAGAAGTGTACACGCTCCCAATGAAATGATTTTTTAAAAAGACTTAAAACAAGCAGCTATCAAAGTAAGGAGTCAAATAACTCCACATGAAAGAAGCACAACACAACCTGTGTGATCTAAAGATTATAAAAAATAAAATCCAAATCAGGAGAAGGGAATGGTACCAGAACTTGTGAACACCTAGTTTTCAGAAGGCTATGGATGAAAGTGGAATCCCCAAATCCATTTGCATGGTCTCCACATGGATTAATCCTTCAGTAAATTTCCTCAGACAATTAGAACCTGGGACATGACTATCCTTGCTATCAGAAAGAGAGCATTGTAAAATTGATTATGGCCAATGCAGTTAGGTTAAAATGTAAACATCATTTGATCTCCCTATTGACCCATTTTTAATTTTTTCCAGATTTTAGTATTTTTTGCTTTCTCTTCTATTAATTTTGTTTTATTCTGTCATTGTGGTTTCCCTTACTTTGTTTTGTATGTCTTCCATATAGGAAATCCAGGATAGATAAATCAGGAAAGAGTAACCGGATTAATAACCATCTTGGGACATGGCAAGGGATGTTAGGGTGCTAACACAATAACTACAATAAAGAAGGAAATATTCTTAAATTGACTATGGTGATGATTGAAAAACTCTTCTTCATGTGATCAAACTATTGAATTATATGATATGTGAATTGTATGTCCATTAAAAAAATCTTTAAAATAAATGAACAATCCAGGGTGTATTTTCCCACTGGGCATCTGTATAGGTAACGTTAAGAGTAATGGCAGACTGCCCCTCCTGCTGTACCATCAGCAGAAATGAAGTCTCCTTTGTCTGAAACAGACACTTCCCCCTGCACTTCTGGACTTGATTTTCTATTAAGGCTCACTAAGCACTTTCGTAGGAGTGTCTGATGATTAGGGATGACTATGGAACAATCTTATATGGCAGGAAATGATTGATCTCCTACTCCCCACAACAGGAAAAACTGGCCCAGGTGAGGTGAGGCTTAATCTGTTGAAGTGGCTTTGAAGATGTCCAAATAAGGGAATGATATTTGTATTTGAGAGGGACCCCACCTTATTGCTTGGTAGACCAAATTAAAAGGTTACATGACCTGAGAACAGATGCTTACCTTTATGTTGGTGTTTATTTCCCCCTTTTCAACATCTTCTACATGTATATTTCAGTGCCATTGATAATACCTCTGTTGTGCAACCATTATTAAAATATTTTTACAAATTACCACCATAAACATAAATTCAATGCCTCCCAAGCAACTGAGTTATTCTTTAAAGTAGTGGTCTCATGCAATAGTTTTCCTTTTGTGATTGACAAAGTTTACTCAGTATAATGGTTTCCAGGTATGTTCACATGATGATGTTATGTAGTTTCATCACTGTGTTTTAAGGGATGTATAGCATTCTAGTTTGTGTTATGTACAGTTCTGTAACCATTCTACTGTTAGGCTTTTGGGCTGTTTCCAGCTTCTTGCTATTGGGAACTGCGTTGCAATATGGGAGAATGCATATCTGTTCAAGTTATATTTTCACTTCTCTGAGATATATGCCCAGCAGGAGTATTGCTGGGTGTAGTAGCTAGATGATTTTATGTGATATAGACAAGTGGTTCTCAACCTTCTTAATGCCATGACCCTTTAATACAGTTCTGGTGATTTCCAAACATAAAATTATTTTCATCACTACTTCTTAACTGTAATTTTGCTACTGTTATAAATCAGGTGACCTCTGTGAAAGGGTCGTTTGACTCCAAAAGGGGCCGTGACCCACAGCTTGAGAACCACTGATTAGACACCTGGTGAGCATTGCAGGCAAACCGGTCAGCCTGAGGTTGTGTTTTTGAGAGTATGGCCTTCTTAATCTGCCTTCCTGCCTGCTGGGACACTCTGCCACTGACCAATGAGAACCTCCAATACCCTGCCATGATTCCACTGATTTGGATTCACAGAACTCTGCAGCCACCAGCCTGTGATCTTCCTGCATTCTGCATCACTACTTGTAGCTGCATGAGTTTGAAGAGGGACTTATGCACTAGTCTCGAAATTATGGGGTTGAGTTGGACTGGGTTGGGATGCTTTCTTGATATATAATTACTTCTTGATAAAGCTCTTTCTTATACATATATGAGAGTCACAGGATTTGTTTCTCTAATCAAACATGTCTAACACACTGGGTCATATGATATTTCTATTCCCAGGTATTTTAGGTAGTGTCAGATCACGTTTTTCATAACGTTTTTGTTATACAGGTTTGCAGGAGTGTCTAAGAGTTCCAATCTCGCCCCACCCTCTAGAGCAGTTGTTCTCAACCTTCCTAATGCAGCGAATCTTTAATACACTTCCTCATGTAATGGTGACCACCAACCATAAAATTATTTTCTTTTAAAAATATTTTATTTGCTTTAATTTCTCTTTGATGTCTATACATTAATCATTTGTAGCCCATTGGGCTTCTTTAAAAAATCACTTTATTGGGGCTCATACACTTATCACAATCCATACATGCATCCACTGTGTCAAGCACATTTGTACATTTGTTGCCATCATCATTCTTAAAACATTTGCTTTCTACTTCAAATTTTTTGGAGTACAGTCTCTTAATAATGAGTTATTTTCCTTTCATTCCATTTGGTTCTGAATGTTACTCTTTTCATCTCTAAATCTAATATTTGCATCATCTCTTTCTTTTCCTTTGTTAAGTTTACCAGTGGTTTGACAATCCTCTTAATCCCTCCAAAATACCAGCTTGTTGTCTTGTTGATTTTTGTGTGTTTTGTTCCATCTCATTTATTTCTACTTTAATATTTATGATGTCTTTTCTCCCAGGCCGTTGAAGGTTTATTTTGATACTCTTGGTGTAGTTATTGAAGATAATCAATTAAGTTGCTGATTTTGTCTTTCTCCCCTCTTTTCCATGTGCATATTTATTTATGTAAATGTCCATGATTCTTACTTTTACTGTGTCCCAAAGGTTTTTGTATGTTATGATTTGTTTCAAGAATTGAAAAAATGTAATCTAATTGTCCAGTCATTTTAAAGTAGTGTGTTGTCCATTTCCATGTGTTTGACTTATGTCTCTGTTCTTTATGCTGTTGATTCAAGTTTTATAGCATTGTGGTAAGAAAAATATAGTGTAGAATCTTCATATTTGAAATTGTATTATCTTTGTGGCCTAATATACAGTCTATTTTAGAGAATGTTCCATGTGTATATGAAAATAATGTATATTCTGTTGCTGTTGGGTAGATTTCTTTGCACATGACTAGAGTATTGCATTGATTCTCTTTCATGGTTTGTTATTCTGTGTCATTTTTAACAGTTTTATTGGCAGTTCATTTACATGTCATACAATTCAATTGTTCGATCATATCAAGAAAAGTTATACAATCTTTACTACAATAGATTTTACAACATTTTCTTCTTTTACTCATTGTTATTAGTGAAATTTAAAAATTATGGAATAAATATATACAACAAAACATTCTCCAATTCAATAACTTCGACATGTACCAAATTATTCCACTACCATTAACATAAACTCAATATCTCCCAAACAAAAAATTTCTTCCTCCTTCACCCATGGTAATCATTGGTCACCTTTGGTTTCTCTTTTTCCCCTTCTTTATTTGTTAATTCTTCATATAAAATTCACATCTCATACACTTCCATAATTCATTGGCTTTTTAAAAGAGTTGTAGATACATCATCACAATCAGTTCCAGTGCTTCACACCCCCTCCCACATTAATTATTTACTCCCCAATTCTCCTCACTTCCCAAACCCTTAATCCCTAATAAACCATTGCATCCGTTATTATCCCTGTGTATCCACTCCTGTGTTTCATAATCTGGGAAATCTGATAAACTCAAACAGAAAGAAGGAACACTTATGTAAAGATAAAAATAAGGAGTAGGAAAAACCACCAACAATATTTTCCAAAGGAAAAGTCGATGTAAAATTCTAAGCCTCATAAGGGCCATTAGGGAGCGCTTATAAGTTGCTAACCACAACTATTAAAACCTACCAACCATTCCAACAGCAGGTGGGAGTGCCTTTTCCTGTAAAGACTTACAATCTGACCCTGTGAACCAGCTGTACTCAGGCCTTTGGATTGCTTTTATTTTATTAACTTACTTTTTAAAAGATCATTTTCTTGAGGGCTCTTACAGTTCTTTTTTTAAAAAATTTTTTTTCTTACAGTTCTTATAACAATCAATACATCAATTGTGTCAAGCATATTTGTACATATGTTGCCATCATTTTTAAGCATTTACTTTCTATTTGAGCCCTTCCTATCAGCTCCTCTTTTATCCCCTACCTCCTTCTTGCCCACCCTCATGACCCCTTGATCAATTATAAATTATCTTTATTTTCATATCTTGCACTGACTGCTGTCTCCCTTTCCCCCATGGTTTCTGTTGTTTGTCCACCTGGGGTGGACAATCATTGTGATTGGTTCCCCCTTCCTTCTCTCCTCCCCCCACCTTCCACATACCCTCTTGGTATCACTACTCCTATTTCTGTTCCTGAGGAGTTTATCTGACCTGGATTCTGTGTGTCCTGAGCTCTTATCTGTACCAGTGTAAATGCTCTGGTCTAGCTAGAACTGAAAGGCAGGACTGGGTCAAGATGGTGGGGGGTGAGGATGCCTCAAATAACCAGAGGAATGTTGTGTGTTTCACAATGCTATACTGAGCCCTGGTTAACTCATCCCTTCCTTGTGACTCTTCTGTAAGGAAATGTCCCATTGTCTACAGATTGATTGTGTGTCTCTGCTCTGACCCACCTCATATGATTATGTTTGTTTGTTTTGGGTTTTCTGAAGCCTATTTACTGATCCTGCTGACACCTCATGTTCTCACAGGCTGGTGTGCTTCTTCCAGGTGGACTTGTTGTTTCTCTGCTAGTTGGCTGATTATTTAACTTAAAGCCTTTAAGACCCCAGACACTATATCTTTTACTAGCTAGGCACTATCAACTTTCTTCACCACTTTTGCTTGTGTACCCATTTTGTTTTCAGCAATGGGGCTCGGGGGTGGGGTGGGTGAGCATCACAGAATGCTAGGTTGTTAGAACAAAGTGTTCTTGCTTTGAGGGAGTACTTGAGCAGTGGGCCAAAGTCTATCTACACTCTCAATGTATTGCAGTATAAATATAGGTACACAGGTCAATACCTCTATTTTTTTAAAGGCATAATATTTATTTACACAGTTAAAAAGTTAGCACTGGACCACGTCAGAGACATGAATATCTGCAGTTTGAACACAAATTCACAGTTACGCTGGGGCTCTGCAGACAAGCGTTTCCAAAGCTGATTTCCCAAACAGAACCATCAGAACCAGCAACAGAAGGAACTAACAAAACGGATTCCTATGCCCAGGCCCCAGAAATTCTGATTCCAAAGGCTTGAGGCAGAGGGTCCTGATTGCTTTTTCAGAAGCTCCCAGGGGTGGGGTGGGGTGAAGTGTGTGTGTGTGTGTGTGTGTGTGTGTGTGTGTATGTGTGTGTGTTTTCAAGGCTTGAAACCACTGAGGATGGGCACAGTCATTTCTGGATTGGATTGGTGGGTGACAGGAGGCTGGGAATAGCAAAGCAACAAAGTAAAAGCACGCTGACTTTTTTGGAGCCTGGGATCCCCGGGTGGTAAAGCTTGCAGTTAAAAGCACGTTCTTGAGAGTCTTCCAGGTATGGTCTGAGAGCATCCTCGACTTTCCCCGGGGCGTAGATGGCCTTGTTGTCCAGCAGCTCTGTCTTCTCAGGGCCTTGGGGCCTCACTGTGTTGTTCAGCATGCCTCTCACCACGGTCACCACGGGCACCGAGTGTGCACTGGCCCAGGATTCTGGTAAGGAGCCAGAGATCTTCCTGACCAAGCATTCACTGGGGCGAGACTCCTGCCTGTCACATAGGAGGACGCCAGGCCTAAATATGGAGTAACGATCAAACTTAAGTTCTTCAACCCTGGCTTCCACGTCTCCCTTCACTTGCAGGTACAGAAAACCGCTTGACTTATCGGCTCCTTGAAAGGAGAGCAAGTTGAAGTGTGCACACCCTCCGGCTTTTGCCAGCTCTGCAGACTTCAGCACGTAAGCTCGGTCAACGCGGACAAATCCCTCCACACCAGCTTTTTTTCTGGTGGTACCCAGGCAGCAGAATCCAACGTCATGACCTTGGAAGGCAGACGCATAGTCATCCAGCTTCTCAAGGTCCACCACTTCTTGGTTCACATTTTTATAAGCTTCGTCCTGGAAGGGGAGCATCCTCCGGCCTATGAGCGTGACTTTGGAAAACAGGCGTTGTTTCAAGATTTCTTTCAGGAGCACTTTGAGGTTTCCCCGCTGGCACCCAGAATAAAGACGGGCTTATTCTGCATCCTAAACTCTTCCCGAAGCTTAGGGAGCGCTTCCATGATGGCTTCGGTCACGGGCAGGTGCGGGTCTTAGGAAGCTCCCCCCAGGGGAACAGGCTGTTGGGTGATCTGTTGGGCGCACGAAGCCCGGGCGCCGGCGCCCACCCTAGACTTCCGGGTGCCGTCGCCCCAATACCTCTATTTTTATGAATGAATATATTTACATTTGTACACACCTATGTTTATATCTCTATTCATAGCTTTGTTTCCTAGATCTTTTCTCTTTTTCCTTTTGCCTTCCTTCTGTCCCATCATCCTACTTGCCCTTCCTCTGCCTCTTAGTAATTCCTCTGAGCTAGATTGCTTTTGCTCCTACACTCTCAGAATCTCTATAGCTTCCTTGTTGTTGATTTTAACTCCCTAGTCATTCCCTTTTCTATGTCATTGTTTCCCTACTTCTTCCTATCCCAACCTCCTTTGTCCCCACCGCATTCCCAGTCCCTCCAGAACTGTTGGTCCCATTGCTTTCTCCTTCGGCTTGCTTCCCATGACTATCTTATGTAGGTAGTCAGCCCAACAAAATGGAGACAAAGCAAAAGAAAACAAAAGATTGAATAAAAAGAGAGAGAGAAAATAACTAATAAAAAAACTCATGAAGCATACATAATTCCAGGTCTGTCCGCTTACCTTTATGACTATCTCCCTACTGGTCTTGGGGGTGTTCCGGGAATGGCTCTCCTAGCCTGAAGTCTATTTTGGGAGCTCCCCAGGGACTTTGTGCCTTTTCTTTGCTCCCGATGCTGATGTGTTCTGTTCCCTTCTTGTTTTACCCTGCTGTGGGAGGTTCAGACTGGACTTAGTCCATGCTGTGAATCCCAGTATTATCCTCTATTGCAGTCTGCTACAATGAGGGTATATCATATATCAAGCTGTTGGCAGTCCTACAGTCCTCTCTGTTCCTTAGCAGCTCCATGCAGGGATGTCATCCTCGGGGCCTGGTATGACCATATGTGGCCTAGATCCTCACTCTATTTTTCCTTCTTGATTTGCTTCTATGTGGGTGTGGCAGGCAGGCCTCTGTCCCCAACCTGTAGGTTTAGTGTTGTCCTCTGTAGCTTGGACTTGTAGGGAGGGGGTCTGTTGGGCTCTGATTAGGGTTGTCCCTGTAGCCCACTCTGTTCATGAGTTGCTCCAAGTGGTTACGTTGCCCACAAGGTTTGGCACGCCAGGGTGGGGTCTGCCTGCACACTCCTATTTCTATGGAGACATAAACAATACCCTCTTCTGCAGTGGGTAGTGCCCTGCTCCCCCAGTGCCATTCTCCCTCCCCCCATTTTCTCCCTCCCCCCTTTCCCCTTCTGTGTGTTGGAATGACACACAGGTTTGGCCTGTCCCCCACCTGACTGCCTGTACCTCAACCTGTATAGTGCGAGATAAGTGGCTTTTCTTCTATATCTACTGTGCTGATTATACTTACCTCAGTGGACTCTCGTGATGTACTTGTCCTTTTGTTATGGGCTAAGTGTGCTTAGCATAATTTCCTCCAACTCGTCCCATGAGAAGATGTGCTTTATGCGATCATTAGTGCTTTGGAGTGAAGCAAAGTTCTCCACTGTGTGAATGTGCCAGAGTTTTCTAAACCACTCATCCCTCGATGGAAATTTAGGTTGTTTCCAATTCTGGTCATGGTCTATTTTTACATCTTCTTGGTATATGCCCAGCAGAGGGATTGCTGGGTCATAGGTAACTCAATTTCCATTTGCTTTAAATATTGCCAGGTGGCTTTATATACCCACATGACTACCAGCAGTGGAGGAGAGTTCCTATCTCGCCACATCCCCTCCAACATTTGTTGCTCTCTGATTGTTTTTATTTGGGCTATCTTCAAAGATGGTAGGTGTTACCTCCTAGTTGTTTTAATTTGCACTTTAATGATGGATAATGATCGGGAGCATTTTCTCATATGTTTATTGGCCATTCAGTATCTTCCTTAGTGAAATTTCTGTTCAGGTCTTTTACCCACTTCTTCAGGGGGTTACTTGTTTTCTTCTTTGTGCAGGCTAAAATGGTATTACAGATTTTAGTCATAAGTCCTTTGTTGTATCATTGCTAAAAATCCTCTCCCTGTCTGTGGATTCTCTTGTTATTCTCTTGGTGAAATCTTTAAATGGATATAGGGGTTTTATCCTTAGTATATCCCACTGGTCAGTTTCAGCTTCATCTTTGCGTGTGTCCTTCCCTATTACAGTTAGCCTATGTATTGCATGAGTCAAGGTTCCTAGGTTTGTCCTTATTTAGCCTATATATTGCACCAGTCAAGGTTCTTAGGTTTGTCCTTATTGTTGATGGTCTTGATAGTTTGGGGTTTTACTTCTTGGTTTGTGACCCACCTTGAGTTTGTCCTTGTGCATGGGGGTGTGGTAAGAATCTTGTTTCATTTTTCTACAGGAGGATATCAATTGTTCGAGCACCACTTGATAAAGAGGGTCTCTGCTTCCCATTTTATATATATTTGGGCCCTTATCAAAGATCAGTTGTCTATATTCTGCTGATTTTATTTCTGGGTTTTCTGTTTTTTTCCCTATTGGTCTGAGTATCTGTCATTATTCCAGTACCACTGTTTTGAACATTGTGGCTGTGTAGTAAGTGTTAAAGTCAGGTAAGGTGAGCCCTCCAACTTTTTCCTTTTTGAGGAATTCTCTGCTAATTCTGGGCTTCTTCCTATTCCATATGAAATTGATGGTCAGTTTTTTCCAATTCTTTGAAGAAGGTTGTTGGTATTTGAATCAGGATAGTGGTAAACTTATATGGTGCCTCGAGTAAGATTGACATCTTTCCTATATTGAATCTTCCAATCCGCTAGCATAGCATATTTTTCCATTTGCGGACGTCACTTTTCATTTCCTGTAGTAGGGTTCTGTAGTTTTCCATGTGTAAGTCCTTTGGGGTTTTTTTTGTTAGATATATCCCTAGATATTTCAGTTTGTTCTTAGCTATTGTGAAGGGTACTACGTTCTGGAACTCTTCTTTCTGATGTATCTAGATAACCAATAGACTTCTGTTGATCTTCTATCCTGCCACGCTTTCATATTACTCTACTGCTACCGGTACTCCCATTATGGAGCTTTTGGGGTTTTCAATGTATAGAATCATGTCGTCTGAAAATAGCAATAGTTTCACCTCCTCTTCTCCCAGATGGATACTTTTAATGCCCTTCTGCTGCCTTATGTTTGTAGCTAGGAAGTCCACTACAGTGTTGAACAGAAATGGGGCCTGGGGCATCCTTGTCTGGTCTCCTTTTTCAATAGGATTGTTTTTGTCTTTTCTTCATTGACTATCATGTTGGTTATTGGCTTTTTGTAAATAGTTTGTATTAACTTGAGGAATTCCCTTTCCATTTCTATCTTTTTGAGTGTCTTAATTAGAATGAGTGCTGGGTGTTGTGAAATGTTTGTTCTGCATTTATCAATATAATCTCGATGGACTTTCAGATTTAAACCATCCCCCCATCCCTGAAATGAATCCCACTTGATCATGGTGGTATATTTTGTATTCTATTGGCCAATCTGTAGTTATGGGTTTTCGCATCTATGTTAATTTGAGATATTGGTATGTAGTTCTCTGTTTCTCTGGGATCCTTGCCCAGTTTGTGTATCAAAGTTATACTGGCTTCGTAGTTTGGGAGTTTGCCATCTTTTTCTTTCCTCTGGAATAATTTGTGGATGATCAGTGTCAGCTCTTCCCTGAATGCTTGGTACAATTCTCCTGTGAAGCAGTCTGGCCAGGAGCTTTTTTCATTGGTAGTTTCTTGATAACAGTATCTATTTTTTCTTTTGCTCTAGGTCTATTGAGGTTTTGACCCCTATCTGGGATAAACTAGGGAGGGATTGTTTTCTTGTAGAATTCATTAGAATACAGACTTTCATAGTATTTTGTCATTATCCTTTTAATCTCATCAGAATCCCTGATTTCTTCTTTTTTTAAAAAAAATCATTTCATCGGGGGCTCATACAACTCTATCACACTCTATCCATACATCCATTGGGAATCCCTGGCTTCATCCCTCATCCTGGTTATTGATGTTTGCTCCTTCCTTTCCTTGTTGAGGTTTGCCAGCAGTCTGTCGATTCTGTTGATCCTTTCAAACAACCAGCTCTTTGCTGCATTGATTTTTTGCATTGTTCTCTTGTCTTCCCACTCGCTTAATTTTGCCTTGATTTTTATTATTCCTTTTTTTTTTAATATCGGAGGGGTTGTTCTGTTGACTCTGTTCTAGTCTCTCCTACTTTTTCATATATTCATTAATCACTATCAACCATCCTTTGATAACGGCTATTGCTGTATTCCATAGTTTTGGTATGTTGTATTCTCATTGGTCTCTAGAAACTTCCTAATTTCTCCTCTGATCTGGGCTAGTACCCACTTGTGTGGTAGAAAATTGTTATTCATCCTCCAGTTGCTTGTCCCTGCTTTTCTGGCCATCCTTTTGTTCACCTCCAGCTTATGGTGTGGTGTTCAGAGAGGGAAATCTGAGTGATCTCTATGTGTTTCAATTTACTCAGCCTCGCCTGTGTCCCAGCATGTGATGTATTTTAGAAAATGAGCCATGTGAACTTGAAAAGAATGTGAAGTTTTTTTGCATTTGAATGGAGAACTCTATAAATGTCTAGCTGTCTAATTGTAGTGTTTAGTTCTATAGCCTCCTTGCTGAGTTTCTTTCCCAGTGGTCTATCTCTGGTATCAGTGTATTAAAGTCACCCACTATGATTGCTGGGTCTGTGATTTCTTTTTTCATCCTTTGAATAGTTTGCTTGATAAATTTTGTGGTGCTCTCATTAGGCACATATATACTGCTTATGCTTATTGGTTCCTGGTCTACTGATCCTTTGAGTATTATACAATGCCCATCCTTGTCTCTTGTTATGGTCTGCAGCTTGAGGTCAATTTTGTTGGAAATTAGGATTGCAACCTTGCTATTTAAAAATTGTTGTTTACTTGGTATATTTTCTGCCAGACTTTTATTCTTAATCTATTTTTTGGTCTGTGATGTTAAAATGCGTCTCTTGCAGGCAACAGATTCATGCATTATGTTTTCTAAGCCAGTTTGCTAACCTTTGTCTTTTCATGGGTAATAACATTCAGTATTATTACCACAGCCTGTGGGTTCATTGCTGTCATCCTGTACCTTTTGTGTTGGGTGTGTTCCTATCTCCTTTCATGTCAATGTGCTGTGTTTATGTGGGTGGCTCAATTTTGCCTTCTTTTCCCTCTGAGGCAATGTCTCCTGCTTGTGCTTGGTGGAGGTTGGTCTTCTGAACACAGTGAGTTGGCAAGGATTTTCTGCATGGTTGGGTCTTTTATTGTGTATTCTCTTTTCCTTATCTTGGAAGACTCTTACCTCACTGTCAACTGACAACTGGGGTTAACTGACAGTAACTGGTTTGGGGAATTTTTTTAAAATGAAGAATGTTTTACAAGATGTACAGCACATTTTGTACAACCCAAGATGTACAAAGGTGTTAAAGGAAAGCGAAAGTTCTTTAAGAATCAAATTTCACTCAAGCGGTGAAGTGATTCAGTCTGTACAGATGTGTTAAACCGGTAAGGCTAGTATTATTAACCTTTCTTCATCTCTAACCCTAGGGAGTGAAAGTCACTAGGGTAACTTTTGGATTGTTATTTTGGAAGGGAACCTTTGGCTGTTGGACATTTCAGGGCTGGACCATTCACACTTCTATTACTTGGTGTTTCCTTATAGCTTCCCTGGGATGCTAAAATTCAGTGCTGCCACCTTGAGAAGTATAGTCATTATGGTCAGGAGTCTCAGGGGAAGAATGTGGCCAGTCCACAGAGAGGACAACATGGCTGGCCCCACTATGTGACATGATGCCCCTCAGTGACCAATGGCGCTACAGGGGACAGCACCAGAGACACAGTGTGTGAATTGCAACTGACCTGATCCCACCACACCGAGGCAAAGCACTGGGGGCGTGCAGCGGAACAGCAAGGGAATGGAGTGGCAAGGTCCCCAGGGAATGCTGAAAGTGGACTTTGGGGCCAGGGCGTGGTGCCCCAACAGACTGGACTGGAAAACGCTCCTAAAGGCCAACAAATGATCCTTGAACTGACTACAAAAAAAGAAGAAGAAGAAGAATGTGAATGGTCCTTGTGGCCTAGGGCCATGGAGGTTATAGAGTCTCAGTTCTAAAAAGGCCTGTAGGAAATGATCCCTTGGGATCACTTGGTAAAGGATAGCTTCCAAGGAAGGCTTAGAGGAAGTTTAGAGCCTGCTTCCAAAACTTCTGGCTACATAGTACATATTCCATTAGTCATAAGACTAGGGCGTGATGATGGTAGCATAACATGTTGAATTTGATTAATATCATAGAATTGTACACTTAAAAATTGCTAGAATGGCAAATGGCTCACACCTGATGTCCTATGGTCTCTGGGGAATATCATCTGCCAGACTCCAGGTAGAAAGACAGCATGACCAATGTGCCAAAGACCACACCTCAGATTTCAGAGGGAGAAGTGAGGCTATGGGGGAAACTTGAGGACCCCGAAACTGCCCCAGGCTGGGAAAGGGCCAACTTTGAGGTGTGAGATGTTTCCTTCAATGTTTCTTTGTGCAGATCCACCGCCGATACTTACAGAACAAGGTCTGATGATGTTCACTGATGAGGTAAGCTAAGGTAACAGCATCCAGCTGCTTTCAGCAGTGAGAAGAGCAGTGGATATCCTCGCGAGATTCAAAAGAACCGTGAGAAGGTGGTGTGGCAATTACATAACTTCCTGTCAACAGGCAAAGGGGTGAGTCTAGCCTGTGAATCTGGTTGTAGCTTGGTGACCTCATTTGGAGGTGCTACGTGGATAAATAGCTCCCTGGAGGCCAGACCCAAACACTCTTCTTCATTTTTCTGCTGGCAACCCACGTGGACCTACACGGATGGAGTCAGAGCCTTTGAGCTGGAGGAGCCATGTGGAGACCCTTGCCAGTGCTGAGATGCTTCCACCACCACTGGATCCACAAGACTTTCTACCCACTGGCCTGTGATCTCCTTGCATTCAGCATCATTGCATGGCTGCATGAGTCTAAGGAGGGATTTATGGACTAGTATCCACATATAGGCTAATATAGAACTTATAGACTTGATGTGGACTGGACTGGGATGTTTTCTTCATGTACAATTACTCTTTGATATAAAGTTCTCCCTTACACACATATGAATCTCCCTGGATTTGTTTTTTTAGTCTACCCCGGACTAACACAAGTGGGATTTCCACTATTATCTCACTTTTCAGCATGCCTGTAAACCAAGTTTCTGTTTACCTTTCAATTCCCAACGTGAGTGTTGAAGCCGATCTTTCATCTTCAACTGTGGAACATTGTACTCGGGCTCTGTGTGTGCTTGAGATGCATCAAGATAGAAACTGTTTCTGTACACAGAGCAGGTGTTAGTCCTTAGCTTGATATATAACAGCCTCAGTGAATCCTCTATACACCCAATAGCTATGTGAAAAGGGGAAAACAAAAGTTAAGGTAGCACTCATAAGCTTATTACTGGCAAGAGAGGAAGCAGAGAATAAATGGCCAAAGGAAAGCAAGAAATGAGCAATGCTTGGAAAGGCAGAGTACCAACGATGGCGCTGGGAAGAAGATGACTGGATTGACATCTAAGTGAGGGCAGGCAGCCACTAGCAAAGGGAATTTGGCTTGGTAGTTGGAGAAATGGAGGGTTCCCCATTCCTGGACTTCACCCTTAGAAGGAATATACCCTTATTCTTCCACAGTAGGGTGGTAGGCTTTGACATGGATCTCTTTTTATTTCTTTGGAAATGACTTCACGCATCTCTGCACCTTCTTGCAAAGTACTTTCCATTGTCACTGTGTTCATAAAATCAACACAAATTAGCCAGTGAAGGAGGCTCATGTGCTTCAGGCCCACCTCCTAGAACAAACTTGGAAAGGTACTCGTTTGAAACGTCTATAGTTATCTTCTGAAAACATATGAGCAAAGCTTCCTTTACAAAATGCTGCTTTTCAAAAGGAAATGAATGTCTGTTTTCCCCAGGTGGATATTTTGCAGTACTTATAGATGTTCATCTTTCTGCTTTCATGAATCCCGGGACACTGAAGACAGAAGCAGAGCCTCATGAATGTGCCTTCTTTCTTTTCTACACTATGCAGAGAGAAACTGTGCTGCTTGGCACAAACCTAAGACCCGTGTGATTAAACAATACAGCCATGTGGATTGCTAGAGAACAAACTGGTCTTGTAAAAAGTGTATGGTCAGCCCCCATGGCATCAGCTCAGACCAGTCCCTTTGGGTTCCCAGGCAGACTCGGAAAGAAAAATGCATATTTCACGAGTCTAATTCTTATGCAAGAAAAGGACCAGCTGAAACGACCTTACCAAAGATGGGAAATAACAATTTGATTCATGTCCAAAATTCATTCCATCAAAGACATCCATATTAGTCACCTGACCCATTTGGGAAATAACCCAGATATTTCTGGTGTGCCTGAAGAGTAGCCCTGGGCTTCAGGTTCTTGGCCTCTGTTAGACTGAAATGAGAGCTCCCCCAATATTGCTTCAAGCAGCATGGGAGCTGAGTTTCCTCAGGTGTCAAGGTGGTCCAAGTGTGAGCTGTGGGAGGTAGAGGGGTGGGAGCTGGCTTGAGGAGGATAATCGGCAAGTGCTGACCCAAGCCTCTCAACATTTTCTACTGCTTCCTTTTGGATTTTCAAGCAACTGATTTTTGAGGGCTCTATCACAACTCAAGATATGAAGAATCAGCTGCACTTTGCAAAAAATCATTCCATTTTGCAACTGCTGTTTTCATTCAGAATTTCCGAAATCCAAATTGGCCAGCAACGATGGCATTGTTTTTCTAAATTGTCAGCATTAAAAGGCACTTGGTCCTCCGAGACGAAGGTAAGAGGGTGACTAGGACCTGCTTCTTGGATTGGAATTGGACACAAAACAGAAGGAAAACGGTCCGGGGCACCCTCAGCCAGCTTCTTCTGGTTCCATTCCTGAGTGTGTATCAGAGAGCAGGGGCTATCCCAGGTTGCAGCACCTCCAGTATTCAACTGTCTGCCTCCACCACAAGATACCATTTAGGAAAAAGCAAAACACAGTCAAATGGCAAAGTAATAATACAAATAAGCCTCCACCTTTCTCCCAGTCTGGCACACATGAGGGACCCAACAAATGTTGGGTATGTGGAAGTATTTGTTGAAAAGAACACCTCCCTCCTGTATAGATGCCTTGCTTCTCATTCTTTGGCAAGGTCAAATTGCTATGCTTTGTAGACTTAGCCCCAAAGAAGTCTCCTGTCTGACACTTTAAAACACTATTAGCTCATATTCAAAAATGCATACCAAGGAGAAAACTCAAACTCTATAGAAAACTTAAAAAAAAAAAAAAACAACTTAGGAAATGTCTTGAGACCAAAAGGAGAATAATCTTATGAATCCATAAAATTGAAATGTTGACCTTCTTAAGCCACAGTATCCAAACCCTCCCTTTGATTCGCCCAGATGGTACTTTTCTTCTAGTTACCTGCACAGCAAATGGGCAAGCCTGAGGTTGTGGGAATTCACGTGAAGCAGGTTAAAAACCCAGAGTTGGACCACATGGCCCAACTTCAGCATGCATGCTGGGCCAGCTGATTCTGAGGCTCTCATTGGTCCACCAAGGTTGACTTCTGTCAAACAAAAGATGCTAGATTCAAGGAACATAAAGTCGACCTCTATTATTTGATTACGTAAATATAATATAGTTGAGAAGAATCTTAGTTAAGACATAACTAAGAGACATAACTTAACTAGAACTCAACCACAGCTGTGACTGTAAGCGGAACCCCTCCAGTTTGTCTCACACAGCATCCTATGCTTGTGCACAGGCACAAATTCTCACGGATACTAGCTAAATCTGCCATTAAGATCCACAACCTGCATACCCAGCCTATCTTCTCAAGATTTAAGGTGCCTGGTACTGGAAGCCCTGTAACATAAGATCTTTTTCAAAAAAACCTTTGTTTACACAGTTTGTGCTAATCACTCCAAAATTTGTGTCTTGTCTGAAAAAACTCTTTCACCGAGCCTGTATATATATTTTTGTGAGAACAAAGAGACGGGGAGAATGGCATTTGGGGGTAGGTTCGCCTTGTTCTTTCCCATGCATGTGAAAACAAAACTTAGAATCCTTCTTTTTTTAAATTTAATTTTTAAAACTTTTAATCCACCTGGTTTCTGTATTCTGGCAATGGTGATTGGGGAACATAGGCCCTCTTGGTGTCCATCCTGCAACAATATGAGTCCATTTATATGAAATTCAATAACAGGTAAGACCTACTTATGGCATTAAGTCAGAATAGCATCTAGGGAGGGCAGGTGCTTGGGGTAGGATAGCTTTGGGACCCTGGTAAGAGTCTAGTTCTTATTTGAGAGTGGATGTTCTCAAATAAGTTCATCAAACTGTACTCAGTATCAGTTGCTTTTCTGTATGTTTATTATCTTTACACGTTACAGGGGCCAGAAGGGAGTAGAAGGAAGACATAGGGCAGATGGGTCACGCTGAGCAGGAGAGGGAGGGAGAACCCACTGCAGGATGACCAGGAGAGACCTGCGCATGTTCAGATTGGACAGGCACCAAGGAAGGGGAGGAGACCACAAGTCAAGACTGAATGGCCCAATGAGAGTCTCAGAATCAGGTGGTCCAGAGATCATGCTGTAAGAATTCCACTGTACACGTATGCTACAATGTATTTATCCATTCTCCTATTGATAAATGTTGTATATTGAATTGTTCCCCCCACCCAAAGAATGTGTCAACTTGGCTAGGTCACGATTCTCAGTATTTTTTTTTGGGGGGGGGGGAGAGATCTGATATTATTATCCTATGTGTTGGAGGCAGTTATGTTTATAAGGTAGCATACAATCTACAGGATTATGATTTATCTTTTTTGGTAAAAAAAACTTTATTTTAACATTTCGGTTAAAGTTTGTTCAATCTCTTGGGATTTCTAAAAAAAATAAACAAAACCGGGGAGTGGGGAGGGAGGGGAAAAAAAAAAGAGGACCTGATGCAAAGGGCTTAAGTGGAGAGCAAATGCTTTGAGAATGATTGGGGCGGGGAATGTATGGATGTGCTTTATACAATTGATGTATGTATATGTATGGATTGTGATAAGAGTTGTATGAGTCCCTAATAAAATGTAAAAAAAGAAAAGGAAAAAAAAAGAAAGAAAAGAAAATGATGAGGGCAAAGAATGTACAGATGTGCTTTATACAATTGATGTATGTATATGTATGGACTGTGATAAGAGTTGTATGAGCCCCTAATAAAATGTTTAAAACAAAACAAAAAAAATAAACAAAACCACCAAGATTCTAAAGAATTACCAACAAAGGAAGGTCAGGGTGAGGGCACAGTGTCTGCTTCTTGGGGGGCGGGTACCATATTCAAAACTAAATGAAAGCTTATATTTTATCAATGAAATGATATACACAACCAGCACCTTCAGCTGTGCTGGTTATAACTTTCAAATACACACAGCTTCTCTTGTAAGCTTGATAATAACTGTAACAGGACTGATGGCTGACCTTAGTATGTAGTTGTACCTTACAATAATTTTAAAAAAACCACAACACAGAAATACTTCCATTAATAATGAAGTCCTCAATTGAGAGTCTGGAATATCCTTCCACCAAGGGGGAGGGGAAATTCAGCCCAATGAGTCTATCTGGAGATCTTCATCTCTTGTTTGTTCCACTTGCATTCTCTTTTCAGTAACTTGATGAATGCTTTCAGCCTACAATGAGATGTATTTTTTATTATTGTGGATTACATGTTGTTTGGTGCTCAGTCTCCGTTTGCTCATCTGGCTTGTGTGTCCTGTCTGTCGCTTGCTTCTCATGCTGCCTTTTCAGCACGGTCCTCCTGTGAGCAGGCTGAAAGCTCCGTCTACCCTTTGTCTTCCGTTCTCCTTCTTGATCAACTCCTTCAGAATCAGAGGTTGATGCAACTCTGCTTTGGGTAAAAATTTCCATTTTGATTCTACTTCTTTCTTCCCTTCTTTTTTGTCTGTTTCTTTTCTTATTTTCTTCCTTTTGACCCTCTTCCTCCTTTTTCAGTGGCTTTTTAGGTCATTTTTCCTCCTGCCCTTTTTTCTTCTTTGGTTCCCATGTCACTCTCTGAAGGGCAAAGCTGTTTTACTATTCTGGATCTGCCTTGTGGTTTTGGAATCTTGACTTCTGTAGCTGTAGGCCGTCCTCTTTTTTGGATTTGCTTTCAGATGCTACCGCTGTTGTCACTACTTCAGTCTCCTCGGTGTCTACTTGTTTTTCTGCCTTTTTCTTTCTCCCTCTTCTGGCAGGCTACAGAGTAGCTATCTCAGTGGTTCTCAACCTTCCTAATGCCGCGACCCTTTAATACAGTTCTTCATGTTGGGGTGACCCCCCCCAACCATAAAATTATTTTTGTTGCTACTTCATAACTATAATTTTGCTGGTTATGAATCGTAATGGAAATATCTGATATGCAGGATGTATTTTCATTGTTACAAATTGAACATCATTAAAGCATAGTGATTAAGCACAAAACAGTATTTATTATATATTGTGAAATATTTATTTCTAATTACAAATAAATGAAACTTTGTCTTAAAGCATGGTAACAGTCTTCAGGCTGGGTACTGGTATGTGGGCATATCTGCATGTGGCCAGAGCAGCCTGGAGATGGGTAAAGGAGTGGTGTCTCGGTTCCTAGGACCATTGGAAATATGTGTTTTCCGATGGTCTTAGGCGACCCCCGTGAAAGGGTCATTTGACCCCCAAAGGGATCACGGCCCACTGGTTGAGAACCACTGAGTTATCTCAATTGCTTTAGTCACGTTAACCTTGCTATGTTTTTCTTCCTGGTCAGTATCTTCCCTTGAAAACACTAGTTTCCTTTCCTTTAGCTTCAACATCTGATGACAAGTTAGATCGCTTCATTGAGGCCTGCTGACTTGATGTTGTACCTTTGGGGTTGTTATCTATTTCCCATAAACCTTCATTAAAATCTTTTCGTTTTTTTGGCTAGCCGTATTTTTGCTTATTTTCAGAGTAAGGAAATATATTGTTTGGTCCTAAAAAAAACAGTCTCATGAGTTCAAATAGATAATGGGTCGTTTGTGGGTGGCTTGATAGCTCCATCATGAACCTCATCTCCTCCAGCCAGCCAATGAAGAGACCCTTTCATCCTGGTGCCGAGGAAGCCGAGGTGGCTGCCCTAGCATGTATCTTGAGTCATTCTCTTTGGAAAAATAAGAGATGAAATGAATGAGCCAAAAAGGAAGAGCCACCAAGGAAGAAGAGTTAGGATAGAGGATGTACAATATACATATACAATTGCAAAGCTATCCACAAATATAGCAGAGCCCGGAGGGGACAAAGTTATGAAAACTTCTTAACCATAACTAAACACCTTGCAGGAATGAGTCCCTGGTCCTGGGAACTTAGAATCATCGTCTCAGTAGACATCAAGGTCAATTGACATAGCGCATTAAGACCATGTTCTATAGCCTACTTTGGTGAGTCATGCCTGGGATCTTAAAAGCTTTTGAGTAGTCATCTCAAGCACAATTATTAGTTTCTTACCATCTGGAGGAAGGAAGAGTGAAGAAGATTGAAGACATATGAAAACCATTAATGGGTCATGAATGGTCATGAGACTGGAAGAATTAGCTGGTGTCCAGATACTGCTACCAAAACCTCTGAACGGGGTCACATCAGATGGTCCTGGATACAATGGAGAAAACGTTGAACCCCAAATCGTAAAGCATAGCAGGATTACTGGTTGGATAGAGACTATAGAACCCTGGAGACTATGACCTTCAGTTACCTTGAGGCCTGGAATGGAACTCATTCCCTAAGCTCAATTTTCAGTTAAAGACTAGACAGGTCTATAAGGTAAAAAATAACACTAGGGTGGTACACTTTCTTTAGAAAAATCAATCATTTAGAGCTTGCAGTATTTTCCCAGGGCAAAGTTCAGAAGACAAAAGTTTAGAAAAGGAGGACTGAAAAGGGGAAACACAGGGTCAAGTGCTATTAAATTGTGGGGAATCCAATCAATAATACAGGACAAAATGTGTGTGCATTGTTGAAATGAAAACTGATCCACTTTGTAACCCATCACCCAATTTATATTAAAAAAGGTTTTATTAAAAAAGAAAAGAACTGGCATGTCCATTGGATAGAATCCCTACACTGAGACCATCCTACACCGAGGGGAAAAATTGATGCCAAGACACATGGAGATCCTCAAGGAACACCAGGTTCACAGATAACAAAAGGAGACAAAGTCTTTTCATAGAGCTGATCAAGAAAGCAAGCCTTCCTCTAGAGCCGATGCCCTGAATTCAGACTTCCCGCTTCCTAAGCTGTGAGAGAATGCATTTGCTCGTTTAAGCCATCTGCTTGTAGGCTTTCTGTTATGGCAGCACTAGATAGCAAAGACAATGGGCATTTGGAGTTACTGTCACTAGTGCTGCTGTAAGCATTCTCGTACACATTGATTAGTGAACATGCATCTCTTTTGATCTATGCTTACAAGTAGTACAATGCCTAGACCAAAGAGTAGGAGTATGTTCAGTCGTTTGATATTGCCAAATTGTTTCCCAAAAAGATTGTGGTATTTTACATTGTCACCATAAGTGTTTGAGAGTTTTAGATTCTCCATGTTCTCCCCAACACTTGCTCTCAGCCATCTTTCTAATTTCAGCCATTCTGACAGGTGTATTGGCTTCTCAATGTGGTTTAAACTTGCTTGATGACTTCAGAATTTGAGCACTTTTAGCAATATGTTTGTCACGTGCCTGGCTATTTATTTTGTCCCAATTTCCATTAGGTTGTCAGTGTTTTTCTTATTGACTTATGAGAATTTTAAGCATATTAATATATTAATCCATTATATATATTGCAAATATATTTGCCTAGTCTATGGCTTAAGGAACCCCGGTGGCATATTTGATTATGCAATGAAATGTTATCTACAAGGTCAGGGATTTAAATCCACTACTTGCTCTGAGGGGGAAAGATTTGGCTATTTTTTCCCTGTAAAATAGTAAGGTCTTAGAAACCCCAAAGGGCAGTTCCACTCTGTCCTTGGAAATTCAAAGGGTTAGTGTCCTTGTGAGGCCAGAATTATCTCTAGGGCAGTGGATTTTCTTTTTGGTATGGCCTACATTTCAACTCCCTTACTCATATAAATAATTCTTAAATTTAGTTTTGTTCAATAGATCAATCTTTGCCTTTGGGTTGGTGCTTTTGCATTCTGGTTAAGACATCCTTACATCCCTTCTAAGGAGATTTAAAAATTTACACTTTATGATTCATCCTCATTGTTCTGATGTCTATTTTGTGCCAAAAAACTCATTGGGCACTTTCACAGATGTTATCTTCTTTTCCTGTGGGGAAACACTCTCTTCATTATCATTTTCCCAAACCAGCATGCAGCACACATGCTGGACATGGTGACTTCATAGCTGAACAGTTCCACTGAAACAACAGTAGCTCAAAGTCACACTAGGGGCCAGGAAGGCAGTGGCTCTTCCAGCCACACTTACATCCCTTGGGTATGGGGCTTGGAGAGGGGGGAGAGAGGTGAAGCCCTTGGGCAGAACCAAGTCAGAAATATACTTGTTCCAGTTGCTGTCCAGCTGGTTCAGACTCCAGATGAGCCTGTTTAGGCCTGTGTCAACTGTTCCATATGACTTTCAGTGGCTGACTTCTCAGAGAGAGACTGGTAGGCCTTTCTGGTGGGGAGCCTCGAGATGGACTGGAAACCCCAACCTTTGGGCTAGCAGTGAAGCATGTTATCCTCTTTATATTACTTCAGGAACTCCAGTCAGAAATAGAATCTTGTTAGGAGACTGAGAATTTAGAGTAGTTGGTGGATGTTGAAATGATGCCCCAGAGGTGACAGTGGACTTGAGAGAGGAGCAAACGTGAAAGATCCAGTTTGAGTAGAGGCAGAGCAGTGAGGGGGAAATTATAAGGAAGGAGAGGAGGGAAACACTTGGTCATAGGGGCTAGAGGTGAGGTTGTAGTAATTGGCACCTAGTCTCCTAGCTCTGTTGTTTTTCGTTTGGGTGTCAGATCTGGCTGGTGGTCATAGACTAGCCGGAGCTTGCCTTGGGAATCTCGTGAAGGGTAGCCAGGGCTGCCTTTTGGCCAGCGCTCAGCACGTGATCAGTGCTGGGCTCTGATGAGGGCAAGATCCCTGGCAAGGTGGCTCATAATGGGCTTTTATCTGTCCTTTTCTCTGGAAGCTGGGAATTTTAAACAAGTGAAAAGAAGTATTTGCCAGTTAGGTTGTAAATCTATTTGTGATGGAAATCAGATCAATGGATGCTTGGGGGTGGGGGTAGTAAGAGGAAAGAGAGGGGGGTTGAACAAGGCTCCAGGAAATTTTTAGGGGTGATGGCTATCTATCTATCTATCTATCTATCTATCTATCTATCTATCATCTATCTATTTATCTATCAAAACTTATCAAGTCATACACTTTAAATAGAACCAATTTGTAATATATCGAGTATACTTCAATAGTGCTATTAAAAATCCTCCTAAAATACACATTCACCACTTGTCTATCCGTTTTTCACACGGTGGTGGCTTGCATGTTGATTCGATAGACAGCTGGGAGCTATTTCACCAAGTCAGAAATCAGCAGGGTGACTAAAGTGAACAGAATTAAGCAGAACTTCCAGACTCAGGGCAGATTATGAAGAGGAAGTAGACGGCTCACTTTTAGGAGTTAGCCACTGAACACTATAAATAGCAGCCGACCATTGCAAACCTCAGGAGTAGCAGAACACTGCCAGGTATAGTGCCAGGAGAGAAGCCCCTCAGGTTGGAAGACATTCACAATTCAAATAAGAGCTACTTTCTCAGAGTAGAGTTGGCTATAAAGACAAGGACAGAGTAAAGGATTGCCTAATGAGGCAAGAGTCAAAACGGAAGAAAGAGCTGAAAATGTCTATTATAATTGGAATGTACAAAGCATAAAATTAAGAAAAATTAAAAGTAGTAAAAAATTAAATAGAACACATAATGATTGGTATCCTTGTGAGCTGAAATTATTATTGACCAGTTTGAATCAGACAAATATATAGTTTTCTATGCCAAGAATGACAAATTTAAGAGAACTGACATTGAATTCGTCACCCCCAAAACATTTATTTATTTCCCAAAAAACATTTTAAGATTTATCTTGAAGTACTATGCTGTCTGTTATAAGATAATATATATTAACCTACAAGAAAAACCAGTAATAATTTGCACACCAACCATTAAAGCTAGGAATAAAGAAATGGAAGAATTCCAGCTTCATTCAGAAATTGATCAAGCATGCAATCCAGATACATTGTTAAAGAACTAAAAGACACAACACAAACTGACATATGCTCTCCCATGTGATTGCAGCACAGTTCATAAAGCAAGAAGCTAGAAACAGTCTAAATGCCCCGAAGTGGAAGAATGGATAAAGAAACTCAGGGACATACACACAATAGAATACTATGTGTGTTAGTCTGGGTACTTTAGAGAAACAAATCCACAGAAACTCATGTATAAGAGAGAGTTTTATATAAAGGTTAAGCGCACATCAAGAAAACATTCCAACCCAGTGCTGTCCAAGCCCACAAACTCAACATTAACTCACATGTCTGACACCAATCCACAAAGTCCTCCTCCATCTCACAAAACAGACACAATGATGCCGACTGCAGGAGAAAAGCCGAGTCAGTGAATGTGTAAGCATCTCAGCACTGCCAAGGGTCTCCACACGACTGCTCCAGCACCCAGGACTGCATTGGGGTAGGTCCATGCGGCTTCTCCTCAGGGATGTCTTGCAGGAAGTGAGCCTTGCCAGCTGGAGCAGGGAACTGCTAAGGCAGCTGCACCCTGGTCTGACCATCAGAAAGCAAGAGACCTGAGAACCAGAAAGGCGAGGTTCACTGAGCCATTTATCCCTATGCCCTTCAATTAACCCTACATGTCTTTCGGCCAGGTTGGCACAATAAACTAACTACATCACTATGCAGCCCTCAAAAGCAGTGATGAAACTACATCATGACATGGATGGACTGGGAAATCATTATGCTTATCAAAGTTAGTCAATCACAAAAGGACACATAATGTATAAGATAATGTATAAGACCACTATACTATAAGGATAAACAGCAAGACAGAGGAAACCATCTTTCTCATGTTATGTAAGCTTCTAACCCAGTCTCCCAAGAAATGATTCATGATAATCACACACTTTTGGAGAACATGATTAACAGGTAGTTTTCTTCTCGTCAAACAGTCTAACAGTTTCTCACTCCAGGAAGCTTTAAAGCAGTGGTTCTCAACCTTCCTAATGCTGTGGTGACACCCCCCCCCCAACATAAAATTATTTTCATTGCTGCTTCATTACTGTAATTTTGATACTTTTATGAAGTAGAGTTGCTTGACCCCCAAAGGGGTCTCAACCCACAGGTTGAAAATCACTGCTTTAAAATTTCAGAGAATTTGTAATAAAACATGTTTGTGTGGGAAATAGGGAACAGTAGTAACTGTCATAACTAACAAATTGCTATGAGAGAACCTTTATAGCAAGATGTGAAAGAACCAACAGACTGCTTCCCCCCTGACCCAACAGATGTCCCCTGCAGGACAGGAAGAAGCATTTCCTTCCTTCCTTCTTGTTTTGTAGTCTCAAGTTATCAATTATTGGGCTACCTCAAAACAATAGAGATAGGAACTGATGTCCGGTGATTTCAAATTGCACAACTATGGGATAGCAGTCTCCTGCTTCTTTCCACACAAGGAAATTTCAGGTATGAGTCTAAATGAGTATTTGTTTCTTTAATCTGCAACAACAGGTGTTTAAGATAAAGTCTGGTTCATTTAGTGGGGTTACCAAATTTGATCCTTCTGATGGGGCCTATAAAGAATTCTGTACTCGTTGAAAAGACAAAATCTAAAATTTAGGATCACCAAAGGCAGAAGACAAAATTGGTTAACAATTCATGATTAGCAACATTATGCATGGTGGCTTAAAAAAAAGTGTGTGTGTGTGCATACTAGTAATGTTAAGGGTTTTGTTTTGTTTTTTAACTAAGGGGAGGTTGCCCTTACTTAGTTTACCCATAAATAGAAGTGGAATTTCCACAGAAATTCATTGAACACAATTGTAGGTGTGTCTATAAAATTAGGGTGACTGTGGGCAATGCTATATAGTACGATCTATTTTATCCTCTCCAATTCACCTCCCCACATGAAAAACTCCCCCCCGCCCCCAGCGAAGGTGAGGCTTCCTCTGGAGCACTAGTTTTTAAGATGTACAATTAAGCAAGTGATAAATAGATTATAAGCATTAGACAGACATATCATAACATTGCTTGGGTTACCAGATTAAACATGATCTTCCCTAACCCCAAATCATGAACCTGGTTTACTTTTTTTGTACTTTGTTGCGTTAAATGGACTGAATTGTTCAATTGGACATAATCCACAGAGTAAAATTATCTGCTGGTCTTTCTGGCACATAATTAAAATTCTTTTTTTCAAACATAATTTTATTGGGGGCTCAAACAACTTTTATCACAATCCATACATACATCAATTGTATAAAGCACATTTGTACATTCGTTACCCTCATCATTCTCAAAACATTTGCTTTCCACTTAAGCCCCTGGCATCAGCTCATTTTCCCCTTCCCTCCCCACTACCCCCTCCCTCACGAATGCTTGATAATTTATAAATTATTATTTTGTCCTATCTTACACTGTCTGATGTCTCCCTTCATCCACTTTTCTGTTGTCTGTCCCCCAGGGAGGAGGTTATATGTAGATCCTTGTAATTGGTTCCCCCTCTCTACCCCACCCTCCCTCCACCCTACCAGTATTGCCACTCTCACTACTAATCCTGAAGGGATCATCTGTCCTGGATTCCCTGTGTTTCCAGTTCTTGTCTGTACCAGTGTACATCCTCTGGCCTAGCCAGATTGGTAAGGTAGAATTGGGATCATGAGAGTGGGTGGGGAGGAAGCATTTAGGTACTAGAGGAAAGTTGTATGTTTCATCATTACTACACTGCACCCTGACTGGCTCGTCTCCTCTCTGCCACCCTTCTTTAAGGGGATTTCCAGTTGTCTACACTCTGCTCTCCCCCTCATTCACAATGATATGATTTTTTGTTCTTTGATGCCTGATACCTCATCCCTTTGACACCTTGTGATCACACAGGCTGGTGTGCTTCTTCCATGTGGGCTTTGTTGCTTCTGGGCTAGATGGTCGCTTGTTTACCTTCAAGCCTTTAAGACCCCAGGTGCTATATCTTTTGATAGCTGGGAATCATCAACTTTTTCCACCACATTTGCTTGTGCACCTGCTTTGTCTTCAGCGATCGTGTTGGGAAGATGAGCATCATGGAATGCCAGTTTAATAGAACAAAGTATTCTTGCATTGAGGGAGTACTTGAGTGGAGGCCCAATGTCCATCTGCTACCTTAGTACTAAACCTATAAATATATGCACATAAATCTATTTCCCCATCCTCATATATATTTACAAATGCACATGCCTTTATTTAGACCTCTATAAATGCCCTTTGCCTCCTAGCTCCTTTATTTCCTTTTACTTTCCTCTTGTCCCACTGTCATTCCCAGCCTTCATTTGGGTTACAGTAATTCCTCTCAGTTACATTACCCTTGATCACACACTACCAGGTCTCCTACACTCTCCTCACCACCGATTTGGATCACTTGTTTTTCTCTTGTCCCTGAGTTTGTTAACACCACTTTCTTTCCCCCCACTTCCCCTCACCCATCTTCCCCCGGAACTGTTTTCTCCTCCAGATTGTTCATCCAGCCTATCTTATTTATACAGACCTGTGGAGACAATAACACACAGAGCAAAACCAAGCAACAACAACAACAAAAAAAAAACAACAAAAAGTCAACGACAAAACACACACACACACACACACACACAACACAATAACAACCAAAAAAGAAAAGCTTGTAGTTAGTTCAAGGACTGTTTGTTGACCTTTAGGAGTGTTTTCTGGTCGAGTCTGATGGGGTGCCAAGCCCTGGCCCCCAAAGTTTATTTTTTTTATTCCTTGGGGACTTCGTTGCTCTGTTCCCCTTGCTGTTCTGTTGTACGCCCTTAGTGTTTTGCCTCTGTGTGGTGGGATCAGATCAGTTTTGCCTCTGTGTGTCTCCAGTGTTGTCCCCTATAGGGCTATGGGTCAGTGAGGGATGTCGTGTCTCATAGTGGGGCCGGCCATATGGTTATCTCTGTGTATTGTCTGCTCTGAGCGGGAATATCTTCCTCAAGGCTTGGTGGGCCATGATGTGCGCCACTCTCTCTTCCGCCCCCTTCATTTGCTCCCGTGTGCTCTGATCAGACATGTCCCTTTCCCCTAGCTGCAGCAGGTTCAGTGCTGTCCTCTGCAATAAATTCTTCTTGGGAGAGGTGAAGGTGTCCACATACTTGGGATTGGGGTCGGCCCCTCAGACCTCTCCACTGGTTCCCTACTCTATGCTGGCATGTTGCATTCACATCTTGGAGCACTGGGTTGAAGTCTGGTCCCTCTTTCCCTGTGGAGATATAAACAATCCCCTCCCCTTGGGTGGGTTAGTACTGTGTTACCCTGCTACCCATTTCTTTTTAATTTTTTTCCTTCCCCCCTCCATTTTAGTTGGTTACCATATGTATCCCTGAATTTGGTCTGGCCCCTACCATACTACCTGGTCCTTGCCCCAGGAATGTTTCATAATTCAAATTCAAAATGGCCTTTACACAATAATATTTTTCTTGGTTTGTTTTTAAGATCCAAATTAAAAAAAAAAAGAGCATCTAGGGGAAAAATTTTTCACATGTAGGTCACCTCAACTTCCATGAAAGTCAGACATAGAATAGAAATATCAAGATAAATGTTTGAAGATAACATATAAGACTAAGTACAGTAGGTATTTTTTGTACCTAAATAACACCAGTAGCAATTACATTCTGTAAACTCTTAGGTTGTATATGAACAAGGCCATGAATATAGACACTGAAAACATTCATCTATCAATATGCAAAGCTATCATAAGAAGAGGTATTTCTCCAGGAGTCTTGATTGGCCTGCTCAACTGCAGATGCCCCTCTTCGGCCCTCTGGTGATTAGCAGTTCTTGCCAGGCAGCTGGTCATGGTCTTTGGCAATGGAGCAGAGGCTGTCCGATGGCTTCCTACACTAGGACTAACAGCATCCTAATTGAGCTTTTATTCGAGTGTCAAAAGGGAAACAGCAATTACAACCCTCAAAGCCAGGTACTGAAAACAGTCATTAAAACTCTCCAAGGAAAATACAGCAATGGTCACTGAGTGCACTTAAGTGTACCGAGCACTTGGAGACTGGGGGGTCACACGATACATGAGTGGATGCTGCTCTAACACGGCAACATCTTACCGAACAGACCGGAGCCCAGTGAACGGAAGATTTTCAACAGAAACAAGGGAGCAAAAGTGATGCATATATCTATCAGGGCCTCAGTTTCCAAATATTTAATAAGGTCCCTGCAATCCATTGACTTATTTTAAAAGGCTGTTCTAGTTATAGTATTTTAAAACTCTCATCAGAGGACTTCTTCCAGAGGGGTGCTGGTAAAAGAACGTGGAGGCAGAGGGGTTGGTAGGAGATCGTGAAGGGTTATGTGCTTCATTTGTGAGTGATTGTTAATGGTGAGTTGTGATTACCATACTGCTGGGTATAAAATGAGCCATCTCAGAGAGGGAGACCTCACTACCAGCAAAAGAGCCAAGAGTGGAGCCCATCTTTTGCGTCTGAAATCCCTGCCAAGTGAACTTCCTTGATCCAGAAGAAACATTGACATCAGAGGAGTGACAGAGAAGCAGCAGCAGCCAGGGCATGGGACAGAATGGTGGACTTCCAAGACCATGGAGCAAGAAAAGTTGAGTTCCTTCAAGCAGGAGGCTGGCTTGTGGAGTGGGGTGCCTCCAGGCACTTAATTGGGGGAGCTAGGTTTGCTGAATCATGGATCATGAGCTGATCATCTTCAGGCTGAGGCTTAGTGGGGTGGCATGCCTTTTGTGCATTTCTTGACAGCCGTAGAAAAGTTCTGTAACAATACACATTCCAGGGCAGAGGCCAGGCCAAGATGCTGAGGGCCAGAAATAGGCCTGCCTGCGGGTACAGCAGAAACTGGCCTGACTGAATAACTGTATCCTTAGCATTTCTCACCTAAATTGTAACCTGTTAACTTCGCTAATAAATTCCATAATAATGAGTTTTGTCTGTGAGTTCTTTGTGGCTATGGCAATGAATTAATGAACCCAGATGAAAAAGTAGAGTGCTGAAGGAGGGACATTTGGTGTTAGAATTGGCAGAAAGGTTGGAGGGTGGGGCAGGTATTACCTCAGCCTCATAGAAATGGGCCTTAGGCAGCTGATGCTGATAATGGCAATTTTCCTCCTGTCTTGCATAGCTAGAGGTCAGATGTCATCCCATCATTTTCTTTTTTACAGTCTCCTAAGGTTCTTAAATGGAGTTCTGGTGGTGTGGTGGTTACATATTCAGCTGCCAATCACAAAGTTAACAGTTTGAAACCACCAGCTGCTCTGCAGGAGAAAGATGAGGCTTTCAGAATTACAGTCTGGGAAATCCACAGTAGTAATTCTACCCTGTCCTACATAGTCACTATGAGTTGGAAATGGACTCAAGGGCAGTGAGGTGTTTTTTTTTGTTTTGTTTTTTAAGGTTCTCAGGATGAGGACAAGAGGAATTCCACCAACAAGTGTAAGACATGCTTTAAAAGAAATTCATCATTACACCAATTTCAAAAGTCTAAGTTACTTATAATGGCTCCATCAGAGATAATGAGTGAAAGCAGCTGGGTTTATTTTTTGTGTTAATGTACCTATTCTTCACCATCCAAGTCTACTTGGTTCCTGATTGGAGTGAGGGGCAGACACCAAGACTGAATGTGGAGAGAGACCACATTAATTAAATGAACTTGGTTCCTGAGTTAAAGACAGTCAGCCACAAGAGTAGATGGCAAAGGTTGTATCTACTAATTTATCTGGAACAAAGCTGGAGATTACATGATTGAATTTTACAAGACCAACAGCTTCTTCACTGCAAATACCCTTTTTAAACAACACACACACAACAATAACAAACCACACGCACTTCTTCAGAAAGAATACACAGAAACCAAATGGACTCCATCTTTGAGAAGAGATGATGGAGAAATTCACTATCAGTAGCTAATTTGAGGCCAGGGGCTGGCTGTGGAATAGACCATCAATTGCTCATACGTAAGTTCAGGTTGGAGCTGAAGAAAATTAAAACAAGCCCACAAGAGCCAAAATACAACTTTGAGTATATTCCATCTGAATTAGAGAACATCTCAAGAACAGATCTCACACACTGAACACTAATGACAGAAGATCTGATAAGCTGTGGGATATCAAAGAATATCATATATAAAGAAAGCAAAAGGTCATTAAATAGACAGGAGAGAAAGAAAATGCCAAAGTGGGTTTCCGAAGAGACTGAAATTGGCGTTTAGTCATTGAGTAGCTAAGACAAATGGAATAATGAACCCAAAAACGCTGGACAGAAAATTTCAAAAGGCAGCTTGCGAAGACAAAGTAAAGTATTATAATAAAATGTGCAGAGACCCGAAGTTAGAAAACAAAAACAGCAAAACACCTTCAGTATATCTTAAAATGGAAAGAACTGCAGAAAAAATTCAAGCCTCGAGTTGCAGTAGTGGAAGATTCTATGGAAAATATTGAACAATGCAGGAACCATCAAAATAAGATGGAAAGAAGACACAGAGTTACTGTACCCAAAAGTAGTCAACATACAACCATGTAAGGAGGTAGAAACAATGGTGCTGAAGGAAGAGTCCAAACTGCACTGAAGGCATTAGCTAAAAACAAGGCTTCAGGAATTGATGGAACACCAATGGAAATGTTTCATTCACCTATGATATTCACCTATTATACCAAGAAATTTGGAAGACAGCTACCTGGCTGACTGACTGAAAGAGATCCATATTTGTACCGATTTCAAAGAAAGTTGACCAAATAGAATCCTTAAATTATAGAATAGCATCACTGATGTAACATGCTAGTGAATTTTTGCTGAAGATCATTCAGTAATGGTTGAATCACTACCTTGGCAGCGAGCTAGCAGAAGAGAATGCCAGAAGGGTACTCACTTATATTTTCTTGAAAGGAAATGGAAAGGTGTGTGTCCTCTCACTATACTTATTCAATCTGTACGCTGAGCAAATATTCAGCGAAGCTGGATTATATGAAGAAGCAAATGGCATCAGGATCGAGGAAGGCTTTTTAGCTTGCAAAATACAGATGACATAAGCTTGCTGACTAAGATAAAGACTAAAATAAAGACTAAGATAAAGACTAATAAAGACTAAGATAAAGACTAATATGGATTACCATTCAATGTAAAGAAAACCCAAATCCTCACAACTGGACCAAAAGGTTACATCATGGTGAATGGAGAAAAGATTGACCTTTTCAGAGATCTTGTTTTGCTTGGATTCACAACCAAATTTCCTTGGAAGCAGCAGTCAAGAGATTTGAAAGACATATTGCATTGGGTAAATCTGCTGCAAAGACCTTTTTAAATATTGAAAAACAAGGATGTTATTTTGAGGACTAAGGTGCACCTGACCCAAGCCATGGTATTTTCAATCACCTCAAACACATACAAAAGTTGGACATTGACTAAGAAAGACTGAAGAATTGAGAATTTGAATTCTAATGCTGAGATAGAACATTGGAAGTACCACAGACTAATAAAAACAAACAGAAAAACAAATCTGTCTTGGAAGAGGTACAACCAGAGTGCTCCTTAGAAGCAAGGATGGCACAACTTTACCTCAGGTATTTTGGACATGTTATCAGGAAAAGGACATCATGCTTAGTAAACTAAGAGGCAGGGAAACAGGAAGATCCTTGTCAAGATGGATTGACACAGTGGATGCAAGGATGGGTTCAACCATAATTGCGAAGATAGCGCAGAACCGGGCGGTGCTTCATTCCGTTGTTCATATGGTTTCTATGAATCAAAAGTGACTGTACAGTTCAACAGAACTCAACAGAAATACTATCAGTAAAAATTATCTTAGCCTGGGCTTTACAGAAGAGTAAACACACACACACACACACACACACACACACACACACACACTGCCAAGTACCCAAAGTAGCTGGCTTCTACCATTGTTGGCTCACATGGTTGCAGGCTGGCAAATCCTCCTTTGGCAGGTCCAATGGTAGAATATTGGTTCATGTCCAAGGATGACAAGTTGGATGCAGGATTGAAAGCAGGATTGACAGACTATGCATATATATTGGATACAGGCCACACCCCCAAGAAACCTCTCTTTCAACTGAATGGCTGCTACATTAGATCTTAAAATGGAGACTACATCGTATCGGTCAAACCACTCAGAATCATGTGCTAGCTAGGTTGATACACAACCTTAACTTTCACAATATATTGTTAGAATTAAGTCAAGTACTTCCACCCTGCACTAGAGATTACCTAAGGCTCTGAATTGCAAAACAAAGTCAGACACATTAGTTGCTGAGTATTTGAAACGGGGACTTGAGCATATGGGGACTTGAAAAAACTAACAAAACCAGTTTCATGACTTTTAAATCTCTCACTTACATTAAAGTTATAGAAGGGGTCATAGTTTTAATTACTGAGTTGTGTCAGAACATCAGTTTTTGCACTAGTCTATTTAGTAAATGCTAATTTCCCCTTTAAGGATGAAGTTAGGTACACATAATTTTGGAGTTGTTATCTTTCTCTAGAATTAAGATATTACTCATTATGCTTTTAAATATTTTATATTAATGTGGCCACACTTGTCTTGTTTGGTTAATATTTGCACAGCATATATGTTCTACCTAAGCATTTCGATTTTTATATATACATTTAAAATAAACACTAGAAGTATATATTGTTTTGTTCTATACATACTACACACAACTGTACTGTACTGCATTTTGGGGGGAAGTGGTCTTTTAAATATATTTTGTTAGTTGGGATTTCATCCATCATTGTATATTTCAAACACGTCAAGTAGACTTGCACAATTGCTACCACAATCAGTTTCCGACCATTCTTCCAAATGGACTCCTTAACACCGTCTCCCTTTTACCCCCACCACCAGCACCATACCTTCCTCCCACAAACCCTTTAGTCTACTTGCTGTCCCCAAGAGTTCATCAACCTTGGTTTCATATACCAAAAAACGAGATTTCAAGAATCAGGTGACGGGATTTGGCAATGCTGTTAAGAAACAAGGCTTAGCAATAGGGCATTTTGATGGGCAGTGGTTGCCAGATGAACATGAGATGCACCTCGGAGACACAGCTCAGTTCATCACTGCCCTGAGTTCGGTTCCATGTGCTTACCCTAATCTTACTCACCTAGCCCATCTGGTGGCCATCCTCTTATAAAATCAACGTCTCCCAGTTCACATGTCTTATGCTAAGATGTACTCGGGCTGTTGCGCCTCTTCTGACCCCGCGACTGGTCAGACGTTTGTCCTACAAGAGTTGTGGAAAGGTATTTCTGACCAGGGCCCTTTAGGACTTGTCAAATGGCCTCCACAATATGCTGGGTGAACCCTGACCTTCTGAAGGAAGAGCCTTGGGGGCGGTGTAAAAGACGTCATCCTGGGTGGTGATGGTCCTTCAGTAAGCATAGGAGGGGGAGGAGCTCATGCACACGCTGCACGTGCACACACAAGGGCTTTAAAAAGTGGAAAATGGAATTTTAAAAATACCATTTTTTCCATGATCCCTTTGAAGCCCGTTTCAGAGCTTATGGCTCTAAGCTGTGTTACTGCCACGCACACAGTCCCCCTTTTTAGAGAAGTTATTTTGAGTCTAAAGGCTATGATATTTGGCCAAAGAAGTTGTCCCTGGACTTCTTGCTCCTGGTCTTTCTGATCAAGTGAGGAAGGTTGAGGGGCACACACACAGCCCGTCAGGCACCCTCCACACTTCTCTCAGGTTTATACGGTTATTTCCCTTAAAGATTAAAAAAAAAATCTACATTCTTCTGAGTTGTCTTAACTAGGAATAAGAGAGTATCACTCACTCACTGACTGCCATCAAGTCAATGGCAAAGTGACCCTATAGGATAGGGTAGAACTGTCCTTGGGATGGTAACTCTGTATGGTAGTGTAAAGTCCTTTGTCCCTCAGAGTGGCTGGTGGCTTCGAACTGCTGACCTTGCATGTAGCAGCCCAACTCATAATCACTATGGCCCCAGGGCTCCTGGAAGAGTACCAGCCTACCAAAAATTGTTTTGGGAGAGTTCTCATTTTATAATGATGTTATTCATACTAATGTCTTAAAAATGAATACTCCGAACATGTAAAGTGCTTATAACAGTACCCGACATGCGACTGAACAAGTGGTGACAACTACTGTTAGCCTCACAATGGAGGAAACCAAAGCCAAGTGGATGATGTTCCTGGTCTAAGGCTTAAGTGGGCATTAGTGTTGCCGCGACAGTGCTCAATAATTCTTTCAAGGGGCTGAGCAGTACTCAAACACAGGAGCTGGGGAGCATTAAGAGGAAAAACAGCCCAAATGAAACCAGCTGCTATTAAGTTGATTCTGACCCCTGTGATGCGGAGTGGTTTCATTGGCCAAAACATTCATCTCCTAAGTTCAAAACCATTAGGAGGAGGTCTGGTGATTTACCTCTGAATGATCAAACCAACTGAAACCCACACAAACAATTCTACTCTGAAACATGTGGGTTCACCGTAGGTAGGGAGGAGGCTCTGATCATGTTGACAAGTGTATAATGGGAACATTTGCCACATAATCTCGTAACTCCTTTTCCCTTCTAGAAAAATTCCTTTTTCAATAGCTGTGTAGCTCTTGCATAATTGCTTAGCTAATCCTTTGATGCCATTTCTAATTTTTCATTAAGAAATCTGCAATGAATTTAATGGCATATATACCTTTATTCTTGTGTCACAAAAGAATCCACTTTATGAGTTCTTATAAATACATGCTATTTTCAAGGTTTGGAAGTATTTATTTTGACAGATACTGTCAAATTATCCTCTAGAATTGTGTCTATTTTTCAGCTAGCCCCAGTGTGAGAGGCTGCACTCTCTTGCACCCTCCCAGTGCTGGCCTGAATGTGAGGGTCTAATGTGGCTTGGAATTCTGCCTAAGTGAGCCTGGGTTCTCTTGCCCTGGAAGTCAAGTCAACAGATGAAAGGCAGACGTTGGTTTCATGTAAGAGGGAGTGACATCCCAATACAGGCAAGAACAGCCAGTGTAGCACGGAGGGTTGAGTCTTGGATGGACCCAGATGTCTAACTTGAGGTGACTCTACTGAATTGGTTCCTTATTTGTAAATTCCATATATAAGACTTAGTGGTTAATATAGACTTTGGGTCAAAGACCTGGGGGTCAGAAGTCTGCTTCTACCTTGAACAATGGAAACGTGGACTTCACATTAATTGGCTGTAAAAATAGGGATAAAAATAATCACATGGTAGGTGTGCATAATATAGAAATAAGGTATACGATTCTATGAGGTAAAATATCTTAAACATAATACCAATTAAAGATGCTAACCAAGGAAATTTGTGATAGAATATGAAATTCAAAAATAAGCAGAACTAAAAAAATATATTTAAGTATCTTTACAGGTATAACAAGTAGAGAGAAGGAGACGGTTAACACAATTCAAGAAGTGTTAACCTGGGTGAGAAGAGCCAAAGTAGAGGTAACCTGGCAGGGCTTTAGTCTTGTTCAGTTTCTTTCGTAGCCAGTAGCTAACACAGGTATTAGTTTCCTTCCTCTTAACCCTGTACAAATGTTTTATTCCCACAAGTACACTAAGATTAGAGAAACAAAACATCCCATGAGACAACAGAAGTAAAGAATTATCACAGAAACTGTTCAGGTGTGTTAAGAAATATTAGTTTTATTTAACCAGTTTTCACAGCTGAATATTTTATTCTATAAAAACTTTACAAATTGTACAGTTTATATATAGTTCAAACTACTGAACAAAAAAGTAGGTCCCACAGATGCAAAAATACTGTACCAATCGATCCCAGGCAAAGGTAGATTTATATACTATATAGCTAGCTCTCCACGTCGTCTGGAGGTGGTCAGCACTAAGTATAAACTCCAAAACTGTACAAAAATAAGGTCTGATTTTATTTCACTCTTCATACATTCAATATGATTGCAAGCTCAGAAGCCTAAGTAATAAAAAGGCATCTGTAGTCAGGAATCGGCACCCTCCTGGAAGGAGGGCAAAATGTCTATGTACACAGGGCACTCTTGGACACCATACTGTTGTCGGTATATTGTGTAGGCATAAAAGTATAGACAGAGAACAGCAAGAGTCTAACATAAGGTAGTTGGGGTTTTTTGGGGGGTTGGGGTGGAGGAGTATCTACATTTAATAGTGTGCCAAAAGAACTTTAACTTATTAAATAAAATACATTCTAAGTGAACCTAAAAATTATACATTATTATAAACATAAAAATACTTTTTTTTGGTGTAATACATCAATTATATCTGCAAATAGAGAACCAAAACTGTATGCAAAGTAGTATTTCTCACCCAGCAACAAGAATTACTTATGAAGTTATTTCTCAAAAGGGTCAAAAAAGCTATTTTAAACCTGCCAAAACTAACATATAATTTAGATATTCATACTTATGCTACTCAGTGATTCACTAATACTGCAAAACAAGCTTTCTTCTAGAAAAATAGTGGTTTTTTCATGTTACGTGGGTAAGAAGTGCCATATTAAAAAAGTACAAGGACCAGCTGATGTCTCGGTATTTAGTTTGGGGACTTTTCATCAGAAGAAATCATCCTGAAGCGGAAGTTTTCTATATTTGAGTTAGAATTTCCCATCTCTGAGGCATGCGTACCTTCACGGGGACCAAGGCAGTGCCTCCGATCTCTCTTTATCATTACTTGGGATAGGGAAAAGAAAGCTGGCTAACAACATTTTAAATTTTGTGTTCTAGAAGGAAAAAATGAAAAAAAACAAAAAAAAACAAAACCAAGGTCATTATTCTAGGCATTGCTGTCACCCAAAGAGAGCAAAACACAATTCTTTTTCATACAGTACTAGTCAGAGAACAGAAACGAGCTTCCAAAGAGCAGTGTAGTGCTCATCAATCATTACATTTCCATACACGTGTGGACATTAAGGATAAAATAATGACATTTGGACAAAGGAGCTTTGTAGTTATTTATTGTAAAGTTACAGTACTTAAAAACTCCTTGGTAATAAATAGCTTGGAGGTTCCCAGTCCTGGTTCCAAGCATCAGGTACGGGTAAATTGATTTCAGGCTGTGAGGCGGAGGGTAGGGTGACGCGGGGCCATGATGCCCCCACCAAGCAGCTCCAGTGTCCTTCAGTAGATGTGCTGACAATCAGAACTCATCAATTTTCCTCTGCAGGTATTTCAACATGGAGTCCATCCCTTGGGCGGAGCCCCAGATTTTCTTCAGCACCTCACATTCCCTCTCGTTTGCCTGCTCCAGCTCCGTCTTCATGTTGCAGCGCACAAGGGCTTTGCATTCCTCCAGCACCTGGGCCAAACAACAAGCAGTGAGTAAGGGCGGTGGGCATGTGCGCGCGTGCTGGCTTTGCCTCTCTCATGGTTACTGAGGCAATCTCCCACGTGGAGCCATGCCCTGTTTCACAAAGAGGCTGGCCCCTTCCACGACGCATGTTAGACTTAGTATCTGAAATCTTATTTCCAATCAGTTACAGCATATACTCTCAGTTTCAAAATAGCTACTTAGTTATTCAGAGTGGGGCTAAGTGTTGCCCTGGCCCTTACTCAGCACTGAGTCAGCCCTTTGTCCCCTAGCAATTGTTGCTGGCCAGTGAGGGTCCCTGGATAGTGAATGTTTTGATGTCCAATGAAAAGGGCTCAATGGCTGCTCTTTAAATTCAAATTTTACATAGGATGGCTGTTCACAGATGCCTCTGGGAGTTGTGCCAGTTAATATTAAGCAACATTTCATTTTTTCATTTCCTAAATGAAGTTTTTGTTGGGAGTAGATTAAATATTTCCAGTATACTTAGTCCGCTGGACTGCTGACCTTGTGGTCAGCTACCCAAAGCATAACTTCCTGTGCCTCAAGAACTCTTTGGAGAATAGTCAAAACCAAACCCAAATCCACTGTTAACAAGTCGATTCCACCTCATAGTGATTCTAATCTCACTGCCATCAAGTTGATGCCGATTCATAGTGACTCCACATGACAGGGTAAAACTATTGCCCCTGTTGCATTTCTGAGATGATAACTCTTTAGAGGAGTAGAGAGCCTCATCTTTCTGCTGTGAAGCCACTGGGGTTTTAAACTGCCGGCCTTGCTTTAGCAGCCCAACGAGTAACCACTATGCCAACAGCGCAACCCTCTAAAGCAGGAGTGCTCAAACTTTTTAAACAGGGGCCAATTCACTGTCCCTCAGACCCATTCTGGACTATACTTTAAAAAAAACTATGCCCACCACACAGAGGCAAAACACTAAGGGGGTGCAACAGAACAGCAAGGGAATGGAGCAGTGAGGTCTCCAGGGAATGCTGAAGGTGGACTTTGGGGCCAGGGCATGGGGCCCCAACAGACTGGACTGAAAAACACTCCTAAAGGGCAACAAACAGTCCTTGAACTAACTACAAGCTTTTCTTTCCTGTTGTGTTTTATTTTGGTTGTAGTCATTGGTTTGTTGTATATTGTTGCTTGGTTTTGCTCTGTCTTGTTTTTGTGTGTGTTATTGTCTAAATAAGACAGGCTGGATGAACAATCTGGAGGAGAAAACAACTGGACCAACAGTTCCGGAGGGACATGGGAGAGGGGGAGGTGGGGGTAAAGGAAGTGGTGTTAACAAACCCAGGGACAAGGGAACAAGTAATCCAAATCGATGGTGAGGAGGGTGTAGGAGGCCTGGTAGGGCGTGATCAAGGGTAATTTAATCAAGCGGAATTACTGAAACCCAAATGAAGACTGAGCATGATAGTGGGACAAGAGAAAATTCAAAGGAAATAGAGGAAAGAGCTAGGAGGCAAAGGGCATTTACAGAGGTCTAAATAAAGGCATATACATATGTAAATATATTTATATAGGATGGAGAAATAGATCTATGTGCATATGTTTATAGTTTTCGTATTAGGTAGCAGAAGGACATTGGGCCTCCACTCAAGTACTCCCTCAATGCAAGAATACTTTCTTCTATTAAATTGGCATTCTAGGATGCCCACCTTCCCGACACAACCGCTCAAGACAAAGCAGGGGAATAAGCAAATGGGGCGAAGAAAGCTGATGGTGCCTGGTGGTCAAAAGATATAGCATCTGGGGTCTTAAAGGCTTGAAGATAAACAAGCGGCTATTTGCTCAGAAGCAACAAAGCCCACATGGAAGAAGCACACCAGCCTGTGTTATCACGAGGTGCAGAAGGAATCAGTTACCAGGCATCAAAGAACAAAATATCCTATCATTGTGTGCACACTTCCATGATACGATTGCTGAAGACAAAAGGGTGCATAAGCAAATGTGGTGAAGAAAGCTGATGGTGCCCAGCTAGCAAAAGAGATAGTGTCTGGGGTCTTAAAGGCTTGAAGGTAAACAAGCAGCCATCTAGCTCAGAAGCAAGAAAGCCCACATGGAAGAAGCACACCAGCCTGTGCGATCACGAGGTGTCGAAGGGATCAGGGATCGGGCATCATCAGAACACAAAAAAATCTTACCACAGTGAATGACGGGGTAAGTGCAGAGTGGAGACCCAAAGCCCATTTGTAGGCCACTGGACGAGCCAGTCAGGGTGCGATGTAGCAACGATGAAACATAGAATTTTCCTCTAATTCCTAAATGCTTCCTCCCCCCGCCTCCCCGCCCCACTATTATGATCCCAATTCTACCTTGCAAGTCTGGCTAGACCAGAGGATGTACACTGGTACACCTAGAAACTGGAAACACAGGAAATCCAGGACGGATGATGCCTTCAGGACCAGGGGTGTGAGTGGCGATACTGGGAGGGTGGGTTTGAATGGGGGAACCGATTATAAGGACCTACATGTGACCTCCTCCCTGGGGGATGGACAACAGAAAAGTGGGTGAAGGATGACACCAGACAGGGAAAGATATGACAAAATAATAATTTATAAATTATCAAGGGTTCATGGGGGGGAACAGGGAGGGAGGGGAAAAATGAGGAGCTGACTCCAGGGGTTTAGGTGGAGAGCAAATGTTTTGAGAATGATGAGGTCAATGAATGTACAAATGTGCTTTGCATAATTGATGTGTGTATGGAGTATGGTAAGAGTTGTATGAGCCCCCAATAAAATGATTAAACAACAAAAAAGGCATGACAATCTATTCCAGAAAGATTACAGTTTTGAGCACGCTCTGGGGTAGTAGTTCTACTCGGTCCTACTAGTCAAAATGAGTATGAATCAACTCTTCAGTATTGGGCTATTATGGAATTTGGTTATTTAATCTACAGACAGACAATAGAAAAGTGGGTGAAGGGAGATGTCGGACAGTGTAAGATATGACAAAAATAATAATTTATAAATTATCAAGGATTCATGGGAGAGGGGAAAAATGAGCTGATACCAGGGGCTCAAGTAGAAAGAAAATGTTTTGAGAATGATGATGGCAACAAACGTACAAATGTGCTTGACACAATGTATGTATGTATGTATTGTGATGAGTCGTACAGGCCCCCAATAAAATGACTGAAAAAAGAAAAAAACTATGAACAAATTCCTATGCACACTGTACATATCTTATTTTGAAGTAAAAAAACAAAACGGGGAAAAACAGCTGGGAGGCCGGATAAATGTCTCAGGCAGGTGCATGTGGCCCGTAGCTTGAGGACCCCTGCTTTTAGAGCTTGAGGACCCCTGCTTTTAGGCCGAGTGAAACCTCCCCTGCGGGCTTCCGAGGCTAACTCCTTAGGGATTAGAAAGCCTCATCTTTCCCCTGCAGAACTGCTGGTGGCTTTCAACTCCTAACCTTGCAGTTAGCAGCCCAATCACCACACTACCAACAGTAACGAACTATATAAATGTTAGTTTCTGTAATATCTATACACCTATTTAAAAAACACAACAACAATCTAAAGCAATCAAATCCATCAAGTTGATTCCAACTCATACTGACCCTATATAGGACTTCTGGGTAACAGCTGGTGCATCTGAAGTGCATTTACCCCAAAGTGCCCCCAGAGCTCCTGCAGACACCGACAGGATATGTGACATTATGTAAATTCAGGTGACCTTTGATTAGTACCGTTCTTTAAATTCTTGCATACTTTCCAGCTGTTGTTATAGATATTGCTTTTTATCAGGAATTCATACAAAGGCGGCTTTGTAGCAAGCAAAAGTGGAATATTTAGGAGATCCTGTATGTGTGTGAATTCTTTGAAGGCAAAGGTATTTTAAAAGTACCATTTGGAAATGTCTTCTCTATACCCTGCCCACCGGACACCCCGAAGTGGCTCCGTTTCACTTTAAAAGCGAGAACACAGTCTTGGAGTGCCCAAGTGGGATGGGTAAGCCAAGACTGGCTCCAAGACCTGGTTTTCCACCCCCGAACCCAGGTGCAAGGAGCCTGGTGGCAGAGAGGTAATGCGCTGGACTGCTGATCGCCTAGGTCAGCAGCTGGAACCGACCAGAGGTTCCTCAGGAGGAAGATGAGGCTTTCTGCTCCTATGAAGATTTATAGCTTTGGAAACACATGGGTGGTGGTGGGGCAGTTCTACTCTGTCCTATAGGGTTGCTATGAGTCAGAGCCGACTTGATGGAAGTGAGATTGGGAGAGTCCAGCTGCTGTGTGATTATATAATCACCAGACCCGTGGCCTGCCATGGGCAGGGCTCTGCATGTGGATGTGCTTGTGCGTATCTGCTGTGCACATGGCTCCAGTGCGATGGGCTCTGACGGGCCCCATCTGCCAACGACCAGGCAGAGCTGCAGAGCATCTCTCGGGGACTCCTTCCCATGCTAGCCCTCCTAGCTTTGGGGGAAGCATCAGGTGGGCCCCGGACTGGTTAGTCTTCCTGTATTTCCTCTGATGCTCAAGAACATCTCCTGTCTCCTTACTCTGGCTGAAGACCACCCTCACAGGGTGCTGGGTAGGGAGGAGAGTAAAGATCTATACGTTGTCCCCTCTTAGAACACAATGAGTAGGCTAACAACAGCAGGAGGGACTGCAGTCAGATAACAGGAAAGACATACTGGGTGGAAGATGGTTCCTTCATGGGACAGAAATAGCTCAGCCTAGGTAAGATTCAGGAGCCCGAGAGACACAAGTGGTTTGTAGTCAGCTGTTCACCTAAAGGCCGACCCTGCCCAGAAGTTCCTCAGAATAAAGGCCAGGAAAACGGCGTCTGTACATGACAGTCAGACAACGATGGAGCAGTTCTCTCTTACACTTGGGGCCCACCCAAGCTTGAGGCTGACTTGTGGGACAGGAGGCCATGTTCAGTGACAGAAGGTTCTTACGCTCGGATGACCGCCTCCTGAATGGCCTGTGGGCACCGTATGGACACAGCTGGCAATCAGAGCATCCACTGCCCACAACAACCTGATCCGGTGGATGCTACCATTTCTTCCTCTGCCGGAGGAGGAACCTGAAGGGAACCCGGCACTGTCATACCATAGCCCGCGCACATCCTCAATGCAGCCGACAGCCCGTGTCAGGGGGACAGTTGGGATTGTGGGGTCGGTGGGAGGTGGAGTGGGCAGGGAGGGGGCAAGGCTTGAAGAGGGGCAGGAAGGGTTGCCGAGATGAGGCTGAGTACCCTCAGAGGGAGGGTTGAGGCAGTACAGTCTCCCCCGCTCAGCAGAGCACCCACCTGTGGGCATGGCGCCTAGTGCCCAGACTGGTTCCAGGTGAGCATCCACGTGCAGTACCCCTCCCGTCCTCCAGATGGCGGGCAGGAGCCTGGACACTCCCAGCGCCTTTCCCCAGCCCAGGTCTGGATCACGTCCCTGCAGGTGCCTCGGATGCCATCATTTGCATGAGGCACGCTGGGAACCAGGTGGAGTTTGGACACCCTGCCTCGGAGCCACCTTGCAGCCACTGCTATGCACCCACCCCGGGTGCTGGTTATGTTGCGGGGATTCCCTGGTCTGTCGCCTGGGCTCCTGGCCCTGGAGTTGGCTGTATCAAACCAACCCAGTCCAGGGACTGCCTGCCAGCAGCTCAGCTCATCCCGTGCCCCCTCACTGACGAGCAGTGTGCTTGTGGTGGGCCACCTCTGGGACCCCAGTTGTGGCAGCAACACATGGCCACCCTCAAGGGTACTTGTGCTCGGCCCACGAGCTCAGGAAGCCCTTGGCCGAGGGCCCAGAGCCGGGCAGTGGCTGCCATGAGGGATGGGAAAGGACTTGCTGCCACCCGGTGTCTGCCCTCCATGGCGTGTGACACAGGGCATGGGATGATGAAGTCGTACTTGGACGGTACCACTTGCACCTCACTGTGGTTCAAGGGCAGCTTCACCTTTCCGAGCCCCCGCTCGATGTGGATTTCAGAGCAGCTCTCTGCTATCCTGCCCCATTGGGCCTCCTCCCCACAGGCCAGAGAACCTTCTGGAGCTCAGGCTTCTGTCATGCCCAGTGGCTCCCCAGTCACCCAGCTTAGGACCCTCGTGTCCCAACTTCGTCCTCGAAGGCGGGTGCAGAGCCCGTGCCTGCTCTGGGCATGAATAGGCCTTTGTGGTGGGCAGGGAGCAGCCATCAAAGCCAAGAGAGCTGGGGCAGGCCTGGGAGCTGTGGGGCCCCTTGCTTCCCACTGCTCCCACGCTCGCTCGCCTAGCCACCATCCTGCGTTGTGAGGCCCCAGTGGCCACACGCCCCCCTCCCCCTGCCTCCTCTCCTTTCCACCATTCTAGGGACCAATCGCCCAGTAAGCTAGGGAACTGGCAGGACACAAAAGGAAATGGATACTGGTCCCACGGTGTCAGTTTGTCTTACTGAGGTGTCTTGCCGAAAACGATGTCACTGGCACCTCAAATGCCAGCAGGGTCACCCAAAGGGAACAGACGAAGAACAGTTTAAGAACAGGGAATCCACTGCCCACTCTGGAGGAAGGCGCCACTAAGCAGCTTATGCTTAGAATGGAAGCCTTGTCAGGTACTTGAAGGCCTAATGAATGGAAGCAGAACCCTGTCAGACGGCAGGGCGGGGCCTCTGTGGTTAGAAGGCTCTCCAAGGAGCACTCAGCCGAGTGGCCCCTGGCGATGTGAAGGGAACAGAGCCCGTGGCAGTGGGGCCTTGGGGATTTTCATTTCCTGATGGTGCACAACTCAAGAAGAAACAGCTGTAAAAATCTCCTAATAATCGAACATGGAATGTATAAAATATGACTCTAGGAAACGTGGAAGTCATCAAAAATATAAGGACTGGCATCCTAGGCATTACTGAGTGAAATGGACTGATATTGGCCATTTTGAATCAGAAAATCACGTGGCTTACTATGTCAGGAATGGCAGCCAAGAGGAATGGCATTACGTGCTTTGTCACAAAGTACACTTCAATATCTTTTTCAAAGTACAATGCTGTCTGTGAAGTCCACGGGGGCCCAATGTGTGTGTGGGGGAGGCACCATTCAAGGACGCTTTCACAAACTTGTGGAAGCCCCCTCAAATGTTAAGAAAAAGTCAGACTTACAATTGGATTACACGAGGCAAGTTCCTTAATTCGAACCATTACTTCCTGTGTGAATGTCCCTGGCCAAAACACCTGGGAGACCAGTCCTTTGCCACATGCTTCCTGGGCAGTCAGCTTCCGTCCACTGAGCAACATTTCATTTGCCTGAAAGAGAAAATTCGTGTTGATGTAAAATGTAATCGATGCGCACAACTTGGTCCACGCTTCAATGATGACACTAGGAAGTACACGAGTAAAGGATGTCATTTGTAAATGCCATCACATGCACAATCTTGCAACAATAATAGTAACAAACCGAAAAGAACTCCTGTGAGTAGTTACACAGGCAGATACGCACATAGGAAAGCATCGGTGTATATACTTTTGTAAACACGCACATACATTTGAAGATAAGTCAAAAAGTACTGCAATGAAGTCCCCATTCAGGCTCAACCAGAAAATAGTCCTAAAGGTCAACAAACAGACCTGAAACTATTTATAGGCGTTTCTTTCTTTCTTTTTTTTTTTGGTCATTGTTTGTTTTTTTACTTTGTTTTGCTCTGCCTTGTTTTTGTGCTTATTATTGTCTCTACATGTCTACAGACATATATCCAGATGATATAGGCTGGATAAACAATCCGGAGGAGAAAATAATGGGACCGATGGTTCTGGGAGGACACGGGAGAGGGGAAGGCAGGGGGAAAGGAAGTGGCTGTCAACAAACCTAGGGACAAGGGAACAACAGGGCATAGGATGCCCGGTAGGCTTGATCAAATGCAATGTAACTGAGAGGATCAATGAAACCTGAATGATGGGAGAACATGATAATGGGACAAGAGGAAAGTAAAAGGAAATAGAGGAAAGAATTAGGAGGCAAAGGGCATACAGAGAGGTCTAAACACAAGCATTTACATATGCAAATATATTTATATATAATGATAAGAGAATAGATTTATGTACATATATTTATGTGTTAAGTATTAAGGTAGCAGACGGACATTGAGTCTCTACTCAAGTACTCCCTCAATGCAAGTACATTTTGTTCTCATAATCTGGCATTCCGTGATGCTCAGGTTCCCGACACTATGCTGAAGACAAAATGGGTGCATAAGCAAATGTGGTGAAGAAAGCTGATGGTAGCTGAAGTAGAAAGAGAATGTTTTGAAAATGATGGCAACAAATGTACAGATGTGCTCAGCACAATGGATGTAGGTATGGATTCTGAGAAGAGCTGTATAATGATTGGAAAAAACCCCACCCCCAACATGCCCCTGCAATCAGCGGACAGCTGCAGACCAAGTTCCCTGGGTAACACCCTTGCTGTAGTCTTCTCTGGGCGCCTTAACAACGTATCCAATCAAAACAGGGGCTTCCAAGGGGATCTTCTGGACCAGTTCACTTAAGCCAGAGGGGTCCGCTCAGAAAGTTATAGTGACGGTTTTCTTGGATCTCAAATGGGTAATGCCGGAAGATTTATCAAGGGACACAGGACAAGCACAGAGACTTGTTTTAAGTTTTAAGAAAATGGGAAGCTGCGCTGGTGAAAGTTGCATGGAGCAATTTTTTCCCCTCACAACACCACTCCTGCTCATTCTTCAAGGGCCACAGGGGCGAAACCTTACCCCATTTGTCCCAAAGCCTTGGATCATGTCCCTTCAGACTTCTTTTTGTTCTCTAAATGCAAAGAACATTTAAAAGAAACACAATTTGAGTCCCGTGAGAATGTCCAAACTGCCATTTTGGTGGAGTGTGAATCAAAGAGCACATAATTCTTTGGGGGAAAGGTTAGAGAGATGGACTTTAAATGATAGCTTCATATTTTGATATTTTTGTTAAATTGAGGATTCTATTATTTTGTAGCAATGCTTTAAAAACATTATTTAATATATCCTCATATGATAAAGCACACTGGGACATAATCATGTTTCCCAGACATAACCAAATACTTCACAGGATTTGACAGCTTAAAACCACAGTCCTGTGGGACTCACGAGGTCAACTGGCCAACAGAGTTCTTAAAAATGTGTTCTCTATATTACAGTGCCAACTTAAAAGCTTCCAAGCAGCAATTCAAGACAGAGCTATTGGTCTCTACTTGTCTGCAGCCACAGCGAAAGAAGGAAACTACAAAAACCAGTTTATAAGGCTAATGGATTACATCTCTCTAGAGACCAGAACAAGATGGTGCCTGGCTATGACTGCTGATCAATTCTGGAGAAGGATACAACAGATGTCCCAAAGAGAATGGGATAAAACAATTGAATGAAACTCAAATTATTTTTTTTTAAAAAAGACCACTAAGTAGACTGGTAAAGACTGGAGGACCCTCCTGGCCATCGTGCAGAGAGCCTGTGTGGAACTGAGCCATTATCAGCTGGGTGAAAGATCGGTGTGCTTAAAAAAAATCTACGAGACTAAATGATCAACATTTCCCCTAAAGCAGAGATGAGAAGGTCAAGCAGGCGGCAGGGAAGTTATATTAATGAAAATGGAACAGCCAGAATGAAAATAAAGACAATGTTGACACGAGAGAAAATTTAACCAATGTCAGAATACTTGTTAACAGGGAGACTTATTTGCTTTCACCAAAAACAGGTTAAGGAAAGAAAAAGAAAGGAGAGAAAGACAGAGACGTAACAAGGAGATAGCAAAGAAAACCCCAACTGAAGAAACTGATGCTCAATAATTCAAGATCAACGTGTGAAGACACTGGGCCCAAGCTAGGCCTCTCATGATTTCCAGGGTCTGGCTTATCCTGAAATGAGTCACATCCAAGATGGCTGAAAACTAGGTGATAAGAGCACAACATATTGGGCATGTGATTTAAAAAGAAATATAAAAGGTATACTTATCTCCTAACACAAAACCACAAGGACATAACCAAAATCTCAATGATAGAAGGTCTGCTTGCCATCAATCTCAAGTTTTACTAGTGGCTCCCTTTCCTCTGTTACCCCTTCCACGCAGTCACTGGTTAAATAGGCAAAACTATCTTGGTAAAGAGAGGCAAATGCAAGGTTAGGTAATTTATTTTCCAGGGATATGAATTAGGCACAGAACTCCTACACAGTATTTTCCGAGAGGCCAAAGGTGATTTGCTCTCAGTGTACAGAGGCATCGTGTTAAAGGCAGTGAGATGTCCGTTGGGGACAGACTTGAGAGGTCATCTTTGTCTCCCGCATATTAAAATATCCAGGGGCTGCAGTGGTCCAGAGATCAACTACTGTGACTCTGCTCACAAGGCTGGACTACAGTGATTTCATGTGGCTCAACTGAGGAAGCAAACAGTTAATTGTCTTTGATGCAGAAATTCACTAGGTTCTCCTGGATCCTTCCTGCATCACTTTTAGCATCCTAGAAAAATCCAGTTTTGATGTTATTCAAATAACAGGCACTCAGATATTCAGAGGAAGACAAATGGGGAGAATATACAGTTGACAAAGAAAGTACTATTCGACCGGGCAGCTTCCTGCCTCCAGCTTCGCCTGCACGGTTAGCCCAGCTTAATGTGCCAATGGTCAAGGGAGGGGGGGGGTTGGATAAAACATATCCTTGATGGGTAACTTCCTTTTCCAAAAGAGAATAAATCACCAAGAAAAGGTCTTAAAAATGATTCAGTACATTTCCCAGCTGAGAACCCCTATATACTTTGTGTAAACACATGTGAACTACCCATGCTTGGAAAGCCACAAAGAGGTAGCAAAACATTTGCCAAAGTGGGAAAGCAGGCATTTGTGTGGCCTTCTGACTTCCCTTTGAACATGGCATGGACTGGAAAACAAAGCTGGGAAACAAAGGTTCCCATTAAGGTTGGTAATTATCACCAAGAGAGGAGGCTTTACTTAGGTAAGGCTTAGGCAACCTTTGGAGTGTTTGACGAGTTTAGAGATATTCTGTAAAATTCCTGAGCGGAAATGAAAAGCCTTTTCTCAGAGAACAGACCCTACCACTCCCATCCCCAACCCCCACCCCACCCCCGAAAAGAAAAACAAACCCACTGCCATAGAATTGATTCTGACTCATAGGAAACCTATACAGACAGAGCAGTTCTGCTCTTTATAGGGGCAGATAGCCTCATCTTTCTCCAATGGAGCAGCTGGTGGGTTTGAACTGCCAACCTGTGGCTAACCTACTATGCAACCCAATGCTAATCCACTATGCCACTAGGGTTCCTTTCAGAGAAAAGGAGGTCTATAAATAGTGGATTCTGAAATCTGTTAGTTTCCTAGTTGGTATTTCTTTCACTCTGAAGATACAGTAAAGACAATATTAAAGCTGAATCACTTTAGTATGCATTATGTATGTTCCAAAGCCCAGTGTGTGCCACACTTTTTGTCAAAGTTACATAAGCTGCTATCTAATTGGCTCCTGGTCACCCTTTGAACAAAAGAATTGGATCACTGTGACTCATAAGAATTTCGCTAGTTGATTTTTAGAAGATCTCTAGGCCTTTCTTCCTAGCCTGTCTTAATTTAGGATCTGGATTCAGATTTTAGACTCTAGAACAGGGGTCCTCAAACTTTTTAAACAGGGGGCCAATTCACTCTCCCTCAGACCCGTTGGAGGGCCGGACTATAGTTAAAAAAAAACTATGAACAAATTCGTATGCACACTGCACGTGATCTGATTTTGAAGTAAAAAAACCAAATGGGGCAAAAACACCCGGTGGGCCGGATACATGTCCTCAGCGGGCCGCATGTGGCCCGTGGGCCGTAGTTCGAGGACGCCTTCTCTAGAAACTCTGAAACTGCTCGCCACAACGGCAGCATATAAACCTCCGCCGACCTATGAGGTGGCTGTGCCTAGAAGTGGACCTGACCTAGGGCTTCGAGTGGTAGTGGATGCAAAAGACTGCCTGGTCCAAGGCATCACATAGGCGCGTCTTTTCTATTCCCTCCTATGAATCCTCACTGCTTTGGGAATGTGTTTTTGCCACGCGGAGGTAAATTTTGATCCGGAGTGGTATAAATGGTTTGTATTGACTACTAACCTCAAGACTTGATCCCACTGAGCGGCACATGGATATTTCCTTCCAAAAGAAGACCTGGTGATATGCTACCGAAAGTCTCCAGAGTAAGTATCGGCTTGGTATGAGCTAGGCTGGGGCTGATGATGTCCGAGGAAATTCCGGTTCCCTCGGTCCTATCAGTGTGGCCACCCTACCATTAGAGGTGAACTCACTGGGCCCTAGGTATATGTCCTTCCTTACATGTCTATACCATGTGGTAAGACGTGTAGGACAATTTAAGCCCAAGTCTGAATCCACCCAACCCGTGTAAACAATGCGACTAATTCAGGGTTTACTGGAACACCGTCTCATTTTAGCACAGGCCCTAAATTGGTATTCGTCATATCGAATTTGGTCAAAACTTCCCAACTAATTTTTAAAACTTCTTTCATAACCACCCAGACACATGTGAAATGGTAAGGATAATGGGAAATAGAGACCTCTTTTCTGTGGGAGGGCTTGGCCAGCCTGAGTGAGAACAGGGGTGGGAGGGTGCAGCTGGGAGTGAAGCGCATGCCTCTTGACTGGCACCCCCAGCCCTGAGAAGGGCCCCTGCCCTCTGTGAACTCAGGCCTGGCTCCAGCCAGTTAACAGCGGCCTTGAGCCTTACACCAGGGCAGGGCTCTACAGCGAGTCGGGGTGGTCTGGTACCTCTCCAATGGCTGGCTCAGGGTCAACCACAGCACCCAGACCGCCTTCCCCAGGGCACTGAGTGTACACGCCAGGCACTTCATGAGTGTTTATAGGGGAAACCAGTACGTACGTGGAAGACACTGCAAGAAAGAGAGAGCTACAATAGCTCGTTTCAGTTTTTGCCTGTTGTTTTTTAGCTTGATGATGACAGGAATAAGACAACCCAGCTGCCATCAAGGCAACTCAGAACAGAACTGTGTTACACAGGGTTTCGAAGACTAAATCTTCATGGGAGCAGGCAGCCTCACCTTCCTCCTGTGGAATGGCTGATAGGCTTGAAATGTCAACCTTGCTATGGGTTAAGCAGTCCAGAGCCTATCCACAGCACCACCAGGGCTCCCTTTACGTATCTTCCTAGTAAAATTTACAGCACATCACCTGGGGAAACCAAACCTGCCTCACCTGGACGCAGGCTATTGGCAGCTCTAGTTCACCAAATGTTCCCAGAACAAGTGAAACCATGTAACAGTCATGTTAGCAAGAATGCAGGCGCCCTGGTGGCACAGTGGTTACACGTTGGCTGCAATCCACAGTTTGCAACCATCAGAAGCTCGCAGGGAGAAAGACTGGGCTATCGATTTTTATAAACAGTTCCCGTCTTGGAAACCCACAGGGGGTCACTATGAATCAGCACTGACTCGATGGCAGTTAGAGTTAACAAGACTGGTCACAACACAATTCACTTCAACAACATTTGTTCACTTTATGTGCAGAAATAGATACAGTCTGCTATGAAGGCCATTCATACTGTGAATTTTAGGCTCTCAATCTGAGCACTGACACTAGCGTGTGGGAGGTTTCCTGCAAGTTGTGGGATGCTGAGCAGCATGGAGGCCTCGAATCATTAGCATCTCCTTAGCTGTGACAACCAAAGTTTACCGACAATGCCAAATGTCTCCTGGAGCCAACACATCCTTTTTGGAACCACAAGTCTTGGGGTTCCAGTAGATAGCAAGGGAGAAACCTAAGTGCTAACTTTTCAAGGTAAGTCCCATGGGGATTTTTTAATGACTTCATAGCATTTGGCTTAACAGCCCCACGACCAAGTGCCCTTGATTAAAACAAGTCCAGATGCCAAGTCTGTTTAATTTATGCAGCCTGCTGGGTGTTTTTGCCCCATTTGTTTTTTTACTTCAAAATCAGATATGTGCAGTGTGCACAGGAATTTGTTCATAGTTTTTTTTTAAACTATAATCCGGCCCACCAACAGGTCTGAGGAACAGTGAACTGGCCCCCTGTTTAAAAGGTTTGAGGACCCCTGCCTTAGGCTATTTATACGATCTATGAGGACAGGATCCCTACCTTTTCACTCTCCGTGGTGGCAGAAACTCCTAATAAGTGCACCCAATTAAACAGAAAGCAGTGACTCCCACTGGGACCCAGCAAAACCTGTTAGGTGGGCTCTATGGGGCAGCAAGGCACGCAGGATAAAACAAACAGCCGAAGTGTGCACTCTCCTTCTTCACCTGTCCCATGCTGATGCTAATGGACAGGAGAGCATCACCCAGAATATACCTGCGGGGGCTGGGAGGATGCACTGGGGAAAAGTCCTCAGGGTGCACGGTCAACAGAGCCAAATAATTAAGCCAGATAGGAGAGTTCACCGACTCAAAGCTTTCTGAAAGACAAGATTTAGCACCCTGGCAAGGCTCCAGGGGCAAGTGGAACCTCACTCCTGGAGCACGGAGAGTGGTGTCATGCTAAGTGACAGGCAGTGAATGGGGGAGGAAAAGATTTACGTATGGAGTTTATGGCCAGGTCCAAGGGGGCTCACAGCACAGGATCTCCTATCTGGCACCCTGGAGTGAAATCAGGCCACCCGAAGCTGCAGCCTGCAGAGAATCATAAACCTGCAGAGAACCGGAGGGCTTTCAAAATAACTCGTGGAGCAGTTACCGGGCCCTTGTAGAGACAGTGACCAACTGTGGGATTCAAGTGGCCACTAATCAGACATGTTCATCATACCCACTCCAATTGAAAGGCTGAGCAGGCCAAACAGTGGGTACTGTGAGGCAAATGTGGTACATCTGGAGTACCAGAATGCACCTGTAGCTGTGCCAGTTGGTGGCCCAGACCCTCAAGTTACCTATGACAATGGCATAATGCCTTCCTCTCAGTTCACCCGTCGTCACATGGGACTTGTATGACTGAGGTTCCCAGAGAACTAAGAACGACAACTTTTCCCAGCAGTACTAGGGAAAGCACCTAGATCTCTGGGGACGTTTAAAGACTATGGCAGCTCATAGCACTCCCTGGAGTGCTCATCACAGATGAGGGACTAAACAATTCAGGAAGAGAGAGATGTCAGCCCTAGAGACCATATCCGGACATATGAGTGGGGTGGTCTCAGTGTGAGCAACGAAGCAGTGTCCTTGTGAGTCTGCCAGCATGGCCTCCATTCACTCAGTAAAGGTGGCTGCTAATATCTCACTTGTCAGTCCCAATGCTGAGTCCTCAAGATAGCATTTCTGGGGTTACCAACAAAGCAGCCGTGAAAGGAGATGTGCAGGAATGGACAGCCATTCTGGGCACACACTGCCTTTCTGTGAACTACATTCTCTGAGCGCCCTCCAGCACTGTGTCAGAGCAGAGACCTGCTTCCCAGCACAGAGCTCTGGAGTGGGCCCGGGACACAGGGGCTGCTGGCCGAATGAGACATGGTGGCATTTGGAAGCTGCCAGCCATGTGGGAGTGTTGGTGCGACCAGAGGTGAAGGTGACGTATGATCGGGAGATGGGTCAACAAGAATAGATGGCATCGTCCAATTTACAAGACACACTCAATAAGGGGCCTACATCTGGTCCTGAGTTTCCAGAAGGAAGATGCAGCATCTAGGAGATGAAGCAGCAGCAGCCCTGATTTACACGGCCTCTGATAACCTACTGGCCATGTTTTCCTTAGTGGGTGATATGCTAGGGGCACTGAGTAATTTTTTTTTCCCTTTGAAAAATAAGTTTGGGAACCTATGACCTACTGAGAGATGCTGGGCTTGAGAGGGGCATGAGTTTGCCAGCAGACATAGCAACGTGGTGAAAGCTATGTTTGCTGCCTAGCTCTTCATTCTTCCTGCGTCTGGGGCTAGATGGGGTTACTGACCTTGATCATCATGGGAGGCAAGGCAGCTGTTTCAAAACCAGGGCAGGCAGAAAACTTTCACTTTCTCTTCCTTACATGTTTGAAACTGCTTTTTGACTAAGCAGGTTGTTACTGTTAGGTGGTGTCGAGCCAGTTCCAACTTACAACCACCCAGAATGAAATGCTGCCTGGTCCTGAGCCAGCTTCATCACCACAGCTATGTCTGAGCCTACTGTTACAGTCACTGTGCTTTTGGTTGTTTCTCTCTTTTTTCAGTGACCTTTGATTTTACTAGGTATGCGGTCCTTCTCCAGTGAATGGTCCCTTCCAACAAGTCCAAAACAGATGAGGTTAAGCCCTGCCATTCTCATTTCTAAGGAACATCCTGGTTGTACTACTTACAGGATGGACTTGCGTGTTCCTTTTTATTTAAACCCAACTCACCTGTCACAAGTGAACTGATGTCAGTTGCAATTTCACTTCTCCCCCTTTTATAGCAATTCAGACCAGTGTTTAGATGTGATGAGTCAGGTAACTGAGAGTTTTCAAGGCTGTGGCACTTTCCTCTCTTAGAAAGTTTTTAATTAAAGAAAAAATTAAATTTATACAGAAAAATCACTTTCCCTTGTATTTGTGAAGTACAATGCACACAACTGAAAACATGCTACACACAGAAGCACAATCCCTAACTCCAGAACAGGACAGGATCCCAGTAAACCCCCCGTTACGCGCTTTCCTTATTTTCCCACCTGCCCTCTCTCCTTCCCACTTCCCTTAGCCTCACCCGTCTTTTCCTTCGGGACAAAAAACGATTTTTATCCTTTATAGCCATTTCTCTTCTCTCTCATTGCCACGGAGTCGCTGCTGACTCATAGCTACCCCACAGGACAAGGTGGAATTGTTCCTGTGAGTTTCTGAGATTAAATTTTTACACGAGTAGAAAGCTCCCTCTTTGTCCAGCAGAGTGGCTGGTGATTTAACGGCTAACCTTGCTGTGAGCAGTCCAACTTGTTACCACTATGGCTCCAGGACTCCTAAATAGCTGAAGAGTGACAGCATATTCAACACACTCCAGTAGTATGCAAGCATGAACACGTATTATAGTCAATCTATGACTGGTGACGTAAAATATCTATCTCTATGAGATTAACCAACTTTGCTAAGCATAATGTCATCCAATCTATTCCATGTCATGAGGTGTCTGACAGTCTCGCCACTCACTGTCTTACACTGTTTTTCAGGCATGTATGAAATCCCACTTTGCATAGGCACCAGTTTAATTATCCATCCCTCTATAAACAAGGCTGTTGGTTGTTTGCATCTTTTTTTCTGTTATAGAAATTGTTGCAATAAACATAGGCGAGTGTATATTTGAGAGTGTCTTCTCATCTATTTCTTGGGGGTCTGTGCTGAGTAGGGAGATCGCAGGAGCATATGACCTCTCTACTGGCATTTGTCTAAGGAAGTGCCAACACTGCTTTCCACAGTGGCTGTACCATTCTGCATCCCACCAGTGATGTGTGATCTCTCCACATCTTCCCATTGAAACATTTTTGCTAAGATTGTTAGTATACGTGGTATCTCATCGTTGTTTATGTTAAATAAGAATGGCTCTATCGCTTCTCGGCCTTTTGGCTAAGATCAAGTGAAGAATGGCTCTAAAAAGCAACTGTCTAGTTCCCGTTTGGAGAGGGGAAAGCCTTCAATTTCCCTCCACTGAGTGAGATGCTAGCCACTGGTTTGCATGTATGGCCTTTATTATGTTAAAAGATTTCCCTTCTATTCCTGTTTTTATCAAGACGGCTTAGTTTTATTGAATTCCTTTTCTGCGTTGATTGATATAATCATACGGTTCTTTTATTTATATGGTGATTACACTATTTTTCTAATATTGAAACATCCTTGCATATCTGGTAGAAATTCTACTTGACCATGATGTATTACTTTAAAAAATTGTTTTGTTGAATTCAGTTGGCTAGAATTATGTTAGAGATTTTCACATCCATGTCCATAAGAAATATTGGCCTATCCCAGGGGTCCTCAAATTGCACCTGCCAAGGACATCTATCCGGCTTGCCAGATGTTTTTGCCCCATTTTGGTTTTTACTTCAAAATAAGATATGTGAAGTGTGCATAGGAATTTGTTCATAGTTTTTTTTTTTTAAACAACTATATTCCAGCCCTCCAACAGGTCTGAGGGACAGTGAACTGGCCCCCTGTTTAAGAAGTTTGAGGACCCCTGCTTTATCCTTTTCAATTCTGGTGATGTCTTTGCCTGGCTTATACTTGCTATATAAAGTGAGTCAGGTAATATATTACCCTTTGTTATATTCTGAAATATTTTGTGTAGGATTGGTGTCAACTTTTCTCTAAATAACTGGTAGAATTCCCCAGTACAACCAATTGGTTCTGGACTTTCTGGTGTTGCGTGTTTTCAAATGATTAGATTTATTTCTTCTTGTGTTATAGGTCTACTACGATTTTCTTCACTAAACCAAAAAAACAAACTTACTGCCAGTAAGTTGATGCTGACTCATAGTGACCCTATAAGGCAGGGTAAAAATGCCCCTGTGAGTTTCACAGACCCAAACTCGTAACAGGAGTAGAATGCTCCATCTTCCCTCCCACAGAGTTGCTAGTGATTTAAAGTGCTGACCTTGTGGTGAGCAGTCCAACACCTAAGTATGCCACCAGCAACTCTCTTTTCTAAACCGGACTGTGTTAATTTAGGTAGATAATGTGTTTCTAGAAATCTGTTAATTTTTTCAAATTTGTTAAATATAATTTTTCTTAATGCTCTTTTTATTTTAGTTGGTTCTGCTGTGGTATTGCCCACTTTGTTTCTCATTTGAAATGTTCTCCTTTTCCTGTTATGGTTGCCAGTGTTACATCACTTGAATCCTTTTGAAAGAGCCTTTGATTCATTTATTTCTGCCATAAGGCTTATTATTTCTTTTCTAAAGTCTGAGGGTCTTGCCCAAATTGTTTGTCTTGCTGTGTTAAGGAGCTTATATTAATTCTTTCTTCCTTTTTGATGTGTGCATTTATTGCTATGAAATTCCCTGATATGGCTTTTGCTGTGCCCAGAGATTTTGGTATGATGCACTTTTTATTCTTATTTGTTTGAAGGAATTTTTAAAATGTCCTCTTTGTATCTCCAAAATTACGCAGTGCTTTTTTAAAGTGTTTGATTTCCATGTAATCGATTTATCATCCTATTATTGATCTCCAATTTCTGAGCACTGTGATCTGAAAAGATGACTTACAGTATCTGAAATTTAAATTTATTCATACTTACTTTATGGCCTAATAGATGATCTGCTCTCGAGTAAGTTCTATGTGTGCTGGAAAAAATGTGTATTGTTGTGCTGTTGGGTGAAGTGTGTTAATTATGTTGTTTAGTTCTTTATTTTTGTGGACTTTCTTTCTATTTGGCCTGTCTTTGCTTGAAAGTGATTAGAGTCTCCTAGTAAGACCAAAGAATGGATACATTTGAATTATAGTGCTGGTGAAGAATATTAAAAGTGCCATGGTTTGCCGAAAGAACAAACAACGCTGTCGTGAAAGAAGTACCGCCAGAATGCTTTTTAGAGGGAAGGAGGGTAAGACATCTGGACATGCTGTCAGTAGAAACGAGTCCCTGAAGAGTGAGAGCATGCTTGGTAAAATAGTGGAGCAGCGAAAACCAGGAAGGTCTTCAGTAAGGTGGATTGATATTCTGGCTATGTCTATGGGCTCACGCATGAGAACAACTGTGAGGCCGGCACAGGATCTAGCAGTGCTTTATCTGACTCGGGGTTGGAACTCACTCAATGGCACCTAATAACAACATTATTGGAGGATCCCTTGGTGACAGGGTTATTCATGGGGCTGCTGACCCCAAAGTCTTTAGTTTGAAACCACCAGCAGTTCCACGGGCGATGAGGCGTTATACTTCCATAAAGAGTTGCAGTCTTAGAAACCCACAGGGACAGTTTTACTACGTCCTATAGGGTAGCTGTGAGTCAGAATTGATTTGATGGCAATATTATTCTATCATGGTCCATTTCTCTCTTCAATTCTTTGAGTTTGATTAATGAACCTGGATTGCTTTCACAGGTTATTTTCATTGTGTTCATCGATTTTCATTATGGCTGTGTATTATGGCTTTCATCATTATATGAAGACCATCTTTGTCTCTCATGATGGCTTCTACTTTGATGTTTATTTTATCATAAATTAACATTGCTAATCATGCTTTCTTTTGACTACCATTAGCTCAATCTCCTGCGCATCCTTTGATTTTTAGTCTGTTTTTGTCCTTCTATGTCACGTGTGTTTTGGAAAGGAGAATATTAATGGTTTGAGTTTTTGCATCCACTGTGATAGTTTCTCTTAGCTGGTGAACTTAATCCATTGGTATTCAAGATCGGCATTGGTAGTTATGACTTTATTGCTGTCATTTTTGGGGGGAGCTGCTAAGTTTCTTTTTCATAATTATCTTTCTTTGTGTTCATGAATTTTCTCATCAATTTTTTCTTTGCTTTTTTGTTTTTATCTTGCCGTTTAATGGGATTTTATTGTTTTATTTAAAATGTTATTAAGCGTTTAGCATTCTTTTGGTGGCTCATCTGTTTTGCTTGTTTTTCCAAGTTTAAGACAGTTATTGTCTTTGGTTTCCATGGGGAAATTTGAGCTCATTCATATTTGTTCACCTTTCTAGGTGAGTGATTTTTTTCCGCCCCATGTTGCTCTCAGGAGTGTTTCCTTTGATGTTATTAAGTTCTACCATGATTTTACTATGGGATCCATTTTGTTTGGGGTTCTCTGGGCTCCTTGTAAGTTATTTTCTGTTCTGTCTTAATGTTAGGGATGTTCTAAACGCTTTCTCTATGGTTAATTTTTGTTCTTTCTGTTTGGGGAGGTATATAAAACTTAAGTTGTTTCTTTTTGTAGTGTCCTATAGAATCCTTAGGCTTTATTATTATCTTTAACAGTTTGCTGTTCTTGTATTTTTGTCTTGAGAGATTTGTCTTTCAGATCACAGAATCATTTTTCTACTGTTCAAAAAGTTGTTTCATTCTTTCAAAATATTATCATGTTCTAATATCTTAGTGTTTGCCTCTTGGATTTCCAGTTGGGAGTCTTGACATATTACCACTTTCTCATTTGTGTGATCAGATTGTTCTTGCAGTGCTTTCCTGATTTTTTTTCTTCCCCTGTCAAAAATTTCCTTCCTTTATTTAAAGCAGCAGAAGCTCATTCTCTTAAACGCCCTCATGGGAAGATCTAAAGCTTTCTCCTCGTCCAAGATCTCCTGTGTTTACAACATCTGTGTGTACGCCGCTCAATGTTGCCATATTTTTTTTCTTGTTTTCACAGGTCAGAGATTGGCTGCTGCTTTCAAGACATGAGGTTGTTTGTATATTTGTCTCTGAAATCAACACTCCCCCGAAAGCACCTGTTGCAGATCTTGAAGAGTCAAGGGTGGCGAGATTGGTTGGCACTTCGGCTACCCTAAAATGGAGTTGAAGGCTAGGAACAGTTAATACTGCCTCTGTCAGGGTCCTGGTCTTGAGGTCAGCCTCTAAGTTTTTTAGAAGTATGAGCCAATGATCAAGACAACGGATATACAAACGGTGAAAGAAGAGAATAGTTAAGATACTGCCTGTTCGCCTGTCCCAGTAGTATTCACTGATCTGGTATCTCAGAGCAGGACCCAGGGTCTCTTTAAATATATCCCCTCTGTGATCTGAGAGGCAGGCTATCTCTTTGAATCCTGAGTCTGAAGAAAATAAGCTAATTTCCCTTAGATGCAGATTCATCTAATCTTTCACTTGCTTAGCAACTGGCTTGGCCTCTTGGCATACCAGGTAAGTACTGCCACAGCCAGTACTGAGAGTTCCTGCTGGTCACTGAGAGCCAGTCCGCAGCTGATTTCAATCTCTCCTGTCTGCCTGGAATGCAGTGAGTGGGTTGTGATTCTTTCAACCACTGGGTGTAGGGAACCTGTGAATTTTCCTGCCTGAGGTCATTCCTTCCCAACGTGGACTTAGCCACAAGTATTGCTGGGAGAAGGAGTAGTGCTGTTCTTCTTTTTGGCTAGTGCCAGGACAGGTGTGGATGCTTTATGTCAGCTCACCTTTCCTCCTCTCATCTGCTGAGGTCCAGAGTGTTAGGCGAGGGACAGCTCTGCAGGCATCCTGTTGGGACATTGGGCAGCACAGAATCCTTGGCTTTTAGGGTCCTCTTTGTCATGGTTCTCCCTATGAAATGTCAAGCTGTAATTGCTGTAGGTTTCTATTCTTCCAGGGAAGTTTAGAACTCAGGTTCTTGAGTCTTCTTTTTAAAACAAGTTTTGTTTAACAGGGTTTTACAGAGCCTCCTGCTATGCAGCCATGTTTTCCCATGGTGTAGTGAATACTCTTCACTTATACAAATTCAAAGGTATTGGTTCCTCTTCTGTCATCCTTATTCAATGTTCAGCTTACATGCACATGAGGTGAATGAAAATACCATGGCTTGAATCATGCATACTGTTGCCGAAACAAAGTGACATCTTTGATCTTTTAACACTTTAAGGAGGTCCTTTGCAGATGTGCCCAATGTACAATATTTTAATTGTTAATCACAATATTGTTTATTGGTCCATTTGTGTGAATTTTCGTTATTTTAATGTTGAAGTGCATCACATCAAAACCGAAGGCTGTAGTCTGAATTTCATCAGTAAATGCTTCAAGCCCTCCACCCCCCCCCACCAAGAATGTCTGTATACTGCAGGCTGTTACTGAATCTTGCTCCATTCCTGATGTCACATTCTTCTTCATCTAGTCCATCTCCTTGGATTACTTGCACAGTATGCATATTGAGTAAGCATGGTCAAATCATAAACTCTGATGCACAGCTTTCCTGCTTTTAAACCACACAGTATCCCTTTTAATTTGTCTGAAGAACTGCCATCTGGTCTATGTTCTAGGTTCAACAGGAGAGCAATTATTCCTTCTGGGAATCTCCTTCTTCCTAACATCATCCATAATTTCTTAAGATCCAGAATTCAGCATAAAAAATATGGTCCCTGCATATTCTATCTAACACAAGCAAATATTATGAGTTAATTTTTGAATACTAAATTCACTCAATTTCACCTCCATTGACATCTTCCGGCTTCAGGGTCTCCCAGTGCTGGCAACTGTGTGAATTGGGAAGGGTATCTAGCTTAATATGTGACCCACAGAACTGAACCAGGCTGAGTCTACGTGGATTAATCTCTTGATATAAATTCCCTATACATCATATATAGATATTGTTTTTTTGTTATGTGTCTCTATATACACACATAATATAACATGCACACATACATGAATGTGTATAAATAGATGTAATATAATATAGTCTAACACATTTGATACTGAGAGTAGAGTTCTACAGAAACAGATCATAAAGATGGAGGCAAGCGGTGTATCTGACCACTGTCTTACAGCAATTGGGTGGACAGGAAGGGGACTGGAGTTACTGCTCTATGGCTGTATGGGCCACTATCTTGATACAAATGTCTTCCTTGATACATTTTTTGGTCTTATACATGCTACTGTTTTTGTTTCTCTAGAAAACCCCAGCCAAACACATCATCTTTCTGGTATTTTCTGCTTTCAGATCCATAATGACATTATCAATGATAACCTTCGTTCCTTTTCTTCTGACTCTAGTTTGGATTCCTGGCAATCCCCAATTGAAATGTTGCTGCAACCATTCATTAATTCTCTGGTAAGATTTTACCAAACAGTATGGTTTTAATGCTATGATTCAATAGTTTCCAAATTCTGTTCGGTCCTCTCTGGAACGGGCACAGAGATGAATCTCTTTCCAGTGAGGTGGCCAGGTTTTCTGGCACAGCCAAGTGAACGCCCCAAGTGCTGCAACAGTCTGTTGAAACATTTCAAACGATATACTTTCAACTCCTGGAGTGTTTTGTTTTTCATTAACATCTTCAGTGTAGCTTGGATTTCCTCTTACATTCTCTTTATACACTGGTTGTGTATTTGTCACACATTCTTTAGAGGAGTCCTGCATTATTCAATATTTTGTTCATACAACCATTTAATATTTCAACTTGAGGCTTAAATGTTTCATTATTAAACTTGGAAAAAGCTAAGCATGTTCTTTGCTTTGGTTTTCTAATTCCAGGTCTTTGTGCATTTTAGTGCACTAACTTTACACTGTCTTCTCATGTTGCTCTTTGAAATATCCTGTTCAGCTCTGGTCACTGGTCATTTCTTCTGGATGCGTTAGTTTCCCTATGTTCAAGAGCAGGTTTCGGTCTCTTGTGACATCTATTTTGGTCTTTTCTTTTTCCCTGTCTTTTTTTGCTTTCTTCGTGTGTGGTGCTCTTTATGTCAGCCCACACCTCCTCTGGTCTTCAGTCTTAGTGGTCAATGGTCAAATTTATTCGTGAAATGATCTCTATAGTCAAGTAGGATATATTCAACATCACATTTTGGCCCTGATGGACTTCTTTAAGTTTTTCTCAGCTTCAACTCGAAATTGCAAATGAACAAACTTTGTTCTGCTCCACAGTCAGCCCTTGGAGCTGTTCTGATGACACTGATCTTTCCATCTATTGGTTTGATTCTTCTGTATTTCCACCAGTGAGGTTCATATGTAAACTAGAATTAAAACATAATGGAATTTTCCCACGAGCTTTTGGAAGCCCTCTTGTAGTTGCTCTTCATGTTGTTGACAGAGGTATATGCAACGACTACATCGTTAGTCTTACAAAATTCCATCATGCTATCTCTGGTGTGTTCCTATAACCAAGGGTATGTTTCCCACCCCTGGTTTTTCTTTGCTTCCAACTATCACCTTACAATCACTGTATATTAATTGCATGCTACACAGGAGTGGCGCCAAATTTAGTGGAGATTTACAGAAAAACTGTCCAAGTTGTACAGTGTTCCCGTAACCCCTTCAATCAGCTCTCCCCATTACTTACAATAATCAAAACCAGAAAATCATACACTAACCTACAGGTTGGACCCTACGTTTCCCAGTTTCCTTGCAGCATAAACATTCTTCTGAATTAGGTCCCTGCGTTGTAGCTCTCTTTAGTCCTCACACATCTGCGACTGTTTTCCAGTCCTTCCTTTTTGTCTGTTATGACCTGATCAATCATTTTTAGAATTCTCCCCAGTTGGGCTTTGGTTTCTCATATCTTGAATGTGGCAATGGATTTTCTGCATGGAGAGCACAGGAGTGACACTGTTCTCAGTGCACCCCATCCAAGCACACCAGAGGCCAGTAAGTCTTCTCTCACTAACTTTTATCACTCCATAAGGTGAAATGTGTCAGGTTTCTCCATTAAGTTACTATTCCCCCCGCCCCACCAAGTAATGAGAGGATGTAAATATTACTTTTCCATCATATTTCTAGCTATGGTTTTAGTTACCAGTGGTAATTGCCACTCCTAACTGGCCAATTACCTTTAGCTTTCCCCTGAGCAAGAAAGGGTCCTGGGGAGCTCCTTTACATAAATGGCTGCGAAGAGGCAGATCTCCTGGCACAAGAGGCAGACTGTGTTGGACACAGAGACGTACTGCCCAGACCTATTCGAGGGTGATTTGGCTTCCCAGGTGCTGATCAGCTGTCGATCTCTTTGAGGTTGACCTCAGCTGCCCAAAGCCTCTTTGTCCATGGGCACATGCCCTTCCTGGGCAGCTGATATCCAATGGCTGGTGGACAAAAGAAACCCTAGCCATGTCATGACTCTGTGGGATAAGTATGGCCTACTCGTGTGCACCACAGAGCCCCTCACGGCTGTTAGAGCTGTCAGACCCATGGTGCCCTTGCATTTCTTCCTCTATGTAAACCAACATCGACTTCTCTCTCTTCAGGAGGAGCCAGTTATTAAATACATTTCCCAGCCACCAAACTTACGGAAAAATTGTAGTGTTTGCTTTCCAACCCATGACACTACCACTTGTTATATTTCAATGAACCAGGAATGAAATATGTGTAACTGATTGATTAATCATAAGCTACAGTACAAACACAACTATTATTATACATAGATTCAACAGTTTAAAGCGCAGCTTTTAGGTTACCGTTCCAATGCAAACTGTTTTGAGTTTTAAACTGTATATAATAATATCAAACATCAGTTAGTTATACAAAGATATACTCCTCACTGAATGAGGTTCTCTTCCAGGAAATAATGCAAAATGTCAATAAACAGCCTATGAATCAAAATACACAATGCTTCTACATTTAAATCAAGAATATAAGTAAACACACAAAGACAAATTTCAAGTGCATGGGAAGGTCTCACAAGATGACACTACATATTTGTATTTCTTCAGGAAGGTCTCCAGAATGAGTGTTTTTCAAAAAGGTACTCACAGATGCTCCTCCCATAATCTTGGGAAACATCAGAGTAGAGCAGCCATCTGGACTCTGTCCGAAGGTGGTATAGGGTGTTTGAAACCAGGCTTTTTCATTAGCCCAGACCACATCACAAAGTGGCAAGATAGATGCTCCTAGTCCAATAGCTGGGCCATTTACTGCTACAATAATAGGCTTCTTAAACTGAATAAAAGTATTCACGAAGTTTCTAAAATAAAGCATAAATGAGGAATTACTCACAACATTATATATTTTGAGTAGCAGAAAACTATCCCATCTTATAATTCCGTTTAGTAAGATGCAAACTCTGGAAACCAGTAAGGGTTGGGGTTTAGCTAAGATCTTCTGCTAGGAAATGTAAACCACAATTTTGTTTTTTGCATGTTATAAAGGCTTAAGTATTACCTGGGCACCATGTACCATGTAGGCTGTGGCTCAACTGTCTTTGGGAAATGTGAACATGATGGTTAAATTACAGCCAAAGTTGGCTTTCACCTTAGCGTGTTGGCTTTTGGGATTTAACACCAGTCCCAGTAAACATACTGGGTTTCCTCTGAACAATCAAGAAGCTACCCCAGAGAAAATGTAGCACAGTGCATCCTGAGAACAGCGCAGGGTCAGAAACCGCGGGTTGGGCTTGTTGTGTGATGTTGGGCATCTCACTGATACTTCAGAAACCAGAGACCTTCCCTAGTTTACTGAAACTAACCTAAGGGATGAGGAGGCAAGTGGCCCACCACGTTAGGGTAGACCTGAGATGCCCCTGACATCCTGCTCCCTTGGATGATGTGGGATCTCAAAGGTAAAAGAGCAAGGAGAGGACTGCTTTCACACCCTGAGTCAATGCCCTCTGCCGATGTGTTTTAGGATCGGGCAGATTCTTGATTTGGGGCAAGTTGGAATGTGTCTCTCTCTCTCTACCCAAATTGAATTTTATATTGAGGAGGATTCTTGTCATGTTTTACCACAATGGACAGGAAGACAGAGCATACAGCGAAATAAATTCCAGCTCAGAATTAGAGATGAAATAGTTTGCTTTTCATATACATGGGATTCTGAACTTAACCTGCTTTCAGCCCTGAACTTAAGTCTAGATGTGCTCTATATTAAGCAGTTTAAAAGTAGATCAACCTGTTCTGACCTTCTCTTAAAAGTCACGCTTTGACATCTTAGTTAAGTCTCCAGGACCCCATTATGACAGAGTGGTATTCTGCCGTCATGTTTGTTCTGGATAGAGGCATATTAGCGAGGTGTGGCGGTAAGGTGCTTGTGTGATGAACAGAGGGGGCAGGAGAGAGAGAGAGAGAAGTAGGAAACGGAGTTCCAGCCACATTCTCAAAGGCCCCCTACAGACCCTTGACGACTTAGCTCCCTAGCTTTGCTACCCTGCCGGTTTAGAATCTTTTCACTGAAGGAGAATTAACTCATTTAAATGAATGAGTAACACAAAGACTTTCTAAATGAGAAAGCCCCAAGGCATTGTTAGAAAGATCACACTGGGGTTTAATGACACAAAGCCAATCAGGCAGCCTTTTAAAAAGACCCCTGAAATAAGTTCAGACAGGGTACATTAAACGGCTTCAGTTCTGCTGCCTTTTGAGAATTCTGGGTCAATGATCCATGATAGAAAACATTTCCTGCCTCAGTTACTGACTATTCTGGACAAGGTAACTGCTGAAGTCATCTATCTCCAGGACATGAAACAGATGTTTTCCAACTACGTCCCCCGAGGGTCTTAGAACAGCTCCACTTTAGTGGAAACATGTGGATATCACTGATGGGGTGGTTGGTTAACATAAAATTAGCCAACTTAGGATAACAATAAAAACAAAATAACAAAAATTATTCTATAGGTAAACATATAAAAAATTAAACATTTCTTGTAATATGCTTTTCATCCGACTGTTAAGTCTGTATATATATAAATCAAAGCAAACCAAAACAAATACTGCACTTTCAATCTCAAAACACAATGCCCCTGCCACTGAATCCATTCCAACTCACAGCTAGGGTTTGCTTCTGTGGGTTTCTGAGGCAGCAACTTTTTATAAAAGCAGAGAACCTTATCTTTCTCTCTGGGAGTGGCTGGCGGTTTTGAACTGCTGACTTTGCCTTTAGCAGCCCAACATGTACCCCACTATGCCACCAGGCATTCAAAACAGCTATTGTAAAAGCAGAGCTTGGAATTTAACATGCTGGAGAAATCTCTTGGAATCAGAAAGTTCTCCCTAAAAGTCAATTTTATATTTTGCTGACATTAAAGACAGACTGTACATCTACTTCTATGCACTGAATGTGAATAAAAATAGCATCTAAAACCACGGGCTGTGGTTGAGCAGGGTATGAACTAACCAACTTGGGCCGCCAGAGAAGAGTCCTTCGTTTTTCAGAGGACAGGTCTTGCCGTATTTTTATAAGTGAGCAGATGGCATTATTGCACATGCTTCCCCAAGAAATTAATCTTTAAAAACAAAGACCACCAAATATTTTCTTTTTGTGTGTGTGTGTCATTTGACTTTATTTCACACTAGGTGGTGTGGGCACAAGCAATCCCCTTAATAAAGTTGACAATGAGCTTCACTTCACTCAGAACATTTTTAATAATGCACACTAAAAAAGAAAGTATTCATCTTACAAATTGTTTTGCAATCCAAATATACAACAGCTTGGAAAACACCAGGTAGGGAAGAAACGCCCATGTAAAAGACAGGTTAAAACGACGACGAGGAGAACGGCACAGGGGGCATGGCTCGGGCCTTACAGTTTTCTCACTGCGTCATCAATGTCAGAAATCTGCTCCTTCAGCTGGCTCCACTGCTCGGGGTTTAAAGAAATACCTTTTCTTCCTGGTTTCATTTCACCTTCTTGGTCCATCCAATATTCTCTAATATCAATTAGGACTTTCCCTTTGAAGTCCCGAACACTGACATACCGCATTTTCCCAATCTGGAACATGTTATCGTCTCGGCTGCTGCTCTGCTTGGGACGACAGGGCTCTGGAAGTCTCCACGGTGTTCTGCTTCTTGATGGGCTTTTCTGGAGCAACCTGCTTTTTCCTCTTTAGGCTGTGTCCGTGCCGCCGAACGGTCTCCTGCCTGCCCGCTCGCGACTCGACCACCAAATATTTTCATGGAAATGGTACTCTGTTTGGTTAAACAAAAATCCCATCTTGTATCTTTGAGCTCACGGATGTGATTTTCCTTTTTTTCTGGTCTTTAATCATGCTGTCTAATTCCGTTATCATTGTTTATTTTCCAGAGTTCTTTTTGGTATGAGGTTTTTGTTTTACAATTTGTTCTGTCGTTCTGAGTGTTGCCCACGTTTCCTGAAGGAACTTAAAAAATCATTCTTCTGAATTCTGTTTCTGGTAGTTGCAGGGCATCTTTTACAGTGTGTACTCCAGTGGGTTCGGGTGATTTTTGTTTGAGTTTGCCTTCTTGAAATTTTAGGTATACAGCTGTTTCTGTGGCACCACGGAGCAACTCTTGGTGAAGAAAAGCTCTGTTGGGTGGAGCTCTTTGTAGTACACGTTTTCCCACTTCGCGAGCATCAAGCAATTCACTAGTTCGTGCACCCAGTGGTGATTCCTGGGAAGGTTCTCTCTGGTCACAATGAATTTTTTTTCTTTTCATAAAAGCAATTTCGCTCAAACCTCATTTTTGTGATGGCTAATTTAAGAGAACAGCATGTGGCTGTGAAATTTTGTTTCTTCCTCCGGGAAAAATGCTGCAGAAACTGTTGTGATGTTGAACACAGCTTACCAGGACAGCAGTATGGGAAAAACTCGTGTACGAGTGGTTTTCTTGTTTCAAAAAAGGTGAAATGTCGATTGATGACAAACCTTTTTCTGGATGTCCGTCAACTTCCCAAACTGACAAAAATGTCAACCAAATCCGTGCACTTGGGCTCCAAGTCCGAGGACTGATGATGGACCACTGAAGAGAGGGGGAAGTTATTTGGGCTGGAGCTGGGTTCCGTGAATTTTAACGGCAGATTCGGGAATAAGAAAGGCTGCTGTGAAATTTGTGCCTCAGGTTCTGAACCATCAGGAAAAGAGCTTCGAGTGGAAACATACTGTGCTTTGAAAGAACAGTTCCAAAGTGACCCAGAATTTTGTTACTGGAGCTGAGACATGGTGCTATTTTTACGACCCCGAAAACAAACATCAATCAAGCCAGTGGGAAATGCCATCGTCACCTCGCCCCAAAAGAGCTTGTGAAGTGAAATCAAAGATGATGCTCATTTGTTTTTTTGATGAGAGGGGGAGTTTGTTCTTCCAGGTCAGGCTGTTAATAAAGCTTTCTACCATTTAGAGGTTCTGTAAAGACTGCGTAGCAGTGTGCTACAAAGAAGGCCTGATTTGTGGCAGATGGGGGACTGGTTTTGCCACAACAATGCACCTGCTCATGCAGCCATCTCAGCATGCCAGTTTTTGGCAAAAAAGCATGCCTCTCTTGCTCCACACAATGACTCACCTGACCTTGCTCCGTGCGACTTCTTTTTTGTTTCTGCACATAAAGACGGATATGAAAGGGCAGCAATTTGACGATGGAGAAGAGGGGAAGGAAAAAAAATGAGGAACGTGCTGTCAGCCATCCAAACAGATGAGTTTGAAAAATGTTTCCAAGAATGGAGTCACAGATTTGACAAATGTATTTATTAAGTGTAATGGAGATTACTTTGACAGTGATAAGGTTGTTTTGTAAAAAAATTGTAATACATAGCTTTGGGGAAGTGGGGGATTCTGGTTTTTCTTTGCCCTCCCCCTCCCCCCCACACCACCCCCATATCTGTGTGTGTGTGTGTGTTTGAAGATGTAGAGTTCAATTAGAATAGAGAAAGATAGAGAAAAGAGACGGGGACGGAAAAAGTGAGAAGGGGAGGACGATACTTGTATGTGCAGAATATATAAGGAGTAAAAAAAAGAGGGAGGGGCTTGGCTTGGCTGGAGCACTGGTGGCATGGTGGTTGTGAGTTGGGCTGCTAACTATAAGGTCCTGGAGTTCAAAACCACCAACTGCTCCACTGGGAGAAAGATGGGGCTTTCTACTCTGATAAAGATTTATAGTCTTGGACTCCTACAGGGGCTGCCTTTTGGGGTCGAGAGGAGTCGGCATAGCGTGATGGCAGTGAACTGCTATGGGTGCGGACATGGAGTTCTGCTGCTATGGCAGTGTGAGCGTAGGCGAGTCTGTGCTCTCGGGGGCCAGGGGAGAGAAACCTGGCTTCGGTGAAAAGCCTGGTCTGGGTGCATATGGCTGGCCTGTGTCTGCATGAGAGATGCACATGTCAACAGGGGTGTGGGGTCATGCAGAAAAGGAGACGAATGAGTCATACAGGAATAGAGATGAAAATAAATAGATATGAAATGCAGAGTGGTTATCAACCCCAGTTTGAGTGTGCATTCCTGCTTCTTTGACGGTGTGAAGCTGCATGCCCAGCATGGGGGAGGGTGAACGGCCTTGGGGGAAAGGCTCTGAGGAATAAGCGAGTGAAAGGGGGCTGGGGAAGAACTTTTGCTTGGTTAGTGAGGATGTCTGTGCCAAGCTGCCCACATGGTGCGCTATCCATGCAGGGCTCCCCGAGGCAACCCGGGTAAGGGCGAATTGAATGGGACCTGGGATGGATCTGGCTCATGCAAGGGCAGGGGGAGTGCTCTGAAATGGATCGGGCCATTGGGCAGTGGTGAAGGGGGGTCAGGAACAGGAACATTAGAGCAGCGTGGCTGAACACTCATTGCAAGGAAAAGAAGTTCAGTGCACTTCGCTTGTATGCGGTTTCGCTAGGTTCCGGGGAGCTCGGGATTCCCTTCTTTGGGGGCTTCTCTAGGATTTGCTGAGTACTGCTACCCATGCTTCTTAGCTAATGACCACATTCCTTATTTATCTGTGCCATCTTTTGAAGGCTATTTTAAAATTCACAAATATCACCAAAACCTTTGAGAAATCACCTAACGATAACAGTCTAGGAACTGTTTGGGTAAAACCAGCCAACAAGTACCCACATTTTAAGAAGCTGGCATCTCTCAGCTGGGTTCCCCCTCTTTCTGAAAGTAAAGAATAAGACCAAGTGAAAACAGCGCTCAAGTTCGGGCTTTCTGCCTGCACCCTCTGTTCACCCTCTAAATCGCCTAGCCTTTTCCGGGGATGCTCTGCCTCGCTCGATCAGGGTGGAGCATGGAGAGGAGCCGCTCCCTCTCCAGATACAACGCAGCAGCTACTGGTTCCTACAAGTGTCAAAAATAGCATGCTTCGAAACTGAAATGATTTTGTTGTGATCTGCAAACTGATCATTCTGTACCAAGTCCAAGAACACTTAATCACACTAGTTTTTGACCATCTAATAGTTAACTTAATCTCCATTTTTTCTGCTCTTCATATGGACATTTATTGGAATAGTTACTTGTAACAATGTTTCAGGAATACTGATATGAAAGCACAATGTTAATGTAACCCAGAAAATGCATATATATTAAATTAGATATATGCGTATAGAGGGAGCTTCAAAATTCCGTTTTCTACGAACTTTATGGAGCCCATTGTTCATGTATTTATCTAATTTAATGCTATAAGCCAATCTTAAACATATAAAATTAAATGCAAATAAACACAAGCAAAGGCTAAATGAATTTTGTATTACTAGTTCTATTTCTGATCCTGCCATAATTAAGAACAAATTAAATCACAATTGACACAGATGTACTCATTTAAAGAGAAATACGTGGGTTTCCTACAGCACGGTCTCTCTCTTCCCTAGAATTCCAACTCAACATTTTGAAGTGTGACCTGGGGAGAGAGATGCGAATACAGACCTGGTAAAAAATCAACATTTAAAGTTACTTAAAATTCCAACAGAAAAAAGATGAGCTTTCTACTCCTGTAAATAGTAACTGTCTTGGGAACTCACGGGGCGTCTATCCTGTCCTATAAGGTCTCTACAGTATCTCTAAATCTCTCTTGCTTTATCTTGCCTTGGCTTTTTCTACCCCACCCCTACCCACAACCCCCAATATAAAGTCTTATCACCTATTGCCTAAGGCAAGTCAACAATGAAGGAACAGACAAAACCAGGGTTAAGAAACAGAAGTGAGATCCCAGATAAACCCCTCAGTCACAGTAATGGAAGTAGTGATACCATGAGGGAGTGTGAGGGGGAGGAACAATAGAAACATGGGTGAAGGGAGACAGTGGATGGTGTAAGATATGAAAATAATAATTTATAATTTACCAAGGGTTCACAAAAGGAGGCGGGAGGGGGGCAGGGAAAAAGAGCGGCTGATACCAAGGGCTCAAGTAGAAAGAAAATGTTTTGAAAATGACGGCAATGTAAGTACAAATGTGCTTGATACAATTGATGTATGGATTGTTATAAGAGCTGTAAGAGACCCCAATAAAATGATTTATTTAAAAAAAAAGAATGAAGAAAATGTTCTAAAACTGATGGTGGTAATGACTGTAACTCTTCTTGATGTGATTGAATTATTGAATTGTATTATATGTGATTTATATGGCAATAAAGCTGTTAAAAAAAGGGGGCATCCAACTGGGGAAAATCAGCTAGAGAAAGCTAAGCTAAGACTTAGGAAGCAGTGGCTAATAAATTTTATTTTCTTATTATAGCAAATTTACCCTAAAGCACAACTTTATAAGTCCAGTGAGATAATAATAGAAAATATCACTTCATGAAGTTAGATGGCTTGTGTCTGAGAAAAGAAAATTAAGTTTATGTAATTCATTCTGAAAGGATAAGATGAGTTAAGAATTAGGAAGGTTTATAAATTGTTTAGATGTGCAGCGAATCTTTCATGGGATTTGTACACTCATCAAGTTTCAAATACCAAAAAGGTCCCATTTAGAGTCTACCACAGACTTTAAATCACTTGGTTGTTGCTGTTAGGTGTCCAAGTGTTTCAGCTCACAGTAGTCCTATGTACAACGGAATAAAGCACTACCCAGGCCCACGCCATCCATGTTGGAATCTATTTTGCAGTCACTGTGCCACTCTGCCTCCTTGAAGGTATTTCTCATTTTCACTGACTTTCTCCTTCACCAAGCAGATGATATCCTCTTCCAGGGCGTGGTCTCTCTTGACAATATGTCTGAACGACATGAGGCCAAGTCTCACCATCGTTGTTTCTAGGAAACATTCTGGCTGTACTTCTTCCAAGATAGATCTGTGTGTTCTTCCATCAGGCCATAGTACTTTCAATATGATTCTCCAATACTGTGACTCAAGTGCATCAATGCTTTTGCAACCTTCCTCATTCATTTCCCCATTTTCACATGCCTAAGAGGCGATTAAAAATACCATGGCTTGGGTAAGGTGCAGCTTAGTCTTCAAAGTGGCATCCTCATTCTTCAACACGTTAAGGAGGTCTTGGTGTAGTAGATTAGCCTAATTCAATATATTTTTTAAAATTTTTTGACTGATGTTTCCATGAGCATTGATTGCAGATCCAAGCAAGATGAAATCCTTGACAATTTAATTTTTTCCCTCCATTTATCACGATGGTTCCTATTGGTCAAGTTGTGGGAATTTTTTTTTTATTGAGTTGCAACCCACTTTGAATGTTCCAGTCCTTGATCTTCATCAGCAAGTGCTTCAAATCCTCCTTTCAGCAAGCAAAGTTGTGCATTTGCACATAGTAGGTTAATTAGCCTTTCTTCAATTCTGATGCAGCATTTTAGTTCACGTATTTCAGCTTGGATTATTTGCTCAGCATATAGACTGAAAAAGTATTACGAAAGGATGCAATCCCGATGCATAGCTCTTCTGAGGTTAAACCATGCAGTATTCCACTTTTCTGCACAAATCCATGAACAAGTTCCACATGAATACAATTACGTGTTCCGGAATTTACATTCTTCGTAATATAATCCACAGTTTGCCATGATCTATACACAGTTGAGTGGCTTTTCATAGTCATTAAGACACAATCATTTTTTTTCTGGTATTCTCAGCTTTCAACCAAGATCTACTTGACATCAACAATGATATCACTCATGTCATGTCCTCTTCAGACTGGAAGCGCCTTGTTAATATGTTGCTGCAACTGTTGTTGAATTGCCTTCAGCAAAATTTTACATGCATTTGTTATTTTTAACATTACTTTAATATTTATGCATCCTGTTGGGTCACTTTTCTTTTAAAAAAACATTCATGGAAAAGTTTCAACAAGCTGAAGCAGCACTGACTCATTGATGTCAAAAAAATTGGAAGGCAGCTATCTGGCCAACTGACTGGACTCTTCCAGTCATATTTGCACCCATTCCAATTTTTAGAGCATTATCTTTTGGCAATTTCTTTCAGAGAGTAGCGTTGACTTCTTCATTCAGTATCACTGGTGCTTGATCATATCCTACCTCTTCAAATTGTTGAATATCAACTAGTTCTTTTTGAAACAGTTATTTTGTACATTCCTTCCATTGTTTTTAATGCTCCCTGCATCATTCTGTATTTTCCGCTGCCCTTATTTTGGCTATTAATATTTAGCTTCTCTGTCGGTTCTTCCTGAAGATGTAGTCAATTCAATTCCGTCTGGTAAGAGCTGTTTATGTTGTTAAACAAAGCATTTGCCAGGAAGAAGCTGTTGGTCTTACAAAACTTCTTCATGGGCTCTCCAGCTCTCTTCTTATCACCAAGGTCATACTTTCCAACATTTGCTTCCCTATAGCCAGTAATGATCAATGCATTTTGACACCATGCTTGATCAATTTCAGATGGAAGCTGCTGGTGGGTGGTTAGGTGGCTCTAAGTTGGTTCTGCCTCACAGCTGCCCACCCTATAAACAACAGAGTGACACAGTGCCTGGTTCTTTGCCATCAGCCTCACAACTGTTCTTCTGTTTGAGTCCACTGATGCAGCCACTGTGGCAATCCATCTGGTCACGGGTCTTCCTCTTTTTAGCTGCCCCTCCACTCTACCAAGCATAATGTCCTTTTCCGGGGCCTGCTTTCTCTCGACATGTCCAATGTACACGAGACCAAGTCTTGCCATTCTTGCTTCTAAAGAGCACTCTGGCTGGACTTCTTCCTAAGGTACTTTCAATATCCTTTGCCAGCAAGTTTAATTTATCATCTGCTTTAATGGTTGGTGGGTAAAGGCGAATACTAGTTGTATTAATTGAATTTCCTTGTAGTGGGAGATGTCTTACCACAGACAACATTTTCTTTCCAGCTAGATCTTGAAATGTTCTTTTTTGAAGATGAATCCAACAACACCATTGCTCTTCAATTTGTCATTCCTAGCATAGAATACAATATTAACCTCGGATTCAGAATGGCCAATATCAGCATCAGCTCACTAATGCCTAGGATAGCTATGTTTATGTATTCCATTTCTTTTTTGATAACCATCCAATTTCCCAGTCATACTCAGTACATTCATGTTCTGATTATCAATGGATGTTTACAGCTGCTCCTTCTCATTTTGGGTCATGCTCCATTAGCAAAAGAAGGTCTTTTTTGTCACTATGGTCAACTCTACGTTGAGGAGGCAGCTCTTGCCAGTTGTTATTTTCAGGGCATTCCAATCTAGGGCACTCATTTTCTGGTACTATATCTGACAATGGTTGTTTGTCATTCATAGGTTTTGAGTGGATATTTTCTCATAAATGGACAACTTATTTCTTCTTTGTTGTTTGTCTTAGCCTAGAAGTTCCACTGAAACCTGTTCACTTTGGGTGAACCTGTTGGTATTTAAAATACCAGTGACACAGCTTGCAGTGTGACAGCAACATTCAAGGCACAACAGTTCAATAAACTGAGTCAAGTGTTGGTGAAATTACTTATAAAACTAGAAACAACACTTATTAAACAAAAAGCCCGTGATAAATAAAAACATGTGTAAATGCTATGAGAGGTGTGGGATCTTAAGTCACCACACCACGTAAGTTATTTGGGTCTATGCCATCAGAACCATCTTGGGAGGTCATTCAAAATACATGTGCCTATCTCATCCAGACCCATCAAAACATCCAGAACCACCCCTGCTCCTACTGTTTACTACTAAAGAGGCTTATTTTCAATCCCCAAGTACCTGGAGATGCTGAAGAAGTTCAACCAACATTATTGCCATTTTTCAGTTTATCTTTCAAGTTACAAAAACAAACAAAGGATTTTTAGGGGTCAAAATAGGAAGATTTAGGAAGGTGAGTGGAGGATGAAATGGTCTTTTTGAAAAACAAACGAACAAAAAAAAAGGAAAAAAAGAAATGATCTTTTTGGTTGGTGACTACTAGGTTTCATTCCCTTTAAATGAAATTCATCTTACTCATGCTTACAGGGAGTTAACCAGTTCTCAAGAGAGTTGTCCCCCACCCCCACCCCAAAAGTTTTTGGTCTGTTATGAAAGAACCGAAAAAACGTGAATTTAATAGCAAAAAGGAAAATGCTGAAAAGTCTTATTGTTAAGTAAAAATGTAAATTGTGAAATATTGTATAGTTGCATTTAACAAAATAAGTAATAAGCTTACATATATGTATACACACATATGAAAATATTTAAGGAATAGCTTGAGGTGTAAGAAAAGCAGAACCTTCATTTTATATTCTTTATTATCTAGCTTTCTGAGTAGCTGAAAGTTAAGGCAACTTGGGCCAGAATATACACTGCTTATATTAAAAATATTTTTTCATGTGATGTTATTATAGAGCTAGTGTGTTGTAAAGACTAACCAATTTGAATTAAACAAATGTTATTGTACAAGGAGGCTTCAAAATTCATTGAAAAATGGTAAAAAAGGATAATGGAATTTTTCTATCAGCTTTTGGAAGCCGCCTTGTATTTTTTTGGAAGGGGTACTCTTTAAGGGTTGAAGACATAGAGTCAATGCACAGCAGAGACAATAGAGTCTCTCATTATACAATGTTGTGTATTACAATCATTAGAACATTCACTGAGAAATCCTAACAATAAATCTGTATATTTGTGTAGGCAGTTATTAGCCCAAGGCAAATAGGATTTTATGTCATGACCATGGGAAAGACAGATGATATCATTAATCTTGCTCCTAGGTCTCTCAGTGGAAGGTGGATTCCCCTAACCCCTACCCCAAGGCTTGCTAGGCCTATTATGCCTGCCCTACTTGGGGAGCACGAAACCCCCCACAGCCCACATTAATACTGATTTTACATACCTGATAGCTTCTGCCATCTTAGTGCTTTCTCTTTTTCTATCATCTGTTAAGCGCCGTATAAAATAAATAAAGTCCAGCCCGCAACAGAAGACGCTGCCCACAGCACTGAGCAGCACCAGCTTGCTGTCGTCAGCAGCAGCTGTGTTCAGCGCACTCTGGACCTCCTTCATCACCTGAAAGCCACCAGAAGTTAAAGTGGTAAAGAATATTTTTAATTGAGGATCTGTAAGTACTTTATTACTGGATAATCTGGATCCATGAAAATACACTTAGGGAGTGATAATGTTGTCTCCCTTGAACATCATTAGCAAGTTCTTTTTCTTTTTGGGTAGCCAGAGATTGGGACATGAGGGTCAAAGTATAATTACCTAACTTGTTATAAATGTAGTATAATTTGAAAGACACGTGAGTCTCAGTCACCTTACTATTCAATAGTTTTTGAGTTTCTTAAGAGATAGCGTAAGTTACTGCTCACTAACCATTACACAGTTTGGACAGCAGGTGGCACATTCAACCAGTCCAAGGAAATCCAGTTCAGCTCCTATTTTTAATGTTTTTTAACCAGTTCACTACACTGAGGGCATAAATCAAAATGGCTTAGGGCATAAGTACATTAAATACAAGCACATGACCAAGGAGGGGTAATTTTAGAAGGACAAAGGACAATTTCAAAATGATCTCTATGAAGCATTTAAAAATAACCAACTCAGCAGGGAGGCAAAGAGATGGTACAGTTCAAAACGGTACTGGGGACCAGCCCTGAGCTTGCTTGCTAAATTTGATTCTGGCCAGACACACTCTAGGTTTGTTTTTCTTGTTTGGGAAATTAAAAAAAAAAGGTGACCTAGCTGCTCACAAGTAGAAAATACACAATTACTAGAACTTAAAATTTTGAAATACTATGGGTTGCAAATACTCCATAGAATAAATTTTCAGATCTCCCCCTCCCCCACCCTACCTTCCCTCACATCACTGGAGCGGATTTTGCACAACCAGCAGTGCACGTGTGAAGTCACTGTGGTACTGTGCTGAAGAGTAGCTGAAGACTAGAATCGATGATGAAGTATGCTGAAGGGGCCAGGGACTAGGATACTATCGTTTGTCTGAACAAAGACCCTGTCAAGACTCTGACGAAACCACAAAGAAGCACATGTCTACTTTCTAGGTGACGTTGGGGTGGGGGTACCCCTCACATCCCCCAGGGTGAGAGTGCCTGGCTTGGGAGGTGAAAGGATAAAGACACACAGTTCCCATCATAGCCTGAAGCAGGGACCACGTGGACCCACGAAGATGAAGATGGCACACCGTCCCAACCTCATCCTGGTCACACGCCTGGCCAACGTCACCTCTGGCGCCCGCCTTCTGGAAAATAGGGTGAACTAGTGCTGAAGGAGATTTGGAAAGAGCACAAGGAAGAGTGCCAACTCAGACAAGCAGCAGCACGCAAGCTAATGGCAACCAGGGCTTGGCCAAATATTAACACAAACCACCCCAAGGAAGGTATCTCACCTCTGGATTTAGTGAATTATTCTCGGATGATTTTGTTGATAACAAGATGTGGGTGAAACCATCCTGCTTCCTGACGACAATATCTCTGTATCTGTAGGCACTTTCTGTTTGCCTCACACTGAAACGCAACCGCTTGTCAAAAGGCTGGTCTCTTCTGTCGTCAATAAATTTCCTTTTCCCGGCTGTCACTCCTGTAACAGATGTCTGTATGTTGGTTGTTCCACTGGCTGTTAATGCATCCATGAATGGAGATGTACCTGCCAAGAGTTTGAAATCACAGTGGTCTGTGATGTCCTACCACCAATCCACTCCCCATTGTCCTCTCTGAATCATGTAAAATGCATAGTAAAACCCCAAAATTTAATGCAGCAATGCAAGAACATTGAAAAATAGAACCTTTAAAGGTGCTCACTTTCCTAAAGTCTTTCAAAGAAATCACCCACTTATCTTGTCTGAAAAGTAAAGATGAAAAGGTACTGTATATAATTCGAGCATAAGCCGACCAGACTATCAGCCGAAGACATCTAATTTTAATCACAAAAACTACATTCAAAATGTGCCGAAAAACTCGGCTTATACACGCGTATACTACAAAGAAGCTATAAATGTTGAGACTTTTGAAGAGCAGAATTTAAAAAAGAACATGCCTCATAACTCATGCAGAATAGAATGTCTATTGCACGTGTGAGAAGTTGAAAGATAGTGAAATTTTCAAGAATATATCTTATTAAGTTTAGTCATTTGCCACCTAGTCAAAATCTTTTCCTGAAGGCAAGGTAAGCTAGCTGCAGTTGTGTTGATTCCAATTCCCGGCAACCCACGTGTCAGGGTGGAATCGTGCTCCATTATGGTTCTCAATGGGTGGTTTGGGAAGTAGATGGATAGTTTTTTTTTCCCAAGATACCTTTGTGTGGAGTTCACCCTCTCCAACTTATCAGTTGGAGGCTGAGCATGTTAACTGTTGGCACCACCCAGGGACACAAGATGATAAGAATACACAATGCAATCAGCCCTCTCTAGTGACAGACCACCACTGCGTGGCAAGGGCCTCTCAGACATCAAGGCACTTCCTTACGCTGCCCTGGGATGTGATTAGTTAGAAGGTCCATCTATAGTCTATGTTCTACTGCTTTTAAAAACCGTTATTGAAATAGATGAATATAGTTATTCTCTCCTACCACATTTTGCTAATTTCCTGATATTTCTCAACACCAACATGGTTTTTCATTATGTGGTTCAGGAATTTAACATGATATTAGTTCTCATGTATCTTTCCAGAGTTTCTATAGGTAGATTAAAAATGTGAATATATATTTCTTCCCACTACCTTTAAACAAACATGAGCATACTAAACCCAAATGTTTTGTTCTAGCTTGTTTATCCATTTGATAATATCTTGAAAATCTTTCTCTTTCAGCGCAGTTTCCTTGCTTTTTGCGATGTACCAGAACTCATTTCCCCATTCTAAATGGAATATATAAGAGCATCCAATGACCTTTTGATATCAGAAACAACTATGCCATTAAAACCTGATTGATGTCATCCCACTTGCTGGAAAATATACAGAATACCCTTGGGAACTAGCCAAAGATTACACACCTTTTTAAATGGAAATACTGAACTGCCTTCTAAAGGGCTTATGACCTTTAGTATTTCTAAATTCAGAGGATTTCTAAATGAAATAGCATTTGATAAAATATTACCACTACAACACCATGCTGCTGAATTCCACCCTTCTGGAGCAATGATCTTCCCTGTTTCTTTTAAACTTCAACCTCTCCTCCTTCATATCCAGGCCTATCTGTGTCTAACTAACTCTTCAGATAGCCTCAGAATCCTTCCCAACCTGCCCTTCTACACAGTCATTGCTCTTTTCTTCTCACCCCATCTCAGCCTCAAACAACCTACACGTTTCCTCTTCTGCCATTTCAGCCTTACCGGGTCTATACAGTCCACCTGTATTTTCTGCTCTGTTCATCACTCCTTACCCTCTCCAATCTCGTCAGCTACAATCAACAGGACCAGAGAAACAGCAAAGCATTTCCCTTGAACACAAGCATTCATGGAGCTATCTGGGGCTCTGTACATTAAGAATTGGATTCATTTTGGCTTGGGCTGACTTAATTTGGCCTTTAGACCTCCTGTGTTAGAACTAGTGGGCACTGTGGTGCCATTAAGACCCCTGCTGATTTAACACCTTTTGGCCTGTCAAGACCATGAACTACCATGTCTACGCCAACATGACTCCTGGGACATTCTTATTCTCCATCCCAGGCATTTGACACTCACAAACAAAAAGGCAACTCTCAAACATGATTAACCTGTTAAAAAAATCGGTAAAAAAATTTATTCTGAAAATGAATTGTGACTTCTACGTTCAACCTTAAGAAAATAGCAGTCTGGACTTGCTCACCTGCCACTGAAAATTAGAAAATGAACAAAATACGTGCAACATCTGGTTTCAAACATTAACTATTAAGAGGCAGTGCAGAACTATGTACCCAAGTAAGGGAAAGAAACACAGGGAGCCTAATGATTGACCTAGGTTCTGCTTGGAGGCAATTCCCATGCTCCAAGTGCAGGGAATTCCAAATACAATTTGGTAAAGTTGTCAACTTGAGAACATAATTGGAACTGGGCTAGGAGGTCTATGGTGCTATCATTTGTGAGCTAGGGCATTGGAAAGGAGGGACCGAAACAGGGAAACAGACAAACAAACAAAAAAATGATCAAAGAACTGCGAAATGGTAATTTCCAGAGCTCATAAAGTACTAGCAATCCCCTAAGTTCTCACTAGCCAGCCAGAATGGGGAGAATTCACTTAATGCACAGATGCTATTAAGAGTCACTTAGTAGTAGAACCAAACTAGCTCTAGAACAGAGGCTACTGTAGAACTTCCTTAACAAAAATAATGTTTATAAAGCCTTGAAAGAAACAAACTGTCCTGGGGATAATAATTTCTTGCCAGTAAAAAAATAAAGTCTAGTATTCTTTAAAAGCATACAACAAGATCCAGCACCCAAATGTAAAGGTCACAATTTGTAGCAATTGTTTAAAAAAATTGCTACATATCCAAAAAAGCTTGAAAACAGGATCCATGACTAAGAAAAAAAAATCTGTATATAAAAAGAGAATTAGAAATGAGAGAAAAATAGTCAGATAAAACATTTATAATCATTTCAATGTGCTAAAGGGCTTAAAGCAAAACAAGAACATAAATAAGAAATGAAGATAAGAAATAACATATTTCTTACTATGAACTAGGTCAGAGAACTTGAAGACACAACAATAGATGCTGTTTAATGAAGAAACAAGGACAGGGGCTAGGAAAAAAGTGGTTGTGGTGGTGGGGACAGAGGCCAAGCACACAGTGAAGGAATACCAAGTAGTACAGCATGTATGGAATCTGAGTGCAAGAGAGGTGGTGGTGAAGTATACGGACAACGTATTTTCAAAAATAGATAGAAGTTTTCCAAATTCAATGACAAAGATAAGGTCATATCATTCAAGAGAATAATAAAATGCTACTCTGGTAAACACACAGAAAATTAGATCTAAGACATATCACTGAAAGCCAGTGATAAACAGAAAAAATTCAAAGCAGGAAGACAGGGCACATTTTTTTTTAAAGAACATTTTCTTCATTTGTTTTCTTTTCTTTTTTTAAATCATTTTCTTCGGGGCTCTTACACCTCTTTTCACATCCCATACATCCATCAATTGTATCATGCACATTTGTACATTTGTTGCCATCATTCTCAAAACATTTTCTTTCTACTTGAGCCCCTGGTATCAGCTCATTGGCTATAATTTAAAAAAATCATTTTATTGGGGACTCGTACAACTCTTATCACAATCTATCCATCCATCGTGTCAAGCACATTTGTACATTTGTTGCCCTCATCATTCTCAAAACATTTTATTTCTACTTGAGCCCTTGGCATCAGCTCCTCATTGCCCCCACTCCTCGCCCCCTCTCCCTCACAAACCCTAGATAATTTATAAATTATTATTATTTTGTCATGTCTTACACTGTCCGATGTCTCCCTTCACCCACTTTTCTGTTGTCCATCCCCCAGAGAGGGGGTTATATGTAGATCCTTGTGATTGGTTCCCCCTTCCTACCTCACCTTCCCTCCACCCTCCCGGTATCGCCACTTTCACCACTAGTCCTGAGAGGTTTATCTGTCCTGGATTCCCTGTGTTTCCAATTCCCATTTGTACCAGTGTATATCCTCTGGTCCAGCCAGATTTGTAAGGTAGAATGGGATCATGATAGTGGGGGGGGGGGAGGAAGCATTTAGGAACTAGAGGAAAGTTGTATGTTTCGTCATTGCTACACTGCACCCTGACTGGCGCGTCTCCTCCCCATGACCCTTCTGTAAGGGGGTGTCCAGCTGCCTACAGATGGGCTTTGGGTCCCCACTCTGCACTCCCCCTTATTCACAATGATATGATTTCTTGTTCTTTGATGCCTGATACCTGATCCCATCAACACCTCGTGATCACAAAGGCTGGTGTGCTTCTTCCATGTGGGCTCTTGGAGATCTTCAAGCCTTTAAGACCCCAGATGCTCTATCTTTTGATAACTGGGCATCATCAGCTTGACAGAGCACATTTTTACAGCTAGAATATAATAGAAATGACTGAGTACTTTCATTTAGAAACCATATAAGACAATCAATAACATCTGTATTATAGAATGAGAAATTCAAATTATATATAGCAAAGTTATCTTCAAAGACAAAAGCGAAATAAAAACTTTCTCAGATAAAAATTGAGAAACCTGTTGCCAGCAAAGCTGTACCACAAGAAAGATGTTCCTCAAACAGAACGTCAGACAGAAACAGAGGAATGCAAAGCACCCTAAGTATAGGTATTCATATGTGTCTCACACATTGACTGCGTGGTAAACTCGATTACAAGTGGCCAGTAGTAACTGTCAAAATCATAAAGAAAAACCCCTCCTCCACTTTCACACCAACCCAACAATAACAAAAAGCTCCCTGAGTATTTTTCTAAACAAATTCAACATCACAGCTTAGTAGGTTTACAACAAATATATATTAATTAGGAAAATTTAAAAACAGGTAAAAATCCAGAGGCATAAATTACTAGCTAGCCCAATGTCCAGGGCACTGCTACAAATACTTTCCTCCTCTTAAGTACCAATGAAAATAATAGCGCTCAGGAGCGCAGCTCCGGGAAAAAAGGCCTAGAGCTCCATTTCTGTAGGTACGGCTAAGAAAATCTATGAATCAGTTCCACTTGGTAATTCATGGGGTTTCTCGAGTCAGGGCCAACTCAACAGCAGCAAACACTAATAATAGCTGAATACCAAAGTACACTTTGAAAAATTACAGTATCTTTGTCAGTTAAAGGGCATTAAAAAAACCCCTAAAACATGAAAGTTATAAGTAGCAGTACCAGGAAGGGAAGGGGAAGGTGGGGGGAAAAGGAGGAACCAATCACAGTGATCTACATATAACCCCCTCCCTGGGGGACAAACAACAGAAAAGTGGGTGAAAGGAGACATCAGACAGTGTAAGGCATGAAAAATAACAATAATTTATAAATTATCAAGGGTTTGTGAGGGAGGGGGAATAAGAAGCTGATATACCAAGGACTTAAGTAGCAAGCAAATGTTTTGAGAATGATGAGGGCAACCAATGTACAAATGTGCTTGACACAATGGATGGATTGTGATGAGGTTGTATGGTTGTACGAGCCCCCAAGAAAATTAAAAATATATATGAAACTTAAAAAGTGAGAAACACAAAAATACACAAAACAATCATTTTCCTACATGCTAAATAGTATTTCGAAAAAATACATTTAAGACATTCCTTCCACAGTAGCAACTGAAATTAGGAAAAATGTAATCTTCAAGAAATAGGCATACAGAACTAATACAAACAGGTGGCACCGAATTTTACTAAAGAATATATAACAAAGGAAGAAAACAGAAAAAGATTAAAAAATTGCATGATTCTGGAGAACACAAAATATTGTACTTACTTTCTGTTTTAATTCTAACAGATTTCCAATTTAGCTGAACTCACTAATAACTCACTGCCAACCCATAGCAACCCTAAAGGACAGGGTAGAGAACTGCCTTTGTGGATTTCTGAGATTTTAACTCTTTAAGCAAATAGAAAGCGCTGTCATTCTCCGGCTGGTGGTTTCAAACTGTTGATATTGTGGTTAGCAGGTCAATGCATAACCACTATGCCACCAGGGCTCCTAATGAAAAACTACATTAAGAGTACAGTTCTAGTATAGGAACAAATGAATAGAATTAACCTAGAAATAAGTCCTAGGACAACATCAATCAATATAAGCTGGTAAGGGCCATTCAACAAATGAAAAACTACAAAAACAATGAAAAAAGCTGGACATTATATTTTTCACAAATGTACTCACGTAACAAACAGAAAGGATGAAATTAAGTAAAACAGTTTAGCATAGCATGGTTGGCACATATAAAAATGTATTAAAATTTTTACTCGATGTAATATATCCCCCAAATTTTTATATAGTTACATGCTTAGCCAAATAGAAATTTTATTCAACTTTACTTTTTCAGTCAGAGTTGTATAGCTGAACCACAAGAAATGTCTACGGTGTTATCTATTGTTTCTGCTTTAACTGCTGGCTCACTTCAATTGAGGATGAACATTGCTTTCTTGCAAACTGAGTAGGTGGCTCTATCTTCAACATCGTTTAGACCTGCGGTTCTCAACCTGTGGGTAACAACCCCTCTGGGGGTTGAACCACCCTTTCACAGAGGTCGCCCAATTCGTAACAGTAGCAAAACTACAGTGATGAAGTAGCAATGAATATAATTTTGTGGTTGGGGGGGGGTCACCACAACATGAGGAACCATATTAAAGGGTCATGGCATTAGGAACGTTGAGAACCACTTATTTAGAGCATTCTTAAAATGAATTACCCATTTATAAACTGAGGAACTGTCCTCAAATTTTTCATAAAGCATCAAATGACTTCACTATTCCTCCACCCAAGCTTTATAATACATTTTGTTTCTTCTTGTTTCTATTTTAGAAGGATTCATGTTGCTCCGATAGATCTTTTCAAATTGATGTATCTTTCTTACTGACTCAAACTAGATCCTGTTCAGACATGTTGTGACAAGTTAGTGTAAATTAATTTTGTTGAAAAATAGAAAATGAAATCCACTCAGTTTTTTCCCATAATATGCATTTTCCATGAACTTTTTTGGAACTCCTCCCCTCGCCCCCAAACAGCTTTCAAGAAAATTTATTTGCCTTCTGGCAGTACATGGTACACTCAATAATCTTTGCTAACAACATAATTCCAAGACATCAATTAATCTTCTGTCTTACTTATTTACTGTCCAGGTTTTTTTCCCAACATGAGGTGACTGACTGTAAATACCATGGGTGGAGTCAGATGTACCTGTCCTCAAAATGACATCTTTGCTTTAGAGAGGACTTTTGCCAGCAGCTTTGCAATACATTAGAGTTCTTGACGGCTGTTTCCATGGACATTGAATCCAAATAAAAATGATGTTCATGTAACTCATGATATTGCTTATTGTTCCAGCTATGAAAATTTTGTTTCCTGTATATTAAGATGTATCCATACTGAAAGATCACCAATACGTGCTTCAAGTCTTCCTCACTTTCAGCAAGCCAGGGTGAATCATCTATCATTGGCTGTTAATCCTGATGCCACATTCTTTTTCACATAGTTTGGTTTCTCAGATAATTTGTTCCGCCCACAGATTGAATGAGTATGGTAAAAGGATACAACTTTGAAGAACATCTTTCCTGATTTTAAACCATGCATTTTTTCCTTGTTCTGATCCAATGACTGCCTCTTGGCCTATGTACAGGTCCTGCATTAACATAATTAAGTGTTATGGAATTTCTATTTACTGTAATGTTACACATAGGTTGGTATAATCCACAAAGACAATGTCTTTGCACAGTCAGTAAAACACAGGTAAATATCTTATTACTATTTAGTGCTTTCAGCCAAGATCCATCTGATATCAATTATGATAACCCTTGTCCTCTTCTGAATCTACCTTGACATTTCTGGCAGTTCCGTTTTGGTATACCATTTTGAAATTATCCTCAGTAAAATTTTATTTGGACATTATTTAAGAAATGCTTCAGGGTACTACCTTGTCTGACCTCTTGCAGTTATTCAAGGGGTAAGGAAATGAAAAATTCACATCTGCCCAAAGATGATTCCTGTGAGGCAGAGTTCAAACACACCTCCACCCTCTAACTGTCATTACTCTATTAAGGCATCTACTGTCCATCCCCTGCATTCTATTTTATTCTGCTGGGTTCAACAATTCATTGTGATGGTTACATAATTCAGACAATACTCACAATCATGGGGATTTATTAGGGAAGTTAAAAGAATGCCACAGGTCAGGATCAGTAAACATTAAACATACAGTCCTTTAGTCTCCAACAGCGGCTCTTTGCAACCATGCAGTTATCTTCATCTGGTCTTCAGCCTCTCCGCCATGCAGCCTTATGGCCTCTGCCTAGTTGAGTATGTGTAACACAGCTCCTGTAGCACTGACAAATGTCTAAAGAGCACTACACTCTGCCAGTCATCCTCCAGCTTGAAGGAACTCGGCCTTTATCTGGGACAGATCGTTGTGCCTCACGGCCTTGACAAGGGAAGGTCCTTTGCACTGTCTCAAGTTCTTGGTGTTGCAGCCTCTGCCAGCTTTAGCCAGGGGAGGCACCACTTCAGACAAGGAGCTGGGATGTTCTCTGCTAGTGACTCTTTCTTGGTGGTGATAGAAATCCCTGTTCCTGCTTCTCAGTTAGCTCTTTTATACTCACTGGAAAGGCAAAACTGACCAATCCTTGAGTTAGAGTCCTCTGTACTATTTGCATATTTCCACTTAAGTCAATGGGTAGGAATTATAAAGGTTAGATAGGAAATCCATATACCAAGCAATTTCATTTCACCACAGTGATATTAATGACATTATTTGATAATTGTGGATTCCGCTGTGTAATTTTTGAAGTGGGTAGAAATATGAAACTAAGGCTGGCCAGGTAGCTTTCTTCCAAACTTCTTAGAATAAATGAATGAAAGCTATGTTGACTTACTGATGCATTTCAACTGGCATTCTATCAATTCCTCAGAAGAGTCCTTTTTTTATTTTTGGCCAATGCTGTAATGATACTGGGACTACTTCTTTAAATAACAGCGAATGTTAATCCTATATCTCCCTTAATGCTTCCTTGTGATTCAATAGCTGGTTCATAGAATAATTCAATATTGAAACTAGGGTTTTGAAATTTTTTTCATTTTTCCCAGCATGAAAAATGCTAACGCATGGTCTTTTCTCCTCTAGGTCTTTGTACTTTTCATTACAACACTCATTTTGCCCCTTGAGATCTTCTGTTTTACTATTTTTCTTCATTATTCACTGCATTCATTTATGTTCAAGTGCAAATTTCGAATCTAGTGCTCTACTACTTGTCTAGCCTTCAATTGTTATGGTCTCTAAATTCATGCAGCCAAATTTTGGCTCTCAAAGAATTAATTTTTTCAGCTTCAAATTGAACTTGCATTTGAGCAATGTTGGTCTGTTCTGAAGCTGGCTCCGAGCTTCAGATCATATTGAGTGTCTCCATTGTCTCTTACCAGATGTCACTGATTTCAGATGTCATTGATATATCCCTTATTTATAGCTGTTGTATTTGCTGTAAATATTGTTATTCTAGCAAAATTCTACTGTGATTTCTTGTGTTGTTTCTACCACAAAGATCCTATTTTCCAACTGCTGATAATTTTTTTGTTTCTAGTTTTCACATTTCAATTACCAGCAATTACCAGTGTATATTTATTCCATGTTTTTAATTTCAGGTTGCAGAAATTGGTAAGATAGTTGATTATTTTATATTTGGCACTAGGAATTGGTGAGTAAATATTAATATTAGCCCTATGAACTGGCATTCTTTGTAGGCATATGGATATTATTCTATCATTGACAAGGTTAACTTTTGAGATAGAGCAAAAAATGTTATTTTGAAGGTTAGCGGAACCTCATTCCTGTTCAATCTTTCATTTTGCCATAGACTAGATGGCTGTCCAATTAAAAATGGCCAATATCAGTGAATTTTTGTACACTAAAGATGATCATACTTGGAAGACGTAAGTTGTGCGTGAAGAAATCCCTGGTATTTTGAATGATCTCATATGCGTCAAAGCTGCACAATGAATAAGGGTGACAGAACAAACAAATCTTTCTTAGAAGAAGTACAGCCAGAATGCTCCCCAAAAGCAAGAATCACTACATGAGAGCCACCATATTATTAAGCCCCAGTATACATATGGTGGTAGTATAAATATGCCAATTTAAAGCCATACAATGTCAGTTGTTTCTGTAGATCTGATATGTAGTGTTTGTCTTCTTTTACTACATTGCCTTCAAAGTTTTCCATAAAAAAGAGAGAAATATATGTAGTATATACAGTGCTTATTTACATGTGAGCATTTATTAGAAATATTAAGTATAGAAAAATATTAATAGTGGCTTTTTAAAATTGTCTTAGGCCAGATTCTCTAGAAGAATAAAATCAGTATGTGTGTGTTGGGGGGTGGAGGCAAGAAGATGGACAGGCTTGTAACTTTGCTGGCAACATACTTGTGACTAGAGGTGAATGACTTCAAGGCTGGCAGGTCAGATGGTAGGCTGATGACTCCAGGACCAGTAAGGAATACGGCAGGCTGTTCTCAAATCCAAAGAACCAGAGGACTGATGGACTAGATGTGGAATTCAGAATCAGCTAGCAATCTTTCCCACAGAATCCCACTTGTAATGGTAGCAAGCAATGGTCCTCTGTAAACTTCCTTCTATTTGACTGCATGAGGGCTGTGACATCTAAGTAAGAATGTTGCATCCTACTCTTAATCTTACAACTAGCTAGCTGCTCATGGCATATCCCATTATGCACGTGATTATGTGCTGTTAGATAGCATCATTGTGCTACTGAGAATACTGGGCCAGCCAAGCTGATATAAAACTTAACTATCACCCTTGCTGATGGAGATATAAATAATTCAGATAAGAATTTTGCATATTTCCACATTACTGACATAACTCGGGGCGGGGAGGCAGGTAGGATACTTAAAAATAGACCGTAGCATTTGTTATGGATTGAAATCACTCCTCGCATCCTTAGTCAGATCACACTTTTTTTGGAAATAAGGTCTTGAAGATGTTCTCAGCTAGCAAGGGATTAAACTAGAGTCGGGTGGGTTCCATATGATAATGGAACCGGATTCGGAAAAGCTTGTATCACATGCTGTCACCAGAAGCTAGGTTAGGGGGATTCATCCCCTAAGTCCTTAGAAGGAATCAACCCTGTTACAGAAGTGATGTTGGACTCTCAGTTTGCAAAACTATGAGGCAGTAAATTTCTGTTCCCGTAAGTCACTTAGCTGTGGTACACTGCTACGGCACTAGGAATAAAATGTTGATGTTGTCATTAGGTGCCAGGTCGTTGGTCCTGACTCATAGTGACCCACGTACAGCAGAAGGAAACACCTGTGCCATCCTTATGTTGAGGCCACCATGTCAATCTATTTGGTGAGGGTCTCTTCCTCTTTTTCGCTGCCCTTTTACTTTACCAAGTATGATGTCCTTTTCCAGGGATTGGTTTCTCCTGATAGCTATGTCCAAAATATGTGAGACTAGGTCTTGCCATCCTTGCCTCTGAGGAGCATTCTGGTTGTACTTCTTCCAATATAAATCTGTTTGTATTTTGCCAGTCCATGGTACTTTCCATATTTTTTGGCAGAGCCTAGTTTAAATGTATCGATTCTTCTTTTTTCTCTTATTCACTGTCCACCTGTCATATGCATATGAGGCCAGTGAAAATATCATGGCTTGGATCAGGGGCACCTTAGTCCTCAAAGTGACATCCTTGCTTTTCAACACTTTAAAGAGGTCTGTGCAGCAGATGTACCCAATGTAATGAATCATTCGTCTGAATAAAACCCCTCAAATTCAGACAAAGGTATGTTGGGCTGTTATTAATTGCATAAAGATTTACTGGTATTTTAAAAATAATTTCAGTTTAAGATAATTTAATCACAAGTCAGCAAACAATATATTTTAAGGCAGTTTGGTCTCAATCAAAAGTTTACAAAGACTCAATATAGTAAAGATGTCAATCCTACCCAAAGCACTTTGTAAGTTTAATGTTATCCCAATTCAAATATCGACAACCCTCTTCAAAGAATTGGAAAAACTGACCACCAATTTCATATGGAGCAGGAAGAAGCTCAGAATTAGCAGAGAACTCTTCAAGAAGAAGGACAAAGTCAGAGGACTCACTTTACCTGACTTTAACACTTACTATACACAGACACAGTGATCAAAACAGAGTGGTACTGGCATAATGACAGATACTCAGACCAATGGAAAAGAACAGAAAACCCAGAAATAAAACCATCAGCATATAGACAAATGGTCTTCGACAAGGACCCCAAAGCATCAAAGTGGGAGGTGGATGTCCTATTTAACAAGTGGTAATGGAAACAATGGATGTCCACTTGTAGAAAAATGAAACAAGATGTCTACCTCACCCCACGCACAAGAACAAACTCAAGATGTGTCATGGACTGAGAAGTAAAACCCCAAACCATCAGGACCATTAGTGAAGGAATTGGGACAAACCTAAGAACCTTAGCTATCAGAGAAATGTAAATCAAAATAACCAAGAGATACCAATCTAACACCCTTGAGGTTAGCCCAAATCATAAACTCAGAGAGCAACAAATGAGTGAGGGGATGTGGCAAGATAGGAACTCTCCTCCACTTCTGGTGGTCTTGTAGATATGTACTACCTTTGTGAAAAGCAATCTTGCTATATTTAAAGAAAATGGAAATTGATCTAGCTTATGACCCAGCTATCCCTGTACTGGACATATACCCAGTAGAGGTAAGAAATAAACCACAACCAGTCACCTGCGCTCCCATGTTTATTGCAGCGCAATTCACAATCGCAAAGAGTTTGAAACAACCTAAATTTCCATCGGTAGATGAGTGGATCAGTACACTGGCACAGACACACATGGAAAATTATGCATCACCAAAAAGCACCGATGATCACATGAAACATGTTTCATGGGAAGAGTTGGAGGAAATTATGCTAAGCAAGGTCAGCCAATCACAAAAGGGGAAGTACAAAAGGAGAGTCCCCTGAGGTTAGTGTAATCAGCACAGTAGGTATAGAAGAGAATCACTTGGATCACAATATTCGGGTTGGGAGTCAGGAGGATAGACCAATCCAAGAAGGTACATGCTGGTCTAACACAAAGAAGGGGAAAGGGGGGGAGAGAGAAGAGGGGTAGGGGAAGAGGTGAGATGATGACAAGGGGGGATGCGTGGGAACAGGGCACTAACTCACCAAGGGGGAGAATATTGGTTTTGTCTCCACAGATAGAAAGTTATCTTCAAGAAAGTCATTGATATCTAAGATATGTTAAGTGCCATCGAGTTGGTTGGGCCCCACAGCAACCTCCTGCACAACAGAATGAAACTTTATGGTCCTGCATTGCCCTTACAATTGCCCCTGTGCCCGAGCCCATTGGTGCAGCCAGTGTTAATCCAGCTCCTGGAGTCCCTTCCTCTTTTTCACTGCCGTTCTACTTCACCAAGAATGATGTCTTTCTCCAGGGACTGGTTTCTCCTGACAATATGCCCAATGTAAGACAAAACCTCATCAACCTTGTCCTTAAGCAGCACTCTGGCTGTATTCCTCCATGGTCTTCCTTATCCAATGTCCAACTTTCACATGCACGTGAGACAGCTGAAAATACAATGGCTTGGATCAGGCACACCTTAGTCTTCAAAGTAATATTCTTGCTTTACAATACTCTAAAGAAGTCTGTGCAGCAGATTTACCTAATGCAACTAGCGTGTCTTTTGATCTCCAGACTGCTGCTTCCATGAGTATTGATTGTAGATCCAAGTAAGACAAAAACTTTCACAATTCCAACTTTGTATTCTTTATCATGATGGTACATATTGGTCCAGTTGCAAGGATTTTGGTCCCTTTACATTGAGTCATAATCCATACTGAAGGCTGCAATCCTCAATCTTCATCAGCAAATGCTCCATGTCCTCCTCACTTTCAGCAAGCAAGACTGTGTCATCTGCATACCGCAAGTTGTTAATAAACTTTCTTCCAATCCTGATGCAACATTCTTCATGGAAGTCAACTTCTCTGCTGATTTGCTCACATAGAGTGAACAGGTTTGGTGAAAGGAAGCAGCCCTGATGCACACATTTCCTGATTTTAAACCATGGAGTAGTCCCTTGTTCTGTTCACACAACTGCCACTTGATCCATGTACAAGTTTCATATAAGCACAATGAAGCGTTCCAGAATTCCATTTCTTCTCAATGGTACCGTATTTGTTGTGACCTACACAGTCAAATGCGTTGGCATAGTCAATGACACAAGTAAACATCTTTCTGGTATTCTCGATTTCAGCCAAGATCCATCTAACATTAGCAACAATATCCCTTGTTCCACATCCTTTTCTGAATCCAGCCTGAACCTGGCAGTGCCCTGTCAAGGTACTACTGTTGAATGATTTTGCTTCAGCAAATTTTACTTGCATGTGATATCGATTATATTACTCTATAGTTTGAGCATTCTGTTGGGTTACATTTCTTTGGATGTATTAGTACCAATTTTAGTATATCTTAAAGTTGCTACGGGTGGGCATGATTTGTGCAGAAACTCAGTATGTACAGAAATGGCAGGTAAACCTAGTCAAGTAGGAATATTTGAAATGCATATAGACACAAACCTCAAACTACCATATCCATCCACATTTAGTGTTACCGCTTTCGAGCTGATGTAGATAATCCTCCACTACTTCACAATAATTCACAAGTTGCAACTTTTCTGATGCTCTTACATAGGCAAACTGCAGACTTTTTCAAGGTCAAGGCCATGTTTATTATAGCACTGTTTTTCTTATTTAATGCATAAACTATGCAAGGAATTGTCTTATGTTCCTATTACCGATCTCTCCCAAATCTTCATCATCTCTCAAATCTGTCTTTATAATTTTAGGTTTCCTTTAAATTTAATAACCTCCCTGTTTAAAAAAGTCTAACATTCACCACAAAATTCACAGAGATTTTATAAGAACAGTGGTGCTCAAACTCAAGTCCATCAACTCGAATGTCAGGAGGGAACTTCTCTAATCTTTCTAGGCCAAGTCAGTAGCCAAAGGTAAACGCTTCTTGACAAATCAAGTGGGGGTACATTCTTTTCCTGCCTGTCTACTCCCATCTAAGAGGTGCTGGTTGACCTGTAACCTCTGGTCCAACCACTGGTACGCCTTCTAAGATTTGCCCAACAAGGCAATTTCTCCATCTCTGAGTTTCAGAGCGTTCCTCCTTTAGCCACATGGAGTCAAAGTCCAACTATAGCCGAGCACTTGGGATGCAGAGGTCACCGAGGGCTCTAAATATTTTGGTTGGTGGTATCTCAGTTTTTCTGTATTATAAACAACAAATTAAACACAAAAAAACCCAGTAAACCTCCTTATCATACAAATGTAATGCAATTCAATTGAAATGTAAGAAACCTTATTATTAAAAATGATCCTGTCCTATTTCTGCTACACACACACACACACACACACACACACACATATTCCCTACTCTGCTGATTTCTTGTGTTTGGCTGTAAAGGCTGATGAGCCCTGTACCTAGTACCACCAACCATGTGTTCAGGCATTGCTGCTTTGCACCCTTCTCTGAAGACAAAAGGAGCAGCACAGAAAATGGGAATGAGGGCTAGTCCTTAGTGATTATCTTCCCCCCGTAACTCTGCTAAACACCAGATCAATGTTCTAGCTACCTGCTAATTTCAAAATAGAAATGTAGTCCATTTCCTATCTAGTTGCAATAAATTTGTTTTCTATGCTGAGGTTCAGACTCCAAAACCAAACTCGTGGCCACTGAGTGGATTCCAATTCACAGGAAACTTACAGGGCAGCAGAGGAGAGCAGTCTCTATGGGTTTCCACAACTGCCAGTTGTTGCAGGAGCTGGAGTGGCTGCTGGGTTCAAATTGTTGCCCTTGTGGTTAGCAGCTCAGGTCGACCCACTATGGCACCAATGCTCACTGCGGTTCAGATGGGAAAGTCCTTGTCTTCTAAGTTTGGGCCCCTGGGTGATGCAAGCAGTTTGTGCTTGACTACTAAGCTCAACATTAGTGGTTCAGACACACATAGCAATTTGCTTCTGTAAAGATGATAACCACGTAACGCATATAAAGAAGCCCTACTCGCTTAACATGGGGTTGCTATGAGTCAGAGATGACTCCACAGCAACTGTGTTAGCTCTTCTTAGCACTCCAGTAAGTCATACACATAAGTCTGACCATTACCTCTGAGCTTCTCTTCCTTCTTAAATTCAGAGAACAGAAGCATGTAGACACTGTATTGGACGATGTCTCCTGAACTGAGCATAAGAATGCCTTTCAAACTGTGCAATACAACTAGTGGATAACACTCAGTATTCATTTTACACAGAAAAGACTGGGAGCAAACAAAGGACAACACATAGAACTAGGGTATCTTGTTCAGTACACAAGAAGCCAGTGCTTCTTACTATGGGTCACATTAACGAGATGTGTGAACGCTGCATCACTTTCTCCTCAATGCCTGCTGTAGAGTGAAGCCTCCTTCTGCTGCTGGTCTTTGAAGAAGACTCAAATGATGGTTCCTGGACAACTCAACTCCCATCACAATGAATTGTGAAAGATCTAAATCAGGGAGCCCATAAGGAGGATGGGATCAGACACCTGGGGCACATTCAATAAATAAACATTTAAAGAAAAACTCTCACTAATCTCTTATCTTCCCAACTTACTGCTTCATGATCAACAGCTCTGTAACTTCTCACCTGCTTTTCTCAACTCTACCTTGGAGTCATGTGGGGAGAAATTTGGATCATGGTCCCAATTCTACCACTAGTGACCAACTGAGCAGTAAATTGTGGTCCCCAGTGGCCTTGCCTCAATGTCATGCATGGGGTTTCTGAGTGCTCACTGTTCTTTAATTCTACCCAGTTGGTTGCCCCCCCCCCCCCCTTTTTAAGCATGTCTGCACTCTTTGCTCGATCTGTCTGCTTTTCAGTATTTTCTATACCTGGACTATTGTAACATCAGAGTGCTACTCTGGTTTGTCATGGGGCACCACCATTGTGCAGCTTCCCAATCAAAGCAATTATCAAATATTTTATTCATGTTTTCCACAAAATAAGAAGCAAACTATACGATGATTAAATCCAAAGTTATTAGGTGTATAACCAAGGCTTCCAATAACATGGGTCTCCTTTACTTCTCTGATGTCATCTTCTATTAACTACTCAAGCAACCTGCCCCAAGGTCCTGGAAAACCTACTGTAGCCTAATTCTCCATCTCCACAAAGAGCCTTGGTGAGGACCCAGGCTCGGACTGTGCTGCCAGTCTACTAGGCAGTATCAGATGGAAAACCGGAGTCCTTGAAGTGTAACAGCAAATCCAAGAATTCAGGCCATACAAAAGACATTTGGTGCATAAAAATATATACATAAATATTTGAAACAATACGTTTTAAAGTATCAATAATAAAGATTTATGACTAGAAGCACACTGAAAGCAGAGAAATGAAAAAATTGGAAAATGAGTATTTTACAAACCCCAGCGGGTCACGAAAACACCAGTGAAGATATGGGCATTACAGGAAATTGTGATGAAGAAACCAGATGGTGCTCCACTTCCAAAAAAATAGTGGCTGGGGTTTTAAAAGACTGTCTTCAAACAAGAAACAAGAAGCCCTCTAAGTGAAACTTTAACCAAGTTCACATGGAAGACGCTCACCAGCCTGTGTGATCCAAGGACTGTAAATAATAAAATCCAAATCCACAGGAGGAAGTGGTATCAGAGCTTAAATTATGAACCCCTAGTTTGCAGAATGCTAGGGATGACAGGTGAATCCCAAAATCTATTTGCAGGGTACCCACTGGGATTAAGCTTCCAGTGAGTCCCTTCTGAATTTAGTATTGGGAAGTTATTATGGCAAAAGTAGTTAGGTTCAAATGTAATATTGTATCATTTTATCTTCCTTTTGACTCATTTTAAAGTTGTTTTGGTTTTTTACATTCAATTAAGGTTTTTCTTATGCTATTGTCATTATTGGTGTGTGTTGTTTGCTTCCTGTTTGTGTTTTGTGTGATTTCTGTAATATGTAATCCAGGATAAGTAAATCTAAAGACAGTAACTGGATTAGTATTAACCTAGGGTATGGCAGGGGAAGTTGGGGAAATGAGCTAACAACCATGATTACGAGAAGAAACTGATTGCTGTGATGACTGCACACGTCTTCTTAATATGACTGCATGATTAGATTGTACGATATGTGAAGTATATTCCAATAAATCCAAACCCAAAGGGCACAGAAATAGGAAACAACACTTTGAAAATCAATAGGAAAAAAGACTACAAGCTGTGGCTTCAGTTAAAATTATTCTTTCTTAAAATACCAAGTACATTAAAAAGGAAATTTAAAGTCAGGGGGAATATAGCCACTAGGTAAGTAGCACAGGAAGCACTTATCAAGAGAGAAAACCTGTCAAAAGGGAAGTCTTGTACTCACCAGAAGACAGAAGAACAACTTGAAGGAGCATCAAAGTTTCTTAGAGACTGGCAGTGCTTGTCAGCAGCCACTGACTCCCCTTTGCCTCTGGCCAGCAGCCTGAGCAGCTATGGTGTACTCCACTTCCCCTGCACAAGCTGATCTTCCTTTGCCCCCGCTCAAGCACACCTAACCACACCTCTTCCCTCGCTAGCCTCTGAGGGCCATATGTGTGATTGTACGCCAGAGTGGGCATCCTGTTGCACACGTCCCTATTGCGTGCTACAGGCAATCACTCCAAGCAACTCTTTCCCTTCCCCCGTTCCTGCTTTCTTTGGTCTGCCTTTGCTGCTGCCCCCATTTCTTGTCTCCTTTGACCCTTGTCTTCTCCCTCCCCTGCACATGGGAGTGCCTCACAGCAGACACAGAGGCGCCTGACAACACCACCATGGTTCTGGGAACACTCACCACATAGGTGTTCTTTCCTTTTTAAAGGTTCCCCCCACTTTCTCCTTCCCTGGAGGGCCAGGCCTACCCATATTCCCACTGCCATAGTGATCAAACTCCAAATCCACATCCAAGCCACACCTCTGTCTTTTTTTCCCTCTTGTGTCTTTCTTCTGTGGCTTTATACTGTTTCCTTCTTTTTCTGTCTTGTTTTTCTTTTTCTTCTGTCTTCCCCCCCTTATTCTCATGCCCTTTACTCTTCCCTTATTTAATTCAACTTCCTTTTCTAAAAACACACATAAATCTTCTGGTCTAATTATTTGCTTATACGTTTCTCCTGCTCTGCCTCCTCCCCCATTTTTCCTATTCTCTCTTTCCCTCATGAAATATATTTCCAAGATCTTTATTAATTTTTACTACTCCTCTTAAATATATTCTATTATCTTTACAAGCTTCTTGGTCTTCTCAGATGACCTCTTATTTATTTCCTCCTTGTCCCCCCCACTTTCCCTAACTGCCCATCTCACTCCCCTTTTCTCCTTTCCCCACCATAGGTATGTTGGCTGCTATTAGACGTCCCGAGCATTACTCGGCAGAGTCAACTACCCTTAGAAACCTCCCAGACCACACACCACAATGTATTGGAAATAGTAGTCAACAACAGGACACCCCCAAAGCCAAGAAAAACAAACACAAAATTACCCCCGAGTCAATGGGGTATTCTGAAAAGAGGTCATAGGATTATCAGAAATAAAATTTAGAATATGGTATTTAAATATCTGCAAGATATGCGGGGAATGCTCATGAGAATAATGGAATAATTAAAAAATTAGAAGCTGTACCCCAATAGAAATTCTAGAAGATAAACAAGATAACAGAATGAGACAACATGTTGAGATCTAAGTAATAGGGTGGAAGAAAAGGGAAACTGAGGGAGCTCAAAGACAATGACCCTGACTTTAATCAACAGAAACAGTGATGGAATCTAATGAGAGCCTGAGAATGAGGTGGGTTAGTACCAAAAGAAAAACCGAAGCTGTTTCTGATACCATTTCTGAAAAAACCTGCATAAGAGGAGACTAGAAGGAAAAGGAAACGGAATCAGTGAACTTGAAGACAATGACCGCTGTCACTGACGAGAGAACAGTTAACAAATACCCAGAAAAATCATGGCTCAAGTACATACGAAGGAGAGATACAGGTATTTCCAGACAAAGGAAAATGAAAGAAATTCGCAAAAACAAGACTAGCATCACAAAAAACATTAAACAGATCAAATAATCAACAGCAAGTGGAAACAAACCTGAGAGCAGCATACAGCACACCACCACCCAGAAACCAATACAATGAAATCAGTACTTCAAACAACACAGAACTAGGGGAGGAAGACACACACACACACACACACACACACACACACACACACAGAAGCAACACACAAGAGAGTAAAGTAACAGCAATAAACCCAAATATGTCAATTATAACCCTGAATATCAATAAATCAAATGTACCAGTCAAGAGAAAGGAGAATAAACTGGGTACTTTTGACCTAGTTTCTATCAAGCCCTTGGTTAAGTAGACAACTGGGCACCATTCGAGGTGTATTATACAGCTTTCACAGACAATAACACAAGGATCTGAATGGGAAACCCCACTGAGTGAACTGGACTTTACCTTAATGTAGCAGATCTGATTAACTGAAATATTCCCTTAAATTTAAAACTGAAATGTCCCAGTGGGAGAAGCAGCCGATGACAGATATACCAACTTCAGGTATAGCTTTTGTTTAGTTCGGACAGACCAAATAGACTCACTGTTTTCAAGATCTCTCTGCCTTTTTGTGACATGTGTTAGTCTATCAAGCAGGTTTCTGCCTTTGTAAATGAGCATTACTGAAAGTACTGCCATATAGCCAACCTGCATGGTTTATATAGTGTCATTACCTAAGTTTCAAAGCTGTATAAGTACATTATAGCCTAAAAATATGTCCTACACATGAATCAAACCTTTTAATCAACAGTTTTAAATTCTAAACCACTGACTAAAATAGTGGGGATGATTTATGATGAACCCCCCCCCCCAAAAAAAAAACTGTTTCTAAAGTAAACTGGGGACATAGAAGTCACAGATAAAGGAATGGATTTTGAACTCTCACTTGATAATAACCCTAATATAAGAACAATGAGTTCTTGTAACATGGAGATCATTGAAGATACGGTGCAAAGTGTGAAGAAATCAGATGGTGTGTCACTACAAGAAAAAATAGTATCTGAGGTCTTAGAGGTCTGCCTTAAAACAAGAAGCCATATAAATGTGAGTCAGCCAAAGCCACATGAAGGAAGCACACCAGTCTGTGTGAGCAAAACCCAGAAATGGGAAAGGTTCCAGAGCTTAAATTCTAAATACTCAGCTCGTGTAATGTTATGGATTTATGGATGAGAATGGAAGCCTGAAGTTCCTTTGTGGGGTACTACATGAACTGAATCTCCAGTGAATTCCCACTGACCACAGTCTAGGACTGTGCATAGCTTAACATAAACAAAGAACATGGTAAAGGGGAGATTAGCTGTAGATAGGCTGGAATGCGATAGCTTAGCATTCAAATCTCCATTTTGATCCATTTTGAATTGATTCTGGTTTTAAATATTCTTTGATTTCTTTTTTCAAGTTTTCTCTGTTTTATTTGGTCATTGTTGCTGGGTCCTTTTTATGTTTGTCTTAGCTTTGAATGTTTTTTTGCATAGGAAAGTCAGGATGAATTTACCTTAGAAGACAAATAGATTAATAATTACCTGGGGGAATGGAAGAGGAGTCTGGGGATGGGGACTCCACAGCAGTGGTACAAGGAGAAAATGCCCCAAACTTGACTGTGGTAATCATTAGACAGGGTTCTTAATATGACTGAACTTTAATGAGAGGAGATTTGAAAGGAAAAATACTATTTTGAGATTAACAAGCACCAATTAATGAGACAATATCATCTTCAACAGCAGACAGTTAATTATTTCCTAGCCCCTAAATGTAACCAGTATAAAAAATAAAATCTATAAACACAGAGATACACACTAATTTCGTATGTGATGTGTCAGATATAATGCGTTACTTTCTATAGCAGGGTTCTCAATCTTCTTGTTACCCTAGAATTATCTAAGAGCTTCTTAAAATCCTGATCCTTGCTCCACACACTTAGTGTCCTGAAGGTGGGGGTGGGGCATTATAGCTGTCAATGACAGCTCTCTCATTCTACTGCAGAGTTCTCCATGTGGTTCTGATACACATTGAGGGCTTAGAATCATGTCCTAGTGTTTCTCTCTACTACTGACGTAGCATGTTTGTAGTCTAAAATAGGATATTCAAGTCACCTCAAAGGAAGGCTCACCAAATTGTAAACAATTAAAATAGGTAAGAAAAAAAAACTGAAGAAAAATTGATATGGCCGGAGAGCATCGGAAAGACATTGAGATGCTTAAATAGATGTTTTAGAAGGATAGAGAAACTCAGAAGTTCTTAATGCTGTTTAATGTAATTATTCTTCGTAATTACTACTACTAATGTAATTACTCATGTTACAAATAACATGAATCTGGAAAGTGAGTCAAAAAGGTCAGTAAACATACCAGACGAAGAAGGTGGAGGTGGGGGTGGGGGTGAGGGTAGAGTGGGGGAGAGGCCACCTAGAATCTTTCAAGTCTTGGTTAACATCAAGATCACACTGCTTCTTCTTTAAGGCCTGCACTCAAGGAAATACAATTTCAAAGTGAAATACCTTGAATCTAATAGTTGGTTCCTGTATTGCTCTTATTGCTTTCCTTTATAATTCTTCACCATAATAGGAAAGAAAAAAATCATATTCTGATTAATCATCTTCCTTCAGACTTCATCATTCATTCGCAGATAATCTTCCCAATGTCTTTTTCAGTCTTCAGTAAAAGCATGAAATCCTAGGGATCGGCTCAGGAGCAGTCATACAAACTGGCTGTTGGACCAGGCTCCAAACTGAACCCCCACATTTCAGATGGAAATTAAAGTCTCAGAGCTTGGCTGCTTCCTTGCCTTAGGTTCCTGAGCAGATGATGGCACCAGCTCAGGTCCCCTGGAGGCCCATATGACAGCATTGACAGCATTCTCTATGGCAGCTGCCTCTGAGGGGCTGAAAGTTTGCTTGTAGGAGGAGATAAGCAGATAAGAAAACTTAGAATACCCCCAAGTAAATGATATGAAAAATAAGTGACTAATGACAAGAAATATTTTCAAACAGGTTTGGAAGATTTCTAGGTAACATTAAGATTTCGTGGAGTTAGGATTTTAAGCAATTCCTAAGTACTTTCCATATAGTAGGTACTCAATGAGTATTTGTCAGAGGTTTAATTGGTAAGAGAGATGGCATATCAGGCTAATAGGTCACTAGCATATGCTACTATTCAGGGGACTGTTAGGGTTTACAAAACAAAACAAAAAACTAGGGCAAAAAAGAACAAGATAATGTCAGCCTTTTAAGGGTTAAGTATCAAGCTAAAAAGAACATAGACTTCCGATAAAATTAAGGATATCAACCACAAGTCTGTGCCTCTTTGAAAAACTCATCTGCATGATACCAAATGGTCACCACTTACTTGAAGGCCAAGAGGATGAGGCGAGGGGCGAGGGAAACTCTATGACTGAAAACGAACACTCAGAACAAAGCAGTAAGGAAGCAGACACTCAGAAATAAAGCCAATGTCACTGCACAAACTGTGTAGCCAACTGCTAAATGGGAGCCTAATTTGATGAGCAAATAACCACCAAATTCCTAACACAATGTTTTAATTTTTGAAAAAAGGACTTAATGAGGGGTCAAAAAGATGGACTAGGGGGATGGTGACTTCATCTACCTGCCTCAAAATGAGGAATGTCAACAATTTTCCAGGAGCCAGAAAGCTTGCACGGAGCCAGTTATAAAAAACAAATAAAACAAAATCAAGGGCTATTACAACTCCCAACACACATGTTTAACAGATTAATTTTAAGGGCTCCAATCTGGTTCCGGTTTTGACAAATGGGAAAACTATTTTACTATGCTGTTTGAGTGTAGCTACTCAGAACACAGAAATGAGTTCATGCAGTAAAACCTACAAAATTTAGAACCTGTGTAAGAGCAAAATGTGTGTGGGGGGGCACCTAAAAATTTTCACACTAAGACAATTACTTCAGCCTAATAAATATACTCTGAAAAACCAGAATATGTAAGATAGGAACAGATTCAGAAAAATTGGAATTACAACCTGAATACAAAGAAATGCAAATGAGAAAGCCTGAAATAGTTTCAAGAAGTCCATGTGAAAGTGAATTTTACGCATAATTTATTGGAATAGTATATGCACATGTCTGTACGTAACTTGAGTAAACTTTCAAATGGTGAGAGTTAAGAAGAGATGGCTTCGTTTACTTCTCAGTCCTTTAGAATAAAAAGAAGTTTTCTAGATGTGAATACATTCTTTAACAGAGAACTACGACTGTAGTGCTGAAGGCAGACAATTGCAAGATCCCTACAAAGAGGACAATGTTTTCAAGTTTCAGTTCTCATAGGTGTTAGCTCTCACTGTACTTAAAGTCACCATCTAGTAGTATTCTGGATCCAGTGGAGGGCAAGTTTACAAAGAAACATTGCCACCGCCAGTGGCTGTCAAGTAGTCTGACTCACGGTGTCTCCAGAGAGAGCTGTGCTCCTCAAGCTTTCAATGGCTGATTTGGGGGAGGCCTTTGTTATGAAGTACTAGGTGCATATACTTGTGCATGGACCCACATGGGGCTGAAACTACCAATTAGCTGCATAGTCTACCCATCTATCTTAATGCTGTAATTGATATTATCTATTACTAGCTTTGCCTACAGAAAGTACTAAGAGACACAATTTTCCCAGAGTAACTACAGCTGCTACTACTACTGTCATTAAAAGGAAATAAACACGCACATGCAATTTGAAAAGCTTACATATATGATTAGTAAGCTACCACTAACACTGCAATTACCTATAGATGACCTGAGCTATAGGGGCCCTGGCTGTGCCACGAGAAGCTCTTTTCCTCTAGCCCTTCCAACTGCTCTTGGTACATCTGTGAGACAGAAAGCAGCTCCCTACCTCAATGAGGAAGTCTCTGTTTTGGTCCCTGCAGCATAGTGAAATAGCTTGATATGACTCCTTCACTCACAGTTTTTATTAAAATCTAACAAATGACTGGGCATAAGCATGCCAATAAGGTACACAAAGCTCCAATGAGGGGATTGTGAATTATGCCATTCCACGGGTATGAAATGAGTTATCTCAGAAGTACACATAGACAATCTCCAAGCCAGCAACAGAATAGAGCCATGAGTGAAGGAGTGCATTTGAGACCCCTGTGCAGAAAAGCAGTGGTGAGCATCCGGGCCTCCAGAGTGGCTTTGGGCAGGAGATCGCCTTGCAGAGTGGGCTGCCATTGAAGCCCTTATCCATTCTAAAGGAGCTAACACTTGTCCACAAAATACTACCTTGAGTCTATGGTGCCTTAATTTGGAGAACATCTCAAGATCACAGTTGATGCATTGAACATTAACCAATGAAAGAACTGATGAGTTGCGGGAGGGCATCAAGAACGTAATTCATGAAGCAAGCAAAAGGTCATTAAAAAGATGAGACAGGAAGTACTCACTCATCAGTACCAGGAAATCTGGAAGACAGCTACTCGGCCAACTGACTGGAAGAGATCCATATTTGTACCTATTCCAAAGAAAGATGACCCAACAAAATACTCAAACTGTAGAACAATATCATCAATATCATATGTAAGTAAAATTTTGCTGATGATCATCCAACAACGGTTGCAGCAGTACATTGACATTGAGCTGCCAGAAGTTCAGACTGGATTCAGAAGAGGATGTGGAAAAAGGACATCAACTGCTGATGTCTTGACTCAAAGCAAAGAATGAAAGAAAGTGGTTTACTTGTGTTTTATTGACTATGCATTCACCTGTGTGGATCATAACAAATTATGGATAGCCTTGAGAAGAATGGAAGTTCCAGAACATTTATCTGTGCTTGTGTAGAGTTAGTGTATGGATCAAGAGGCAGTTGTGTGAACAGAACTGGGGAATACAGCATGTTTTAACTTAGGAAAGATCTGTGTCAGGGTTATACCCTCTTCACCATACTTGTTCCATCTGTATGCTGAGCAAATCATCAGAGAAGTTGGCTTATATGAAGAATGCAAGTTTTAGGAACAACCTACACTATGTAGTGATACAACCTTTCTTACTGAAATAAGGGAGGCCTTGAAGCACTTGCTGATGAAGACCATGCATTGCAGCCTTCAGTACGGATGACAAGTTAATGCTATTACAACCAATGGACTCCCACTCGTGTTATCAGTTACTAGTCAGCATCATCACGATAAAGTAGGGAACGGTTCAAATTAGAGCATTTTGTCTTGCTTGGATTCACAATCAGCGCTCATGGAATCAGCAGCCAAGTGATCAAGACTCCCTCCATGCATGAGGTAAATCTTCTGCGTAAGGCCTCTTTAGAGTACGGAAAAGCAACGGTGTTACTTTGAGCACTAAGGTGTGCTCGACCAAGCCATGGTATTTTACATCGTCTCATATGAGTGTGAGAGTTGGACACTGACTGTAGAAGAATTGATGCACGTGAACGGTGGTGCTGGAGAAGAAAGTACTATGGACTGCTAAAAGAACAAACACATCTGTCCTGGAAGGAGCAAGGCCAGACTGCTCTTTAGAGGTAAGGATGGCAAGACTTTCTACATGTTGTTAGGAGACCAGTCCCTGGAGAAGGACATCCTATTTGGTAGAGGGCCAGCAAAAAGGAGGAAGGCCCTCAAGGAGATGGACTGGCACAGCGGCTGCAACAATGGGCTCAAGCATGGGAATGAACTTGAGGCTGGACAAGAGTGGGCAGTGTTTCGTTCTGTTGTGCATAAGGTCGCTGTGGGTTGGACCAACTAGGTGGCACCAAAGAACAAATACTTGTCCATGCAGGGCAGAGTCCAAGGGTAGTGTGGCTAAGAGGCTGAGGTGAACCAGAGAAAAACAGGCCTGCCATCATGGCTGACAAGAGGCACTACGTATAAAATGGCTGTGGTCTTAACATTTCTCTTTATAAAAAAAAATCGTTTTACTGGAGGCTCATACAGCTCTTATCACAATCCATACAAACAACCATTTTGTCAAGCACATTTGTACACACGGTGCCATCATTTTCAAAAAATTGTCTTTCTACTTGAGCCCTTGGTATCAGCTCATTTTTCCCTCCCCGCTTAATATTCCTGATGGCAATTTGTAAACTACTCACACTTTCTGAACACCATAATGTGAGTGTTGTCTGTGAGTTCTGTATGGCTTTCTACTCCTGTAAATATTTTTATTCTCGGCCACCCACAGGGGGAGCTCTACCCTGTCTACAGGCTCACTAAGAGTTGGAAATAACTTGATGGCAGTGAGCTGAATGCACAGAAGTATTCAGTAGAAGGGATCAGAATAAGGAAAAGGAAATTGGAAGGTTGAAGCATGTCTGAACCTCTGCCTGTGGGAATAGGTTTTGGCTGGGTGTGGAGCTGGATTCTTTTCCCTACTGAAATTGGAAGGCATCAAGCATCAGCTCCCGCCATTCCCTCAGATAAATACAGACTAGTAGCGAGTCTGCTTGGCCCCAAATACATATGCTTTTTCTACGAACAATACTGATGCCTTTTAAGGACTACACACTTGTCCTTATCCTACAACCTACCTGTTCCCCAACATCATCTGTCTATTATGAGAGAGAACTCCCACCTGATGACAAATCTTACACTATGTCACCTACCCTTTACTCCTACTACATCAAGCTAAAGTATAGAGGTAGATATAGAGGTGGAGTAATCTTGTATGTTAGAAACAGCCTGATCCTGATCTTGATAAATTAAATTACATTTAACATTTCCCTCTATCAGAAGAATGCATCTAATTTATCATTATAATCAACTTTTAAGAGAAAAGTAAAATTATGGATTGTGATTACTTTGATTTACTTGTTAAATTTCTTCACTTAGTTTTCAGTGATAGAGGATTATGGAATACAAAGATAAAACATTTTTAAATGTTGGAGATGAGTTAATTTAAATAAAGAAAAATTTGAAAAGAAATCATAACAATTTTGTTCTATGTTCAGATATAAAGTCCTCCTAAAAGGTTATTTTTTAATACAATGAAGAATTGCGTTTTTCTTGCCACTATTACTTAGTTTTTTTTAATTAGTTGGGATTTAATACATATATCATATTCCATATTTCAATCATGTCAAGTAGAATGTACAATTGCTACAACTACCAGTTTCCAAACCTTTCTCTACATGGACTCCTTGACATCGTCTCCCTTAGACCCCACTAATGCAGCTGTACCCCCTAAACCCTAAATCCTTTATTCTTACTTGCCATCCCTATAGGTTCATCAAGCCTGAGTTTCATATGCTGAAAAATATTAAAGTATATAACAGCTTCAATAGGGTGACCTCCATTGACATAACACCTCTGAGATATACTCTAATACGAATAAACAAAAAAGCCAAAGAAAACAATACAAACCAAAAATACAAAAACAAAATTGGAAACCAGGTTACTGTATATAAGCTGTGTTTTTCAGCACTTTTTAAATGCAGTTTTTGTGTGTGTGTGTGTGTGTGTGTGTGTGTGTGGTAAAATTAGGTGCCTCTGCTGATATTCAGGTTGGCTTAAACTCGAGTATATATGGTAGGTTCAGTCTGCATCATGGGGGCTGGGGGAAGAGGATCTACTGACGAAGTTTTAACTGTTCAGATCAGATTTAAAACTTTGATCTTCTATAATCCTCTCCCACAAGCTCTGTTTAGGGAGCTCTTTCCTCCCATCCCCAATTTTATAAAGGAGTTCGCTGGAAGGTTATTTCCTAGGTAGTTCCATAAATGAATCTTGTACTCCCATGGAATGAATACTCCTCTACAGGTGGAAGCCCGGCCTCCTCAAGCTTATCTTGCCAGCTTCAGTATTGTCTCATCTCTTCAGAGCACATGGTAAATTTGCTGAATGAGGTTTTTCAAAGAACTGGAAATTTTCTGTTTCTCCAAGAACAAAACCAATCTAATTTGCAATTAGGAGGGGGCTCCAAAAAATTTCATTTGGGCCTTGAGCCTCTACTCACGTACTCCCCTCAATGCAAGAACACTTTGTTCTATTAAACTTGCATTCCATGATGCTCACCTTCATGGCACGATTGCTGAAGACAAAGTGGGTGCATAAACAAATGTAGTGAAGAAGGCTGATGGAGCCCGGCAATCAAAAGATACAGCATCTGGGATCTTAAAAGCTTGATGATAAACAAGCGACCATCTAGCTGAGAAGCAACAAAGCGCACATGGAAGAAGCACACCAGCCTGTGTGATCACAAGGTGTTTAAAGGATCAGGTATCAGGCATCAAAGACACAAAACAAAAAAATCACATCACTATGAATGAGGGGGAGTATGGAGTGGAGACCCAAAACCCATCTGTAGGCAACTGGACATCCCCTTACAGAAGGGTTGCGGGGAGGAGATGAGCCAATCAGGGTGCAGAAGAGCAACGATGAAACATACAACTTTCCTCTAGTTCTTTAATGCTTCCCCCCACCACCACTATCATGATTCCAATTCTACCTTACAAATCCGGCTAGACCAGAGGATGTACACTGGTACAGATAAGAACTGGAAAAACAGGGAATCCAGGGCAGATAAACCCCTCAGGACCAATAATGAGTGTAGTGAAACCAAAGGTGGAACGGATTACAAGGATCTACATATAACCCCCTCCCTGGGGGACGGATAACAGAAAAGTGGGTGAAGGGAGATGTCGGACAATGTAAGATACGACAATAGTAATAATTTATCAATTATCAAGGAGGGTTTGTGAGGGAGGGGGTGATGGGAGGGAAGGAAAAAGTGAAGAGCTGATACCAAGGGCTCAAGTAGAAAGCAAATGTTTTAAGAATGATAAGGAAAACAAATATACAAATGTGCTTGACACAGTGGATGTATGTATGGATTGTGATAAGAATTGTACAAGCCCCCAATAAAATGATTTTTAAAAATTCATCTGTTAAATGAATTTCTCTAGGAACTTCTTGAAGCCCTAGTATTTACTATCACCTATGCAAAAGTCACTAACATATCAGTTAATGATACAAGCCAGAACAATCAGATATCCTTGTTTTTGTTTTAAGTTTCCTTGGTATAAAGGTCATTACTCTATACATTATTATGGGTGGAAAATTCCTATAACAGTTTTAATATTAATTCTGAATTGTTCTGAGCTCTTAAGAGCATTAATCCCTACATGGTTTTGGAGTTCTAAATCTAGAAAAACAATGAAGTGTTCAGTAGAGCAAAGGAAACCTAAACATCTATTTTTGCTTAGTTCTTTAGAACACAAATATCGTATAAAAAAGTTACAAAGATGTTAGCAACAACTATTTTATAATCAAATTTAAGAAAACAGGAAACTGATATCCATAAAAGTGAACTACATTATTTGAATAAGTTAAAGAAAAACTTCATTAAACCATGATCAATCTTTAATTACAGATGCAAATTCAAGCTGCTTAGTTCAGTTTTACTTATGACAAAATGAAACAAGAATAAAAATTATTAGCAACATAAATTTGATCATTCTAAAACCTAAAATTTAGTCTATTTTATTTCCTCATCTATACTTATGAAAATAAGTCAAGTACTGGAGAATAAGTAATTTATAGTCAATATATTCTACAATATTATTTTAAAGTACCAAAATTGTAATAAAAAAGGGGAGGAGGGGTGGGTGGTGGTGGTGGTGAAATCAGATTATCCTCCCAGGGCTAAGAACAAAGAATTTACAGAAAAAAAACAAAGATAAATGAACATTTTAAAATGATAATAACTGATATAAATTAGAAGGTTTCAAAAGATTTGTAAAAAAATTCCAGTATCTCTTAATTCCATTTTTCCATGAATGTTTTGAATATGCAGTGGAATATGCAGTGCATGTGAACACACACATACACACACACTTTCATATACAGGGCAATGATGATAATAACTGGCATGTATATACAAGGAGCTTCAGAAAGTTTGCGGGAAAATGGAATGAAAAGATAATGGAGTTTTCCCATGAACTTTTGAGGCTTCCCTATAACCCTGGTACATACACACACCAAAAGGAATAGGCTAAAAATGGAAGTTTGTTACCCAGTCTTCTCAACCTTTCCCAAGCTGCCATTTCAGCCCATCAATTTCTTGAATATTTAAGAAGTGATGTACTCTCGAATAGACTATTATTGATTTCTACATAATACAGGTTTTAAGCAATCAAGTCAATCATTTTAATATAGTGCAGAAAGCAGTGTGATGTGTGTTCTCACATACAAATGATAATGATTAAGAGTAAGGATTTGTCACCAGACTGCCAATGTTAAAAAAGCGGCTCTTTAATCTACTTTCCACCCCCTCACCTATTGATTCATTTTCTAATCTACTAGTTATGAGGCAACTCCATTCCTACATAATGTGGAAACACTGCCAGGCTTTTACTGCTGCAGAAAAAGACCTGTAAGCTAGAGCATTGGTTAACCTCTGAAGATAAGTTCTGGAGACCAGAAGGTCAGCATCTTTGTGGGAAGGGCAGGAAGCCCTGTTGCTAGTAATGACGTTTGTTAGTCTGGGTAGACTAGAGAAATACATTCATAAGACACTCCTGTGTATAAGAAAGAGTTTATATGCGAGAGCAATTGAATACTGAGAAAACATCCCAGCTCAGTCTCAATCAAATCCAAAAGTCCAGTATGAGCCCATATGTCCTATACCAACCTAGAAATTCCTCTTCAGACTCATGAAACACATGATGCCGAATGTAGGATGATCAAAGGCCAGTGGGAGGAAAGTCTTGGGGGTCCAGTGGTGTTTTAAGTATCTCAGCACTGGCAGGGGTCTCCATGTGGCTTCTCTAGCTCCAAGGCCCTGGCTGCCACCAGCCTGTATCCATGTGGCTTTTCAACAAGAATGTCTCCCAGGGACTGAGCCTGGTTAGTAGAAAGTCTCCAAGGGAGTGAGAGTGTCCTGCCTCGGGTGAGCTCTTTATCTCCCTGGCACCTCCAAACGAGGTCTACCACATGAACTGCCTAAAAAGATGTATGCCCATTCCCAGGCACAAGTTTATGATGCCTCAGTAGTTGACCTTACTATATACCACCACCTGTTTATTAATGTCATGAAGACAGTATAGGGCCCGCCAACATTTTAAAACATTAAATAAAGGTTGCTAAGAGTTGGAGTTGGTTTGATGGAACTAGAAACAATTCCTGATATTTCCATGATGTCCAGTTTTTAATAGAAATTTATTAAATACAAGTAGCAAAAGGAAAACAAAACCCTATAATTCATTGTCAAGCACACAGCAATTCAAAATCATCAGACTGTTGACCCAGATGACAGAATATCAAATAGGACATTAAAGTAACTACATGTTAAAGGAGCTAAGGGAAAAAGTGGGCAACCTGCAAGGACAGATGAGGGTTTTTCAACCAGGACACAGAAGCTACAGAAGAGTCAAATGTTAGAGCTAGAAATTAAACACTGAACAAACAGAGTCAAGATGAATAATTATTTCAACAGGCTCATACACTCAACAAAATTGAGGGTAACATTCAGTGAATATAAAAATAAGTAAGCAAACAAAAAACCTAACAATACCTAAATAAGATCCAACAAAGAAAATTAAGGATAATTTTAAATTAATTATCCAGCCAGAGAAAATCGGGAGGGACAACAAAAAAGTGAGTGAAGGGAGATGTCAGACAGGGCAAGATATGACAAAATAATAATTTATAAATTATCAAGGTTCCATGAGGGAGGGGGGAGCGAGGTGGGTGGGGGAAAAATGAGGACCTGATGCCAGGGGCTTAAGTGGAGAGCAAATGTTTTGAGAATGATGAGGGCAATAATGAATGTACAGATGTGCTTTACACAATTGATGTATGTATGGATTGTGATAAGAGTTGTATGAGCCCCTAATAAAACGATTTAAAAAAAAGAAGACACTCAGATGAACAACAGCATTCATTATATAGAGGGGGGAAATGAATTTACAAAGGTACTGATAAAGACAATAATAACAAAAGTAAAGAAAAAACGTGCTCAACCTATGTCAGAACTGGTTGACAAGGAAGCAATCATCCAAACAAAACACCACTGTCAGTCACAGTCTACCTGCAGTTTGGATTTGTATGTCATAAATTAGTTTTTTAATAAGGAGAAAGACTTAAAGAGAACCCTTCCTATTTTTTTTGAAAAAAAATTTTAAACAATTTATTAGGGGCTCATACAACTCTTATCACAGTCCATACATATACATACATCAATTGTATAAAGCACATCTGTACATTCTTTGCCCTAATCATTTATATTTTTTTTCCTCTTTGCTTTTAAAAAAATTTTATTAGGGACTCATACAACTCTTATCACCATCCATACATATACATACATCAATTGTATAAAGCACATCCATACATTCCCTGCCCCAATCATTCTCAAAGCATTTGCTCTCCACTTAAGCCCTTTGCATCAGGTCCTCTTTTTTTTCCCTCCCTCCCCTCATGTGCCCTTGGTAATTTATACATCGTTATTTTGTCATATCTTGCCCTATCCGGAGTCTCCCTCCCCCCCTTCTCTGCCGTCCCTCTCCCAGGGAGGAGGTCACATGTGGATCCTTGTAATCAGTTCCCCCTTTCCAACCCACTCACCCTCCACTCTCCCAGCATCGCCCCTCACACCCTTGGTCCTGAAGGTATCATCCACCCTGTATTCCCTGTGCCTCCAGCCCTCATAAGTACCAGTGTATAACCTCTGCCCTATCCAGCCCTGCAAGGTAGAATTCGGATCATGGTAGTTGGGGGGAGGAAGTATCCAGGATCTGGGGGAAAGCTGTGTTCTTCATCGGTACTACCTCGCACCCTAATTAACCCATCTCCTCTCCGAAACCCCTCTATGAGGGGATCTTCATTGGCCGACACTTGGGCCTTGGGTCTCCACTCTGCACTTCCCCCTTCATTCAATATGGTATATATATATACACATACATACACACACACACATATATACATATACACACATATATCTTTTTTTTTTTTTTTGCATGATGCCTTATATCTGGTCCCTTTGGCACCTCGTGATCGCACTGGCCGGTGTGCTTCTTCCATGTGGGCTTTTTTGCTTCTGAGCTAGATGGCCGCTTGTTCACCTTCAAGCCTTTAAGACCCCAGACACTATCTCTTTTGATAGCCGGGCACCATCAGCTTTCTTCACCACATTTGCTTATGCACCCACTTGTCTTCAGCGATCCTATCATGGAGGTGTGCAGTCAATGATATGATTTTTTGTTCTTTGATACCTGGTAACTGATCCCTTTGGGACCACTCGATCACACAGGCTGGTGTGTTCTTCCATGTGGACTTTGTTGCTTCTGAGCTAGATGGCCGCTTGTTTATCTTCAAGCCTTTAAGACCCCAGTCACTATCTCTTTTGATAGCTGGGTACCATCAGCTTTCTTCACCACATTTACTTGTTCACCCACTTTGGCTCCAACCGTTGTGTCGGGAGAGTGAGCATCATAGAGTTCCAATTTAATAAAGGAAAGTATTCATACATTGAGGGAGTGTTTGAGTAGAGGCCCAAGGTCCTTTCGCCACCTTAATACTTAACCTATAAATATAGACACATAGATCTATTTCCCCATCCTCATATATATATTTGCATATACATGTCTTTGTCTAGACCTCCATAAATGCCCTAAAAACCATGAAATGTCTAGGCCATCCATGTAGCATCCTGTTAATAGCAGTGAATGATGAGGCGGACAAGGGTTAGTGTACTAGGACTGATGGGCGGTCTACTGGCTGTCACTGGAACACTGCTGACACAATGTCTGTGGCAGATTCCATGCTACAAAGGTTGAAGTGAGTAGCCGTAACAGACTATATGTCCTGCAAAAATCTAAAACATTTTCTGTCTGAGCTCTGGGTTAGATTATCCTCATATATCCAGAGAGATCTTCCTACTAAGAAACGAGAATGCCAGAAAATTTCCTGGAAAACTTGGAGGCAATACTGTTTAGTTACTAAAAATATTTTAAAATCAAGGGGTATTTTCTTTTAACAGTTTTATTGACATATAATTCAAGTAACATTCAATTCAATGGTTTAAATATAAAGAGTTGTGCAATTACCACAATAATTTCAAATACATTTAATCAAATTTTAGAATATTCTTCATTCTTATAACCTTTATATTCACTCTGCATTTCTTCCCAACCTCCCCTGCCATAACGCAAAGACATGATTAGATCTAGTTACTATCTCTGTAGATTGACTTATCCCGGATTTCATATCAAGAAAATCATACCTACCTAAAAAAAATAACAAAAAAACCCAAACCCTGATAACAAAATAAAACCCAGAAAAGCCCAAATTTAAAAAAAAAAAAAGGTAGAAAAGAAAAACTAGAACAAAAGGGAAAATGAGTGATAACATGTTATTAACTTTTAACCTAACTCCATCTGCAGTCAGAGCCCTGGGGCCATAGCAGATGATACGCTGGACGGTCAGCCTCAGGATCAGCAGCTTAAACCCACTAGCCAGACTGTGGGGAAAGTTGAGGCACCCAATCTCTTCAAGATCACAGCTTAAGAAACCTAAAGAGACAACTCAACGCCCATCTTAGAGGGTCACTACAAATAAGAACTGACTTGAGGGCAGGGAGTCTGAGTTTGATATCTACAGTAATCTACTTTCCAATGCATTCTGTTTGAGAGCAAGGCTATTCACATTCAATGGAGGTGAACCCATGTGGAGGCTCTGTAAATGCATTTTGGGCTTTCACTGTCAACCATAGCCTTCTGCAAACTGGGTGCTCAGAATTTAAGCTCTAATACAATCCGCTCTTCTGATCTTAAGATTTTATTATTTACAATTCTTGGAACACATGGGTTGATGTGCTCTTTCTTTGTGGACTTAGCTGACACCTCACTTAAATGGCTGCTTGTTTGAAGGCAGGCCTTTGAGACTCCAGATCAGTGGTTCTCAACCTTCCTAATACCGTGACCCTTTAATAGAGTTCCTCATGTTGTGGTGACCCCCCCCAACCATAAAAGTATCTTTGTTGCTACTGTTATGAATTGGGTGACCCGTGTGAAAGGGTCGTTCAACACCCAAAGGGATCACAACTCACAGGTTGAGAACCTCTCTTAGCTATAGAACCCATATCTCCAGTGATCACTTTTAAGAGGGCAAGTACAGAACAAGGGCACATCTTAAGAATGAATTGTTCTTAGATTAGGGCTACAATTAATGCAAACTCAATATCCATTCAAATATCTCAGATATATATATATATATATCCCACAATAAAGGTAGCAGTATCAACTTCTTCAGAAGTATGTATCTCCGCAAGATATTTGGTAGTTACTGATATAATAGTATCATTAGTCAATGGTATAGAATTTAAAATAGGATTGCAAAATGAAAAGTATACATATATAAGAAAGCTTTTTAGATTAAAGTAGTAGAATGTTCACTTATGTTGAATAACAACATAAGTGACTAAATACTGTTTAAGAAAATATGTGGGTTAGGCACAAGGCAGAAATTTTAATAATACTTGTTCACTAAGGCAAAACATAAGACATATCTGCAGAATTAAGCCTGGTCCCAGAAAGCAAACAAAGTATTAAGTTGCTATCAAGGATTATTTTTAAAGTCCAAATGTGTTTTACCAGTTCGGTAACCAGACTTTCTGTGCTCTAATAGAAGCAAAAGTATGGTAATGGCAACACAATCCACAAAACTAAAAATTCAGACACAGAATTTCATTACACTGTGTGTAACTAAGTGTGTGTCTTATCAACAATATGGCCATACTCAATGATGGTTATGGGTTTGGGGAAACATTGATTTCTTTCAAAACAGCCGATGAGATAGTTTCCTATTTTAAAAAGTTCTCTTCACCCCAATATATACCTGTAAGTCGTTTTATTTTTTAAAATGATAAGCAAAAGCAGATGCTATTGATCCTACTGAGAGTCAGATCACCTCCAGCTGAACTAGGAATTCAGGAACATGGGCTTTGACTTTTTGCTATCTAACAGGTATAACAACAACAAAAAACCAAAACCACTGCTATCAGTCTATTGGGACACATTTAGGGTTTCAGAGACTGTAAATCTTTAGAGGAGCAGACAGCCTCAATTTCTTCCTTTAAAGCCACTGGTTGGTTTTAACCATTAACCTTGTGGCTCTCAATCGAATGTGTACAAGAAAGTGCCACTAGGCTCCTTAGGGGCAATGAATAACCCACTACACAATCAGGCCTACTTCATATTCTAAGCTTCTGTAAATTTCCCCATCCTTCTATATGGTTTATCTCATATCTAAAGTTTTTAAATTTCTCACATTATAGCTTACTGGCTTGGAATTGCCTTGTGAAAAGTTAGAGTTCGGTCTTTGTCTAAAGGCATGCATTAACCAATTATAAGGATATACATATAACCTCCTCCCTGGGGGACGGACAACAGAAAAGTGGGTGAAGGGAGACGTCAGATAGTGTAAGACAGGACAAAATAATAATAATTTATAAATTATCAAGGGTTCATGAGGGAGGAGGGAACGGGGAGGGGAAAATGAGCTGATACCAAGGGCTCAAGTTGAAAATGATGATGGCAGCAAATGTACAAATGTGCATGACACAATGGATGGATGGATGGATGGATGGTGATAAAAGTTGTAAAAGTCTGCAATTAAATGATTTAAAAAAAAGCATGCATTCCCAGTTTTCTGCAGTCCTTGGGAAATGAAGTTAACTTTTCTTACACACTTCAATTCTTTTCTCATTCCTTTTTTAACTCCCCTCTGATATTATAATTGAAATTTCAAAATGAGTATAATGATTAAAACCCAAAGAAAAATAACGGTAATTTAAAAGAGAAGCTTGGTAACTATATAATGTGACTTTGGCCTTACATTAATTTTGAATATTGAGTGGCTTGTTTTACACACACACACCTCACAGAAAAGGCAATATTACATAGTAAATTTTCAAAACTAGGTTGTTTTTTTTTTTAATTTTATTCTTCCCATCCAAACCCACAACAAATTTCCGGTATATCCAGGGATTACTTTTGTGCTCTTATGTACCTGGGACATGTTATCAGGAGGGACCCGACCTTGGAGAAGGACATCATATTTGGTAGAAGGTGAGTGAAAAAGCGAAAGACCTCTAATGACACTGTGCCCACAACAGGCTCAATTAAAGCCAACAGCTGTGTGCCTGGCACAAGACTGGCATGCTTTCTTTTATTGCATTTAGGGTTGCTGAGGTGGAACCAATTTGACCGAACCTAGCAACCAACAACAACTCTCAGAATAATGACGACCTCCTAGTTTTCAACCACCAAAAATCCATGGTCATCAAGTTCATTATGACCCTAAAGGGCAGAACAGACCTGCCCCCGTGGGTTTCTGAGACTGGACAGCCTAATCTTTCTCCTGTGGCGCGGCTGGTAGCTTCAAACTGTCAACCTTGTGGTTAGCAGTTAGCATTGCAACGCATAACCCACTATATCAACAGGGCTACTTCATAATCTAGATCTCTATAATTTCCTCACCCTTCTATAGATTTTTTCATAGCTCAAGTCCCGTTCTGCCCCCACCCCCTGACACACACACATTATAATTTAAAGGTACAGAAGACCTATGCAAAAGTTAATTCCATCTTAGGTCTTGGTTCTTTTATGCCCGAACACCAGCTGAGATTAATGATTGGTAGCTGAAGGCTGACTAAGCCTCAGGATGTATGATGTAATGTATTATAGCCACAAGTGGAGGCTGGAGATTGTTAAGAGCTCTGAGCCTCAAACGGAGCTTTTCTTGGTTGGTGACCACACACAGGCAAGAAAGCAATATATCTCTCCTTGGGACAAGGAGGCTCTGTCCTTGGCACCCTCCCAAACCTCGCCCTGAATCTCTTCATTTGTATCCTTTTTGGTTGTAACGAATTTGCAGTAAATATGGTATCCCCTATGTGACAGGCTGTGAGTCATTTTAGTGAATCAATGAATCAAACCACTTGGGAGTCAGAGCCAGCAGGAGCTGACATCTACATGTTTGGCAGTTTGAGAGAATGCGCCTTTCTAAAGTGTGTGCCTTGACCTAGTTGGGGCATGGGGTTGGGATGAGGAGCAATTAACAGAGAGTGTCCATATACTTTGTGAGCTCTGACCTACCTTGAGGTGGCTAGGGCTGAGAGTGCTATGCTAGTGGCCTGGTTATAAGCATGGAAAGTGGGAAGGTGAGGATTTTCACACTTTAGGAATTAGATTCATGCTAATCCTTACCTTGCAGTTAAGCAATGGAGGAGGTTTTTGTCCATTGTGTTGTTTAGCGCATATGTACTTTCAGAGTATTTACCACAAAGCTATCTATCTTCATCAAGCTTTTCATATGTTGCACTTGTTGAACGTGAAGGCAACTTGAGTGACAGAATTCTCACCTTGTATGTCTGAGACTTGGGGATCAAGCCCCAGTCAACGTATTTCGTGCATCATCACCACTGGGTCTGTCAGTAGAGGCTTATAGGTTGTTACGATACTAAGCAAGTTGCAATGGAGCTTCCAAAATAAGATGGAGTAGGAAGGTGGAAAGATCTACTTTTAAAATCCAGCCAGTAAAAATGCTACAAATCACAATGGCTCAATCTGCAACTCATCAACTGATGGGGACAGCACAAGACTGGGCTGCCTTTTGTTCCGCTGGGCATGTGGTCACCAACAACCATCTTTTGGAACACGATGACTGCAGCAAGCCTTTCTTTTATACACAGGGATACAAAAACAAATCAAAATTTGAATTTCTTATTGCTTCACATTAAGACATTATTTTTGAAGATGCAAATCCATTTCCTGAAAACGGAAATGTGTCTGTTTAAGAGGTTCTCCACTGACTAGAAACTAATTCTTAGTGAAGATTTTTAAAAACTAAGACAAATATAAAAATAATTCACTGAGGTGACTCTATAAAGACTAACTTGATATTGAAATTTTAAAATGTTGACATATTTGTCATTTAATCAAAGATTTGTGAAAGCAAATTTGAGTTAAAATTTTATGTAAAAGGTTTTTATACTCAAAACACATTGTACACAACTCTAAGATCTTGCTAATTGTAAGCAGAGAAGAAGAATCTAAGATCTTGCTAACTGTAAGCAGAGAAGAACAATTCTGAAAACAGCAGGGCAACAACGTAGGCCCTTGCTTTCTGGGGTTCAAAGGCCCCTCTCCTGTCCTAATGTCACTCCCCCCACCCCTTTATTTCAGCCGCTTCAAATTTTTGAAAACTATCATTTCTATTTTACAGTTTAAAAAAACCACCACTAAAGGTTCAAAAGTATGTACTTATAAAGAAAACCTTTTATTTGTAAAACTGAGCAGTACGGCTAACTTTTAATTCTCTGTGGTTACAAAGGTTTAGGCATAAAGCGTAGGAGCTTGAAAACAGGAAAATAAAGATGAGCCTTGATCCTACTTCATTTCCCTTCTCATTCATTTTTTTCCTCAATGTTGACACAATGAAGGTTTAGGCAATTAGGATATTACATCTTTTGTGGTGCCTACCTAATTTTTAAAAGCCATTTGAATGCTTCTGTTTGGCAATTCTTATATTCCCTCGTTTAATTTCATGGCTTGTCACACCAGGTTGGTATTAGAGGTCCTACTTCTGCCCACTTACCCCGAGATAAATGGCTGATCTGAGCTTCCCTCCTTCCCAAAGTACATGGCTGTGAAAAGGTCTCATCCTTACCCAAGAAGCTGAGTCCTCACCACTCACCCACTGATCCTGTCTTTGTGTACTCCTGGCATGTTTGGCCTCCCAATAATTTATAGAAAACCCTCTTCCTCCTCTGGGTCATATCCACTCTGAATGAAGAACCTGGAAACAGACAGCCTCTCCCTTTTCATGTTTTATTCTCTTCCAAGTTGCAGCTGAGAATTTTCATAAAATCCGTGGAAGATGTCCAATGCAAGTCCTTCCCCACCTTCAAAATGCATTTAAGACAACTTAGCTGCTTTCTTGCTTTGAATACCTTCAAGTCTCATTATCTGATGAGAAATAGGATATCCTTACAAACTGGCTAAGGCGCTGCCCCTGCTTGTAGACTTCCTGGGCACAGACCAGAGGTGGCCTGAAGGTTGAGGCAGGAGTTCCTCCTCTTTACTCCTGGGAAGAGGGGTTGCATGAAGTAAGCACAGGGCTCCGATTCTACCTTCACTAACTGTTTCTATGTATGTGTCTGTGAGGGGGTGGGAGAGTGGCCCTTGTTATTTCACATCACACGAAGCTCTCTGTGGATCCAAAGCCACCATTCAGAATACTTTGATTCTGGTTTCAGAGAACCTGGGTAAAAGTTCAGGTTTCAGAGAACTTGGATTCTGCCATTGGCTAGCTTTGTGACAACTTGCACCTAGTCTGTGAATAAAGGACAGCAATATTGACATCATTTGCCTCAGAAGTAAGAATGACACCACAAAATAAGCACAACTGATTCACACTATATAAACACCAAATGTTATTGCCACCATTATTGATAAATTTGTTCAAAAGTAGAAGGCACATGAGAGAGGCTTGGTGCCTTTCACTCTAGGCGGCTCTGGGACTGACTGGCTGTTAGTTCTACTTCGGTATACCTGGGAACCAAGACAACTCTATGCATAATCCTATTTGTGAGACTTAGGGTACTTCTGGTCCATTTTTTCTCCTGTTCAATTCATAGACAGTACAGGACCTAACAAGAACATCAAAGGCTACATACTTGCAAATACTAAAATTAGCTGAAAGAAAAATAAAAAGCACACACAAAAATTAAAACAGATTTTCACATCTTGCCAGTCTCCGCTTAGATTCTTTTTGTTACCTTGAAAACAACTCTGGTTGAGGGGGACTTGAAGGGGACTTCTGTATCTGACTCTACCACTGAATGATTTTGCAACATCAGTGAAATCGGAGCTAGAAGTAGCTGTCATGTGCTTTTCCAAAATGTGTAATCACATGGAAAGAGCATGTTGTTTGTGGCCTACTTTCAGTCCACTTGTGTAAACATACCTGGTGCTCCCACCACCATGATGTCTTTCAGGACGCCCGACATGCACTTACTGCACCAATCTCTATATGTTGTCACAAGTACCTTAAAAGGAAAGAGAGTAGCAGACAGAAAACCTTCAAGGTTCTATTTTGAACTCCAAAGTTGAATGCATGTGGACTTAAATCAGGACTCTCTCACCATTCTTCCACCCTGTCTGCAGCTCAATACCAAAGCTGGCCCTCAACGGTTTGGCAATGGACCAACTGCAAAGTTTCAGAAGATAGCACTTAAAGTACCTTAAAATTAAGAACTCTCACTGAAATGATATAGAAGAGTGTAGATGAAATTAAGCAAATGAAGAGATTTCATTTCACTTATTTTTAAAAAATTTGGCTCTAGGGATAAAACTCTAAAGACATGATAAGATCTCTGCTGAATGAGTATTGATGGCAGGGAAACAATATGATGTTTTTTTGTTTGTTTTTAATCATTTTATTGGGGGCTCATGCAACTCATATCACAATCCATACACACATCAATTTTATAAAGCACATTTGTACACTCATTACTCTCATCATTCTCAAAACATTTGCTCTCCATGTAAGCGCCTGGCAACAGCTCGTTTTCCCTCTCCCTCCTGAACCCTTGATAATTTATAAATTATTTTGTCTTATCTTACATAGTCCGATGTCTCCCTTCATCCACTTTTCTGTTGTCCGTCCCCCAAGAAAGAGGTTATATTTATATCCTTGTAATTGGTTCCCCCTCTCTACCTGACCCTCCTTCCACCCTCCCAGTATCACCACTCACCAATGGTCCTGAAGGGATCATCCGTCCTAGATTCCCTGTGTTTCCAGTTTCTAGCTGTACCAGTGTACATCCTCTGGTCTAGCCAGATTTATAAGGTAGAACTGGGATCATGATAGTGGGTGGGGAAGAAGCATTTAGGAACTAGAGGAAAGTTTCATTGTTGCTATTCTGCACCCTGACTGGTTCGTCTCCTCCCCGCAACTCTTCAGCAAGGGGATATCCAGTTACCTGCAGATGAGCTTTGGGTCCCCACCCCGAACTGCCCCTCATGACAATGATTTTTTTTTGTTCTTTGATGCTTCATCCCTGATCTGTTTGGCCCTTGTAATTACTCAGGCTAGTTTGCTTCTTCCATGTGGCCTTGGTTGCTTCTGAACTAGATGGCCGCTTGTTTACCTTCAAGCTTTTAGGACCCCAGACACTATATTTTTTGATAGCCGGACACCATCAGCTTTCTTTACCACATTTGCATATGCACCCATTTATCTTCAGTGATTTTATCTGGGGGGTGAGCACACAATGGTATGATTTTTTGTTCTTTGATGCCTGGTAACTGATCCTTTCGGCACCTCATGATCACACAGGCTGGTATGCTTCTTCCATGTGGGCTTTGTTGCATCTCAGTTAGATGGTCACTTTTTTTCCTTCAAGTCTTTAAGACCCTAGACGCTATATCGTTTGATAGCAGGGCTCCATCAGCTTTCTTCACCATATTTGCTTATGCACCCACTTTGTCTTCAGAGTTCGTGTTGGGAAGGTGAGCATCATGGAATGCCAGTTTACTAGAACAAAGTATTCTTGCATTGCAGGAGTATTTGAGTGGAGGCCCAGTGTCCATCTGCTACGTTAATACTAAACCTATAACTATATGCACATCAATCTATTTCCCCATCTTACTACATAAATATATTTATATATGTACATGCCTTTTAGACCTCTATAAATGCCCTTTGCCTCCTAGCTCTTTCATCTATTTCCTTTTACTTTCCTCTTGTCCCACTATCATGCTCAGTCTTCATTTGGGTTACAGTATTTCCTCTAAGTAACATTACCCTTGATCACACCCTACCAGGCCTCCTACACCCTTCTCACCACCGATTTGGATCACTTGTTGTTCCCTTGTCCCTGGGTTTGTTAACACCACTTCCTTTCCCCCTACCCCCCCCTCTCCCATGTCCCCCTGGAACTGTCAGTCCTGTTGTTTTCTCCTCCAGATTGTTCATCCAGCCTGTCTTATTAGACAGACCCGTGGAGATAATAACATGCATGAAAACAAGAAAGCGCAAAACCAAGCAACAAGAGAAAACAAAACAACAAAAAGCCAGTGACCAAAACGCAACATAACACTACAACCACCGAAAAAAGAAAAGCTTGTAGTTGTTTCAAGGCCTGTTTGTTGACCTTTAGGAGTATTTACCCATTGAGTCTGATGGGGTGCCAAGCCCTGGCCCCAAAGTCTATTTTTTATATTCCCTGGGGACTAACAATATGACTTAAGATGTGACTTAAACAATATGATTTTAAGATGATTTAATAACACTTGTCTTCAACTTCAACCACCATCAGGAATGGCCTGAGCCTCTTAGTGACGTCTCCTCCCATGATTCACTTCCTGAGAGTGGTCTGTGATAAAATGTCAAAAGATCAATACAGGTTCCTCAAAAATTTAAACATAGAATTAGCACATGATCCAGCAACTCCACTCCTGGGTATAATTTCCAAAGACTTGAAATATGGACTGAAACAGCTGCATATCAATGTTCATTTTAGCATTTGTCATAATAGCCAAAACTACTATCCATCAACAGATGACTGGATAAACAATATTGGTACATCCAATATTATTGGTAATACAATATTATTCAATCATAAGGAGAAACAAAGTTCTGATATATACTAATATATGAATTATGCATAAAAACATAGTGAAATAAATCATACAAAATGATTCTATCATGCCACTTACATGTAATATGTAGAACAGGCAAATCCAAAAAGACAAAGTAGAATAGTGTTGCATAAAAGGTGCTAAACTTCTGTTTATAGTAATGAAAAACTTTTGTCTCTAGCAGTGGTAGTTACATACCATGGTAATGTGATTAATGCCATTGACTTGCGTACTTAAAAATGTTTAAAATGTCAAATGTTTTATTAAATATATTATTTACCATAGAGAGAAGAAAAAGGGCAGTCTGTTCATTTCACCATTCCACATAAGCTCTTTAACCACACTTTAAAAATCGACAATTCGGAATCTCACTTCAGTAATTGGCTTACAAGATCAGCCCTGCCCATCAGTTCTTTAAAGGTCTCTCTTTGATGAGGACATTCTTCCTCTCCAAAGTGACCGGAGCATAAGACAGATGCCCCTCACACAGCCATATTTATTCAGATGATGACCCAGGGAGGTACTCATAAGTAAGAGGATGCCCTGTTAATCAATGACTCCTATAAGGAAGGTCACGCAGGATCCACCAAAAGCAAAGCTGCCATTCTTGGAGACAAGGCTAGAGGATGCCCTCATATCAGTTAAAGACCATACTGTAAGCATTGTGTTCCTATAACAAAGCATTGCCTTTCACTTACTATTAAGGCTTTTAAACAATTTTTTATAACTCTTAACAGCGTTGTTAGGTGCCATCAAGTCAGTTCTGACTCACAGCAACCTTATGCACAATGAAATGAAAGTGTCCGGTGCAGCCGCATCCTCACAGTTGTTCCTAAGTTTGAGCCCATCGCTGCAGCCAGTGTCAATACATCTCCTTGAGGGCTCTCCTCTTTTTCACCGCCCCTCTATTTTACCCAGTATGACATTCAGGGCTAGTCTTTTTTGTTACCATAGCCAAAGTATGTAAGATGAGTCTCGCCATCCTTGCTTCTAAGGAGCACTCTGGCTGAACTTTGTTGGAGATAGATTTGTTTGTTCTTTTGGCAGCTTGTTAATAAGCCTTCCTCTAATCCTGCTGTCGAATTTTTCTTCATATAATTCAGCTTCTCTGAAAATACTTACCAGCACCACAATTCAATAGCATTGTTTGGTCTTCCAACTTTCACATGCATATGAGGCAATAGAACACACCATGGTTTGGGTCAGGCACACATTAGTACTCTCAGTAATGTCTTTGCTTTTCAATACTCTAAATAGGCATTGAGCAAATATACTGAATGCATCGCTTGATCTCGACTACTGCTTCCATGAGCATAGATTGTGGGTCCAAGCAAGACAAAATTCTTTACAACTTCAATCTTTTATCATGATGCTACCTAGTGGTCTAGTTGGGAGGATTATTTTCTTTCTCTTTCTTTCTTTTTTGGGTTGCTGTTGAAAAATTCTGTACATTGAGTGGTAAATCTATACTGAAGGCTAAAATCCTTGATCTTCTTTATGAAGTGCATCAAGTCCTCCTCACTTTCAGTAAGCAAGCTTGTGTCATCTGCATATAGAATGTTGTTAATAAGCATTACTCCAATCCTGATGCCCTGTTCTTCTCTTCATATAATCCAGCTTCTCTGCTTATTTGCTCAGCATACAGAGTAAGTATAATGAGGACACAACCCCGAAACACACCTTTCCTGAATTTAAACCGTGTAGTATTCCCTGGTTCTCTTGCCACACCTGCCTTCTTAACTCATGTAAAAGTTCTGCCTCAGTACCAAGAAATGTTCTGGAATTTCTATTCTTAAAAAAGCTATCCATATTTTGTTATGACCCACAGCCAAATGCCTTGGCAGTCAACAAAGTACAAGTAAACATCTTCTGGTATTCTCTGCTTTCCGTCGAGATCCATCTGATATCAGCAACAATATTCCTTGTTCCACATCCTCTATTGAATCTGGCCTGAGCCTCTGGCTTTCAATGCACTGCTGCAACTATTGTTAGCTATCGTCAGCAATTTTTTTTCTTGCTTGTGAAATCAATATGATTGCTCAATAATCTGAGCATTCTGTTGGATCTTTGGAATGGGTACAAATACAGACCTCTTCAAGTCAAATGGCCAAGTAGCTAACCAAATTTCCTGACACAGATGATTGCCGTATATACTCAAATATAAGCCGACCCGAGTATAAGTCGAGGTACCTAATTATTACCTGGGAAATGAGAAAAACTGATTGACTCGAGTATAAGCCTAGGGTGGGAAATGCAGGATGTGAATTAACACAGAGACCAGAGAGGAGAGATGGAGCACAGTCACAGACACATCCTTACCAGTTCAGCTGCCGGTGGAAGTGAATCACTACGGGTGCTTCTGCGATTTGGAGCCGTCCACATCATAGGGTGGCTCTGATTGGTCAGATGTGAGTAAACAAACATTCAAAGCCCTGCAGTGTCAGCGGGACTTTGAAGGAACTTCGGAGGAATGGCAATCACCCGCGAGATGTTACACTTCGCTGGGGTACCACTGAACCGTGTATAAGCCAGACCTGTTTTTCAGCACATTTTTTGTATATATGGAAAGTACTTCATCAGCTTGAAGCATTTCAGCTGCTATTCTATCAATTCCTGAAGCCATGTTTTTGGTTAATGCTTTCAGTGCAGCTTGAAATCTTTCTTGAGTAGCCGTAATTGTTGCTCACACACTACTTCTTGAAATGGTGGAATGTAGACTAGTTCTTTTTGATAGAGCAACTGTGTATTCTATCTTCAATATTGAAATTCAAGGCTTGCATTTTTTCTTGAGCTTTCAATTTAAGATGTGCTGTTGTGTTTTCTTCCTTTTTGGTTTTCTAATTCTAGGTCTGTCTTGGAAGATGTACAACCAGGGTGTTCCTTAAGAGGCAAGGATGGCAAGACTTCATCTCGCATACCTTGGACATGTGGTTAGGAGTAACCGGTCCCTGGAGAAAGACATCGTACTTGGTAGAGGTAAGAGGAAGACCCTTAATCTGATGGACACAGTGATTCAACAATGGGCTCAAGCTTAGGAACTCAGGATGGTGCAGGATCAGGCAGTGTTTTGTTCTGTTGTGTCTAAAGAACTGACTCAATTGCACACAATAACAACTCCAAGTCTTTGTATATTTCATTACAGTATTTTGTTTTCTTAGGCTTACCTTTGCAATTTTATGTTCAGATATTTGATTTCATCATATTTTCCATTTGGCTTAGCTATTCACAACTAAGACCAAGTTTCAGAATCTCTTTTGACATCCTTATTGTGATAGGTAGGTTTATTGTGCCAACCTGGCCAACAGGAACATGTGGGATTAATAGGTCAAAGTTTGATTGGAGGGTGAAGAGATAAATGGCTTGGCAAGTCCTTCTTCCCTCCCTCCCCCCCCACTCTCGTGAATGGACCAGCGTGCAGTTGCTTTAGCTTGTTCTCTGCCTCAACTTGTGAGCTACACTACCTGTGGGGCAGCCACCCCGTGGACTGGGTCACTAGAACTTGACATTTCTTTGAGACATGCTTCACCACAATGCTGTATAAATTGCTTGAGCTTGAGGCTGTTGGATTCTGTCATCTGGCATTGCTTTAGTTCGATAGCCCATCTGGCTTGTCTCACTAAGTTCCTCAGCTGCCCACTGTTGGTGACCCGCCCTGCTGCCTGCCTGCATATCTCAAGGGAAGACTCAACCGTCTGCTTCCTTTACCCTGGACAGCAAGCCCTTGTGAGTTGAAGGACTTCTGGTATAACCACGGAAGTGAATTGAACTGAAGTACTGCTGTGTGGAATATTATAGTCTTTCAAGCTGTATATATGTATTCATACACACACACACACACACAATCATAAGTGTTCTGGTTTTGTTTCTCTAGAGAACCCTGCCTAACACACTTACTGGTCTTTTGTTTTCTTTCCTGTCTTTTTAATGACTCTTGCTGTTTTCATGAATGATGCTCTTGATGTCCTCCCACAGCTGATCAGGTCTTCCATCATTAGTGCTCAATGCAGCAAATATGTTCTTGAGATGTTCTAGAAATTCACGCGGGATAGAGTCAAAAGTTGTATTTTGGCTATCGTGGACTTCTTTTAATTTTCTTCAGTGTCAATCTGAACTTACATATGAGTAACTGATGATCAGTGACACAGTCAACTTATGTTTTTTTTTTTAGCTGTGATATTGAGCTTCTCCATTGTCTCTTCCCAAAAATATAGTCAATTTGATTTCTGTGTTCCATCTGAAAAAGTCTGTGTACAAGTGCCATTTCTGTTGTTAAAAATAGGTCTTACAAAATTCTATCATGTCATCTCCAGCTTTGTTTCTATCACCAAGACCATATTTTCCAATTACTGTTCCTTTCTGCTTCCAACTTTTGAATTTTATCACAATTATCAATGAATTTTGATTGCATGTTTAATCCAATTTCCAAGTGAAGAAGTTGGGAGAATTCTTCCATTTCTTCACCACAAACTTTTGTGTGTGCTGCATAAATTTGAGCAATGGTTGTACTGATTAGATTACCTTAAAGCCATATAAATCCAATCCTATCACAAAAAACATTCAAGATAGATCTTGAACTGTCTCTTTTAATAATGAATGACAGGCCATTCTTCTAATGTCATTTCATGCAGTAAACCATAAGATTCTTTAATTCAATATGGTCAATATCAGTCCATTTCAGCTCACTAATGCCTAGGATATCAATCTTTATGCATTTCATTTTTGACAAGTTCCAATTTTTTAGATTCATACATCACACATCCCAAGTTCTGATTAGATTTTTGCAGACCATGTGTCTGTTTTTTTGTGTCATGGTTTGTGTGTTACTATTCTCAAAGCTATGACATTGGTATTTCAAATGCCAGCAGGGTCACTCAAAGTGAGCAGGTTTCAACAGAGCTTCCAGATTATGAAGGAGGAATCTATTGACCACTTCAGAGAAAGTAGTCACTGAAACCATAGGGATGTTGTTAGATACCTAAGGCCTAATGAATGGAAGCAAAACATCGTTGGAAATAGTGCTGGAAGATGGGCCCCTCAGGTCAGAAGGCACCTGCAATGTGACTGAGGAGGAGCTGCTTTCTCAAAGTAGAGTCAGGTGAGTGGAGTAAAGACTGCGGGAGTGGTAGCATCTGGGATCTTCGTTGGGCGATGGGCAAGACTCAAGGTAAGAAAAAAACACTGGCAACCACCCCGCACCAAACTCTAGCAGTAGATATTAATTTTTAAAAACTAGTAGTAATAGAAAGTTAGTTTTAACACCCTGTAGGAACATCAACCAATTTTGTATTTTACCTTGCAGCTTATTCTAGTTTTCCGTCAATGCTTAAACTCAGTCTCTTAAATTTTCTCTGAACTAACTTTACCATCCTTGTTATTCCTTTATGTATCCATTCTGTATTTGAGTCATTATTTTTACATTTGAAAATTTGAATGTTAGATGTCTGGTAACACCTCCAGGCTTATGGTTAACAACCCTGTTTAACAAATCACCTCAATTGGGGAGTTAAATAAAGTTGTAACTTATTTCCTGGGGGTTTATTTATGGCTAACATGGGTTTACAGAAACACCATGCTAAATAACATTGAATTCTAGGGTCTCAAGTTATCCTTCCTTCCGCAAATAGAAACCCAAGTTGCTTAGCTTTATGTTGAAAACTACAAAAGAGCATTGTTAATTAAGTAACAGCAACAAGAATCTCTTATTTACATATTATTCACTAGGCCAGCTAAGACTTTTAAAGAGTATTTAGGGGAAAATCTTTCAGATATGTCCATAGTGGTGGTTTTTCTAACCAACTATTGTGCTTGAGCAGGTGTGAGGTATGAAGGCTGCAGTGGATATGGTGTGGTGTGTGTGTGCATGTGATCACTGTGAATGTAACTTATCAGTTCATTCTTAGGATTCACTACTAGGTAGCCTGAAGCCAATGGGTGGCCCACCTGCCGTATTCAGTCTCGTGGTATATGTCTTCTTAAATTAATGAACTCTTGTCATCAAGCCATGTTTCAGTTTCCTTTTACCTTGATGTCTTTACTTGGAGGGAGTTTGGGAGTGGAGGGTGGGGTGGGTGGGAAGGGTTTGGGATAGAAGAGTCCAGATAAGTCTTCCTTCAAGGTTTACTATGCTGGGAATGAGAGATTCAAGAGGACATTTCAAAATCGATCTTGAAGTACAATGCTGTTGTGATACGATTACAGTTATCCAAATTCAAAGAAATCCAATCAATATAACTGTTACTCAAATTTATGCAGTACACACAAAAGCTAGTGATGAAGAAATTGAACAATTCTACCAAAGTCTTCAGCCAGAAGTTGACCAAACATGCGACCAAGATGCATTTTAAAAGTAAGACAAGAACTAGTCGACATTCAACCATTTCAAGAGGTAGGATATGAGCAAGAACCAATAATAAAGAAAAAGTCCAAGGTGCACTGAAAGCATTAATCAAAAACACAAGGCTCCGGAAATTGATGGAATACCAATAGAAATGTTTCAACAAGCCAATGAAGTAGTGGGATCTGCCAGAGGTTCATGTCAGAATCAGAGGAGGACATGGAATAAAGGGAACCACTGGCTGATGTCAGACAGGTCGTGGCTGAATGCAGAGAATATTGTACAAGAAAGATATTTACTTGTGTTTTATTGACAATGCCAAGACATTCAACTGTGTGGATCAATACACACTGGACAGCCTTCAGGAGAAGGGGAATCCCAGAACAGTACCTTGTGCTCCTGCAGAACCTGTCCGTGAATCAAGGGGCAGTTGTTCTAACAGAAAAAAGTCACACTGCATGGTTTAAACTCAGGAAGGTGTGTGTTAGGGTTGTAGTGTCTCAACATATTTATACAATCTGTGTGCTGAGCAAATGATCAGAGAAGCTGGATCTTATTCATAAGGTGTGCAATACTTCTTAAGTCAAGGGCTTTGGGACACATGAAATGTAGTTTGGGTCACCACGTTCTTCAGTCCTAAATCAGATGTAGTCAATTGCTTTCTTGTTCAATTCTCAAAAACGAAATTGTAGTGCTTCCTCACAATAATTCAGCTTATCCTTTCTCGTCACCTCCACAGACTACTAAATTCAAACCATATATGCTCAGTAGAAAGCATGTTGCTTTAAAAGAGGTACAGAAATGTGGCACTCCTTGGTGACAAAATACATTTTGTAATTGGAGATGATTCATATGTGTCACAACAAGAGCCGACATCCACCTTCATAGCAAACCCTAACGACTCAACTCTGTGAGTAACTAGGCTGTCAGAGGGCACTTAATACAGAGATCAACAGGACCTTTCAGGACTGATATTTTAAATCACCTTTGAAGGAGTTGAAGAAGACAGAAAACCAGTACATGCTTGTTTCAGTCATCATTTCTAGTCACAAACTCATTTGGAGTGGCATTTAGATAAATAACCAAGCAGTACTTATGGTTTTAATCTCTGCTCGTCTAACTGGTCTGCATCTGTAGCTTTCACTGCTGAAGTTCAGGTCATGCTGGGTTACCTAGACCTGAGTACCTAGAGCAGTGGTGACTATAGTAAACATGATGTACTGGGGTTTGCTAGTGACTAAATGTCTCCAGTGTAGGCACACCTTTGTGACTAGGATTACGGACATTTCTTACATACTTATCTCTATGAACATAGAGATGGACGAAACTGCACATTTTCTTTAAAAACAACTTATTTTATTTAAAAAACATAATTAATTATACACCACTAACTTATAAAGTATGCAATACTATGTATTTATATAAAATTCACAACACTGAACCTTATGCAACATTTGAGATACTGAGTTTCACATTTATTTTATTTTTTATTTTAATGGGTTTGACATATTTTTATGGGTTGCTTGGGTCAGTCAGTATGACAATCTCCAATGTACTGCCTGTATTTACATTTGATGGTTATTTTCTAAGAACTTTTTGACTATGTTTGTATTTATTACTGAAGTAATGCTTTCATGAAGAAAACCAATTTACTGGGATTACTACTCAATTTATGTTCGCATCAAATTGACATGTAACTGTACAAATGGGTATAGTACACAGAATTTTGAGATTAGAAAGCTTAGAAGAAAACAGATTTGGGTATATATTTGTCTCATTTGAATGGATAAAAGTCAGCATAAATGGTTGGAGGTAAATGTAAATGGTTTCTGTAAATTTTGTTGAGGAAATCAAAATGCATCAAAATGATATGTCCCATAAACCTAGTGTTAAAAGCAGAGGGAAAGCTGGTTCAGAAACTAAATGCCATGGAAGATAACCAAGAGCCAAGCAGTGTGCTTGAAGCCACAAAAAACAAATCAAATACAGAAGATTCCGGTTACAGGGCCTTAAATTACTAAACTTGGGAGAGAAAAGGTACATTAAGGCCCTATGGAATCAAGGGCTCTTCACTAAGTCTGTGCAGCATCAGATGATGGTGAGTAGAAGTATGCATTTTACAGTTAGATTGGACTGCTGTTTGTATAACTTTTTGAGGTTCAATGAGTTCTTCAGCTAATTTTTGTCCAGATACAAGTTTCAAATTCTGATAAAATAATAACTATTAAAATAGTTAACTATAAAATAGACCTACGCTAATATGGATGATAAATGAAGAAAATGCACTCCACTGCTCTATATATTCATTGACCACACACTGTGTGGTGAGCAGTAGAAAAGCTGGGAAAGAAGCCTGGGTTCTCATGCTGGCGATACAGTTACAAAGAGACACATAAGGCCATAGAGGTCGGTACAAGAAGCTATGAGGATGGTGTGCAGGTCTGTTTGAGTGGCAGGCCTAAGAGAGGGCTGCATGGCAGCAATTTGAAAAAGAGACACAAAAAGTGCAGCTAAAGGCCAACAGAGTAAGATGGACTGGTGCAGCCCAATAGATGGCACCTGACTCCAGCAAATGCCTTTGTTGAATGTCCTCTTGATGGCCCCATGCACTAAACAAATTAGCTTTCTATGGAGGAAATCACAGTATGCAGTGTCTTAGGGTCTATGGCAGGGGTTGTCAACTTTTCCTAATGCTGCAACCCTTTCATACAGTTCCTCATGTTGTGGTGACCCCCCCCAACTATAAAATTATTTTCATTGCTACTTCATAACTGTAATTTTGCTATTGTTATGAATCAGGCGACCCCTGTGAAAGGGTGGTTCCACCCCCAAAGGGGTCATGACCCACAGATTGAGAATGCTGGACTATGGTATTTAAGGGTGGGCAGAAGAACACCCACAAAGGCAACAGAAGAAAATTAAGTAAAGGTAATGGTGATAAGGGAGGGAATGGTTCATAAACTGGCATTAAAAAATGAAATAGTAAACTATTATTAACCATGGATGAAAGTTACCTGCTGTGATGAAACAAGTGACAAATGCAGGACCTGACTGAGGGCAATGGGAAACGAGAAAGAGCTGGCGATTGTGGAAAGCAAAGCATTCAGAAGTATGACAAAAGAAAAATGAAAATGGGTGAAAGCAATGTTTTTTAAAGGCAGAAAGCTTGAGGAAAAGTAGTAAATGGGAAAAGGCTGAGAAAGTAAGGGGGATGGGGTTGTGTTTTGGATTGAACTGTACCTCCTCCCCCAAAAGATATATTGTGGATTAACCCCTGTGGTGGTTATACTCCTATTTGGAAGTACTGTATGTACACAAATATAAGCCCATCGAGTATAAGCCGAGGTACCTAATTGTTACCTGGGAAATGAGAAAAACTGATTGACTCGAGTATAAGCCTAGGGTGGGAAATGCAGGATATGAATTAACACAGAGACCAGAGGGGAGAGACAGAGCGCAGCCACAGACACATCCTTACCAGTTCAGCTGCTGGCGGAAGTGAATCACTACGGGTGCTTCTGCGAATTGGAGCCGTCCACATCATAGGGCGGCTCTGATTGGTTAGATGTGAGTAAACAAACATTCAAAGCCCTGCAGTGTCAGCGGGGCTTTGAAGGAACTTCGGAGGTACGGCAATCACCCGCGAGATGAGATGTTACACCTCGCTGGGGTACCACTGACCCGTGTATAAGCCTAACCCTAGTTTTTCGTGCTGAAAACTCAGCTTATACATGAGTATATACGGTATACTTCTTTGTTGTACTTAATGAGGCAGTATAAGTCTTACATATCTTTTCAGAAATATGAGACTAAACAAAGAAGCAAGAGAGATGGTAGACAAGAGGTGCATGCCATAGGAAGATCAACAAGGAACCAACGGTGTTGAAGAAACAAGGCTCTTCCTCCAAAACTCAGAAAAAGAATTTTTCCCTGGACCCAATGTTCCTCTTTCAAACTTCTAGCCTTCAAAACTTTGAGAAAATAAATTTCTGATTAACGCCACCAACTTCTGGAAGTACTGTTACAGCAACAATAGATAGCTAAGCAGGATGGCTAGCCATAGGGCAGGGAATACATGGAGGAAAAGCAGGTGGGAGGGTCTCTGAACCCAAAATTCTGGTTGTTGACTTTAAATTCTATGAAACCAAAATTGAATTAAGCTGGTTGATTTTGTTGTTTAGCTCTTCTGTTTCTTCATTTCTTTCCTAGAGAGTGTTCTGTTTAAGTTTCCTATCATAATTAACATATCTATTTCTATCTTTAACGCTGTGAAAATTTGATGTATTTCAAGATTTTTTCATTGGGTATGTATATGTTTAGTATGGCTTTATATTCTTGGTGTCTTATTCCTTGTCATTATGAAGTGTCAATTCTTGTCTCTCATGTTATTTTACTTTTATTTTATCAGATTAATATTGTTACTGCTGCCTTTTTATGGTTGCTATTGAATTGGTAGGTTTTTTTTTGCAATCTTTTAATTTTTAGTATATTTGTTGTCTTTAAGGTGTGTCTCTTATAGGCAGCATATAGATTGGTCTTGTTTACTCTAAAGCTGTGTTTTGTTTTCTAATCCAGTCTGCTACTCTCTGTCTTTTGATGGGTGCATTTAATCCCTTGACATTTGGTGTCATTATTGATATATGCAGGTTTGTTGTTGTCATTTTGCCATTCTTCTGATTCTTTTTCCTTTGGGGGGGGGGTGTTGGTTTATTGATGCCAGTTTCGCCTCTATTTCTTAGATGTTTTGAGTGCTACCTTCACTGTGTTTGTGTCTAAATGCTTTCCTGTCTGATAGCCTCAGATTTGGCTGATGCTGATTCCCTATCCAAAATTTTTTCTGGTTAATATTTTTTTTGTAGTGCTGGTCTTAAACTTTTATTAATTCCATTAGTTTTTCCTTTGCTGAAATAATTTATTCCTTCCTTTTATTTGAGGCTTAACTTTTTTGGATATAAAATTGTTGGTTGGCATTTTTTTTCTTTCAGACTTTTATATATGTCACTTACTTGGCTTCTTACCTGCCGCTTCTGCTGAAAAATCCAAACTTATCCTTGCTTGTTTTCCTTTGTAGCTGTATTTTTTTTCCTATCTGCCATCAGGATTCTATTTCTTTGAAATTGGACAGTCTATGAGATGTCATAGTGCTTTTACCTTTGGGGGGTCTATTCTATTGGGGTCTCTCTCAGCTTCTTAAATTGCTATTTTCTCTTCTTTTTTCATACTGGGGAAATTTACTTCTATGATTTCTTATACTATTTTCTCTGTATTTTTTTATTTCTTCTGGTTCTGGGATCCTGATAAAATGTAGGTTGTTTCTCTTGATAGTGTCCCACTTTCTCAGGCTTTCTTTGGAGTCCTTAATTTATTTTGTTGTTGAATGTTTCTCTTGTCAGTTGTAGTAAGACTAATTGTGTTTGAGCTCACTGATTCAATATTCATTTGCCTCCACTCTATTCTTCAGGTGTTTTATTGTGTTACTTAATTCTATTATCTCATTGTTTATATTGGATGATTCCCTTTGGTTTAAGGATTTAGTTTTTCAATTTCTTATCTTATTCTCATGAGTGTTCCACACAGCTCTTGAAAGGACCTCTACCATAATTCTAAATTGTTTCTGATAGATAAAGGGCCTCTTTTCCACAGTACTTCATTGGGTTTTGGTGATTTTCAGTGGTATTTGTTCCTCTTTTTTGGAGGCAGGGTGGCATGCTGCAGTTGACTGGTCTTTTTATGGCATTGTGCTATAGCTATTAGTGGTATGAAAGCTTCTGGCTCATCTAACAATAGTTGGCCTGTTAGTGGCATAGGAGAAGTCTAATATGAGCCAGAAAACATAAAGCAGTGAAATAGAAAAGAGGAGAGGAGGGTAAATAGGGGGGAGAATAATAATGATAATGATATTACGAGAAAGTGGTGATCTGAATAGGACAAGATATTTGTAATAATAATGGGGAAATATATTTTAAGCCGGGAAATCACAATAAATAGGTTGGTGGAAATATATTTAAGGGAGAGCAGAAAGTGATGAAGTGTTGAGCAGGATAAAAGTTTAAGGAAATATTCATATCAAAAGATTTATGTATGTATATATGATTAGAAGAATTAAAAGGAAAAAAATAAAATAATATAGAGAATGGAGAGAAGAGAAAGTAGAAGAATATAAATGAAGAAAAACACTTATAGAAAAAATAATCAAAGTATGGGTATGCAGAGAAGAGAAGGAGAGACAAAAGGCTGAGGCATGGCTTGATTGTGGGCGCTGGAGTTCTGTTGGTATGGCTGTGTGAATGTGCATGTCTGTACACTTGGGGTGGGGTGGAGAGGAGAAGAAATAGGAAAACAATAGGAAATATAGTGAAGTATTATATTAAGAATACACAAACCAAATATAATAAGGTAAAAAAATAAAAACCCTTTGTAGTGGGGATTCTTGCTCCTTTGGTGGTGTTATGTGTGCATCTGACATATGGGGGTAGGGAATGCACACTAGGGCGGACACTGGGGATGAAAGCAGGAGAGGAGGAGGAAAAATGGTGAAAATATTGTTTGGGCACGAAGAATGTCTGCAACAAGGTCCCCGTGTGGTCCATGCAAACCCCCAGAGGCCACTGAGATGAGAGGTTTGGCTAGCTGGGCCAGGACAGATAGTGTTGTACTGGGAAGTGGGCAAGGTGTGGGGTCACAGAGGCAGTTCATGCTGCTGGTCAATGGTAAAGGGGTCTCTCAGCAGGCATTGCTGATGTTTCACTTCTATAAACTTAGGAGTACTTAATTTCACTTCTATAAACTTAGGAGTACTTAATTTTGAAGTGGATATTCTTGCTTCAGGGAGCGCAAGATATTCTTCCTAGTGGAACCTTTCTGTTGCTAAAGAGATCTTCCTGTATTTGTTAGCTGGCAACCACATTCCCCCATCTCCAATATTTTCATTTTTAATGTATTTACTTCTATCCATTTATCCCTGAAAAGAGCGTTCACTGTTTCCCTTAAGATTTGACATGCTGTATGTTCATTTTCATTCAACTTTTTAAATATTTCCTGATTTCTTCTTTAGATTCATTTAAAAGTGTGTTAATTTCCACATTCTTTTTTAATCGATTTTCCTTCTTTTTATTAATCTTTTAAAAATTAATTTAAACTACTGTGACCTGAGTTATGGCGTATCCTAGAGAATTATCTATTTAAGCCTGAGAAAAAAATGTATATTGCGATGCTGTTAGATGGAATGTTCTGTATATGTCTGATATTGTATTATTCAGGTCCCTTATTGATCTTTTTTCTATGTGGTTTGTTCTTTATTGAAAGTAGTGGTGTAATAAAATCACTGACTATTATTGTGAAACTATCTTTCCCTTCCTTTATTTTTGTCAGTGTTTTATCTATTTGGGGCTCTAAGTGTAAGCAACTATTAATGAGGAAGCTTGAAATAGTATGTGAAAAAGATGAAATTGAAAAATGGAATTTTTCCATGAACTTTCTGAAGCTCTCTTCCTAGTTACAATTATGTTGTCTTGATCATTGTATGATGGTTTTCATTTCTTTATTTTACTTCTTAAACTTTATTACTAATTGGGAGTCAATACATATTCCATAGCTCAATCACATCAAACAGAATTGTACAACTGTTACCATAATCCGTTTCCATACATTCTTTGTCTTCCTGGTCACCGTGTTTCTTTTATGACAGCCCCCGGCCCCCCAGTTCATTTCTTATGATAAATTTTTACTTAGTTTATGTTGTCTATTACTGAAACTGGACTTTTCCTCTTGTTTTTGTTACTACTTGCATGGAATGTTTTTTTCCCAACCTTTCGTTTTGAACCTATTTTTGTTCTTGGACCTAAGATGAATTTCTATTGACAACAATTAGTTGCTTAAAAAAAAACCTATTCTGATACATTTGGCATTTTGATCGACATATTTAGTGTATTCAGTCACAATAAATGCCAATAAAAATGCATTCTTCCATTTTATTTTGAATGTGTCTTATTCCTCCTTTGTCTTATTTCCTTTTACATTTCCAATCTTTGTGTTTTCTTAGCTATTCAAAAGCTTTTTAATAATATACTTGGAGGTGATTAATAGAGCAGGTCACCAGTTTTATGTTCAATAATTCAAACACAGTTTCATATCTCATTTCAATCCACGCAATGGAGCATTATCTATCTCACTTGGTTCTTGTACTTCCTGTTTTTATTCCTACTTCTTTCCTTCTTTGTGAACAGCGCCTTTGGTTATTATAAAATGTGTAAACCTTAATAATATCATTGTTCTATGTTCTTGTTATGTTGTAATGTGTCACCAAGTTGGTGATGACTCAGAGAAACTCTGTGTATAACAGAATGAAACCCTGTCTCTCTCTCTCTCACAGCCATGGAGACAAGGTCAACTCATGACTCCATAGGAGAGGGTAGAACTTCCCCTGAAACTTTCCAAGATTCTAACTCTTTGAGGGAAAAGGAAGCCCCATTTTTATCTTATAGAGCAGCTGGAGATTGTGCACTGCTGGCTTTACGTTTAGCAACCCGAGATGTAATCACTATGCCACCAGGACTCCCTAATCATTGTTTGGTCCTGAGCAACCCTGACAAGCCTTGTCAAGTTCTACACCATCATTGCAACCATCTTATCAGTCTATCTTGTCAAGAGTCTTCCTTTTCATCACTGCCCCTCTACTTTATCAAGCTTGATATCCTCTTCTAAAGACTGTCACTACTAATTAACTTGTAAAAAGCACATGAGATAAAGGCTCTCCATGGTTGTGTATAAGGAGTATTTTCACAGCACTTCCTCAAAGACAGATTTACTTGTTCTTTTAGCAGTCTGTGGTACTTTCAATTTTCTTTGCCACTGCCTAATGCAAACGCATTATTCTATTTGCCTTATACAATATCCAAATTTCACATGAATATGGGGTGACTGAACATATCATGGTCTGGGTCAGATGAACATTAGTTCTCAATATAACAACCTCACTTTTCAACACTTAAAAATATTGTGCAGCAATAATAGAATGGCAATAATATGAGACTTCATTACACAACATCCAAGAAAAGACAAAGCATCAAGAAACTAAAAAACAAAACCAGAAAAACTAAACACAACCACCAGTTTGTGTATAAAGGCAGCCGTTACAGGTAGGAACTGACTCAATAGCACCTAACAACAACTAAACAACTTGAAAGATTAGGAAAAGATGTTAAGGGAAGCCCATAGCTAGAAGGAACAAAATAATATAGGGATAAATAAAATAGAGAAAGAAAATTAATAACATAAAAATTTTTAAGCTCAAGGGGTGAAGACGGTGTATTATGGAAGAGACCAGACCAAAACCAGGGATGTACATGGTAGACAATGGTGGAGGAGGTGGGGAAAGGAAAACAAAAGGATGAATACAAGGAAGAAAAGGGTAGTGGGGTCATGGGGCATTAATCCACCCAAGGGGAGGGTATTGTTTATATCTTCCACAGGGAAAGTGGGACCAGACTCCAACCCAGTGTCGCAAGGTGTGAATGCAATATCCCGGCATGGAGGAGGGAACCGGTGGAGAGGTCTGGGAGGCTGGCCCCAACACCATAAATTAAGTGGATTCCTGCCCCTCCCCCGAAAAGAATTTGTTCCAAAGGACGACATTGACTCTGCAGCTCTGGGAGATGGACATATTTGATCAGAGCACACGGAAGCAGATGAAGGGGCAGGAGGAGAGAGTGGAGCACAGCCTGGCCCACCAGGCCGTGATGATGATGTTCCTGAGTAGAGCAGCCAGTCCACAGAGAGAACAACATGGCTGGCCCCACTATGAGACATGATGCCCCTCAGTGACTAAGTGCGATACAGGGGACAGCACCGGAGACACCAAGTGGGAATTGCACCTGACCTGATCCCACCACACCGAGGCAAAGCACTGGGGGAGTGCAGCGGAACAGCAAGGGAATGGAGTGGCAAGGTCCCCAGGGAATGCTGAAAGTGGACTTCGGGGCCAGGGCGTGGTGCCCCAACAGACTGGACTGGAAAACGCTCCTAAGGGCCAGCAAACGATCCCTGAACTAACTACAAGCTTTTCTCTTGTGAACTGTTTTATTCTGTTCTTTGTCAGTGGTTTGTTTTTGTTGTTTTGTTGTCTGGTTGTATACTGTTGCTTTGTTTTCCTCTGTCTAGTTTTCGTGCATGTTAGTGACTCCACATGTCTGTCTGAATAGGACAGGCTGGATGAACTATCTGGAGGAAAAACAACGGGACCGACAGTTCTGGGGGGACTTGGGGTGGGGGGGTAGGGGGGGTAAGGAAGTGGTGTTAACAAACCCAGGGACAAGGGAAAAACATGGGACCCCAAATGGTAGAGAAGGGGGAGTGGCAGGCCTGGTGGGAAACGATCAAGCGTAAGGTTGCTTAGAGAAGAGGTATACTCTAGCCCAGGTGGCGATGAAGCATGGTAGTAGGGCAGGAGGAAAGTCAAGGGAGATGGAGGAAAGAGCTAGGAGTCAAAGGGCATTCATGGAGGTCTAGACAAAGACATGTACATGCAAATATATATAGGAGGATGGGGAAATAGATCTATGTGTCTATATTTATAGGTCAAGTATTAAGGTGGCGGAAGGACCTTGGGCCTCTACTCAAACACTCCCTCAATGCATGAATACCTTCTTTTATTAAATTGGAACTCTATGATGCTCACTCTCCCGACACAACGGCTGGAGCCAAAGTGGGTGAACAAGTAAATGTGGTGAAGAAAGCTGATGGTGCCCGGCTATCAAAAGAGATAGTGACTGGGGTCTTAAAGGCTTGAAGATAAACAAGCGGCCATCTAGCTCAGAAGCAACAAAGTCCACATGGAAGAACACACCAGCCTGTGTGATCGAGTGGTCCCAAAGGGATCAGTTACCAGGCATCAAAGAACAAAAAATCATATCATTGACTGCACACCTCCATGATAGGATCGCTGAAGACAAATGGGTGCATAAGCAAATGTGGTGAAGAAAGCTGATGGTGCCCGGCTATCAAAAGAGATAGTGTCTGGGGTCTTAAAGGCTTGAAGGTGAACAAGCGGCCATCTAGCTCAGAAGCAAATAAGCCCACATGGAAGAAGCACACCGGCCAGTGCGATCACGAGGTACCCAAGGGACCAGGTATAAGGCATCATGCAAAAAAAAAAAGATATAAGTGTGTGTATGTATGTGTATATATGTGTATATGTATAAAAGTATGTGTATGTATGTATATATATATCATATTAAATGAAGGGGGAAGTGCAGAGTGGAGACCCAAGGCCCAAGTGTCGGCCAATGGAGATCCCCTCATAGAGGGGTTTAGGAGAGGAGATGGGTTAATTAGGGTGTGAGGTAGTATCGATGAAGAACACAGCTTTCCCCTAGATCCTGGATGCTTCCTCAACCCAACTACCATGATCCGAATTCTACCTTGCAGGGCTGGATAGGACAGAGGCTGTACACTGGTGCATATGAGGGTTGGAGGTACAGGGAATCTAGGGCGGATGATACCTTCAGGACCAAGGTTGTGAGGGACGATGCTGGGAGAGTGGAGGGTGAGTGGGTTGGAAAGAGGGAACTGATTACAAGGATCCACATGTGACCTCTTCCCTGGGAGAGGGACAGCAGAGAAGGGGGGAAGGGAGACCCCGAATAGGGCAAGATATGACAAAATAACGAGGTATAAATATACCAAGGACATATGAGGGAGGGGGGAATGGGGAGGGAGGGGGAAAAAAAAGAGGACCTGATGCAAGGGGCTTAAGTGGAGAGCAAATGCCTTGAGAATGATTGGGGCAGGGAATGTATGGATGTGCTTTATACAATTGATGTATGTATATGTATGGATTGTGGTAAGAGTTGTATGAGTCCCTAATAAAATGTAAAAGAAGAAAAGAGAAAAAAATGATTAGGGCAAAGACTGTACAGATGTGCTTTATACAACTGATGTATGTATATGTATGAACTGTGAAAAGAATTGTATCAGCCCCAATAAATTGTTAAAAAAAAAAAATTTTAAGCTCAATAAAATTGACAAACTTCTTGGACCCTTGAAGAAGATAAAGAAAAAAACACCTAAGATCAGAAATGAAAATGGCAACATGACCACTAATATTGCAGATTAAAAGGATCAAAAAGAGAGTGCCGTGAACAACGTCCAACACTGAGGAGAAAAAAGATGCTGAAATCTTCAAAAAACCTCATCAACAAAAATTATTCTTTAGCCAGATCAGATGGCTTCACTGATAAATTCTGCCAAAGACTTATTAGAAGTAACCCTAATGATTTACACATTAAAAAGTAAATAAATAAGTAAATGCCAGAATATTTCCAAACATCCCATTACAACATTATTTTGATAAGGAAGCCACAGATATCACAAGATTAATATAAACTAGTAAAACTTGTGCATAAACAACAAACACCACCACTTCACTAGAATTAATTTTAATTCATAGATTAGCATGCACCCACACCCAACAGTTTGAGGGTGTAAATCTTTTTTTTCCCCAATTATTTTATTAGGGCTCATACAACTCTTATCACAATCCATACATATATCCATTGTGTCAAGCACATTTATACATTTGTTGCCATCATCATTCTCAAAGCATTGGCTTTCTACTTGGGCCCTTGGTATCAGCTCCTTATGTTTCCCCTCCCTCCCTGCCCACCCCATGATCCCTTTATGATAATTTATAAATTACCACTATTTTATCATTTCTTACACTGTCCGACAATTCCCTTCACCCATTTTTCTGTTGCCCATCCCCCAGGGAGAGGGTTAAGTGTACATCCTTGTAATTGGTTCCCCCATTCTACCCCACCCAAGTCAAAATGGCTAATGGATCACATAAAAAACAGTCTTTAGGACCACAAGGTCAGAAGAATTGGATGGTGCCTTGCTGTCCCTACTGACTGTTCACAAAGGGATCATATTAAAAGGTCCTGGAGAGAGTAAGAAAGCAATGCAGAACACAACTCCAAATCACAAGAAAGACCAGAGAGGACCATAGGGTTGGCCCTACTACGTGACACGACGTTCCTTCACTGACACATAGCACTATGGGGGAAAACACTGGAGACAGTGCAGAAATTGCACCTGATCTGACCCCACAACACTGGGGTAAAACACTAAGGGTGTACAAAAAAGCAGAGAAGAAAACACAGCAATTAAGTCCCTGGGACATGTCAAAAACAGAATTCAAGCCCAGAGTGTGACTCCAGCGGGGAAGCACTCCTAAAGGTCAACAAACAGACCCGGAACTATTTATAGGCTTTTCTTTTGTTGTAGTTGTTTTTGTTGTTTTGTTTTGCTTTGTTTTGTGCTTATTATTGTCTCTGCATGTCTATTTAGATAAGACAAGGAGGAAATATCAGGACCATGGTTCTGGGGAATGCAGTTGAGGGGTAGGTGGGGGAGAGGAAAGGGGTGGGTCAACAAACCCAGGGACAAGGTAACAAGAAATTATCTAAAATTGTTAGTGAGGAGGGCGTAGGATGCCAGGTGTGGCTTGATCAAGGGCAATGTAGCCGAGAGAAATTACTAAAAGCCAAATGAAGGCCAAACATGATAGTGGGACAAGAGAGAAGTAAAGGAAAATAGAGGAAAGAAATAGGTGGCAAACAACATTTATAGAGGTCTAAATACAGCATGTATACATGTAAATATATCTATATATAAAAACAGGGAAATAGATCTATGTGTATATATTTATATGTTAAGTACTATGGTAGCAAATGGACATTGGGCCTCTACTCAAGTAATCCCTCAATGCAAGAACACTTTGTTCTCATAACTTGATGTTCTGAGATATCTACCTTCCAATGACAAGATCGCTAAAGCCAAAATGGGTGCATAAGCAAAGGTGGTGACCAAAGCTGATGTTGCCCGGTTATCAAAAGATATAGCATTTAAGGTCTTAAAGGTTTGATAAACAAGTGGCCATCTAGCTGAGAAGCAACAAAGCCCACATGGACGAAGCACACCAGCCTGTGTGATCATGAAGTGTCAATGGGGCCAGGTATCAGGCATGAAAGACCCAGAACAAAAATAGTATCCATCTGAATGAGGGGGAGGGCAAAGTGGAGACCCAAAGTGCATCTTTAGACAATCGTGATTTCCACGCACAAAGGTAATCAAGAACACATTATACCACTCAAGGTTCATTGAGCTGGGCTTGTGGGGTCCAGCTGCAAAGCTCCTTCTGCACTTTCACAGGGAATAGCAATTTCTCCAGGCTGATGCCCTAAAGGGGACATAATCCCAGACTCAAAGAGAACCACACACCAGAGTCCCCCACATTGGTAGCTGCCTTGAGCTCCTAGCCTAGGGAGTCGGGGTGGCAGAAAGCCATAATAAGGAGTAGAAAGAAAAAGCAGAAATTTACCTGAGGCAGATCTCATAGTGTGGGAGAAAATAGGCAGATAGTCAGAGTCCACAAGATGAATTTAGTTACAATTGGCTGAGAAAGAAAAAAAAACCCTGATAAGCTGGATCTCCCTCTGGGGGTCAGCATGACAGCCCCCAAACTGGACAACCTCACAAGCATAATAAAAAAGAGTAAAATATATATTATTGGTTAGAAACTCAAACCTCAGTCTTGTAGCTCAGCTCCAAGGAGCACATAGACAGGGGCCCTTAACATAAATCAGCATAAGCAGCCCTTGCTAAGGAATGCCAGAACATAGCTACAGGGCCTACAGGCTTTTTGCATAAAAAAAGACCCACTGAAGAAAGTCTAAGCTTCTAACAGAACACAGAGCTAGAGCACAGAGCCAGAGAGACAATTTAATTCTATTCTAGCTGGCCAGAGGGGAAAACATTAAAAATAAAAAAAAATCCTCTGATCTAGTAGGGCACCAGCAGTCTAGAGCGGACAATAAGCCCAGGTTCCCTCTCTGTGATCCACATACAGCTGGGGAGGTCCTGCCTGCCTGTCCAGGACCATGTTAACAGCCTGCCCCCACCCCCAGCCTTGCTGTAGTGCTACAAAAAGCACAAGGCAGGTATAGCAGTGAACTCTAGAGTAATCCCACGCTGAATCTGTGGAACCCTACATCAAGAGAGCACACCACCCGACTACCTTGAGGAAGAGTTGCAACTCTTCCAGCCCTATGGACAAGTGATCAACTCTCATTTATCTCCTTGCTTACCACTCTATTTCTTCTTTCTTTATTCACTTATCCTTTTATCTTTCCCACTGCAGTTGGTCTCAAAGGGCTCAAGTTTGTTTTGGTTTATTCCCTTTCTTTCTTTCTTTCTTTCTTTCTTTCTTTCTTTCTTTCTTTCTTTCTTTCTTTCCTTCCTTCCTTCCTTCCTTCCTTCCTTTCTTTCTTTCTTCTTTTCCCCTCTTTCCTATCATATACCTCTACTGGCTTTCAGGCCACTAACCTCTACCTAGGGCAAATCAACCCAAATAGCAGGCGGAACTTCAGTCTGCCCTTGATGGGAGTGCTGCACACCACACGAGGCAAATCTACAGCATGTCGTGCTGCTGAGGAAAACTCCATCAAACCTTTAAGATGATCTTGCCAACTAGGGCAATGCCGCCCAGCACTATTGTGTTCCTGCATTAAAAGGGCACACCAAAATCCAGTGACATATTGACAGACTTTGCCAACAAGTTTGAGTAGGCAGAGAATTGCACGAGTTACCAAGAGGATAGACAGGTGGACCCCGGCAAATGGGAAAGGCAGTCAAATAAGACAATCAGAGAAGTTGAGGAAAACTTGAGAGCCATGTCTGATGTTATGAAGGGGTGCAATATTAGAATAACTGGACTACTGGAACAAGACACAACAAAGAATTCACCAGCAATAATAGCGAGGGAATCCTTAGAGGAAAACTTCCTCGGCTAAATAAATGAAAATCAGGCAAACATTCAGGAGGATGAAAGAACACCAGCCAAACTGAATCCCAAGAAGTCATCAAGACACATAACAGTCAAATTACCCAACTCCGAGGAAAAGGAGAAGATCATAAAAGCAGCTAGGGAAAAGCAAACAATCACGAATAAAGGTACCCCATTAAGAGTATGTTCAAATCTATCAGTGGAAATGAGGAAGAAGATGGGGGAAAGGAGTAACATATTCCAAAAATTGAAGGAAAACAATGCAAACCCTAGAATACATTACCCGGGCAAATTATCTACTAAGATAAAAGGAGAAGTAAGTCCTCCCAGACAAGCAAAAACTGAAAGAATACATAAAAAGAAAGCCAGCCCTACAAAAGATCCTTGCCTATCCAGTATGGGCAGAAGATCAACCCTCACCGAGCACAAATAAGAGAACATCACCCACAAGGCAACAGAAAAAACAGATCTCAGGATAGCATTGGCTCAGTAGTGTTAATAAGGCAAAAATAAACCACACACAACAGAAGAAGATAAGATAGCTAGGTAGGAAAATACCCAACACAAAAGGTACAAGATGACATCAGAGCTGACATATGGATTTAGTAACAGTAAATATCAATGGCCTGAACTCAGGAATTAAAAGGCACAGAGGCTAACAGACTGGTTCAGAAAGCATAACTCATTGATCTGCTGCCTACAGGAGACATCTCAAGCTTGCAGACAAAAACAGGTTGAGTATTAAGGCTGGAGAAAAAATATACATGCAAGTCGCAATGCAAAAAATGCAGGGGTAGTGATCTTAATATCTGACAAAATTCATCTCAAGATACAGGCCATAACAAGAGGCAAGGAGGGGCACTATATAATGCTCAAGGGAAAAGTAGACCAAGAACCATGAGCATAATAAATACATATGTGCCAAACAAAGAGACCCACAAAATTTGTAAATCAAGCACTCCAGAAGATGAAAAAAGAAATCACAGGCTCAACAATTATAGTTGGTGACTTTAATATCACTTTCTGAAAAAGACAGATCACTGGGTAGGAAACTCAAGAAGGAATCTACATATCTAAACAGCCCAATTGGAAAAATTCACTTGATAGATATTTTCAGAGCTTTCCAATCAAATACAAAAAAACCTCACATTCTTATTAAACCCACATGGCACATATTCAAAAAGAGACCACATGCTGGGACTCAAATCAAACAGGAGGAAATTCAAGCTCATACAGATTATGCAGGCATCTCTCCGATAACTGTGCCATAAGACTGGAAATTAACAGAAGGGCAGTGAAGAAACTAAGGGCAAACAATTGGAGGATGAGCAATTCTCTGTTGCAAAAGGAGTGGGTATTGACCCAGCTCAAAGATGAAATCAGGAAGTTTCTAGCGACCAATGACAATGAAAAGATGAGGTACCAAAACCTTTGAGATACAGCAAAGGCATTTATCAGAGGAAGACTGATAGCAATTAAGGCACACATGAAAAAAGGAGAGACTCGTGTATGACATGATGGAACAAAACTTACACCTATTAGAACAGTGTCAACAAAACAAACCTACTAATAACAAGAGGATAGATATAATAAAATTGGGGCTGAGATACAGGAGGGGAAACAGAAAAACTATGGAAAAAATTTATGCAGTTAAAAATTGGTTTGTTGAAAGAATTAACAGAATCGGTAGATAGCTGGCAAAAACGTAGTACCTTTACAATAGCCAAGCACAGATTTAAATATATAGGAATTTACCTAACTAAAAAAATGAAAGATTTGTATGAGGAAACTTATAAACACTTATAAGAGTTATAAGAAACCTCAATAAATTGAAGAACATCCCATGCTCCTGGATTGGCAGGCTCAACATAGTAAAGATGTCAGTTCTGCCAAAGGCACTATATAAGTTCAGTGCTATCCCAATAAAAGTACCACCATTCTTCTTCAAAGAATTGGAAAAACTGATTACGAACCAAATGGAGGGGGAAGAAACACAAAATTAGCAGAGAACTCCTCAAAAAGGACACAGTGGGAAGGCTCGCTGTACCTGACTTTAGCATGTATTATACAGGCACAGTAGTCACAACAGTGTGGTACTGGTATAACAAGAGATTCACCCCAAGGGAAATGAGCTGAACACTAAGATATAAAAACATCAGGATACAGGCAATTGATCTTTGATAAGGGCTGAAAAAAATATCAAATGGGAAACAGATGCCCTCGTCAATAATGGTGCTGGAAAAAAGTGGATATCTACCTGCAGAAAATGAAGCAAAATTCTTACCTTACAAGAATAAACTCAAGGTGGATCACAGATCCTGAGATAGAACCACAAACAATTAGGGCCATTAATAAGGGAATTGGGACAAATCTGAGAACCTTGGCACAGGGAATGCATAGGTTACCAGAAATAGGGAAGGATACAAATACAGAGGAATCACAAATAGATAACTGGGATATACTGAAGATAAGTCACCTGTGTACATCAAAATAATTCACTAAGAGAGTAATAAGAGAGCCCACCAACTGGGAAATCATCTTTAGCAATGACACATCAGACAAAGACCTTATTACTAAAATCTGCAATACTTTCCAAGCTTACAATAAGAAAAAACTAATTGCCCATTAAGGAGTTGGCAAAGGACCTGAACAGAAGTTTCATGGAGTCTGAAATCCAAATGGCCAATAAACATATGGGAAAATGTTCCCAATCATTAGCCATAGAGAAATGCAAATTATAACTATGAGATACCACCTAACACCCTCAAAAATAGCCCAATTCAAAAAATCAGAAAGCAACAAGTGTTGGAGGGGCTGTGGTGATGTAGAAACGTTCATCTAAGGCTGGTAGACCTGTAGGTATGTATAGCCACTATGGAAATAGATTTGGCGATGTCTAAAACAGATGGAAATTGAGATGCCATATACCCAGCAGAGGAAAGAAACAAACCGTGGCCAGACATCTTTGCTCCAGTGTTCATCGTGGCACATTTCACAATCACAAGGAGATGGAAACCACCCAAATTTCCATCAACAGACATATGGATTAAAAAACTGTGATACTTACATAGAACGGAGTACTATGCATCACTAAAAAGCAGTGATGAACGCATGAAGTATATCGCCGCATGGCAAGAACTGGAGGAAATTATGCTAAGTAAGCCAAGCACAAAAGGACAAGAAAAGAACAGAAAGAAATGCAAAAGGGGCATAGGGAAAAAGCTACTGTACATAAACACACCAGGGGTGAGGTCCAGGTAGTATGGCAGGGGCCAGACCAAATCCAGGGATACATATGGTAACCAATTAAAAAGGGGGGGGGGGGAGGAAAGGAAAAAAAAAGAGAGATGTGTGGCAGGGGATTAGGACACTGACCCACCCAAGGGGAGGGTATTGTTTGTGTCTCCACAGGAAAAGAGGGACCACACTTAAATCCAGTGTCCCGGGATGTCAATGCAGTGTGCCTAGAGGAGACAGGAGCCGGTGAAGGAGCATGAGGGCTCGGCCCTCTCCCCAAAAAGAATTTACTTTAGTGGACAGCACTGAAGCAGCAGCTGGGGGAGAGGGACATGTCTGATCAGAGCACATGGGAATAAATGAAGGGGGAGGAAGAGAAAGTGGAGCACATCCTGGCCCACCAGGCCTTGAGGATGATATCCCCACTCCAAATAGCCAATGCACAGAGTGGACCCTATGGCTGATCCCACTATGAGACAACGTCCCTCGTTGACCCATGGCCCTACGGAGGACAACACTGGAGACTCAGTGTCAGGATTGGCCCGGTCTGACCCTACCACGCCGAGGCAAAACACTAAGGGCATGCAGCAGAGCAAAGGGCAGAGCAGAGCAAGGAGCTCCCGAGGGAGTGCAAAGGATAGAATCTGGGGAAAGAGGTCAAAAATTAGACCTTGATCTATTTATTTCTTTTTAAGTTAATTAATTAATTGTTTTCTTGGTCATTGGTTTCCTTTGTTGTGGTCGTGGGTATCTTCTCTTTTGTCACTTTGTCTTGCTGCTATGCCTTGTTTTTGTATGCATACTATTATCTTGCAGATCTATCCAAACAAAATAGGCTAGATGAACATTCTGGAGGAGAAAACAACAGACTGATGGTTCCAGGGGGACATGAGAGAGGGGGAGGTAGGGGAAAGGAGTGGTGTTGACCAACCCAGGGAAAAGGGAGCAACAAGTGATCCAAAATCAGTGGTAAGGTGGGTGTGAGAGACCTGGTAGGGATTCAACAAGGGCAATGTAACCGAGAGAAATTACTGAAACCCAAATGAAGGCTGAGCATGATAGTGGGACAAGAGGAAAGTAAAAGGAAATAGAGGAAAGAACTAAGAGACAAAGAGCATTTATATAGGTCTCCATACAGGCATGTACATATGTAAATATATTTATACAGGATGGTGGGGAAATAGATCTATGTGCATATATTTATAAGCTTAGCATTAAGGCAGCAGATGGACATTGGACCTCCACTCAAGTACTTACTCAATGAAAGAACACTTTGTTCTATTAAATTGGCATTCCATGATGCCCACCTTCCCAGCAAGATTGCTGAAGACAAATGTGTGCATAAGAAAATGTGGTGAAGAAGGCTGATGGTGCCCATTTTTCAAAAGATATAGTGGTATCTTAAAGGCTTGCAGGTAAACATGCAGTCATCTAGCTCAGAAGCAACAAAGCTCACATGGAAGAAGCACAGCAGCCTATGACACCACGAGGTGTAGAAGGGACCAGGTATCAGGCATCAAAGAAGAAAAAACATCAAATCATTGTAAATCCCACGAGGGGGAGTGTAGAGTGGAGACACAAAGTCCATCTCTAGGCAACTGGACACCCCCTTACAGAAGGGTCTCAGGGAGGAGACGAGCCAGTCAGGGTACAGGGTAGCAATGATGAAACATACAACTTTCCTCTAGTACTTAAATGCTTCCACCCAACCCCCATTATCATGATCCCAGTTCTACCTTACAAACCTGGCTAGACCAGAAGCTGTACACTGGCACAGATAGGAACTGGAAACACAGGGAATCCAGGATAGGTGATCCCTTCAAGACCAGTGGTGAGAGTGGCAATACTGGGAGGGTGCGGGGAAGGTGGAGTAGAGAGTGGGAACTGGTTACAAGGATCTACATATAACCTCCTCCCTGGGGGATGGAGAACATAAAAGTGGGTGAAGGGAGACGTCAGACCATGTAAGATATGACAAATAATAATTTAAAAATTATCAAGGGTTCATGAGGGAAAAAAGAGGGGGGAAATTAGAAGTTGATATCAAGGGCTCAAGCAGAAAGAATATGTTTTGAGAATGATGATGGCAACAAATGTACAAATGTGCTTGACACAATGGATGGATGGATGGATTGTGTACGAGTTGTACGAGCCCCCAGTAAAATGATTTAAAAAAAATAAGAATAGTAACACTAGGGAGGTATTAATGGCTTAGAATGACTGACCATTTGAGATTAGAAGGGCAGCGTTTAGAAGGATGAGGAAAGAAAACAGGAAACAGAGGAAATGGGATAAATTATGTAACATTTTGAGGACTGCAATCAACGAGATGAAACAAAAATGTTCAAACTGTTGAATGGGAAATAAAATATGGTGATCCTCTATAAACCTACATCTAATTCACAAAATGTAGAAACAAACAAACCACAAAATTTAAAAAACACCCAACAAATCAACCACATACAATTGTTTAACACCTATTATCTATGAAACACTGGAATGAACAATGTACATCAGTAGAGATGATTAAAATGCTTGTGCATCTAAAGCTTTCTTTACACAATTCTTACATCAATTTTAAATCTTCCCAACATTATTTGTTCAGAAATTCTTCTGGGGAACTTGTTCTCATCTATCCCATAAAAGTTCCAAAGTCACTTTAGGGAATATTTCTCTTTCTAAAGCAAAAATGTGTTGCAGAATTTGATCCTTTAGTATATTATAATTTAGAAGCCCCCAAAACACCATCTTGTTTAAAGGGATTTTTCTTCATTTCTGATTGACTTATAAATGACGCATCTAATCAAGAGGGTACAAATGTAGACCCAAGCCTTGAGAAATGAAGCCTCAGAGATACTTTAGATTCAAAAATTTAAAAGTGCAGAGCTCAACAACGAATGCAAATCTGATTAGCATGAAATCACAGCTCTATAAGATTATACGCATTATGAGTTAGCCACTAAGAAGCTGAAATGTATTAATTCAAATTCTCATTAAAATTTTACTAATATGTAATGCTAGTGATTATAGTAGAGCTGAAATTCTTAATATCCCTCTTCTAAGTCTCTCTGTCACTCCCACCAAATGATTGGGTGGGACTATGCAAATTGGGCATGTGTCCTATTAAAAGAAGTAATTGGTAAATATTCTTACCACCGGCTATAAGGAAGAGCCATCTTTTTTTAATATCCTTTTATTGGCATATACTTCACATATCATACTATTTAATCAATCAATCATGTCAAGAAAATCTGTGCAATCTTTACCACAATCAACTTCAGAACATTTGCTTCTTGTACTCATGAACTTCCCATCCTCTCGTGCCATGGGCTTAGACAATTATCAATCCAGTGGCTGACTATAGGTCTGCCTACCTAGCCTGGATTTCATATACAGAAAAGCACACAAAATACAAATGGGAAACACAAGATAAGGCATTGCTTTTTAACCTAATACATCTGCCACAATCCATTTTACACTGCTGTTTGGTAACAAGGCCATTCACAGCCGCTCACTATGGTGGGGGGATTAAGTGGAGACTTAAATCTACGTGGGGACCCTGCAAATGGCCTTTGGGCATCCACTGTCATTCGTAGCCTTCCGCAAGCTGAGTGTTCAGAATTTGCGCTCTGGCACCAATCCCTCCTTCCATTTGGATTTTATTATTTTAAATCCTGAGATCACATAGACTGGTGTGCTTCTTGCATGTGGACTTAGTTGATGACTTACTTAGATGGCTAATTATTTGAAGACAAACCTTTATGACCCCAGGCACTATTATTTCGGATAGCCAGACAGCATGTGTGTTTTCATCACACTTTGCTAAAGCAGCAGGGCCGAGAGGATAAGCCATCTTTCAAGCAGCAGTAGAGGGAGAAACTCCATAGACTTTGGAAGAGCAGTCTGTCTGGAGTGGCAGAGTCCACTGAGATCAGATGCATCAGAGACTGACATGGAGACCAAGAAAGTAGTGTCAAGACTATGCGCTATATTCTCGTCTTAACCAAAAGCATGGAACTGTGGAGCAGCTAACAGGCTTCCTGGCCCGCCCATTGATGCAAAAGTCAAGAAACCACATGGCTGGGAGACTGAGGATTAGAGTCAGACTTGGCTACCACATGGCTGAGAACTTGGGAGAAAGACCTGGCATCTGACTGAGGAGACCATGACTGTATCCTTACTATTTGCTGATTTTGACTTGTGGTAACCTATTGATTTCCCTAATCAACACTCTTCATAGCTGGTACTGTCTGTGAGTTCTGTGTGGCTTTCTTATAATGAATTATCAAACCCACATAAATATAGAGTGGCTTGGGAGGAATGACTGGGGTCAGAACAGGCAATGAAGGATGGGGGAATGAAAGCAAGAAGGAAATCAGAGGTAGCCAAATAAGTCTACTTTCAATGCCATTCATTGAAATGATACATTATAATTTAGTAAAGTAGCATTACATTTTAAATGTACATTGCAATTTAAATTGCCCAAGGCCACTGACAACTATTGTTTGCACCTGGCTAGTATCTAATTCCATAATAGCCCCAAATTTCCCTTGGAGAATCATGCCAATCACTCTTCTGGGCTAAGATAAATTAATCTTACCCCCTTGAAACTTTTCAGGAGCGAGAACATAGTTTTCTCTGTGGTTTGATAAGAACTAGGGGTGCCAGCCTGGAGTGTTGAAGGTGCCTTGCTTCCATGGGAAGGGTGTGCCTGAATGAAATAAAGAGCAGGGGTGGGACAGGGCCTGTTAACTTTGCTAGCTGTGGATACACTGTGCCTAGACTTTGGTGGGTTCAGTCTCACTCAATGAGACAGAAAAGAGGTCTTGATTAGTATTTGCTGTCAGTGGCTGTTGGGTGTCTTGATTAGTATTTGCTGTCAGTGGCTTACAGTGACCTGATGGAGTAAAACTGCTCAATGGGGTTTCAAGGCTGTGATTTTTAGAAGCAGTTACCAGGCCTGTATTCTGAAGCACCTCTGGGTGACTTCAAATAGCCAACCTTTGCTAGTAAAGCAAGAGTAGTAAAGCACTACTACTGGGTGTGCCACCCAGGAGCTTTTTGACCAATATAGTTCCTATCAACTCTGTGAACTATGGTTACAAATTACCACTTGTCACGAGTGTGATGCAATAGGAAGAACAAAGCAGAAGTCAGGAAGTGATTCTCATGTAGGCCTTGTCCTCTTATCAAGTGTGCTGAATGACTTTTATTAAATCATTTTTTCTTTTAGGATCCGTGTCTAAATCTATAAAAGAAAGACGTCCTTTATCTGCCAAAGAAGGTGGAAGTAGTACTGGAGGAATTTATGGTGGACCAAATGAGCATGCTCAAAAGCGAGACTGTGTTCACATAATTGATTTCGTCCTTAAGATACAAGGTGTCACAAGAAGATAGCAGTGGCTTCTGTGGAAGACAGCAACACAGATGCAGAGACGGAAGACACGTTTGTGGGGAGATGGAATAGAAAGATAGCGGAATTCTTATAGATTCTCTAGAGCCATGTAGGCTGGAAGAACACTTGAAACTATAGCCTGTAGATAACCTTCTATCTTAAACCACAAATATCTCTAAAAGTCTTCTTAAAGCCAAACATTAGTCTGCCTTACCTGCCTTGAACATTGTGATTGCTTCAGAACTACTGATACAGGACAACTAACATGTCCAAATTCACTGCTGAGTCCATTCCAATTCAGTGACAGGGTAGGACAGGTAGGACTGGGTAGAACTACCCAGGTGGGTTTCAAGGCAGCGGGTGGTTATGAATTGCTGATCTTGTGATTAGCACAACAAATAAACTTGCTGTGCTATCAGATTCTTAAGGTGACAACAGCAACTCCATAGACTAGATGGGAACTTTAGGAACAGTACATTTATGTTAATGGGGAAGAAATAGCTCAGGAAAAAAGGGTGAGCATAGCACTGATTGAATAATGCAATCAATGTCAGTGGTCTGAAAATGTAGAAGTGACTGAATTGTTTTTCTGTGCAAATTCTCACCAAAATAAAGTACAAGAAGTAACAGCAAGTAAAGCTAACAACCAACTTATGCTTTACAATTAAAACACTTAAGTATTTTCTATCTTTTCATTTGGCAGATTTTCTAAAAATGTGATTAAAATGTTAGTGAGCAATAGATAAGAATGCAGTTTTACTCTGAGATACATCAATTTGGCTGGATTTAAAAATCTTATTTTGAAATCAATTACAGATATTGTAGTTTGCTATTCTCTCTAATGGCAATTCTCCAGTCAACTTACAAAACTCAGCAAAAGGGAAAAAAGTTTATGCATACATAAGTATGTATATATGTAAATATGTACAGAACATGGAAAGAAGAAAAAGAGAATGTAAACAACTGGTAAACCTGGTGAACCATCCCTTGTACTAGTTTTATAATTTTCCTGTAACATTTGAAATTGTATCAAAAGAAAAGCCAGGTTGAAAACTTCAAAATAAATGGAGCTGAAAATTAAAAATCTTACAATATAAAATTCTACAAGACATGATGGGTGTTATATGGAAACCAAGTGTTGGAGAAAATTATATAATGGTGATTCCATAAAAAAATAACATAAGTAGGGGGGTGGAGAAAGACCTGAAATGCCACACATCAAATTATTGATATATCCTCTGGGGAAAGTAATGGTATTCATAGGTATGGAGTTAAAGGTCAATGTTCATACTTGACTCAAAGCCCTAGACAGCACTAACAACTTAAGCACTTAATAGCTGAAAGTTTGGTGATTCTAACTTACCCAGAAGTGCCTTGAAATACAGGCTCAATTCAAAACCTCATACCATTGAGACAATCTGACACACAACTCTATAAGGCAGAGTATAATTGCTCCTGTGGATTTCTGTAAGTGTACATCTTTGCAGTAGTAAAAGTCTCATCCTTTTTCTGATGAGTGGCTGATGGTTTCGAACTGCTAACCTTGGGGTGTTAGCAGTCCAACACATAAGCTACTATGCCACCAGAGCTGACATCCTTGAACATTTACTTGATGGCAACTGACAAGAGCATTTCTAAGGTAATTGTGTGAAAAATTGAAATATTTATGGATTACAGGGATACTTGATGGTACAAATTGCATGTCTTACAAATTGAAGGCTGTGGCAACTCTATGTCGAACAAGTTTATCCCTGCAGTAGTTCCAGTAATAGGAGGCCTGGTGAGATAGTGGTTTGACACTAGATTGCAATCTCAAGGTTGGCAGTTCGAAACGACCAGTCATTCTGCAGGAGAAACAAGGGTTTCTACTCCTGCAAATGGGGTCATTATGAGGAAATAATGATTTCCAATAACATGCACTCATTTTGTGTCTCCGTGTTATATTTAATACATACGTACATATATATTTTTAATTGAGAGCTCATATATATGTATATAATTAATTCCATAGTTCAATCACATCAAGCAATATTATACAATTGCCACCACAATCAGTTTTCAAATATTCTTTTTCTTCCTGGACTCCTTGGCATCATCTCCGCTATACCTCAACTCCAGCCCCACCAATGTACCCCTACCCCACCCCAGAAACCTTCACTTGCTGTCCCTATAGGTTCATCAATCCTGGGTTTCATATACCAAAAAACATGTAACACAACTTCAAGAGGGTGATCCCTGATGTCATAACACATCCGACATAAACTCTAACATGAACAAACTAATATACAAAAAATGCTGAATACCAGATCAGGTGTAGCATGCATTTGGGGAGTTGGACTCAAATGGCCAAGTTTTAACTGTTCAAGTCAGGTTTATCCCTTTGATCTTCTATAGTCATCCCTCCAGTGTTCTGTTTAGTAAACACCTTCCTCCTATGCTTCAATTACAGATAGAGGGAGCTCACTTAGGCTTATTTTCTATGTAGTCCCACAAATGTATCTTGGGCTCCCACTGTAGCTTTCTGCAAACCAGATCCTCAAAATTTAGGCTTTGATACCAATCCCCCCTTCTACTTTGGGTTATATGATTTACAATCCTGTGGTGACTGGTGTTGGTGTGCTTCTTCCCTGTGGACTTAGATGACATCTCATTTAGATGGCTGCTTCTTAGACACGCACCATCTAATTTCATCACCAAATTTTGCTGTAGCACCCATATCTTTTGTGTTCCCATCCTAAGGGCAAGTATTGAGCAGGGCCATGATGTAAGAACTAATTGTTCTTAAATTGAAGCTAGGATTTAGTGTGAGCCCCAAACCCATTCCTGAATCTGTGTCACAGTCTGGTAATTCTCATATTTCAAAACATTTGAGGACTACGCTATACCTGACCTAAGCCATGGCATTTTCAATCACTTCAACTGCATGTGAAAATAGGACACTGGCTAATTAAGAATGAAGAAAAATCGATGCATTTGAACTACAGAGTTGGTGAAGAATCTAGACAGTACCATGGACAGTCAAAAGAACTCCTAATGTCGTGACCCTTTCATACAGTTCCTCATGTTGTGCTGACCCCCAACCATAACATTATTTTCATTGCTACTTCATAACTGTAATTTTGCTAGTTATGAATCATATTGTAAATATCTGACATGCAAGGTGTATTTTCATTGTTACCAATTGAAAATTAAAGCATAGTGATCAATCACAAAAACAGTATGTACCTTATATACTTGAGTATAAGCCAACCTGAATATTGGCCAACGCACCTAATTTTACCACAAAAACTGCATTATGATGGCAGTGGGTTTGGTTTTGGGTTGCACACTTTAGCCTCCTCCCTGCTCCACACTCACTGCCATCAAGGCAATTCCAACTCAAGACTGCAGTAGAGAGTAAACATACTTTCATTTGCACTGAGAAACTAAAACATTTGTATGACTCACTGTATTGAGGTGGTCTGGAGCCAAACCCACAATACCTGTTTAAAAATCAAAGAAGTGTATCAAGATTTTTGCAGTTGCAACAATGATAAGAAATTCATTTCTGGAGGAAAGCGTTCGGCGTTGACAGCTGTGGTTCTCACCTCCTGGAAGAGCCCTATGCCTAAGCCATTACTCACTGAACAGAAGAACACTCGGTAGTTTTGAACTGTGCTATGAGTTATCATTGATGAATATACCCTGGGCTACCAGAGAAGCAAACAAATCACACTTAGATAAAACTGGACTGCTCCTGAGATGCAAGGTTCGCTTTGGACATGTCCTCGAGAAAGATGCATTCAAAGAAAAGGATATCATGTTTAGTATAGTAGTAAAGTAGAGGATCAGTGCAAATGTGGGAAACCATCGATGATAAGGACTAATACAATAATTAGCTCAAAAATATCAAAGACCATGATGATGGTACAGGCCATGGAGATGTTTCATTCTGTTATATATAAAGTTACCATGAATTGGAGCCAACTCAATTGCCACTAACAATAACAACACAATACAGCTAGGAATAGCAAATTGGGATGTCCTGCCCCAGATATACCAAATATAAGCTATCATGTTTATGTGATAAAGTCTTAATCAACAATAATACATTTTTGGAAGAATGAAATAATTTGTGTAGATACTACCGTATATACAAGATAAAATAAAATGTTACAAAAATATATAAGCTTTATAGGACAATCTTCCTAATATGATCTCCATGATATATTTAAAAGATACACATATTTATATAATTTCTGGAAGAAAACCCGTTAGCAGTAGGTGGCTCTGAGAGCGAATGTAGGGGTGAGGGAAGGCTTTTACTTTTTTTTCCCTACCACTGATAAAAATCTCATTATGGTATAACATGTTAATGCTAGTTAAAATTATTAAAATACTTATTAAAAGCAAATTACAGAAGCCTAAACATAATTTTTAATCAGAATGTACTAAAGGAAAACAATTTTAACATAGAGTGGGAACTAAATATAGTTAAAATTTTAAAATGTACTTATACAGAAGAATTTGGTAGCAGGACTTATTTATTTCCCACCTAGCTCTATAAAATGTATAAGAAACAGTTGAGGATAGCAAGCTTAGAGTGCAAAAGAACCAACTGCATGACTGTTACTAAACACACTGCCAAGAGATATAACTTGATGCCAATTCAGTCGGCCCAGGGCAAGAATCTGAGATGTGCACATTCAAGTGTTTCCTAGCAGTGGCTAACCTCAACACCACACTTTGAAAATCACTGAATAGGAAGTACAAAAGAAAATCAAAATAGAAAAATTAAAAATAGTTATCTCATGGCCTGAGAACTTGTCTCCAAAGATAGTGCCCTGGGTAAAAACAGTTCAGATCCCTAATCCTCCTTGGATTAGGAGATAAGACTCCCCAAGTGAAACTTGCCTGGAGAAGACCCAGTGGTCCTACACAGAATTCACCTGTTCCTGCTCCTTCTGGAAGCAGCTGACGGGGCTCTACACCCTACACGTATTAAGGCAATTGAATATATGATAACATTTCATTCTCTTTCACATACACTATGAAATATGGTCTAAAAGTCAGAACTGATGCTTTAATGGAAACTCTGTAAAGGCTCGAAAGCAGTGGTTCTCAACCTGTGGGTCATGACTCTTTTGGGGGTTGAACAACCCTTTCACAGGAGTGGGCTGATAACAGTAGCAAAATTACAGTTATTAAGCAACGAAAACAATTTTATGGTTGGGGGTCACAACAACATGAGGAACTGTATTAAAGGGCTGCAGCAATACGAAGATTGAGAACCATTGCTCTAAAGCATTATTGTAAAGCCAGGTCTAAGTGAAAAAATAGGATAAATGAATAAAAATCCTGGATTACATGAAAACAGACATATAAGCATTCAAACTCTTGCTCCACTCTAAAGAAATTCAAATGAGAAATGGTCAATGATGGCATGTTGCATTCTAACCAATGGAATTCAAGGAAACAAGCTTGACTCGTTAAAAATAGAGCAAATCAAAGTGTTCCTTCTTAAGTGGCTTTTTCAATAATTGGAAGGTACCTGTACATGCAGAAGTTATGTGATGAAATATTTATGGTTTGTGTAACTTTAATTTCCTATATAAAACCAACTTTTTCCACGGGAACAGACCTACATCTAGTAGCAAGAGCAGCATCTCTCCATGGCTTTGTACCTAGAACTAGGTACTAGAATTCTTCCATGCACTGGGACCTGAGAACCATCGGGCTCATATCTCAGGGTGGAAGCAAAGGAAAACATTTGCAGATGTCTCTGGGAAATCACATTATTCGGTCTCAAGGACACCCATTAAATGTTTATAAAATGATAAATGGAAGGGTGTACTTGGCTTACAGGACCACTACTTTCTAGTTTGCTTTTAGTCCCTATAATCTTTAGATGGGACTATGGGTGGTACAAATGATAGCTTAGGTGCTAACTAAAAGGTTGATGGTTTGAGTCCACCCAGGGACTGCTCAAAAGAAAAGCCTGGCTATCCATTTCCAGAAACGAGCTATTGAAAACCCTATGGGACATGGTTCTACTCTCCCATGAGTTGGAATGGCCTAACAGTAATTGACAATCTTTATATGGTGAATGGATTTGTTCCTTGTGAATAAGGACTATATGGGGAAATACGTAGCACAAGTGCTGTTACGCAGGAGGTGTTGAATAAACATATGGTGGCTGTGTATCTATACCTCTTCTTGGATCATACATTCATATATACAAACCTCCCTTTTGCAGGTTGATATTTTCCTGTGGTGGCCTTAGCAGCTACTGTCTTTGGTCAACAGTCTCACGACTTCTTAACCTTTTCTGGAGTTGGTTTCTAATTTCAGCAACTAAATAATAAATGGCCCTAGGGGCCTATTTCTAGAAGACAGCTGCATATTTGGCCCTTAAGCTTCCCTGGAAGAAAAGGGTGACAGATCATTTGTATCATTTGTCCCATACCCTTTTGTCAAGAGGAATGTACACTCCAGTTTCTCAAAAGAAGCCAGGTTGTCCAGAAGTCTCCCCAGGGGCCCCTTTTGATTTTAATGGCCACTGGCTGAAAGGCAGGTGGTCAAGTACGTGTAGTGTGTTGTGGTACATTATCAGTCTTTTTTTTCCCCCGAGTTACTTCATTCATGACAGACTGCAATGGAAGCGACTAACCTAGCTGCCACCCATACGTGACAGAACTCAGAAAGTTTACAGCTGCGCTGCTCTTCGGTTAGCTAATAGCACTCTATCAGATGCTATGCTTGTGGCGTGATCATCAAGTGAGCATGCATCTGAATTTAGAAAAGGACAAAATAAGACCATCTAGTGTTTAAAAGCAGCTGATTCTTTTGTAGAATTTAAGCAGTGAATTAAAAGAGCAAGAAAACATCAACAAGTTTTAGAAAAGGAGTAGTGTACAGAAGACAGCAGCATGACCTCATTTATAAACGTTTCTTAGCATTTCTGACGAAAACAGTGTATTCACCTTTAAGCCGCTCTCATGCTTAAAACAGTTAAAAGTTGAGTACACACATACGGTTACTCTGTAAAAACAATCATCTGTGTATTAAAATGCTCCAAGAAATTCATTCTTTTGGTTAATAGAAAGATACTCACAAAACACTTTGGTGGCAAAAAACATTGTTGTACATACGTGATTAATGTTTTCAAAGGAGATGGTCCATTTCCAATTAATTCCACAAATATCTGAGATTCAATTAGTCTTAGAAAAACAAATGAGTTCTCTTATGTAACTGAAATTAATCAAGGAAATAAAAGTAAACTGCTTTAAGATTTATGAGTGTAAGCCAGAAATCTAATATGATTATATTACCGCATATACTCGAGTATAGGCCGAGTTTTCCAGCACACTTTTAATGCAGTTTTTGTGGTAAAATTAGGAGCCTCGGCAGTTATTCAGGTCGGCTTATACTCGAGTATATACTATATATAATTATATAATGAATATTATATAATATACTATAATAATTACATTCTATAATGAGACTTTATCTCTTCAATTAGAGAAGATATATTCCAAGTGTAAGTGGTTTTACTGGAATATTTCTGTATCTGGTACACCTTCTCTGTTATTTCCATAGCTCGTCTTCCCTCCCTCCAATTTAGTCTGAGCAAGGTTACAGAGAAGAACACATTACAGCCCATCTTCAGTGAACACCAGTTTTATGGCAATCATGCACCCACAACAATCTGCAAGTGTATGTACCTACTATGTGGCAGACACTACTCTGGACACAAAAGGCAAACTCCCTTCTTGAGCTCACATTCTAGTGGAGGAAACAAAAAGAAGCGTCTAACTAACTCATCAGTGACACTGAAAGTGGAAAAGTTGTCTAAGGTACCATTTGCTTTTGCCATGTGCTTCTTTTAAGAACACTTGAGAGGGGGGCTCCTGGGGAGGAATGCTGTTTCTCTTGTTAATTTGAAGTTCCGATTTTGATCGCAGCCCTAAGGTGTTCCCTTCCACTATCCTAAAAACTCTCCCGAGTTTCCTCCTATTAAGTGTAAGGTGTGGATGCTTCGTGACTGGATCTGACCATCCATGTTAGGTAGGAGATAGGCGCATAAAAGGAATCACAAGATCATGGTGGCTTTTGGAGAAAGATGGTCTGAACGTCATGGAAATACGCTGTACTCCTACCCACTCAATCTGCAGATTATTCCACAAAGTAAGATACAATCACTTAAGGCTCTAAGCTTATGTATTACAAAGCACTGCATGTACACTTGCACATTTTTATTTAGGAAGAGTAATAAAAAGGGGAGTCTGTTTGATCGGTGCTATACTGCACCCTGACTTGCTCGTCTCCTCCCCATGACCCTTCTGTGAGGAGACATCCAGTTGCCTACAGATGGGCTTTGGGTCTACACACACCCCTCATTCACAATGATATGATTTTTTGTTCTTTGATGCCCGAAACCTGATCTTAACGACACCTCATGATCACACATGCTGGTGTGCTTCTTCCATGTGGGCTTTGTTGCTTCTAAGCTAGATGGCTGCTTGTTTACCTTCAAGCCTTTAAAGACTTCAGACGCTCTTTTTTATAGCCAGCACTATCAGCTTTCTTCACTACATTTGATTTGTCTTCAGCGACTGTGTCAGGAACATGATCATCATGGAATGCCAGTTTAATAGAACAAAGTGTTCTTGCATTGAAGGAGCACTTGAGTAGAGGCCCAATGTCCATCTACTACCTACTTTCCAGTTGTCCCACTATCATGTTCAGCCCTAGGTTTTTTAATGCTTTCCCCACATACACACATTATCATGATCCCAGTTCTTACAAATCTGGCTAGACCAGAGGACGTACACTGGTACAGATAAGAGCTGGAAACACAGGGAATCCAGGGCGGATAAACCCTTCAGGACCAATAATGATAGCAGTGATACCAGGAAGGCAAAGGAAAGGTATGGGGAGAAAGGGGGAACCGATTACAAGGATCTATATATAACCCCCTCCCTAGGGGATGGACAACAGAAAAGTGGTTGAAGGAAGACATCGGTCCGTATAAGACATGGAAAAATAATAATTTATAAATTATCAAGTGTTCATGAGGAAGGGAGGGTGGGCAAGGGATGGGGGAAAATGAAGAGCTGATACCAAGGGCTCAAGTAGAAAGCAAGTGTTTTGAGAATGATGATGGCAACAAATGTACTTGACACAATGGATGTTATGTATGGATTGTGATAACTGTTGTACAAGCCCCCAATAAAATGATTTTTGAAAGGGGGGTGTCATCAACTCTATGTAAACAGGAGCCATTACCCTCCTTATATATAAAGTATAAAGCAATGAAGGTCTTCATGGGAGGTATGCTTCAGAAAACAGAATGTGTATACTGAAGGAAGGCTTAGTGACTTCTTTTGAAAGAATTCATCCATGTTGGGGGAGGAGGGGACAAGAGGATAGATAACCTGACTGGGGGATAATTAAAGTTTGAATTTCTGATTTATACAAATGAGCCCTAGGGCATAGTGGGTTAGTAACTGCAAGGTTAGCAGCTTGAAACCACCAGCCACTCCACAGGAGGACGTTCTACTCTGTCTTAACTGCTCCCATGAGTTGGAGTTGACTCGATGGCCAGAGTTTGTTTTTTGGGTTTTTTTTTGTTTTTTTTTTTGGATAAAGGAACTTGGCTCTAACCTTTTTAAGTCAGGGAAGTTTTGAAAATCAAACTGGGCTTTCCCTCATAAAAAACATGTGTATGCACCTTTAATGAATGGTAAAGGAAGACTGTGTACCTCTGGACGTTTCTCACATTCCTAATAATATTTAAGAAGGAGGCTGGAGATGGAGAGGATACTGTCTCAGGACTATGACTTTCCACAGTCCATGAGGGGAAACCTTTTCTGTGAATAGCCAGAGTAAGTATTTCAGGATTTGGAGACTATATATATAGTCTCTGTTGCCAAGATCAATTCAGTCCTTGCAGCAATAGCCAATGAATGAAACAGCCAAAGACAATAAATACATGAATAAAACCGGCTGTGTTCCCATATAGCTTTACTTATGAATACTGAAGTTGGAATTTCTTATTTTCATACCATGAAATATTCTTCTTCTTGATTCTTTTTCAAACATTAAAAAAAAGTGTAAAGTAGCCACTTTAAAGCTTGCTGGTCAAAAAAAATCAAGCGGTGGGTTAGGGCAAGGTCATGGGCAGCAGTTTACCAATGCCTGGCCCAGGGTTTGTCTATGTTTGTAGCCCCAGGGCCAGGCAGGGCATCAGCCTCAACATATCCAGTAAAGATTCTGGTGTTTCTCTGTCTAAGGAAGCAGTAAGGAAGAATACTGTAGTAGTAGAAAACATGCTCTTATTCTCTCTCTGCCTCTGATTCTCTCTAGAACCCCACAGCCTCCTGGGTTTGAGTTCCTTTATCTCAAAAATAAACAGTGCTATTGGGTTACTGACAAAGTCCCTTCCATCTGAACTTCTCAGCCCCCTCATCTACAACTAGGTACAAGGAAACTGTATCTGTGAGCGGAGAAAGGGCCAACAGTGGTCATTTCTGTAAACAAGTTCATGTGGTCTGGTGAATGCAGAACTCCTGTACTAGGGGAGAGGGGTGGCATTTGGGAAAGCATAATCTGAAAATCAAAGATGGTAGTTTACTATCCAGATTTCATTTACATTCAGCTTCCTTGCTGTACAAGAGTTAAGGCTAACGTAATGCTGTTAAACGCACCAAGCAAGATGACTAATCTCTCAGATGTTTTCTCTTTAGAGAAAAAGAGCTCCAAAACAAATCAAAGCCATTTTACCTTGCCTCATATTATCCTACTAGACCTTGGGTTGAAGTTGACAGACATAGGTAAAGAAATGATGGTCATACCAGGCTCCAGGGTGCAAAGCAGAGGACACCAGAGGAGAAGTCCCAAACCAGAGAGGGGAATCAGAGCTCATCAGGAAAAGAATGTGCTCTCAACAGTCAGCCAGCAGCAGGCGTGGCGACTTGTGGAGGTGAAGCGAGAGAAGTAGGCATGGGTAGAACCATAAACGCTTAGGGGCACGCATACCTACTAACTAAAGCAGCGGTAGGAAGCCAGATTGGCAACCGTGCAATCCGCTGCCACTCACCATGGATTTGAACAAATGGACAAGAGCCCTCAAAAGGTAGAAGATAAGAAATCTAATTAGAAATCCATGGCAGATAGGAAGTTATCAAGGTTTAAACCATGATAGGTTCAGTAGACTTGGATTAGAAAATACTGAATAGTTTTGTTTGTTGTTACATATTTTATCATGGTTTCAGTTAAGGTTTGCACAGTGAATTAGTTTCATAATCAATATTTTTATAAAAATTGTTCAGTGACATTGTTTAGGTAATGTATAAAATTGGCAGCTAGCTAAGCATGAAAGAATGAGGAAAGGAAACATCTATGCTCATACTGTGGTCAACTAACCAACATGCAGAATCTAGGAGGTAGGGCAAGCATGAGAACAACACTGTTCACAGCACTATTTTTCAATGGACCCCAATCCTGAAGAAAGGTGCCCTGGCATGCTAAGGGCTGACCACTGAAGGCTCCATGAGGTACAATCTCTTCATGAAGAGGGATCTCTGGCTATCTGGAAGACAAGTAACATCAGGTGCATGATCTTTAATCCAATACTAGTCACACTCTGAAAACTCTGGATGTAAGTCATGTCTGAGAGACAGGTAGAGGTAGATGGTTTCAGAAAGTAGATGTGTTCTATGAAAACACAAGGCATAACCTACTGAGAGCAAGACACTACGTATGGTGCATCGATGTGGTGGCACAATCTGTAGATTGCAAGGCAGACAGAGAAAGCTAATGTGACTGCAGAGGACAAATGCCAATGTCTTAAAGGAAAGAAAACGATGCTGGTAACGAAATCTCCCTCCCAAAGGCTTCTGTAAACATCTGCTAGACAGCATTGGCAGTACTTCCACTTTCACCACGGAGCTGCTCTCTGGTGCAGCAACAGTCTAAGAGAGATCCCTACCGTGCAAGCAGTGGAAGGACCCAGAGCCATCACAGATACTGAGCACCTTGTAACACTCACCTTTCCCATTAACTGCGAGTCCAGTGGCCACAGCAGCCGTCGCTGGGCCAGGCGCCTGAGGCACTAGTGAGTGTATCCGAGGTCTGCTCCCCATTCTGGCTCTCTCTGCACCAGGGCCCAACAGAGCTCCAATGGGCTTCTCGGTGGCCACTTCTGGGATGACAGTGTCCTGGCTCTGCTCTGTGGGATCCAGCTTCTCAGGGCTCTCATTCTGAAAGCTATCTACTGCGGTCCTGCTCTTAATGGGGCTCTTAGGCACAAGTATCTTTATACCTGATTTTGCCAGGTCCATATTCTTTCGGTTAGAGAGAGATGGGGCTGTATTTTTCCTGAATTTTTGGCTGGCAGAAAGTAACTGGCTGTTTTTTGACTCGTGGTCTTTGCCAATCACAAGGGATTTAGGAGAGGTCTTAGAAAAGCTGCTGTTGGTGGATCTGGAAATGTGTTTCCTAGCGTTGTTGGGAGAGGTCCTGCTTGTTCTGGCTATTATGCTCTCTCTCTGCTTCTCTGTGTGGCGTCTGTTGAAATCATGGATGTACTCCTCACAGTTCACAAGATGCTGCTCCGGCTCCCACGTGTCATCCTCACTGTCATAGCCTTTCCACCGCACCAAGTATTCCGTCTTCCCTTTCTTGTTTTTCCTTTTGTCCACAATCCTTTCAACCTGTTTATAAGAGAAAAAAAGGGGAAAAGAGTTTAAACCACATTTACTATTTTCGAAAAGCACCAGCTTTGTAATGAAATGTCAAAAGTAACAAAAGCCATAATCACAATGAAAATTATCTGCTTCCTCTGCCAATCACCTGGAAATAAAATAGTAATCGATTACTTAGAATTTTTGAAATTTCTTTAAAATTAAGTCAAATAAAATGCTAAGCTTTCATGCTGTGAGTTGCTTGTGGGGATTAAGGGGCAATGTGAGAGATTGAGGGATTCTAAAGGATTTCTTTATGTTTGGAGTCTTTTAAGTGGCATAAACAGGTAACACATTTGAGGGCTAACTAAAAGGCACCCAGAGGTGCCTCGGCAAAAGGTAGGCGGGTGATCTACTTCTGAAAATTAACCAGCGGAAATCTATGGAGCACAGTTCTATTCTGACACGAGAGGTTATTAGTTGACTCAATGACAACTGGTCATAAATTTTCATATCTGTATTAAAGTCTCTGACGACCTAAATTTGTTTCACAATTACACCTAGGTCAGTACTCATCCTCAGTACAGAGCACTTGTCTTACAATAATAAAATGGTCTGAAACATCACGCTGTTCACCTCTGAATCATAGTTTTAATAAATTCTAACATCTTTGGAAAAACAGTGCTCTTGCTTTTTAAAATATGGTCAATACGATCAGTATCAACATAGGCTGTCATGATCATGCTGGATTCCACTGCCTTCGCTTCTCAAGGATAAAAAGACAGGGACCCCGGCTAGGGCTCACGGTAACAGAATACACTTGACTAAGTGTCAAAGTACCTAGAACCTTCTATTGTCACACCTCTGGATAACATTAAATCCATCCATCTGCTTCCCTGGAGACCACAGGCACTGCTGTACCTTTTAACCAGAGGCCTTCTTCAGCCAAAAAGCACATTGCTCAGGAGTCAAACATCTGCACCCAGCAACTATCAAGAACGTCAGGAAGTGTCTGATTGCCAGATGATAGTTACTTCTCTAATATCCCACGAGAATAAAGGCTATCTGACAACTGCACTGGACTACTAATAGAAAGGTGGCAATTAAAATTCACACGACAGTGTCTCAAAGGAAAAGCCGGGCCAATCTGCTTTCAAACATTCACAATCATGAAATCTCTACCTTCTCCACATGGAGTTGGCATGAGTCAAACTAAGCCCCTGGTTTATTAGGTTTTGTTGCAGTTGTTTCTGATAGTCAATTTTGGAGCCCCATGGTGTCACACTTTTGGAGCCTTGGTTGCACAGTGGTTAAAGCGCTCAGCTGCTAACTGAAGGATAGGTTGTTTGAAGCCACCAGTCACTCAGTGGGAAGATGTGGCTGTCTGCGTCGGGAAAGCTTATCGCCTCGGAAACCCTATGGCGCAGCTCTTGTCTGTTCTACAAAGCCCTCTGAACCAGAATCAACTCTACAACAGAAGTTTTCGTTTGGTTTTGATTAGATGTTGCAAATAATTAACAGACTCAGCTACTAACAGAAAGGTTAGAAGTTCAAGCCCGCTCAGAAGTACCTCGGAAGTAAAGCCTGCTATGTATGTTCAAGAAATTGACCACTGATAATCCAAGGAAGCACAGTTGTACTCTGATATTCACAGGATCATCACGAGCTGACTCAACTAATTACTAGTTTATCACTGGACCACTATTAGCTGGATCATTGGATTCAACAATCAACTGGTTACACACAATGTTGGAGTATGTACACTTTTCCTACTCTATTTTTTTTCCATAAAAACACAAACACCAAACAAACCCTCTAAGGTACCTACTTGAGATAAGATACAGAATTAAAGACCTTAACTATGGAACAGTCTTAAATTAAATACAATATTGCTTCCACGCAGAAAGGATTAAGAGAAAGCAAGCCTTGTTCCACCAGAAGGCCGATTTCATGCCTAACAAATTTCCACAGATTCAATAATTAATTCAGATCTACACTGGAGAATCCACAGTCCACAATATAGCGAGGAGAGTTTTAAATGGATTTTTAAAACTTTTACTTGCTCCTTCGCTTGAGAATTGTTACACATAAGAATATAAGTATTTCAATTTATGTAAAAAATACATTTCTGGAAAATTTTACATAAATCAATTTCATAGTAGGAACAGTTTTAAAAAGTTTTAAATGCAAGGAGTACTGAGATTCTCTTTTAAGGGAAAAGCATGTCGCAGCTATTTTTTTTCTAAATTCATTTTCATTTCAGAAGTATGATGCAGGAGAACCCTTTAAAACGTTCACTGAAAATTTTAAAAAGCAAATAACTTATAGACCGGAAAATATTAAAATAACTAAAAGATCATGGAATTTTTCCATGGACTTTTTGAAGTTCCCTCATAAAAAGTAAACAAGAGTATTCCAGGTTTTGCTGCAAGCTGAAGTAGCATGGATAGACTTGCGTGGCTTCAACTGCTAGAGAAGGGTCTTCCTCTTCCCTTCTGATCTCTACCACAGATTTCTGCTTCTCGCTCCAGGGGCGATTTTCCACCTGAACAGCAGTCCCTACCCCTTTCTCAGAACAAGGAGAGGTGAGATACAGTACGATTAGCCTCACCAGCTGCAGAGAGTATATATACTTGTGTTCCCATAACTGTGTGGTTATTCTGGGTATACAATAAAAAAAGAAAATATAAGGATACATTCGACCAATGTTCACAAACATTTTATGTAAATGAGCTAACATGTAAACTTTGTAGACTTATTAAGGGCTAATATAGTATTTTCAACCATTAAACCAGGCTACCACAATACAAGACGAGTCATAGACAATAAGAAAGAAGCGACACCAAACGCACCAACATACACAAGTACCGTATGTACTTGAGTATAAGCCAACCCGAATATCAGCCGAGGCACCTAATTTTACCACAAGAACTGCACTAAAAATGTGCTGAAAACTCGGCTTATACACAAGTATACACAGTAAAACCAATTCCACTTTGTTTATGGATAGTGATACTTGGATTTCACATAATTTTTATGGGTCCTCAAATATTGTTCTCTGATTAATATTTTTTCAATTGTTTAAAAATGTAAAAAACATTCTTAAAAGTCAGCCCACAGGTTAAAACCTTCAAAATATTCATGGCCTGACAAAAAGACAAACATGACTCAAGTGACACAAGAGGACGGGGTGCTTAATCCAGTATGTATTATAAACCTCTGACCACCAATGTCAGACTGCAGGTGGTACATGAGTCCCCTCATGCCTCTCACAATTAGAAGAAAAATGTTCTTCCCCCTTTAAAATTTAAAAACTGAGACCCTGATTTTTCTAGTCTGAAGTGGCAAAGTAAATGAATCTCTATAGTCAACAAATGTCTACTGGAATATTAAACCGGATGCTATTTAAAGAGCCCTTTCATGGTCCAAAATGATAACTCAACTGTAAAGTACTATCAGTGAACTGTCAAATGCTGATATCTTAAAGTTAGATAATTTCAATGTACAGACTCTTATACAACAGTCTGTGAAATTCCTGTAAAGTATCGTGCCCAAGCATAGAAATGCAGACAAGCTCTCTTATAATTTTTAAACACCAAGAAAATGGCCAATCTGAAACATAAACTCCATCTTCGGTTACCAATGACATGATGACTGGCCAAACTCCTTTTTGGGGGACTTCTAAAGCTCACTCTAAATCACCAAAATGTAAAACAAGTCTTCTCAAGGTAGAGTTGACCATAGTGATGCCAATGTAGTCAAAGCTTTGGAGACCTTCACTGGCTGGTGGGGCATAACTCAAAATGTGAAGAAACAGCTTCAAGCATCCATTAATAATCAGAATGTGGAACAAATTGTGAAAGTAGGAAAATTCGAAGTTGTCAAAATGGAATGTATAAAGGCCAATATCCCAGAGATTAGTAAACTGAAATGTACTAGTGTTTGTCATTTTAAATCTGACCACCATGATTGACAATGCCAAAAATTACAAATTACAGAGGAATGGTGTCACATTCATCATCAAAAAGACGTTTCACGATCCATCTTGAAGTAAAAGGCTGTGAAAGGACATCTATATGCATAGAAGGAAATTCAATTCAATCAATCAAACGTACATACTGACCACCAAAACTAGTCATGAAGAAACTGAAGGCCTCAGTCACAGAAACCAACAGGAGTTCTGCCCTGCCCTACAGTCTCCGTGAGTTGGAACCGGCTTGATGACAGTGAGTGCACACGTGTGTGCGCGCAACACAAGCATGAGGCTCAGTCACCACGCCGAGCAATGAAACCAACACGGCAGAGTACATACTGTATGACTGCATTTGCATGAAGTTCTTTAAAAAGACAAAACCAGTACACTGGTGCATATGGGAGCTGGAGGCACAGGGAATCCAGGGTGGACGATACCTTCAGGACCAGGGGTGTGAGGGGCGATGCTGGGAGAGTGTAGGGTGAGTGGGTTGGAAAGGGGGAACTGATTACAAGGAGAGGGACGGCAGAGAAGGGGGTGAAGGGAGACTCCGGATAGGGCAAGATATGACAAAATAACAATCTATAAATTATCAAGGGCTCATGAGGGAGGGGGGAGGAGGAAAAAAGAGGACCTGATGCAAAGGGCTTAAGTGGAGAGCAAATGCTTTGAAAATGATGAGGGCAAAGCATGTACAGATGTGCTTTACACAATTGATGGATGTATATGTATGGATTGTGATAAGAGTTGCATGAGCCCCTAATAAAATGTTAAAAAAAATTTTTAAAAAGGCAAAACCAACCTGCGGGGAGAGAAATCAGAGAGCTGAATGTAGGTGACATAGGCAAGGCAGGACAGGGGAACGGGAGTCTAGAAAGGGAAACAAAGGAAGCTTTGGGATGATGAAATACCTCAGCTGTCCACGACCTCCATGTTCGAACTTTCCACAACCCAAGGAGCAAGGTTCGCAATAGACCTGCTCAGGGTTCTTAACTTTGCTCAGTTTTTGAACCAGAAATCCGACTTTCAAAAGCTTACACGGGTGGAGAGAGTTATGCGCCATGTCCTGCCACAGGCACAACGGGGTGACCCTACAGTCTAAGCGCCTTTTTGTCAGACAACATGATGTTTGTGCTAGTGTGTTAAAACATTCGTCACTGTGGCTTTTTATACTGTCCTGTAGTATATCACACTATGGCTCCACAGAAAGTTCCTAATATCAGCAGCGAAGAGGCAAACCGAGAACCACGATAGAATTAGACAGCACTGTGAAATCTGAATCAGGCCGCGTGATCTGACTTGGCAGCTGAACCCAACATCGACATCATCAACTTTGCGGGGTGGGGTGCTTAAAATGACTAATGTAGGTATGAAATCATGAACCATGAAACAACCCAGACCATGGAAGAGGTTGAAATATTAATTTAGACAAACAGGAAAAACTTGATGGTGATAACAAATCCAATGCGAGATATGCGAGAAAGCCTTGATAGTGATTTAAAGTGCTGGAAAAATGAATTTGTAAGTGTACTCTTAGGGCCTCTGAAGCAGTTGTTTGATTTTCCATTATCTCTAAGGGAAAAATGTTAAGTTCTCCAACTTTTAGGTGTTCAAACACATAGTTGGAACGAACTGAGTTCGACAACTGTATTCTATCTTTTACAGTGGTAGTTAGGTATATGCATTGGCCAAAACTTCATTTAAGTATGCACTAAAGAATGGTGTCTCTTGTTCATAAATTGTATCTTGCGTAAACTAAGCAGAGGGGGAAACTGAGGCAGTTCTCAGTCCAGGAAAGTTCAGGTGGGACAGCAATCCTTCTGGCAGATTACATCATGAAAGGACCCTGGGCTCCACAAGGGCCTTTCTAGGCTTCACAGAGAACAGCGGCTTCATCATGGGCAGTGCTTATTGGAAAGCTGAGAGTACAACAGGTGTGGACTGAGATATTTAAAATGGTAAGGTTTTCTTTAAGCCATAGAAAGTAAAAAGAAAACCAACAAGCTGGGGAAAGCATGCATCATATTCGGGTGCTCCTGCCAAAAAACCAGAACCGCACTGGCTGTAGCGACAGTAGAGGTTTCCTGCTAGGCGAGCATCGTGCGGTCACTCTGCGTTACTGCCACTGCCTGGGAAGTGTCCCTCTGGTCACAGTGAATTTTTTCACCAAAACAGCTTTGCTGGAATCTCATTTTTTGTGTTGGCTGATTTAGGAGAATAGCATGCAGCGGTGAAATTTTGTTTCCTGTTCTGGAAAAATGACACGCAAAAATGTCATGTTGAACACAGCGTACAGGGACAGTGCTATGGGAAAAACTCAAGTGTCTGAGTGGTTTTCTCATTTCAAAACAGGTGAACTGTCGACCAATGACAAGCCTTGTTCTGGACGTCTGTCAACTTCCCCAAAAGACGAAAATGTCAACTTGTAGTGCATTTGGAGTTCGTTCCACCAGGTCAGACTGTTAATCAAGCTTTCTAGTTAAAGATTCTGAAAAGATTACGACAAAAAGGCCTGATTTGTGGCAGATGGGGGACTAATTTTGCCACCACAACAATGCACCTGCTCATGCAGCCATCTCAGTGCACCAGTTTTTGGCAAAAAAAATTTTTTTTTAATTAAAAAAAAATTTTAAACGCCCCAAAATCAAAACAAAACCCAGCATGCCTCTTTTTCCCCATGCACTTTTCTCACCTGACCGTGCTCTGTGCAACTTCATTTTGTTTCCGCGAAGAGGAACATGAAAGACAATGATTTGATGATGTAGAAGAGGTGAAGGAAAAAAACAAGGGAGGTGCTGTCAGCCATCCAGACAGATGAGTTTGAAATATGTTTCCAAGAATGGAATCGCAGATTTGACAAATGTATTAAATATAACGGAGAGTACTTTTAAGATGACATGGTTGTTTTCTAAAAAAAAATTACATACATAGCTTTGAAAACAAATTCCAGGGTTTTATTTTGGGGGGGGGGTACCCAATCATATAACACAGGAAAAGCAGCTATTAATATGATTTCATAAAAAGCTCTTCCACACTGGTAAGGCTAATACTACAAGAATGGAGCAGTAAAGAATCATGAATAACATAAAAGAAAATGCAACCACGAGTAGGCATGTAAGGAGTATTTAATCTCATCAAAGTGAAATCTCCTTTTTGGCCTGTTAGGTCACAAAGCTGTTTATTTCTTTAAAGGCTGGTGGGGAAGGGGGCTGTAGAATTGCATAGAGGGCAGTAATGAATGCCAAACGGTTTTACAAGAAAATTACTAAGTTTGTAGATTTAGGTTGGGAATAAACACAGCGCTATAATTAGCAAGTGTTCAAGCACACATGCCTACACAGGTAAAGAGCAGTCTGAATTAGTGCACAAGTGAGAGAAGGTGAAAAATAAGAGGCTTTGCTATCCCCATCATGTACCAACAACTTGACTAGGATGTGCAGGGGCCCTGTGTGGCACAGCAACTCCCCCATGGGTTTTCTAGGCTGGAATTCTACAGGAGGACATCTACAGGTCTTTTCTCCTGTGGAAGAGAGGGTGGTGGATCCCAACTGCCAACCTTTAAGTTCCTTGCTGAACACTTAACCACTGCGCTTTCAAAAATCTATAGCACATATGAATACATCCCTGTAGAATTTACCTATTCAACTGTTTCAAATCAAGGAATTAAGAGACTGGTTCACATGAAGTACAAGAACTATAGTCACCATGTTCATTTTTTAAATTCCTTCAAGAGTGATAGTATTAATATGCAGTAATATATAATAAACCCATATGTTGCAGTCCTGGTGGTGACATGGGTTACTCATTGGATTGCTAGCTACAAGGTCATCAATTTGAAACCACCAGTAGCTTGAGAAAGATAAGAGTTTTTTACTCCTGTAAAGAATTAGTCTCCAAAAGGAGGGGGGGAAGACACAGGTAGCGGGGGGAAAGGGTACTGACCCACCCAAGGGGAGGGTACTGTTTATATGTCCACAGGGAAAGAGGGACCAGACTTCAATCCGGTGCTCCAACACATGCATGCAACATGCCAGCATGGAGTATGTAACCAGTGAAGAGGTCTGAGGTGCCAGCCTCAATTCAAAATATGTGGACAGCTCCTGCTTCCCCCAGAAGAATTCACTTCACAAGACAGCAATGAAGCTACAGCTCAGGGAGCGAGGCATGTCTGATCAAAGCATACAGGGGGAGGAAGAGAGAGTGGAGCACATCCTGGCCCACCACGTCCTGAGTACGATATTCCTGCTCAGAGCAGTCAATGTACAGAGAGGACAACAGGGCTGGCCCCTACTACGAGACACGAAGTCCCTCACTGACCAATAGTGCTATAGGGGACAACACTAGAGACACAGTATGGGAAATGTGCCTGATCTGACCCCACCACACGGAGGCAAAGCACTAAGGGGATGCAACAGAACAGCAAGGGGAACAGAGCAATGAAGTCCCCAAGGAATACCAAACATAGACTTTGGGGAAGGATGTGGCACCCCATCAGACTGGACTGGAAAATACTCCTAAAGGTCAACAAACTGACCTGGAACTATTTACAAACTTTTCTTTTTTGTTGTTGTTGGGGTTTCTTTGTTGTTGTTGTTTTGTTTTGCTCTGCCTTGTTTTTGTGCTTATTACTGTCTCTGCATGTCTATCTAGATAAGATAGGTGGGATATACAATCCAGGAGAAAACAATAGGACTGACAGTTCCAGGGGGACATGGGAGAAGGAGAGGCTGGAAAAGGAAGGGAGGTGGCAACAAACCCAAGGACAAAGGAACAAGTGATCTAAAAGCTATAGGGAAGAGGGCGTAGGATACATGGTAGGGCTTGATCAAGGGCAATGTAACCAAGAGGAATTACTGAATGAAGGCTGAACATGATAGTGGGACAAGAGGAAAGTAAAATAAAATAAAGGAAAGAACTAGGAGGCAAAGGGCATTTATAGAGGTCTAAATACAGGCATGTACGTATGTAAATATATTTATATGTAACAATAGGTAAATAGATCTATGTACATAAATTTTTATGTTAAGTATTAAGGTAGCAGACGGACATTGGGCCTTTACTCAAGTACTCCCCCAACTCAAAAACACTTTGTTCTAATAACCTGGCATTCATGATGCTCACCTTCCAAACACGATCACTGAAGAAAAAAAAAGGTGCATAAGCGAATGTAGTGAAGGAAGCTGATAGTGCCTGGCTATCAAAAGATATCGCGTCTGGAGTCTTAAAGTTTGAAGATAAACAAGCAGCCATCTAGCTGAGAAGCAACAATGCATGGAACAAGTGCACCCGCCTGTGTGATCATGAGGTGTTAAAAGAATCAGGTATCACACCTTGCGACACTGGGTTGAAGTCTGGTCCCACTTTCCTGGAGATATAAACAATACCCCCCCCTTGGGTGGATTAATGTCCCATGACCCCACTACCCTTTTCTTCCTTGTATTCATCCTTTTGTTTTCCTTTCCCCACCTCCTCAGAGAAGGGGGGAAGGGAGACTCCGGATAGGGCAAGATATGACAAAATAACGATGTATAAATTACCAAGGGCACATGAGGGAGGGGGTAAAGGGGAGGGAGGGGGAAAAAAAAAGAGGACCTGATGCAAGGGGCTTAAGTGGAGAGCAAATGCCTTGAGAATGATTGGGGCAGGGAATGTATGGATGTGCTTTATACAATTGATGTATGTATATGTATGGATAGTGATAAGAGTTGTATGAGTCCCTAATAAAATGTAAAAAAAGAAAAGAGGAGAAAAAATGATTAGGGCAAAGACTGTACAGATGTGCTTTATACAATTGATGTATGTATATGTATTAACTGTGATAAGAATTGTATGAGCCCCAATAAATTGTTAAAAAAATTTTTTAAAAAAGAAAAAAAAATCAGGTATCAGGCATTAAAGACCTAGAACATAAAATCCTATCACTGTGAATGAGGGGGAGAGCAGAGTGGAGACCCAAAGCCCATCTGTAGGCAACTGGATATCCCTTTACAGAAGGGTCGCAGGGAGGAGACAAGCCAGTCAGGGTGCAGTTTAGCACCAATGAAACATACAATTTTCCTCTAATTCTTTAATGCTTCCGCCTCCCACTATCATTACCCCAATTCTACCTTACAAATCGGGCTAGTTAAGAGGATGTACACTGGTACAGATAAGAGCCAGAAACACAAGGAATACAAGACAGATAAACCCCTCAGAACCAATATTGAGAGTAGCCATACTGTGAAGGTAAGGGGAAGGTGGGGGGAGACAGAGGGAAGCGATCACAATGATCTATCTATAATGCCCTCCCAGGGGGATCGACCACAGAAAAGTGGGTGAAGGGAGACGTCGGTCAGTGTAAGACATGAAAAAGTAACAATAATTTATAAATTATTAAGGGCTCATGGGGGAGAGAAGGAAGGAGGGAGGGGGAAAAATGAGGAGCTGACACCAAGGGCTCAAGCAGAAAGAAAATGTTTTGAGAATGATGATGGCAACAAATGTACATATGTGCTTGGCACAATGGATGGATGTATCATGGATTGTGATAAGAGTTGTATGAGCCCCCAATAAAATATTTTTAAATTAATCTCAGCAACCCACAACAGCAATTCTACTGTGTTACTCTGAGTCAGAATCAACTTGATAGCAGCGAATCAGTTTGAGTTATACATATTGATATATAGGAATGACCAATGTTTTCCAAAGTATTAAATGTTAAATTTAATTTTCTATCCAAAATAAAATGAAATGCTATTATTTATATTTTAAATAAAGTTGAAAGCTCATCCATCTGATGAAAAAATATACAGCACAGTAACAGTTATGACCGTTTTTCCCTTCATAGGATAATGATAACCGATGAAAGAAGGCATATAGGGACTGGGCATACTGTAATTTTCTCCCTCTCTAGTCCAAAATTGAGAATTCTATGCATTAATTAAATAATGAAATGCATGGCCTTTCCTAAAAGTCCTAATAGTCACTGTCCTATCTACTCATGTTTCTTACATGGTTTAAAGAAATAAATGGGGATTAAATCACATTTCTGGTTTTGTTTTCCATTCTGAATAGTGTGGTACACAGTACAAGTAAAACCATTTGTTTCTCATAGACTTGACTAGCGCGTTATAAACGGAATAAAATCTCTATGTGTAAGTATAAACAAGAGTGAATCACATAACTTTTCACACAGCTGTTACAACAGAAAAAGAAAAACTATAAACAGATATTTCATAATAACAGTATTAGTCTTCAGATATCTCCAAATAAAACAAAGTATTTGTTATTTTTCACTGACAGCACAAACAAAAATGTTAAATAGGTTTGAAGACGCCATAAAGAAATTCCTCTTCTAAACTGGAATGCTCACTCTATGCTTTACTGTCTGGATTTATTAAATGGATGGAGACAAAGATGAAATTGTTCAGGAACTGAAAGTGGATGGATCAGGAGTTGCAAGATAGGGAATTTTTATCTAGTTCCATTACTCATAGCAAACAAAGTATCAAAATTAGAATTTAGAGTGCTACAGTATAGTTGCCACATATTTTTAAATTATAAAAACGTTCTTTATTCACTTTTAAACCTAAATGTTTCCTTTTAAAAGCGGTACAAAACACCCCGATATAGCAAAATCAAATAACATACTAAGCCCATAGTAGGCACTCAAATATTTACATATGTGATAGATTTTAGTTTGATTAACAGTTTTTAAGTAAATTAAAATTGACTCATGGGAACACATATTATTTTGAAAATAATCCTAAAGGGCTCTATAAACTGAAATGACTCTGTAAGAGGAATAAAAGGTACTCAGGGGTAAAATGAGGCAAAGCTGGTCTGAGCACACAAAAAGACCATTAAAACTACACATGGATACACATGTACACACAAACGGCATACTCATACCAATGGCAAACAAAGCATGTAGGAACTAGACAATCATTGCTCTGGCCATATGTCAAAATGTCAATTCCTAACAGAGCTCTGAGATGATCTTATGAGAACCTCAGCATCTCCCAACACCATTATGCTTGTTCATAACATAATACCAATGAGTAGTATGTGGGTTCAATGAAGAAAAGCAATAGTAAAAGTAGCTTTCAGCCCTGTGACAGTTAGGCTTGCCTGCACTTGGAAGATGATAAGAGTGGAGTCCAACTGCTCAATCCAGTTAGTCTCCTTGGAGATGTGGCATATTTATGAGACGGAGTAGAGAACTGGCCTCTTTCTTGCCCCCGTTCTTTCTGCTTGCTTAAAAACTGCCTCTGCTTTCTGGGGCTAGCAGCCTCCGTGTGGTCTGCTGACGCTGGGACTAAACCGTGTTGACTGTCTTGGATCCAATCAACTATCTCCAACACAGTGCAGTCTTCCTGCCTCCTGTGTCATTTTCCTGGTTCACTGGTCAGCAGCTGTGTGAGTCCAGAAGAGTCTCCTGTAGCATCTGACTCGCAGACTGGAGCTGGACTGCATTAGCTCTCTCTCCGGCTGAGTGGGCCACTTCAGTAATAACATTTTTCTTGATACAAATTTTTCTCATAGATATGAGCTTCCGGGTTTTGTTTCTCTAAGAAACCCAGCCTAACACAGCCCTAACACGAGTATTAAGGAGCCACAGCGGTGCTATGGGTTTGGTAGTGGACTAACTGCAAGAAGAGCAGGACAAAGATGGAGCCGTCTGCTATTTTAACAATCTGCAGTCTAATCAGATCAGAATCAATTCGATGGTAGCTGGTTTGCTTTGGTGGCCATTTTGCATGAGTGTTGAGAGACAAGAGTACACCTTGGCGTGTTCAGTAGTTATTGTGAGAAAGCAGTACTAAATATTTCGCCCAGTGCCCACCTGTGGAGAAGTGTTTAGGGGGGAGGAGACACGGACAAATGCCAATTTCACATAAAACCTTAAAAAGTAAGAGTGAACCTTGACAGTGGTAGTCCACAGTTGCAGAACAAAAGTCTGACGGAATAACTTTGAGACCTGCCAAGTAAAATGCTATGGCCTTGCACCATTGAGTATGAGTGGTGGCCGATCAACCAAACTGGTTCTAAGTCTAGTTTCTCTTAATATGGTCAATCTTTCATTCAATCAATACTGATTGAAATCACTTCTGACCACCTGTCTGTCGGTTTGTCATACAGTGGTGGCTTGTGTGTTGCTGTGATGCTGGAAGCTCGGTGACCAAAGGCCAGCAGGGTTAACCAGAGTGAGCAGGTTTCAGTGGAGCTTCCAGAACAAGAACAGACAATGAAGAAGGACTCGGCTCCCCACGCTGAAGGAAGCAGACTCTGAAAACCTTGTACACAGGTGTGCAAAAGTGTCATATACTGAACACGTAATGGATGGAAGCAGAATCATTGATAGGTTTTTTGTTTTGTTTCCAATTGTTAGGGTTTTTTTGTTGTTGTTTAAAGATTAACATTTATTTTATTCACAGACCCTTGAAGGTACTTTAGAGCATCTGTTAATATGACAGCAGTAACATTGTAGATAGTTCTAAGTCAAACATTTTAAAGGTGTCCCCAAAAGCAACGGAATAAAGAGGTAATGTTGACAAGGCATCTACTCAGCAAGTAGCCACACAAACGCTTGGAAATGTCTGACCTCTACTCACTGTGACTTTGATGCCTTGTGTTTTATATGACGACCATTATAGCCGCTTTTTTCCCTTTTTTTTTTTTAAGATTTCAAAGATTTATTTTACTAAAAGTTATATCAAAGAGAAACGCATAAAATATATTTAAGTAGATAACAAGTATGTCATTTTATGACATGCTAGAATATTACTAACACGCTATGTTTCTTACACACACTAATGAACAGATTTGCCTACTTTGCAAATTTGCAGAAATAGCAAATGAACTATTTGGTATTGTACTCATTTCAGTTGACATTGTGTTTCCAGGATCCATCCTTGTTTTTTGTTCATGTTGTTAACTGTCCCTGGGTAGACTCTAACCAATGCAACCTCAGGTACAGCAAAAGGCAATTTTGTTTGATCATGTGCCATCCTTTTTAAAGGTTCTTATTGTTATTTGAGTGGAATTCTAAAGAGAAATAATTTTTCTTTCAACAATTCATATACATTTTGTTTTGTAACATTACTGCAGTGTCCTCAACTGTCTTCATGATCATTAGTATGTCTCAATCCATTGTTGACTGCTCATCTTATTAAATGTGTCTCTCATTTTCACTGACCTCTATTTTACCAAATAAAATGTCTTTTCTCTAGGACTGATCTGTACTGATAACATCTGAACTAATCAAGTCAAAGTCTTACCCACCTTGTTTCTCAGAGTATTCTAATGTTGATAAGTCCAGAATTGTCCTTTATTTGTTGTTAAAGCTACCTAGTGCTCAATTGTTAGAATTGACCATATATATATTATATATATATAAATCATTTTATTGGGGGCTCGTACAACTTTTATTACAATCCATATAGCCATCGTGTGTCAAGCACATTTGTATACTTGATATATTTTAATTGAGATTAATACATATATTGTTATTCCATAGTTCAATCACATCCAGCAGAATTGTACATTTGCTACCCCAATCAGTTTCCAAACATTCTTTTTCTATTTGTACCTCTTGCCGTCATCACACCTTTCCCGCTGCCCACAGCTCTGTGCCCTCCTCCCACCAAAACCTTTATTCCCCTAGCTGACTCTATAGGTTCATAAACCAAAAAACGAAAAAACATACACCGCAACTTCAAGAGGGCACCCCTAATGACAGAACACTTCTGAGGTACACCCTCAAATAATTAAAATTTTGGAAATCAGATCAGGTCCAGCACGCAGCATAAGGGGAAATCTGCTGACAAGTTTTAATTGTTCAAGTCAGGCTTATACCTTTGACTTTAAAAAAAAATCATTTTATTGGGGGCTCATACAAACAACTCTTATCATAATCCATACATACATCCGTTGTGTAAAGCACATTTTTACATTCATTGCCATCATCCTCCTCAAAACATTTACTTTCCACTTAAGCCCCTGGCATCAGCTCATTTTTCTCCCTCCCTTCCAACTCCCCCCTCCTTCATGAACCCTTGTTAATTTATAAATTCTTATTTTGTCATATCTTACACTATCCGACGTCTCCCTTCACCTACTTTTCTGTTGCCCATCCCCTCAGGGAGGTGGTTATATGTAGATCCCTGTAATTGGTTCCCTCTTTCTACGGCACCCTCCCTACGCCTCCTGGCCATTGACGTTCTGTATTCAACTCTCCAATGCACTCCATTTAGGACCTACTTTCCTCCCATCCCTCAACTGTGGGCACAGGGAATTCACTAGAGACTTATTTCCTATAGAGTTCCACCAATGAATTTAGGGCTTCCACTGTCCTATAGAGTTCCACCAATGAATTTAGGGCTTCCACTGTCATCCACAGCCTTCTGCAAACCTGATTCTCAGACCTTAGGATCTAATACTAATCCCTCCCCAGAAGCTATTTTATCTGAGAGCTGGGCACCATCTAGTTTCTTTGCCACATTTTGCTACAGTACCCGCATGGCCATGATGTAAGAATTAATTGTTTTTTAAGTTGGAGCTTGGATTTAGTGACTCTAAAAACCGTTCCGGGATCTATGTTTGTTTTTTCTATTTATTGGTATTTGGGAATTAACCCAAATGACACGTCACTGCATTGTTCAATCTCGTCAGGCAGGATTGTAGTAGCAAACATTGTTGAAGATAGTGCCAGAGGATAGTCCCTCAGGTTGGAGGGCACTTGAACGGTGACTGAGGAGGAGCTGATCTTTCAGAGTGGAGTTGACCCTGGTAAAATGAGTGGGGTAGGGCCTGTGAGAGTGAAGTCTTCAGGATCTTCATTTGCTCCTGGGGCAACACTCAAGGTAAAGAGAAAGATGTAAAAATCTACTGGTAATCAGAAATTGGAATGTATGAAGTATGGATGTAGGAAAATTGGAAGTGGTCAGAAATGAAATGGAATGCATAAAGATCGATATCCTAAGCATTAATGAGCTGAAAGGACTGGCATTGGCTACTTTGCAATCAGAATATATGATTTACTATGCTGGGATTAACACAATTTAAGAGGAATGGGATGACCCTCATTGTCAAAAAGGATACTGCGAAATCGATGGTGTTGGTGAAAGAATTCTATCTTTTGACATTCAAGGCAATCCAATCAATACAATGATTATTCAAATTTAGGCACCAACCACAAAAACTAGTGATGAAGAAGTTGAAGAATTCTATAAACTTCTTCTGGCTGATATTTATCAAATGTGCAATCAAGATGAAATGTGAATTACTGATGACAAATGTAAAAGTTAGAAACAAAGAGGAATAAACAGTAGTTGGAAAATATAACCTTGGTGATAGAAACAAACCTAGAGATTGCATGATAGAATTCTGCAAGACTAACAACTTGTTCATAGCAATACTTTTTTTCAACAACTTAAAAGGCACACACACGGACTTCTCCCAATGGGATGCATAGAAACCAAATTGACTACATGTATGAGACGACACAATGCAGAAGTTCAGTATTAGCAACTAAAACCAGGCCATGGCTGACTGAGGAACAGACTATCAATTGCTCATATTAAGTTCAGGATAAAGATGAAAAAAATTAAAACAAATCCACGAGAGTCAAAATATGACCTTGAGTCTATTCTACCTGAATTTCGAAAGCATCTCAAGAAAGGATTTGATGCATTGAAAACTAATGACAGAAGATCTGATGAGCTGTAGGAGGACATCAAGACTATCATTCATACAGAAAGAAAATGTCATTAAAAAGAAAGAAAATAATAAAGTTCATGTCATAAGAGACTCTGACTTACTCTTAATGGGAGAGTAGCTAAAGCAAATAGAAGAAAGGATGAAGTAAAAAAGCTGAATAGAAACATTTAAAGCAGCAGTTCTCAACCTGTGGGTCATGACCCCTGGGGGGGGGGTAGAAATACCCTTTCAAAGGGGTCGCCCGATTCATAACAGTAGCAAAATTACAGTTATGAAGTTACAACAAAAATAATTTTATGGTTGGGGTCACCACATGAGAAACTGTATTAAAGGGTCGCAGCTTTAGGAAGTTTGGGAACCACTGACTTAAATAAAGGGTAGTTGCAGATGACAAAGTCAAATTTTATAATGAAATGTGCAAAGATCTAGAATTAGAAAGCCAAAAGGAAGAACACGCTAAGCTTACCTTAAACTGAAAGGACTCAAGGAAAATTTAAGCCTCAAGTTGCAATCTTGAAAGATTCTATGGGCAAAATATTGAACGATGTAGGAAACACCAAAGGAGGATGGAAAGAAAGAACATACAGTCACTGTACCAAAAAGAACTAGTCAACATTCCACCATTTCAAAAGCAAGTGCCAATGGTGCAGAAGGAAGAAATTCAAGCTGCACTGAAAATATTAACCAAAATCAAGACTCCAGGAATTGATGGAATACCAACTGAATGTTTCAACAAACCGGTGAAGCACTGGAAGCATTCACCCCTCTCTGCCAGGAAATCGTGACCATAGCTACTTGGCCAACTGACAGGAGGAGAACCACATTTGTAACCCGTTACAAAAAAAACACCCAACAATGTTCAAACTATAGAACAAATAGCACTGATATGACAAGCAAGTAAATATTTTCTGAAGATTATCCAACAAGAGTTGCACCAATACATTCAGCAAGAACTGCCAGAGGCGCAGGTCAGATTCATTAGAGGGCGTGGAATGGGGGGATCATTACTGATGTCAGATGGATCTTGGTTCAAAGTTGACAATATCAGAAAGATGTGCACTTGCGTTTCATTGACTATGCAAAGACATATGACTGAGTAGACCGTAACGAACCATGGATAACCTAGAAAAGAATGGGGATCCCAGAACACTTCGTTGTGCTCGTGTGGAACTTAACTTGTACATGGATCAAGATACAGCTGTGCCAACAGAACAAGGGGATACTGCACGGTTTAAAAGTAGTAAAGGTGTGGGTCAATGTTGTATCCTCTCTGTTCTGATTACACACTCCATTGTTGAATGTCAATATAAGGTAGACTGGCCATTATGAAAAGGAACAAAAACAGTGGCTGGTGTATGTTCATGGATTTGATTTAACAAAAACCCCCAAATCCAAACTCACTGCCATCGAGTTGATGCTGACTCACAGCAACCTTAAAGGACAGGGTAGAATATCTCTCATGAATTTCTGAAATTATAATTTTTCACAGGAGTATAAAGCCCCGTCTTTCTCCTGAATGAATTGTTTTTATTTTACCAATTAACTCTAAACGTAGAATGACCTTTTCATTCAAATAGAGAGACACTTTAGAGTAAAGGGCTGGAGGAAAGTGAGCTATAATAGATATATAATCTTCTATAGCACATTGTGACCCAAGACATTTCTTTTATTATAGTGTTGAACCTACTCAGAAACCTATTTCCAAGAATAAAATTATTTAAACACCTCTTCATTACATGAGTAATTAGGCTGATTATCTGAACATTAAAATTAGTGATTATTCTTGATACATTTACAAGTACTTTTATCATATATCTGTTCTCCAAAGCCATTATTAAGTTGCTGTGAAGTCTACTCCAACTCATGACAGCCCCATGTTTCAGGCTTAAACTATCCTCTGTAGCATTTTCAGTGGCAGACTCTTTAGATGCAGACCACTCGACTTTTCTTCAGAGATACTTCTAAGTCGACTCAAACCTTCTACTTCTAAGCCAACTCAAACCTTCCACATTTCTTTCTTTTCTCTTTTTTAATCATTTTATTGGGGGCTCATACAGATCTTATCACCATCCATCCGTCCATTGGATCCTTCCACCTTTCTGTAGGCAGTCAAGCACCACTTAAGGACTTCTATCTCTAGTCTAATAGTATGTTATTGATTCTCTTTAAGCCCTAACAATTTTTAATCATAAAAATATCCTTTAGGTGTTAAGATAGCTAGTAAATTCAGAGGAATTTATGAGGAAAGGAAAATATTTTGTTTTTTATTTTTAAATTGAAATTCAGCTCAAACATTTTTTACAAGATAAAAGCTCATCAAATAAGTTGCCTCTTTGATTCCTTTGAACCTTTTTCTAAATTTAGGTACTGTAAAATCTGAAGTCATTGGATTTTTTTCCTTCCTGGTATAGATTATGAATATATCCAGTTAAAAATAGGAGTTTTATCAGAAGGTAATTTCTACAAATTGAAATAATCTAAAAGCACATATAACTTCAAAATTTTTATTGTACATCTTTTTTTAGCTCTAAACATTTCATCATTTTAATTTTTCCTATTTTCGGGGGATTATTTTTCTCCAAAAACCATTTTATTGGGAGCTTTCGCAGATATCCTTATCAAACCATAGTTCGATCACATCACGCAGTATTACAATCAGTTTCAAAAGATCTTCTTTCTTGAATTCCTTGATATCAGCTCCCTTTATCCTCTCCTCTCCCATTGTACCAAGCCCCAGGAGTTCTCTTTCTATTTGTAGTCTATACGGGTTCATCAATCCTGAGTTTCATATACCAATTAGCTCATATTAAAGACAAAAGTGGCAGCTATGGGCATTTCCTTGATATCAGGAAATTGGGCTCTTTCGTTGTCTATCACCCAGATATAAATACATTTTAAAAACAATGAAAGTGTTTTACACATTAAAAAAAAAACTTGAAAGACATGCAGTAGGACTTCCTTTTCCAAACTGAGTAGCAGCCATTAAACCTCTTCCCCACTTTCTGAATGCTACTGAAAACAGAGAGACTAGGTTCTGAAGAAGGATTTCTGATGGAAACACACTGGGAAGCCAAGGTCACTTTCATCATCTGTATTCGACATTCTTGGAGTTCATCTCTATCAAAGACAATGCTTACGTGTATTTTGCCCTTCCCAAGTGTATGCCTCTGAACAGTTCAACCCAGTAACCCACTGATGTCCTTAGCTGCCTTCAAGTTGGTTCCCTGACTCCATACACAACTGAACAACTGATTCCTGGCTCTGCACCATCCCCACAATCAGTTGTAGCTGAGACCATTGTGATCCACAGGATTTTTTACTGGTGGGTTTGGGGAAAGAGGACACAGGTCGTCCTTCTTAGTCTATCTTAGGCTGGCAGCTCTGCTGAAACCTATTCATCATCAAAACACATCACAATTTTCCACTAACAGATTAACTGTTCAGGACTTGAATGAAAGGCAAAAATTCTACATCTGAACCACAGCTCAAACAAAAGTAGAAGCTCATTTTGCCTCTACCAAGTGGAATCAAGAAATCTCTTCCTGTAACATATGTACGAATGTGCTGGACACAAATGATGTATGTACAGATTGTAGAAAGAGTTGTTTGAGTCCCTAATAAAATGATTTAAAAAAAAAGAAATCTCTTCCCTTCATTGTTGATCCAATTTAAAAACCACTGTCGGGCATACACTTAGATAAATCAATTTGTTGCATTGTATTTTTACACTAATTAGCACTGTCCTTGCTTTTGACTTTTGTATTTCCATTTAAACTCAGTGACATTTCCATGTAAGATTATTTTTTTAAACTACAAGTTAAAATGCTGGCTGATTTTTTAAAATCAGCACTACGAATTACAAACAGTTACTGCCAAAAAAGAACTACTAAATTTTGACATAATAAAATATGGCTGGGATTTCCCAGTAAACAACAACGAAGATTTATATATTAATCTATAAAGTCCCAAAGGACTATGAATTACTGTGTTTTATAAACCACAAATGTCAGAGAATACATAGAAACCCAAGAGCACTACATATAAAGAACTCCTGTACAGTAATGATAATCATCTCTACCCACCATGATTTACATTTGTCCCTCTACTTTTACTTGGACCATCAAAAAGACACCAGAAATAAAATGAAAAGACAAAGAAGAGATGAACAGGGATTACATAAAAAATGAGTTCACATTATTAGTAAAATAGAATACAAATATTAGAAACTTAAAAAATCATTTATTGAGAGGGCACACCCTTCCCATTTAATTAGGCTTTTGCTGAAAATCAGTTGTCTGTAGGCAGATGCTTCTATTTCTGGGTTTTCAGTTCTGTTCCATTGATCAATGTGCCTATCATTATACCGATAACAAGCTCTTTTGACAATTGTGTGGTAGGTTTTGAACTCAAGTAGTACAAGACCACCTACTTTGTTCTTCTTTTTGAGAAGTTCGTTGCTTATCCTGGGCTTTTCATATATATATATATATGAAGTTGGTCATTAGTTTTTCCATTTCTTTAAAGAATGATGTTGGGATTTGGATCGCATTGAATTTGTAGATTGCTTTAGGTATTATTGACATTTTCACAATATAGAGTCTTCCTATCCATGAACACAGGATATTCTTCCATTTGTATAGGTCTCTTTTGGTTTCTTGTAATGTTCTGTAGTTTTCTTTGTATAAGTCTTTTCGTTCTCTGTCTACGTTTATTCCTAGGTATTTCGACTTTTGTGCGGCTACTGTGAATGGTACTGTCCTCTTGATGTCTTTTTTGGGAACTCTCATCACTAGTAGATAGAAGTCCAATGGATTTCTGCTTGGTTCTTTATTACATTCCTCAATTGTTTGCAAAGTTCTTCTTGCCCAATTGTACTCCCTTAATTTCTTGTTGTTGTCTTATGGTTCTGCTTTCAGTGTAACTAACATTGAATGCCAAGTCTATTCCAAGAGCTGGGTAAAATGTGAAGACAGCAGTGTGACTGTGGGCTGTGCAATCTGGATGTAAGGCAAAGCCTTGAAGATTTTTAAAGAGTTCATAATGTTTCATGATCCCAGTCTTTCAACATACTCTAGGCCTGCCTTTTACAGTCTACATTATTATTTCCATTAAGTGTTTTGATGGATTGTTGTCATCCATGTAGTTAGACATCTAAGTCATTTTTATGTACATCTTTTCCAATCACTGACCAATGTGCTCACCAGGGAATTAGAGAGCTAATACATACATTTTTAGAAACCTTCATAAACTTCTTAGGAACTTCCCTGCCTACACAACCTTCTCTTAAACATATCTGATGATGGAGACGATGTACAACCTTCAAGAAAGGACCGTGCTGAATTTCAAATTACCTCAGTCCAACCCTGCTGGATCAGAACCTCGAGGCCCTGAGAGGACTGAAGCTGCCAGAGAGAGAGAAGACAATAGCAGAGTAAGAACACCAAAGGAACTAAGCTTCATTCCCTACCTAAATACAGACATGGGGCAAAAACTTGGAAATGTGGACTAAAGAATGAATTATAGTGACATATAATTAATTAAAAGTTTTGAAGTCTGGCTTTTTAGCATGGCTACAAGGCAAGGAAGAAGGCACCACACTGCCTCGGTCCTGCAGCTGGGCCAATGGAGGGTCAAAACTCTTCAAGGCCGAGTTTCAAAGCTATAAGCAAGTCACCTATAGGTGTTTCTGTGCCGAGTGTTCAAGTCCTATAATCCATGGTACTTAAGAATTCTTCATTGCTTCAAGTGTGGCACACATAGCATTTCGGGAAGAAGTTGAAATGGTCATAAAGACATGAATAGCAAAAAGGGAAGAAAATATTTTATTTCACATTAATAACCTCATTTGACAATCATGTAGAACAGCGGTTTCTCAACTGAGGGTCATAACCCCTTTGGGGGATGAACAACCTTTTCACAGGGGTCACCCGATTCACAACAGTAGCAAAATTACAGTTATGAAGTAGCAATGAAAATTATTTTATGGTTGGGGGTCACCACATGAGGAACTGTATTAAAGGGTTGCAGCATTAGGAAGGTTGACAACCACTGATGTAGAACATGTTTGGGTACTTATTTGCTGGGCAATCAAGTTTGGATTTTTTAAAAATTATTTTAAGTTTTGGTATCAGAGTTAGCTTTTTGAGGTAGTTACTTTATTGTGCCAACCAGGCTGATAAACATGTGGGATTAATTGAAGGGCGGAGATATAAATGGCTCTGTGAGCCTTGTCTCTCGTCTCTTGCTCTTTGATCATCAGACCAGTGTGAGACTGCCTTGCTTGTTTTTTGCCTCAATTTGCAAGCTACACTACCTGTGGGACACCTAACCCATGGACTGTGTCACTGTAATATAAGGTTCTTTCAAGACCTGCTTCGCCACACCATTGGAATTTACAGCTCTTGAGCTGGGGAGTGTTGAACCCTGTCACCTGGCTGACTGCTGGTGACTTGCCTTGCCCGGATAGCCTGAACTGCTCTACAAAAGACTACCCGGTGGCTCTCAAGACTTGAAGAACTGCCAGTGTCTCGCAAGTGTCTCACAGGAGTGAGTTGCACTGAGCCATTTGTACTGCTTTATCATTTAATTAACTGTTTATTTCTTGTGTTATATATCTATGTGTATAAATATATATAAAATTATTAGCATTCTGGTTTTGTTTCTCTAGAGAACCCAGTCTAACACACCTTTGTAGTAAGAGCAATTCTCTTCAACACCCTTTGTCTGACCATATGGAGAGCAAACAGGCTATTTTTAGAAATCGAACCAGAGCAGTCCAAAGGTATGCTCAGGGTTCTGAAGCAATGGTGGAAGTGCACCAACTGCAACACTTTTTATTTAGCCTTTGGGAGATGTTTATGTATCTTTCTTATGGGAAAATCTGGACCTTTCAGTAGTTTATTAGTTGTTCCTATTCCTAACAGCTCCTTTGTAATAAGTTCCGACATTAGAGGGAATTAAAATTTTTTTGATTAATATTATATTTTATTATCAGTATTTTAATAAATATGATCTTTGAATATCTGTGATTAAACATCTGAGAACAGCAACATCAAATTACACACTGCCATGTTGAATGTAGTACACAATAGTAATGATAACATATACCAAAAGACAATCAAATAGGTGGTCATAGTGATGTACCATACATACACTTATGTATAAGTCGAGTTTTTCAGCACATTTCTAATGCAGTTTCTGTGGTAAAATTAGATGCCGCAAGCAACAAAGTTCCCAGGGAATACCAAAAACAGACTTTGGGGCTAGGGGTTGCCACCCTTATCAGGCTCGACCAGAAAACACTCTTAAAGGCCAACAAATAGTCCTTGAACTAACTACAGGCTTCTCTTTGTTGTTGTTCAAGTTTGTCACTGGCTTTTTGTTGTTTTGTCTTCTTTTGTTGCTTTGTTTTTCTCTGTCTTTGTTTTTGTGCATGTTATTATATCTGCAGATCTATCTAGATAAGATAGGCTGGATGAACAATCTGGAGAAGAAGAAGGGGACTGACGGTTCCCGGGGGACATGGTAGAGGGGAAGGTGGGGTGGGGAGGATTGATGTTAACAAACTCAGGGACAAGGGAGCAACAACTGATCCAAAATTTGTGGTGAGGAGGGTGTAGGAAGTCTGGTAGGGCTTGATCCAGGGTAATGTAACCGAGAGGAATTACTGAAACCCAAATGAAGGGTGAACATGATAGTGGGACAAGAGGAAAGTAAAAAGAAATAGAGAAAAGAACTAGGAGACAATGGTCATTTATAGAGGCCTAAATAAAGGCATGTACCTATGTAAATAAATTTACATATGAGGATGGGGAAATAGATCTATGTGCATATATTTATAAGTTTAGTATTAAGGTAGCAGATGACATTGGGCCTCCATTCAAGTACTCCCTCAATGCAAGAATACTTTGTTCTATTAAACTGGCAGTTCATGGTGCTCACCTTCCCTACATGATCGCTGAAGACAAAGTGGGTGCATAAGCAAATGTGGTAAATAAAGATGATGGAGCCCGGCTATCAAAAGATACAGCTTCTGGGGACTTAAAAGCTTGAAGGTAAACAAGCGGCCATCTAGCTCAAAAGCAACAAAGCCCACATGGAAGAAGCACATCAGCCTGTGTGATCATGAGGTGTCTAAGGGATCAGGTATCAGGCATCAAACAACAAAAAATCAAATAATTTTGAATGAGGGGGGAGTACAGATTGGGGATCCAAGACCCATCTGGAGGCAACTAGACATCTCATTACAGGAGGGTCACAGGGAGGAGACGAACCAGTCAGGGTGCAGTGTAGCAACGATGAAACATACAACTTTCCTCTAGTTCTTTAATGCTTCCTCTTCCACCACCTCCCGCCCCCCCACCCCAGCCCGCCCCACTATCATGATCCCAATTCTACCTTACAAACTGGGCTAAACCAGAGGATGTACACTGGTACAGACAGGAATCAGAAACACAGGGAATCCAGGACAGATGATCCCCTCAGGACAAGTGCTGAGAGTGGCCATACCGGGAGGGTGGAGAGAGGGTGGGTTAGAAAGTGGGAACCGATTACAGGATCTACACATAACCTCCTCCCAGGGGGGTGGACAACCGGAAAGTGGGTGAAGGGAGGCATCGGACAGTGTAAGATATGACAAAATAATAATAATTTATAAATTATCAAGGGTTCATGAGGGAGTGAAGAGTAGGAAGGGAGGAGAACAAAATGAGGAGCTGATACCAAGGGCTCAAGTAGAAAGCAAATGTTTTGAGACTGATGGCAACAAATGTACAAATGTGCTTGACACAATAGATGCATGGATTGTGATAAGAGTTGTATGAGCCCCTAATAAAATGATTTCTTTTTAAAGGGAAAAAATTGCTTACTTAAGATAGGAGTGTATAAACTGAAGAAAAAAAATTTAGGTGCCTCGGCTAATATTTGGGTCAGCTTATACTTGAGTATATACGGTAACTCAAATACAACTACCTATCTTGTAGTACCACAGCTTTTGTGTATCCAGTGATGGTCACCACAGTTGTTGGTGCTGTCAAGTCCGTTCTGAGTCATAGTAACCCTATGTAAAACAGAACAAAATACGGTCCAGTCCAGTGCCATCCTCACAAGTGTTCCTACGTTTCAGCCCACTGTTACAGCACTATGTCAATCCATTCTGTCAAGACTCATCTTTTTGCTGTCCACTTCCAATCATCTTTTCCTAGGAACTGATTTCTCTATATAACATGTTTAACAAAGCCTTGCCATCGTGGTTCTTTTTTTTTCATTTTTTATATTTTATTAGGGACTCACACAACTCTTATCACCATCCATACATATACATACATCAATTGTATAAAGCACATCCATACATTCCCTGCCCCAATCATTCTCAAGGCATTTGCTCTCCACTTAAGCCCCTTGCATCAGGTCCTCTTTTTTTTTCCCTCCCTCCCCTCTCCCCCCTCCCTCATGTGCCCTTGGTAATTTATACATAGTTATATTGTCATATCTTGCCCTAATTAACCCATCTCCTCTCCTAAACCCCTCTATGAGGGGATCTCCATTGGCCGACACTTGGGCCTTGGGTCTCCACTCTGCACTTCCCCCTTCATTTAATATGGTATATATATATATATATACACACACACATCTTTTTTTTGCATGATGCCTTATACCTGGTCCCTTGGTACCTCGTGATCGCACTGGCCAGTGTGCTTCTTCCATGTGGGCTTATTTGCTTCTGAGCTAGATGGCCGCTTGTTCACCTTCAAGCCTTTAAGACCCCAGACACTATCTCTTTTGATAGCCGGGTACCATCAGCTTTCTTTACCACATTTGCTTATGCACCCATTTGTCTTCAACGATCCTATCATGGAGGTGTACAGTCAATGATATGATTTTTTGTTCTTTGACGCCTGGTAACTGATCCCTTTGGGACCACTTGATCACACAGGCTGGTGTGTTCTTCCATGTGGACTTTGTTGCTTCTGAGCTAGATGGCCGCTTGTTTATCTTCAAGCCTTTAAGACCCCAGTCACTATCTCTTTTGATAGCCGGGCACCATCAGCTTTCTTCACCACATTTACTTGTTCACCCACTTTGGCTCCAGCCGTTGTGTCGGGAGAGTGAGCATCATAGAGTTCCAATTTAATAAAAGAAGGTATTCATGCATTCAGGGAGTGTTTGAGTAGAGGCCCAAGGTACTTCCGCCTCCTTAATACTTGACCTATAAATATAGACACATAGATCTATTTCCCCATCCTCCTATATATATTTGCATGTACATGTCTTTGTCTAGACCTCCATGAATGCCCTTTGACTCCTAGCTCTTTCCTCCATCTCCCTTGACTTTCCTCCTGCCCTACTACCATGCTTCATCGCCACCTGGGCTAGAGTATACCTCTTCTCTAAGCAACCTTACCCTTGATCATTTCCCACCAGGCCTGCCACTCCCCCTTCTCTACCATTTGGGGTCCCATGTTTTTCCCTTGTCCCTGGGTTTGTTAACACCACTTCCTTACCCCCCTTACCCCCACCCCAAGTCCCCCCGGAACTGTCGGTCCCGTTGTTTTTCCTCCAGATAGTTCATCCAGCCTGTCCTATTCAGACAGACCTGTGGAGACACTAACATGCACGAAAACAAGACAGAGGAAAACAAAGCAACAGTATACAACCAGGCAACAAAACAACAAAAACAAACCACTGACAAAGAACAGAACAAAACAGTTCACAAGAGAAAAGCTTGTAGTTAGTTCAGGGATCTTTTGCTGGCCCTTAGGAGCGTTTTCCAGTCCAGTCTGTTGGGGCACCACGCCCTGGCCCCAAAGTCCACTTTCAGCATTCCCTGGGGACCTTGCCACTCCATTCCCTTGCTGTTCCGCTGCACTCCCCCAGTGATTTGCCTCAGTGTGGTGGGATCAGGTCAGGTGCAATTCCCACAGTGTCTCCGGTGCTGTCCCCTGTATCGCCCTTAGTCACTGATTGGCATCATTTCTCATAGTAGGGCCAGCCAGCCATCGTGGTTCTAAGGATCATTCTGACTATACTTCTGAGACAGATTTTTTTTTTTGACAGCCCATGGTACTTTCTGGGAACATAAAATGGAGGTGAATTATGGATTTTTCTGCAGTCCCAATACTACTCATATAGGTGGTGCCTTGTCCTCAAGCTCCAGCCTACTCAACCTGCCAGAACTGAAGTCACTTTACCACTGATACCTGGTTCATTCCTCAAAACCAGATCTTTACAACGTTAGCGCTATCGGAATTCTTGTGCGTCCTGTCCTCTGCATTGTAAGATGTTATGCCAAGTCTACTCCACAGAGTCATGACAACCAAAAATGTCTCCAGATATATCCCCTGGGGGACAAAATTGCTCTACCAGTTAGAAATTAAGGAAAAAATGCACCACACTAACCTCTCTGACTTTAAAATTCCTGCCTATAAATTACAGACAACTCAAACCAATGTTATAGTCTATGGTCAGGATAGTACTAGAAAAGCAATGGTTTGTGCCAAACAAAAGCAAATTATCCACATGGCAGTGGTTATTAAACCAAAAAGATAAGGCAGGTGTCACCACTATCTGAAAGACAAGTCATTAAGTGGATGTCAGAATACCTAGGTCTGATCTCAACTTGACTATTGAATAGTCAGCTGTGTGACTCTGGGCAAAGCCTTTTACCCGATAGCCTCAGCTCTTCAGTCTGTCCAGTAGTGGGCTATGGAAAGATCCTGCTGCTATCTTCTAGCTAGAGCAATGAGGGATGATCTCGAGAAAGAGCAGGGTTTCTACTACTGTGAAGATTAATCTCAGAAACCTGCGCAGGCAGTTCTAATCTACCTAGTAGGGTTGCTATGAGTCTGAATTAACTTGATGGTAATGAATATGGTTTGAGATCTGAGATGTTTGATTTTATTTATTAGCAAGTGCAAATAATTCTAAGTTCTTATTAATCTATTTTTAACAAAGTATTAACAAAATGCAATATGCATGTATAACATTCTTAATAAGAAAATATTCTGAAGATCTACACAAAAATAAAAGGCCTGGGGGGGAAATGGCTTCAATACTAAGGTATATGTAGTCATGCATTAGAGGAAAATATTCAAATTCCCAAATTTATTATTTATAGGGTGGTAAAGGAGCATTCCCAACTTCTATAAACTTACACAGCAAGCATGGCGGCAGTTATACAGTATTAGCCTTAAACTTTCACAACAGATACATGGTTTAGAAGAGGAAGGGGAGGGGCTAATCCTTAAAAACAACAAATAAGAATAGTACCTAGTTTGTGCCCAGTCACCTAGTAAAATAAAGAAAATTCAATTTATGATTTTCAGGTTCCTTATTTTAATGTTAAATGCCAGTAAGAAAAAGTTTAATTGTAAACTTCCTCAGGCTAGCATATTTACTAAGGAATACAACTGTGTTTTTCTCCTGAAGGAGGAAAGTCCCTGGATGAGTCAGACAGAACCCTATCAGGAAAAAAAGGTACCAATACAAGATGACTCAGCTTGTTTGTGGAAGGCAAATAAATGATCGCCCAATTTCAAAATCTAGTTACAAGTCTAGTGAACACAGGTCTAACTTTAGACTTACGTGGGAGACTCATGGAAAAAAAGACAACATGCTTGGTAAAAAAGAGGAAGATGGATTGGTACCATGGCTGCAACAATAGGTGCAAACCTATGAGGATGGCACAGGTCCGAACAGTGTTTTGTAGAGTCACAATGAGTCAGGATCAACTTAATGGCATCTAAAAGGGTTGCATCCTCTCACCATACTTACTCAATCTATAAACTAAGCACATAACCAGAGAAGTTGGATTATATGAAGAAAAATGCAATATCAGGATTGGAGGGAGGCTTATTAACAACCTGAAATGTGTAGATGACATAGCCTTGCTTGCAGAAAGTGAGGCGGACTTCAAGCACTTGTTAATGAAGATCAAGGATTACAGCCTTCAGTATGGACTACAACTTGAAGAAAATAAAAATCCTCACACTGAACTGATAGGTACCATCACGATAAATGGAGAACAGGTTGAAGCATTCAAGGATTTTGTCTTGCTTGGACTCACAATCAATGCTCATGGAAGCAGCAGGCAAGAGATCAAATGACCCATCACATTGAGCAATCTACTACAAAAGACCTCTTCAAAGTGCTGAAAAGCAAAGATGTTACTTTAAGGACTGGGAGAAAAACTGGACTGTACAGAGTTACAGTCTCAGAAACAAACAGGGGCAGTTCTACCCTATCATATAGGGTTACTATATGACAGCATCGACTCAATGGCAGTGAGTTTGGTTTGCGTTTTAATTTAAGGGCTAACATGCATGTGACCCAAGCCATGGGATCTTCAATCACCTTATATGCATGTTGAAGTTGTACACTGAATAAGGAAGACCAAAGAAGAATTAATGCATTTGGATTACGGTTCTGGGGAAGAATACTGAAAGTACCACGGACTGCCAAAAGAACAAATAAATCTGTATTGAAGTAGAGCCAGAGTGCTCCTCAGAGACAAGGATGGTGAGACTTCATGTCATATACTTTGGATATGTTGGCAGAAAAGACCAATCCCTGGAGAAGGACATCATGTTTTGGTCGAGGAGCAGAGAAAAAGAGGAATAAGGCACTTTGCAAGACAGATGGACATAATGGCTGCATTGTTTGGCTCAAACACAAGAACAATTGGAAGGATGGCAGAGGACTGGACAATGTGTCCCTCTGTTGTTTGTACGCAGGGTCACTATGAATTGGAACCGACTTGATGGCACCCCGCAACAACAGTGCTGCTGTAACAGAAAGTGGATAGCCCCCCGGGAAAAAACCCAACAACCAGATTTGCACTAGCTGGAATGGAGCTTTCATAGTACATTGTTCCCACTAGGTGAGCATCACGCAACTCACTCTGAGCTAGTGTCTCCAGTGGTGCTGCCTGGGAGGGTGCTCTCTGGTCACAGTGAAATTTTTTGTGTGTGTGAAAGCAGTTTCCATCAAAATTCAGTTTCTGGGATGGCTGATTTAGGAGAACAGTGTGCAGCTGTGAAATTTTGTTTCCTGCACCAGAAAAATGACACCAAAAAATGTCATGTTGAACATAGCTCACAACGACAGTGCTTATGGGAAACACTCAAGTGGTAGCTCATTTCATAATGGGTGAAATGTCGACTGATGACGAGCCTCATTCTGGACATCTGCAACTTCCCTAACAGACTAAAATCTCGACTTGTAGGGCAATTGGAGTTCTTTCTACCAGGTCAGACAGTTAATCAAGCTTTCAATTTAGAAGTTCTGAAAAGATTGCATAACAGTGTGTAACACAAAAGGCCTGATTTATGGCACATGAGGTTCTGGTTTTGCCACCATGAATGCACCTGCTCATGCAGCTGCCAGTTTTTGGTAAAAACAGTATGCCTCTCTTGCCCTACTCACCTAACTCATCTGACCTTTCTCCGTGAGACTTCTTTGTTTCCATAAAAGAAGAGGAATATGAAAGACAGCAATTTGATGATGCTGAAGAGGTGAGGGGGAAAAAAACCCAGAAGAAGCGAAGAAAAATGAGGAAGGTGCTGTCAGCCATCCAAACAGATGAGTTTGAAAAATGTTTTCATGAATAGAATCCCAGATTTGACAAATGTTCTAAGTGTAATAGAGAGTGCTTTGAAGGTCATAAGGTTGGTTTGTAAAAACATCTATAATGTCAGCCACGTTACATGTGGGTGAAGGGGGATCAGATTGGTTACATGCAGAGGATTTGAGGCTAAAAACCAGCTCTATCTCCACCTACAGTACCTACAGTCTATACGGTTTCTCCTAAAATACAGTTTATCATAAATTTGTGTGATCAGGTTAACCTTTTCCTCACTAAGAAACGAAGGTGTGACGACTTCCTGCCGCTGCTTCCCTGGAGCAATGCTTGCAAAGCACTCAAAATAGTAGGGGGGGAAGTGAGTCTTCAGTGGGTATTAATTTCTCCCACTTCATATTTCTGAGGAATATTCATATTGTCTTTCTAAAATATAAATGTAACTCCATTATTACTTAAAACTTCAAAATAAAGCTCTCATACACAGAAATAGTCCATGGAATTCTGGTATCCACACCCCCAAAAAGGAAAATGAGAGTGGGTGAGGACACTTTCACATAAGATTATCAAAACATACTCTAAAGCTATATAAATTAAACTAACCAAAAAGAGCAACTGTTCAATGGAGTGGAATAGAAATCCAGACACACACAGACATTTAATCTATGCAAATTGGCCCTGTTTTCAAACAGGAAAAGTGACAGACCATTCACATTCGATGTTAGGGTCCATTGGAACAATGGCATAATTCATAGGAAAACATGTAAAGTTCAGCCTCTATGTCCCCCAAACTGTAAAAATTCTCTAATAGGAAAAAACTGAAAGAAACAAAATCATAAAATACTTGAAGAAAACTTAAGATGTTATTAATGTTGAAGAAAAGCCTTCTTCAGACCAAGACACAAAAGAAAAAAAGACAAACTGACATAAAATAAAAAGATTCTGTAGAGCAAAAGTATTATTATTTTTTTATTTTTGTTAACAGATCAAAAGAAAATAGTGCTAACATATATTCTAAAGGCATATACATGAAAAGATTACCACTTATAACATGAAAGGGACAGTTGGCTTACTAAATTAACACTAGCATGAGAAAAGCTAAAATCTTAATTGACAAAAAATATTGAATCTCACTAAAATAATCTTAAACATTATTTTTTAATTGGGGGCTCTTACAGCTTTTATAGCAATCCACATATCAATTATATCAAGTATATTCATATGATTGTCATAATCATTTTCTAAACATTTACTTTCTATTTGAGCCCTTGGTATTGGTTCCTCTTTCCCCTCCTTCCCCCACCACCTTCCCATTCTTGTGAACCCTTGATAAATTAAAATTATTATTTCCATATCTTACACTGACCACTGCATCCCTCACCCACATTTCTGTTGCTCATCTCCCCCCACCAGGGGGTGGTGGTGGTGGTGGTGTTATTCAGCCATCATTGAGATTGGTTTCCACTCCTCTCCCACCATCCCCCTACCCTCCTGGTATAACTACTCCTGTTTCTGTTCCTGGGGGTGGCGGGGGTGTTAAACCAACTTTTATCCATTTGATTAGTAAAACTTAAAAGGTGATAATGACAAGTATTGATATGAATTCATGAAAACAGACCATTCATCATCTAGGTGTGTGAATAAAAATTGAATGGTAACTTGGTGAAATAAAGGACTTTTAAATGTGTACACAGCAAATCTACTTGAAAAGATTTTAAATAATCTAAGTATCAACAGTTAAAGAGCTAAATACATATGTTATAGTATATCCATCCTAAGCATAAGGGATATGTATGATCGAGTAAGGGATATGCCTTAATAAACTGTGTAATGATATACAACTAAATTCTAAAAGGAAAAGCCATATGTGGATCTCTAAGGGACATTTTAAATATCCTATATCATGTACACATACCCATAAATATCTACATACACACAGCTCTAGAGTAGCGGCTCTCAAACTGTGAGTCGCCCGATTCATAACAGTAGCAAAATTACAGTTATGACGCAGCAATGAAAATAATGTTATGGTTGGGGGTCACCACAACATGAGGAACTAACTATATGAAAGGGTCACGGCATTAGGAAGGTTGAGAACCACTGCTCTAGAGGAATGAATGGCAGGAGGCTTAGGAAACGTTTCCCCATTTATAATTATTTGTTTTTAAAAAGCATGTTTAAGTAAGCACTAACAAAAATAAGAGTTCTTGACAGAATTATAAACCTGACTTTGGGATAGAATAGAACGAACTGACAATCACGAATAAGATAATAAGGGACGTGTGCAACACAGGGATAAAGATCTGTTATTAAGAGATTGGCTGGCTCTAGAACGTGCTTGGTTCACTTCATTCGCTCCCACGGCTTCAAATTGACTTCATCAAACTGCCACATTATTGCTTTAGCCAACAAGAATGTCATGAATGAGTAGATATGTAGACTCGATTCTCAATCCTAAATTGGTGGGTCAGAGTTAAGTGAACTAGCAGTTCCTCTATTATAAATTCTATTGGTTTCTTACCCTCATCAGAGTTCCGGGTTCCAGAGTGAGACTGATCTGTTTAACATAAAGGAGTTTAGGAAGAATTGTGTCACTTCTCTTCATTCCATGATGAAGGGTGCTTTAGCTGGGGACTGTAAGCAAGCTCTCTTGATGCTCTGTGGAGATGATGACTAATGTGGTGAAACCCTTGCTCCATGTCACGGCTGCCACCGGGTCCTGTATTTTTGTCTGTTAGTACTTGACATGTTGCTGCCTTACTCATACTAGCATGCGAATAACCAAAACATACACACTGTAGGGGAAAATACCTATATTTTATTTTGATATCTCTGGCTGCAGTAATACAAAGTATACTTAACTTATCCAGTCTGTTGTCTAGGTCATTTATATTTTCCTTTAAGAGGGCAGACTGCTTTTAGTCTTTTTGTAAAACTTCATTCATATTAAATTAGCAACTGTATTACCTTAATCAAAACTTTAGCCTTGAAATTGTGAGATCTTGGAAGTGTTATTAATCCAGTTTGCTACTAAATTCAGCCTGCAACATTATAGATACTGAATTCAAAAGATTAATGAAAAAAATAGATACTTTCATCTAGGGGGGCAAAAATTCCCATGATTTCTACAGTCAACTTTGTAGACACTCAACAAAGCAATGATTAAAAGCTGCATGATTTCATTTATCAAGTTTTAGAAAACTTATTAAACTAAGATTTTCAAAAATAGGTTCTGTTGGCTTATTAGTGTGCTAATAGCTTAAACTAAATGTGGTGTTATTCCAAAGGGGGGGAGGAATGTTAAAAAACAAAAATCACAAACTAATAATTACCTTTTACAGATATTTTTTTTGACTCAAATTTTTATTCTTTTAATCATTCTATTAGGGACTAATACAACTCTTTTTAATTTTAACAATTTATTGGGGCTGATACAATTCTTTTCACAGTTCATACATATACATACATCAATTGTATAAAGCACATCTGTACAGTCTTTGCCCTAATCATTTTTTTCTCTTTTCTTCTTTTACATTTTATTAGGGACTCCAACAACTCTTACCACAATCCATACATATACATACATCAATTGTATAAAGCACATCCATACATTCCCCGCCCCAATCATTCTCAAGGCATTTGCTCTCCACTTAAGCCCCTTGCATCAGGTCCTCTTTTCCCCCCCCCCCCCACCTTTACAGATATTATGGCAGAAAATTTAGGCAATTTCCATGAAAAATTTCAAGAAATAAGTATGTATATTCTAGTAATAAAATCAAACCAAAATAGCACAGACACAAATACAAATCTCACATAGAGCAAAAATGTAAATTTCCTAAATAAATTAGCAAGTAAATTACTGAGTGGCAAAAAAAAAAAACAAGCAAGGTTTGTCCCAGGAATGCCAGGATAACCCAATACTAGAACATCTATCACTAATTGCTAGGTGAAGGAGAAGACCTATCGTGCTGAAAAAGTTTACCATAATATTAAAAACTCTCATGATTTTAAAAAGTAGTAAAACTTTTATAGCCAGTAAAGGTGGATAGAAGACTACCTTTCAACGGTGAAATATTAAGCACATTCTTGGTAGATGAAGAAAACACAAGAGACTTAATCTCATGCACTGCCACCAAGCAGATTCCACCCTACACATCAAAAACCCTCTCGGTTTCTAAGGCTAGAAATCTTTACAGGCGTAGAAAGCCTTATGTTTCTCCTAGGGAGTGGCTGCTGTTTCCAAACTGCTACCCTATGGTTAGAAGCCCAATGCATAAACCACTTTGCCAACATTGGAGTTGTCAGTGTGCACCAGAGGGGAAACTGAAATAGATGGAGTACAGTGTGAAGGAAGTATAAAACTATGATGTATTTATTACAAGTTATGTGACTGATTTCTCACAAAGTGCTACTGATCAAATTGGTCAAACTATTCTTCCAAGGAAACAAGTAAAATAAAATAACATGTGTACACACACAGAACCACCATAACAAATAAGTTTCCTGTACACTGACAACCATAATAAATTATCTAAGAATAAAGTTACAATAAACAACAGAACTATAATACTTGGTGCAAACACATACAAATACATGTATACATACACATCTGAATGCAAAGAAACTTAAAAAGGCCCAAATAAATTAAGAAAAACACTACACTCATAAATACCAGAAGGTTTAACACTTAAACATGTATCTCTCAATCTAGAAATTCAATATAATATTCACTCCCTAAGAAAATATCAAAAATAATTTTCATTTGGTAGTCCGTATATGCCCTGCAATAGGGACCCTTAAGTTTGCCCCAACATTCTGACTGATGATCCTGAATGCTCTGAGATTTACATTTAGGTCTCTAATCCATCCTGAGTTCATTTTTGTGCACAGAGTACAGTACGGGTTCTGTTTCATTTTTCTGCAGATGGACATCCAATTTTTCTAGCACCATTTGTTAAAGAGGGTGTCCCTTTCCCATTCAACGTTTTGGGTCCTTCGTTGAAAGCCAGTTGTCTGTAGGTGGATGTTTTCATGTCTGGGTTTTCTATCCCGTTCCACTGGTCTATGTATCTTTCATTCTACCCGTATCAAGCTGTTTTGATGACGATGGCTGTGTTTTGAGCTCAGGTAGTGCAAGACCTTCTGCTTTGTTCTTCTTTATGAGAAGTTCCCTGCTCATCCTTGGCCTCTTCCTACTTCATATATATGAACCAGGGAACTAGTACTTCCATTTCTTAAAAAAATCACATTGAGATTTGGACCAGAGTTGCCTTGTATTTGTAGATTGATTTAGGTAGGATTGATATTTTCACAATATTAAGTTTTAGAACCCAAGAAGAAAATATGCCTAGTACTATGTTCCTAAATGGACACTTCTGACCTATCGACTACTGCAACTTTAGACTCTGTTCTTTCACAGACCACATCAGAAGAACTTGATATAGAAACCCCTCTAACTAAGCGAACTGATCTTTACCTCACACTCAACTATAGGTGAAATGCCCTAGTGTGAGAAGATGATGACTACCATCCCAAGGGTAAAGAACTGACTTTGGTTTGGATCTCTAACATTGAAGGTGCCCACAGAATGGTGGCCCAGGACTATCAGATACTTACTATTTTAATGCCCTCCTTTATTATAACATCTATTAATATGGTAGGTAAGGTCCTGCCACTGTCAATAGTACTGTAAGTTTTGCCCTATCACCAACCTCCACTGTTTATGTAACTAGTGTCCAGGCACTTAAGGGTTTCATTTGTACAAGTCAACGATTCATATATTGTGGTTCGCCAGCCTATACTTGTATAATTTCCTTTTCTCAACTATGTTTCAAAATCTATACCATTCGCTAAATTAATGACACTATCAACAGAATCACCTTATGCCTCTGATAATGTTCTTTAACATAAAATTACACTGATGTCTCCAAGGTGAACCAAAGACATATAGACTGTAGATATATTAATGGATTTTAGGCTCACACCTAGTTCTAGTCCCAATCTAAGAATAATTGGTTATGACATGCCCCTGCTTAATTCTCACCCTCATGAAGAGATCACTGAAGACATGAATGCTAACGCAAAGTGTGACAAAGAAAGCAGATGGTACCCTGCTATCAGAAAGAATAGTATCTGCGGTCTTACAGGATTGTTTTCAAACAAGCAACCCATCAACTGAGTTCACAGTTGTATGGAAGAAGCATACAAGCCTGTGTGATCCAAGGATTGCAGATAACACAATCTACCCAAAGGAAGGAATGGTTATCAGAGCTATATTGTGAACACCTGGTTTGCAGAGGCTATGGAGGACCATTTGTACGGTCCACGTATGGATTACGCCACTGGTAAATCCCCTCTGATCATAGTTGAGAGACGTGAATAGTACTGTTACCTCACAGACACAAAATCAATTGAGGTAGACATAGTGAGATCACAATGCATATAATTTGATCTCGCTTTTGAACCATTTTGTAGCTGTTGCAGGTTTTTGGTGTTTTGGTTTTGTTTTGTTTTGTTTTGAAGTGAAGGGTATATCCATGTGCATTCAGCCCCTGAGGAACTCCCTCGAACCATGGGGTTGGGGGTGAAGAGTCTTACTATCACACAGCACGCATTTGACAGTGGATTGTGGTAGATGCAGTTAGGTCAACATTTAGCATCCAATCATGTGGTCTCTTTATAATCCATTTAAAATTGTTCTAGTTAATATTTATTGCTTTCTTTTCAATTCAGGTTCTTATCCATTTTACTTTTGTTATTGGTGGTTTTTAAATGTTTTTCTGTATATAAAATCCAGAACACATAAATCTATAGAAACAATAACTGGATTAATGGTTCCTTGGCAGGGGAGGTTCAGGGGAAATGGGAGCTATTAACACTGAGGACAAGAATGAAGCAATGTTCTAAAACTGATTGTGGTGGTGACTACACAACTCTTCTTAATGTGACTGAACCACTGAATTGTAAATGTGAACTATTTCTCAATAAAATATTTTAAAAACCCCCAATGGGGGGAGGGGACCAATAAATTTACCTAGGGAAAAAAGTCTGAGAAATAACTTTAAAGCATATTTTTAGTATTGATTGAATGAGCAACTCACAGCTTTCAGAACAAAATAGAAATCCACACATGAAGAAAAAAATACCACTTCTTTCACCGGCAACTTCCACAATATACACCCTGGAGAACTCACTATAGCACTTAAAGACTTTAAAGACAAAAGAAAGTAAAACGAAACCCCAAGACTATGGAACTACAACCACATCAATGTACTTCAATGAGGAAACAACTGAAGTGTGTATGCCCACTACAGAAGAAAACACCATGAAAACAGCTCAGAAGTTAATAAGACAGGTTAATGTAACCAATCTTTGTAAGTCTCTAAGAGGCAGCAGTTCTCAGCCTGTGGGTCAGGACTCCTTTTGCAGTCAAATGACCCTTTCACAGGGGTCACCCAATTCAATAACAATAGCAAAATTACAGTTATGAAGTAGCAACGAAAATAATTTTATGGTTGGAGGGTCACCACACATGAGGAACTGAATTAAAGGGTCACGGCATTAGGAGGGTTGAGAGCCACTGCTCTAAGGCAGCTTGTTGATGGGGGAAATTCACAGGAGTACATTACATTATTTGTATAAATTTTAAACATTTAATTGCAGCATTTTCTAGGTTAATGAATACCTGTCTACAAAAATAAGATGTGTACAAATCATAGGATCCTATTAACATGCAGCTTTGAATAGGCGTGGGTGGTTCCTGAGATTCTACATTTCTAAATAGTGATCTAAGATGCTAATGCTGCTGATCCAAGGGCCACTCTCAACTGCAAGAGTACAGGAGGAGGCCTTGGAAGGTTCCAGACTAGGTCAAAACAGTGAATTAAAAACATCACTGAAGTGGAAAACCAAGCAGAAGATAATATACATGCAAGCGCATGAAGAGAAGTTAAAGAGTATTTGCCTTTTTCATGTTTTGATTTTAAAAGAATATTGTTTTTAGTATTTTACCCTAGCTACCATTTGTTATTAAATTTGAGTAACATCACAGCAAGCAGAGTCAAATGAGGTTAACCAGCACTGCTTCTCAAATAATAATCCTAACTAGCCCCCGTAGGTACCGATTATTATTTGAGGAGCAGCACAGACCAGACTCAAGTGACTCAGTAACTAGCCCCCTAAAGAAGAGCCCTAGTCAAAAAAAAAAGAGGACCTGATGCAAAGGGCTTACGTGGAGAACAAATGCTTTGAGAATGATTGGGGCAGGGAATGTGCAGATGTGCTTTATACAATTGGTGTATGTATATGTGTGGATTGTGATAAGAGTTGTATGAGTCCCTAATAAAATGTAAAAAAAGAAAAGAAGAGCCCTAGTGGTATGGTCGTTATAGGTGGGTTGCTAACTGAAAGTTAGCAGAACGAAACCACCAGCTGCTCCTCTGGAGAAACATGGGGCTTTCTACTCCCATAAAAAGCTACCATCTCGGGAAGCTCATAACTCATAGGGGCATTTCTACCCGGTCCCGTAGGGTCTCTATGAGTCAGAATCGACATGATGCCAGTGAGTTTGGTTTTCTTTCTTCAGCCCAAAGTAGGAGCTGAGTGATGTTAATTGTGCTAACTACAACCCATCCCCGGAGGAGAGGAGCTTCTTAAAACATTTTAAGTGGGGTATTCTATTTTTAAATGTTTTTTTAAAGTCTAATTAAAAATAAACAACTATATGAAATAATACAATATGTAACATAACTCGGGAGTTTTTATATGGTTACTGTGCTTTATCTCCATCTCATTTTTGTTAATTAATCCAAAGAAAAATCCTCATTAAACACTTAAAAATTAATAAGTACCCAAAAATTATCCTCTTATTAAAGCCAACTACTGAGAAGTCACCAGTCTTAGCCCTTGCAAGTGATGCGCACTCTGGGGACTTGACCACTCTTGTGAGAGATCTGACACAGCACAGTTGGTACTGACCAATCTTAAATGTTCACTGAAGTTAACACTGTGGTGTACAATTTTATTAATGCTCCACACCAAGAGTGAATTGTTCCACACAGACATGACAACGGGTGAAACCTGAAATTCTGATTTAACCAGTACGAGTCATATAATCATAGGGAATCATTAAAGGGTATTACAAAAATCAAACAACTGTAAGACAAGAACTTCTAAGAAAAATTATACTAACACATTCTAGTTGGGAAATCCTATTGGAGTTGATACCTGAGTCTTGCTGAGTAGGCGTTAGGAAGTCCATTCCAAAGATGGAGTTGCAAAATTATGAGTCAGCTTGAATTTAGAGAGCTGTGTTAGGACACAGCCTGTAGGTAAGAGGTGGCCATTAAGGCAAAACACAACACTATGATCCAAGTCAAAATACCTCTCAAAATTGGGGAAAAAGATTTATGTGCATATATTTAAAAGATTAGTATTAAGGTAGCAGATGGACATTGGGCCTCCACTCAAGTACTCCCTCAATGCAAGAATACTTTGTTCTATTAAACTGGCATTCCATGATGCTCACTTTCCTGACAAAATCGCTGAAGACAAAGCAGATTCATAAGCAAATGTGGTGAAAAAAGCTGATGGTGCACGGCTATCAAAAGATATAGCACCTGGAGACTTAAAAGACTTGAAGGTAAACAAGCAGCCATCTAGCTCAGAAGCAACAAAGCCCACATGGAAGAAGCACACCAGCCTGCGGGATCACAAGGTGCCGAAGGGATGTTATCAGGCATCAAAGAAAGAAAAATATTATCATTGTGCTTACCTCCATTATACGATCGCTGAAGACAAAAAAGTGCATTAGCAAATGTGGCAAAGAAAGCTGATGGTGCTCGGCTATCAAACGATATAGTGTCTCGGATCTTAAAGGCTTGAAGGTAAGCAAGCGGCCATCTAGCTCAGAAGCAACAAAGCCCACATGAAAGAAGCACACCAACCTGTGCGATCACGAGGTGTCAAAGGGATCAGGTATCATAGGAACAAAAAATTTTACCATAGTGAATGAGGTAGGGAATGCAGAGTGGAAACCCAAAACCTATTTGTAGGCCACTGGAGATCCCCTGGCAGAGGGGTCTCGGGGAGGAGACGAGCCAGTCAGGGTGTGATGTAGCAACAATGAAAAATACAACTTTCCTCTAGTTCCTAAATGCTTCCTCCCCACCCCACCCCCACTATCATGATCCGAATTCTCCCTTTTAAGTCTGGCTAGACTAGAGGATGTACACTGGTACAGATTGGAAATGGAAACACAAGGAATCCACGCCTGATGATCTCTTCAGGACCAGTGGTGAGAGTGGCAATACCGGGAGGTTGTAGGGAGGGTGAGGTAGGGAGGGGAACTGATTTTAAGGATTTACATATAACCTCCTCCCTGAGGGGCAGACAACAGAAAACTGAGTGAAGGGAGAGGTCGGACAGTGTAAGATATGACAAAACAATAATAATTTATAAACTATCAAGGGTTCATAAGGGAAGGGGGAGCAGGGAGGGAGGGGAAAATGAGGAGCTAATGCCAGGGGCTTACATGGAGAGCAAATGTTTTAAGAATGATGAGGGTAAAAAAATTAAAAAATAAAAAATAAAATAAAAATTAAAAAAAAAGAATGATGAGGGTAACGGATGTATAAATGTACTTTATAGAATTGATGTATGTATGGATTGTGATGAATTGTATGAGCCCCCAATAAAATGATTAAAAATAAATATCGAAAAAAAGAATTATAACAAAAAAAAAGACCTATACAAACTAGGAGAAATATTTGGAACAAATACTATAAAGGCTAGTATTCCTTTTAAAAATGGTAGGGCAGGAACCAAAATCTGACACATAAATGGAGAAAGTACATCAACAGATACCACTGACACACTCAAAAATATTTTAAAATATCAAAGGTATAAGAATATAAAAAATAAAAGATATCACATATAAAAAACCTGGAAGTTCATTAATAAATACAGAAATTCAAGTCAAAATCACTATATTAATATTTCTCTTTTTAAGTTAGCAAAAATGGAAAAAGTGACAATACATTCCGTTGAGGAATGTAGAGAAACAAATTCACACAATGATGCAACTGCAAACACAATCCTTTCTGAAAATTTGATGAACAAATTACCTAATAAATGCTGCAATCATCATTTTCAAAGAAGTTTCTTTCTACTTGAGCTCTTGATATCAGCTCATTGTCCCCCTTCCTCCGCCACCTGCCCTCTCTCATGAACTCTTGAGAAGTTATAGATTATTATTTTCATATCTTACATCATCCTCTGTCACCCTACACCCACTTTTCTGTTGTTTGTCCCCCTGGGAAGGGGTTATATATTGATCCTTGTGATCAATTCCCTCTTTCTCCCCCCACCTTCCCCTAACCCTCCTGGTATCCCTATTCTCATTGCTGGCCTTGAGGGGTTTATCTATCCTAGATTCCCTTTGTTGTGGGCTCTTATCTACAGCAGTGTCCATGTTCTGGTTTAATCCTATTTGCAAGGCAGAACTGAGGTCATCATAGTGGGGGGAAGGAAGTATTAAAGAATTAGAGGAAAGTTGTGTTTCAACAGTGCTATACTGCACCCTGCCTGGCTCATCTCTTCCTTGTGAGCCTTTGGTGAGGGGATTTCCAATTGTCTATAGATGGGCTTTGAGTCTCCACTTCACACCCCGCCGCCCCCAGCCCCCAATCACATTGGGGTATGATTTTGTTCTGGGTCTTAGATGCCTGATACCTGATCTCATCGAAACCTCATGATCACACAGGCTGGTTGGTGTGCTTCTTTCATGTGGGCTTTGTTGCTTCTGAGCTAGATGTCAGCTTGTTTACCTTAAAGCCTTTAAGACCCCAGACCCTGTATCTTTTGATAGCTGGGCACCATCAGCTTCACCACATTTGCTTATGCACTCATTTTGTTTTCAGCGATCGTGTCAGGAAGGTGAGCATCACAGAATGCTGGATTATTAGAACAAAGTGTTCTTGCATTAAGGGAGTACTTGAGTTGAGGCCCAATGTCTATCTGCAATCTTAATTCTTAACATATAGGTATAAGTACATGGATCTAATCCCCTCACATTATATATAAATATATTTACATATGCATATGCCCAGGTGTATTTAGACCTCTATAAATGTCCTTTGCCTCCTGCTTCTTTCCTCTATTTCCTTTTACTTTCCTCTTGTCCCACCATCACGTTTGGCTTTCGTTTGGGTTTAGTAATTCCTCACTGCTACATTACCCTTGATTAAGCCCCACTAGCCATCCTACAGCCTTCTCTCCACTGATTTTAGTTCACTTGCTTCCTTGTCCCTGGGTTGGTTTTCCTCCTCCACCACCACCACCAGCCCCCCCCCCCACACACTTCCTTTCTCCCACCTCCCCTTCTGTTTCACCCCCACCCCACCCCCACTCCCCCACCCCTGCAACCATTAGTCCCATTCTTTTCATCTCTGAATTACTTATCCTGCCTATCTGTCTGGATAGACATGCAGAAACATTAATAAGCAAAACAACCAAGCAAAGCCAAACAAAAGAAGAAATGAAATTAAAACCAACAAAAAACAACCAAAGAAACCCCAAACCAAAATAAGAACAACAAAAAGAAAGTCACTGACAAAGCTGGGAACGCCTATAAATAGTTCAAGGTCTATTTGTTGGCCTTTATGACTTTGACTTTCTATTTTACTGAGCATGATATCCTTTTATAGGTACTGGTCTCTCTAGATCAGTGGTCCTCAACCTTCTTAATGCTGCCACCCTTTAATACACTTCCTCATGTGATGGTGACACCCCCCCAAAGCAAACAATTATTTTCGTTGCTACTTCTTAACTAATTTTGCTGTTATGAATCAGGAGACCCTGTGAAATGGTCGTCTGACCCCCCAAAGGGGTCACGACCCATAGGTTGAGAACTGCTGCTCTAAATAATATATTAAAAGTTTTCAAGACAATGTCTTCCTATCCTCAGGTCTAAGATGGCATTCTAGTTGTGCTTGTTCCAAGACAGATTTGTTTGTTCTTCTGGCCATACATGGTACTTTCAGTACTCTCCTCCAACATCATAACTCAAATGTACTAATTCTGTTGTGGTCTTCTTTATTCATTGTCCAAATCTCACATGCATATGAGGCAAAATATCAAGGACTGGGTTAGGGCCAACTTAAGTCTTCAAAATGACATACTTGGCTCTTCCAACACATTAAAGAGGTCTCCTGCAGCAGATATACCCAATGCAATATGTTGTTTGATTTCCTGACTACAGTTTCCATGAGCACTTATGGTGGACTGAGGCTAAATGAAATCTTTCAAAACTTTCAATCTTTTCCCCATTTACCATTATGTTGTCTATTGTTCCTGTGAAGACTTTTTTAAAAAAATAACATTGGGTTGTAATCCAAACTAAAGGCTACAGGCTACAGTTCTTGATCTTTATCAGCACAAGTGCTACAAGTCCTCTGCATTTTCAGCAATGTTTTGTACATCTGCATATTGAAAGTTCTTAATCAGACTTCCTCCAGTCCTTGCTGTTGTTAGGTGCCACCGAGTGGATTCAAATCCATAAAGAGCTCATTCACAGAAGACTGAAAACGCTGCCCTGATCTGTGCCATTGTCACAATTGGTCTTATGCTTGAGCCTCTTGTTGGTGCAACTATGTCGATCTAGCTCCTTGAGGGCCCTCTTCCTTTTCAGTGCCCCTCTACCAAACATGATGCCCTTCTCCAGAGAGGAGTCTCACGTCGAAAATATGTAAAACAAAGTCTCTCCATCCTTGCCTCTAAAGAGTACTCTGACCACACGGTTACCAAGACAGATCACACTGTTACCAAGACAGATCAAGCCATGGTACTTTCAATATTCCTCTCCATCCCAACTGAAATGCATAATTATTCTTTGGCCTTCTTTATTCAATGTCTGTCATATGAAACAAATGAAAATATTCTGGCTTAAGCCAGGCCCATCTTAGTCCTCAAAGTAACATCCTTGCTTTTTAATAGTTTAAAGAGGTCTTGTGCAGCAAATTTACCTAATGTACTGAGTCTTTTGATCTCTTGACTGCTGATTCCATAAGCATTGCCTGCAAATCCAAGACAAAATCTTTGACAAATTCTATCTTTTCTCCATGTATCATAATGTTATCTATTGATTCAGCTGTGAGAGTTTTGGTCTTCTTTATACTAAGTTGTAATCCATACTAAAGGCTACAATCCTCAACTTCATCATCAAGTCCTCAGCAAGTTACGGTTGTGTCATCTGTACATCATCACAGGTCTTCCTCCAATCCTGATGCCACTTTTTTTATATATGCCAATTTCTCTGAATATCTTCTCAGCATACAGACTAAGTATGGTGAGCGGATACAACACTGACCCACACCATTCCTGATTTTAAACCATGCAGTATCACTTTGTTCCATTGGCACAACTGCCTCTTACTCCATGTACAAGTTCCTCATGAGCACAATTATGTGTTCTGGAACTCCCATTCTAAAGGTTATCCATAGATTGTTATGATCCAGACAATTCAATGCTTTGGAACAGGCAATAAAACGTGAGTAAACATCTTTGTTATCCTCTGCTTTTAGCTAAGATAAATCTGACATCAGTAATGATATCCCTTATTTCACATTCTCTTCTGAACCCGGCCTATGGAACCTCCCTGTCAATGTACTGCTACAACTGTAGTTGGATGATCTCTTCAAAAAGGTATTATTTACATGTGATATCAATGAGATTGTTCTATAGCTTGGGCATTCTGTGTCACCTTTCTCCGAAATGAGTACAAATATGCACCTTCAATCCTGATGCCAGATTCTTCTTCACATAAACCAGCTTCTCAGATTAATTGCTCGGCATACAGATGGAATGTTTCTCAGTGCTACCCACAGTTCATGGTCCACACAGTCAATGCTTTGCATAGTCAATAAAACACAAGTAAACATCTTTCTGGTGTCAATTATAGTCCTCATGCTATGCTCTCTTCTGAATCTAGCTTCAATTTCTAGCAGGTCTGTCAGTGTACTGCTGCAAATCCACTCAATTATCTTCAGTAAAATTTTATTTGTATGTGATATTAATGACACTTTGATAATTTACACATTCCGAAGGATTCGTTTTCTTTGGAATAGGAACAACTATGGATCTCTTCCAGTCAGTTGGCCAGGTAGCTGTCTTAAAATTTTCTTGGCCTAATGGAGTGAGTGCTTCTAGGACTTTACCGGCTTTATGTAACATTTTAATTGGCATTTGACTATTCCTGGAGCCTTGATTTTTGTTTCGTTGGTTTTGGCTAGCTACTACACTGCTGCTATAGACGTCTTCCTTCAGTACTATTGGTTACTCATATGCTACCTCTTCAAATGGCCAAATTTTTGGCACAGCGACTGTGTATTCCTCCTTTAATCTTCTTTCGATGCTTCCTTAACTGTTCACTATTTTCCCATAGGATCTTTCAATCTGCAACTCAAGATTTGAAGTTTTCCTTCAGTTCTTGCCATTTAGACATGCTGAGTATGTTCCTCCATTGTGGCTTTCTTACTCCATCTCTCTGCACATTTCACGTTAGTATTTACTTTGCCTTCTCTAGCTGTCCTTTGGAAGTTAATGCTTCGCTCTTTTAGGTCATCATTTCTTCCATCTGCCGCATAGTCATTCGATGTTCAGGAGCAAGTTTCAGCGTCTCTTCTTACATTCACTTTGATCTTTTCTTACTCCTTCTCTTTTTAACGAACTTTCGCTTTATGAATGACAGGCTTGGTGTCATGCTACAGCTCATCAAGCCTTCTGTTATTAGTCTTTAATGAGTCAAATCTACTCTTGAAATGTTCTCAAAATTCAGGCGGGATATACTCAAGGTCATTTTATTTTAAAAAAATTTAATTGGGGGCTCATACAACTCTTATCACAATCCACACATACATCCATTGTGTCAAGCACATTTGTACATTTGTTACCATCATCATTCTCAAAACATTTGCTTTCTACTTGAGCCTTTGGGATCAGCTCTTTTTCCCCTCCCTCACAAACCCTTGATAATTTATAAATTATTTTTTCATGTCTTACACTGTCTGCTGTCTCCCTTTACCCACTTTTCTATTCTCTGTTCCCTAGGATGGGGGCTATAGGTAGATCATTGTGATTGGTTCCCCCTTTCTCCCCACTTTCCCCTTACCCTCCTGGTATCGCTACTCTTATTATTGGTCCTGAAGGGTTTATCGGTCCTGGATTCCCTGGGTTTCCAGTTCCTACCTGTACCAGTGTACATTCTCTGGTCTAGCCAGATTTATAAGGTAGAATTGGGGGGTCATGATAGTGGGAGGGAGGACGCAGTAAATAACTAGAGGAAAGTTGTATGTTTAATTGGTGCTATACTGCACCCTAACTGGCGCACCTCCTCCCCGCGACCTTTCTGTAAGGGAATGTTCAGTTGCCTACAGATGGGCTTTGGGTCTCCACTCTGCATTCTCCCTCATTCACAATGATATGGTTTTTTGTTCTTTGATGCCTGACACCTGATCCCTTCGACCCCTCATGATCACAAGGCTGGTGTGCTTCTTCCATGTGAGCTTTGTTGCTTCTCAGCTAGATGGCCACTCGTTTATCTTCAAGCCATAAAGACCCCAAATGCTCTATCTTTTGATAGCCAGACACCATCCACTTTCTTCACATTTGCTTATGTACCTGCTTTGTCCAGGGCGATCATGTCGGAAAGGTGAGCATCATGGAATGCCAGTTTAATAGAACAAATTGTTCTTGCATTGAGGGAGTACTTGAGTGGAGGCCCAATGTCCATCTGCTAACTCAAGGTCACATTTTGACTCTTGTAAATTTGTTTTCATTTTCTTCATCTTCAACCTGAATTTACATACAAGCAACTGGTGATGTGTTCTGAAGTCAGCCCCATGCTGATAATGAATTTCTCTAGTCTCTTCCAAAGAGCACTGGTGGCATAGTGGTTACTTGCTGTTGGGTTGCTAATCACAAGATCAGCAGTTTGAAACCAACCGCCACTCTTAAGGAGAAAGATGAAGCTTTCTACTCCTGTAAAGAGTTACAGTCTCAGAAACACAGAGAGACATTTCTACCCTACTCTATAGGGTCACAATGAGTCAGAATTAACTTGATGGCAGTGAATATGGTTTGGGTGTCATCTCTTCCCACAGACGTAGATAGTTTGTTTCTGTGCATTACATCCTGCTAGGTCTGTGTTTTGAAAAATCTTGAAATGGTCTGTGAGGTTGAAAATGGCATTTTCTAAGAAGTCAATCATTGGTCTTGAAAAATTCTATCATGCAGTCTCTAGCTTTGTTTCTATCACCAAGGTTCTATTTTACAACTATTATTTCTTCCTGTTTGTTTTGCATTAATCACCAATATTATCAATGTATTCTGAGTGAATGTTTGATCAATTTCAGACTAGTAGTTGGGACAATTCTACCACTGTCAGTTTGCTGTTCTGTGGTGGACTACATATTGCTAGGATGCTGGAAACTTTATCACTAGCATTTCAAATCCCAGCAGTGTCACTTGAGTTGAACCAGCTCCAGTAAGCTTCCACATCAACAATGCACTGTTTACAACAGTAAGATAATAGCAATTTTCCAAATGCCCACATATAGGACACAAACCACTGCTTTCGAGTTGAATCCTGATTCTCAGTGACTGTTTAAGAAACAGTAGAGTTGCGCCCCTTTGAAACCCCACAAGATCCTGTAAATTTTTACAGAGCAGTACATCTCATCTTCCTCTCTAGCAGGACAGCTGGTTGTTGGCACAAAAACACATAACCCATTATGATATCAGGAATACATAGGGCAGTGTTTAAATAAACAATGCAATATCCACAGTATCAGGCAACTGTAAAGTAAAATAATGATTATCTCCATTAACTGATTTGCAGTGATTGCTAGGATGTCATGGTTAGGTGAAACCTTTTCCACACAGGGCAAACTATCTCTAAAACATGTTATTGTGTTTAAAAGGAAAGAATTTAACAAAATAAGTATCTGCTGATTTGTACAAAATATAACCAGGAAATGATCTGTATAGATAACTAACGGGGTGTTGGGGGAAATAGAGAGCTAACAATGAATATAAGAAGAAAAATGTTCTGAAATTGATAGTGGTGATAATTGTACACATTTTCTTAGTATACTGAATGACTCAATTGTATGATATGCTAAGTATCTGCCAATAAAACTATTAAATAAATAAATCACATATCCACACAGAGAGGAGGGGGTGGTCTGGAGGTCTCAGCCAAATGAAAACTCTTGTGTGTCACAATGGTCTGCTCTATACCCAATTATGAAGACGGTGCTGATTTGGGTACAATAGCATTCCACTGTGCATGGCACTGCCAGGTGTTAGGTGTCAGTTTGATGGGAACCAACAGCTTCTTATATGAGGGAACTTCAAACCATTCATGGAAAAATGTCATTATCTCTTCATTTCATTTATCCATGAACTTTTGAAGATATATTTCTTAAAGAGAGAGATGAGTACTCTCAAAGTTATTTTCCCCTGAGGATATAGATTCATTACAAGGAATCTTGGTGGTGCAGGTCAGTGGAGTTCAAATCCATCAGCTGTTCCACAGAAAAAAAGAGTTGCCTCAGAAATCCTGAACTCTGCTCTACAGGGTCACTGTAAGTCAGAATCTCAATGGCAGTGGGCGGGTTTTTATGTACTCAATACAAAGTGAAAAGCTGCAAATTCATAGTGGCAAAGGCTGACAAGACATCACACCTTACCCAAGTGATCAGGATTAGTATTATCACTTAATTAGATATCAACACTATATGCCCGGCTCCTCCAGGAACTATGTACTGCAAAGGACACGCCATCATTTCCACATTTCCATGGGAGTTCTTTCAAAAAATGTACTAACATGAATTTAAAAATAGCTCCACCAAACCCAAACTGAAGGACGTTCTACAAAAATTAACAAGACACTATTCTTCAAAAATTTCAGTCTTAAAAGCCAAGGCTAGAATAAGGAGCTGTCTCAGATGGGAGCAGACAAAGGAGATAGGACAATGGATCCTGGGACAGAAAAAGGACTTTTGAGTGAGTCAGGGAAATGTAAGGGGAGGGGGGGGTTGGTTTGAACAAACAACCTTGTAGTTCTGGTTCAGATGTTAATGCCCTGAATTTAATGTTATATAAAATATGAAAATTCAGTACAATGCATAAAGGTATATAAAAACTATCTTCTAAAAAAACTTTTCTACGATTTAAAAATTATTTCATAGTAGGAAGTTAAAACCTTTGTTGCTTTTAAGGAAAGCGATTAGAAAATTTCAGCATGCAGAATCAAGTTTAAGTTTTGGAATGCCCACTCTAGAAGCCACATGGAGGTGGTGTCAATTAACTCTCTTACAAAATACCCGCTGTAGCCGGCACTGCAGATGTGTCCTTTGTTGGGGTTTCCAGTAAAGCTCAGCCCGTAGAGGGTACAGAAGGGCACTGCAAAGAGGAATAACATTCTTGCTTTTTCCGGTTTCCTATGCAGGACTCCTGTTCACTGACCTCAGCATCCCTTAAGACCTTGACAAACATACCAAACATATCCACTTATCATTAAGTCTTGATCTCAGCTATGGGCTGGGTGCCTCAATTGTAAGGTTCCTTCCTGTTCCCTCTTCTGTAAGCCTAGGAAAAGTGGCTGTATTTGCCCGTTTTCTTTTGTATGCACTAGTCTGCTTTTATCTAGCAGTAGTCCACCTTCTTTGATGTTGCTAGGTGCCATCTAGTCAGTTCAAATCCATAGTGACCATACACACAACAGAATAAAACACTACCTTGTCCTGCCCTGCCCGTCCTCACAATTGGCCCTATGCTTGAGCCCACTGTTGCAGCCACTATGTCAATCCATGTAAGGGCCTTCTTCTTTTTGGCTACCCCTCTACTTTACCAAGCATTATGTCCTTCCCCAGGGACTAGTCACTCCTGACATGTCCACTAAAGTATGTAAGACAATGTCTCAACATCCTTGTCTCTAAGAAGTATTCTGGTTGTACTTCTTCCAAGGAAGACCAGTTTGCCCTTTTAGCAGTCCATGGTATTTTCAATATTCTTCTCTAGCACCTCAATTCAGATGCATATATTCTTCTTTGGTCTTCTTCATTCGGTGTCCAACTTTCACATGCATATGAGACAATAGAAAATATCATGGATTGGGTCTGGCACACCTTAGTGCTGAAACTAACAGCCTTGCTCTTGTTTTGTTTTTTAATACTCTAAGAGTTCTTGTGCAGATTTACTTAATGTGTCCAGTCTTTTGATCTCTTGGCTGCTGATTCCATGAGCATTGATTGTGGATCCGAGCAAGACAAAATCCTTGAAAACTTCAATCTTTTCTCTATCTATCATGATGCTACCTCTTGTTCCAGTTGTGAGGTCTTCTTTGCATTGAGTTGCCATCCATACTGAAGGCTGCAATCCTCAATCTTCATCAAGTACTTCAAGTCTTCTCCACTTTCAGCAAGCAATCACAGGTTGTTAATAAACCTTCCTCTACAGCTGATGTCACATTCTTCTTCATGTAAGGCAGCTTCTCTGATGATTTGCTCAGTATACATACTAAACAACCATGTAAGAGGATACAACAGTAAGAGGAAAGGATACACCTTTCCTGATTTGAACCATGCAGTTCTACTGGCACAATTGTCTCTTATTCCATGAACAAGTTTCACATGAGCACAGTCAAGTGCTCTGGAATTCCCATTCTTCTCAAGCCTGTGATTTTTTAAGATCCAGACAGTCTAATTTTCTCGGCATGGTATATAAAATATAAAAAAACATCTTTCTGGTATTCTCTGCTTTGAGCCAAGTCCACCTAATATCAGTAGTGATTTTCCTTGTTCCTCATCCTCTTCTGAATGTGGTTTGAAACTCTGGCAGCTCCTTGTCAATGTACTGCTTGCACTATTGTTGGGTGATCTTCAGCAAAAATTTACTTGCATGTGATATCAATGATATTGTTCAATAACTTGAGCATTCTGTCAGGTCATCTTTCTTTGGGATGGGTACAAATCTGAATCTCTTCCAGTCATCTGTCTTCCAGATTTCTTGGCATAGATAAGTGAGCGCTTCCAGTATTTCATCAGCCTGTTCAAATACTTCAAATGGTATCATCAGTTCCTTGAGTCTTGCTTTAATACTTTCAGTGCAGTTTGAACTTCTTCCTTCAGGACCATTGGTTCTTGCTCATATGCTACGCTACCTCCTAAAATGGCGGTATGTCAACCAGCTCTTTTGGGTACAGTGGCTCAGTATATTCTTTACTTCTTTTAATGTTTCCTACATCATCCACTATTTTGTCTATGTAATCTTTCAATAATTGGGGTGTTTTTTTTTCAGTTTCAAACTTCTCCCCTTTTTCATTTTCTAATTCCATGTTTTTGCACATTTAATTATATTTTACTTTATCTTCTCGAGCTGCTCCTTTGGAAATTTCTACTCAGCTCTTTTGACATGATCATTTCTTTGATTTCCTTTAGATGTGGTACGATTAATAAGCTTCAGAGGCTCTTCTAACATCCACTTGGTCCTTTTCTTTCTTTCTTGTCTTTATAATGACCTTTTGTTTTCATAATACGTGATGTTCTTGATGTTTGCTCACAGCTCATCCATCAAGTCTTCTGCCATTCATGTTCAATCTGTCTTATCTGCTCTTGAGATAGTCTCCAAATCCAGGTGGGATAGACTCAAGGTCATGTGTTGCTTCCATGGACTTGTTTTTTCTTCAGCTTTAACTTGAATTTCCATATGAACTATTGGCGGTATGTTCTACAATAAGCCCCTGGTTTGGTTTTAGCTGATGATACTGAGCTTCTCACCACCTCTTCCTACATATGTAATCAATCTGATTACTGGCTATTTCCTCTGGTGATGTCCGTATAATCACCACTGTGTTGTTGAAAAAAAGCATTTACTCTAAACAGGTCCTTGGTCTTGCAAAATGCTATCATGAAATCTCCAGTTTCCTTTCTATAGCCAAGTGCATATTTTCCTAATACCCTCCCTTCCTTTGTTTCTAACTTTTGCGTTCCAGTCACCAATAATTAACAAAGCACCCTGATTGCATGTTTGAGCAATTTTAGACTGGAGATGATGTAGAAATCTTCAATTTCTTCATCAGTGGCTTTTGTGGTTGCTGCATCAGTTTGAATATTAGTCATACTAACTGGATTTCTTTGAATGTTGATATATATAACCCTATCACAGAGAGCATGTCCTTAACGAATGACTGAAACTGTATCGACAATGAACACCATGCCATTCTTCTTGATCATGCTATCACTGGCATAGTAAACCCTATGACTTTCAGATTCAAAATGGCCAATGCCAGGCCATCCAAGCTCACGCAAACCTAAGATATTGATCTTTGTATGTTACATTTCATTTTTTTACCCCTTCCAATTTTCTTAAGATTCATACTTCACACATTCCAAGTTTGGATCATTAACAGATCTTTGCAGCTGTTTCTTCTTACCTTGAGTCATGCTCCATCAGCAAATGAAGATCCTGAAGGTCCCACTCCCATAGCATCCCTCTGACCCAAGGGGCCCATCCCGGGGCACTATCTTTGACAGTGCTCTGCTTTCATTCATTAGACCTTCAATATCTGACAGTGTTTTGAAGCTATGTATGTATATGCACACTAAATAACAATTCATTGTCCCAAATTTCCCTCATCTGAATCACTAGTGTGGTTTTGCTCTCTCAACTTATACAACTACTAGTATTATCTTCCTCTTTACGTCCATTATGGAGCCATGGTGTTGTAATGGTTATGAGATGGGCTACTTATTTGATTTATTACAAGGTACGCTGTTCTAAACCACCACATGCTCCGTGTGTCAGAATCAGAGTTGACTCAATGGCAGTGAGTTTGTCTGGGGTTTTACATTAATTATATAGCCTTTTCTCTTTTTACTCACAACACTTCCTGCAAAGAGGAGTACGACATACATTTTTCCACTACCGAGGTGTTTTAGATTGAAATGAGTTATCACATTTGGATTTTAGTTCCTAAAAGTAAGCTAAAATATACTTTTTTACGAGGAAATAGAGAAAAGAGCTAAGAGGCAAAGGGCATTTATAGCGATCTAAATAAAGGCATGTACATATGTAAATATATTTATATATGAGGATGGGGAAATACATTTCTGTGCATATATTTATAAGTTTAGTTTTAAGGTAACAGATGGACATTGGCCTCCACTCAAGTACTCCCTTAATACAAGAACACTTGGCTCTATTAAACTGGCATTCCATGATGCTCACCTTCCTGATACAATTGCTGAAGACACAGCAGGTGCATAAACAAACATGGTGAAGATAGCTGATGGTGCCCGGCTATCAAAAGATATAGCGTCTAGAGTCTTAAAGACTTGAAGGTAAACAAGCAGCCATCTAGCTCAGAAGCAACAAAGCCCACATGGAAGAAGCACACCAGCCTGTGTGATCACACGGTGTTGAAGGGATCAGTTATCAAGCATCAAAGAACAAAAAAATCATATCATTGAGAATGAGGTGGAGTACGGAGTGGGGATCCAAAGCCCATCTGTAGGCAACTAGACATCCCCTCACAGAAGAGTCGTGGGGAGAAGACAAGCCAGTCAGGGTGTAGTGTAGCAAAGATCAAACATACAACTTTCCTCTAGTTCCTAAATGCTTCCTCCCCACCTACTATCATGATCCCAATTCTACCTTACAAATCTGGCTAGACCAGAGGAAGTACACTGGTACAGATGGGAACTGGAAAGACAGGAAATCCAGGATGGATGATCCCTTTAGGAACAGTGGTGAGAGTGGCGATACCAGGAGGGTGGAGGGAGGGTGGTGTGGAAAGAGGGAACTGATTGCAAGGGTCTACAGATAACCTCCTCCCTAGGGGACATATAACAGAAAAGTAGGTAAAGGGAGACATCGGACAGTGTAAGACATGACAAAATAATAATTTATATATTAGCAAGGGTTCATGAGGAAGGGAGGTGCGGGGAGGGGGGGGGAAATGAAGAGCTGATATCAAGGGCTCAAGTAGAAAACAAATGTTTGAGAATGATGATGGCAATAAATGTACAAATGTGTATGACACAATGGATGGATGGATGGATGGATGGATGGATGGATGGATTGTGATAAGTGTTGTATGAGCCCCCAATAAAATGATTTTTTAATGGCAAATGAGACCTTCCACAGAAGAAGAAATTTGAGAAAAGTATAAGTACTAGATTCAATGAATCCATTGCAATTTTGGCAGGAACATGAAATATAAGACTTAGAGATAAATCACATAAAAATCTACTTTAAAAAGATAATTCACTCACTGATTATCATAAAGTAGTTTCTAGTATCTTGAAACAGTTTATTCACACTTTTCCCACCTCTTTTTGTCTGTTTTTATCTTTTATGTCTAGCTTAAATTTTTTACTCAAATATTTAGTCTAGCTAAAACACCATTAGCAGTTTTTCCCTCTTATGTTTATCACATTCAAAACAAATTTAACTAAACATAATGGGTAATTCCATACAAGAGGGAGGGAGAGGGGTAGGACAAGTGAGAGTATGGAACACCTGGAACATAGAGATAAGCACATGAAAATGAGGCAGATTAAATACAATAAATGAACCAAGAATTGCAGTTTCTCAACTGTGTAACGTACATAAAAGTTGCCACCAAAGTTGGGCACATGTCCAAGTACAGTCTTCAATGATGATCGTTTAAAGCACAGTTATTAATTAAATACTACTCTTGTCCAAGGTTACTTGACAACTAAAAGACATTTGTTCAAGAGACTATATATCTAGAAGTTGCCCCTGGATGGGGAATGTATCTATAAGGGTACATAGTAACATTTTTCTTTTTAATCACAGTTTTGTTGTTCAAACACAAAGAAACAGTGCTACAACTTGAGGAGCCATCCAGGGGGGAGGAGAAGTAAGTGTTGAATAGGTTTCTCTAAGATTAATCATGGGGAAAATATTTTAATCCTACTAAAATTTTGAGAAAGTAAAACTTCTTGTGTAATCATCTCATATGCTGGAGTTGAAGGGCAGGACAAAGGGAAGTTCAATAACTAGGTTCTCTTTGGTTCTCAGATTGCTGATGTGGAGAAACAGTGATGGATGTAACAGAGGCCTTTGCTATAAGAACTGAACTGTAATTCATTTTCAGTATTTTACTTAAGACTCATCTTATTCAGCTCAGAAAAGGAGTTAGAATACCTGCCTTCCAGTGATGTAGAATTAAGTATATAGATAATCCAGCGCAGTTCATCACAATTGTCTTCTCTTTGTCTCTTCTCCGAAGAAGCCCTAGTGACATAGTGAGTTACAGGTTGGGCTGCTAACAGTAAAGTCAGCAGTTTGAAACAGCTAGGTGCTCCACAAGAGAAAGATGAAGCTTTCTACTCCTGTAAAGATTTATCGTTTCAGAAACCAAAAGACACAGCTCTATCTTGTCCCCTAGAGTCACTGTCAGTTGGAATCAACTGGATTCCAATGAGTAAGTAATCAACCAGTAAGTCTCTGTTGCTGTTTGCTCACATGTAAAATTGGAGAGCTTCATAAATGAGATTATTTCCAAGGACCTTTCGCACTGTAATATTCTGTGATCCCAGGAAACATAGAGTACTTTGTTTTGCTAGGTCTAATAGTATTAATGCTACCCCTCTACACCAAACTCACTGAAACCAAGTTGACTGTGACTAACAGTTGACGTGGACTTGGGTTTCTAACTGAAAATGCAAGCTCCACAAAGCCACAGGCCTAAGTAGGCAGAACAGTCAGAAACTCAGCTATAAGGCAAAATCCCACCCTATACCATCAAATAAAGAATAAAAACAAGAGACAAAAAATGATAACCTTGTTTATCTTCATCAATCTTAGTTCTGGAGGAAATTTGTTGAGATAATTGTTAGAAAATTCTTATCCACATCCCAGTTTTCCAAGGAACCTTTAGAAGAATGGGGGCAACAGTAACTGTATAATTTACATGATTTAGAAATAAACTAACAAACAACTTCAGATAAACAAAAGAAAACTGCATGTCTTGCAAATTATGAAATATTCCTGAAGCACAAGTTCAATTACAGACAGTGGCCAACACCACCCAAACCTCCTCTATGCTATGCTACCCTAATAGCAGTGAGCTGTGCATACACACCTTCTCTACCATACGCACCAGGAGACAGGTGCTGAGTGGCTAAAAGCACAACATTGCAATCACCACTTAATTATGAATACAAACACCGCCACAGCACCTTCAATATCATCAAGGAAGAGAAAAGGGGCAATTTTAGTTAATAAGCCATAATAACTCAAATAAGTGCTAAAATGCAGAGCCAGAAGACCTCTCTAAGAAAGAAATAGCATCGGAACTACATTCAAGAGAATGACAGTTAGATACTTTCAATAACCAAAAGATTCAGAATGTTGGTGACAAGAATTTTTAGAAACAAAAAAACAACAACAATGAGAAATCAGGAAAATACTGCAAGCAACAAAACAGTTTTAACAATGTAAACAAAAAGAACAAACAGAAATATAGAAGATTAACATTAAGATTTTGGATATATAAATATATTGAAAGGGCAAAGTAGAATTAATTCAATCAAGTTGGATGATGATATTTACATGTTGTGATGATGAAAGCAATTCCATCAGCATTTTTAAAATCTGAAGGCCACCCATGGTCAACCGGCTTCAGCAAAGCATCAGGACTAAAAAAAATAGAAAAATGAAGAGGTACTCTACTTCTGAACAACTGGCCACTGAAACCTTATGAATAGCAAGCATAAAAACAGTGTCTGCCATGGCACTGAAAGATGAGCCCCTCAGGGTGAAAGGTAACCAAAACACTATTGAAGATCTACTCCCTCAAATTAAAATCCATCTTGATGATGTGGATGAAGCAAAACTTTTAGGACTTTCAGTTGTTGATGGACTAAGACTAAAAATGATCATAGCTACAAATAGTTGTTAATAATTCAAAGGTGGTAAACAAAGTATGAAAATTATAAGCCATCAAAGAAGAAGTAGAGCACAGAAACATAGATATTCTCGGCATTAGTGAGCTAAAATGGCCTGGTATAAGACATTTTGGATTGAAAGATCATATGGTTTACTATACCAGTTACAGCAATATCAGGCAGAATGGAGACACATTCACTATCAAAAGTACCTTTCAAGATCTATCTTGAAGTACAATGCTGTATGTGCTCGAGCAATAGCTATATGGCTACAAGGAGGCCAGTTAATACAACAATTATTCAAATTTACACACCAACTGAGATAGTTAAGGTTTATTGGGCCAACCTGGCCAATAAAACACATGTGGGATTAATTGAAAGGCAGAGAGATGAATGGCTCCATAAGCCTTGCCTTTCTAGTTCCCAGGTCTTTAGCTTTCTGATGGTCAGACCAGGGTGCAGCTGCCTTAGCCAGTTTCCTGCTTCAGCTGGCAAGACTCACTTCCTGCAAAACATCCCCGAGGAGACGTCTCATGGACCTACCTCAGTGCAGCCCTGCTTTCTGGAGCAGCCGAGTGGAGACCCCTGCCAGCACTGAGATGCTTACACGCTCACTGATTCATATTTCCTCCTGCAGTCAGCATCATTAAGTATGTTTTCTGAGATTGAGGGCTTTGTGGATTGGTGTCGGACATATGAGCTAATGTTGGTCTTGGGCAGCACTGGGTTGGGATGCTTTCTTAATGTATACTTTCCCTTTATATAAAAGTCTCTCTTTTACATTTGAGTTCCTGTGGATTTGGTTCCCTAGTTTACCCAGACTAACATACCAACTATGACTAGAATGCAAAAGTTGGAAAAGAGGGAGTTTGAAGTTGGAAATTTTGGCCATGATGATCAAAACAAAACTGAAGATTACGAGAAAGACCAATGACTTCATCACAAATATTTTTCCAGCAACATAAATGGCAACTATATACATCAACCTTGTTATATAAAACACACAGCAGTCAACCTGAAAACACTCCTAAAGGTCAACAAACAGACCTTGAATTATTTACAGAACTATTTGCAGGCTTTTCTTTTGTCATTGGCTGTTGTTGTTATTGTTGCTCTTTTCTTTTGCTCTGTCCTCTTTTTATGCATATTATTATCTCTGGACCTTTTTTTTACCTTCTGAGTCAGTGGTGAGTGTGGCAATACCAAGATGGTGGAAGGAAGGTGGGGCAGAAAGGGGGAACTGATTACAAGGATCTACATATAACCTCCTCTCTGGTGTATAGACAACAGAAAAGTGGGTAAAGGGAGACATCAGACAATGTAAGACATGATAAAATAACAATAATTTATAAATTATCAAGGGTTCCTAGAGGGGGTGGGGTAGGGAGGGAGGAGAAAAATGAGGAGCTAATACCAAGGGCAAAAGTAGAAATAAAATGTTTTGAGACTGATGATGGCAACAAATGTACAGATGTGCTTGACACAATGGGTGCATGTATGGATTGTGATAAGAGTTGTACAAGCCCCCAAAAAATGATTTAAAAAAAGAAAAACACAGCAGTCAAGTTGACTACCTTTATGGAAAGAGACAATGCAGAAGCTCAGTAAGATTAATCATAGCAAGACCAGAGTGAGACTATGGAAGAGACCATCTATTGCTCATAAGCCAAGTTCCGGCTGAAAGTGAAGAAAATTAAAACAAGTCTAATAGCAAATACATAAACTTAAGCATATGCTACCTGATTATAGAGATAATACCAAGTCCAGATTTAATGTACTGAACACTCAAAAAAGAACAGAGTTCAGCTGTGGGTGACATCAAGAACATGATACATGAAGCAAGCAAAGGACACTACACCAAATAAAGCCAGATCATGAAACATGAACAAAGTCCAGGACACTAACAAGACAGGACAGAAAGAAAAGACCCAAGTGGACCGTGTCAAAAAAAACTCAAACTTGCTCTTGAACAGAGTAGCTAAAACAAATGGAAGAAATGATTAAGTGAAAAAGCTTAACAGAAAATTTCAAGAAACCCCTAAAAAAGACAAAGTAAAAGAATATAACGAATAGGCAAACACTTGACATTAGAAAACCAAAAGAGCGTGTCGCATATTTCAAGCTGAAAAAACTGAGGGAAAAGTTGAAGAATTCAGTGAGCAAAATATTGAACAATGCAAGATGGAAGAAATATAGTCACTGTACAAAGAAAAATTTATCAGCCTCCGACTATTTCCAAAAGTAGCACATAGTCAAGAACAGACGGCACTAAACTCTTGGGGCCACGTCCATAAATTGGCATAACACACCAAACAGAGACAATGTTCTGCATCCTACTTGTGCTCTGAACGAATCACATTGGAAGGTTTCTGAATAAAGTCAGAAGAAAACTTAAAATCGTGAAAGAAGCCAGGCTTACTAGTCAGCTAAGAGTGATCCTGAGACAAGAGCCCTGATCACCGTTCAGGTCTAGAACTGAACATACCTTTGTGGTAGAATAATCAACCATTTAGGACCAAAAGGGCAGCATTTACCCAATAACAACAATAGTTAGGAAAGGGAGAATTAGAAAAAGGAGGCATGGGAGAAAACAGAATGATAACTCCTTGAACAGAACAGATGATGGTACATTGAGCAAATTTAAAATTAAAAGGGGTACATTGAGCAAATTTAACAGATGATGGTACATTGAGCAAATTTTAAAGAGGAGGGAATAAAGGGTTAAGGGGGACAAGGAGATGGTATTGAAGGAATAAAGGAATTAAGTCCAAGCTGAACTGAAGATATTAGCTAAAAAAGTTCCAGGAATGGATGAAATGCCTATGGTTGAAATATTTCCATAAACTGATATAGTCCTGGAAGCACTTGATACTCTCTGGCAAGATTTGGAAAAAACTACCTGGCCAATCTACTGAAAGAGATCCATGTTTATGCCATTACTATGAAAGTGACCAAGAGAATAAGACAATTATATAACAAAAGAATCACTATCACACATGCCAGTAAAATTTTAATGAAGATAATTTTAAAATGGTTGCAGCAGTATATCATCATGGAGCTGTCAGAAATTAAAAGCCAGATTGAGAAGAGGACATGGAATAAGGGTTTTGAAAGCAGAAATTTCCAGAAAAATATTTACTTGTGTTTCATTGCCAATGCTGAGATACTTAACTGTGTGCATAACAAACTGAGTAACACTGCGAATTCCAGAACAGCTTCACTGTGCTCACTGCAACGTGTACATAGACCAAGACGCAGTAGTTCAAACGTAGCAGAGGGAGAGTGCATGGTTCACAATCAGAAAAGGTTTGTGATACAGCTGTATTCTTGCAGAGTACTTAATCATTAACAAACTGTCATATGCAGATGACACAATCGTGCGTAATAAAGTCCAATAGGACTTGAAACACTAGCTAATGGTAGATCAAAGATATCAGAATCCGGTATGGATTGCAACTCAATGTAAAGAACAAAATTCTTACAACTGAACCAACAGACAACATGATGATGAATGGAAAAATGGTTCAAGTTGTCAGATATTTCAAGAAATCAAAGGATGTGTTGCTGGGAAAATCCGCTATATAACACCTCCCTAAAGTGTTAAAGAGTAAAGATGTCACTTTGAAAACTTGACATAGCTAGGGTATTTTAAGTCATCTCAAATGCCTGTTAAATCTTGGGCATGAAATAAAGAGAGGAGAGTTGATGCGATTGAATTACAGAGTTGGTCAAGAATCCAGAACAGATGGAACACCAAAAGAACAAACATATGTGTCTTGGAAAAAGGCTAAGAAGCTAGCATAGTGAAATTTTGCTGCAAATGTATCCATGAATGTGTTGCAGTATACAGAGGTCAGAGCTACAAAAACTTGACATATCTTGAAAATATGAGTCATTAATCCTGGGGGTTCAAGATCATAGTTTTAGGGGACACAAGTCAATTGGCACAACATAATGAACAAAGACAAGGTTCTATAGCCTACTTTGGTGATTAGTAAACTGGGGTGTTAAAAGCTTAGGAATGACCATTGTAGGTACCACTCTTGTTCTATACCTGCGCAGAGGAAAGATGAGTAAGGAAAATAAAAGACACTTGGAAACAGTTCAAGGAACTAATGGGCCATGTGACCATCAGTCTCCATGATTCTGAGACCAGAACTAGGCAGATGGTAGATGGCGCCTAGTTACCATTACCACAGCTCTACAAAAGGGTGAATCTCGGGAATTCCTGAAAAGCATGCCGGACAAAAAAAAAATTTTAATAAAAAAGATAAGACTCACTGTTCAGATAGAGACTGGTGAAACCCGAGACTATAATCAGTAAAAACCCTTTGGGTATGAAAATGAACTCACAATTTGACTCCATTTTAAATCAAACAATAAACAGATCTATATGAAGAAAAGTAACACCAGAGAGGTATACACAACTTAAAGTAGGGAACCATTTAAAATCAAAAGGGTAGCATGTAACTTTTCCATCAGAAAAAGGATCAGAAAGGTTAAGAAGAGAGAAGTGGAAACAGAACACAGGGAGAGAGCAGAGTAAGTGACGGTTCATTGTGGGTTTTTGTAATCAATGAGATGAAACCAAATGTATATAAACGAATGAATGGAAAATTGATCAGTTCTTGTAAAACTTCATCAACTTCACAATTATACTAAAAAAAGTAATTCCCAACAATATATTTTATTGTATATATTCGTGTATAAGCTGCATTCTTTGGCCCATTTTTAGGCAGTTTTGTGGTAAAATTAGGTGCCTCGGGTGATATTCAGGTTGGCTTATACTTGAGTATATATGGTATATCCAGCTAAAAAGTGATTGAGTGACAACAATGGTATCACTTTTAGTCATATACAAGTCAATATTTTCTATCGCTAAATCTTCATTAAAATTGTTATTCAGAGGTTTTGATGGTCAGATTTTGTCAATGGATGTCCCTATGTGAAGGTATGTATGGACTCCAATATATCAATCAGGACACAGCATGATGAATCCTTTTTTGGAGTGTGGCCTATTTATGAAAGACATTGTGGAGAACTTGTCTTCTCTCCTGCTTTTCTCCTTTCTGCTAACAGGGCCCTGTGTCTCATAACTGGGACTGAGGCCCATGTGGCTCACCTATCCTGGGAGCTGTCAACACCCTGACATGTTCCACCATGTCACCGAGCTGTGATCTCCCAGCTTCCTGCTTCATCAGCTGGCAGCTAAATGAGTTTGAAGAGCCTCTTGGTAGCAACTGACCCATGGACTTGAGCTTCACTGAGCTGGGATGCTTCCTGGATAGTAATTTGTTTCTTGACCTAAAGTACTTTGTGTGTGTGTGTGTGTGTGTGTGTGTGTGTGTGTGTGTGTGTGTGTTTATGTGTCCCTCCAAACTCACTCTCGATTGAGTGGATTCCCCTTGAGTTTCTGAAAATGTAACTCGTTAATATATACCTTAGTTTTGGTTCCCTAGAAAACTCAGCTTAACTCAGCTTAACACAGACATCTACCTTAGGCCACTCCTACACAAATATGATTAAACAGCATGATTAGGCTTAATCCTAGCAAAAAAAACAAAACAAAAAATATGGCCACACAAAACACATGTTAATAGCAAGTAGGGCTACTGTTGATAGAATGTAGGGGGAAAAACTCAGTACGCCTCAACTGTTGTTTGGTTCTATTTGTATAATGGAATACTGTAATTCTTATGGGGCACGACAGTGGGTTCCAACTCTGACCAACACTAAATAGAAGAGAAAAAAACACCTCCCGGTCCTGCACCACCCTCACCAGTTGTTGTTTCAACCTATTGTTTCAGCCACTCTTGTCAATCAATTTTGTCAAAGGTTTCCCTCTTTTTCAGTCTTTCTACTTTACCAAACTAGGGACTGGTCTCTATTGATATGTCCAAATTATGTGAGAAATCTTGCCATACCCTGGTAGGGATTCATCAAGGGCAATGTAACCAAGAGAAACTACTGAAACCCAGATGGAGGGTGAGCATGATAGTGGGACAAGAGGAAAGGAAAAGGAAATAGAGGAAAAAACTAGGAGGCAAAGGGTATTTATAGAGGTCTAAATACAGGCATGTATATATGTAAATACATTTATATAGGATGATGGGGAAATAGATGTATGTGCATAGATTTATAGGTTTAGTATTAAGGTAGCAGATGGACATTGGACCTCCACTCAAGCACTTCCTCAATGCAAGAACACTTTGTTCTATTAAATTGGCATTCCATGATGTTCACCTACCAGACATGACTGCTGAAGACAAAGCGGGTGCATAAGCAAATATGGTGAAGAAAGATGATGGTACCTGGCTATCAAAAGATTTAGTGTCTAGGGTCTTAAAGGCTTGAAGGTAAAGAAGTGGCCATCCAGCTCAGAAGCAACAAAGTCCACATGGAAGCCCACACACCAGATCAAGAGGTATGGAAGGGATCAGGTATCAGGCATCAAAGAATAAAAAACCATTATCATTGTAAATGAGGGGAAGTGCAGAGTGGAGACCCAAAGCCCATCTGTAGGTAATGGGACACCCCTTAGGGTTGCGGGGAGGGGAGAAGGCAAGCCAGTCAGTGTTCAGTATAGCAACAATGAAACATACAACTTTCCTCTAATTCGTAAATGTTTCCTCCCCTGGACTATCATTATCCCAATTCTACCTTACAAATCTGGCTAGACCAGATGTACATTGGTACATATAGGAATCGGAAACACAGGGAATCGAGGACACATGATCCCTTCAGGACCAGTGATGAGAGTGGCGATACCCGGAGGGTGGAGGGAGGCTGGGGTAGAGGGGGAGCTGATTATAAGGATCTACATATAACCTCCTCCCTGGGGGATGGACAACAGAAAAGTGGGTGAAAGGAGACGGACAGTGTAAAACATGACAAAATAATAATCATCTATAAATCATCATGGGTTCATAAAGTGGGGTAGGGAATGAGGAGCTGATACCAAGAGCTTAAGAGCAAATATTTTGAGAATGATGAGGGCAACGGATCTACAAATGCGCTTGACAAACTGATGTATGTATGAATTGTAATAAGAGTTGTATGAGCCCCCAATAAAATGATTTTTTTTTAGTCTTGCCATCCTTGCTTCTAAGAAACATTCTGGCAGTCCATGGTACTTTCAATATTCATTTCCAAGCACAATTAAAATGCATCAATGTTTCAATTTCCTTATTCAATATCCAACTTTCATGCGCATATGGAACAATGGTAAGACAATTTTGTACTCACAGTGACACCCTTGACTTCAGCACTTTAAAGAGGTCTTGTGCAACAGATTTACCTCATGAGATGTGTCATTTGTTCTATCAACTGCTGTTTCCATGAGCATTCCATGAGCAGCTTCCATATGGATTCAAGCCAGGCAAAAATCCTTGACAATTTCCATCTTTTCTCTATCATGACCTATTGGGCCAATGGTGAGGATTTTGGTTTTCTTTACATTAAGTTGTAATCCATACTGAAAGCTGCAACCCTTGAGCTAAATCCTTCTCACTTTCAGCAAGAAAGGTTGCATCGTCTGTATATTGCAGTTTGTTAATGAGCCTTCCTCCAACTGTCATGCCACACTCTTCCTCTTATAGTCCTGCTTCCCTGATTATTTTCTCAACATACAGACTGAAATCAGTATGGTGAGAAGTTATAACCGTGACACACTCTTTCCCGATTTTAAACTACATAGCATTCCCTTATTTCATTGGAGCAACTGTCCCCTGATCCATGTACAGGTTCCACATACACACAATTACATTTTCTGGATTTCCCGTTTTTCAAAAAACTATACATAGTTTGTTATGATCCACAGAGTCAAAGGTCTGCACAGTCAAAAAAAAAAAAACCCAAGTGAACATCTTTCTGGTATTCTTTGACATCAGCAACGATTTCCCTGATTTCCCTTCATGTTCCATGTCCTCTTCTGAATCTGGCCTGAACCTCTGGCAGCTTGTCAATGTACCACTGCAACTATTGTTGGATTATCTTCGGCACATTTTACTTAGAACAAGTGAAATTGATTGTAATGTTCCATAATTTACACATTATGTTGTGTCGTCCTTCTTTGGAATGGTACAAGTATAAATCCCTTCCAGTCAGTAGGCCACATAGCTGTCTTCCAAATTTCCGGGCACAGATGAGCAAGTGCTTCCAATGCTTTATCAGCTTATGAAACATTTCATTTGATATTCCATTAATTCTTGAAGTCTTGTTTTTGGCTAATACCTTCAATGCATCTTGGATTTCTTCCTTCCTTTAGCACCACTGGTTCTTTTTCCCCCAGTATACACACACACACACACACACACACACACACATATATATTATATAAAATTCATAGATCATACATTTCTACAGTCAAGTCACTTTTATTTATTTTAAATCATTTTATTGGGGGCTCATACAGCTGTTATCACAATACATGCATAGATCCATTGTGTCAAGCACTTTTGTACATCTGTTGCCATCATCATTTTCAAAACGTTCTTTCTATATGAGCCCTTGGTACCAGCTTGTTTTCCCCTCCCTCCCTCCCTCACAAACCCTTGATAATTTATGATTATTTTTTCATGTCTTAGAACCAGTGGTTCTCAACCTGTGATCGCCACCCCTTTGGGGGTTGAACGACCCTTTCACAGGGGTCACCTAGGACCATGGGAAAACACTTATTTCTGATGGTCTTAGGAACAGAGACACCACCCCTCTAACCACCTCCAGGAAGTTCTGCCCACATGCAGATATGCCCACATACAAGTACCTGGCCTGAAGACTGTTACCCATTTTACACCATGCTTCAAGACAAAATTTCATTTATTTGTAATTAGAAATAAATATTTCACAATATATAATTACATAGTTTTGTGATTAATGCTATGCTTTAATAATGTTCAATTTGTAACAATGAAAATACATCCTGCATATCAGATAATTACATAACAATTCATAACAGTAGCAAAATTACAGTTGTAAAATAGCAATGAAACCATGTTATGGCTAGGGGGACCACCACACATGAGGAACTGTATTAAAAGGTTGCGGCATTAGGAAGGTTGAGAACCACTGTCCTAGATTGACCAATATAGCCCTTCACCCACTTTTCTGTTGTCCATGCCCCAGGGAGGGAGTATATGTAGATCATTGTGATCGGTTCTTCTTTTCGCCCCCCAGTTGTCGCTTTTAAAAAGAGTTGTATACACATCATCAGAATCCTCCCAAATTATTTGCCCCACAATTCTCCACAAACACCCCCCCATCCGCAAAAACATCAGTTATTGTCTCTACACATGTGTTATTTCTGTGCTTCATGAACTGGGAAACATAACAGAAACAGGAGAAGAAAGTAAGACCACTGGCAAGATTAAAATAAGCCTGAGAGACAATTTCTGTTGAAGATTAAGTGAGACATATTTAAACCTAGAGCAAAGACAAGCTAGGTCAAGAGGAAGGTCAATGGACCATATACCATATTATACCACAATTCCATCCACTATAATCAAGTTTATAAACATCTCTGTCTCACAGAATAGCTGTTGTCGTCCCTGAGCTGTGGCCACAGGGGAATTGCCAGAGGTTTCCTCCATGTGTACTTAGCTGACACCTCATGTAGATGGCTCCTTGTTTGAATACAAGCCTTGACAACCACAGACACAAATCTAGTTGCTAGCAGCAGGCCATCTACTTTCTTCACCACACTTTGTTGTTAGCACCCACGTGGTCAGTGATCACTTCAAGGTGAGTGTCCAGCAGGGCCATGTCATAAGAATGAACTTTTTAGATTAGGGCTAGAAGTAAGTGGAATCCATCTGCTTGTGCACAGGTTATGTAAGAATCCGGTTTACTTTATCATTTTTTGAGGGGAAAAACATTATCAATCGTCTCCTTAAGGTATAAGGTGATTCCATTAATAACATCAGTAATTTGTCCAATGGCACAGAAGTTAAGGTGATGCTGAGAAAAGGTTATGTGAGTCCAGCTGTGAAACGCAATCCATGAGTTGTTGCCTTGTACAAATTGAAATAAATAATTGAACTTTGTTTACACTGAACTGCTTATATTCCTTATGAGGGCAGATACTTGCCTATCCAATTAGCATGTGGTATTAATCCAAGGAGGGCATTAACACAGCAAATGTATGCTGGTGGTTCTAGGTCCTTTCACTGGACACTGCTAAGCTAGAAATCCTAACCAAGGGCGCAACAACTGCCAATTCTACAGTGTCAGGGTGGCCGTTTCTTCTCTCATCAGGGAATTTTAGTCTTAAGTCCAAGAGAGCTACATGTCATTTTGAGGCCCAGTTCATTCAGTGGGGTTTCCACTACAAGTCCTGGTATCACCTATGAAGGGTGCCATGTTCCCCATGAGGCCAGTGTCTAAGGTCATCAGAATGTATAGTCCGTGGCATGGCTATTCAAATGTCTAACAAGGAACATGTTGGGTTTATTTACCCTCGGGTTCTCTGTAATTATTGCTCCTCCCTATTTACTCACGCTCCCTCTCCTGGTCTTGACTTTTCCAGTAAGGTTCCCTTCTCATTCCTATGCAGCATCTGTTGATTTGTCTCACCTTGTCTCAGTACTATATGGCATCAAGTGGGTGGTCTTCTCCCTTTTGCCTCTTCTTAAAGGAGTGACCCCAGCCGATGTGAGGTCTCTCCTCTTTTAAGGTCATTCTTATGAAATGCATATAAGGAGGGTGATGTAGGCAGGGTTCGTAGCTGACAGGCAAGCTCACTATCCCTCTATTTGGAAAGTGGCCTCTAAGGTTTATTTAAATGCTGTTTCCCTTCTAGTCGTGGGTATTCTAGTTGTTCTTTGGTGATTCACTCACTTCACTCAGCATAATGGTTGCCTTGTTTCATGTTCTCATCACTGCTTTTTAAGGAGTATTCCACTGTATTTATTTACAATAGTCTATCCATTTTTCTGTTGGGCATTTGGACTACTTCCAGGTTCTTGCTATTGTGAACTGTGCTGCGATAAAACATAGGAGAGCGTACAACTACTCATGTTTTGTCTCATTTGAGATTTCAATTCCCAGTTGTTGTAGGTATTGCTGTAGCACTTTTCATAGTAGTTGTATGTATTTACAGGTTCACCAACAATGTATACGAGTTTCATTCTGTCCACCTTTCTAGCATTTGTTGAATTTTTTCCTCAAAAATTGTATTAATCTCATACAAAGCTTATTAACCGTCCTGCCCTATTTAAGCACTCGTGCATTTTTAGGTCTACTAAAAGATTTTCCATCAGAACACTTATTGGCCAAGTTTGGAATTGTACCTTCCTATGGTGTAGGGGTTACCCACTGAGCTGCTAATCACAAGGTCAGAAATTTGAAACCACCAGATACTCTGAGGGAGATGAGGCTTTCTATTCCCATAAAGAGTTACAGTTTCAGAAAAACACAAGGGCCCTGTCCTACAGGGTCACCACCAGTTGGAATCTAGTCTATGGTGGTAAGTTTTGTGTGTGTTTTTTTTCCTACTTCTACATGCTGCATTAGAAAATGTCATTACTTTGGTTTAAAATGCTCTATGGTTAACTTAATAGTGCCAAGTATTAAAAAAAAGTTATGGAGGAAGAGTGGTTAAAGCTAACCAAAAGGTTGCTGGCTGAAAATCAACAGCCAATCCACAGAAAAAAGGAACAGTCTGCTCCCATAAGATTTGCAACCTTGGAAACTACAGAGTAGTTCTATCTTGCCCTAAAGGGGCATTAGGTTGGAATCAACTCAATGGCAACAGGTTTGCTTTCTGGGTTTGATGTAATGACATGGAAGAAAAGACATCAGGACAATGGTTAGGGTCTCATTTTAGAATGGGACTTATGTTTTTAATCAGTTAAGTTACTTAAGTCATACTACAAAAACGATCAGAAACCATAACTCCAATCCTCATATCACAAAGATAATTAGATCTCCCCAATCCACTAGGGTGCTAGTATGGATCCTGGAAAAATAACACTTTAAAGTAAACTCTTAACAACAGAGATAATGCCTCATGAACTCTGATAATGCCTCATATAAATTTTAACAATATAAAAACAAGAGTAAAGGGCACAATAAGTGAGAACTCGTAAACATTTAAAACTTTTGCTCATCCAAAAAAAGTTTTATTAAATACTTTTATTGGGGGCACTTACATCTTTTATCACAATCCATACATTCATCCAGTGTGTCAAGCACATTTGCACATATGCTGTCATGATCATTTTCAAAGCGCTCTCTTCTCACTTGAGCCCCTGATATCAGATCCCCATTTCTTCCCCTTTCCTCCCCAGATCTCCATTTCTTCCCCTTTCCTCCCCTGCCGACCCTCTCTCAGGAACCCTTCATGAGTTATAGATTATTATTTTCATATCTTACATCGTCCTGTTGCCCCCCACTCACTTTTGCATTGTTCATCCCCCTGGGAGGGGGTTATAGATAGATCCTTGTGACCATCTAAAGTGTCTATGTCCACAGAAAAACAAAGAAAACAGAAGACACATAAGAAACAATTAGTTCAGTGGATTAATGAACTGTGAAAACACTGTGGAGCCAAGGGAAGCAGATAGTGACCCATTGCCAATACTACTGCTCATAAAGGAATCGCAATAGAAAGTCCTGGATAGCATGGAAGAAAATGAGGAACAACCCCCCAAAAAATCATTAAAAAGAAAGCTTACTACTTGAACAGATTAGTAATCCCCAAGACTATGACTTTTGGCTACTCTTCAGGTCTGGAAATGAACTCATCCCAGGGCTCAAGTTCCAACCACACAATAGAAAAGTGTTTAAGAACACTGTTTTTCAGACGGTTTTTAGTGACTACTTCATCAGAGGGAGACAGTCTATTCCATCTTTGGAGTTTGTTCTAAGTCTGCAAGCTCAGCTGCAATCTTCTTATCAAGGGTGACGCTACAAACATTCAAAATATCAGTGACAGCTTCTAGCAACAAGCAACCAATCCCAGAACAACCACGGAATTACTGATATATTTCAATTATAGTATTGGCAACAAATACTGAAAGTGTCATGGGCTGTCAAAACAAAGCAAAACAAAAAATCTGGGAAGAAACAGCCAGAAAGAATGCTCCTAAACGCAAGTATGGCAAGACTTCATCTCACGTACTTTGGGTATGCTGTCCAGACCAGTCCAGGAAAAGTACGCCACTAGTAAAATAAAGAGGTCAGTAAAAAGAGGAAGACCTTCAGTAGGAGGGATTGACATAATGGCTATAACAATGGACTTATACATTCCAACAGTTTTCAGAATGGCGCAGGCCAAGGCATAGTTTCTTTCTGTTGTACATATGATCACTGAGTCAGAACTGATTCAGGGCATCTAACAATTTAAGGAGAACAATGATACAAAAGAGATACGAACCCCTTACACAATAATCAACCATATGAGATCAAAAGGGCAGCATTTACTCAAAGACAAAGTTCACAAGGATTGGAAAAGTAGGAAGAATGGTAACAAGAAACACAAGACACGGGTTTAATGATGTTACATTGTGGACTTGAAATTAATGAGATGAAACAAAATGAACTGTTAGATAGAAAACTGATCTGCTCTGTAAACCTACCGTATATACTTGTGCATAAGCCGAGTTTTTCAGCACAGTTATTAATGCAGTTTTTGTGGTAAAATTAAGCGCTTCGGCTGATATTTTGGTTGGCTTATATTAGAATATAGATGGTAATTTGCCATTTAAAAATGCTTAAAACGTAAAATTGAAAATGTGAACTACCAAACTAGAAAATATCTTTGAAACCCTATCTGCTTTTTAAAAATCTAATAACAAATATATGTGTGTGCATATAACTTCAGCAACTTAAAAAACAAAAGGACAAGTAGCCCAAACATAATAAAAAGGACTTCAAAAGGTTTTTCACCAAAGAGGGCACTCAAATGGCCAACACACAAATGAAAATACGCTCCAAGTTATTGGCCAGAGAAATGCTCATGTAAACTACAAGGAGATACCTACCATATTTCATTCCACCACATAGCTAAGATTTTTTTTAAAAGTTGGCAAGAACATGATGAAATTGGAACTCTCATCCACTGTTGGTGGGAATGCAAAATAGTACATAAGCACCATGGTGGGTCTTCAAACAATGAAAACTGAAACTACTCTCCATACCTAGCAATCCCGCTTCTAATTATATACCCAGGAGACTTACAGTAAGGACTGAAACTGCTACTTGCATGCTAGGACCACTTACAAAGGGTCAGCGGATACACCTGGAATTATGTACACTTTTTCCCCCTAGTTATGATTATCTTTTTCTTTTTATTCAATCTTTGGTTTGTTTTTGTCTCCATTACCGTTGGTTTTGCCTACCTATGTAAGATAGGCATGCAAAGCAAGCTCCAGGAGAAAGCAACTGGACCAACAGTTCCGGATGAATTTATGGGGAGGATGAGGAAGGAGAAGGGAGCAATGAGAAAACAATGCCATATATAGGAGAACAACAAGGGAATTAAAATCAACAGTGAGGAGGCCGTAGAGATCTGGGAGTGCTGGAGGAGCCACAATCTAGCTGAGAGGAATTTCTAAGAAGCAGAAGAAGGGAAAGCATGATGGTGGAGGAGGAGGAAGGTAAAAGGAAACAGGGAAAAGATCTAGGAAGCAAAGCTATAGATAGAGGCATACACATAGGTATGTACATATGTAAATACATTAATTCATAAAAATAGAGGTATTGGCCTATGTACATGTATTTATATGGCAATACACCAAGGTATTGGATGGACTTGGGCCCTCTGCTCAAGCCCTGCCTCAATGAAATAACACTTTGTTCTAACAACCTGGCATTCTGTGATGCTGACCCTCCCTGCCTGATTGCTGAACACAAAATGGGTGCATAAGCAAATGTGGGAAGAAAGGTGATGGTGCCCAGCTATCAAAAGATATATCATCTGGGGTCTTAAAGGCTTGAAGTTAAACAAGCAGCCATTTAGCAGAGAAGCAACAAGTCCACATGGAAGAAGCTTACCAACCTGTGTGATCATGGTGTCAAAAGAACTGGGTAAAAGACATCAGAAGACACCAAACAAACAAAACCATATTATTGAGAATTAGGGGGTTCAGAGCAAAGACCTCAAACCCATCTGTAGAGAATGGGACATCCCCTCACAAAAGGATTACAAGGAAGGGATGAGTAAACCAAGATGCAGTATAGCACTGATGAAACACACAATATTCTTCTGGTCCCTTGAGGCTTCCTTATTCCCCACGATCATGACCCCAATCCTGCCTTTCACTGTGTACTAGACCAGGGCATGTACACAGGTACAGACAAGAGGTAAGAGCTCAGGACACATGGAATCCAGGAACAGGAATGGGAGTAGTGATACCAGGAGGGTAGGGAAAAGGTGGGGAGGGGAGGAAGGGAGAACCAATCATAATGATTGACATATAACCACCACCACCAACACCACCCAAGGGGACAAACAACAGAAACTATGCGGGAAGGGAAACAGCAGTTGGTATAAGACATGAAAAAAATAAGGCCATGGGTTAGGGGAAGGAAGGAGGGTAAAAGGAGAGCTGATACCAAGGGCTCAAATAGAAAGTAAATGTTTAGAAAATAATGATGGCAACATATGTATGGATATGCTTGATACAATTGATGGATGGGTTGCTGTAAGAGGTGTAAACACCCCCAATAAAATGATATTCTAATAAAAAAGCAACAGTGAAAAACTAAAAGGCCGCTAATAGATGAATAAACAAACAAAATGTGTGAGCATACCTTGGAGATAGTGTGGGTTCACAACACTGTTGTGAGTAACACAACAGAATTAGACACATTTTTTTTGGCTCCCCAGTGAAAAGAAAAGCTATCCTTTTACTATGTTGATATGGTTGTTAGGTGTGGTCAAAATGGCTGACTCATAGGAGCCCTATGTACAACAGGAGGAAACACTACTCCAGTCCTGTACCATCCTCACAACTCTTGAGTCTACTGTTGCAGTCACTACATGAATACATCTTAATGCCGGTCTTCCTCTTTTTCACAAACCTTCTGCTTTACTCAGCAAGGGTAAAGAATTCTGTCCTTTTCCATGGACAGGTCTCTTCTGATAACACGTAAGACAAAGAATGTAAGACAAAGTTTCACCAGTCTTGATTCTAAGTAGCATTTTGATTGTACTCCCTCCAACACAGATTTATTTATTCTTCTAGTATTCTGTGGTATTTTCAATATTCTTCACCAATACCATAATTCAAATGTATTCATTCATCTCTGGCCTTTCTTATTATCCAACTTTCACATGCCTTTCTTAATTATTAGCCAACTTTCACAGGCAACTGAAAATATTACTACTTGGGTCAAGTGCAAATTAGTTTCCTAAATGATATCATCTTTGTTTTTTAATACTTAAAAGACATTTTTAGCTGGTTTTACATTGTGAGTGGACATTTAAATTTCTTCAATGCTGCTTCCTTGAACAATGATTATGAGTTCAAGTAAAGTGAAGTTGTTGACTACAGTTTATTTCTCCATTTATCGTGATGTTGCTTATTGGTCCAGTTAGGAAGATATTGTTTTTTATATTGAATTGTAATCCATATTGAAAGTTGTATTCTTTGATCTTCATCATTAAGTGCTTCAAGTCTTCATTTTCACATGTCATCTGCATATCAAAGGTTCTAGAAGGGCCTTCCTCCAATCTTGATATTGCATTCTTCGGCATATAACCTAGATTTTTTACTCAGTATACAGACTGACTAAGTATAGTGAAAAGATGTTGCTGTTAGGTGCCATAGTCGGTTCCAATTAACAACAGTATGAAACACCACCTGGGTCACGTCATCCTCACAGGTGCTCTTACGTTTGAACCCACTGTTACAGTCATCGTGTCGATCTGTTTTGCCCAGGGCCTTGCTCTTTTCTGTCAAGTATGATGTCCTTCTCCAGAGTCTAGTGTCTCCTTTTAAGATTTCCAAAGAACCTGAAACGACGTTTCATCATCCTCGCTTCTAAGGAGCATTCAAGACAGATTTGTTTGTTCTTTTGGCAGTCCACAGCACCTTCATATTCTTTGACAGCACAATTCAAAAGCATCAGTTCTTCTTCCGTCTTTATTCAGTGTCCAATCCCCATTTCATTTTCAACATTTTAGAGGTCCTCTGCAGATTTGCCCAATGACATTCATCATTTGATTTTTCTTCCTTTTTTTAAATTTAGGTAAATAGCAAATACTTTAATGAAGCTCCACATTCAGAGGAACATCTTAATTGGAGTTAATGAGAAAGTCTCTTCTTTCTCCCAATCCACGAACAGCAACAAAGGCAGTCACTTCTTGCCAGACCTCAGGCCCCAGACCTCAGACTGTACTCAGTCCTCAGCTAGCACTATGGACAGGTCAATCCGAGCTGAGATCCACATCAGCTAAGACACAGGCACTCCATCCTCGGTCACGCACTAGCAAGGTGCCCATCCAAAGGGGATGTGATTTTGGGTTTGCATCAGCCTACTTCGCCTTCGCCAATGTGGTCAATTTTTTCATTAGTACCTCGTTCCTCTTAACATGCTCAGGACACAACGTATTATCTTCTATGTCCAGGGGTGGGAAACTGTAAGCAGGTAAGAGGAAGAGAGAGACCATCTTCCTGGGCGTGCTAGGCACCAAGGTTTGACTGGCATGGAACTGCAGGTAAACTCAGCCCTCTCTTTCTGCAGTAAGGATTTTGCCATGGACCACACACCAAACCCTGGAGGCAAAGAAAAGCCTCCACTGCAGAGTGCAGGTGACATGAGTTCAGAACCTTAGGTTCAAAGTGCTTTTAAGGAAATTCTTGCCCAGGGTGCCAGCGTGGCCTCCAGAGCTGGACAGTCCACTTCTCCAATGTTGGTGACTTCTGTCTCTGGAACTCCTGTCTCCTTGTCCTCAAACCTTGGTTGCTTGACTTGCATTTCCTCGATCTTGACTGTCTCTTGGATTCTCATGGTGTGTCAGGAATGTCCTGGTTTTGGTAATGGTAAACACACTGCTGGAGCCATAGATAAGCTTCCACTTTCTGCTCATCAGTGCTCAAATTGGCTTTCTAGCACTATTTCCACGAAGTGTCCCTATGTACCTGTTAGCAGAGGCAAAATAGTTGGCAAAGGAAGGTCTCTATTTGTACTACTTTTTCGGCGCACTTTGGCTTGTTCGCTTGTTTGAGGAAGATGAACTTTGTTTCTTTTCCTAGGCTTCTTCGGTTTGACTTCTGGTGGTATGAGAACATTTTGTTCACTTGGTTGTCCTCTGTTCGGTTCCTCTTTAACCTGGAACCAGTGTGACAACGAAATTATCCTTGTCCAATTCACTTTCAAAGTAATTCTTTGAAATTTTGTTCCCCTCATGCCTTCCTCCCCACCAGCTGAAATATGAAGGAAGTTGATTTCTCTCTTAAATTCTGTCATACTCTGACTTCTTTCCCATCTTCTATCACAGGGAGGATGTAATATTCACTCAACTCACTGCCATCAAGTTGATGCCGGCTTATAGTGATTCTGTGGGCCAGTGCGGAACTGCCCCTTTCCATGTTGAGGTGATTTGAGGATCCATGCTCAGGGTGTCTGCGCTTCCCCCTCCTGACCTGCACATATGATTTCTTGACTGCTGCTTTCATGAGCATTGATTGTGAATTCAAGCAAGACAAAATCCTTGACAACTTTAATCTTTTCTCCATTTATCATCATGTTATCTACTGGTCCAGTTGCAAGGGTTTGGGTCTTGTTTACATTGAGTTGCAACCCATACTGAAGACAGCAATTCTTCATCTTCATCAGCAAGTGATTCAAGTCTTCCTCGCTTTCAGCAAGCAATGTTATGTCATCTCAAATCTTGATGCCACATTATTCTTCATATAACCCAAGTTCTCTGGTTATTTGTTCAGCCAAGAGATTGATGTATGGGGAGAGGATGCAGCCTGATACATACTTTTTAAATCATACAGTATTGTTGTATATGTGGTTTGTAGTAAAAGGACACAACCCTTATAAACACACCTCTCCTGATTTAAAACCACAATGTATCCCCTTTATTCTGTTCAAATTACTGATCTTTGACCTATATACAGCTTCCACCCCAGCACAATTAAATTAATTGTTCTGATCCACACAGTTGAACACCTCTGCACACTCAATTAACATAAGTAAACATCTTTCCGGTATTCTTTCATCTGGGATCAGCAATGATATTCCTTGATCCACGTGCTCTTCTGAATCTGGAATGAGTTTAAGGCAGTTCTTTGGAGTCCTGCAGCCATCATTTTTCAACTACCTTGAGCAAAATTTTATTTGCATGTAATATTAATGATAGTGTTCAATAAATGCTACATTCTATTACGTCCCTTTCTTTGGATCTGGCACGAATCTGGATCTCTTCAAGTAGCTAGCTCCTAAATTTCTTGGCCTAGGCAAGTGCTGTTATTAGGTGGCAACAAGTCGGTTTCGGGCCACATCAGAATGAACACTGGACAGTCCTGTGCCGTCCTTGCAATGGTTCCTATGCCTGAGCCCATTGGTGCAGCCAGTGTCAATCCATTTCCTTGAGGGCCTTCCTTCCTTTTTCACCGCTCCTCCACTTTCCGAATCATGATAGTGTGCCTCTATACTTACCTCTAAGAAGCACTCTGGTCTTACTTCTTCACAATACAGATCAGTGTGTCCTTTCAGTACCATGCCTGGGTACTTCCAATATTCTTCCCCAGCACCACAATTCAAATGCGTTGATTCTACATTCTTCTTTATTCAATGCTCAATTTTCACATGCAATATCTGACAACGCTTCAAAACTAGCACAAGGCTTTCATAACTTGGAAGCATTGCACATTAGTGAGTGCACCTCAATTGTTGAAAACATCTATTTTGTAAAACAGTTGATCAACCAGTTCTTTTTGATACAGTGACTGTTCATTCTTTCCATCTTTTTTGGTGCTTCCTGCATCATGCAATATTTTGCCAATAAAATCATTCAATAATGCAATTCGGGTCCTTTTTTTTTTTTTTTTGGTCACCAGTTCTTTTAGTGAGACATACTCTTTTTAGGTTTTCTAGCTCCAGGCCTTTTATATTTTGTTATAATACTCTTTTTGTAGTCTCAAGCTTCCCTTTGAAATTTTCTGTTTAACGCTTTTCCTTCATAATTTCTTTCATGTGCTATAGCTACTCTACATTCAAATTCAATTTTTGGAGTCTCTTTTGAAATCAAATCTTGTATTGTCTTTCCTGTATTTTTAATGAATCTTTACTTTCCTTATGTATGATGGTCTTGAAGTCATCTCAATTCCTTTGGTCGTTGATCATTAGTGTTCAATGCATTAAACTTATTCTTGAGATGGTCTCTAAAGGCAGGTGAGATATATTCACGGTCATATTTTGCTTCTTGTGGACATGTTTCAATTTTCTTCAACTTCAACCTGGGGCATGAGCTTTCCATGGTCTGTTTCACAGCTTACCATTGGCACAGCTGACCATGTTTTGGCTGACAGTGAGCTTCTCCACTAGCAAATTCTTCAATTTCCTTATCAATGGCTCACTTCAGTAAAGGTAGACAGATATTATTCTTTCATAGGCAGCACTGTACTCAAGGTAGATCTTGGAATATCTTTTTTGATGGTAAATCTGATGCCATTCCTTTTCAATATGTCATTCCCAGCATAATAAACAGTATTGTGTTAGCGTTATCTAGAGAAACAAAACCTAAATGCTAATACTTTTATATATATTTATACAGATAGGTGAATATATGTATTAGTCTGGGTAATTAAGAGAAACAAATCCACAGAAACTCATGTATGAGTTTTATATATAGGTTAATGGTGCATCAAGAAAACATCCCAACCCAGTGCTGCCCAAGCCCACAAGTCCAACATTAACCCATTAACCCATATGTCCAACACCAATCCACAAAGTCCTCCTCCATCAAACAAAACAGACGCAATGATGCCAACTGCAGGAGGAAAGCTGAGTCAGTGAATGCATACGCACATCAGCGCTGGCAGGGGTCTCCACACGGCTGCTCCAGCACCCAGGGCTGCATCAGGGTAGGTTCATGTGGCTTCTCCTTGGGGGTGTCTTGCAAGGAGTCAGCCTTGCAAACTGAAGCTGGGAACTGCTAAGGCAGCTGCACCCTGGTGCGATCATCACAAAGCAAGAAACCTGAGAACTAGGTGAGGCTCACCAAGCCATTTATCCCTCCACCCTTTAATTAATCCCACATATGTTTATCGGCCAGGTTGGCACAATAAACTAACTCAATATATAACATAAGAAATAAAGTAAATTATAATGCAGTACAAATGGCTCAGTGCAACTCACTCCTGTGAGACAGTTGTGAGACAATAACAATCCTTCAAGTCTTGAGGACTGCTGGGTAGTCCTCTGTAGAGCAATTCAGGCTATCCGGGCACAGGCAGCAAACAGCAAGGCAGGTCACCAACAGTCAGCCAGATGACAGGGTCTGACAGTACCCAGCTCAAGAGATCTAAATTCCAATGGTGTGCCAAAGTAGGTCTTGAAGGGACCTCAAATTACAGCGACACAATCCACGGGTTAGGTGTCCCACAGGTAGTATAGCTTGCAAATTGAGGCAAAGAACAAGCAAGGCAGCCACATACTGGTCAGATGATCAAAGAGCAAGAGTCAAGAAAGGCGAGGCTTGCTGAGCCATTTATCTCTCTGCCCTTCAATTAATCCCACGTTTATTGGCCAAGTTGGCACAATAAACTAACTACCTAAAGTCTGATTCAAAATGACCTATTCAAAATGGTCAATACTGGTCCGTTTCAGCACACTAGTGACTAGGGTTATCAGTCTTTATTAGCTCCATTTCATTTCTGAAGACAATCACAAAAGGACAAATATTATGTGACACTCCCCCCCCCCACAAATATAGAAAAAGGCAAGAACAGGCAAATGTGGAGAAACCAAAATCAGGAGCTATTAGGAGTGTAAGATCCAGATGATGGGGTATTTATGATATGGAGTACCAAGTTTTGGTTTATTGTGACAGGAGAATCACATTGATTATACACATAGAATTACACCATAGATTAACAGCAGTCTAAATGGAGTCTTGTTGGCACTGAGTTGATTCACACATATAACAATCCTGTAAGACAGAACAAAATTGCCCCATAGGGCTCCCAAGATTGTTATCTTTATGGGAGCAAATTGCCATGTCTTTTCCCCATGGAATCACTGACAAGTTCAAAACACCAACCCTTCAACAAGCTATCTAACGTTTTAATAAAATTGTACCACTAGGCAGGTAGAGAGGTGTAAATGAGACATGAGACACAGGTAGAAAAGACAATATTCAATTTGGTTGTTCTTGATGCAGAGTTAGGAAAGGTCAAGAATGCTACAGTATTCATGAAACCCAGTAATTTAGAAGCAAATCTTAGTTAAGATTATATTTTACAATGACATGAATTCCTCGTAACAACTGCCCCATAAAGGTGAAAACCACTGCACATAGCTCTTAAGCTACTTGGGTATCTTAGGTAGCTGGTACTTTCTTCAATTGTTAAGAGTTCAGGCCACTGGAATTACCTGTAGTGGGTAGGGCTGCCAGGGCTGGGGAACTAAAGGTAAAGCTAGCCAAGGAATAAAGACTATAGTATGGAGGGCAATTCTGAGGACACCTTGTCTGTACCTGTCCTCCAGAGCTTTTCCAGTGCCGGGGCCTGCTACTAGGAAATAATTACAAAAGGCCATCTAGATAGAGTAGCATGACTTTGCTACCCTGTGATAAAGTGTAAAACAAGAATGCCAGGCTCAGCTATGGGGCAGGAAGGGCTCCAAGGAACACTGGTCCCTGTAATTCTAGCTCAGCTTCACTTCGTCTTGAGGGATGATGCCTGCGCCTTACACATGAAGAAGTGCAATTACCTTTCTCCCTGAAGGAGTGTAAGGGGGAGTGATAAATCAGATGTGATACGGTGCTGGATGCTAGCAAAGTAGACACATTCCAAGAAAAATGAGTTATCCATCAATAAGAATTAAACACTCTCATGGTGCTGAAAGATGGGGGTAATGCACAAAAAAGATGAGGAATTTCCTACCAATCAGATCGAAGTCAAGTTTCTACGGAAATCACCCAGTAGAATCATTGGTTCAAGGTAACAAAATGGAACAAGATGCCCACTCCCAAGGAAAATAAAGAGTTCTAGGTCACATTAACATCCTTACTTATTCCAAGTCTTCTTCTCAAACCTCTAACAGCATTCTTCTTCAAGGGGAAAGCAGTCTCACTAGTGAGAAGACTGAAATAATTAAGCACACTACAGGCTTGTCCCTCTATGGCAAAGATGGCTCTGTGGAAACCTGTAATCCCAAGACAAGAACCCTTGGGTTTTCTCTTTCTTGCAGGGTAGTCACTTGAAGAGACTTACATTCTGGAACAATTATTCTTCCACTTCTACCTTCCATGCCACGGCTTTTGGTCTTTTTATCTCTCAGGTCATCTTTTTACTAAAGGTAAGGGCAAGGCATACTATAAATCTACACAACTCACAACCACCATCTTTTTCTGTTGATTTCTATCTCATTCTTGAACACTCAAATTCTTCCTGCTGAGGTATGTATGGACGTATACTTTGACAAAATCTTACATACAATTCAACAGTTCAATTACATCATGAGTTGTACAATCATTACCACAATCAATTTTGGAACATTATCATCTTTCTTGTATTCATTGTGTTAGCTCCCCAACTTCCCGATATACTCCCATGAAACCATTAGAACAGTTACCGTCTCTATAAATTGACCTATCCTGTATTTCTCATAAAGACATACACCCAAAAAACTAAAAGTAAAACAAAGAACCTCAATCAGAAAAAAAAAGAAAATATTTTAAAAATAAACAAATTTAAAATGGTCACTAGGAAGATCAAATGGCAAGGTGTTAAATTTTATCCTGACTATATCTGCAACAATCTACTTTTCAATGTACTTCGCATGCCAGCTAGGGTATGCGCACATCCCTGGTCTGTGGTCAGAGCGGATTCACCAGGGGCTTAATCTACATTTTATTTCACATTCACTTTTTTAAACTGAAACAATTTTTAAATGGGTCAAAGAGAGATCGAATGATACTACATTTTAACCTAACTATATGAAGGGGTATCATTAAAAGGGGGGGGGCATTTCTGGAGCTGGGTGGAGCTCTGTTAGTGCACATTTTTCCCACTAGGCAGCATCAAGCAACTCACTCTGAGTTAGTGAACCTAGTGGCGTCACCTGGAAAGGTTCTCTCTGGTAAACAGTGAATTTTTTCGTATAGCAGTTTTGCTCAAACCCCGTATTTTGTGATGGCTGATTTAAGAGAACAGCGTGCACCAGTGAAACTTTATTTCCTGCTCAGGAAAAATGCCACAGAAACTGTTATGATGTTGAACACAGCTTACAAGGATAGCACTACAGCAAACACTCAAGTGTACAAATGGTTTTGCTTCAAAAAAGGTGAAATGTTAATTGATGCCAAACCGCACTCTGGAGGTTCGTCAACTTCCTTAACAGACAAAAAAGTTGACTCAGTGTATTTGGAATTTGTTCCACCAGGTCAATCAATTATTCAGAGTTTCTAGTTAAGAGGTTCTAAAATGATTTTGTGATGGTGGCAACAAAAAAAAAAGCCTGATCTGTGGCAGACAGACTGGTTTTGTCACCATGACCAATGACCTGCTCACACACCATCTCAGTGTGCCAGTTTTTGAGAAATACAGCATGCCTCTCTTGATCCACGCACCTGACTCAACTTACCTTGCTCCATGAGACTCTTGTGTCTGCGAATGAAGAGGGACATGAAAGGCTAGCGATTTCACAACATAGAAGAGATGAAGAAAAAAACAAGGGAGGGGCTGGGTTTGAAAAATGTTTCCGAGAATGGAATCACAGATTTGACAAATGTATTAACGGTAAGAGAGTTCTTTGAAGGTGATAGGGTTGTGTTGTAAAAAAATGTAAATATAGCTTTGGGGGAAGGATTCCCATTTGGGGGGTATCCCCTCATAGCTACCATAATTGACTTTACAATGCTCTCCATCTGATACCAAGGCTATTCAGATCCCTCCATTGTGGTCAGAGAGGATTCATCAGAGGTTTAATCTTTGTGCGGAACCTACAAATGGATTCTGGGCTTCCACTATTGTCCATCGCCTTCTACAAACCAGGGGTTCACAATATGATCTGATACCATTCACTCCTTACGATCTGGATTATATTATTTACAATCCGTGGATCACACAGGATAAGGTGCTTCTTAATCAGGACCTAGTTGATACCTCAATAAAACCTTACAGCACGATCTTTAAACTTACTCTATATTAAGGTGACCAGATTTTAACACTGGTAAAGCAGGACATCAGCGGAACACCATTGATAAAACTCATATCCTGGCGAAACAGCCACAAGACAGCTGAAACCCGTATACCCTAGCTTGCCGTGCATTCTTTCCAAAAATCGGGACTTTTTTAAAACGCCACAGGACACAGGGAAAATTGGCAAAAATCGGGACTGACCCGCCAAAAGCTGGACATCTGGTCACCTTACATACTTCTATGTTTAAGGCAGGATTGTTTCCCTGAGGGAATACACACTGAGGTATGTATCTACAATTTAATCAAAACATTTCCAAAAGGCTTCTTGATGAACATGATCTAGTGGTCTTGGATCCTGTCATGTAAAATAACTCTGGAAGAAAAGTTACCCATATGTATACTCTGAAGAGCAACGCAAATTATGTTCTAGCTAGAACCTCGCCCAAATACACACACACACACACACACACAGATTTCCATCCTTTAAAATGGGACAAAATACTCATTTACTTCATACATGAGGGAAGTTAGAGGGCTAAGAGAGTTCAGAGACCTATTATGCTTGCTACCCCTGGGAGGACTGAACTGCAACACTTCAGATACCCGGAATGTCTGGCTTTCTTTTTAAGTCTAGAGCAGCCTCAACCTGTGGGTTGCAACCCCTTTGGAGGTTGAACAACCCTTTCACAGGCATTACCCGATTCATAACAGTAGCAAAATCACAATTATGAAGTAGCAACGAAAGTAATTTTATGATTGGGGGCTCACTACAACATGACCAACTGTACTAAAGGGTTGCCGCATTAGGAAGGTTGAAACCCACGGGTCTAGAGCCAAGACACTACTTGGAAGGCCCCTAACTTCTCCTTACTCCACACCTGCCCCACCCCTCAGTGTAGACTTCAGTTCCAGAACAGACTAGGATAGTTGAACTTCTAAGGCAACAGTTGACAAACTATGGTCTACCGGCCAAAAACAGCCAGCCCGCTGCCTGTTTTGAATGGAGCACAAAAGCTAATAACAGCTTTTACATTTTATATGACTGACGGGGGGGAAAAGAGTATCTCATGCTACATAAAAATAATAGGAAATCCTAATCTTATGATCCATTAGCAATTACAAATATACAAATTTATATAGAGATCGCCACTGGCTGCTTCTGCACTGCAACAGCAGAGCTGAACTGATCCAACAGTCTGCAAAGGGAAAGACTTTCCATCTGGCCCTTTTTATAAAGTTTGTCAACTCTTAACCTACAGCAAGGTACCAGTAAGTATGATGGAAGGTTTCTGGAACAGGCAATGTCCAAAAAGTAATCCAAAATCAAACACATATATGACACCCAGGACAGGTAGATCTATAGAGCCTAACTGGATAGGGGAGTGGTAGAGGAGAACAGGGTGGGAGCAGAGCTAGCAACAAAGTGTGAGAAGAAAATGTTCTGAAAATGATTGTGGTGGTGACCGCACATATCTTCTTAATATGACCGAATGATTCAATTGTATGCTCCGTGAAGTAGATGCCAATAAAACTTTTTTTTTTATTTCTCGGACAAAAAGGGGTCATCGGTGGAAGAAGCTCAAGCCACTCTGCTATGGCGTGTTTAACTATGCCACATCAACCCTGTCTTCTATTTCAAGCTGCTGCAGATGCAGTGATCCTAGTCTATCCTTCACCTAACAATTGATAGCTGCTGAAGCTCTCTGAATTTGGTAGAAGGATGCCCAATCTACTCCAAACCCTTTCTTTTTAAACTTCACAGTAACTATGTAAGCCTTTAGCTAAGCACCTATTACCATAAGAGGAACCCTGGTGGGACTGTTGGGCAAGGACTAATCTGCTAACCCCAAGGTTGGCTATAGAATAATAATAACAACTTATAACAATAACAAGGACTCCTGCTGGGAAGGGAGGGGAGGGAAGGGATAAAGGGGAGCTGACAACAAAGAGTTCAAGTAGTAAGAAAATGTTTTGAACCTGATTGTAGTAGCAATTGTACAACTATGCTTGATTTATTTGAATGGGATGTTATGATATCTATAGGAGTTCCCGGTAAAATTATTTAACAAGACCAAAAACCACCCAAGCACGCCATGGGAGAAAGACGAATCTACCTGCAATCATAAAGTTACAGCCTTGGATACGTTATGGAGGGTCGCAAAAAGTAGAAATGGGGTGGATGGCAGTGGGTTTGGAAGCTTGGTTTTGTTTGTTTTGGGGGGTAGGTGTAAGGGTATTAACATATACCAAGCACCAGCCTAAATTTTGGGGGTCTCATTTCATTTTCAGTGAAAAAAATAAAGCTTTATTAGCTAGGTAACTTGTCCAACTTACTAATGCAAAGCTTTATGACATGATTTCAAAGCAGTCAAGACTTGGCACCTTAATCAGTTGTCAACTATCCCTTCTAAAATTGTAAAGCTTGAGGCTAAACATTATATGAAACTACCATCTTGATTTAGGCAGAAGTAAACAAAAAAGGCAACTAATGTGCCCTGACCTGGCCACTAAGCAACAATATCTTAGTATTCTACCTAACCTTGTTGAACAGCTGGTTCACACTGCAATGTTCATTTATAATAATGTACCATTTCTGCCTTGCAAATAATACTGTCTTGATTACAACAATAAAATTCTGTATCTTTAGAAACAAAACCAGACCACAGAGAGGCATTTTGGATCAGTTAAAATACAATAATAACTACCCATTTACCGAGTGCTATGGGAATTATATTGTATGCTTTAAGTATTTTCTCATTTAAACTTCTCAGTTCTATGAAGTAATCAGCCCCATTTTAAAGACGGGGCAACTGATTTCTTGAGGAAATTTACCTAAAATAACATCTAGAATTAAAATATTAGTTTTTCCTACTCCAAATCCAGCCTCTCACCAGTATGTAAGACTTGCACCTATTAACATTTAATCATATCGTCACAATGTTGCCTACATGATAGGTTAGAAAACTTATCCTAAAAAATAACGGCCACTATATTTATTACTATTACCTTATCAATACTTTCAAAGTTTTTCAAAATAGAACTCAAAATCAAAAGTTCAATTGTGAAAATGCATTTTTCTTTGCAATGTACTTATTTCTTCCCCACCAGGCACTAATTCACTATATTACTTACTATTACCCCAATAATACTTTCATTATAGTTTTTCAAAATTGAATTCATCATACAAAATTCTGTTGTAAAGATGAACTTTTTTCTTTGTAATGTGCTTAATCTTCTTCACTTGGCACTGCTCTCTGAGGGCATGAACCATTCTCATAGCTCCCTATCTCTAGGTGGTACTTCTGTATGGCAAGCATTTCATAAACACACTTAATGAACACAAACTTAAAATATCACTTATACATCCTGCAAGGAAAGAAATGAGTAGATAGCCTGAAGACTTAGTTAGAATAAGCAAAGAGAGCTCGTGTGTATGTAGCTCACAATATACTACTGTTAAGTATATTGTCTTCATAATAATTTTAAATACATGTAGTCTATAACTTGTATACAATGCAACTTTCAGTCAAACACAAATGGCACTTTCACTAATTATGTATTTATAATCACAGAAGCAGGGCGTGAATATTCAAAATACTAAACTGTCAAAAAACGATCTAAGGTAGAAAGTGAACTTCCCTTCATTCAATCATGCTATGTATTTCCCCAACTAAATGACTCTGCCTGGGAGACTTCATGGCCTCTACGCACGGGCTCTCCCCCATACACTTTTCTCATTGTACAAGACAAACTAACTGCCCTTTTGCAGCCCCAGACCTAGTACAGTTTTCTTGACTACAGACGAATACAGATAATGTGTAAAATGGAACAATGTCAGTGCCAGCTAAGGTACACTGACCCACTCAAGGAAAGGAGGGAGGGACAACCAGCTTACCATGACAGGAATTCTACAGAAGACAGCATCCTTCTGAGAAAACATTCCAAAACATTTTTCTTAAGAAGCAGCAGAAAGCTGCTAGAAGACTGCAACTGTTGGCAAAATAGCTCCATTGTACACCAAGAGCAAAAATACACCCAGAAAGAGAAGACATCGCAGAGCAATCACCCAGTTCACAAGGCGAAGGCCACTTGTTACAGACCTTCCTTAGGTCTCTAACACCGGGTCCCTAACCACTCCGCAAAGTCTACAGTGTCCAGAAGTTTTAAGTCTCTTTCGAAGATGTATTTATAATTATATATGAAACAGAACCATTATCCAAAAGGAAAGACTGCCTTCCCGCTTGTGTTCTGTCTTCCCAGACGTCTACTTTGAAATTCCCGAAGTTAAATCGGGGTACAAAAATGTCTAAAGATCCAAACTGACCACCATAGCTGAAGCTGGCTAGCCCATCACCCCACAACTTATAGTTCTGAGTGTGTCCTGTCTCACTAACAACGCTGTGGCGCTAATGAATGGCGGTGTATTGGCGTTCAATTTTAAATTTTTCCTGGCTCTGGCCACCCTGCTAACCTCATTGGGGAGGGTGGTCAATGTGGAGAGTTTTCGGGGAGCAGTTCGCATCACTTTGGCCAGCAGCAGAGTCCAGAGACAGCGGCGCTCCATCGAGCTCGCGCTGCCCACCTCCATCCAAATCAGGACCCTCCAAAAAACACTTCCAACGAAACCCACAGGAGAGCCTCCATCACGCCGCCCACAGGCCCCGCCAGGGGCCTCAACCCCGCGACTCGCACACCCAGCGCACTTTGGGCACCTTCGGAGCAAGTCACTTCCGTGAACGCTACTTTCCCACCACGGGAGCCCCCCAGCCCGAGAGTCCCACAACTCGGCGGCGCGGCGTCCCCGCCCCCACCGCCCGCGCGCCCGCCCGCCGGCTCCCCGGAGCGCGTGGCTGCCATCGGCCTGCGCCCGGCCGGGTCGCCGCGCACACATTTCCGTCCAGCAAACTGCGGCCGCGAGGGGGAGGGGTGGCAGCGACGCGCCGGGCCGTCGGGCCGGAGCGCCGGCTCTCGGGCGGGGAGGGGCTGCGCGACGGCGGGGGTCCGCGGAGGGGGAGGGGGAGGTACCTCGTACAGCTCCTCAGAAGCCATGGTGGGCGGGCGGGCGGCCCCGGGACGAGAGGAGCGGAGGGCCGGGGGCCGGCGAGGGGCGGCCCCGACGCGTAGCGGACACTTTGTTTCAGTTGGGCTCGGCGTGGCCTGCGCTTCCTGCTCCCTCTCGCTGCGCTCCCGGCGCCCTGCACGGACGAGCACTCACACTCCGAGGCCGGTGCGGGATGGCGCGGCGGCGCGGCCGGGCTCGTGCGCAAGAGCAGCTGCGCAACGCGCCCCCTTGCCGCGCTCACTCCCCGGCGGGCTGGCGCGGGCTCGGTCGCATCGCTCCCGCGGGCCGGGCGAGACGGAGGCGCGGCGGCGGCGGCACGGCAGCTCCCCTCGCCGGCGTAGTGCAAGAAGCTTCCTACTTGCGACCGAAAGCCCTGCTTCGGCTACTGAGCATGCCCAGTGCGGCCGCCGATTGCGCTCCGGCTCTCCGGGTTTTCGGGCCGGCCGCGCGGGCGGGGCGGGCGAGGGAGGCCGCCGGAGCAGTGGGTCGGCTCTGGTCCGGTGGGCGGGCGCGGCACAGGAAGGGGCGGGGCCGCGGGGGGAGGGGCGCAGGGGGCGGGGCCGGGCCGCGCACCCCTTCAGATTTCGCCCGAGGCTGGCGCGCCCTGGCCACCTCGACGGGGCCGCCCGCGGCAGGACGCGCAGGTTGCGCTGGGCCCCGTGGGGCGTGGGGGCGCGAAGGGGCACGCCCGGTACCGCGTGCCCAGAAACTCCCGGGCCAGTGCACTTTCCTGCCCGACGGTCGCGCTCTCGTGGACTGGCGCCGGGCACGGGCCTCGCACCCGGGAGAGCCGCTTCCCCGCGGTGCCCGCCACCGGAGCCCCGAGCCGAGCGCAGGGTACGCCCGTGGGCAGAGCTCTCGCCGGCCCCACACGTGTGCTCCCACCTCGTGAGCGCCGAGGAGGAGGGCCGGGGCACGGAATTTGCGCTCGGAGGGAGTCTCCCTTGGAAGAGGTCAAGTTGTCTGGGGGGTTACTATAGGTCGGAAAGGCGTGCGCGCTACTCCTGCCATCGTGTCGCAGGGGAGAGGGGCCCTGGGGACAAGCCCGCGTGGCGCGCTCCCAGAGCGGACGCGCAGGAGCACGGCGTCTCCATAAAGGGCCCTACTGCTGGCCACGTACCCACACGGTGGGCACCTCCGATCCTTGCTGCTAAAATGCGGCGCTACACAACACTTCGGAGACATTTTCACATCCTCCCCCAACCCGCGCACCTGGAAACCATCACGGTATCCTATGGTTCTCCCGCCCATCTTCTTATTCCACCCCATTCCAGGTACTTGAGGTCGCTCTGGTTCCTAACCAACCGTCCTGTGGCCAGGTTGCCCTCCACCAGTCTTCTTTCTAAAACCAAAGCCATTGTGTCCCGAGTTTACATTTTCACAACAAGGTTCTCCGTGGAACCTGTAGTGTACTCCACCCTAATCTGGTCCATTAACAATCACAAAGCTTGTCCTGCCAGTCACTGCCCAAGTAAGTCTCCATACATTCTGTGCCTGGAATTGCTTCTTTTTAGTCTTAACACCCAGCTGCAGCGTCACTTCAAAAGCATGTTTTTGTTAGGTGTTGATGAGTTAGTTCCTATTCATAGCAACCCTACGGATGAACCCAACACAAAGCTCAGCCTGGTCCCATGCCATCTCCACTGGTGTTTGTGCTTTAGGCCATTGTTGCAGCCACTGTGGCTATCCATCTTGTGTGCCCTTTTCCTTGCTCCTCTATCAAGTAAAATGTCCTTGTCTGGGACTTGGTATCTCCTGATAACATGCCCAAAATATGTAGCCTTTCAGAATTCAACAGGAGTAACAACGTCAGTTACTCCCTCGCCACAGCTTCCCACACACCCGAAGCACCATTTATTTACATGGATCCTTAATCCTGATGACCTGGATTGTTTTTATTGCTATGATTAATAGTCAACATTAAAAGAGTTACTACTCTGAAGAGGTTCCCTACACAACAGCAGCAAGCCATTCTAAACTCAGCTCAGATACCCCTCTCTTGCAACATTTAAATGGTCTCCATCTTCACTGAGAACACCAGCTGAAAAAACCAATGTGGAGAAAGACTAAAAAGTCGAGCATATTTTTAGTGGTTCACATTTCCCCTCTGTACTATGCTCTCCTTTCAGCCTTCTTCCGAAACACCTGAGTACTGTAAAATTAGTGAATACTATTTATGTATATATTTTACCTTATTAGCTCATTTTGTCTTTTAAGTAAATTCCTTCTCCCCATAATTTTCTTTATTAACAATATGTTATCAGTGCTTGTTATCCAAAGTAAATATATCCAAAATTACTTAGTAGGTTTTGAGTTTATATCACCTTTTATGAAATATTAAAGTTTTTGCAGCAATTACCATGACCACGTGTATGGGTCCTGTGAATGTACTCAGTGAATTGGAAATAAAAATGAAAGCATATCCCCCACACATCAGGAAGATACCTTCACTGAACCAAAAATATATGGCATACAAGGGTATGTACTAATAAAATATAGAAATCATAAAGATCATAGACGTGGTTAACACAAGAGATGGCATACACAGATGATTAATATATACAACTACAAGCAATAAGCTTCATCCCTTATGATCCCAGAGCAAACGATGGAGAAAACTCTATTTATTACTCTTCCCAAAAGACCCAAACGGATTATCCACAGTTCCACTCAAGATAACACTTCTCAAATTGGGAATGAGAGCCATTGGCTGACTCAGGAGAACTACGCACTCCACTAAGAAACCCTCCCTTTCTAACTAGCCAAACTAGTTGGCATTTCTTCCGTTCTCCCAGGAATCTATATTTGAATAATGCCAAGGCCGTCTATGGGAACTGGGTAAAGGGTGTTTGTGGGGGTGGATGACTAGAAAGACAAAAGATATCTGAGCCCCAAGATTCTGAATTTAAGGCATTTTTATTGTTGTTGTTGTTTAGGGTGGGCGGGAGTGAAAAGCACTCAGTAATGATTCCCACTATGAGTTTTTGATTCCTCAAAGCATAATCTTGGTTTTGTAATCATAGTTTGCTATCTAGTCAATTTCACTCATCTCGAGCTTGTGTGTAGAACTGACTGCTCCACAAAGTCTTCAAGACAGTGTCCATTCATAAGTAGATCACTAGGACTATCTCCCAAGGCATCTCTGGGTGAGTTTAAACCTTGTGTCTAGTGGTAAGCAAGCATTACCACCACCTTGATGAGAAAAATTAACACAGTAGCTGCATTGTGGGATTGAACATGAAAACAAATGTGAGGAGCCGGACCAGGCAGTGTTTCATTCTGCTGTACATTGGGTGTTATAAATCAGAGCAGACTCAACAGTGCCTGACAGCAGGAAAACATGTACCCATGTGCCCAACCCATGGCTATGCCTTAGCAACCCAATGCGACACAGCAGAACTGCTGTATGGGGTTTCTAGGCTATAATTCTGCAAGTAAAATTTTGCTGAAGATGATTCAAATAGGGTTGCAGCAGTACAGCAACAGAAAACTGCAAGAAATTCAAGTGAATTTAGAAGACATGGAACAAAGGATGACATTGCTGATGTAGAATGGAACTTGACTGAAACAGAATGCTAGAAAGGTATTTACTAGAAATGTATTGTCCATGCAAAGACATTGGATCGTGTTGGAAATAAAGAAATAAGCATTGTGCAGGAGGGGAATTCCAGAACATTTAATTATGCCCATGCAGAAGCTGTCCATAGACTATGAAGAGGCAGTTGTTCAAACAAAACCAAGGGAATACTGCATGGTTTCAAACCAAGAAAGTCTGCATCCTTTCACTATTCTTATTCAATCTGTATGCTCAGCAAATAATCTGAGAAGCTGGGTTATACGAAGAAAAACACGACTTCGGGTTGAAGGAAAATTTATTGTAGATAATACAACCTTGCTTGGTGAAAGCAAAGAGGACTTGAAGTACTTGCTAATGAAGATCAAAGACTACAGCCATCAGAATGGATTACTTCTCAAAATAAAGAAAGCAAAAATCTTCATAAGTGGAACAATGAGCAACATGATGGTAAACAGAGAAAAATAATGAAATTGTCAGGGATTTTCTTTTACTTGGATTCACAGTGCCCTTGAAAACAGCAGTCAAGAAATCAAACCCCTTGGAAGCTGTACTCAATCATAAAAGGTATTGCATTGGGTATACCTGCTACCAAAGACTAACTTATTAAATAAGCAAACATATCACTTTGGGGATTAAAGTGCACCTGAAACAAGACATGGCTTTTTCAGTCATATGCAAGTGAAAGTTGGGCAATGAACAAGGAAGACCGGAGAAGAAATGATGCCTTGAATTACAGGGTTGGCAAAGAACATTGAATATATCATGGACTGCCAGAATAACAAACAAATCTGTCCTGGAAGAAGTACAGCCAGAATGCTCCTTAGAAGCAAGGATGGCAAGACTTCATCTCACGTACTTTGGACGAACCAGTCCCTAAAAAAGGAAATCATGCTTCGTAAAGTAGAAGGGGTATTAGAGCTTTCAGGCTGAGCACTAGAATTTTGGAAGGCTATGGGTTACAGTGGGAGCCCTAAATCCATTTGGAGTTTTTGTATAAACTCAGTCTCCATTGAGCTCTTTCTGACCATAGGCCAGCAATGTAAATCCAGCCTAGGGAAGGGAAGTCTTGCCCTCAGTACTTTGCATAGGCATGCCCTTGTAGAAAATTGTATACTAGGGTCTCACAGTCATGAATCAAAGCAAGATGGTCAAAGGGCCCTGAATAAATCTTGTGAATTTTTAAAATTGGCAATACCATATCTATTTCATTCAAGGTCCCTTTCCTGCTGAGGTACTTACATTCTTGACTATGAAAAATGACTGCCTGGAAGCATGACTTTATAAAGATTTCCCTTTCTTTATAACTTAGCCACGTGGCTGTGAATCCTTTGGACATCATTATGGTCCTATGCTGATGGTCTCTCTCATCCAATGATTCATTTTTTTCTCTGTCTTGTCTCTGTATTATTGAAGACTTACTAACGGGCTTTATGTCTGAATTTAGGGTCTTTTTCCCCCTTGGAACAGGGGTTAACAAAATTGAAGAAGTCCCTCCATAAGGTGTCTGCAACAATGGGCTCAAATATGTCAACGAGTCTGAGATGGCATAAGACCAGGCAGTGTTTCTTATGAGTCAGACCAATTCAACAGCACCTAACAACAGCAACAACCTTTATAGAAACAATTTAAAAATGTTTTTCCAAGACTATAAAGTCTTTATGAGACCAGAGAGTCTTGCCTTTCTCGCACAGAGCGGCTGATGTGTTTGAGCTTCCAATTCAGCAGCCCAGTCCCTAAACCCAGGGTACCACCCAGGATCCTTCCTTGTCCAAATAGTCAATCTCCTCATTTCAATTTGCTGATTCTCCTGGACTACATCCATCTTGGTTCCTTGGAAGATGACTCTGTTGGACTACATCCCTTTTGGTTCCTTGGAAGATAATATCTAAGCTAGCTACCACACCTCAGTTCTCTGGCCAATTGCCACCATTTCTTTTCTGCCCTAGTGATGTCATTTCTGAGACTTTCCAGCATTTGATCTCACCAATTTCCTTCTAGGCTGAGGTATTACCAATGTCCTTAATTTGTGATGAAAGATTGTGTCCTTCCTCAATTAGATTTAGTGTTCAACTCCAGTTTTTCTCTTCTAGTTAGGAGATGGTGTTTCTACCAAAAAGGAGCTCTGGTGTCATAGTGAGTTCCACGTTGGGCTGATGATGATGCGATGCACAGGGTTCTTTCCATCTCCATGCTTTCTTCTCCATGCTTTCTCCATGCTTCAGTCAAGATTTCCAGTAAGGATTTCTCAGATACCCTTTTTAGGGTCGCTATGAGTCAGAATCAACTTATTGGCAGTATGTCTGGTTTGGTTTCTACCAAAAGAATGCTTGTAAAATGTATTTGTTGCATATGCTTTTGGTTGAAGTAATGCTTCAAGCATGAAGACGATTCTCACTTAAAACTTATGCATCGCAGTACCTTCTAGAATGTGAAAAGAACCAAGTCAGAAAGAGTAAACAATTGTGACATTCTGCTGATATTTTGGGGATGACTTTATTCCTAGATGGTCAATGTTCATTTGGGAGCCCTGGGGGTGGGGGGATAAGTAAACGTAACTGTCACTTGAATAATTGTACTGAATATATCTCTCACCCAAATGAGATAATCACGGTAATGTCTTTACTTTCTGATCTTTTCAACACAGAAAGCGCAAATAGGTAGGAGAGGGGTATGGATATATTCGCTTGTAGGGAAATAGCTACCACCTGTCTGTGGTGAGTCTGTGCTCTTGCGATGTTGGAAGCTTTGTCACTCTTGTTTCAAACGCCATCAGGGTCTATGACAAACATGTTTTCATGGAAATCCCAGATGAAGACAGATTGAGAAGAATGCCCTGGTCATCTATTTTCAGCAATTAGCCAAGGGACACTGTGAATCACAGAATGTTATGTGAAACTTTGACTCACTTACTTCAAACACATCGTCAGGAGGGACCAATCTTTGGAGAAGATCATTGTGTTTGATCAAATGAAGGGTCATCCAAGGTGAGGAAAATATTCAATGGGATGGATTGACACAATGTCCATGGCAATGGACTCAAACATTCCCCACAACCATGAGGATAGTCAAGATTAAGAACAGGTCAAGGTTATGTTCTGTTATCCATGGTTTCACCACGAGTCACAGCTGACTTGACAACAATTAACCACCACACCAAGAAAGAACACAGATCTACCAAAAGCAGTGTGTCTCGCAGTTCAGGATCAAAATAGGTGGGGATTTAATGAAAAGTAAAGTGTAAATGAAATTCCACATAAATCGGATCAAAGTAGGTGGGGATTTAATGTAAAGTGTAAATGAAATTCCACATAAATCGGGCACTAGTGGGTTTCAGTTTTCCAACCACTCTTACAGCCTCACAAACCCTATAAAGGGTTGCCATGTGTGAGACATATTGCATTGAGCAAATATGCTGCACAAGACAAGTGTTGAAGAGCAAAGATCCCCTTAAAAACAAAGTGAGCAGGGGAGTGAAGAGTGGGGGAGTGCGGGGGAGTGCAAAGCCCATTTGTAGGCCACTGGTCACCCCCTTATAGGAGGGTCTTGAGGAGGAGATGAGCCAGTCAGGGTGCAATGTAGCAACAATGAAAAATACAACTTTCATCTAGTTCCTAAATGCTTTCTCTCCCCACTGACCCCCCACTGTCATGATCCCAATTCTACCTTGCAAGTCTGGCTAGACCAGAGGATGGACACTGGTGCAGATAGGAACTGGAAGCACAGGGAATCCAGAGCTGATGATCCCTTCAGGACCTGTGGTGTGAGTGACGATACTGGGAGGGTGGAGGGAGGGTGGGTTGGAAAGGGGAAACCGATTACAAGGATCTGCATGTGACCTCCTCCCTGGGGAACGGACAACAGAAAAGTGGGTGAAGGGAGACGTTGGATAGGGCATGACAAAATAATAATTTATAAATTATCATGCGTACATGAGGGAGTGGGGAGTGGATAAATGAGGAGCTGATCCCAGGGGCTTCAGTGGAGAGCAAATATTTTGAGAATGATGAAGGCAATGAAGGTACAGATGTGCTTTACACAATTAATGTATGTATGGACTGTGATAAAAGTTGTATGAGGCCCTAATTTTTTTAATGAAAAAAGAAGAAAGAAAACTAAGTGTGCCTGACCCATGGTATTGTCAATGTTTGTGTAAGTTGGACAATGAATAAGGAAGACAACAGCAGCATTGATGCATTTGAATTGTGATGTTGGAGAAGAATATTGAAGTACCATGGATTACCAAAAGAATAAACAAATCTTCCTTGGAGGAAATATAGCCCCAATGTTCCTTAAAATTGAGGTTGGCAAGACTTCATGTTATCAGGAGAGTCCCAAAACACCCAGACTCATCATCATCGAGTGCATGTCAACTAATAGGGACCCAAAGGACAGGGTAGCACTACTCCTGTGGTTTCCAAGACTGTAAAGCCCCTTCTTTCTCCCAAGGAGCAGATGGTGGTTTCCAACTGCTGATCTTGCAATTAGCAGCCCAGTGCAGCACCAGGACACCACTAGAGCCCCTCAGGAGAAAACAGGCCCTAGGAAAGGACGTCGTGCGCGGTAAAGTTAAGTTTCAAGGGGAAAGAAGAAGACTATCAAGGAGATCGTTTGACACAGAGTCTGCAGCAATAGGCTCAAATGTAAAGATGACTGTGAGGATGCCAGAGGCTATGGCAGTGTCCATTCTGGTGTCCATAGGATCACTATGAGTTAGACAGACTCAAGGGCTCCTAGCAACAACATGAGTCAGGATCTACTCGAGGGTGGTGGGTAATACTGTCTGCTGCAGAGGCTCTCATAGCTGGTTCTCAGACCAGTAGCAGCAGCCTCACCTCGGGACTTGTTTGAAGTGCAAATTTTCTGTTCACTCACCCACCTACCCATCTACCTACATAACTATACACCTACTAGAGCCCACCAAGCCATTTAAAATATCTTCCAGATGACTCTGATTTATGCCAACCTTTGAGAAGAATTATTTTTGCTATTCTATTTTCATTCAGCTGCCATTAGTGAGTTGTTAAATTATTATAGTATACCTTGACTAATAATTTTCAATTAGCTAGAAAGGAATGCAATGGAATTATTATACTTGGGGAAAGTTTCAGAGTGTATAGCTTTAAGAGTATCATGTAATAAAATTTTGTTCTACTAAATACACAGTATACATATACATATTACCTACAAATATATTACTGTGTCACAATTTAAAAGGTAGTTTTTGTATTCTGATAGAGGTTTAAATGTTTAAAAGCGAGTGTATAGGAAGATGAGTAATAAAGGCCAGCATATATGATTTTTAATGATATATGAGTGTTATTTTTAAGTGCTCTAAAACCATTTTCCAGAATGGTTTTAATGATCTTTTTTTCCTTCAGTATGTTATTTCTGCATTATTACTAAAAGCAGTTCAGACTAATTCTTTTCTAAGTTATCAGATAGACTAGAGTAATAAATTTTTGTCTATTTTAATACATTTTAATATATTAAATAAATATATATTTATCTATTTAATACATATATATTTAATATTTATATTAAAATATATTTATTTTAATATGCTTAATAAATATATTTATTATTTATCTATCTATTTAATAAATTTTAATATATTTTAGATCTTTACAAAGAATATAGAAGAATTTTCAGAGGCTATCCTTAACAGATTAAACAAAGCAAGCAAAATTTAATTCTATCACCAGCAACATTAAATTAACCCATCAAAAATTACTTTCTTATAGGTTGCTGAATTAGGTATGATATGGTGTATTCAGGATGTCTCAGGAACACTTTGATGCGTTGAACATTAATGACAAAAGACCAGAGGAGTTGCAGGATGACAAGCAAGGGTCAGCTCTAGAAGACAATGGAAGATACTATAATTAAATGTGTAAAGGTCTAGTGTAAGGGGGCTAAAATCCTCATCCTTTCTCAAGCTGAAAGAACTTAAGAAAACACCCTACCTTTAGTTTGCACAATTGAATGATTTTACAATCAAAATATTGATTTGTGCAAGAAGCATTAAAAGTAGATGGGAAGAATACCAAGTCATTGTACCAGAAAGGATTGGTTCATGTTCAATCATGTAGTAGGCACCATATGATCAAGAAGGCTTGGATCAAAGATGAAATCTAGGCTTCACTGAAGAATTTGGTGGTAAAAAACAAGGTTCCAGGAAATATTTCAACAGACTGATTCTTTGCCGGAGATGCTCCTTCTTGTAAGACTTTAAATTTGGAAGACAGCTTTCTAACCATCTATTATCTCAAAGACTCATATTCATATCCATTCCCTACCTCCAAAAACAGGTGACTCAATAGAATGCATAAATTACCAAGAAATATCATTAATATCACATGCAAATAAAATGTTGCTGAAGGTAATATAAAAATTATTGCAACAGTACATCAATAGGAAGCTGTGAGAAGTAGGATTCATGAGGGACATCGTTGCTGATCCCAGATGAATGTTAACTGAAAACAAAGCATACCAGAAAGATGTTTACTTCTGTTCAATCAAATATTCAAAGGCATTCAACTGTGCATATCACAAGAAATTATGGGTCAAACCGCAAATAATGTGAACCCAGAACACTTAATTGTCCTCACCAGGAAATTATTCATAGACAGTTGTTCAACCAGAACAAAAGATACCTTGTAGTTTAAAAGGCAAAAGGTTGAATCCGTTCACCATACTTATTCAATCTGTATGCAGAACAAATAATCCAATAAAATATGAAGAAGAATGTAGCATCAAGATTAGAGAAAGACTCATTAATAATCTGGGATATGCAAAGCTAACTTTGCTTGCTGTGTTAAGCTGGGTTGACTAGAGAAACAAATCCAACGACACTCATATATGTATAAGAGAGAGCTTTATCGACTTCCGTCTGGGCCTGGCTGCGGCTCGGCCTCCATGGGCTGAGGTGGGGTGGGTAAGGAGGTGGCAGCTGTGGGAGGCGGAAACTGGCCGGATGGGCCGCTGAGTCCTATACGGGGACCGCGTGGATCCCCCTGGAGCTGCGACCAGGATGTTCCGCTTCATGAGGGACGAGGAGCCGGAGGACCCCATGTTCCTGATCATATGAGCCGGATGTTGACAGGGGGCTTTGGATACAGCCCCCTCCTCAGCATCACAGATGGCAACATGCCAGGGACCAGGCCTGGCAGCCGCAGGATGCAGACTGAGGCTGTCTCCCCCTTCGGGATGCTGGGAATGTCCGGTGGCTTCATGGACATGTTTGGGGTGATGAATGACATGATTGGGAACATGGAACATATGACCGCAGCAGGCAACTGCCAGACCTTTTCCTCCTCCACGGTCATCTCCTACTCCAATACCGGCGATGGTGCTCCCAAGGTCTACCAAGAGACGTCAGAGATGCGCTCTGCACCAGGCGGGATCCAGGAGACTCGGAGGACTGTCCGGGATTCGAACAGTGACCTGGAGCAGATGTCCGTTGGGCACCACATCCGAGACAGGGCTCACATTCTTCAACGCTCCCGAAACCACCGCACAGGGGACCAGGAGGAGCGGCAAGACTACATCAACCTGGATGAGAGTGAGGCCGCAGCCTTTGATGACGAGTGGCGGAGAGAGACCTCCCGATTCTGGCAGCAGCGCCCTCTTGAATTCCGAGGACATGAGGCGTCAGGGGGCGGGGGACTAAGGGCCGAGGGACCTCCCCGCCTGGCTATACAGGGACCCGAGGACTCCTCCTCCAGACAGTCCCGCCACTATGACTGTTGAAGGCCTGGGTCCCCAGCCTCTCCTGTACAACCGCGAGAGGCTGGGACATCGCCCCCTGAGAGAACTTGCCCCTCTCCAACTCCCACCCCCAATTTAATATTAATTAATAGGCAAGCTGGCCCCCACCTCTCCCTGGGGGCCTCAGGGCGAACATTCACAGCCCCTTGTACCTACTTCTTCTGTATGTCCCTTACCATGATGTGTCCGCTAACTTGATTTTTCATTTTGCTGCTCCCCCTCCCCCACTCCTCCCCCGCCATGCAGTGAAGGAAAGGTCTGTGGAGGTAAGCTCTGGGTGCAGGAGCCTCCTGGGCCTTCATCCACCTCTTCCTCAGAGCCCTGCTCTAGGGGCCATTCATTGGTCTTTGACCAGGACTGTGGAGGGAGAGGACTGGTCTCATTCCCAACTCCTTCCTGTCCCACCCACACACACACATAACAAAAGTCTTCCCTACACCCTCCTCTGCCTTTATTTTTGATTTGTGCAACTTGTAACTAGGTGTTTACGGAATAAAGAAGGACGGAGAAGACTAAAAAAAAAAAGAAGAGAGAGAGAGAGCTTTATATAAAGAAGTAATTATATATCAGGAAAAACATCCTAGCCCAGTCCAGATCAAGTCCATAAGTCCAATACTAGTCTATAAGTTCAATACCAATCCATAAATCCCTCTTCAGACTCACACAGTCACAAGTGATGATGCAAAATGCAGGAAGATCGCATGCAGGAAGACTTTTCAGAGGTTGGTGAAAAGTCTTGTGGATCAAGCGGTGATAGAAGCATCACAGGGCTGGTGCTGGTCTCAGCATAGTAGCTCACTGGCATGAAGGTGAAAGCAGAGAAAGAGAGAGGGAGATTCCCAGGACCCTCCTTATGAGGAGGTCACACCCACAAGAAGGCACCATCGGGCTATGATCTGATTGACAGGCTAGACTTCACCCCTACACTTCAAGTTGACACATAATTATGTAACTACCACCCTTGCCCAAAGCCAAGAAGACTTGAAACATTTACTGATGGAGGTCAAAGACTACAGCCCTCAGTGGGGATGACAATTCAATGTAAAGAAAATAAAAACCCTCACATCTGGACCAATAAACAACATGATAAATTGTGAAAAGACTGAAGTTGTCCAAGATTTCATTTATTGGAATATTACAATCAGTGCCCATGGAGTTAGCAGTCAGGTAATCAAACAGCATATTGCTTTGAACAAATCTGCTGCATAACACTTCTTAAAGTGTCGAAGAGCAAAGATCTCACTTTGAAGAGTATGGTGCACCTTTCCTCCAGCCATGGTATTTTCAATAGCTTCATAAGCATGTGAATGCTGAACATTAAATAAAGGATACAGACGAAGAATTGCTTATTTGAATAATGGGATTGGTGTCAAATGTTGAATATCTAATGAGCTGCAAGTAGAATAAACAAATCCGTATTGGAAGAAGTATAGTCAGACTATTTCTTTTGAGTGAGGACAGTAAGACTTTGTCTCCTTTCCTCTGAACATGGTATCAGCAGAGAAAAATTCCTACCGAAAGGCATTATGCTTTATAACGTACTAGACCCACTGCCATCAAGATCAGTTCTGGCTCATAGTTCTGCATATCAAAGTTCTGACATATATATTCTACATAGGGTCTCAAAGACAAACAAACAACAAAGCCAAACTCACTGCCATCAAGTCAATACTGACTCATAGAGACTCTGTAAGATAGGGTAGACTTGCCCTGTGTGTTTTCTAGACTAATTCTTTACTGGAGTAGAAAATCTTCTCTTTCTCCTGGGGTGGCTTTGAACTGTTGACCTTGCAGTTAATAACCCAATCCATACTTACTACACCCCTAGAGCTCTTCTTTTTAATCGTTTTATTGGGGGCTCATACAACTCTTATCACAACCCATACATACATCAATTGTGTAAAGCACATTTGTACATTCATTGCCCTCATTCTCAAAACATTGGCTTTCCCCCTAAGCCCCTGGTCTCCTAGGGCTCAACGGCCACACCAGTAGGACTCAACATAAAAGCACAACTGAATGAACTGGACACTACATCGAACTACTGTATTCTCAGACTTAGGACTGAAATACTCTGAAGGGAGAGGGGGCAAAGGATGGTCAGTCCAAGACTCTGGAAATGATGGTCATTGGACCTTGGGTGGAACCCCTGGTGTATTGGGTGTTCAGTGAAATGGGAGCCAGAACCACCATATATTTAGTACCTCAATGCTCCCCTTGTATTAATAGGCCAGGTTTTGGTCAGAGAGGCAAGAGTCTGAACTTGTAAGAAAAGATAGAGGAAAACATCCCCTTGCACCAGCCCCATGCTCAGTGTAAACAGATCTCAATCATTTGAGAAATCAATATGAAAAGCAACAACCCATGGATTGCATCTCACAGTTGGGCTATACTCACACAAACTCCTCATATCAACAGTATCTTAAATTCTATGCCATTGGATAAGTTATTGATGTTATCAATATAATAAATATCCTTATACCCTAGAGCAGTGGTTCTCATCCTTCCTAATGCTATGACACTTGAATACAGTTCCTCGTGTTGTGGTGACTCCCAATCATAAAATTATTTTCATTGCTACTTCATAACTGCAATTTTGCTACTGTTATAAATTGTAATGTAAATATCTGATAGGATTATTTTCATGGTTACAAATTGAACATAAAGTCTTCATGCCAGGTACTCGTATGTGGACTTATCTGCCTGTGGACAGACCGCCTGGAGACAGAGGAGTGGTGTCTCGGTTCCTAAAACCATTGGAAATATATGTTTTCCAATGGTCTTAGGCGACCCCTGTGATCATTCAACACCCCCTTGCCCCCAAGGGGGTCGCGACCCACAGGTTGAGAACCACTGCTCTAGGAGATGATTGACAGTGTTGGGGTTTTTTATTCCATTTGGTTTTTTCCCACTTTGTTGTTGTTCTTTTTTACTTTTGCTTTATTTTATTTTGACCTTCACAATAAATGAGAGTCACTCATAATTCATGTACAAGCAGATGGATTCTGGGCTCCATCTAGCCCCTTAAAGCTACTCCCAATCCAAGAGAGTTAGTTCTTATAACATGGCCCTGGCTCAGTACTCGCCTTCATGAAGAGGTCACTAAGACATGGGTGCAACAGCAAAGTGTGGTGGAAAAGGATGTGGTGCCCAGCTTCCAGTTGAATAGTGTCTGGGGTCTTAAAGGATTGTATTCAAACAAGCAGCCATCTTTTTTTTTTTTTTTTTGAGCTGTCAACAGAACTTTATTCACTGGAAGCGGTGCCAGGCTGGTGCCCTGGGGAGTGGCATGCCCCTTGGCCCCACCCCTCCTGTGTTTGGACCCTAGTGAACTGTGCAGTCTGCCCTCCCTCCCTGGTGCCAGGGACAGACCAACCAGGGTCAAGCAGCCATCTTAATGAGGCATTAACTAAGTCCACATGGAAGAAGCACACCTATGTGATCCAAAGATGATAACGCAATCCAAATATGATGAAGGGAGAAGTATCAGAACTTCAATTGAGAAGATCCAATTTGTAGAAGGCTATGGAGGACACTGGGAGCCCCAAAACCATCTACAGAGGGTCTAGTGAGATTAAGTTTCTGGCAGCTCCCCAGGCCACAGCGAGGGACCCGGACAGCTTTACTATCAGATAGAGATGATTGTAAACTTGATTATGGTGGATTGGACATGGTATAACTTGATACTTGATCAGCTGATCTCCATTTTTTGTAATTAATCACTTTATTGGGGGCTCTTACAAACTTATAACAATCCGCCATTCAATTGTATTAAGCACACTTGTACATGTGTTGCCATCAACATTTCCAAAACATTTTCTTTCTACTTGAGCCCTTGACATCAGCTCCTCTTTTTTTCCAGCTGACCTCTCTCTTGACCCAACCTGAATTTTTCTCTTGGCTCAAATATCTCTCACTTGTTCCACAACAGAAATTTCTTCTCTGGCTTTTTAAATATTGATGGTGGTCTTTTTTTCTCTTTCTCCTTATTGTTATCTTTATATTATTATTTTCTTCTTGTTCTTTTGTTTTCTTTTTTATTGTTTCCATGGGTTTCCCAGTGTGTCAAGCACAGACGGGATGGAAGCATAGACACAATCACTGAGGCAATGGCATATGGGGGAGGCAAGAGGAGAGGGAGAGGAGATGTGGGGAGCAAACAACGAATGTGGGGGGGGAGCATTAGAACTAATTGTGATGATGTATATACAACTCCTTTGAAAAAGCAATTTAACTATGGAATTGTGTGATATGCAAATATTGTATCAAGAAACCTGCTTAAAAAAATAAAGGAAAAAGTCATCAAACTTGACAAATGGTTACCATGAGCGAAGGAAGAAGAGTTTTGCTTAGGCGTCATTGAGTTTATGTTAATGGTGTTGGATATAATTTGGAAAAGAATATCAATAATGGTTTGCAACACAAAGAATATAACCAATGACACTGAATTACACATGTAAAAGTTATTAAATTAGAGAATGTTTTCTTGTATATATTTTTTCCACAATTAAAAAATAATTACATGAATAAAAACAAAAATAAGGAAGAAAATGTTCTAGAATTCATTGTGGTGATGATTACACAGTTCTTCTGGGTACAATTTAACTATTGAATTATATGACATGTGGATGAAGTGTCAATAAAACTTTTTTTAAAAAACAAATATGAAATGTACTTGACACAATAGATGGATGAATGGATAAGAGCTGTAAGAGCCCCCAATTAAATGATTTGGAAAAAGTGAGAAAGAAATATATGGCCTTGGTGATAGAAATGAAGCTCAAGATGGAATGTTATAATTTTGTAAGACTAACACCTTCTCCATTTCAAATACCTTTTGTCAACAACATAAAGTGACTATGCATGTGAACCTTGCCAGATACACACAAGAATCAAATTGTCTACTTCTGTGGGAAAAGGTAATAGAGAAGAGTTCAATATCATCAGCCAAAACAAAGCCTAGGGCTGATTGTGAAATACACTGTTGAACATTCATATGCAAATTCAGACTGAAGCTGAAGAAAAATGTAAAAATACTCGAGTCAAACTAGAACCGTGAGTATACTCCGCTGAGTTTAGAGACCCTCTCAAGATCTGATTTGATGCATTGAATACTAATAACAGAAGACCAGTTGGATGAACTCAAGCATATCACACATTAAGAAAGGTATCAGGCATCAGAAGACCCAAAAGAAACAAATATATTGATGCAAATGATGGGGGTTAGAGAGGAGACCCAAAGCTCATCTCTAGACAATAGGACATTCCCTCACAGAAGGGTCACAAAGAAGGAATGAGTCAGGCAGGGTGCAGCATAGCACCAAGGGAACACAGGATATTGCTCTAGTTCCTTAATGCTCTCCCCTGCCCCTCCATTATCATGACCCCAATTTCACCTTACATATCCAGCTAAACTGGACTATGTTCACTGGTACAGAGCTATCTACACAACAAATCCAGGACTCATAACCCCCTCAGGAACAGTAATGGGAGTAGCGATTCCATAAGGGTAGGGTGAAGATGGGGGGACAAGGGGGAAAAATGGGGAACTGACTAGAGTGATCGACTTATAAAACACACACACACACACACACACACACACACACACCTGGGGACGAAAAAAAAAAGCAACATGGGTGAAGGGACAGTGGATGGTGTAAGATATGAAAATAAGAATAGACTTTATCAGAAGTCCATGAGGGTGGGAGGGGAGGGGAGGGAGGGGAAAAGAGGGCTCAAGCAGAAAGAACATGTTTTGAAAATGATGATGGCAACACATGTACAAATGTGCTTGATACAATTGATGTATGGGTTGTTATAAGAGCTGTAAGAGCCCCCAATACAATGATTTATTAATAAAAAATTTAAAAGAAAGCAAAAAGCCATAAAAAAGGCAGGAAAGAAAGAACCAAAGTGAGTGTCAGAAGAAACTGCCCCCGTGAGTTTTTAAGACCAACTTTTTTATGGGAGTATTTCTTCCATGGAATGGTTGGTGATTTTAAACTGCTGACCTTGCAGTTAGCCATCCAACTCAGAGTCACTACATCACCAGAGCTGCTCTAGCTAGCTAGCTCCACAGATGTAAACATATCTCTCTGTGTAGAAATTTATTCATCCATTCATCTATCAACATCCATACAGCCATCTATCATCCATCCATCCATCGAGCGGTGGAATTCAGCCAGTTTGAATTGGCTCTGGAGAACTGATACCTACTTTTCTGTTGAGTTTGGCAGAACCGATTGTTAACATGGCACTTGGAATCAGGGTTCTCTCTAAGGTGGTCTAAGGTGGCCAATGTGGAAATCACAAATTTCTCTCTCTCTCTCTCTCTCTCAGCAAGTTAGCTTTATTCTACAGCCAATAGGGACTCCAAGCAAGTTTTAAAAATCACCTAGTTATTTTCTCTCCCTTCAAGTTTTTTTGTGTATTACAGAAAATTGAAAAGCAAAGAGCAAAAAAGCAAAGAATACAAAAGGCATCCAGACTAATTTTGATTCTTACTCTTTGTTAGCCCTCATCTGTGCAATAGAATATTCCATGTGCTTATACTGATGTTCATTCCATCCATAGATATAAAAATTAGAGATATGATATTGTATTTATTCAATCCACAAAAATCATTCTACTTTTGATAGAGTACTAAATTTTTATTCCTTTGCCTTTGTTATGTCGGTAAATAAACATCGAGGGCAAAGAGAAAAAGTGTCATGCAGCCAGAGGACGAGTCATTGTCAGTCACCCCAAATACCCACAAGCGATGATGAGTGAATTATGCAATTCCTGAAAGTGTTCAATAATATAAAACTATTGTAAAAATAATTTCTGTAATTTCAGCAGAAAGGGGTTTTAAAAAGATGAGCACAGTATCTTCAGAAAGGAGAAGTTGCCTAAGTGTTTCTAATATATCAAGCACATGGACTATTGTCTACTTGGCCTATCTCTAAAGAAATGAGGTGCTACCACTACAGTGGAAAGACGATGAAGGATAAATCACACAAATGGTGACACTGGGATAAAAGAGAGGAATATTTCAAGTGAGAACACCAACCCGGAAGCAATATGGAAATATCTTAACAGATTTCTTTTTATGTCAAGTATTGCTTAATATTTTGCATCAATATTTAAAAACTAAGATTATCTAGTTTTGTGTAGCTTTTATTCTTATTTAAGCATTAACTATGAAATAAACTATCTTTCAGTATATCTTTGCTTATACTTAAATACATTAGGACAAAAAACTGGTTGCTAGATTGAGTTCCATCACTCTGTCACTATTTCCATTTGTCTGACAGTTTGTCACACTGTGGCGGCTTGTGCGCGGCTGTGTTGCTGGAAGACATGTCACTGGTATTTCAAATATCGCAGGGTCACCCAAAGTAAACAGGTTTAGCCTTGCTGGGATCCACAATCAATGCTCATGAAAGCAGCATCGGGCGATCAAACAGTGCATTGCATCGAGTAAATCTGCTGCACAAGACTCCTCTAAAATGGTGAAAAACAAGGATGTTACTTTTAGGACCCAAGGCATAGTGTTTTCAATTGCTTCACGTGCATGTCAAAGTTGACGCTGGAATAGGGAAGACAGAGGAAGAACCGATGTGTTGGAATCACTGTGCTGGCAAAGAATCATGAAAGTACTATGGGCCTGCAGAAGGGCAAACAAATCTGTGTTGGAAGAAGTACAGCCAAGAATGCTTTTAGAGGAATGGTTGGAGAGCCTTTGTCTCACGTACTTTGAACATGCGATCAAGAGCGAGAAGTCCCTGCAAGAGGACATCATGCTTGGTAGAGGTGCAGTGAAACAGAGCAAGCCTCCTGATAAACTGGATTGAAATAGAAGCTGCAGCAATGGCCTCAAACATAAGAACAGTTGAGAGGATGGCACAGGTGTTTTCTTCTTGTTGTATAAGTTAGAACTGACTTGATGGAACCTAACAAAACACCTATCTATCTATCTATCTATCTATCTACCTACCTACCTATCTATCCATCCATCCATCTCACTCTCATTATTTGCAGTTATGTTCTATCAAGTTTCTACAACACCAAATTAGCATATACTGAGCTATTATTCTCATTCACAGGCTAAGTCCCTGTGAGCCTGTGATTACAATACCAACCAACTATTCAGTAATTACTTGGTTTTAGGTATGTTCCTGGTTAAAGACATATTAGTTAATAAGTATTTTACATAGCCAAATAGTTATAGAAAGCATTTATTTATAATAAAACACTGATGAGAAGGGCTTAATATATTCTAGACCCTGGGGAATGTAACCATAGATTTCACATTGACCCTTGCAACCGTACTGTCTTCTATGGTTTGCTTTGTTTTTAATCAATCGCTATTTCATGAATTCACTAATGTAACCATTTGTCCATCTTTTCTGTATTTCTATCACACATTTTAATGTTTCCTTAGTATTTTCCATAGTGGTCTTGAAAATTGGCGTAGTTTCTCTTCCTCTTACTGGATGTACCATCTTATGGATTCATAATATTGAATTCATGGCCAACAACCCTATAACTCATGCTTGAATAAAACTTATACAACTCCTGTTTTATTTGTAAGGCATATCACAGCCTCGTGCTTTGTAACACTGGATAATACTTCAGTGCTAGGGTAGGGGGAATTTTAAACAGAACCCCCCCCCCAAGGTACAAAACCACGATAACTGTGACATGAAATAGAATGCAAAACAGCATCAGAGCTGAAACAAGCAGGTAGAGAGCACTTCAGGTGTGCACCCGATTAATCACATCTTTGGTCACTCTGTGAATGTTACTACATGTCTGCGAATGATCATGAGGGCACTCCAGGTTTGGCTGTTGAGGCTATACATAAATCTTAGTGAGAACATAAATTCACAAATGTGGAATTCACAGGAATGAGAATCCATTATGATAGGTATCAATTATATCAATTATTTATATTTTTCAAATCTGTCAGTTACCAGAGGAGGTGTGCAAAAATCTCTCCATATGCTTGTGAATGTGCCTGCTTTTTGAGTGCAGTTATGCTTTTGCTTTGTGTATTTTGAAGCGGTCATTAACTACTTAATAATTAAAAATTATTACATCTACCTGGCAAAAGAAGCATTTGGTTAACATAGAGACTCTAATGTTGCTTTTGATTTTTTTGTTCATTTAGTCCAACCAGTTTCTTTTTATTTATATTTTCATAATAGACTTTCTCACTTGCCCTCTGCCCCAGCACCCTATGTTCATTTTCACAGTTTCAACTTTTTAGGATCCTTATGTTTCTTATACACAGAAAATTCTCTCATCTGATAATCTCTAACTTGAGGTGTTTATTCATTTCACTTAAGGTAATTACCGATGTGCGTAACTTTGAGATGAAACCCTAGTGAAATAGTGGTTATGCATTGGGTTGTTGACCACAGGTCATCAGTTTGAAACCAGCAGCAGTGAATTTGGTTTTGAGGTTTTTGTAGCTTTGATTCTATCATAATAGTCCTAATTTCTCTTTATCCCTTCTATTCTGTTTTATCTCTCATGGAATTGTTTCAAATTAATGGACAACTAAAAAATATTATTTTTCTGCTATTTCTTGGAAGACATGATATTTTACAATGTATATAGTAGTAACCTTTAACTTATAAGATATATTTTTTGCTTAACTAAATGTAAAAATGATAATTCCTAGATAACACAAGAACTTTAGAATACATCTAGGCATTGAGCTGTGACCTACCCTCCCCCCAAAATTTGTCATAAATCCTAACCCTATAAATTCATTGTTTTTTAATGGTTATTTTGAAGTTGGTATTTCAAACTTTTATATCTGTAGATCCAAACTTTTATATCTGTAGATCTATTTCTATTGGTTTTTTGTTTGATTGGTTTTACGTCATGCTAATTTGCTCTTATGTATCAAATTATCTTTTATGAGCCAGCCATTATATTTGCCAAATTATAGGACTATTTAATAACCAAGATGATGTTATAATTTTCCAAGGTGGGTATGTTTTTGATTCTGCCATTTATTGCATTGCCCTCACACTAAATGTCACCTAAAGTCAATTTTCTGGCATTGAAACAATTCAAAAGGAAGCTTTAGTTGCTACAAATGATTATTTCAACTTATCCTTCTCCCTAAGGTTCTTCAGTGTTTCAGTCTAGTATAAGGGGGATTCACAAGGACTCCCATTCTTTGATGGGTCCTGGACACAGATTCTTGTTACTTTAATCCTTAAAAGCTTTCAAAACTGCAACTTAGCCTCTTGATTTCTCAGGGGGGAAACATATCCAAACACCAGGCTCTCTTACATGCGGCTCCAATTCCCCCCATCCTAGTTCAGAATTTTTCACTATCTTATTTGTTATTTTGGTGCCTTAAACCAGTCATTTTTTTCCTGTATCATTGCAACTGTTTATTTTATTTCTCAAGCACGTTTGTACATTTGTTGCCATCATCATTCTCAAAACATTTTCTTTCTACTTGAGCCCTTGGTATCAGCTCCTCATTTTTCCCCTCCTTCCCCGCTGCCGCTCCCTCATAAACCCTTGATAATTTATAAATTATTCTTTTGTAATGTCTTACATTTTCCAACATCTGCCTTCACCCACTTTTCTGTTGTCCGTCCCCCAGGGAGGAGATTATATGTAGATCCTTGTGATAGGTTCCCCCTTTCTCTCCACCTTCCCCTTCCCCTCCTGGTATCATTAATCTCATTATTGGTCCCGAGTGGTTCATCTGTCTGCCATTCCCTGTGTTTCCAGCTCTTAATCTGTACCAGTGCACATCCTCTGGCCTAGCTGGATTTGTAAGCTAGAATTGGGAGCATAATAGTGAGGGGTGGGAGGTAGCATTAAGGAACTAGAGGAAAGTTGTCTGTTTCATCGTTGCTACACTGCACCTGACTGGCTTGTCTCCTCCCCAAAACCCTTCTGTAAGGGGATGTCCAGTTGCCTACTGATGGGCTTTGGGTCTGCACTCCGCACTTCCCCTCATTCGCATTGATATGATTTTTTTGTTCTTTGATGCCTGATACCTGATCCCATCGGTACCTTGTGGTCACACAGGCTGATGTGCTTCCTCCACGTGGGCTTTGTTGCTTTTCAGCTAGATGGCTGCTTGTTTACGTTCAAGCCTTTAAGACCCCAGATGCTCTATCTTTTGATAGCTGGGCACCATCATCTTTCTTCACCATATTTGCTTATGCACCTCTTTGTCTTCAGTGATTGTATAGGGAAGGTGAGCATCATGGAATGCCAGTTTAATAGAACAACGTATTCTTGAATTGAGGGAGTACTTGAGTAGAGGCCCAATGTCCATCTGTTACCTTAATACTAAACCTATAAATATATACACATAGATCTATTTCCCCATTATCATATATAAAATATATTTACGTATGTCCATGTCTGTATTTAGACCTCTTAGTTGTTTCCTCTATTTTCCTTTTACATGCCCTCCAATTTTCCCCATCCTAGTTCAGAATTTGTCACTATCTTATTTGTTATTTTGGTGTCTGAAACCATAGTCTTAAAAATAAAAAGCATTTTCTTCCTCGCACAGCTTAAGCAGGAAGATTAAACCAAGAAACTGATCACATTTCCACTGAGTCAATTCTCATAGTGATCAAGAAGACAGACTAGACTTGTGCATTATAATCTTGCTAGAAGTAGATGGCTACATTTTTCTCCCACTGACCAGCTGGTGGGTTCATATTGCTGAACCTTTGGTTAACAGATGAGTACGTTAACCACCATGCAACCAGAATTCCTTAGGATGTTTTACTTTGGTTTGCCATTTGGAAACTAATTTAATCTTTACAATAATAATATAAATTAAGTAGTGCTTTTCTATTTTTCTGATAGGAAACTTGTTGAGGATGATTGATGAATGGACCCAAGGTTACAGAGTTTCTGATCAGAAGAGTCAGTATAACAGATATTACTTTTTCTACTACTCAGAGTAGGTCGCCTCTTGGCACTCAGATCTTTAACAATCATGAGGGAAATGCAATTGCATCAAAAATGCCCTGTAATCAACCCTTCCTTGGCATCTTGTATTCCTGCCTTACATTATTCCTTGAGACACAACTTTGAAAGGATATATTTAACTCAAGAGATCAAAAGGTGTATTGCTAACAGATCATTGCAAAAGGTCACAGGTACTTCTGATGCACAAGACCTCTTTAGAGTTCTGAAAAGCAAAGATGTTACTTTAAAGACTAAGGTGAGAATTGGTTTGAGAAGGTTTTGTTGTTTATGTTTTTTTGTCTTTCAGTAGAACATAACCACAAGAAAACAAAACATGGTGATTTAAATCACCCTGAGGTGGAAACTTAATCCCATCTTAATTCTGTCCATTAGCATAGCAGAGAACTCTCTCCAAAATGGGACCTTAACCATAGGCATCGAGACTAGAATTTATAATACATCACATAAAGCAGCGGGTCTCACCCTGTGGGTTGTTACCCAGTTGGGGGTTGACCGACTGTTTCACAGGGGTTGCCTGATTCATAACTAGCAAAATTACAGTTATGTAGTATCAATGAAAATAATTTTTTTAAACATTTTATTAGGGGCTCATACAACTCTTATCACAATCCATGCATATACATGCATCAATTGTATAAAGCACATCTGTACATGCTTTTCCCTAATCATTTTCTTATTTTTTCTTTTTTTACATTTTATTAGGGGCTCATACAACTCTTATCACAATCCACACATATAAATACATCAATTGTATAAAGCACATCCGTACATTCTTTGCCCTGATCACTCTCAAAGCATTTGCTCTCCACTTAAGCCCTTTGCATCAGGTCCTCTTTTTTATTTTCCCCTCCCTCCCCGCTCCCTCCTCCCTCATGAGCCCTTGATAATCAACAGATTGTTATTTTGTCATATCTTTCCCTATCCGGAGTCTCCCTTCACCCCCCTTCTCTGCTGTCCATCTCCCAGGGAGGAGGTCACATGTGGATCCTTGTAATCAGTTCCCCCTTTCCAACCCACTCACCCTCCACTCTCCCAGCCTCGCCCCTCACACCCCTGGTCCTGAAGGTATCATCCACCCTGGATTCCCTGTGCCTCCAGCTGAAAATAAATTTATGTTTGGGGGGTAACCACAACACAAGGAACTATATTGAAGGGTTGCAGCATTAGGAAGGTTGAGAACCACTGACATAAAGGATTATGGCTAGAAGGGCCCTATTAATGGACTACATCTCAAGGGTCTTAGTTGGAAATATACTAAGAAGATGTTGTAGTTGTATAGTACTGTACTTTGAATTAAGAAAACGTTAAATTCCCATATCAAACTATAGTGTAAGGCCAATGGTTTCATTTTTTGAGGATGGCATGGGACTGAGAGTTGGGTTGATTGAGAATGATAGAAAACATGTGGACTGAAATATTACTGACTTGTTTTTCTGAAAGTTAATTATTTTTCTAGTTAAGTATTTATCTTTGACCAGTCCTTCTCCATTAACCTTAAATATCTTCTTCTTTACTACAAAATTGAAAACCAAAGAATCTATTTTTCCTGTCGTGCTTCTTGCTACTTTTTGGTAAATTCTTCATAACTTGGGTCCAAATTTCTCACTCTGACCAGTTCAATTTTACATATACCTTCCTGTAGGCCACACACAGGAAGTCTCCTCTGCTCCTTTACTGAGCTTTCCTCTTCTTTCTCTAATCATTGCCAACGCTATAAATGTTTCTTTAAACAAGGCAAGACTCTCTTGACCTATCTATAAGGAATCAATGTCCTCAGCATTTAGCCCTAAGTCCATGAACTCTGTACAGTTCTGTATAAGCAGCAACGGCATTTATTTTTGGTACTTTCACTTCGATCATGCTCTTCCCCAGCCCCTCTGGTATTGTTGTGCTTTTTTTCTGTCTTTGCTCTGTGTACGTCGGACTGCATCTCTTCTCTCAGCTTTAGAGCCATAATAAATAACACTTGGAATCCAGATGATGGTGATATCAAAATGCCATCAACTCGTTTCTGATGCACCCTTACAACAAATGTTTGTGGAGGACTGTGCAGAATGAGATGCCTCTTGAATGAAAGAGGAGGTATGACCATGTTCAGCTGAGGTCAATTATGAGACTACAGGATTGTTTTAATTCCAAGTTAACTGATTAGCTTCAGCAGAAGAAACAATAGACTTGCCTTTGGGATTAGGCAAATGAAATTAATTTCTTCAAAGAAAGCTATGTTGAAAATCTTAAAATTTTGAAAATATAATCAATGCACTTGTGGTGGTTACATAATCTGCTGTCAATTTGAGGATCCAGAGTGAAGGGGTGGAGTCAATCTGTAGTAGCTTGATGACCTCATTTGGATGCGCTAAGGAGATAAATAGCTTGTTTGAGGTGGGACTCATGCTCACTCCTTGCGAGACAACCCTGTGGAGAAGACACATGGAGAGAGGCCTCTAGAGCCAGAGAAGCCACGTGGAGACCCCTGTCAGCACTGAGATATTTACAATGCCACTGGATCCACAAGACTTCCCACCCGCTGGTCTGTGATCATTGCATGTGTTTTGTGAGTCTGAAGAGGATTTTATACATTGGTATCAGACATACGAGCTAATATCAGACTTGTGGACTTGATCTGCATTGGGCTGGGATGTTTTCTTAATGTTCTATCACTCTTTATAGAAAAGTCTTTCTTGGGCAATGAATGTACAAATGTGCTTTACACAATTGATGTATGTATGGATTATAAAAGTTGTATGAGCCCCTAATAAAATGATTTTTTTTAAAGTCTTTCTTATACACATATGAGTTTCCATGGATTTGTTTCTCTAGTCTACTGGGACTAGCACATTATGGTACTGAGAGTGGGGTACTAGAGGAACATATCATAAAAGATGGAGAGTCGATATTTGCTTGACTTTTGCCTCATGGTAGTGTTTCTCCTAGCCAGAGGTCTGATAGGTACATGCAGTTTACTGGGTTGTTTTCTGGAAAGAACATGGAAAGTGAAAGTTTTGATTCTTCTCCTTAATTGTCATCTTTGGTTAGTCCTGTGTGAAATGGTGGAAATGAATGTGATTAATGTTTATTTTGAGCTCAGGGATAGAAATCACCATTTGAGTGTCTCAGAAACCATGCTGCTTGGGTATAAAATGGCTGACAGAAAGCTTGGCTTGATGCTCTTAGAGACCTAATCCAATATTTTGTGACAATAGAATGGTTTAGGTAAGGATTTAGATAAGCTAAATAAGGATTTAACTTGACTGTTTTGAGAATTGAAATTAGCATCTGATTTTACTTTGTTTATAATGATTTCTTCTGCTTACTATTGTGGATATAAGGGTTTATAGAAATGATTATTGGGAAGTATGAAAATAGAGAGCTTGTAAGCCCACTTTTCTTGAGCCATTACAATTTGAATCTTTAAATGGGTTAGGCATGCCTGCAAAGAAAGCTCTGAAAAGATTAGTCCCACCCAGTGTTTTCGAGTACTCAGGGCATTTGCATCCCAAGAGGTGTGCCTAGGGGGCAAGGTTAACAGACTGAAGGAAGAAAAGGAACTCTTTGGATTTTAGAATCTTGAATTAGTTGTTTTTGTCAGAAGCTGGAAAAAATCTGGAGCCCCGAAGAAACTCTCTAAGTTAGGACTCAACTGTTAAAGGAAACATGATAAAATGAAATGCTTGCTAGGTGACCACCTGGATCCACTTATTGAGTGGAAGTGGAGAAAAGTAGCAATAGAGAGGTGGGTTGAGTCTGACCACTGACGCCCGTGGACCTGGTTTATAGAAACTACAGCGGAAGATGCGAGCAGGTGGACTGGTCTGAAGTTCATGACCTAGCCCAGGGGGCTAGACTTGTTGAAAATTGCTGATGGAGCCATGGTCTAAGCAGGGGTCCTCAAACTTTTTAAACAGAGGGCCAGTTCACTGTTCCTCAGATCCTTTGGAAGGCCAGACTATAGTTTAAAAAAACCCAACTATGAACAAATTCCTATGCACACTGAACATATCTTATTTTGAAGTAAAAAAAAAACACCAAATGGGTCAAAAACACCTGGCGGGCCAGATAAATGTCCTCAGTGAGCCACATGTGGCCCGCAGTCCATAGTTTGAGGACCCCTGATATAGTCAAGGTGACCAGTGGACACCCTGGTGAGGCTAAGTGAGGCAGTTCACATTGAGTTGACCAGAACCTGACCAGATGAAGAGAAGATTTTTCAGCAAGTGAACTAGTGCAGATTGCTGAAGACTTTGTGGATGACCTGTCCTGATCTGACTTTGCCTATGGATGCAGATTTCACAAGGTTCCAAGTGGAATGAAGACCCTTCACATCAAAGAATATGATTGTCCCCTCAGAGCCCTGGGTTGATGTAAATGGGCAGTATGGAAAGTGGATAACCAAAATTGAGACGCATAAAGGCAGGAAGTGGTTGGCTTACAAACTTTCACAGGTGGGGGAATATTCATAGGGTCATAGGATTAAGGTATTGATATTCACATAAGTATAGGATATTTTTGTTTTGTTCACTGATATTAGACATATGGGCTAATATCGGACTTATGGACTTGATCTGGACTGAACCAGGATGTTTTCTCAATATTCAATTGCTCTTGTATATAAAACTCTTTCTTATGGACATATGAGACTACCTGGATTTATTTCTCTAGTCCACCTGGACTAACACACACACATACATTATCATATTTAATGTAGGGATTTTACTGATAGAAAAACATGTTAAATCAATAGATTCCTCTTCATGGGTTGCAGCTTCCAGAGAACCTTGACTTCTATTAACCAACTTTTTATCTCAGGTACAACAGCATTAATCTTCTAATTAGGAGTGTTTTCTCCCTGATTTGGCCATTAAGGAATTTTGAGCCAAAGAAACACTTAACAAATGAAGTGTATAACTATGATAATCCTAACTTTTGCTTTAATTTTTTAACGTTTTATTAGGGGCTCATACAGCTCTTATCACAATACATACATGTACATACATCAATTGTGTAAAGCACATCTGTACATTCTTCGCCCTCATCAGTTTCAAAGCATTTGCTCTCCACTTAAGCCCTTTGCATCAGGTCCTCTTTTTTCCCCTTCCTCCCTGCTTCCCCCACCCTCATGAGCCCTTGATAACTTATAAATTATTATTTTGTCATATCTTGCCCTATCCGGCGTCTCCCTTTACCCCCTTTTCTGTTGTCCATCCCCCCCTGGGGGGGGGAATCCTGCTTTAATTTTTTAATGTTTTCTTTGTGAAGAATCCTTAAACTTTAAAAAAATGTCTCATTTAACTGCCTATACACTTATCCCTGTCTTGGTGGGCTGCTAACCAAAAAGTCAGCAGTTTGAAACTACCAGCGATTCCAGGAGATAAGAGGCTTTCTACTCCCTTAAAGATTTACAGTGTCTGCAACCCAGAGAGACAGTTCTCCTTGGTCCTACAGGGTCAATAGGAGTTGGAAGCCACCCAATGGCCCTGAGAGTGGTTTGGATTATTCTGGTTAGGTATTGAGTTAAGCACTGGACTGCTAACCACAAGGCACATAGTTCAAAGCTGAAGCTGTATTCTCCCATAAAGATTTACGATCTCAGAACCTCCACAGAGCAGTTCTACTCTGCTTTATAAAGTCACCATGAGTTGGGATCGTCTGGAGGGCAGAAGATTAATACTGAGAGGGTGGGAGCAATAGTAATTCAATCTTCACCTTCCAGGTGAAGACCAGGATTCTATTTGTGACCAATGTACTCTATATACAGCCCCACTCATCTCTCAGTGTAGCTTTCCATGTTGCTAGGATACTAAAGAGGTTTCAGAAAAGCATCCAGACTAAGATGGATTAAGAAGAAAATCTAGTCATCTACTTCCAGAAAGTCAGCCAATAACAATACTATGGATTACAACAGTTGGACCCACAACCAATTATGGGGCTAGTGCAGGCCCTAGGCAACATTGATTCATTTGGGCATAGTATTATATCAGCTAGAGGCAGGAAACAACAAAAATAGTTTGTGAACCAACTAATTAAAACAAATCAGTTATAGTTGAACTGAAGTGAATTCTTGCCATCATTTACCAGTGAAGCTTTGACTTTGAAAATTTTCAGCCAAGTACTGTGGAAGCCTATATTGCCTTTGATACTCAGCTATGGTTTACTAGAACCATATGTAAGTCATTAGTGTGAACTAATCAATTTCAAATCTACAAAGTTCACAGATTTTCAGAAAACAGCTCCATAAGATTTCTTAAACTTATATGCAGATATTGAAAGGCAGATAATAAAGTACTTGATCTTTGTCATTTAGTTCTTGTACTCAACAACATGCACAACAGCAAAATCTCAGTTTATTGAACTATATCATTTGGATTTGTAACAATTTGGCAAAAGAATGGTAAATGTTTACTCTGAGTATATTAAACAAATGAAGAATATAAGATGTAAGAAGGAATGTGTAAATACTAAAAATATATATTCCAATAATTATATTCTTACTTGCATATCAAAGTTTCATTAGATTTTCTTTATAATCCAACACAGTTTTAGCTGGTACTTTAACAGGACAAGTATAGACCATTCCTATGTGTTCAGGAGAGATCAGTCTCTGGAGAAGGACATCGTGTTTGGTAATGTAGACGAGCAATGGAAAAAGAGGAAGACATTTGGCCAGATGTGCTGACACAGTGGCTGCCTCAATGGGCTCAGTAATAAGAACAACTGTGAGGCTAGAGCAGGACCGAGCAGTGTTCTGTTCTGTTGTGCAGAGGGTTGCTCTGGGTCGGAGCCAACTCGATAGTACCCACTAACAATAACAAGATTGCGATTCAGTATACCTGGGGTGGAAATGTAGACTCTCACTCAAACTCACTATTATGAGTGGATTTTAACTCTTAGCAATTCTATAGGTTAGAGTAGAACTGTCCCCATGGGTTTCTGAGATTATAACTCCTTATGAGAGGAGGGAGCTTCCTCTTTCTCCCATGGAGTGGCTGGTGGTTTGGGACAGTTGACCTGTTAACAGGCCAACATATATATCTGACTACACCCATCTGGGGGTCCACTGTAAATTCTCAACAGGTGGCCAAATTAGAATGAACTTGTTCAAAGCCCTGGTTTGATCATATATTCAAAAATGCACTGCCATTAATGTTAGGGTCTCGTCCAGCGAGACCCTCACACGGTGACCCGGAGGGGCAATGAAACTGGATGGGAAAAAGAAAGAGAGACATGGGGCAAGACAAGTGCTGATCAAGCCCGTTTATTTTGCCAAAACTCTGGGTATATATTCACAACAGAGAAGGAAGTGGGAGGCACATATTCCAATGAAGCACACTGTGTAACAACCGCACACTGTACAACAACCAATCAGCCATATGTACCCAATAAGGTACAAAGGGTGCGCAACAGTACTCAAAGACGTCCGTGGTGACGTCCGCATGCAAATCAAGGCTTACTGGGTGAACTTATCACGATGTTCCTAATATGGTATATCTGCAGTTCAATGGGTGCTCGGTACTTTGACTAATGGCAACAAGGTCAGTTATCGGAACTGCCCATGCTACAGCAGCTTGGAATGTGGGGGTGAAATTGGGCAGGAAACAAAGCCTTGCTGTTAGAAAGTGGCCAAGTTTCTGCTATGCGTCTGAGGCCAGGGTCTTAATGGCTATCGGCTCCCAACACATTAAGTGGATTTCTACTCTTGGTGACCTTGTGGGATAGACTAGAATTGCTGCTTAAGGGTTCAGTGACTTTAAATCTTTAAAGGAGCAGACAGCCTCATCTTTCTTTTTGGAGCAACTGGTGGATTTGAACTGCTGGTCTCGTGACTAGCAATCCAAGGCATTACCCCCTATACCACCAGGGCTCCTTTTGGATCACATACAGACAGATCTTTAAAAAACACAATGCTAAAGGCATTCTTTACTAGTGAAGTTAAATTACTGTATGCGTTTAAGAAAAAAATGGGGGGGGGGTATTTTTACTTAAAATTTGAAAGTTGTTCCAGCATAACAATGTCAGAGATTCATTCTGATTTTCTGATTCCATGAGAAGTTGAAATTCTGCTCTGTCTGTTTGGGGTAATTTTATGGAATCTTTGACTAAAATGATCAGTGATGGTAGCTGGACAAAGGAGGTAGTTGTACAAGGAGACAACTAGCCACACATTCCATTTCTTCCTCTTCACCCTGACTATCCTTTTTCCTCTGTTGGTCCAAGTGAGTAGAGAGCCATTGTTCTAAGCAACTATGCTTACCTTGGATAGCTGCTCGCAAGTTTTTAACGTCTCAGACACTGCACAGTGAACTAGATGGTTAAAAAGCACTAAATATGCTATTCAGCCAATTAGCAGGGATCGCCCTTGAAACCATGACCATAAACCCCAGGAAAAGAATCCCATGGAGTTTGCTTGTACATAAGTAGCCTCAACATCTACTTCTATGTGTATATTATTATTTTCAATATATCACATAATTTTAGCCTATTCAACTGTTTTACAGAAATTACACTATCAGTTGAGCAACCCTACCATTAATAAGTGCTGTTTTGCCATCGCTGTAAATGAAAATGCAGTACTCCATAAGCAATAATCTTTCCTTTCTTTCTCCCTCCTGCCCCTCGAACCCACCCACTAATAAACTGCGGTCTCTATACATTTATTTGCCTTGTTCTTGATTTTCTCTGTAAGTAAAGTCATATAGCAATGGTTCTTTTTTGATTTAATTGTTTCATTCAGCATAATGTCTTCAAGCTCTATTCATGTGTATGAGGACTTCATATATCTTATTGTCTTCATAGCATTTTATTGTATCTATTTACCAGAGTTTCCTTACCCATACATTTTTTGGATGCATTTAGATTGTTTCCGCCTTTTGGCTACTGTGAATAGTTATGCAATGAACACTGGTATACAAGCCTCTTTTTAAGTCTCTACTTTTCAGCCTACTTAGGAGTGCAATTACTGATTCATATGGTAGAGCTGTTTTTAGTAATTTTAGGAACCGCTACACTGTTTTCCACAATAGTTACATTATTTTGACTCATGCCAGCATTCCATAAAGGTTCTAATTTTCTTACATTGTTGCCTCACATCTGTTATTTTCTGCTGTTTTTATTTAGTCATCCTAGTATGAGTGAAATAGTATCTTACTGTGTTTTTATGTGTATTTCTCTGATGACAAAATGTTGAGGATATTTTCATGTGTTTGGTGACCATCTGAATGTCTTTTTTGATGAAATATCTTAGGGTCTTTGGCTTATTTTATGATTGGATTATTTATCTTTTTTCAAGTTGTAGTTTTATGTATTTTTGGGTTATTAGAATTTTAGTAGATTTTAATGTTTTCACTGATCGAGCATGATGTCCTTCTCTGGAAACTGATACCACCTTATAACATGTCTAAAGAACACGAATTGAACTCTCACCATTCTCACGTCTAAGGAGCCTTCAGACTGGAATTCTTCCAAGGAAGATTAATTCCTCTGGCATTCCTTGATATATTCAATATTGTTCACCAGTACCCTAATTCAAATGCATCAATTTTTCTCCAGTCTTCTTAATTGATTGTCTCATTTATGTGTATATATGAGAACAATGAAAATATCATATCTTGTATCAGGTATACCTTAGTGTACCTTTGCTCTTTAATATTTTTCCTAACAGTTTTATTGACATATCATAAGTTCAATATATTAAATTTTAAGTATAATTAAAAAGAGTTTAAATATATTTATATTTTATTTAATAAAATATAGTTTAAATATATTAAAAAGAGTTGTGCAATCATCGCCACAATCCATTTTAAAACATTTTCTTCCTTCTTATTTACATTATTGTTAGTTTCACATTTTCCCTAATGACCTTCCCTGCCATAAAATAACCCTCTTAATCCAAAAATCAAACTCACAGCCATTGAGTCAATGCTAACTCATAGCTAGCTTGTAGGAAAGGGTAGAACTATCCTTGTGAGTTCCCAAGACTTAAACTTTTTACTGGAATAGAAAGACTCATCTTTCTCCCTCAGTGCAGCTGGTGGTTTTGAACTGCCCGTTTTGCCATAACCTCAAGAAACTATTCATTTAGTGACTGTCTCTTTAGATTTACTTATCATGGGTTTCATATGTAGAAAAACATACAAAAATCCACCATCAATTAACAAAATTTAACATAGAAAAATCTCAATAGAAAGCAAGCAGAAAACAATAAAAATTAAAACAAATTTAAAATGAGTCAAAAAGGAGAACAAATGATAAGTTATTAAACTTTATCCTAAATCTAACCGAATCCACTTTGTAAATGCACTGTGTCTAATAGCAAGGCTATTCAATCCTTGGTCAATGGACAGAAGACACGTTTGCTCGTTAACACCTTTTTTTTGTCCTGTTCCCTCCCACCCCCTACCCAGAACCCATGGCCCCAAACCCAACTCTTTAACGCCTTAAAGAGGTCTTTTGCAGTAGGTTTGTGGCTTCCCTGAGCAATGACTTTGGATTGAAGGAAAACAAACTCCTTGATAATTTCCACCTTTTTCCATTTATCATGCTGTTGTTTATTGGGCTCAGTTGTGTTGATTTGTGTATGGATATGTTTTACATTAATGTGTAACACAGACAGGATGTTGTAGTCCATTTTAGGAAGTTATGTCTTCTGCATGTCACAGATTAATAAGTACTCCTCTAGTCTTGATGCCATGTTTTTTTATCACATAGTCCAGCTTCTCAGTTTTAGCTCAACATGCAGATTGAATAAATATGGTGAAAGAACATATACCTTTCCTGATTTTAGACCATGAAGTCCTCTTTATTCTGTTTCAACAATCGCCTCTGGGTCTATATATAGGTTCTGTATGAGCACAAGTATGTACCCTGGAATTCCTTTTCTTCACAATTTCAACCATAGTTTCTTATGATCCATACAGTTCAGTGCCACAATGTGAGAAGCAGAAAGTTTTCTCCCAAGTTGTCTCCCCCAAATATATGCCAAACTTAGCTTCTTGCTACACGTGGCGAATGACTATACACTTGGAGGTCAGCAGAAGTAGGTCAGGAGTTATTCTCCATAGGGTTATCAACCATCTAGAACAAGCAGTTACCACTGTTTATCCCTCAACAAGTAGGACCCACTCCATTCTGAGAAGGATAGTATTTGACTGCTTCCTTGTAGGAGACCCTTGAGCAGTCAAGCCCCCTTCAAGGGTGACCAAGGTTAGGCTGCCACCATGACTCTAGGGTCCACCCATCTTGCCACATAGATCTCTAGTCTCCTCCCCCCCTTCCTATGGGCACACCCCTAGCTCATTCCCTTCCTATCATGCTTATGCCTATCTTATATCCCCTTCCTACAATGTGTATACCCATTGTACTGCCCCTTCCTGTGACGTGTGGTTACCTGTAATCACTCCCTCCTAAGTAGTTATAACCCTTGGTTAGCAATAAAGTTGAGGCTCTCCTGCTTTCACTCTCGGGGACTCCCCACAAGGACCACCAAGAGGGGCTGAGGTGAGCATGCTACCATGAATTGTGTCTGATTCCATTACTTCAATCTTTCTTCTATCTCTCATGCTCTCTCTGACTTCACATAATCTTTACTTATTATTACTGTACAGTTGTGCCTACTGGACCAGTGGTGATTTGTTGGGGGCCCTCCTTTCCCCCACACCTCAAGAAAACACAAGTAATTTCCCCCCCCTGCTATTCTCTGCTTTCAACCAATAGCCCTCTGACTTGAGCACTGATATTTTCATCCCATGTCCTCTTCTGGGTTTGGCTTAAATTTCTGGCTGCTCCCTGTTGATAAACTCTTGCAATCATTAAAAAATTATCTTCAGCAAAATTTTACTTGCAGGTGGCATGAATATATTATTCAATAATTCTCAATTTCTGTTGGGTCACTTTTGTTTTGGAATGGGCATAAATATGGATGTCTTCCAGACAGTTGCTCAAGTAGTAGACTTCCAAATTTGTTGGCATAAACGGGTGAGCACTATTCTGGGAGCTTTTCTACCAATTTTAGGAGCTTTTCTGCCAATGCCTTCAGTGAAGCTTGGGCTTCTTGCACTGGTATCATCGGTTCTTGTTCTTTTGCTACCTCCTGAAATGGTTGAATGTTAGCCGATTCCTTTTGGTACAGTGACTGTTTATTCCTTTTTCTTATGTTTCGTGTATCACTCAGTATTTTGACCATAGATTCCTTCATAATTGCAACTCAAGGTTTGATTTTTTTCTTAAATTCTTTCAACTTGAGAAATGCTAAGCATATTTTTCCTTTTTGGTTTTCTAATTCCAGTTTTTACTCATTTTAGTATAATAGTTCATGTCTTTTTGGATTTCCTTTTAAGCTCTTTTACATTATCACTTTTCCAGTTAGCTTCCTTTTGTTCAAGAGTCTCTTCTGACATTTTTTGGTCTTTTCTTTCTTTCCTGTTTTTTTTTTTTTTTTTTTAATGACCTGTTACGGTCTTTTTGGTGTGTAATGTTCTCGATAACATCCTGCAGCATTTCTGGTCTTTAGTTATTAATTTTCAGTGTGTAAAATTTATTCTGAGATGGTCTCTAAATTCAGTTAAGATATACTTAAGATCTTATTTTGGCTCTCAAGAACTTGCTTATATTTGCTCCAACTTTAACTTGAAATTACCTATAAACAATACGTGATTTGTTCCACAGTTACCCTATGGCTTTGTTTTGGTTGATGTTAAACCTCTCCAGTGAATTTTTCCAGAAGTTGTTGATTTGATTTTTGTGTATTTTATCTGGTGAGATCCCCATGTATAGTTGCTATTTGTGTTATTGAAAAATAGGTATTTTCGATGAGCAAGTTGTTGGTCTTGCAAAAACTCCTATCCAAAAAAAAAAAAAAAGACTCCTATCATCGGATCTCCAGTGTTGTTTCCCTCATTAAAGTCATATTTTCCAACAAGCCAATACTTTCTTTCTGTTTCCAACTTTCACCTTACAATTGCCAATAATTATCAATACATCTTCCTTGTATATTTGATTAATTTCTAACTGAGGAATTTGGTAGAATTCTTCAATTTCTTCAACATTGACTTTAGTGGTTGGTGGGTAAATTTTAATAATAGTCATATGAATTGGTCTTCCTTGTCAGGGTATGGCTATAGACCTTGAAATGTTCTTTCTTGATGATGAATGTAAAGCTATTTCTCTTCAATTTATCATGGGGGACACAGTAAATCACATCTGACTCAAAATAGCTAATGCCAATTCAGTTCAGTGCATTAATGCCAAGGATAATGATATTTATGCAATCCATTTTATGTTTGATGATTTCCAATATTCCTAGATTTACACTTAATACATCTGCAGCTATTTCTCCTCATTTTAAGTCTTGCCCCATCAGCAAATGAAAGTACGGAAAGCTTTGCTGCACTCATGTCATTAAAGTCAACTCTACTTTGAGTTCTTCCCGATTGGCTTTAGGGCTCGGTAATTTCAAGACATCTCATTTCTTTTCCTCTTGGCACATTGTCCTTCCTCCCCTTTGTCATCTGCTTTATAGTTTAACAAAATTTTCCTCATTTCTTCTTTCATATTTTTCCCTTCAGGCTCTCCTCCCACCACACATAGACTTCTTGTTTTCCTTGCTTCCTCTCCTGCATTCATTCATTCCCTTGCCTCTTTAAACTTCCCTGAGTACTTTGCATCAACATGGACCTTAGTTTAACCCTGCCAGTTTCTACGTTTGTTCCTTCTAATTCATTTCTCAGGGACTTTCAAAACAGTGATTTCTTCTCTGATATCTGCAGCCTGTTGTCCCTAACTTTTTTTTGTTTTGTTTTGTTGCAGGGAGGGGTGGGAAGGGAGAGGGACAGGGAGAGAGACAGGGAGGGGGAAGGAGAGGGGGAGGGAGAGAGGGAGAGGGAGAGGGGGAGGGAGAGAGGGGGAGAGAGGGGGAGAGAGAGGGAGGGAGGGGGAGAGGGGAAGGAAGGGAGAGAGAGAGGGAGAGGGAGATGGAGAGGGAGGGAAAAGGAGGGAGAGGGAGAGAGGGAGGGCGGGAAAGAGAGAGGGAGAGAGGGAGGGAGTGAGGGAGGGAGAGAGGGAGAGATGTTGTCCCTAACTTAGAGGCCTAGCATGGATATGGACTAGATATCATGCTCCAATTCTGTCTTGTCTATGGCAGGCACTAAAGTAATCAATGAGTGCTTATGTTTTTTTTTAAAAAAAAAGGAATTTTGAAAGACAGTTTATACTGACCATCCCTCCCCCAAACACACACACACACACACACACACACACACACACAAATCCAATTGCTCATTCTTGGAAACTATTAATTTTGAAGCATCAAATCACTTTTCAGAGAAGCTAGAAGAGAGACCTTTGGAGAAAGAGACTCAAAGGACTCACCCACTGATTTTGGATCGGGCTCAGGACAAGTATCCTAAACATGAGGCAAGACCTCAAATTATAGTCTATCTGAGAGCCCACTAATGTGAGTCCATCCTGACCAGTGTGAGTACAGCAGAGGGGTGAAGAAAACTTAGAACATCTGTCAGGAAGGAGGTCAACCTGGGTCATTTCATCCTTTCCTTGACTTAAATACTATATGCTACTTTCTTCTCCAGTTCAGAGAGAGAACTAGCTAGACTCTGATGACAGAATAATACTGCTAGGATGACATAAAATTACATATTGGATGTAAACTTTTCTCCACATCTTCTCTTCTCCTCCCATTTTTGGCTGCATCTAATTCTCCAAGCTTAACGCGCCCTCTTTTTACTTCACTGTACTTGTGCATGCACCAAGCTTTTTTGCTTTCACTCCCTCAGTACCATTTCAACCTGACCATTGCTGTCCATTCCTGATATTGTACTTTAGCTCTGGGCATCATCTCAAGATTGAAGTATCTTTGTAGACTAATAACTGGTTTTTCTACTTAAAGTCTTTTTTGTTGTTGTTAATCTGTTCTTTGGAACTGCAGGAACTTTCTGAAGCACAAATCTTATCTATCCTCTTGGGTTTAATACTTCATTGTCCTCAGAATAAAGTACAGACTACTTAGTGTGGTATCTAGGATGTTAATAAATTGAACCCAACTTTCTGGCTGTCTTTTGCCATATCCCAAGGCATCAACCCAGAATTCTAATTCCTTGCTCTTTCTAGCTTTGGGGCTTTTGATTATTGGCTTTCCGGTTGGGAATGAATTCTTGGTTAACTTCCACTTAGCCTTCTAAATGTCATTTGGGCACCATCTCTTAAAGGAAGCTTTTTCTACTACCTCGCCCATAAAACTAGTGAGACATGCCTTGTCCATGTCCACACAGCATGGAACTTTCCCTTATCAGCACCGAACACTCTGTGCTATGAGTGCAGGACGCAGACTTTGAATGAGACATTTCATATCAGAAGTGCAGTTCCTAAGGAACCGATTACAAGGATCTACATGTGACCTCCTCCCTGGGGGACGGACAACAGAAAAGTAGGTGAAGGGAGACGTCGGACAGGGCAATATATGACAGAATAATAATTTATAAATTATCACGGTTTCATGAGGGAGGGGGAAGTGGGGAGGGAGGGGAAAATGAGGAGCTGATGCCAGGGGCTTAAGTGGAGAGCAAATGTTTTCAGAATGATGAGGGCAATGAATATACAAATGTGCTTTACACAATTGATGTATGTATGGAATTTCATAAGAGTTGTATGAGTCCCTAATAAAACGATTTAAAAAATGAAAGAAACAAAGGAGGCATAAAAAAAATAAAGAAGTGCAGTTTATGGCACACAGCAGACATTCAGTAAGTATTTGATGAGAGAAAGATGACAGGAAAAAAGAGTTTTCTGAAAGTTGATGAAAGGACTTTAAGATATAACTAACTTTCCCATTCATTTTGTTAACTGCTCAAAGTACTAATTAGAAATATAGTCTGGAGTGACTTTCCTCTTGGTGATATCATTGTTTATGCATGAGATAGTTCTTATGATTGTATAGGGCTGAATAATTCATAGGGCTAAGAGTCATTCCTTTGAGCAAGGAGCAAAGTCCAAAGCTTACCATTATGAACAATTTGCCTTAGAGATTGCCTTAATCATCCAGTGCTGCTGTAACTGAAACTACAAGTGAATGGTTTTAACAAACAGAAATTTAATTTTGTCATTGTTAGCAGGCTAGAAGACCAAATTCAGGAGAAGGCTTTATCTCTCTGTTTGCTCTGGAGGAAGGTCCTTGTCTCTTTAGCTCCCTTTTCTAGGTTCCTTGAAGATCTCTGTGTGTCTTGGTATCTATTATTCTCCATTTATGTTTTCTAGTTTGCTTGCTTAATCTCATTTTATATCTCAAAGGAGATTGAAACAAGACACATTCTACACTAAGACTGCCTCATTAACATAACAAATCAACACATTCCCAAATGGGATTCTGCATAGAGGTTAGGATTTATAACACATATATTTGGGAAGCATAATTCAATCCATAATAGTGGTTATGGATTAGGTTTTTGTATATGAGAGACCTGACTTCAAATCTTGATTCTCCTATTTGCTATTGAATATTGGATAAATACTAAATTCATTAAGCTTCCAGTTTTTTATTTATAAAGTGATGATCATAAAAGTACTATCTTGAAAAGTTTTGGAAGACTAGTTAAGGTATATAAAAACTTGGCACATTGCCTGGCATAACATATATATTGGGTTAATATCTATATATTAACTTAATATATATTAAATTTATATATATAACTTAATTATAGTTACCTACTATATATCATGCTGCAGAATGACTCCAAATCCATCTTGATTTCACCATACACCTCATTGTGTCTCTCATAACTTAGTTTGTATTTAGATTCTAAATTGACTGGTCCTAGCACCTTTATCCTCTTCCTTTCCATGTCCTCCTCCCCCAACTCCCATCTGACCTCATTTGCCCTGCTCAGTATCCACCCTTCAATTGCTGGAATTGGCCGACATTATGAAATACTTAGAACTCCCCTTGATAATAGATTTACAAAATGAAAAAAAAAAGATTTACAAAATGTATGATAAAAGGAGCTATTATCTAAATCAGAAGCTCTTAGATATAGATTGCTACTAGAATTGTTCTAATAATTAAATATGTGCTTCTTATGACATCTGACATGACATTTGTGTGTTTAGTACCTTTGAATGACTTTAATTTAGCATTTTCCTGTTCAGTTAAAGCTTTCAGTAACCAATATGAAACTTGATAGTTGGAGTTGAGTGCCATAACGAATAATAAGTCTATCATTTACTGCCTTAATGAAGAGATAAATTCAGGTCGTGAGAATTGATGAAATTGACAACATTGGCTAGAAAGTTGGTGACCCGAATTATGCAGTTGCAAACTGTCACCACTGAAACATGCAAAGCAAACAACATGCACACTGAGAGTGTAGTTATGGGGAAAGATGGGAAAGTGCAGCACTTTGGCTTGTATTGTTTGCATTTTGTGGTTTTTAGACAGGTACTAGGATAAAGATATTAACTCAGGTTCTAGCTGCAAGCAGAGATGGAAATGAACAGAGCCATCTGTGTATGGGAGTCTCAGAAGGTTGAAAAATATTTACAGCACTTCTTAAGCAGCAGTAGGAAGTGACTGGACCAACACAGGCTAGGCAGAAGATATGATATATGTTTTCAAGCCTTTCTCAAATATCTTTCTTGAGACAATCTTTGCTAATGAAAATAAACCACCTAAAAAGATTATATTATGGGTCCACCAATTATTTGTTTAAAATAATCTCAATGACTCAAGGCATTAATTTGAGAGGGACAAGATGCCAGAGCTTATTTTGGCTCATTGCTGTCTTGAGTTGGTTCCAATTCATGTTGACTCCACCTGCATTGGGGAAAAGTGCTTCAGAGGGTTTTCAGGGCTGTGACTTTGCAGACACAGAGAGCTAGGTACCGTATATCTACAGAAACATCTGTGTGTGGGTTCAAATCACAAACCATGGGTCAATAGTTGAATACTTAATCACACAAGGACTCTGGCCCAAACATCAAAAACCAAAAGTAAACAAAATAAAACCCATTGCTGGCAAGTAGACCTAAATCCTAGCAAACCTGTACAGTAAAACAGAACCGTTCCATGGGATTGCCAAGATTGTCATCTTTTTGGGAACAAGCTGTCACACCTTACTCCTACAGAAAGGTGGTGGGTAGAGTCAAACCACTGGCCCTTTGCTTTTCAGCTGAGTGCTTCCAGGGGTCCTCAAACTTTTTAAACAGGGGGCCAGTTCACTGTCCCTCAGACCTGTTGGAGGGCTGGACTGAGTTAAAAAAAAAAACTATGAACAAATTCCTATGCACACTGCACATATGTTATTTTGAATAAAAAAAACCACAAATGGGGCAAAAACACCCAGTGTGCTGGATAAATGTCCTCGGCGGGCTGCATGTGACCCGCGGGTCGTAGTTGGAGGACGCCTGGAACCACTGAGCAACCAGGGCTCCTTGGACAGAGTACAAAGGTCTATAAATAAAATTCCAGAGTTCTCAGACTTGGAACTGAGTAGAAACAGATAGGAAGTTTGGACAGAAATCTAAAGCTCGGTCTCCAAACAAAACCTGTGATAATTTAACTGACAAAAGAATCCCTGGATTCCCGAACCTCCACAAGCAAGACGTTGGCTGTGAAAATCAAGTAGTCTTTAAAAAGGTTCATGCTTTTAATGCCCACCTTAGATGTGTCCAGGGAGGAAATGGAGAAGGAAGGAGTCATAGAGTCAATAGACAAAGGAGTGTCCTCTGAAGCAGCAGCTGCCAGGTGGGCCAATCAAGGAATACCCTCCACTGCCATTCTTTATCCAACAAGATTTGGTTATTGTTGTAAGTCAATTACTGCTATTTTTCCTTTCCTTTAAAAAGCGTTTAACAGTTGTGTTGACCTGTACCATACCATACAATCCAATGGTTTAAATATATTTTAAAAAGGAAGTACGATTATCACCACAATCAATTTTAGAACATTTCATTATTCTTGCACTCATTATTAGCACCACATTTCTGTCTAACCTCTCCTGCCATAACCCTAAGAAACTATTAATCTATTTAATGTCTCTATAGATTTACCTATCCTGGATTTCAAATAATGAATAGCATATCTTTTCACTGTGCACCCCCCAAGCCCAACCTAGCAATAACTGTGTACCCCCCAAACCCAACCTAACAATAACAGCGAAATAAAAACAAAACTCTCAATTAAAAGCAGCAAATAATAAAAATTAGACAACAGTTTAAAAGTGGATCAAAAGTAAGGACAAAAGATAAAGTGTTGCATTTTAACTTAGTTGCATCCGCCTTTAATCCACTTTCAAATGCACACCGATGACAAAGCTGCTCCACACCCTTGGTTCATGGTCATAGACTCAGAGGAGCCTAGTTCAATGTGAGGCCTCTGAAAATGGATTTTGGGCTCTCTCTGCCCTCCATAGCCTTCTGCAAACGGGCTATTCAGAAATTAAGTTTCAATACAATTTCTTCCTCTGGTTTTGAATTATATTATTTACAATCCTTGGACCACCAGGCTGGTGTGGTTCTTCTGTGTGGACTTAGCTGTCCCTTCACTTAGATGTCTGCTTGTTTTGAAACAAGTTGTTTAGACCGCAGACATTTTTCTTCCTGATAGCCAGGCACCATCTAGTTGCTCACATTTTGCTCCTCCCATGGCTTCAATTATGTCTTTATGTTCCTTTCCTGTTCTGATGGATTTTCAGAAATGTGCTTATTCTGCCCCCACTCCTTGCTTGTAGGTATAATGTTGCTTGTAAGTATCATAACTTAATTTTTGGTTGATAAGTGATTAGATGATAAGGAAGCACATCTGGAAAGATGGAGAAGACTGCACATCATTAGAGATCCTGGAATTCTAGTGAGATACAATAACCGAATGAAGCTTTGAGGCATCCTCTTTTGTGGAGAGCCTGTTGCTTTGCCCTTTATGTGGTTGAGATAAGGGTAGAAGAATGTGCATACTATTAGGGGAACTCAGGGGCAGCCTGCATCAAACCTGCTAGCTGCCTTCCACCTTTTTCTCTTCTTCAATAAAAACATCTGATGTGTAACTAGGCATATTGCTCCCCTGGTAAAATACTATATTTTTCTACCTCTCTTTCTTTTCATTAGCTATGGACAGAGAACTAAGTACTGGTCAATGAGATGAAAGCAAATGTATTGTGTAGGACTTCCTTCACCTGAGTGAAATAAGTTTCTGTGTTACTTATGTCGCTGTACTTGGGTGCTTATGCTATGTAGCTGAATCTAATCATGATTGATATACTTTATGTTCCATTTGACCAATCAAAGTTAAAGAATATGGAGCTGTTTATATAGTGATGCAGATTTGAGGTCTGACCCACTGATCAGCTGAATCATTCCCTGAGACCTTGAAAATAAATGCTTTGTCACAACGTGGTAAGGAATGTAGATAGTGCCCAGCTGGCAGATAAAATAGTGTCTGGGGTCTTAGAAGACTTCTTTCAGAACAATCAGCCATCTAAGTGAGATGTCAACTAAGTCCACGTGGAAGAAGCACACCATCATCAGTAACTGAAGGATTGGAATCCATAGAGTCCAAGGTCGAAGGAGGGGTCAATATCAGAGTCTAAATTGTAAGAATCCAGAGTACAGAAGGTTAAGGCTCACAGTGGGAGCTAACATTCATTTGTGGAACTACATAGGAAACGAGTCTTTGGGGAACTTCCTCTATTTACAATTAGGGGAGGGGAGGAAAGTGATTACTAAACAGAGAGCTTGGGAGAGATGGGTATAGAAGATCAAGGCATAAATCTGACTTTAACAGTTACAATTTTGTTAGTAGACCCACCCCCCGCCCCCTATGAAGCATGCTGGACCCGATCTGGTTTCCAAATTTTTCTGTATTTTTGTTTTTTATTGTTTTGTTTGTTTTTTGTTTGTTCCTACTCGGGTGTATCTTAGCGGTGTCATGTCATTGGAGGTCACTCTTTGAAGTTGTGTTTTAGGTTTTTCCACTTTTTTGATATATGAACCCCAGCATTGGTGAACCTATAGAGGCAAGTAGAATAAGGATTTCAAAGAGGGGTGGGGTATAGTGGTGGAGGAGGGGTGAAGGGGAGATGATGTCAAGGAGTCCATGTAGAAAAAGAGTGTTTGCAAACTGATGGTGATAGCAATTGTACAATTCTCCATGGAATGATATAATATATTAAATAGTTTTTAAAAGAACATTAAAAATGCTTTGCTACTTTTTGTTTGTTTGTTTTGGGAACAATCAGGGTGAGATGGAATTAGGATGTAGCCTTTACATACTTCTGGAGGGTCAGAAGAAATTCCACAAATTGTGCCCACTAAGTGATTGTAAAGCGTGTGCATCCACTGGCCGATGCATTCTGTGGGTTATTGGGTTGGAGCAGTGTCACAAAGAAGTAATGGTGTCTGATATATTTGATATTTTAAGAACAAAATGACACATAAGAAAGAAAGAAAAAAATACAGCCATCAAATTCAATAGATATTAATTAATTTCCTCTTCTATGGGCCCTAGTGGCATGGTGGTTACAAGCTGGGTTGCTAACAGCAAGGTCAGCAGTTTGAAACCACCAGGCTCTGCTCGGGAGAAATGTGGGGATTTCTACTCCTATGAAGAGCTACAGTCTTGGAAACCACAGGGCAGTTCTTCCTGTTCTATAGGTCACTATGAGTCAGCATCAACGGCAGCATTGGTGGCAGTGAGTTTGCTTTTGTGGTAATGGGCCCACAAGTTCTATAGTCACGTGGCAGCATCACTCCTAACTCTGCTTCCTTCTTAAAAAAAATTTTTTTAAACAAATCTTTTTATCGGGGCTCTTATAACAATCCATACATCAATTGTATCAAGTCCATTTGTATGTATGTTGCTATCATCATTTCTAAAACGTCTTTCTACTTGAGTGCTTCCCTCTTCAAATGTCTATTTTATCTCTGGACCTGACTCACTTTTTTGAGTAACATTTTCTCATGTTCTTGGTGAACGTTTACACAAAAAATTAGGTTACTATTTAACTAATCTTGTGGGTTAGGCCTTGAACAATGAACTGCAAAGTCAATGGTTCAAACCCACCAGACACTTTGTGAGAGAAAGATGATGCTGTCTGCTCCTATAAAGATTAACCATCTTGGAAACTTTATATAGGGTCATTATGGGTTGGAATTGACTCTCTATGGCAGCTGGTTTGGTTTACACATATTGTTTATTGACATGGTTTACATATTTCACAATGTGTCAATATTCTCATTACTTCTATTCTACGTTTCATTAATATATAGCTTCTCTATTTTTCCTTTACTGTCTCATCTTTGAGCCTTTAAGACCCCAGACACTGTATCTTTTGATAGACGGGCACCATCAGCTTTCTTCACTACATTTGCTTATTCACCCGCTTTGTCTTCAGTGATGGTGTTGGGAAGCTGAGCATCATAAAATGCCAATGTAATAGAATAAAGTATCCTTGTATTGAGGGAGTAGAGTGGAGGCCCAATGTTCTTCTGCTACCTTAATACTAAACCTATAAATATATGCACATAGATCTCTTTCCCCAGCCTCATATATAAATATATTTATATATGTATATGCATTTGTTTAGACCTCTATAAATGCCCTTTGCCTCCTAGCTCTTTCCTCTATTTCTTTTGACTTTCCTCCTGTCCCACTATCATGCTCAGTCCCCACCTGGGTTTCAGCAATTCCTCTCGGTTACATTACCCTTCATCATGCCCTACCAGACCTCCTACACTCTCCTCACCACGGATTTGGATCACTTGCATACTGGAATTTTTTTCCGAATTTGTCTCTCCGTTTGTACTTTGCACTACTGGTTTTTATTTTTTATTTTAGTTCTTTTTTAATTTTTTTTAACAATTTATTGGGGCTCATACAATTCTTATCACAGTTCATACATATACATACATCAATTGTATAAAGCACATCTGTACAGTCTTTGCCCTAATCATTTTTTTCTCTTCTTTTCTTTTTTAAAATTTTATTAGGGACTCATACAACTCTTATCACCATCCATACATATACATACATCAATTGTATAAAGCACATCCATACATTCCCTGCCCCAATCATTCTCAAGGCATTTGCTCTCCACTTAAGCCCCTTGCATCAGGTCCTGTTTTTTTTTCCTCTCCCTCCCCTTTCCCCCCTCCCTCATGTGCCCTTGGTAATTTATACCTCGTTATTTTGTCATATCTTGCCCTATCCGGAGTCTCCCTTCCCCCCTTCTCTGCTGTCCCTCTCCCAGGGAAGAGGTCACATGTGGATCCCTGTAATCAATTCCCCCTTTCCAACCCACTCACCCTCCACTCTCCCAGCATCGTCCCTCACACCCTTGGTCCTGAAGGTATTATCCCCCCTGGATTCCCTGTACCTCCAGCCCTCATATGTACCAGTGTACAGCCTCTGTCCTATCCAGCCCTGCAAGGTAGAATTCGGATCATGGTAGTTGTGGGGAGGAAGCATCCAGGATCTGGGGGAAAGCTGTGTTCTTCATCGGTACTACCTCACACCCTAATTAACCCATCTCCTCACCTAAACCCCTCTATGAGGGGATCTCCATTGGCCGACACTTGGGCCTTGGGTCTCCACTCTGCACTTCCCCCTTCATTTAATATGGTATACATATATATACATATATACATATACACATATATACACAAACATACACACACATATCTTTTTTTTGCATGATGCCTTATACCTGGTCCCTTGGCACCTTGTGATCGCACTGGCCGGTGTGCTTCTTCCATGTGGGCTTTTTTGCTTCTGAGCTAGATGGCCGCTTATTCCCATGGTTTTTATTTTTTCCACTCTGCTAAATCACATATATTTTTATGTTTCTTCCCTTTTCTTTTAAACATATAACTCTCTCATATGGCTGGAGTTAATTTTGTCATGCTGACTGAGGAGACAGGGTGATGGTATTTTTACCGTAACCCTATAATTCCTGATGTAACTTAGAAGTAGCTCCTGTGACTTACTTGGTTACAAGTTGAGCTAACACAAGGTTGGTAGTTCGAAACCACCAACTGTTCCATGGGAGAAAGATGAGGCTTTTTACTCCTGTAAAGATTGACTCAGAGTAGGGGTACTATGAGTCAGAATCAACTCGATGGCAGTGAGTTTTGAGCCTGTATGTGCTCTGCAATGCTACTGTAGACATACCTGGCAGTCTTTCGAAACACTTTCCTTTTGATGTTGCTGGAGCGCTTCTTCATCATGGTGAGGCAGGCTACTGCTCAGGCCCTGGAGAAAGCAGGAGAGACAGCGTGTTAAGTGTGTTGGTGCACTTGCTCTGGGTCTGCAAAGCCTGGAGGGTCACGTTAGTGGGAAGGATCAGTGTCCATGGTTTTGGTGTCCAGGATGCCTGGACAACAGTGGGAGTTTGGATTCCTTGGAAAGGGAGTAGATACGCAGGTGTGGAGTTAACGTGTTGCTGCTCTTTGAGGACCTGACATCCCTTTCCATGGCTACTTTGCCCCTTGAAAATGCTCCACAGTGCTGGGGTTCCCCCATTTGTTCTTCTCCCGCAGCTAAGTTCCTTCGTCATGCCACACTCCCTATCTCAGTCACTGTCTGCCCATTACTCCTGCCTATCTTCCAGACCTCCTTACCCAAATCTCTTTCACTGGTGTTTTATTTTGTAGCCATTAAACTATCTGTATATTTCTTATTTAATACCTGCTCTCATTTTTCTTCCACTGACTTTCTTTCCACCTCAAAACCCGATGGTTATCGAAGCTTTTCTTCCTGCTTAATATGATGCCCTCCATATTGATTTTAAAATTATTCTTTCTCTTAAAACCTTATCATGTAGTACTTTATATTGTTACTAGAGTTATAGTTTGTACATGCCTGGGTTTATTCCAAACAAAAGGTGTTAACACATGTCTGTATGGTCTGTGAATCACTGGAAACTTAAGGGGAAAAAAAAAGACAACTTAGTCTCAGAGTGCCTTGAAAAATTAGGTCCAATCAAAACAGTGGCTTCCAAGGGGGATTAGCCAATTCAATTCAAGGTAGGCAGATCAGCTCAAAAGGTTATGGTGATTGGGTTTTGGAAATTTAAAGTAGTTTAGATAGAGCTTCCGATTGGACACAAGACAACTATGGAGGCTTATAAGGATTGTGTTTAAGTAAATGGAAAACAGAAATGATAAAAGAGGTCTAGAAAAGTGTCCTGAGGAATTTCCCCCCCTAACATGAAAATGTACCTGTGTTTATTCTTTAAGGGTAACAAGGAATGTCTTATGAGAATTTCATTGTGCATCTTGCCTCATCTACCTCCCAGCCCTGAACTTGCCCCTTCAAACTTTGTTCCCCAAGATGAAAGAATCCTGAAAAGGAGCATGACTTGAGTCCCTGGAGGATATAAAATTGACTTCCGACGTGGTGTAAATTGAAGAAAGGAGAATTCTTTGAGGGGAGTGTTAGAAAGATGGAAACAGGAGGAGATGTAGAGAAAGAAGAGTTCCACATTTTGATAGTTTTGTTTAATAAAGGTTTCTATTACATTGTGTCAATATTTTTTGAGTTGCCTTCATATAGAGGAGGATTCATGACTTACCAACTCTGGTAATTACATACTCTGGTGGGACTTGTGAGGACTGAGAGTGAAGGGAATCTAGTCTGTCAATCAGATCATAGCCAATGAAGCCTCTCTGTGAGCATGGCCTTCTCCTGAGAATTCTGGGAATTTCCTGGATTTCCTCCTTGAAGGCAGGAGAAACTCTCTCTCTATTGCTCACTCTCTTGGAGACATTGTATCTAATAAGACACCTGGAACTATGCTAGTGCCCTGAGCTGGAGAAGCCACATGGATCTACCCTGATGCAGCCCTGGGTGTTAGAGAAGCCACATGGAGACCCCTGCCAGCACTGAGATGCTTACAACACCACCAGATCCAAAGACTTTCTACCCACTGGCCTGTGATTGTCCTGCACTCAGTGTCATTGCATGTGTTTTGTGAGTCTGAAGAGGAATTTATATATTGGTATCAGACATATGGGCTAATATCGGACTTAAGGGACTTGGACTGCACTGGATTGGGATGCTTTCTTAATGTGCAATTATCCTTTATGTAAAACTCTCTCTTATACAGAAATGAGTTTCTGTGGATTTGTTTCTCTAGTCTACCCAGACTAACCCACCAACAATTTGCATAGAAAGACCTAGGAGACTATAGTTAACACAAGGTTTACATAAGACAAATGTGTGCGGGCACTTTGAAAAAGATCCACATGTTAATTAAATGTTTCTGTAGTGTAAAGCTCCAAACCCAGGAAAGAAATAGCAGTAACAGCGAGGTCACACTAGTTAGGAGAACATAGGGATCACTATAGTAAAATAGCCAAAGATGCTTGTTCAAAGCCCCAAATTGACAATGAACAATGAAGAAGAAAACCATAATATTACCTGTTACCAGACACACAGGTATCAAAACAACCCTGAACATATTTTTGAAAGTAATAGTAGTCAGCATGCATACCACTTCAGAATTTAGCAGACGGGCAACAATATTCATTGTATCTACTACTTTAACCATTTTTACTTCAACTCCTTCATTAACAAGATGGATAACGCATGCTCTGGAAAGTTCCCTGGAGGCTGTTTTTCAGAAACACACATCCGTCCACAGCATCCTAGCACTTCTCCAGCAGGACTTCAGCTTGAACACCTGAATTGTGCTTCGTACTCCAGGTTTGTGTTTCAGAGATTGTGCTTAGATAAGGGAGACGTGCTGCATTTTCACTTCTGTGGCTGGAAAATGGATGTACATATATTAAGTGTATTTTTACATATTTCCAGGTCATGGTTACCAGCTGCAACGCTCTGACTTAATGTGTGAGTACTTTGCAACGTGATGATTAACCAAACCACTAACACGGGTAGAGGGTTGTGGATGTAAGACAAGTTTGAGATCTTCTAAAATTAATGGTTGTATGCTTGTCCTTCTGGTGGCTGTGGAAGTCATATTTTCTTTTGACTTCCATACTCATTTTAGCTCTTGAAATGCAACTTTAATGCTATAGTGATTTTGCCATTTTGCTAATACCAGTATATTGCATGCATCCACCATGCCCCTGGAATTATTTTTCCATTAATATTAATTTTTATTACAAATCTAACTGACAGAAGTGTTTTTGGACATTTAGGTCCACATTCTACTTTCAGGCTATAGATCCTGTTTTCAAAATTTGTCTTCGGTGACCCAGTAATCATGCCGGTCCACCTGGTATGCATCATGTCATCACCATCTTCAAGCCCTACTTAACTGTACCATAGCCTACTCCTTTTTGTCTTTCTTTGAGTTCTTCCAACAAGTGAAAATTATGAGGAACTTTAACTCCTGTGGATACCACCATCTTAGGCAGAATATGTTTATTAAAATACCTTATGGCATACTTGTCACAAAGGAGTTAAAGAAAGCAGCAGCAATACAGCCTGGACACAGAGAAAGGAACTTTGATGGGATAGGGAGTGAGAGTGAACTTCACCTGTATGAAGGGCTGTCAAGTGAAGAGAGGAATCCAATTATTTTGTGTGTATTCAGAGAACATTAGACCCAGAGCAAGTCACAGCTCTTCAGAGAGGATGCTCAGGTTGGGACTGAAATTATTTAGGGATTCTGCCTAGGGTCAGTGTTCTAAGTGGGCTTCTATTATTAATTTTTCTATATTCCAGTCCTTCCATGGATATCACCAGGTTGTCTCCCAAGGCACTGACTGCATCATTTCCTCCTGAAAAATAGCAGAGGCTTTGCTGTCTTCCGGAGAATGGCTAGCCTTCACAGCATTGCATTGAAAGCCTCCCTCCAGGGCCAGCTCCTTCCACTCACGGCCGACCATCAGTTGTCAGGGCTCTCTGCTTTGTACCGCGGGCATTGACTAGTCTGTGCAGTTACATTCTCTGGGATGAGATGAGCTTCCCCTGCATTCTTTCTCTACTGATATATTTGTTCATTCACCAATACCAAATCCAAGATGCTATGGACTCTGTGTGGCCTTCCCTTTCTGATTCTTCTGCTTGGGTTGCTCACTCTTCTCTTGCTGTCTTTTGGATAAAGACCATTCCATTTACAATTCTGCCACCAGCTGTTCTGTGATGATTTCCGTGGTGGTTTCCAGTCTCTGAAACTAAGCAATTCCGCTCTGCCCCATCGGGTCACTATGAGTCAGACTCAACACGATAGAGGTTGTTTTCCCATCTCCAGGCCTGGCGATCTCCTTGGGAGGAGTAGGCCCATAGAAGGCACCCAATAATGTTGAATTTGAATTGACCTGAGATTAGCAGGGAGATGGGGATCTGAGAAGAAAGAAGAGCTGTGTGGAGGAGTTCCAAGGGGACTGGGATTGGAAGATATAAAAGCCTGAGGGCAGGGTCATTTGTATGGAATGAAACTGATTAGCAGGAAACCATGCAACTGAGTTGTTTGTAGAGCATATTCCAAACTTGCTTTAAATGTAGAAAACTGGTTTTTCTGCTTTAGATGCCTGCCCGACTCTGTGAAACTGTTGGGGGTATGACAGGAGAAGTGTGCGGAAAGGCCCTAAATCCTTAGAAGTTCTTTGATGGAGAAATGCTCTCAGACTTCTAGACAATCAGAAGCAGAAAGCTATCCTACTAGTTAAAGTCGTCCACGCAGTTGATGGAATTCTTGACAAATCCTTGGTGGTATTTGCTTTTTTTCCCATCAAGGAGGGGAGTGCAGGTTGTCCTTTCTTGGGACAACATTTAACAGTTGAATTCGTCTTTCAGTGCCTGGCACCGCTTGCTATCTTCTCCATACTTTCAGTTCAGCAAATGTTTTATCAGTAGTCAGTGCAGGACCATGAAGGAAAGTGGAAATCTTTTAGAATTAAGGGGAATGGCAGTGGAAGAAGGCTGTGAGAGGAGAACAATTTAGCAGATGCAAAGAGAAGGCTTTGAGACCAAAGGTCAAGGCCATGGGAGGGACTGCAGGATGACATGTTAGCTGCCAAGGGACTGTGACTGAGGCAAAAACCAGCTAACCCATGAAACTAGAGGTACATTCTGAAGATCAAATGTGGTCAGATGTCTATGTCGATAGCTAATCATAAGCAATGGTGTCTAATTTTAGTGTGTGACTGGAGATAAAAAGCAATGTTCTAGGTCATTTCATGAGAATGAGATGATAACATCCTAACAAAAACCTGCTCAACTAGTTGAAGGAAGAGCTTTGAGTACACAGTCACAAATTCTAAAGCACAGACTAACCACAGAGTCAGTACTTGCTGGTAGTCTAAATGAAGCAGCTAGCCAACAAATGGCCTCTGTCAGCAGTTCAAAGCTTATTCCCAATAACCCCCCCCCCCCCCGAGGAGAGGCAGAATCACTCTTTAAATGAAGAAAAGACTGGTAACACAGAAGGGCCTCCAAAATTGAAAACAACTCATCTAGACCACAAAGACCAGGATAAAATCAACACACCAATTGTCCCAATTTCATCACTAACCTTGCTAAATAGCATTCATTGAGTACTAGGCCCTGGTGGCAGCTGAAAACCTCAGTGAATATTATTTTACCAGCCCAGAGGGTACGTGGCAGCAGTTTATCAGCAAAAATTCAAGAAAGAGAATACATGTCTACTCAGGGGTGATGTGAAGCACAGTATCAAATGCAGACATCTGGAAAAGTTAAGTTCTATTGGTAAAGAAGAGAGTGAAATGGGGAGAAGAAAATAACGAAGCACCAGGATTTGAAAAAGATCCATTTTCTAACCTAATTTACACTCTTTAAAAATTTTTTTTTCCAAATTACACTCTATAGGTTGACTTGAGTCTGTAAGAATGCTTGTATACTGCAAATGTACATCTTCACAAGAATAGTGAGGATGGTACAGGACCAAGCAGTATGTTATTCTGTTGTGCATAGAGTCACTATGAGTTGGAACTTACCTGTTGGTACCTAATAACAATCATCCTACATTTGGGTAGAAAGCTCTTTTTTCCCTGAGTCTGACACAAACCTTTAAACATATAAAGCAGATTCATGCCCTTTCTCCATCACCTGAATGCATGCGTGTTACTTGAGTAAATTTCATTGCTTATTTATTTGGATTCCATCAAATGGGTAGAAAAAAAGAAAATTCACGATTCTCTAGACGCTCTCTGTTCACTGGAACACCATTCTTATTTAATTAACACTATGTATTTGTAAATAATGACACCATGTCCTGGAACCTCTTCCAGAATATGTGCAAGAACATTGGGAGGAATTTATGAAATATAGTCACCAAAATTATGTATATGAATATATATTTACTAAGGTAAGATAAGAGTCAGAGAATGAAAAATAATCATTAAAATAGTCTAATTAATGTCAGGTATTGGTTTGAAACTTTATTATTTAATCTGGATATGAATCAATGTATCATCTATTATATCTTTCATTTTACAAGGGAAGGATTGGAGTCCCTGAGTAACTACTTCAAAATCACAGCAATGATAATCAACATTTTCCACATGAAAACCTGTAGTCATTATATGAGCTATCAGTTGATATGATACTGTGATTGTATGAAGAATTTAAGCAGTTCAAATACTATCCATATGAAATCTAACTTTATGACACATTTGTGAAACATTAAACTTTAAAATTTGGATGAAACTGATAGCAGTGGAAGGGAGAATATTAGGGGGATCAGGTAAGGAGCCCTGATGGAGCTGATAAGTAAGTATTGGTCTGCTAACAGCTAGGTCAGTGGTTCAAATCCAACTCCATGGGAGAAAGGTTATCTACTTCCATAAATATTTACAGCCTTATCATTTGATCTCCCTTTAGACCAATTTTTAAATGACTTCAGTTAAAAAAAAAGTGAAGGGGAAATAAACTTGGAGTAAACCCCTGGGAAATCCCCTCTGACCATGGACCAGCAACGTGAATAGCTTTGTTAATGCAAAATACATTGGAAAGTGGATTGTTGCAGATGAAGTTAGGTTAAAATTTAGCACCCTATCACTCGATCTCCCTTATGATCCATTTAATTTTTTCTAGGTTTTAATATTTTCTCCTTTCTCCTCAGTTGAAGTTTTTCTCTGTTTTACTTTGTTATTGTTAGTTTTTGTTTCTTAAAAAATTCTTCTGCATATGAAATACAGGATAGGTAAGTCTAGAGAGACAGCAACTGGATTAATTGTCCCTTGGGCTGGCATGGAGTAGAGAACCAGTGGAGAGGTCTGAGGGGCTGGTCCCAATCCCAACTATGTGGACACCTGCCCCATCCCCCCAGAAGAATTTATTTCAGAGGTCAGCACTGAAGCTGCACCTCAGGGAGAGGGACATGTCTGAGCAGAGCACATGGGGGCCAACGAAGGGGGAGGAAGAGGAAGTACAGCACATCCTGACCCAACAAACCTTGAGGAAGATACCCCCGCTCATAGCAGCCAATCCACAGAAAAGATCATATAGCCAGGCACACTATGAGACTAGACATCCCTCACTGACCCATAGCCCTACAGGGGACTACACTGGAGACACAGTGTGGGAATGATGCCCAATCTGATCCCACCACACCGAGGCAAAACACTAAGGGTATACAACAGAACACCAAGGGGTACAGATCAACAAAGTCCCCAAGCAATACCAAAAATAGACTTTGGGGACAGGGCTTGGCATCCCATCAGACTCAACCAGAGAACACTCCTAAAGGCCAACAATAGACCAAACTAGCTACAGGCTCATCGTTGTTATCATTGGCTTTTTGTTGTTTTTTCTTGTTGCTTTGTTTTGCTCTGTCTTGGTTTTGTGCATGTTATTGTCTCCTCAGGTCTGTCTAAATAACATAGGCTGCTTGAACAATGTGGAGGAGAAAACAATGGGACCCGTGGTTCTGGGGGGACATGGGAGACGGGGAAGTGGGGGGAGAGGAAGTGGTGTTAACAAACCCAGAGACAAGCAAACAATCAGTGATCCAAATCAGTGGTGAGGAGGGTGTAGGAGGCCTGATGGGGCATGATCAAGGATAATGTAACTGAGAGAATTACTGAAACCCAAATGAAAGTTGAACATGATAGTGGGACAAGCGGAAAATAGAAAGAAATAGAGGAAAGAGCTAGGAGGCAAAGAGCATTTATAGAGCTCTAAATACAGGCATGTACATATGTAAATATATTTATAAATGAGGATGGGAAAATAGATCTAAAAGCACATATTTAAAGGTTTAGTATTAAGATATCAGATGGACATTGGGCCTCCACTCAAGTACTCCCTCAATGCAAGAATATTTTGTTCTATTAAACTGGCATTCCATGATGCTCACCTTCCTGACACAATCGCTGAAGACAAAGTGGGTGCATAAGCAAATGTGGTGAAGAAAGCTGATGGTGCCTGGCTATCAAATGATATAGCATATGGGGTCTTAAAAGTTTGAAGGTAAACAAGCGGACATCTAGCTGAGAAGCAACAAAGCCCACATGGAGGAAGCACACCAGCTTTTGTGATCATGAGGTGTTGAAGGGATCGGGTATCAGGCATCAAAGAACAAAAAATAAAATCATTGTAAATGAGGGGAGTGCAGAGTGGGGACCCAAGACCCATCTGTAGGCAACTGGACATCCTCTTATCAGAAGGGATGCGGGGAGGAGACGAGCCCGTCAGGGTGCAGGGTAGCAATGATGAAACATACAACTCTCCTCTAGTTCTTAAATGCTTCCTCCCACAACTATCATGATCCCAATTCTATCTTACAAATCTGGCTGGACCAGAGGATGTACATTGGTACAGATAGGAAATGGAAACACAGGGAATCCAAGAGAGATGATCTCTTCAAGACCAGTGCTGAGAGTGGTGATACTGGGAGGGTCGAGGGAGAGTGGGTGGAAAGGAGGAACTGATTACAAGGATCTACATATAACCTCCTCCCTGGGGTTTGGACAACAGAAAAGTGGATGAAGGGAGATGTCAGACAGTGTAAGACATGACAAAATAATAATAATTTATAAATTATCTAGGGTTCATGAGGGAGGGGGTAGAGGTTAAGTAGGGGGAAAATGAGGAACTGATACCAAGGGCTCAAGTAGAAAGCAAATGTTTTGAGAAAATTGAGGGCAACAAATATACAAATGTGCTTGACACAATGGATGTAATGGGTTTGGTTTTTATTTGGTGAATTTCCTGTAATGGCTTGTTGGAATAGTGTTCCATATTTTTTTTTAGTTTTTATTTTATTGGGGGCTCTTACAACCCTTATCACAATCCATATATATATCCATTATGTCACAAACATCTGTATGTTGTCATGTGTCTCTGTCCCTCACCCTCCTTCCTCCATGTCCTTTGATAATTTATAAATTGGTTTTCTTCATGTCTTACACCGACCACTGTCTCCTTTCACCCACTTTCCTGTTGCCCATCCTCTTGGGAGGGGCACCATATGTTGATTATTGTGATCAGTTCTCCCTTACTGCCCCCCATTGCCTTCCCCTTCGTAGAATCGCCCCTCCCCTTATTGGTCCTGAGGGGATTTATCTGTTTTCTATTCTCTGTGTTGTGATTTCTTATCTGTACCAGTATACATGTTCTGGTCTAGTCAGGTTTGTAAGATAGACTTGGGGTCATGATAGTGGGGGTAGTGGGAGAGGAAGCATTAAAGAATTAGAGGAAGGTTGTGCGTTTCATCGGTGCTGTACTCCACCCTGACTGGCTCCTCTCTTCCTTGTGGCCTTTTTGACAGGGGGTGTCCAACTGATGGGCTCTGGGTCTCCACTCTGCCCCCCCCATTCCCATTGGTATGATTTTTGTTTGTTTGTATTCTTTGATGCCTGATACCTGATCCCATTGACATCGCATGATCACATAGGTTGGTGTGATCTACCTGAGAAGTGGCCATCTAGCTGAGAAGCAACAAAGCCCACATGGAAGAAGCCCAACAGTGTTCCACAGTTTTGTAAAAAGAAAACACTAGGAGGGATTTTAGGAGCCCTGGTCTAGTGGTGGTTATGTGTTGGGCTGCTACCAGAAGGTCAGCAGCAGTTTGAAACTAGCAGCTTCTCTGAAGAAGAAAGAGGAGGAGTTCTACTTCTCTAAAGGATTACAGTCTCAGAAATGCACAGGGCAGTTCTGTTCTGTCCACGTGATGGCTGGGCGTTTTTCGGTTTGTTGTCGTTAGCCACCATCACCCATAGGGACCCTATGCACAACAGAAGGTCTTGCACCATCTTCTCAATTGTTCCTCTGCTAGAGTCCTCTGCTATGATGCCAAATGCAGGAGGAAAGCCGCATCAGTGAATGTGTAAGCATCTCAGCACTGGCAGGGGTCTCCACATGGCTGCTCCAGCACCCAGGGCTGCATCAGGGTAGGTTCATCTGGCTTCTCCTCTGGGATGTCTTGCAGGAAGTGAGCCTTGCAAGCTGAAGCAGGGAACTGGCTGAGGCAGCTGCACCCTCGTGTGACCATCAGAAAGCAAGAGACCCAGAACTGGAAAGGCGAGGCTCACCAAGCTATTTATCTCTCCGTCGTTGTAGCCACCGTGTCAATCCACTATGTTGAAGACCTACCTCTTTCTTTGTCTCTGCAACTTTCCCTTATCAAATCATTATGTCTTTCTCCAGAGACTAGTCTCTCCTGACAACTTGTTTAAAGCATGTGAGATGAAATCTCACCATCCTTGCCTTTACGGAGGATTCTGGTCATACAACTTCCAGACCAGTTTGTTTACTCTTTTGGAAGTCCTTGGTACTTTCAGTATTCTTCACAAGCACCATCATACAAATGTATCAATTGTTCTTTGGTTTTTCTTATGCACTGTCCAGTTTTCACATGCATGGAAACCAATTGAAAATACCATGGCTTGGGTTAGTTTCACCTTAGTCCTCAAAGCAATTTCCTTGCTTTTCAATACTTTTAAAGAGGTCTTGTGCAGCAGATTTACCCAGTGCAATGCTTTCTTTGATCTTGACTGTTGCTTCCATGAGCATTGATGTTGACACATGTGGGGGAAAGGAGGGCCCCCAACAAATCATCACTGGTCCAGTAGGCGCAATTGTGCAGCAATAATAAGTAAAGATTATAGTGAAGTCATAGAGAGCATGAGACATAGAAGAGAGATTGAAATAATGGAGTCAGACACAATTGGGTGGTCACCCTTGGCCACCCATGGAAATAGTCAACTACTATCCTTATCAGAAGAAAGTGAGTCCTACTTGTTGTGGGATAAACAGTGGTGTCTGCTTGCTCTAGAAGGCTGATAAACCTTAGGGAGAATCACCCTTGACCTACTTCTGTTGACCTCCAAGTGTACAGTCATTCACCACATGTAGCAAGCAACTAAGTTTGGCATATATTCGGGGGAGACAACTTGGGAGAAATCCTTCTGTTTCCCACAGACACAGGCCAGACAAAACACTTGACAACTTCAAATCTCTCCATTTATTATGATGTTACCCTTTCATCCAGTTGTGAGGATTCTTTACAATGAGTTGCAGTCCACCCTGAAGTCTTCAATCCTTGATCTTCTTCAGCAAGTGTTTTAAGTCCTCCTCACTTCCAGCAAAGTGGTCTCATCTGCATATCACAGGTTGTTAATGACCTTCTTCTAATCCTGATGCTGCATTCCTCTTCATATAATCCAGCTTTTCTGATAATTTGCTCCGCATACACATTGGATAAGGATGGCGAGAAGGTACAACTCTGATGCACACCTCTTCTGATTTAAAGCCATGCAGTATTCCTATGTTTTGTTCTCACAACTGCCTCCACCCATGTACAAACTCCATTTGAGCACAATGAAGTGTTCTGCAATTTCCATTTTTCTCAAGGTCACTCATAACTGGATATCATCCACACATACAAATGTCCTTGAATAGCCGATCAAACACAGGTAAACATCTTTCTGGTATTTTCTGTTTTCAGCCAAGATCCCTCTGACATAGCAATGATATCTCTTGTTCCATGTCCTCTTTTGAATCTGGTATGAACCATTGGCAGCTCCCTTTCAATGTACTTTGTTAACCGTGGTTGGATGATGATCAGCAAAATTTTACTTGCATGTGATATCAATGGCATTGTTCTATAACTTTGGCATTCTGTTGGGTCATCTTTCTTTGGAATAGGTAAAAATATGAGCCTCTCCATATTGGACATGAAGCTACTTTTCTTGCCTTAGATGAATGAGTGCTTCCATAGCTTGTTGCGCCATCTCAATTGGTATTCCATCTATTCCTGGAGCCTTGTGCTTTCAGTGCAGCTTGAATGTCCTTCAGGACTATGGGTTCTTGCTCAGAAGCTGCCTGTTGAAATGTTTGAATGTTGACGATTCTGTTTTTGATACAATGGTATGTGTATTCTTTGCATCTTCTTTTGATGTTTCCTGTATCAGTAAATATTTTGCCCCCAGAAACTATCAGGATTGCAACTTGAGGCTTGACTTTTATGTTGAATTATTTTACGTTCAGGTATACTGAGCATGTTCTTCCCGTTTGGGTTTCTAACTGTAGGCATTTGCACATTTCATTATATTATATTATATTTTCAAGATGCCCTTTGAACTTTTCTTTTCATCTTTTTGACTTCATCATTTCTTCTAGTTGCTTTAGTTACTGTTTTAATCGTACAAGAGCAAGTTTCAGAGTCTCTTCTGACATCCACTTTGATCTTTTCCCTCCCTGTCTTTACATGACTTTTTGCTTCCTTCCTTCATGAATGATGGTCTTGATGTCCTCCTATAGCGCATCAGATCTTCTGTCATTAGTGTCCAATGTGACAAATCTATTCTTGAAATATTTTCAAAATTCAGATGAGAGACTGAGGTCATATTTTGGTTCTTGTGGACTTATTTAAAAAATTTTAAGCTTCAATCTGAACTTTCATAGGAGCAATTGATGGTCTGTTCCACAGTCAGCCCCTGGCCTGGTTTTAGCTGCTGATATTGAACTTCTCCATTGTGTCTTCCTATAGATGTAGTCAATTTGATTTCTGTGTATTCCATCTGGGGAAGTCCATGTGTATATATATGTTTTTACATTTACTTTGTGGAAAATTATACTCTCTCTCACACAAAACATATTGTACATAGTTGCGCAGCCCAGCTCAACAAATCAAATCATTAATAGTATCCCATTAAACCCTTCCCCACATATGTAGTTTCCCCCACCCCATCCATCCTTCCTCCATAGTTTCTTGTCCCTACTATCTGTAACACCTCCCTTCCCCCCACCAATCATGGTCTTTAAAGTCTTATCCTTTGTGTGAAAATGATTTTTCTTTTTCCTTACTTTCCTTTATAATAATGTTGTCACAAAATATTTATCTTTATGAGACTGATGAACTTTGATAAAGCATAATCTTCTCTAATTATGTCTATCTTAAGGTGTTTGACACACTTGCCATTGTTTTCTAAGAATGTATATTTCATTCTATGAATGTATCAAAGTTTATCCGTTTTTCCATAGTCAGAGTTTTGGGTAAAAGTAGCTTTTGAAATGAAATCTTTTTTTAACATTGGGTTAGTAGTTGGAATATAGCTAGGTTATTATATTACTTTTTCTTTAAAATATGTTTGGAATGATGACATTACCAATCTATCATATTGCTTTAGTAATAAGGTACCTGGGAGGAATTATTTTAATTGCATTAGAAACCCTCCATAAATGGAATGTTTTTCAATTCAAGATATTATTTTCCAGTAGGAATGCTTTTGATTATTAACTCTAGGAAACGAAGATTTTAAATGTGTATCTCTTTACCTTTCTTATTTAATACATAATTCTCTTGCTCTACCCACCCCCCCTCCATTCCCCAGACAACTGCTGCCTTTTAAGAGTTTGAAAAGTCCAAAACAAGCTGTGAGCATTAGTTGTAGTGGCTTCTGAATTGAGTAATTTATTTCAGGTACCCAGGATAGCTTCCCCTTCCAAAGCTATCTAATATATAAAAGTTATTTTGTTATCAATAGAATAAATAAAATGTGTCTTCTTCATAGGCAAACAAAATGTTATTTACTGACATGGCTATCGGTAGTATTTTCCAATTATAAAGCACTACAATGAATGTACAGAAGATATAGATGCAACTGTACTAATTTTAGTTCATTTTAAGAAACATCATTGATTATTTACTATTTGAAGAGAATGAAAAATCAGGGCTCACAATTGGAAGATACTAATTCATTTTATTATATTAGGAAAAATATCTGTGAGGTTAATTATTTTGTGGGGTTTAAAATTACATACATTCATATATATATATTTCCAGACTGAATTCTAATGATGAAATAACCTGTTATCTTGTAACCTAGTGAGACTTCCAAGAATTTGATTCAGTTTGCATAAGTCACTTTTTTTTTCCTACAGAAAAATATAAGGACATGAAATAAGGTCCCAGACCACCAGTCACAGCTCCCAAGGTCACATGACCTGTCGATATACTTTGTAAGTTTAGTTTGTGATGTCTGTAATTAATAATGCAGTGGAGCTTGGGTTTAATGGGCTTCGTCATTATCAGGTCATAACCTGTGGTACTATGTTGTAATGAACTGCCAAAAGGGTTAAAGAGGGTGAAAGAACCATGCTTTCGGTTCATCTGAGTTTCTTTTGGTGGCAAAGGAAAAGGCAATCTTTTTCTTTGACAGGGTAATAGGAGGTTCGTGGGGAAAGTAGTAAGAGACACTTGAAATGAAAATTCTAGTGACCATTTCAAACAAGGGATGTACTTTGAAGAAGGCCAAGATTTCCATTACAGGTAGACAGATGATCTGTTATTAAATCATATGGTCATATCATTGAAAAATTATCTTCTTTGAGATAGATGGGTCAAGAAGCACTCCATTCTAAATTAAGTCCCTTTCGTTTGTTTCATTCCTCGGACTGGTGAAAGTGTTTTATTCTTCATGAAAATGAGTTATTATCCTAAAATCATTATTATTATCACCACCTAAAACCATTATTAAGTATACCCGATATTGATTAAAATAACTAGCCAATTCTCAGCTTAGGCTTTAAAGGAATCAGAGTTAAGATAGATGTACGAATGGAGAAGTGTACCTCATGATGGTTGACAAGTATTTAGAGGGGAAATAAGGTAAGGTCAAAGTTTACGCTACTTGATGAGAAATTTTACCTTAGGACAACATGCATTAATAGTTAAAATAAATACCATCTTTTGACAATGTTATTGGATTTCCACAAATTTGTTATCAATGAAAACACCATAGGGTCTGCAAGCAAGGATGTTTATCACAGTACTGTCTAAAAAGAAGTTTAAAAATGGAAATGATCATAATTTCAAGCAATAAAGGATTAGAGTACCCAGTGCAATCCAAAATGATTATGTAGATGAATATTTCTAAGGTCAAGATATATTTTTTACTGAAAGAGAAAATAATATAGCAAATATTTACAATAACATCTGAATTTTGTTTTATAAAAATAATTTCAAATAAAAAAGTGAATATGGAATATGTACAAAGTTTGTGAATTATTAAACATGTTTCTTATTCTTTAAAAATGTCTTTATGCACAGGTATTATTTGAAGTCAGAAAAGCAAGCAAAGAAACAAACCCTTCCACTTAAACACTGAAATAAAGTGTTTAGTGAGATAAACTTAGTCAGAGGTAATGGATGTCTCAGATGCATCAGGATGTCTCTATCTGGGAAATAATAAGTTCTAGACACACTCAGCCTTTGGAAAAGGAAGGAGTGAAATAATTCAAGTATTCAAAACAAGAAAGTTAGATAATGGAGGACAAATAGGGTCTTTGAGTTGGCTCTCTCTCATCGTGACCTCATGCACAAAATGTTGCTTGATCTGCTGTCATTTCTGGTGTCATTGATTACATTCTTGTGACTGCTGTGTATTTTGAGTGATTTCCAACCTTACGGACTCATCTTTTATAACTATGTCAAATAATATTGTTTTGATGGCCTGATTTCACAAAGATTTCCAGGACACTCTTCTTTGTCTTAGTCTGGAGACTGTGCTGAAGCTTAAGTACCAGTGACAGAGCTTCTAGCAGCCTGCACAATATGACGCACCGATGGACGGGTGGTGGACAATATCCCTTTGCTCCTGACTTCCTTCCACATCTTCATTGCGTACTCACATTTGCACTTGAATGCCTTAGTTTGTGATTCAGTCCCATTCCCAGACCTGACTTGGGCTTCTAGCAAGTCGCTGCCTGTGGTCTTCACAGGCAGGAGCACAGCATCAGTCGCTTCCCGCAGGTGAGAACTGCTGGGGCGACACGGGACCAGAGACGGCATCAGGCCCTCTAAGCGCATCTTCCTCTTCGTGGTGGCTTCGGCCCATCCACTGGCCCACCGACTACCATGTCCACATCCAGATCATCCACACGGACGATCCCGGCTTCAGCTGCAACGGCTCCCCAGCACCTTCCCAGTCCTGTTCAAGGAGCCCGCAGAGGTGCTGCCCAAGGTCAAGTACACGGCCTGCGCCACGCTCAAGGGCCTGGACTCACAGGACAGAGCCAAAGTTGTGCGCAAAGTGACCACGCGTTGCCCACGACGGGAGCCAGGACCGGCTTTGCCTTCTGCTCCGTGGCCTGCCACAACCACGGCCCGTCGGTGGAGGACGGGCAGATCCCCGGGTCATCTTCGACGCTAAGCCCTCGGCGGATGGCCGTCCAGGTTACTGTCAATGCACACTGCGTTCCGGTCTGTGTCCGGGGAGAGACTTGGGTAGGTCGAGTTTTGTCTGAAAACGTCCTGTTGTCCTGTGTTTGCATCCATTCCCAGGGCCTCCCAGGCCTTGAGGCCCCAGCCGGAGCCTGAGGCCGCGCCAGCGTGCCCACGGATGTGATTTCTCCATCGTTTGGTCTTTGTTTTCTTCTTAAGGTAACCGTGTCATGCTGTATCCTATTGACTTGTCTCACCTGGTCCCTTTGTAGAATAACAACTCAATTGAGGTGGTGTCTTTGACTCATTGCTATCCATCCCAAAGCGCTGGCTTCAGACCTTATGGAATGAACGTGAAAACCAGATGCACTTCAAATCCATTTTCCTGAGGGACCTCCTGGGCCCTCTGCTCTTTTTTTGGGTGGGGGGTCCTTTCCCCAGGGGTCTCCTGCCCACTGACCTCACACTCCTCACGAGCGCTGCTGTTTTCCTGAGACGCAAGCACAAGTGCAGCCAAGAGATCTAAGGAGGAGCTGGTCAGCAGGAATCCAGAAGGGCCATCTCTCCCAAAGAGCAAGTAACGAAAACCTTCCCCCAAACAGGAGTCTGCATGTGATCCTCAAGAGGCAGCAAACGGCGGGTGCTCCCCAACTCTCTCAATAAAAAATAAAAAAAAACAAAAAACGCAACAACAACAACAACAACAGCAACAACAAAGCATATACTTAGTGGATGAATTGAAGAATGAACAGAAAATGGTCGCAGGGTGCTATTTCTCAAACCACTTAGACTTCCGGATGATTTCCTAGCAGTGTCGGAAACCACTTTTGCGTTCTATAGTTCCGTCACCATCGATTAGGCCTCAGTGAAGACAGAGTGGAAAGAATTAGCGCTTCCTTCCCTGATCTTTATAAACAGTGGGCGTAGGGTGTGTTGGCATTTGACTTGAAGGAACTGGAGAAACTGCAACCCAGCCAACTATTTTTTCAGGTCACTAAAACATGTAAAAAGGCACTAAGAGACACAAAAGTAAACAGTTCAAAAAAAAAAAAGGGCAGCTCTGGCTATGAAAAAAAGAAAAAGTAATAATTTAAAGAAGCCAGATGGGGGAGATTTAAAGAGATTGGAAGGAGTGGAAAGCTTGTCCTCTGAGAGAAGGTGTTGTCAGGGCAGATACCGCCTTATAATAAATTATGGCTGTGGAATTCCATGATGCTTGTGTCTAACACATTCTTAAAACATAGCAGTACAACCATTGTTCCGCAATAAAGGCCGTTCTTCTAAGAATTTTGCTTTATTATATCAAAACCAGGTCCCCATTACTGTAAGGCTTACCATTGTTTCTCTTCAGAAAGAATTTCCAGGCAGGACTTTCTGTATTGCTGGTTGTGATTCCTGCTTTTCCCCTGTCTGGTTTGTGGCCCACATGGAATGCCATTAAACACTTCTGGGGACTCTGTCTTCTCTGATTACCACCTGCAATTACAACCCCCAACAAGAGGAAGTTACTAATGCAAATTGAGGAATGAAGCCTTGCAGCATATTAAGCTAAACTACTTTTGTTTTGAAATTTTATTTTATTTTTAATTTTTTTTTTTTGCTAAACTACTTTCTTAAGGTCCATATTGAATGTGAGAGTGAGCCCGAATTTTGTGCTTGTGTGGAGGAAGCAACTATTGTTAAGCCCCTGCATCTAAAGTAACAATACATTTAAAATGGGGGGGAAAACACAACAAATTAAAAACAAACAAATTATAAAGCTGTCAAAACTGTTCTTCTTCACCCTAGTGTATGTCAATATGTTGGTTACCTGCGATTTATAACAAGTATTACAAGCGATTAAAGAGTAAATAAGTTAGGTGGCCTGATATTGATTATGAAGCCCAGAAGGCTACAATTTGTCATATAAATTATCTGCATCACACTCAATGGCCACCTCAGTTTCTGTCTTTGCTTTCTCCCATTTTCTTCATGTGTCTACTCTGCTGTAGATGCTCTAGTAGTCTGGGGATAGCACAGAGATACTTCTTACACTCCAGTGATCTATATCTGGACACAAACAAACACATATTTAACATGTTACACAAAAGATCTGGAAATGAGGAAGAAGGGGATGATGTGTCCAAAGGGAGACTGTGGTTGGCTACCATCAAATCAGTTTGCCTACTCAGTGACTTCCATATTCATTGGAATGAAACACTGCCTGGTCCACCCCTCCCCATGATGGATGGTAGATGTTGTAATCAATAAGATTTTCATCGATTGATTAGGAAGCAAATCATCATGTCTTTTTTCCCCGTATCTCTGAGTTTGGAAGCTCTGCTGAAACCTGTTCAGCAGCATAGTACATGCAAGCCTCCACTGACAATGGGTGGTGGAGGGCATGAGGTACATGGGTGGGAAATGGAACTGGGTCTTCTTCAGGAGAGGCCAAAATTCTAAGAATTTTTATTCCATGAGATGAGGTGTCATGAGATGAGAGAGCATTAAGCAATGTGATGTATTTTCACAGCAGGGAGGGATTTGGGCATGCCTGGAGTGGAAGGTTTACACATGCGGTACTGGAAAGCCCAAACCCTGTGGAATTCATTTTTGGATAAATAAAAAAACAGAGGTAAATTTTCCTCGATTTTTAAGAAATAAAAGGATAAATGTCATTTGTATCAACCCCTAGTTTAACTCATGGCATAGATGGCTAAGCAGAACTCAGATAGTACAATGAATCCCAATGTCGTTAACTGCTGTTACCCCTGGCAACTGGAATGACTGACATCTCTCTATGAATCAGTCCGTCTGAATGCTCATGGGTTCTGCAGTGGTAGTACTGTTCAACTACTTCAGGTGGGCACTGAGATTAGTCAGGGCATGTGGGATGTAACTCCAAACACTGAAGTCATTGTTGTGGTTAGGTACCGCTGTGGAGTTGATTCCAACTCAGAGTGACCCAGTGTACAGAACCAAATGCTGCCCAACCCTGTTCCATCCCCACTATTGTTTTTATGTTTGAGCTGGTATCATTCCCCAAAGCGTGTCCTCACTTATTTGCATGTGGTCGGCAGCTAGCCTCAGACTTTGTGTTATAATTTAATATTGAATGTGCTCTTCTTGAAGCTGCTTTTCTGGTTGGAGGAAGAGAAGGTTCCGGGTAGCTAGAAGCTGAAAAAGCTGGGCATTGTGGGAATAAAACCCTTTAAGCCAGCGCGGATCAAAGAAATGCATTGCTCCTTGTCCTCCTGTAGTACAATGATAGTTCTATCTTATGTTTACTGAAGGATTATTATATACCAGGCATTGAGCTAAGCATTGTACAGGTATTCGTGTGTGTGTATGTGTGTGTGTGTGTGCATGAGAGAGAGAGAGAGAGAGAGAGAGAGAGAGAGAGAGAGAGAGAGAGAGAGAGAGAGAGAGAGAAGACAAAGAATGAAGAGAGAGAGTGTGTGTGTATGTTTTGGTTAGAAATTTTATAGAGAAATTTGGTTTTCCATTCATCAATTTATACATATTTTGATTCAGTAAACCGATTGCAATCTCCACAATGTAATAATACTCCTTCCACTTTCTTTGTATTTACTGTTTGTCCTTCTTCTCTATTACTTCCTATCTTCTGAACTTTATCCCTGAACAAATGTTGTCCTTTCAGTTTCCAGCGGCTGATTGTTCTAACCAGTGTGTAACTCATTCGTATTTTTGTCATCTAATGTTTGGCTGAAGGCTGAGTTACAGAGGTAGTTCACTCTAGGCCTGAAAGTATCCAAGGGACAAAGTATTTATGAGCTCTGTAAGCCATCTCCTTAAAAATTACTTTGAGTTTTTTTTTTCTTTTTTTTTCTTTTAACAATTTATTTGGGCTGATACAATTCTTTTCACAGTTCATACATATACATACATCAATTGTATAAAGCACATCTGTACAGTCTTTGCCCTAATCATTTTTTTCTCTTTTCTTCTTTTACATTTTATTAGGGACTCAAACAACTCTTACCACAATCCATACATATACATACATCAATTGTATAAAGCACATCCATACATTCCCTGCCCCAATCCTTCTCAAGGCATTTGCTCTCCACTTAAGCCCCTTGCATCAGGTCCTCTTTTTTTCCCCCCCCTCCCTCCCCATTCCCTCCTCCCTCATATGCCCTTGGTAATTTATACATCATTATTTTGTCATATCTTGCCCTATCCGGAGTCTCCCTTCCCCCCTTCTCTGCTGTCCCTCTCCCAGGGAAGAGGTCACATGTGGATCCTTGTAATCAGTTCCCCCTTTCCAACCCACTCCACTCTCCCAGCATCGTCCCTCATACCCTTGGTCCTGAAGGTATCATCCGCCCTGGATTCCCTGTACCTCCAACCCTCATATGTACCAGTGTACAGCCTCTGTCCTATCCAGCCCTGCAAGGTAGAATTCGGATCATGGTAGTTGGGGGGAGGAAGCATCCAGGATCTGGGTGAAAGCTGTGTTCTACATCGATACTACCTCACACCCTAATTAACCCATCTCCTTTCCTAAACCCCTCTATGAGGGGATCTCCATTGGCCGACACTTGGGCCTTGGGTCTCCACTCTGCACTTCCCCCTTCATTTAATATGATATATATATACATATATACACATACATATATACATATACACATATATACACATACATACACACACTTATATCTTTTTTTTTTTTTGCATGATGCCTTATATCTGGTCCCTTGGGCACCTCGTGATCGCACTGGCCGGTGTGCTTCTTCCATGTGGGTTTATTTGCTTCTGAGCTAGATGGCCGCTTGTTCACCTTCAAGCCTTTAAGACCCCAGACACTATCTCTTTTGATAGCCGGGCACCATCAGCTTTCTTCACCACATTTGCTTATGCACCCATTTGTCTTCAGCGATCCTATCATGGAGGTGTGCAGTCAATGATATGATTTTTTGTTCTTTGATGCCTGGTAACTGATCCCTTTGAGACCACTCGATCACACAGGCTGGTGTGTTCTTCCATGTGGACTTTGTTGCTTCTGAGCTAGATGGCCGCTTGTTTATCTTCAAGCCTTTAAGACCCCAGTCACTATCTCTTTTGATAGCCGGGCACCATCAGCTTTCTTCACCACATTTACTTGTTCACCCACTTTGGCTCCAGCCGTTGTGTCGGGAGAGTGAGCATCATAGAGTTCCAATTTAATAAAAGAAGGTATTCATGCATTGAGGGAGTGTTTGAGTAGAGGCCCAAGGTCCTTCCGCCACCTTAATACTTGACCTATAAATATAGACACATAGATCTATTTCCCCATCCTCCTATATACTTTGAGTTTTGGCTCACATTTCTCTCTCACTCTATCTGGAACCTCTTATGTTGACCCCTCTCAGAGCTATCAGAAGTGGCAGCTGAGCAGCAGCTAGGTTTTCTGTCCCCATGGTAGTGGGTAGTGGACTAATTATGACTAATTAGCTCCTTGTGCCTTTGCTTTTCTTTGCTCTGGATTGGGAGAGACGAATCAATGAAACTTAGATGGTCTATCCCAAGGACCTACTCACCCAAGTAGGATATATAAAATTATCCTGGGACTATATCATGCAAATTTATCTTAGTATCATGGAGACTGTGGTACTAAAACCCTCCTCTTAGCAACTGATTCTCTGAAGGTGTTTGGTTAGGATAAACGAGTTTCCATAATGTTCTCTAGGTGTTCAATTATATTTATGTGTATTTGCAACACATAAAAATATGTATAAATATCCTCTGTCAAACCTATTCAGAGATTTGTATATGTATTCTTTTTGTTATTATTATTTATAACTCATTTTACTGGGGCTCTTACAGCTTTTATGACAATCCATACATCATTTGTTATAAGCACATTTGTACATGTGTTGCCATAATCATTTTCAAAGCATTTTCTACTTGAGCTCTTGGTATCAGCGCCTCTCCCTGCCTCTCCCACCCTTGTGATCCCTTGCTAAATTATCAATTATTATTATTTGCCTATATCACACCATGCACTGTCTCCCTTCACCCATATTTCTATTGCTCATCCACCTCAGATTGGAAGGGGGTGTTTAAACATTGATAATTGTAATTGGTTGCTCCTATCCCCATTTTCTTCCCCCTCCATCCTTTCCCTTACCTTCATGGTATCACTACTCCCAGCATTTTTCTTGAGGGGGTTATCCGTCCTGGATTCCGTGTAATGAGAGCTCTTATCTGTACTAGTGTACATGCTCCCATCTAGCAGGATTTGTAAGGCAGAACTGGAGTCATGATAGTGAGGGGGAGGAAGCATTAAAGAACTAGAGGAATGTTGTGTGTTTTATTGGAACTATACTGCATTCTGGCTGGCTTGTACATTCCTTGCAACCATTCTGTGAGGGGATGTCCAGTTGTCTACAGATGGGCTTTGGGCCTCCTCATTTGAATGGATATGCTTGCTTTGGGTCTTCTGATGCCTGATACCTAATCCTATTATGATCCCTCATGATCACACAGGCTGGTGTGCTTCTTCCATGTCAGCTTAGTTGCTTCCCTGCTAGAGGGTTGCTTGTTTAACTTCAAGCCTTTAAGATCCCAGACACCATTTCTCCTAATGGCCAGGCATCATCAGTTTCCTTCATCACATTTGCTTATGCCCTCATTTTGACTGCAGTGATCATGTCAGAAGGTGAGCACCACAGAATGCCAGGTTATTAGAACAAAGTGTTCTTACTCTGAGGGAGGACTTGAGCAGAGGCTCAATGTCTGTCTGCTACTTTGATGCTCAATATGAATTCTTTTAAAAACAGTTTTATTGGCATATAATCCACACATACAATTCAATAGTTCAATCACATCAAAGAAGACTTGTACAATCATCACCACAATCAGTTGTTGAACATTTTGCTCATTTTTTTTCTTTTCATTATTAGCTCCCCATTTCTCCCCAACAACCTCCCTACCATGCCCCCAAGGAACCATCAATCCGGTTACGGTCTCTATAGATTTACTTACCCTGGATACATACATACAGAAAAACATTTTTAAAAAAAACTAACAAGGATAACAAACTAAAATAAATAAAAATCTCAATTGTAAAGAAAATACATATTGAAAACTTGGACAAATGTAAATGGCTCATAAGGGAGATCAAATAATCAGGAACTAAATTTTAATCTAACTGTATCTTAAACAACCCACTTTCCAAGGCAATCTGCATGTTAGCAAGGCTGCTGACAACTCTGATCCATGGCCAGAAGGGATTCAGTAGAGGCTCAATGCATGTGTATTTCCCCTACATCTGACAAAACCAAAAGCCAAAAAATGGTAATGGGTTTGAAATGGGTTACAAAGGAGACCAAATGATGAGATATAACATTTTGAACTAACTGACCTAATTGATTTTGCAAAACCTCAGTCTGATAACAAGGCTATTTACATCCCTCAACTATAGAGATAATTACCAGAGACTCAATCCATACAGAAACTCTGCAAATGGATTTAGCACTTCCACTGTCATCCATAGCCTACTGCAAGCCAGGTGTTCACAGTTTAAGCTCTGATCCCATTCCATTCTTTAGATTTGGATTTTGTTATTTACAAACTTTGGATCACACAGGCTAGTGTTCTTCTCTGTGGACTTAGTTGACATTTCACTTAGATAGCTACTTGCTTGAAAATAAACCATTAAGATTCCAGACACTATTCTTTCTGATAGTCAGGCACCATTTAGTTTCTTCACCACACTTTCGTATAACACCCATGTTTTCAGGGAGGAGGGAGAGTCTCAAGCAGGGCTATATCATAAGAACTATTCTTTTTCTTAGTTTGGGGCCAAAACTAAGTGCAAACCCAAACTCCATCCATGCATCTATAGTCCTATAGACTTTATATATATATCTGGTTCACCTTTGGGGCATTATTGTAATTTAATGTTAGAGAACATTATCAATCATTTCCCTGGAGCATCACTTCTACTGCCTTCAAGTCAATGCTGACTCACAGCAAACCTATAGTACAGGATAGAACCATCTCTATGAATCCCTGAGACTGCAAATCTTCACAGGAGTAGAAAGTTTTGTCCTCCCCCCACAGAGCTGGCTGGTGGTCTCCAACTGCTCATGTTATGGTGGGCATTCCAGTGCCATAATCACTACACATTGATAGTGTCATTAGTTTAGCTAGGGGTATGGCATTTAAAACACTGGCGAGAAAAGAAAGTTATATGAGTCTAGGCCAGCAATGAATTGCAATGCATGAATGGTTGACTTGTACAGGTTGATGTGTATATATTCTTAATTTAAAATTTATAACCACCCTATGAATAAAATTGCATAATTATATATAAGACAAAATATACAGCATAACAATTCCCATTTTACACTTAAAGAGATAAATGATTTCTCTAACAAAATATAGTTAAGTATGAGAGTTGGGAGTTGGACCATGCTCTCTGATGTCTTTTTGAATCCCTGTATTAAAACTTGATTTTAGAAAAGGCATAATGGATTTATACCAAATATAAGTACTCACAGAAAGTTAGCTTGTGTAATGGTCAGTTATATGTATCATGTTGTCAATCATATATACATGTGAGTGCTGACTCTATCCTTACTTTGTGTGACTAGATAAATGTTCTCCCTCTCCACCGTTCAATTTCCTCTTCTGTAAGATAAAGACTATAAGTTATAAGCAATATATACCTCATAGATTGCCATCAACTTGAAATGAAATGACATGCAAGTAGGCTTTACAAAGTTCATGCAAAATTTAGTATTTCTCAATTTGTTTGAAGCCTCTTTGTAGATATTGTGTTAGTGCCCCAAACCAAATGTCATTTGCTCTGAGCATGTCTGTGACCTGCACACAGAGCCCTGATTCCATCTTGCACATTGAAATAACCCCAAAGCCATCTCAAATACTTTACACGCGTATTTCTGACCACTAAACTTAGTTTCATATATTTTGGAGAGACCACTTCCTGGCTAAGGACATCATGCTTGGTAAAGAGGAAGGTGGCCAACAACGTGGATTGACACCGTTGCAGCAATAGGCTCACCCTAACCAACAAATTGTGAAGATGGTGAGAGATCAGACAGTGCTTTTTTCTGTTGTGGAATGGGGTTGCTGTGAATTGTAACCACATTGACAGCACCTAGCCACAAACTGTAAAGGTAACCAAGACAACTGCTGAAGAGACTGGGAGAAACAATCATCCTGCTCGGTTCACTTAATACATTGGGGGAGACCTTGAGGAGAAAGAGGTGTTTGCCTATGGGAAAGATAGGTCATGAGGAGCAGACACACAAGACTTAAGGAGCATGACTTAAACTTGTCTTCCTCGGAAACAGAGAAGGCAATTTCCCTTTTTGTGTTTGTCCTTCCTTATTCTGTCCTGTTGGCTCAATGAAAAGAGCCTCTGACTGTCATTGTCATAAAACTTGCATCAATGATGTCTGAAATAGAAATTGTTAGCATTTAGTTTATTTACGGAAGGAATCAAACTTCTGCTGAATTTTGCATATATGTTTGTGTTGTTTTATTGGTCTTGTATTGTTTAATTTTCAATCAGCTAGATCGAGCTTTAATGGCATGTTGATTTGTTTCCCACCTCTCTTTCTTTTCTACCACAGATGCCTAATAAAATTTGCTTTCCTCGTTGTTATATATTTTTAGCAATTTTTTCCTAGAATAATTCTTTGGCATAGTTGGCAGAATTTTCTTTAAAAAATCATTTTAGTGGGGGCTCGTACAACTCTTACCACAATCCATCCATCCGTCCATCCATCCATCCATCCATCCATCCATCCATCCATCCATCCATCCACCCATCCATTGTGTAAAGCACCTTTGCTGCCATCAGCATTCTCAAAACATTTGCTTTCTACTCGAGTCCTTGGTATCAGCTCCTTATTTTTTCCCCTTCCTTCCTGTTCTCCCCTCGAGTTTATAAATTATTATTTTTTTTATATCTTACACTGCCTCAGAATTTCCTTAAGTAAGAGTACTAAGACTATCTGGGCTGTGTGCAGGGCAAAACCCACCAGGCAAGTTTCTATCTGGATCCTACACATTCACACTTCACATCCCTTTGACGCAGACAGGCCAAGTGTTCCCAGAAAATGAGCACGTATTTTATTTTGTTCTCGGTTCTCTGCTTTCTTAATGTTTTGTTCAGTGTATTGCTTTGAAAATCAGTTGTTTTGATTAAGAAGTGTTTACATTTTTTGGGGGGGCTTGATAGTTTGATTAAAGGGTGACAGCTAGTGACCCTTTTGATGAACTGCAATTCTGTTTGGTTTCAGATGTTGAAGGAAGCAATTCTCTTCTCAAGGAGCTTTGGTGCCTCACTAGAAACTGCAATGTTTGGGGCATGGGTGAACTAGAAAAGGCCACTAGGATGGTAGCTGTTACTCATTAAAAGTGTTAACATCTACTGTGTCGGGGAAGGCGACCTTGAGCTGAGCTGAGCAGCAGAAGCCTGGAGTCTGTGAGCACACGTGGGAGCGACCAGAGCACACACTGGTTCACGACAAACACTGTCCAAGCCTGGTGACATTCCTCCCTAGCTTTCTTTTGCGACTCAGAGTCCACCTAGAGAAGAGTGCTTTATGTTGAAACTTTATTTCTTAATTTAAAATGGGAAAGAGCCAAATCAAACATGAAAACTACCAGGCAGCATGGTTAGATTCATTAATGAACAGAACTCCTAGATGTATTACAGAGAATGAAAAAGACTCGGAGGAACAAACTAAGGAAATACTTGCTTGTCTATATCCTGATTTGGCCTCGAATGTTCTAATGGCAGAACTGCCCTTTCATTTTTTGTGAGTCACTTGAGTCTGGGCTTCCTTGTTCTTTAATGTCCTAACCGGGAGGGGGGAGGGTCTGGTGTAAGTTACAGCAAATCCTTGGTCTAAATCTGAGCTGAAAGCTACTGTAAATGACTTTCTTGACCTTTTTAACATTATGCAGACATTTTTTTTAAATTTTAACAATTTATTGGGGCTCATACAATTCTTTTCACAGTTCATATATATACATACATCAATTGTATAAAGCACATCTGTACAGTCTTTGCCCTAATCATTTTTTTCTCTTTTCTTCTTTTACATTTTATAAGGGACTCATACAACTCTTACCACAATCCATACATATACATACATCAATTGTATAAAGCACATCTATACATTCCCTGCCCCAATCATTCTCAAGGCATTTGCTCTCCACTTAAGCCCCTTGCATCAGGTCCTCTTTTTTTTCCCCTGCTCCCTCCCCCTTCCCCCCTCCCTCATATGCCCTTGGTAATTTATACATCGTTGTTTTGTCATATCTTGCCCTATCCGGAGTCTCCCTTCCCCCCTTCTCTGCTGTCCCTCTCCCAGGGAAGAGGTCACATGTGGATCCCTGTAATCAGTTCCCCCTTTCCAACCCACTCACCCTCCACTCTCCCAGCATCGTCCCTCACACCCTTGGTCCTGAAGGAATCATCCCCCCTGGATTCCCTGTACCTCCAGCCCTCATATGTACCAGTGTACAGCCTCTGTCCTATGCAGGCCTGCAAGGTAGAATTCGGATCATGGTAGTTGGGGGGAGGAAGCATCCAGGATCCGGGGGAAAGCTGTGTTCTTCATCGATACTACCTCACACCCTAATTAACCCATCTCCTCTCCTAAACCCCTCTATGAGGGGATCTCCATTGGTCGACACTTGGGCCTTGGGTCTCCACTCTGCACTTCCCCCTTCATTTAATATGATATATATATACATATACATACATACATATATACATATACACATATATACACATACATACACACACTTATATCTTTTTTTTTTTTTGCATGATGCCTTATACATGGTCCCTTGGGCACCTCGTGATCGCACTGGCCGGTGTGCTTCTTCCATGTGGGCTTATTTGCTTCTGAGCTAGATGGCCGCTTGTTCACCTTCAAGCCTTTAAGACCCCAGAAACTATCTCTTTTGATAGCCGGGCACCATCAGCTTTCTTCACCACATTTGCTTATGCACCCATTTGTCTTCAGCGATATGCAGACATTTTTGCATGAATTTAACACCTTGACTAGCCACGATGAGCTTGGTTCTTCAGACTTGTATACCTTGCTACATATATTATTTAGTTCAGAAGCAGCTAGTTTGACAACTGAAGACAAGTGGAAAGACCCAGAGGCAAGTCTCATCCAAAGTCTGGAGTCAAAAGACGGATTTTAAGAGATCAGGTCCAAAAGTTTGTCAGAGAATCGGTAGAGGCATTCTCAAAAGGGTTTTCCAAAAAGGTTAATGGGAACGAATCCAGACATTTATATGCTTTTATGGCTCGTTTCTCCAAACGATTTGAAGAACATTCAAATCTAAAAGCAGTTACAAAGGAACATAGTGCTTAATTCTATGTTTGGGGGCAAATGTTGCTTGAATTGCAGCATTAATATTTGAGTTGGGAAAATGTGAATTCGTCAGAATTGGCTATAGTGGCCTATAATTAACCAAGTTGGAGGAAGACAAGGAATAGGGAAGGTGAGTTGAGATTTAGGGAACAGAAAAGGTGATGACTTTCCAGTTACAGGAATTGCGAAACAGAGGCCAGGAGGAGTGCTCTATGAAGGGACTGCGCGAGCAAGGCAAAATCCCGGGAAACAGGATATTTTGTAACAATTGTAGGCTAGCCATTTGAAATGGGATTGCTTAAGGCTTGAGAAGAAACGGAAAAAGCATCCCATCAACCCCTCTATTGCCATCACAGTGATGGCACCCCTAGAACTCAGAGGTTTTCACCACGGCCTGCCTTCACCGTGGTTCCACATCACAGATAACACTCCAATTGCACAGAGAGCCTTGTACCTTCCTGACTGACACAAGAGCCACCATGTTGACTTTAGGCCACGTGTCTTTATTAAAACTTCATTTGCACAGCAACAGAACCTAAAAAAAAATAATCATAGGACTTCCAAATGAGGGACTCGTTTTGCCTAACTCAAAGCCACTGCCAATAGTTTTAAGACCTATTGAGGATTTGCATCTTTTTCTCCTTAACAATGATACGCACATTAATCTATTGGGGAGAGATTTATTGTCTAAATGGTGTGGCCACACGTTGTTTCCTGGTAGTGTATAAATTCTTTTGAGTGCGCCTACTTCAAATGGCTCTTTGCTGAAGGAAAGGTGGAAGACCCTTGGTTTTATCCAAGGGATGATGGAAGTAGAACATATCTGAGACAAGTTCAGGGAGAGAATTAAACGGCTAGAACTAAATTATGGGCTCAAGTGACCTCTGAGGTGAGGCTTATCTGCAGAACCGATGTGGGTTCAAATGGACACCTGTAAGCCTTTGCTTAGAATAACCCAATACTTTTTGAAGTCAGAAGCAATAGCAGGGTTCGACCCCATTACTCCATATTTTCGTCAAAAGAGTTTGATTGTGCCATGCACCAGTCCCTGTAAGACTACTGTTTCCTCTGTAAGGAGACCTAATAATAGGGAATGGGGATGTGTGCAGGACTTGAATGCTACGAATCATATCACTATTCCCAGGTTTGCTGCAGTTCCCTGGTCCTCATTTATTTTTGACTCCAGTACCAAAAAGTGCTGTATGCTTTACAGTTATAGATAACTGCAGTGTCCTCTTCAGCATCCTGGTTCGTGATGCTAGCCAAATTCTATTTGCTTTCCCTTAGAAGAATCAGCAATACTGTTGAAAAGGTTTACGTCAATGGCCTAGGGAAAGCCCTACCTATTTCTCACAGCTAATTGTACTCAGATTTGACCCCATTTCAATTTAAATGTGGATCAGTACTATTACAGTATGTAGATGACCTCCTGATGTGTTTCAATTCCATGCAGAATAATGTGGAAAACAGAATTGTATTGTTATAATATCTGGCCGACCCATGGTGCACACAACGTAGCAAGGGAGAAACTTCATTTTGCTCTCAAAATCAAACCAAACTCATTACCACTGAGCCAGTTCCAACTGGTCATGACCCTGTGGGACAGAGTAGAACACATCTGTTGGTTTCCGAGACTATAAATCTTTATAGGAAGATGCAGCCTCACATTTCTCCCATGCTGCGGCGGGTGGTTTTGATTTGCTAATCTTTTGGTTAGCAGCCTAATGTATAACCCTTAACCTACTATGCCACCAGAGCTCCGCCCTGACTGCTGTGAAATACCAGGGACATCTTAAAGCAACGGACATGATTTCTGTACACACACACACACACACACACACAGAGAGAGAGAGAGAGAGAGAGAGAGAGAGAGAGAGAGAGAGAGAGAGAGAGAGAGAGAGAGAGAGAGAGAGAGAAACACAAAATACCAACAAACAGCTGAGGGGATTTTCTATCCCTGTGGATATTGTCGTTCTATCCCTGTGGATATTGTCGAAACTGAATTCCTAATTTTTTATTCTTAGCTCAGCCTTTATAGCACTTCTTGAGGGAAGTAACTGAGCCCTTGTCCCTTTCTGGAGAAGGTATGGAGGCTGTAGATGCTCTCCAATAGGTGCTTCTACCCACAACCTCTTTGGGATTTCCAAATTGTATTTTAAGGTTTTCCTTATTTAAAGAATTTTTTTCCTTATATATAATTAAAGTGAGGGTGTTTGTGATTTTTTGAGTCAGAATATGGGGATCATCAGAGACCCATGGGATACTATAGTCTACAGTTTGATACAAGAGTTTGTGCTTATCCGCCATGCTTAAGAGCAGTAGCAGCATCCACTCAGCTGGTATAAAGTACTGCTGACCTATGTAAAGAATGTCTTAGATATGCTTGCCCCTCATAGTGGCTGCTGTTTTCAGATGTACTCTAACGCAATATTTAACTTCCAGTAGGCTGACTGCTTATGAAATCTTGCTATTGTCTGTCCCAGACATTCAAACATGTTATTAAAGCTTTGAATCCCATTATTTTTTTTTACTAAGGAAGGAGTGCCACATGACTGCTTTGATTTGCAAGATCAACTCCTGGTGATATGCTGTCCAAGAAACTCTCTGAATAATCTTTCTTTAGTTTTATTTGTAGGTCGTTCTTATTTGAAACCAAATCCAGCTTTAGGTGTCAGCTAAGTCCCCATGGAAGGAGCACACCAGCTTATGTGATCATAAACCCAAACCAAACCCTCTGCCATCTAATTGGTGATGAGTAATAGTGATCCTATAGGACAGGATAGAACTGCATCTGTCAGTTTCTGAGACCACAATTCTTTACGGGAGTAGAAAGTCCTGTCTTTCTCCTCAGAGCTGACTGGTGGTTTCAACTGCTGACCTTGAGGATCATAACCACTATACCACCAGGATTCCATGTGTGATCCAAGGATGATAAATAATAAAATCTAAGACAAGAAGAGGGAATGATCTTAGAGCTTAAATTCTGAGCACCTGGTTTGCAGAAGGCTATGGATGACCAAAATCTATTTGCAGGGTCTTCATGTGGATTAAGCCCCTGGTGAACCCCCTTCTTGACCCCTGACCAGGTATGCTAACAGCTTTGTTGTCAGATAGAGTGCATTGAAAAGTGGATTAATGCAGATGTAGTTAGATTAAAATTTTAAAAATAATTTTATTAGGGGCTCATACAACTCTTATCACAATCCATACATACATCAATTGTGTCAATCACATTTTTACATTCATTGCCCTCATAATTCTTGAAACATTTGCTCTCCAGTTAAGTTAAAATTTAACACCTTATCCTTTATTTATTCTCCTTTTCAATCCATTTAAAATTTGTTCTAGTTTATGATTTTCAGATTTTTTTCTATTGAGGTTTTTCTCCGTTTATTTTGTTATTGTGTTGGTTTTTTTGGGAGGTTGTTGTTGGTGGTGATGTTTTTCTTTCTATGAAATCCAGGATAGGTAAATACACAGACACAGTAGCTGAATTAATAGTTTCTTATAGTAACTATTAATTGTTGATGGGAGGTTAATGGGAAATGTGGAGCAAATAATAACAAGTAAAAGAAAGAAGAAAAATTTCTAAAACGGATTATGGTGATGGTTGCACAACTTTTCATTATGTTTAAACAACTGAATTGCTTGATATGTTAATTACATGCCAATAAAACTGTTAAAAAGCAAAAACAAAAAAATCCACTTGAGAGCAAGTATCCAGGAGGATATGCGGTGACTAAATCTTCAAAGGTACTAGAGAGTGGGCCTTTGTTCTGGGAAACTTAGGTTAACAAGCTGGACTAGTGGTTCCTACCCAAGCTTGCAAACTTGTGAAAAATCAATCTATGTTCATGTTTATAACTCACATTCTAGATTTGGCATAGTCCGTGATTTTTCAGTGTTATGGAAGCAGTGAGAAACTTCCTGAGTTAGTGTGTGTGTGTGTGTGTGTGTGTGTGTGTGTGTGTGTGTAGGGGGGAACTCCCATTAAGAGTGAGAGGTATGCAGTTGCATTTTTAGTTGCTTTGCTGTTACCTTCAGTAAAAAACATAGTGGTTAAGATACAAGCACAACGGTTCAAGTGATGGTCCAAATGAACAAACGTTTTCTGATGCCTGAATGGGTAGATCTTGACAATTATCATTCGGCATGAGGGTAGAAAAGAATGCACAATATGCTAGGGATGAAAGTCAAATCTACATCTACCATTGTGGTAGTTACATAATTTTGTGTCAACTTGATAAATAGAATGTAGGAGTGTAGTCTAGTTTGTCAAACAGGTGACAAGGTAACTATGTTAGCCTGGGTACGTTAGAGAAATGAGAGAGTTTTATATAAAGGGTAAGTGCACATCAAGAAAACATCCCAACCCAGTGCTGCCCAAGCCCACATGTCCAACATTAGCCCATATGTCTGACACCAATCCACAAAGTCCTCCTCCATCTCACAAAATACACACAATGATGCCAACGGCAGGAGGAAAGCCTCATCAGTGAATGTGTAAGCATCTCAGCGCTGGCAGGGGTCTCCACATGGCTGCTCCAGCACCCAGGGCTGCATCGGGGTAGGTTCATGTGGCTTCTCCTCAGGGATGTCTTGCAGGAAGTGAGCCTTGCCAGCTGAAGCAGGCAACTGGCTAAGGCAGCTGCACCTGGTGTGACCATCAGAAAGCAAGAGACCCGAGAACTAGAAAGGCGAGGCTCACCAAGCTATTTATCTCTCCGCCCTTCAATTAACCCCACATGTGTTTATAGGCCAGGTTTACACAATAAACTTTAACTATCTGAGTAACACTCACAATGATGATTCTGGGAACACTCTCTGCTTCACATTCCTGTTGACAAGCTACATGGAGTTACGCTGATGGCAGCCAGAGCCCTGAAGCTGGAGAAGTCACATGGAGACCCATGCCAGTGCTGGGATGCTTCCACCACCACTGGATCCACAAGAATTTCCACCCACTGACCTTTGATATTCCTGCATTTGGCATCATTGCATGCGTTGTGTGAGTCTGAAGAGGAATTTTAAAAAATCATTTTATTGGGCCTCGTACAACTCTTATCACAATCCATACATACATCCATTGTGTGTCAAGCACTTTTGTACATTTGTTGCCCTCATCATTCCCCAAATGGGAATTTATAGACTGGGATGGCACATATGGGCTAATATTAGACTTATGGACTTGATCTGGACTGGGCTGGGATACTTTCTTAATATACAATTACTCTTTAATATAAAGCTCTCTCTTATGCACATAACTGTCTCTGGATTTGTTTCTCTAGTCAGTTTGGACTAACATAATCATTAAGAGTAGATCATGAGCACACAACAGATGCTAAGTGGCACAGCCTACTTGTACACCAAAAGACCTCAAGTTCCTTGGAATAGGAGATTTAGGGGAAAAAAGGATATTCTTGGAGTCCCAATTTAGGGCTTTGGATTGGACCTGATTATGTTCTAGCTTGCCCATGGTCCATAATTTATGCCCATGGCCCACAATTTCCACCTAAAGGATCATTTGGGAAGCGACAACGATTTACAAAAGATAAAGAAGTATTATGATGGTAGTTTTTAGAAATTTTCAGATGAGGGAATACACAGTTGCTTTATATGTCAGAGAAAATGTATTCAACTTTTCAAGATACCTAATTCTCACAGGATCAATGGTTAAATGGCAAGTGGATTTTAAACAACTGCCCCAAGATCAGGATTATAAACATGTTTTAGTGATAATATGATTGGAGACATTTTGGAAAATATTTCCCTCACTTGGTGTGTGCCTGATACTCAGTGTAGTGATGATGTTTCCCATTTTACTGGCAAGGATTTGGAAGCTGTTTGTAACGATTGTCATGAAGATTGTACTGATGTCACTTCTAGAAATTTTCTGGACTGCTTGAAAGAATGAATGGAATGATAAAGCCTCCTTGAATACAATGTGGCTTCAGTTAATTCCTATTATATCAATGAATTTATGATTTATTCCTTTGGGTTCTCACAATTTAATCCATTTGAAATTGTTACTGGATGTATTTTGCCTTTGCCCTACAATGTTATAGTCTCTAACCAGATGAGCGGAAGACTACCAAATTTACTGTAGCTTAGCTGAGCTGAATACTACCAAAATTCAATCCAATGTACTTAAGCAAATGATGCTTCACTATGCTTATACTTAGACTTTTTCCTGAGAAGGAAAACGTTTTGTGCTCCAGAACCTAGTGACTGTTTTAAAAAAATTTTTTTAAATTAAATTAAATTTAATTTTAGGAACAACACCCAATGAAAGATTTTTGGGGATGCAAAATGGAAAGGTCCTTATTTGGTTTAATTAACAATAAATTTTCAGCAAGATTAAAGGTTGTAAAATCCTGGGTATACCTTTCTGAGCGAGGCACACCTAACCAGAGCCCGTGATCAGGTGGTCAAGCCACCTCGAGGACTGAGGCTGAAATTCAGTTGCCCTCCTGACACAAGCACTCACAACTTCTCCATCTGCTGAGAGACTTACTTACAAGTGCAATTTTGTTATCCTCACATGTGCTCATCATGACATCTTTCTGTTAATCCACATTAAACTTTGTGATCTAAGATGATGTTGATGGTGAGAGAGATAGGTGCCTGGAATGGGATGATTCTGTTCCACCAACAATCTGTAGCAAATGTTTGTAATCTAAGCTGGTGTTGGATTTGTCATAAAAACCCTCATTTTGTTATGGAAAACTGACTTGTTTGAATCTCCATGCTAAACTATCATCTAACTCCCTTTCCTACTTGAAATTTGCACACAATCAAGATTACATTATGGACTCTCATCAGTAATCCAACTCCCTCTAATATAATCTTTTAATTTCACTTGGATCTGGTTAAATGACTACTTATGTAAACCCAGTTATTTCAAGTGTATCCTCACTTTCCTTTGGGTGAAACTGGATATCTTATAGCAGCGCACCAAACTCTTCCTTTTGATTTAGGTGGGTGTTATGTGGAATGTTATGACAGACTCTTTGAAACTGTAGCCCATCATTTCATATTAATAACAGCGAATGTTTGAATCACCTCACAAATACAGAACTTCAGTTGGGTAATGTGTTAGTCTGGGTTGACTAGAGAAACAAATCCAAGGAGAATCATATCTGTATTGGAAGGGGTTTTATATAAAGAGTAATTATATATTAAGAAAACATCTCAGCCCAGTCTAGATCAAGTCCGTGAGTACGATATTAGCCCATATGTCCAATACCAGTCTTTAAATTCCTCAGACTCATGTATAACACATGCAATGACACAGAATGCAGGAAGACCACAGGCCAGTGGGTGGAAAGTCTTTTGGATCCATCTTAGCACTGGAATGGGTCTCCAAGTGGCTCCTCCAGCTCCCAGGCTCTGGCTGTCATCAGCATAGCTCCATGTAGCTTGTCAACAGGAATATCTCGCAGGGAGAGAGAGTGGGTCTGGCCTCCAGTGGGCTATTTATCTACTTAGCATTTCCAAATGAGGTCATTCAGCTGCAACTTGATTGACAGGTTAGACTCCACCCCTTCCCAAGTTGACAGGAGATTATTTAAGCGCTACAGGTAGACTATATATATTTGTGAAAATTCCCTAATGGAAACTTGGTTGTCACATGCATTTTTCCTATATGCTCCTCTTCCTCCTGACAAATTATATGTGCCCCTCATGGGTATGAGATTCTGTGTAGTCGATCTAATTGTAATAGTTTAAATGATCTCACTCATATTAATAGGAAATTTTCCTCTTGTTGAGATCTTAGCCAATGTGTGTGCAATGTACTTTGGGAATGCCTTTAGATATTCATAGTGAAAATGCTGGTAAGTATTGAAAAGATTTTATCAGGGATTTGTATTTTGTAAAATGAGAGTCAGAAGAAAACCCATTGGTCCAACATTTAAGTTGGTGCTGGTCATTTTTGAGGACTCTGCTGCCTACTTATGGTATAGTTGCATTAGAATACTCTTTGAGAAATGTATCGATCACTGTGGGACATATAGCAGATGAAGTTGCTGACGAAATGGGAGCACAATGGGAATCTTTGACCTCTTTGGTAAAGGTGTCACAGGATAACACTGCCTTTAATTTTTTTATTATTTTTATTTTTTTTTGCCTTTAATTTTTTTACTAGTCCAGCAAGGTGGATTTTCTGCTCTAGTTAACACTTTCTGAACACAGGTAAATAACACAGAGGAAGTAGAACAGGATATATGCAGATTTAGACAATATTCCAAATGGTTACCTGCTGTAACATCCTCACAAACAGCAGACTAGCTGAGTGGCTACTATTAAGATAAGGCACATGGAGTAGGTTGTCTTTACAAGGGATAATATTTTTAATTTACACTCTGCTTATAGTAGGCCATTGGGAGCACATACACACACTCTCTCTCTCTCTCTCTCTCTCTCTCTCACACACACACACACACACACACACACACACACACACACACACACACAATTTAGGGAGCTTGGCCTAAGGTTATCTTCCTCAGAAACAGATAAGGCTATTTTCTAGGACACTCCCTGATCTTGTCTGTAAGGAACCCTGCTGGACTACAAACTGACCTGCGAACTGCAAGGCCAGCACTCTGCTCCTCTGCAGAGCAAAGCTGAGACTCCCTTAAATATTTAGTCTGGAAAACCAACAGGGGAAGGCAGTTCTACCTTGTCCTATAGGGTAGCGATGAGTGAGAATTTATGCAGTGAGAGTATTCCAGCCTGTTGGATCAATTAAAAAAATCCCCCTGTTGGATCAATTAAAAAAATCCTTCTGACTGTTGTTACCATAAAATTGTATCAGGGATGTCTGGAAAGCAATTATTAGCAATTAGTTTATCTATGGAAGAAATAAAATCTCCACCAAACATTTTATATACACGTCCTTGGTTTTGTACTGCTCTTTGGACTCAGACAGACATAGTTGTAAAACATGTCTGTCCATTTCCCACTTCTCTTCCCTCTCTACCGACATACCCAATACATTTGCTGCAATTTCCCCCAAGGACAATGTCAAAAAAAAACTGGCACATGGTGTGTGCTCAATAATTTTTAGTTATTATTACACAAAGAGACTTAAGCATAAATTCTCTACCAGTGGGATATCTGTGGTTTAACAACCAAAAAAGAAATGAATCTGTGTAAGAAAATGTATAATTATTATATTACATTCATTATATTAATTCATTATATTAATAATTATTCTAGTAATTATTCTTTAATGACTAGATTAATAGCTGAACTTGTGGTCAACTGCAGAAAGTTTCGGTAGTGAAGGCAAAGTGAAGTTGCCCATAATCATTCACAACTTGGGCTTCAGAAGTCAATTAATTAAATGATGGAGCCATGTGAGAAGAAGGAGATCCTTTCTTGGCGCCCAGAGTTACCGTGTACAGACTATCATCTTGGGGGAGCTTTTCCTTTAGCCTTAGAGCATAAGGACTCTTCCCCAATGCTTCTATTATAAAGGGGGTTGGCAATCCTGAATACTTTGAACATTGGCCACCAGTTGGAGTGGAGGAGCTGCAGGAAAGTCAGGCACTAACCCTGCTTCTGTGTGATCTTGGCTCTCAAGTTTGTCAATTGCAGAATGGTCTTTAAAAGAAGAGAAATGACAGAGCCATTTCCTGGAGCTAGTTCATCCACCCTCTCTACCTTTTCTTCTTTCTTTCTTCATTGACGTATACATTCTATTGGATGAGCAAATTTTTCATTATTTTAAAAATTGTGACAGAAAAAGAGGGTTGTCAAGGTCAAAGTCTTAGGAATACTTGTGTTTGAACAGTAAAAGGCCAGAATTATCCTTCAAAAACAGGAAGAAAATTCCATGGAAAATTGGAACAGCAATTTTTGTTAGTTGGCTGCCAGAAAGTTATGTATGGTTCTTTTTGTACCCCAACAGTTTTATTGGCATATAAATCACATATCATCAAATTCAATAGTTCAGTCACATCAAGAAAAGTTGTGCAATCATCACCACAATCAGTTTGAGACCATCTTTTAACCTTGTATTCATCGTTATTAATTCCCCTCTCCCCGAACCATCCTTGCCATACCCCCAAGGGACTATTAATTCAGTTACTGTCTTTATGGATTTACTATCTTCAGTTTCATATACAGAAAAACATTGAAAACCAGGGTTAGGAATTCTACCTTGCAGGACTGGATAGGGCAGAGGTTGTACACTGGTGTATATGGGAGCTGGAGGCACAGGGAATCCAGGGTGGACGATACCTTCAGGACCAGAGGTGTGAGGGGCGATGCTGGGAGAGTGGAGGGTGAGTGGGTTGGAAAGGGGGAACTGATTACAAGGATCCACATGTGACCTCCTCCCTGGGAGATGGACGGCAGAGAAGGGGGGGAAGGGAGACTCCAGATAGGGCAAGATATGACAAAATAACAATCTATAAATTATCAAGGGCTCATGAGGGAGGGGGCAGCCGGGAGGGAGGGGGAAAAAAAGAGTACCTGATGCAAAGGGTTTAAGTGGAGAGCAAATGCTTTGAAAATGATTAGGGCAAAGAATGTATGGATGTGCTTTATATAATTGATGTATGTATATGTATGGATTGTGATAGGAGTTGTATGAGCCCCTAATAAAATGTAAAAAGAAAACCAGGCTTAGAACAACAGAAAAAAGAACTAACAAGAATAACAGAGTAAAACAGATAAAACTCCAATAGAAAATATTAAACCTAGAAAACTTTAAATGAATCCTAAAGAAAATCAAATGATAGGGCGCTAAATTTTAGCCTAACTACAACTGCAGCAACTCATTTTCCAATGCATTCTGCATTTTATTTTTATTACTTTTTAATCTTTTTATTAGGGGCTCATACAACTCATCACAATCTATACATACATCAATTGTGTAAAGCACGTTTGTACATTCATTGTCCTCACCATTCTCAAAACATTTGCTCTCCACGAAAGCCCTTGGCATCAGCTCCTCATTTTCCCCTCCCTCCCCGCTTCCCCTCCCTCATGAACCCTTGATAATTTATAAATTATTATTTTGTCATATCTTGCCCTGTCATTCTGCATTTTAGTAATGGTATTCTCATCCCTGGCTCATGGTCAGAGGGGATTCCTTAGGGCAGCGGTTCTCAGCCTGTGGGTTGCGATCCCTTTGGGGGTCGAATGACCCTTTCACAGGGGTCACCCGATTTATAACAGTAGCAAAATCACAGTTATGAAGTAGCAGCGAAAGTAATGTTATGGTTGTGGGTCACCACAACATGAGGAACTGTATGAAAGGGTCACGGCATTAGGAAGGCTGAGAACCACTGCCTTAGGGGCTTAATCCACGTGTATTTCCCCTTCATTATTTTTTTCAAAATTGAAACAGCTTTAAACCACCACCTCATTTTATTAATGTGGAATGTGAACTCAAAAGGTTCAGAGCTGCCCAAAGTTACACATTTAAGTGACATAGCTGGGACGAGAAAGGACTCTGATTTCTCACCTGTGATTTTCATGGCTTGGATGGCTATAGTGGATAAGTTATTAATATTTACCTTTGCTCTCTCAATTTTTCCTAAGTGGGAATCATTTTTAGCTAGCAAATTCCCTGCCGCTGATGCTTAAAATCTTCTCACTTCTCAGGGCTAACATAACCGCTTCAGGTATAAATATATAAACAAAAGGGCATGGAGTCTCTCTGACTTGTGTGGAAGATCCCAGGGTAGCAAAAATAAGAGGGAAAGTTCACTGTCAGCAGTTATCTGAGTCCCAAGTTCTCGTGGGACCAAGTGCTCTACATTTGTGCCTGGGAGGGTGGCCCTGCCTGCTTCATTGCCCTAAGTATCTTATCAATGTTAATACCTGTTAGGAATGGTACAAATGTTTGTAGGCCCAAATCTTCCTGTCTTTTTAACGCCCTGTCATCCCTGTCACTATTACCCTTTTACTTCAAATTCTGTCCTCAGCCTTGCCCAGGAAGAAATTTAAGGGACTTTAGGCCTGTCCTACAGGAATAAAAATGATTTTGATGTTTGCCAATGGCATGGAATAACATGGCCATTGCTAGCATGCAGAATGATAATTATCTTGCTGTCACCTACTCCAAGAGTGATATCCACAGGCCTCTGTTCTCTGAGGTTGGTTCAACAAGGGGAGAAGATTTAGCATTGCTACTTAGAAGCTTTCTCACATATATTGGATATGTTTTCTGTGCCCATCTGATTCAGATTGGTCAACAGAGCTTGCTTTCCTCCAGAATTGGTGGCCGAAGTGTCTATTGCTAGTTAAATATTATTATTTTCTTTAACATTCCCTGGTGGACTGCCTTCCTTGCAACCTGAGGAGCCTGAGTGCCATATGATCAATGTTAAGGGTTTGGGTTGGTAAATTTCTCAATATCCAATTTATGTGGTAATTCACCAGTCAAACACAGAGCCTGGGTCAATCCTGGGTACCACATTTAGAAAGGTTGAGCATACAAACGTAGAAAGAAAGGGAAAGATTTTTAGAAAGCCCTTTTATGAACTCAATTGTTTTCTCTAAACAAAAGTTTCTTGAAGCCCTAACCCATGGTACCTGTGAACATGAACATGCTTGGAAATAGGTCAAATTATAACAGGTCCTAACCTCTAACGAGTGGTGTCTTTTAAAAGAAGAAGGATGATCATGTAACATACAAAAGGAATGTGTGATGGATTTGAAGATGTATGAGCCAAGGTAATCTCAGGATTGCTGGGAGCCACCAGAAGCTAGGAGAAAGCCATGGGACTCTAGAATCAATCAATATCACCAAAACCTTGATTTATACTTCCAGTCTCCAGAACTGTGAGTCAATAAATCATTTCTTCTCAAAGCCACCCACTCGGTGGTACTTTGTTAAACTAGTCCCAGGAGAAGAGGCAAATTCAACAGATGAATCAACCTGTTCTCTGCCTTCTGTCTCCAAATACACCAAATAAGCAGCTTATCACTGATAAAGAGAGCTTATTTGGAAGGTCTGAGAGGTGTGGAAGGGGACATTCTGGTTCCTTGGGGGAAAATCTGAGAGAGAAGATGGGAAAGAGCCCTGATTGAGTAAATAAACAACAAAAGCTATTGGTGTCAGTATATTCAAGCTATTTTTACCTTAGTTTATCTCAAGCAAGCCACTTAATCGTCTTGTTTCATTATTTCTATTTTAGTAAGGGAAAGTTTGGGGGAAATGGGTCATGGATGTTTAATGAGCGCATCTTCTCTTCTACACATTAAACCAGATATTAGGGATGGAAGGAGCAGGGTGTAGAATCTGGCATGATCCCTGTCCTTAAGAATTGTACGACACTGTCAGGGAGATAAGAGCGTGAACTAACCATGGTGATGCGCCCATGGTGCGGCATTCGTGTGTTAAATTGCAGGAATTATTTCATCCATGGGATTCAAAAAGGGGAGAAAGTAATGGTGACAGAGATCTGAAGAGTTTCATGAACAGGACAAACCATGAGCAGGACCTTGAAGGACAGTTAGAAGGCGAGTAGGTGGAGAGGAGAAAGAAAAAGTCCAGCTGAGGGAACCAAAACAAAGACAGCATGGAGTCCATCTTGGATGTGGAGCCTGGAGGAGACTTGTTGAGTGCACTGAAGGTGCCCATCAGAAGACGCAGGGCTGCATATATGTGATAGGGCACATCGTGTAGGGCATTCAAAGCCAGGGAATGGATCCTTCTTCAGGGCTGCATATATGTGATAGGGCACATCGTGTAGGGCATTCAAAGCCAGGGAATGGGTCCTTCTTCAGGGCTGCATATATGTGATAGGGCACATCGTGTGATAGGGCACATCTTTCTTCTCCCCCCCCCCCCCGTTCTCTGTTCTTCAGGTGCTGAGCATCTATTATGTATATGATATCTACATTCTCTGGTCGAGAACATTTAAGCGTAAAGTGTGTGTTGAAAGGGATGCCTTAAAAAGATCGATTAGTTTATGGTGTTACTGTTTAGATGTAAATAGATCAAATTAAGAGGGACCAGATAGCCAATGGTTCATAATTCTGGGGGCATATTGAAATATTATGGGTACCTAAGCCCTTCTCCAGAAATTCTGTGATGATTGGTGGGGAGGAGGATCTATTATCTGTTTCTTTTTCATTTCTCCCATTTTCTTTCCTTCTTTCTTTCTCTATATCTATCTCTTTTCTTCTGCAGCAATTTGAGTACGAGGATGTAAAGATCTCGTGAAATAAAATAGTAGGCAATGGAGAATAATAAATTAACAGAGACATTTTAAAGGAGTAAATGACAGCTGTCTTGACTATCAAAATATAGATTACAGAATTTATTCACATCTTTAGAAATATTTGTCAAATATGTACTATAGTCCTTACTCAGAATGAGATGCTATGGGAAATTCAAAAAGAAAATATCTGTAGTTCTGCCTTGAACAAATTATATACTAGTAAATGACAATGAAAGTAAATAAGTCAGGATGTGGGAACTGGGTTAGAGGAGATTTTTGTAAAGGTGGAGAGATGCACAGAGCAGAGAGGCAGAGATCTATCCTTTGGGAAAGAATGAAGGGAGGCTCCAAAGAAGTACCAGTTAGCTGCAACGTGAAGCCTGGCAGGTTTGCAGCAGGCAGGTATAGGGCCCTCAGATGGTAGCTACAGTGTACAAAAAGGTGTGAGAAAGTACAATGAGATTAACGATAGGGTTAATAATGCATGGTGATGAGCAACCTGATCCCAAAGAAGCGTGTGACATGATCAATGGAAGCCTTAGTGAGGACTGTGGATTATTATTGGAAAAGGCTAGAAAGGTGGGTTGAAGTAAGATTTTTTTCCCCATGTTATTTTTTAATTAAGGTATTATTGAAGTAACATAAAAAGTACTCATTTTAGAAGTCAGATTTTGATCCATGAAAAGCATTAACAAACTTGACACTGAATTACAGCTCCATCACCTCAGTCTTAGAATCTTATTTCCTCGTCTTTATTGGCTATAGGAATACATCCTCAAGGGGATGTTGAAAAGTTCTAGTGTGTACACAAAATACTTGACACATGATAGTAGGCCAGAGGTGTGAGCTCACTTATCATGCACTCATGACAGCCTTCATATGTGAGACCATTGTCTCTGTACTTTTCAAAATACCTTGCAGTAATCCTTACTTCTGATTACAGTTAGGGTCGTAGATTACGTGTAGGCAGTGGGAGTTATGGCAGGCCTTTGAACACGGAAATGGCATCGTTAGAGCTGTATAGTAGGATCGAGAGTCTGCAGTCATGTATATAAACCTAAATGAGAAAAATGGTGGAGGCTCAAGAGGGAGTGGAGCATTTGACTCAGAGGGACAAGGCTGAGCTGCTTCCTTCTATATTCATTTTTCATCAATAAACAAACACTGATTCAGCCCTTTCTGTACTCTAAGATAGAGATAAATATGGAATGACACTTGAAAGCCTTTTTGTGATAATTCTCAACTATTTTCCTTTTTTGTGGTCTATCAGTAATGGTGCTGGTAGGAACAACTGGGAAAAATTAGAGATGTCCAGATAAATACTGAGGTACTGAACTTTTGGTCCAGATATTCCATTGGCATTTTCTGTATATTTCTTTAATGCTAAAAAAAATCTCATAAGGTAATGTCGCTGTTCTAGTGATAGAAATATGAAATAATAGAAATTTATAAGTTATCAAGGGTTCATGAGGGAAGGGGAAGTGGGGAGGAAGGGGAAAATGAGGAGCTGATACCAAGGGCTCAAGTAGAAAGCAAATGTTTTGAGAAGGATGATGGCAACAAATGTACAAATGTGCTTGACACAATGGATGTATGAATGGATTATGATAAGAGTTATATGAGCCACCAATAAAATGATTAAAAAAGAAATATGTATACCTTTGTGTGACTCTCTAAAATTATGATTAGAAACCTATAAATTATAAGAAAATTGTAAAGAACTTTTCTTAACTTAGACATTTTTGAAAAAAAGAAGCATGTTAAGGGTATAAAAAGCATAAAGAACCTTTAAGTTCATTTTGATCTGGCATGCTGTGCCACAAGGAAACATAACATGAATCTGAACAACCTCCTAATCTCTAACCTTGAAGAAAAGTTGTGCTACTCAGCTACCCAGTACCTTGCAGGAAGAATGTAACATTGGAGTCTTTGATCCCACACTGGTCCTTAGTGTTTGAAGCAAAGGTGACAAATTCACATGCAAACCCTAGATTTCTGGTCATTTGCTGAGAGAAGGAGAGAAAGAATGGAGAATCTGTTTTGGATCCTAGTAACAAGACACCTCTGCTGAGTTCATGGTTAAGCCTGCCTCCTCATGTCTGTTCTTAAAGGTAATGTGATTGCAATGGTTAATTCTGATTCTTTGGTTATAAATGCATGTTGTATGTAAGGTCTTGCTCATGCAACTTGCCATGAATTCCACGAATAAACTAAATGAGCTTATGCATGACAAGTTCAGATTTCCCAAAATAAAATTCTACATGACAATTGAGTTTGTCATGGTGGGAACGTTGATTGGCATTCACCTTTCTTTTTGGATCTTTCAGCCAAGAATCCAAAATCATTCCATGGCTTAGATCACATAGCACAAGTCTCTAGGATCATGTTCTGATTCTTTTCATTGGTAACACTAGGAAATGCGAGGCAGAGTAGAAATGAAATGGAACCATGAGATCACTGAGAGCTGTAACAATAGCTGCTAGAAAAGGCCATGGAGTATTCCCACTCATCTTCACTGATACTCTTCTTGGGAAAAGTATATGGCACCTCGGAAGACTCAGACTACTTATGTTCTTGCGAGGGGATTCATGTTTTCAGTTCTTGAAAGACAAATAAATAAATGAAAAAAAAAAAAAGACCCAAACAAACCATAGTTGGCAGGCAAGTAGGGGACTTTAGCAACTTGTTTTGTTCTCAATCTAGGCTTTATTAAAGTTGGGTCTTAGGCGTCCAGCTGGGAAGATGGAATGCATGGGGATGTTGTGTACTACAATAAGGATCATTGAAAGAGGACTCTCTTTGAGGTGAAGATCATGAGTTCACTTTTGGACATCTGAAGCAAGAGGTGAAGCATGAGATGTCCTAGTGATCGTACTATGAGGTGGAACTGACTCAATGGCTCCTAACTACAACAACAACAATAACAACAACAAGAAGTGTTTATATCATTAACAACAATTGGGATGGTGGCTGGTGGGATACATGAATCTGATGTTTAGCAGAGAGATCCCACAGGAGAGAAATCCCACAGGGGAGAAGGACCAGACTTCAATCTGGTGCACCAAGACATGAATGCAACATAGAGGCATGAAGCAGGGAACCATTAGAGAGGTCTAAGGGACCGGACACAATGTCAACTACATGGACAGCACACTCCCTGCCCCAAGACGAATTCACTTCAGAGGGCAGCACTGAAGCTACAACTCAAGGAGAGGGGCACATCTGGATCAGAGCTCACAGGAGCAAATGAAGAGGGAAAGAGGCAGAGTGGAACACATCCTGGCCCAGGAAGCCCCGAGGATGATATTCCTGCTCAGAGCAGCCAATTCCTAGAGAGGACCATAGGGCCAGCCCCACCACAAGACACGACATCCCTCACTGACCCATAGCGTTATGGGGGACAACACTGGAGACACAGTGTGGGAATTGTGCCCAATCTGACCCCACCACACTGGGGTGGAATGCTAAGGGGATGCAACAGCAGCAACGGGAGCAAAGCAACAAAGTCCCCAGAGAATACGAAAATAGATTTGGGGGCCCAGGCATGATATCCCATCAGACTGGACTGGAAAAATACTCCTAAAGGTCAACAAACAGATCTGGAACTCTTTACAGGCTTTTAAAAAAATTTTGCATTGGGGTTTCTTTGTTGTTGTTTTGTTTTGCTCTGCCTTGCTTTTGTGCTTATTATTGTCTCTGTATGTCTATATAGATAAGATAGGCAGGATAAATAATCCAGAGGAGAAAACAATTGGACTGACATTCCAGGGGGACATGGGAGAGGGAGAGGCAGGGGAAAGGAATGGGGGTAGTAACAAACCCAAGGACAAGGGAACAAGTGATCTAAAATCATTAGGGAGGAGGGTGTAGGATCCCTAGTAGGGCTTGATCAAGGGCAATGTAACCGAAAGGAATTACTGAAACCCAAATGAAGGCTGAACATGATAGTGGGACAAGAAGAAAGTAAAAGGAAATAGAGGAGAGAACTAGGAGGCAAATGGGTCTTTATATAGGTCTAAATACAGGCATGTACATATGTAATTATATTTATATATAACGATAGGTAAATAGATCTACATATATTTATAGGTTTAGTATTAAGGTAGCAGAAGGACTTGGGTCTCTACTCAAGCACTCACTCAACTCAAGAATATTTTGTTCTAATGACCTGGCATTCCATGATGCTTACGTTCCCAACACGATCACTGAAGACAAAGCGGGTGCAAAAGCAAATGGTGCCCAACTATCAAAATATAGAGCATCTGGGGTTGTAAGGCTTGAAGATAAACAAGCGGCCATCTAACTCAGAAACAACAAAGCCCATATGGAAGAAGCACACCAGCCTGTGTGATCACGAGGTGTCGATAGAATCAAATACCAGGCTTCAAAAACCCAGAACAAAAAAATCATATCATTATGAATGAAGGGAAGTATGGAGTGGAGACCCAAAGCCTATCTGTAGGCAACTTGGCATCCCCTTACAGAAGGGTTGAGGGTAGGAGATGAGCCTGTCAGGGTGCAGTATAACACTGATGAAACATACAACTTTCCTTTAATTCTTTAATGCTTCCTTCCCCCACCCCCACTATCATGACCCGATTCTACCTTCCAAATCTGGCTAGACCAGAGGATATACACAGGTACAGATAAGAGCTGGTAACACTGGAATCCAGGACAGATAAACCCCTCAGGACCAATATTGAGAGTATCCCTACTAGGAGTGTAAGAGGGAGGTGGAGGGAGATAGTGGGAACTGATCACAATGATCTATATATAACCTCTGCCCAGGGGGATGGACAACAGAAAAGTGGGTGAAGGGAGACATCAGTCATGTAAGGTATGAAAAATAATAATTTATAAATTATTAAGGGTTTATAACGGAGGATGGAGGAGGGGGGAAGGGGAAATGAGAAGCCAATACACAGGCCTCAAGTAGAAAGAAAATGTCTTGAAAATGATGTCAACAAATGGACACATGTGCTTGATGAAATGGATGTATGTATGGATTGTGATAAGAGCTGCATGAGCCCCCAATAAATTTAAAAATATAAAAGGGAGATAAGGGTGGGGCATATAATTTTGTAGGTCACTATCTGTATATTGGTGGTGATTATTGTGTCCTGGTGTTCTATAGACCTAAATGGGAATTTACATTTTCTTCACACATCAATATCTTGCCTATATCTCCTAGTGATATCATTTTTTCTGGTCATTCGATCTAAAATCTAGTCTTAATGTTGGACTTCCACCTTTCTTCTATCTCCAAGTTGAATTTTCTAATCTAAAAGTCTGGAATTTTCTTCTTTTGAAAAATTTTTTTCATTTTCCCCTTGCTTGTCATTCTAATTCAGACCTTTATAATATAAAGTGATTGTCAATCTGTGCTTGAATTTTATATTCCAGTTCCGATCTTCTTGCACACTGTAACCTAGATACCGTAGTCTTTCCTAAATGTTGCTGTTCCCATTCTATTCTTTCCACAAACTTCTACAGTGATTTCCCACTCACCTGGCATGATTTGAATGCCTTGGTTTAAAATGAATGGTCTTCCACAATTAGTTATCAATCTACTTTACCACTCTTTGTTCCCCTATAATAGTTGTTTAAAAACTCTTAAATTTAGTATCCTTAAATCAAGTGGCATATTTGGTTAAAAACAATCCCACAGCTCTAAGAATAAGGCATAGACAAGTGAGATTTTTGATTGAAATAACAATGGGGGTCACAGATTAAACCTCCCCCCATCCAACTGTCACTTTATCATACCCACCAGCTTTGTTCCCTTAGACGAGTCTCTTCAGAATGTTGTTTGAAGTCCATTACCTTCCACGAAGGATCTTGGTTAGGAACAGCTATTTTAAAAGACAAGTGGAACACTAAATCCAGCTTAGATTTCCCTACACTGTGCCTCTTGTCTGCCTTCACTCTGGTTGGTCCCTAGTCAGGCAGGAACTCTGCCTCATAAAAGACCCCCTCTGTGATGAAACACTAGCATCCTCAACCACCCCTCTGTAGGGTCCAATCACAGCCTGAGTTGCACTGCACCTTGTAACATCCTTCAAGAAGCCAAATACATAACAATCAAATAATGGCATACTAACAAGAATTTAACTGAGGCCTTTCAAGCTTACACAATTATAGAGATCTCTCTTGGTAAGACTTGATCTAGACAATTTTATTTCTGGCAAAATAGTTTCCAAACCGGCCAAATTCTCAGAAAGGCCAAGGAAACAAACAAAAATTAGAAAGATATTTATTGCCTTAAACACACACACACACACACATGCACACACACACACACACACACACACACTTTCACACACAAACACACTTTTATTGTGAGTTAAGTGAAAGTTAAGACCAAACCATAGTTTTACATTCAATAATTTAAAAAATTAACAAATCATTTTACTGGGGATCCTACAGCTCTTATAACAATCCATACAATTGTATCATACATTTGTAATCAAGTTGCCATCGTCATTTTCAAAACATTCCTTTCTTCTTGAACCCTTGGTATCAGCTCTTTTTTACCCTCTCTCCCACCCTCTCATCCTTGTGGACCGCTGATAAGTTATAAATCATTATAGTTTTCATATCTTACAATGTCTGCTGTCTCTTTTTGCCCTCTACCCTGCCAAACTATCAAGATAGATGGAGGAGTAAGAGTCTTCCCAGACAAGGGAAAAAAATCAAAGAATACATTAAAAGAAAAAATTCTTACCAACCCACTGTGGTCAGAAAACAACATTCACCGAGCACAGAGGATACCACCACATAGAGAAACTCTACCCAGAGGTCAACACATCAAAACAGCCCTCAACATAATATTAGCTCAATGGTGAAAGGAAGGCAAGAATCATGTCCCCCTCTTCCCCACCCCCCACACAAGGCACTGACAAGAAGGGAGGTGGGGAAGCACCCAACACAAAAGGTACAAGTTGATGTCCCAGAATCCACAGATGGATGTAAAACTCTGAATGTCAGTGGTCTCAATTCGCCTATTAAAAGAGACTAGCAGACTGGCTTAGAAAACCTAACCCATAGACCTGTTGTCTACCAGAGACACACCCCAAGTTCACAAACAAAAATAGGCTGAGAATTAAAGGTTGGTCAAATATATAACAAACAAATGGCAATTACAAACAAAGCAGGGGTTGTAATCCTAATCTAAATTCAAGATCACTCAGACTTCCCTCTTGGACCACTATGTCAAAGGGTGGGAATAAGCAAGAGGATGGTTAAGTAAACAGGGGCAAACAATTGGAGAACGAATAACTCCTTACTACAAAATGAGGGGACCTGGCCCAGATCAGAGATGAAATTAGGAATTTTTTAGACCCAATGAGAATGAGAATACAACGTACCAAAATCTTTATGACATGGCAAAAGCAGTTATCATTGGAAGATTGAGAGTGATAATTGCATACATAAAAAAGGAAAAATAGACATGATTGATACACGGTCACAAAGCCTCCAGCAATTAGAGCAGAGTCAACAGATTAGTCCTACTAATAGCAAAAGAGAAGAAATAATAAAAATTAGAGCAGAGATAAACAATTTGGAAAACAAACCAAAAAATTAATGAAAAAAAAATCAATGCAGCAAAAATCTGGTTCTTTGAAAGGCTCAACAGACTGCTGGCAAACCTAACCAAAGAAAGGAAGGAACAAATTTCAATAGCCAGGATGAAGGATGAAACGGGACATTACAATGGACCCTAATGAAATTAAAAGGTTAATTACACAGTACTACAGAGTACACTCCAATAGGTTCAACACCTTGGAAGACATGGAAAAATACTTGAAAAAATAAATCCCTCCCTACATTATTCCAGATGGACGTCAAGGACCTCAACAGACTCATAGTAATAGTAGAAATCGATAAGGTTATCAAGAGACTACCAACTAAACAATCCCCTGGGCCAGACAGCTTCACAGAAGAATTCTACCAAGCATTCAGAAAAGAACTGATACCAATTCTACACAAACTCTTCCAGAGCATAGAAAAGGATGGCAAACTCTAAAACCCTTTCTATGAAGCTAGTATAACACAAAAGTGGGCAAAGATCCCACAAGAATTGAGAACTATAGACTGATATCTCTAAAGAACATCAATGAAAAATTCATAATAAAATATTATCCAATAGGATACAGAAGTATATAAAATGGATAATTCATGATTGCCAACTTGAATTCATTCCAGGGATCCAGGGATGGTTCAACATCAGAAAATCCATTAACATTTTTCACCACATTGACAAGAAAAAGGATAAGAACAACACGGTAATATTTATACAGAAAAAGCATTAGACGGTGTCCAACACAGGAATGGAAGGAAAATTCCCCAATATAATACAAGTGATACAGGAAAAACTAATGTAGTAGTCAATGGAGAAAAGACGAAAACAATCTCACTGAAAACAGGGACCAGACAAGGATTCCCCTTGTCCACACTTTTTTATTCAACATTGTACCGGAAGTCCTAGCTAACAACCTAAGGCAAAGGAAAGACATCAAAAGTATTCATCTGGGGAAAGAAGAGGTAAAACTAGCATTATTTTCAGATGATATGATTTTATATATGGAAAACCCAAAAAGCTCCACAAGAGAAGTGCTGGAAGTGTTAGAGGAATATGGCAGAGAGGCAGGATACAAGCTCAACAAACAGGAGTCTATTGGCTTGCTATATATGTTGGATGAGGTCATGGAAGAGGAAATCAAAAAGTAGTACCCTTCACAATAGGCAAGCACAAATAGAAATATCTAGGGATATACCGAATCAAACACCCAAAAGATCTGTATGCTGAAAACCACAGAACACATTACAACTATTACAAGAAACCAAGATTGACCTCCACAAATGGAAGAATATCCCATGCTCATGGACTGGAAGAGTCAATAGAGTAAAGATGTCAATCCTAACCAAGGCACTATATAAGTTTAATGCTACCGTGATACAAATACCAGTATCTTTCTTCAAGGAATTGGAAAAACTGATACCATCTTCACATGGAGAAGGAACAAGCCCAGAATTAGGAGAGAACTCCTCAAGAAGAAGAACAAAATAGGTGGGCTTGCTCTACCCGACTTTAACACCTATTATACAGCCACAGTGGTCAAAACAGCGTGGTAGTGATATAACAACAGATACTCAAACCAATGTAAAATAACTGAAAATCCAGAAATAAAAACATCAGTATACTGGTGTTCGATAAGGGACCCAAAAACATAAAATGGGAGGCAGATGCTCTCTTCAACAAGTGGTGTTGGGAAAAATGGATATCTACCTGCAACAAAATGAAGCAAGATCCTTACATCACTCCATGCACAAGAATAAACTCAAGGCAGATCACAGACTTCGAGGTACAACTCCAAACTATTATCAATGAGGGAATTCGAACAAATCTCAGAACTTTGGTGCAGGGAATACATACACTATCAGAAATAGGAAAGGACAAATTGACAAGTGGTATATACTGAAGATAAAATACCTGTGTACGTTGAAAGAATTTGCCAAGAGAGTAAAAGAGAGCCCACAGACTGTGAAAACATCTTTTGCAATATGATATTCTGTTGGCCTACACTAAGAAAAAACCAAATAGCCCAATAAGGAGGTGGGCAAAGCACCTGAATAGAGGTTTCACAAGGGCAGAAATCAAATGGCTAATGCATATGAGAAAATATTCCTGATCATTAGCCACAGGGAAATGCAAATTAAAATATCTATGAGATACCACCTATCACCCTCCCCTTAAAGATAGCCCAATTAAAAAAATCACAAAGCAACAAATGCTGGAGGGGGTGTGGTGCATAGGAACTCTCATCCACTGCTGGTGGTCCTGTAGGTATATGGAAATTGAACCTGGTGATACCTAAAACAAATGGAAATTGAGCTACCATATTACCCAGGAATCCCCTTTACTGGGCATATACCCAAAGTAAGAAACGGACAACGACCAGACATCTGTGCTCCAATATTCATCGTGGCACAGTTCACAATTGCAAAGAATTGGAAGCAACCTAAATTTCCAACAATTGATGTTTGGATTAAAAAACTCTGGTGTACATACAATGGAGTGCTACTCATCCTTAAAAAGCAGCGATGAACACATGAAGCACATCAGCTCACGGGAAGAGTTGGAGGAAATTATGTTAAGCGAAGTTAGCCAAGCGCAAAGGGACAAGTATAATAGAGTCCACTGAGGTAAGCTCAAAAAGTACTATGGGCACAGAGGATAAGCTACTTAATGCATAATTCTCAGGTTGCGGTCCAGGCACCCTGGCAGGGGTCAGACCCCAACTAGGGATGCATATGACATTCAACTAAAATGGAAGGGGGAAAAAAGATGAGGTGGTAGGGGAACAGGGCACTATAATCCACCCATGGGGAGGGTATTGTTTATCTCTCCACAGGAAAGGAAGAGAGGGACCAGATCTCTTTCTGGTGTGCCAAGCTTTCAAGACAACGTACAGGCAAGGGGCAGTGAACTAACAGAGAGGACTGTGGGGCTTGCCCCAATCTGAGCTACGTTACCCCCCTCCCTCCCTCCCTAGAAGAATGTACTGCAGAGGACAGCACTGAAGATAATAGTCCCTAGAGAGAGGCAGATCTATCCAGGGAGCAAACTAAGAGGGAGAAGCAGAGGCAGAGGCAGGAGGAGGGGGTGGGGGAAGGAAAGGAGGGGAGAGAGAGAGAGAGAGAGAGAGAGAGAGAGAGAGAGAGAGAGAGAGAGAGAGAGAGAGAGAGAGAGAGAGAATGAACCTCATCATGGCCCAGCAAGCTCCAAGGATGACTTTCTTGCTTGAAGCAGCCAATGCACAGAGAGGACCTTAGGGCAGGCCCACCATGAGATGCGACACCCCCACCCCCACCCCACTGGCCCACAGCACTACAGGGAGACACAGTGCAGAAAGTGCACCCAGTCTGACCTTCCCACAGTAGGGCGAAATACAAAGGGAGAACAACAGAGCAGCAAGGGGAGCAAAGTAACGATGTCCCCAAGGAGTCCAGAAACTTCTGACTGAGGAGACAGGGCTCGTCACCTCATCAGACCCAGTTGGAAAACATTCATAAAGGTCACACAGACCTGGAACTATTTATAGGCACTTTTTTTCCTTTTCTTATTCTCTAGGTCTAACTATGTAAATAAGATAGGCAGGATAAACAATCCTGAGGAGAAAACAACGGACCAACAGTTCTGGGGATAGAGGTGGGGAACCAAGAAACTCAGGGACAAGGACCATTACGAGACCTAAAATTGATGGTGAGGAGGGTGCAGAATGCTTGTTAGGGCATGATCAAGTGCAATGTATCCGAGAGGAATTACTGAAAAGCCGAATAAAGGGAGGTCATGATAGTGGGAGAGGAGGAAAGTAAAAGGAAATAAAGGCAAGAACTAGGAGGCAAAAGCTATTTATAGAGGTATAGATATAGGCATGTATATATAAATATATTAATTTGTAATTATAGGGATGTAGGTCTATGTACATATATTTATATGTTAAGTGTTAAGGTAACAGACAGACTTGGGCCCTCTACTAAAGTCCTCCCTCAACACAAGAACACTTTGTTCTAATAGCCTGTCACTCTGTGATACTAATTTTCCTGATAGGATCTCTGAAGACAAATGGATGCATGAGCAAATGTGGTGAAGAAAGAGGATGGTACCCGCTATTAAAAATGAAAGCATTTTGGGTCTTAAAGACTTGTGGTTAACAACTGGCCATCTAGCAGTGAAGCTACTGAGCTCACATAAAAGAAGCACCACGCCCACATGGAAGAACCACACCAACCTGTGTGATCACGAGGTGTTGACGAGATCAGATAGCAGGTATCAGAAGATCTAAAATAATTATATAGATGGGAACGAAAGCCCTGTAGACAATTGAGCATCCTCCCCCCAGAAGGGTCACACAGAAGGGATGATTCAGCCAGGGTGCAATACAGCACTGACAAAACACACAACATTCCTGTAATTCTTGAATACTTCCTGCTATCATGAGTCCACTTCTACTTTACAAATCCTGCTACACCAGAGTTCATGCATTGGTACAGATAGAGCTCTTGATATACAAAATCCAGGACAGATAACCCTCTCAGGAACATTAATGTGAGTAGCGATACCATGAGGGTAAGGGGTGGGGGGACCGGGACCTTATCGGAATGATGGATAGATATATTCCCGCACCCACCCCCGGCTGAGGGTGTTAAGGGAGACAGTGGATAGTGAAAGATACAAAAAAAAACCCAATAATAATATACAATTGATCAAAGGTTCACGAGGGTGGGAGGTGGGGGAGGGAGGAGTAGAAAGAGGAGCTCATACCAAGGGCTTAAGTAGAAAGAAAATGTTTTGAAAATGATGAAGGCAAATATGTTCGAGTGTGCTGGATGCAATTGGTTTATGGATAGTTAAAAGATCTGCAAGAGCTCCTAATAAAATGATTAAGGAACAGAAAACCAAATAATTAAGATAGAAACCAAAAGAAAAGAAAAAGAAAGCAATGGCTAAAAGAAAAGAGAAATAGAAAACAAAGAAAAAGGAAATCAGGGATAGAAAGGATAAAAGCTAGGGAAGGGAAATAAAAGGAGAAACAACCAAAAACCAAACAACAACAAAACAGGAGAAAACGGTAGGGAATGGCATATCTACCTTCTGCCTGCTTCAGAACACATTGGATAGGATGCAAAGGGTGATAGAGTTCCTACTGACCCATGTGGTGTCTGTTGTAAGGACACCTGATCCAGAAGTAGTTTGCGCTGGCTCAGATGGTAGTTGAGGTCAGGATGCTTGTTCTTGGAAGGAATTCTTCTGATCACAGGGATTAGCTTGGAACAGAGCACCTGGTCATGGAAAGGGTTCCTGTCTTTCTGTTGTGGCCAGCGAGCTATCACGGCATGTTCTACTGATCTAATGCACCCAGGATCCAATCCATGAGGCATGGATCTGCAGAAACTGAATATATATGTGTGTGTGTGTGTGTGTGTGTGTTGTGTGTGTGTGTGGTGTTTGGGTATTACCATCGCCAGGATGGAATGAGGAACAAGAAAGAATGCCATCTTCCTCATCACTAGCTGCTGGTGGGTCTTGGTCAAAAGTTGTTTGCAGAAGTTCAAGATGGCTGTGTCACACAAGGCTAGCCAACCAATATCCAGATTGCTTCCTCTCTAGTTGCTTAAATTTAACTTCTTCTTCTGGTTCGTATTTAATCCCCTTCTTCAGCCATCTCTTCAAAGCTCATGATTCTAGGATTATCATCCATACCTGCTTCAGAAGGTCTCAGAGGATCTGTGTAGTGTGCCTGCCTACCTAGCTATCCTGCTGGAAGTCTCTCAACACTTTAGAATTTATATAAAAGTATATTATTAGGTTCCATTTTAAAATTTTCTAAATAATATCTATGTGGTGGGACCCTGAAGTCTGCAGTTTAAAATTGTTAGCTGGTACAGAGTTGGCTAAGACTCACATAGTACAACAAAATGCAATGTTGCTTGGTCCCATGCCATAATTCTGTAGGTGAACCAATAATTCTACATTTGCCTCCAAATGTGGAGACGGCCAAGAGATAAAAGCATGAAGTTGGCAGGTCCAAATTTATAGTATAGAAATGGATTAAGGCATGTACTTACAAGGTGAATCTCTGGGTAGTGTTAGGGATAATTTATTCAGTGGGATTTGTGATGCATGAATTCATGTTAGGATCCCAGGTCACGAGAGAAGATATTAGATAAGAGTGATTTAGCAAGTGGGAGCAAACTAGTGGAAAGCAATGGAGGAGACATATTTGCCCCCCAAAAGCCTGTCTCTGGAGGCCAATCCACTTCTGGAGGCTATCTTTGTAATCTAGCATGTCTGTCTCTCTCACGAGGTCCTTGACAGCCCCACGAGGAGGTATTACAAGTATACAAGTAGGAATAGATACCATTGCTTCAGCTGTGACCATAGGCTGCTGCAGCAATATAGGCAAACAACAAAACAACCTTATACCCAGGAAAAGGCCAATATCCAGCAACAAAACAAAACAATACGTTGCCAGTTATAGGTGAAGGAAGAAAACCAGGTAGCTGCAGCAGACATGTCATCAGGTGTATCCAAGACTTCAATTTGTTTCTTTACGTAGCCTCACAAGTCAGTAATGTCGTAGTGGACATATAATATGTAGGTACATACAAACAAACATCCTCAAATTTAAACTCACAACCATTGAATTGATTCTGACTCATAGCGGCCCTTTAGGAGAGGGTAGAACTATTTCTGTGGGATTCGGAGACAGTAACTCTACAGAAGCAGAAAGCCTCATCATTCTCCTGTACATACATAAATGTTGGCAAAAAACATTTAGTTTTGATAATGGCACATGCCCACCTTGAGTGGTTGTGAAAATGGTCAGAACCACCCTGTTCTGGAACAATACATTCCTCAACTGTGTGGTTTTAGCATTTAATAGCTGCAAACTTTCGGCGCTATCATTTAGGGCCTGTTTAGTAAAATTACTCAGAGCATCAATTTGTCCCTGGACTTTCATGGAGCCAAGGGGAGGAACAAAAACAAAGGCAATATTAACTGTGGAAGACACTGCTTGGTGTACTTGGCTTTTACCAGTGGGAAAGTCAGAAGTTTTGGTATAAAGTCCCTAACAGTTCCTAGAGTGTAGCCATATTCCACTGTGAAGCACCCTAGCTGCACATAGTGGTCATAATTCCATAGGGTAATGTATACTCTGGAGGTCATGCCCTCGTGTGTGTGCATTTTGATCACTATCAATCCTTGGGCGTATCTAGTATATAATACTCAATTTTTCCAATCCTTTTATTGTACCAGCCTTTTTTTTTTTGCTTGCTTACCTGGGAATGCCTGTAATTATGTCTACATGTTTTGCTCCTTTGTTAGGTGTGAGAGTGAGGGAGTGGGGTTCTATATAACCCATCTACCAGATTAATTATTGGCTATGTTCCCAGGATTGTGGGACAGATGATCTGGGTGTTGACATGAGCATACAGGGCAAGTCTGTGCTGTTAAATCACTATATTTACTGCAGCTATTAAATCACCGTATTTTACAGCTATGGGCTATTTCCCAACTCACATGGACGCTTTGACATGCCCTTCTGTGCTGTTTGAACAACTTCTTGTTCTATATACAGATTCTGCGTGAGTACAGTAGGCATTCTGGTACTCCATTGTTTGCAATGTTATCCATACTTTTTAATAATCCCTACAGTTGAATTCCTTTTCTTTTTAAAAAAATCTGAGTGCTGGGTCCTTAGGACAGGGTAGAACTGCCCTTGTGAGTTTTTTTTTAACATTTTATTAGGGGCTCATACACCTCTTATCACAATCCATACATACATCAATTGTATAAAGCACATCTGTACATTCTTTGCCCTCATCATTTTCAAAGCATCTGCTCTCCACTTCAGCCCTTTGCATCAAGGAATTCCTTTTCTATAGTCATTAAAACATAATAAACATCTTTTTGATATTAGCTGTGTTCAGTTAAGATCCATCTGATGTCAGCTATTATATCTCTCATTCACTCCCTCTTTTGAATCTGGCTTGCGTTTCTGGCAATTCTCTGTCTTTGTACTTCTGTAACTATTTTAAAAATTAATTTTAGCAACATTTTATTGCATATTGTATAAGTGATATTATTTGATAATTTCCACATTCTGTTGGGTCACCTTTTTTTTTTTTTTTTTTGAATGAGCACAAATCTCTTCTGGTAGGTTGACCGGGTAATCTATATTTTGGTATAGATTAGTGAGTATTTCCAGTAATGCACCTGCTTGTTGAAGCATTTCAATTGATATTCTATCAATTTCTGCTAACCTGTTTTTCTCTGTCATTGGTGCAGCTTGGATGCCTACCTTCAAGACCATGGGTTCTTGGTCATATGCTACGTTTTGAAATTTTTCAATCCTTTTGAAATTATTCAGAGTCAACCAATTCCTTTCGGCACAGTGATTGTATTCGTTCTTTCTTTTGATGCTTTCTTTAATGTTCAATAATTTGCCTATAGAATCCTACAATATTGCAATTTGGATTTTTCTTCAATTCTTTAAACTTGAGAAATGCTGAATGTGTTCTTTTATTTTGGTTTTCTATCTCCAGGTCTTTGAATATTTCATTATAATACTTTGCATTTTTTTTGAGCTGCTTTCAGCACTGCTGAAATTTTTCAGCTCCTTTACTCTATTATTGCTTTTCATTCATTTAATTTCTCTAGGTTCTCAACCTTCCTAATGCCGTGACCCTTTAATACAGTTCCTCATGTTGTGGTGAACCCCTAACCATAAAATTATTTTCACAGCCACTTCAGAACTGTAATTTTGCTACTGTTATGAATTGGGCGACCCCTGTGAAAGGGTCATTTGACCACCAAAGGGGTCGTGACCTACAGGTTGAGAACTGCTGTACCTAGAACAAGTTTTAGAGCATCTTTTGACATCAATTTTGGTCATTTATTTCTTCTCTGCCTTAAAATTATTTTTTGGTTTCTTTATATATGGCGTCCTATCATAAATTGTCTAGTCTTCAGTAATTAGCTTTCAGTATGTCAAGTTTATTATTGAGATTATCTCAATCCAGTGATTAAGTCAAGGTCATACTTTGACCCTTGTAGACTTTGTTCTTGTTCAACCTTTACTTGTATATGAGCAATTAATTGTGTTTTGTCATTGACCCTTGACCTTGTATTGTCTTATGCTGGGTCTCTCCATTCTCTCTCTCCATAGGCATAGCCAATTTAAGTCCTGAGTGTTTTTCATCTATTGATGTTCACATGTATAAACCACTGTCATCCAGGTGATTCCCGTTTTAGCGACTGTTGTTTAAGGTTTCTGAGAGTGCAAATATATATTTTAAAAATCATTTTATTGGGGGCTCTTACAGTGCTTATCACAATCCATCCATCCATCCAGTGTGTCAAGCACATTTGTACATATGTTGCCATCGTCATCCTCAAAACATTTTCTTTCTACTTGAGCCCTTGGTTTCAGCTCATCCTGCCACCCACCACCCACCATGAATCCTTGATAATTTATAAATTATTATTTTGTCATGTCTTACACTGACCGATGTCTCCCTTCACCCACTTTTCTGTTGTCCATCCCCCTGGGAGGGGCTTATATGTAGATCCTTGTGATTGGTTCCTACTGTCTCCCCCCACCTTCCACTTACCCTCCTGGTGTTGCTTCTCTCATTAATGGTCCTGAGGGGCTTATGTGTCCTGGATTCCCTGTGTTATGAGCTCTTATCTATACCAGTGTACATGTTCTAATCTAGCAGGATTTGTAAGGTAGAATTGGGGTCATGATAGTGGGTGTGGGGGAAACATTAAAGAACTAGAGGAAAGTTATGTGTTTCGTCGGTGTTATAATATAACCTGACTGGCTCGTCTCTTCTTTGTGGCCCTTCTGTAAGGGGATATCCAATTCACATCGATATGGATTTTTTGTGTGTTTGTTTTGGGTCTTTGATCCCTCATCCATTGGCACCACATGATCACACAGGCTGGTGTGCTTCTTCCATGTGTACTCTGTTGTTTCTCAGCTAGATGGCTGCTTGTTTACCTTCAAGCCTTTAAGACTACATATGCCATATCTTTTGATAGCAGGGCACCATCAGTTTTCTTCACCACATTCACTTATGCACCCATTTTGTCTTCAGCAATTGTGTCAGGGAAAGTGAGACTCACAGAATGCCGGGTTATTAGAATAAAGTGCTCTTGTGTTAAGAGAGTACTTGGATGGAGGCCCAATGTCTGTCTGCTGCCTTAATACTTAACAAATTAAAAAATATGTATAAAGATCTATTTCCCTATAGTTATATATAAATATATTTACATATGTACATGCTTGTATTTAGACCTCTATAAATATCATTTGCCTCCTACTTCTTTCCTCTATTTCCTTTTACTTTCCTTGTGTCCCACTTATCATGTTCAGCCTTCATTTGACTTTCAGAAATTCCTCTCAGCTACATTGCACTTGATTAAGCCTCCCCAGACATTCTACGCCCTCCTCGCCATCGATTTTAGATCATTTATTGTTCCCTTGTCCCTGGGTTTGTTGGCTCCTTTATTCCTTTCCTTGCCTCCTCTACCTCTCCCACGCACAGAGCGCCCCCACCGGCCCCCGAAATGTTGGTCCCGTTGTTTTCTTCTTGGGATTATTTATCCTGACTATCTTGTATTCGATCCAGGTCTGTCTGTTGACCTTTATCAATGTTTTCCAATAGAGTCTGATGAGGTGCCAAGTCCCGCCCCTGAAGTTTATTTTGGGGATTCTTCAGAGACTTTGTTTCTTTACTCCCCTTGCTGTTCTGTTGTTTCACCCAGTGTGGTAAGGTCAGACTGGGTAGAGTTCCCACACTGTGTCTCCTGTGTTATCCTCCTTAGCCATGGCTCATGGTGGGGCTAGTCCTATGGTCCTCTCTGTGCATTGGCTGCCCCAAGCAGGAGTACTGTCCTCGGGGCTTCATGGACCAGAGTGTGGTCCACTCTCTCTTTCTCTCTTCTTTTCTCTTAGTTTGTTCCTGTCTTTTCTGAGCAGACCCACACCTCTCCCTGAGCTGTAGTTTCATGCAGTTTCATGTAGCTGTGATTGGGGCCAGCCTTGCAAACCTCTCTATTGGTTCACTGCTTCGTGCTGGTATGTTGATTTCAAGTCTGAGTACACCAGGTTGAGGTCTGATCTGTCTCTCTCTTTCCTGTGGAGATATAAACAATACCCTCCCCCTGGGTAAGTTAGTGCCCCGTTGCCCCACTACCATGTCTTCTTTTTTTCTTTCCCCCTTCTTTTCAGTTGGTTGCCATATGTATCCCTGGGTTGGGTCTTACCCCTGCCAAAGTGCCTGGACCTCGCCCAGGAATTTATGCATTTAGTAGCTTTCCCCCTATACCCCTATTGATTTGTAAGCTTACCTCAGTGGACTCATACTGTACTTGTCTTTTTATGCTTGGCTTACTTTGCTTAGCATAGTTTCCTCCAATTCTTCCCATGTGACGATGTGCTTCATGCATTCATCACTGCTTTTTACTGATGCACAGTACTCCATTGGTATGTATGTACTACAGTTTTTAAATCCATTCGTCCATTGATGGATATTTGGGTTGTTTCCAACTCCTTGCAATTGTGAAGTGTTCCACGATGAACATTGGAGCACAGATGTCTGGCCGAGGTTTTTTCTGGTCTCTTCTGGGTATATGCCCAGTAGGGGGATTGCTGGGTTGTATGGTAGCTCAATTACCATCGGTTTTAGATGCGGCCAAATTGATTTCCATAAAGGCTGTGCATACCTACAGTGGATGATAGTTCCTATCTCACCACAGCCCTTCCAACACTTGTCACTTTTTGATTTTTTGAACTGGGCTATCTTTGAAGGTGTTAGGTGGTATCTCGTTGTTGTTTTAAATTGCATTTCTCTTATGGCTAATTATTGGGAACATTTTCTCATATGTTTAATGACCATTCAAATTTCTGTCCTTGTGAAACCTCTGTTCAGGTATTTTGCCCTCCTCCTCAATGGGTTATTAGTATTTTTGTTATTGTAAGTGAGCAGAGAATTATAGATTTTTGTAATAAGGCCTTGGTCTGATATGTCACAGCTAAAAGGGGTTTCCAAGTCTGTGGGCTCTCTTGGTGAATTCTTTTGATGTACACAGGTGTTTTATCTTCAGTATATCCTACTTGTCACTTTGTGCACATCTGTGTTTCTCTCCTTCCCTATTTCTGATAGCATATGTATTCCCTACACCAGAATGCTCAGGTTTTCTCAGTTCCCTCATTGATGACCAGAATTGTTTGAGATTTTACCTCAAGGTCTGTGATCCACCTTGCCTTTATTGTTGTGTGTGGAGTGAAGTAAGATTCTTGCTTCATTGTTCTGCAGATAGATATCCACTTTTTCCAGCACCACTTGTTAAAGAGGGCATCTGCTTCCCGTTTGATATTGTTTTTTCCCTTATCAAAGATTAGTTGCCTGTATGCTGATGATTTTATTTCTGGGTTTTCAGTCCTTTTCCATTGGTCTGAATATCTGTCATTCCAGTACCACACTGTTTTGATCACTGTGGCTGTATAATAGGTGCTAAAATCAGGTAAAGCAAGCGCTCCAACTTTGTCCTTCTTGAGGAATTCTCTGCTAATTTTGGGCTTCTTCCCTCTCCATATGAAGTTGGTAATCAGTTTTTCCAGTTCTTTGAAGAGAGATGATAGTATTTGTATTGGGATAGCATTAACTTTACATAGTGCCTTGGGCAGAACTGATATTTTTACTATATTGAGTCTTCTGATCCATGAGCATGGGATATTCTTCCATTTGTGGAGGTTACTCTTGGTTTCTTGTAATAGTGTTCTGCAGTTTTTCTCAGATAATTTTTTTTGTTTTATTTTGTTTTTTGTCAGGTATATCCCTAGATATTTCAGTTTGTGCTTGGCTATTTTGAAGGGTACTACCTTTTTTATCCTCTCTTCCGTAGTCTTGTCCAATGTGTATAGTAGTCTGATAGACTTCTATTTGTTGATCTTATATTCTGTCACTCTGCCAAATTCCTCTATTGCTTCCAGCACTCCCCTTGTGGGGCTTTCGGGACTTTCCATATATAAAATCATATCCATGAATAAGGATAGTTTCCCTTCTTCCTTCCCCAGGCGAATACCTTTGATATCTGTCATTTGCCTTATGTTGTTAGCTATGACCTCCAGTAAGATATTAAATAAGAGTAGGGACAAGGGACATCCTTGTCAGGTCCCTTTTTTTTAGTGGGATTATTTTCATCATTTCTCCATTTAATACCATTTTGGCTGTTGGTTTTACATGTATAGCTTGTATTATATTGAGGAATTTTCCTTTCATTCCTATCCTTTTGAGTGTCTTAGAGAAGAATGGGTGTTGGATATTGTCAAATGCTTATTACACATCTATCATTATTATCATGTAGGTCTTATAGTTTTTTCATGTCAATGTGGCGAATATTACTAATGGTCTTTCATTTGTTGAACCATCCCTGCTTCCCTGGTATGAATCCCACTTGGTAATGGTGAATTATTTGTTTTATATACTTTTGTATTCTATAGGGCAATACTTTGTTAAGGAGGTTTACATAAAAGGTCACTAGGGATAGGTCTGTGGTTCATAATTCTTGTGGAATCTTTGCCTTCTTTGGGTATCAGAGTTATACTGACTTCATACAAAGAATTTGGGAGTTTGCCGCCATTTTCTATGCTCTGGAAGAGTTTGTGTAGGATTGTTGTCAGGCCTTCCAAGAATGCTTAGTAGAATTCTCATGTGAAGCCATCTGGCCCAGGGGAGTTTTTTGGTTGGTAATCCATTGATAATCTCACCTATTTATTCTATTGCTATGGATCTGTTGAGATTCTTGATGTCCATCTGGGATAGTCTAGGGAGGGATTGTTTTTCAAAGTATATGTCCACGTCTTCCAAGTTTTTTAATTCACTGGAGTACAGGCCTCCTTAATCCTGTGTAATTAGCCTTTTGATTTCATTATGGTCCATTGTATTGCCCCTGTTTCATCCCTCATCCTGGCTATTGAAATTTGTTCCTTCCTTTCTTTGGTTAGGTTTGCCAATGTCTGTCAATTCTGTCAATCCTTTCAAAGAACCAATCTTTAGCAGCATTTATTTTTCCATTGTTTCCCCTCTCATGTATTTCAGCCCTGATTTTTATTTTTCTTCTTTTTCACATTTTATTAGGGACTCATGCAACTCTTATCACAATCCATACATATACATACATCAATTGTATAAAGCACATCCATACATTCCCTGCCCCAATCATTCTCAAAGCATTTGCTCACCACTTAAGCCCTTTGCATCAGGTCCTCTTTTTTTTCCCCCTCCCTCCCCGCTCCCCCCTGCCTCATGTGCCCTTGGTAATTTATACATCGTTATTTTGTCATATCTTGCCCTATCCAGAGTCTCCCTCCCCCCCCTTCTCTGCCGTCCCTCTCCCAGGGAGGAGGTCACATGTGGATCCTTGTAATCAGTTCCCCCTTTCCAACCCACTCACCCTCCTGATTTTTATTATTTCTCTTCTTTTGCTATTAGTGGGATTGTCCTGTTCACGCTGCTCCAATGGCTGTAGGTTCTGTTCCAGCATATCAATCATAAGTCTCTCTTCCTTTTTATTGTGTGCATTTATTGCTATCAAACTTCTGATAATTGCTTTTGCTGTGTCCCAAAGGTTTTAGTACTTCATATTCTCATTCTCATTAGTTTCTAGAAACCTCATTTCATCTCTGATCTGGACCAGTACCAACTTCTTTCGCAATAGTGAGTTATTCGTACTCCAATTGTTTGTCCTTGTTTTCTTAAGTGTCCTATTGTTGATTTCCAGACATATGGCATAATGGTATGGGAGAGAAGTCTGTGTGATCTCTATGTGCTTGAATTTACACAGACTTGACTGTGTCACAGTATCTGGTCTGTCATTGAGTATGTGACATGTAGGCTTGAGAAGAATGTGAATTCATTTTGCATTTGGGTGGTGAGCCTGAAAAATATCTATCAGGTCAAGTCACCTGATTGTAGAGTTTAATTCTTTAGTCTCCCTTTTATGCTTCTTTCCCTGTGATCTGTCTTTCTCAGAGTGGTGTATGAAAATTACCTACTGTGATCGTTGAGTCTGTGATTTCTTTGTTCATTTTTTAGAGTGTTTGTGCATGTGTGTGTGTGATCCATTCTTGCCTTCTTTCACCATATAGCCAATTCTATCATGGGATCTTTTTTAATATTTGTTGACATCTGGGGTGGGCGGGGTGTTGCTGTATGTGGCTGTCTCTTATTTGTGCTTGGTGAGTGTTCTTTAACCATATTCTTTGAGTTTTTCCTTGTAACAGAACACTGTTCCTTTCCCATATATCTTGATAGATAATTTGACTGGATAGAGTGTTCTTGGTTTTGCATTATTTTCTTTCAGTTTTTGTAATATGTTATTCCACTCTCTCCTCTTTTTCATAGTGTCTGTTGATGGGTCTGAGCATATTTTTATTTTGGGTGGCTTTATAGGTGACTGCTTTTATTCCTCCTAGCTACTTTTATGATTTTCTCCCTTTCCTCAAAGTAGGATAGTTTATTATATGCCTTGGTGAATTCTCCTTGGGATTCAGTCTAATTGGTGTCCTTTTGACTTCCTGAACGGTTGCCTGATTTTCATTCATTGAGAAATTTTCTTCTAAGAATGGCATTGCTATTTTTGTTGTTGACTTCTTTGTTGTGTCTTGTTCTGGTAGTCCAATTATTCTAATGTTGTTCCATTTCATAGCATCAGACATTGTTCTCAGCTTTTCTTCAGCTTCTCTGATTATCTTGTTTGACTGGGTTTCCCTTTTGTTAAAATCCGCCTGGTTATCCGCTAGGTCACCATTATGATTCTGTGTGTTTTCAAGTCCTTTGGGGAAGTCTGTGACTTTTCTAATTGCTTTTGTTACCTTGTCCCTTGACTCTTGTATTTCCCTTTGGTGTGTGGCCTTTATCTCCTCTAGTATTTCATTCTTTTTCTGTATTGCTTCCCTCACATCCTGTATGACTTTAAGCAGAATTCTGAAGCTTTCTTTCTATGGCAGGTCAACATCTGCCTCTTCTAAGGACTCTGTTAGGTTTAGGTTATCCTCTGACATTAGATTTTGTTTCTCTTGTTTTCTTGTTGAGCTTGTTGAGACAGCTTGATGTTTACATGTCATCTGAGAGGAATTCAGTGCCATTTTCCCAGGAGGCAAAGAGTCCTGAGCTCTCTCTGGGCTTCCTGTAGCCAATTGCCCAGGGTCGGTGGGATAGGGGATGAGGTGGGAGGGTTGCTGTGCTTTACCTTTGTCCTACTGGGGTTTTCCTCTCACCCTAGCCTATATGGATTCTGCTGTTTGGAGGGCAGGTTGAATGGCCTTCTCAGTTGTCAGGCTCCAACATCAGCTTACGTTGCATTTTAGCACCACTTGGGCTTCTGTAGGGGCCCATTCGCTGCTATGCAAGCTGCCCACAGCTGCTCAGACCATGGTCTGAAGGTAAGTGCTGACTCAGACAGGGGAGTGTGAAGCTTGGGGTGTGGGGGATTGGTTTGGGTGGTGGTCTGTTCCCAGCTAGAGACACTGTGGGTGGGAAGGCAGGAAAAAGACCCCAGTCATGTCTGTCAGCTTAGTGCGCAGCTCTGTATCTCTGAGCACAGGAGGTGGGTGAGTGCTGAGCAGAGCAGGGAAAGGGTAGGAAGGAGAATGCCAGTCTTGGAGGAGGGATCTGCCAGTCCGTGGTGGGAGAACCCCAGGCTGTTTTAATGTCAAACTGCTGCATCTGCTGAGTAGCTAGCAAGTTTGGGGTGAGGTGGCAGGAGCACTGCAGGCAGGGAGTGGGCAGATGAATGAAGGTGATAGCTGCAGTGGGGTCCACAGCACCGCTGGTAGCGTGAACTGGATCAGGCCAGAGTCCCCAGGACTCTGCGGGTTCAGAAGAAGGGACGGAAGTCAGCTACCATTTCAGGGAAGCGCTTTGGGGTGTCGTGAAGATTAACCACAGCTTCGGTCCCCTACTAGGCCTCCAAATCTCCCAACTCTCTGGTCTCCATGGAGCTCCCAGGAGCTAGCTGCCCACGTAGTTGCCATCTTGCTGCAAACAAGGCAGTCCTTGCCATATGTACTCTTATGCATTAATTACACCAATATATAGAGGTCCTCTATAGCGGTGGAGTGTATGCTACACTAGGAATACAAAGGGAAATAAGGCAAGCTACCTGTAGTAGTTGCTTTAGAAATTCACACAGAAAAGTACACTGAACATGTTAGGATATAGTGTTGTAGCTTATAGTTTATATATATGTTGCCAGCTACTGTGGAGTTGGCCCTGACTCAGGTATATCCCATGTCCAATAGAACAAAATGGGGCTTAGACCTGCACCTGGTGTGACAGTTAGTGTGATGTGTCTATTTGGCCACTTGGCTATGCACATTACATAAGAGGCATCTGCCTGAGCAGAACAAAGGATACTGCATGGTTTAAAATTAGAGACGGTGTGGGTGAAGGTTGAATCCTCTCATAGTTTACTTATTCAATCTGTATGCCGAGCAAATAATCAGAGAAGCTAGATTCTATGAAAAAAATTGACATCAGAATTCAGGAATGTTTGTGAACAACCTGCAATATGCAAATGATAGAGCTTTGTTTGCTGAAAGCGAAGAAGATTTGAAACATCTGCTGATGAAGATCAAGGATTTCAGCCTTCAGTATGGATTACAACTCAATGTAAAGAAGACCCAAATTCTCACAAATGGACCAACAGGTAACAGATAGCAAAAAAAAAGTGAAGGTGTCAAGGATTTTGTCTAGCTTGAATTCACAATCAATGCTCATTGGGGCAGCAGTCGAGATATCAAATGATACATTGCATTGGGTAAATCTGCTGTGAAAGAACCTTGTAAAGTATTTAAAAGCAAGGAGGTTAGCTTGAGGAGTAAGGTGGGCCTGATAATAAGTGAAAGTTGAACATTGAGTAAGAAAAACCAAAGAAAAATCAATGGATTTGAAGTGTGATGCTGGCAAACAATATTGAAAGTACTGTGAATTGCCAAATAACAAATAATCTGTCTGCGAATAAGTACAGTGAGAAGGCTCCTTAAAGGCAAGGATATGGTGAGACTTCATCTCATGTACCTTAGACATGTTTTCAGGAGAGACCAGTACCTGGCAAATGATATCATGCTTAGTAGAGGGGCAGCAGAAAAAGGGAAAATCTTAGACAAGGTGAATTGACACAGTGGTTGTACTAATAGACTCAAACCTAAGAACAATAGTGAGATGGCACAGGTCCAAGCAGAGGTATTTCATTCTATTGTCCGTAGTGTCACTATGAATTGGAGCTGATTGGATGGCACCTAAAACAGCATATTATCTATCTATCTATCTATCTATCTATCTATCTATCTATCTATCTATCTATCTATCTATCTATCTATCATTTATCTACTATCCTTCCAAAAGTTATCTATCTATATATAATCTATCAATCTATCAATTTATCAATCTATCTATCTATCTGCTATCCTTTCAAAAGTTCATGAAACGGTCCCATTATCTTTTTAATTGCATTTTTTTTTTAGCTTTTAAAGCACCTGTGTGTGTGTAGACACAGAGAAAACAAGAGAGAGACACACACCGAGACACATCTTAGGAAAGGGTCACAAGGTTTTGGTGACTGGCAAGTCCCAAATCTATGGTTCTAGCCTTATCCTGGAGGCCTCTCATATTTCTCATGATTGCAGAGGCTGAGTAACCTACAAATGGCAGGTCAGGTGACAGGTTGTTGGCTCATGGGGCCTCAGAAAGTGGTGAATACTAGAATTGGCAAGTCTGATAAGTTCCAAAAAGTTCTTAGAATTAAAAGGTCAGGGATTTTTCTCCCCACAAACATTTTTTTCTTCATTTTCCTCTTTATTCAAAAGAAACCAAAATCTTTATATTATGAATTGGGTAAAGGTTTATAGGGCAGATCACCAGTTTTATATTCAGTAATTCATACATGATTTGTTTCATCTTATTTATTACAGTCTTCTAAATATCAAATCACCCAACCATGAACTGTTTGAAGCCGACAGTGTATTTTGTGATGCTGTGGAATAAATACTGAATTTCTAGCTGTTAGGTTGGTGATTTGAACCCACCAGCTGCTCTGTGGGGGGAAGTTGAGACTGCCTGTTCCTTTAATGATTTGAAGTTTAGGACAACCTATTAATTGCTATTCATTGGATCAACTCCAGTGTCGTTAGTTTAGTGTGGGATTTTTTTTTCTATTTTTATCACTTTTTTTCAAATGGCCCCCAGGTTCACAGAATTAGTTTAATCACAATCTTTTGTTCATAATCCTGTCACGGACTCACATTTAACTTTGTAAAAGCAAAAAGGAAAAATTACATAGAGATTAAGATTTCACAGAGAACTCAAAGGAAAGATATTCCCTTAAAATGTTGTATAATTCAACTCCAACACATATGCGGCCATCATGAGTTACTGAAAAAAATATATTTTTGTTTTTTCCTCAGCTGAGTTACTCTAGCAGTCTCCTACTAACCCCATGGCTTCTATTTTTAACCCTTTCAGCCACTTTTCTGCAAGGTGGGCAGAATGATCATCTTTTCGATGTCAGTCTAAACTAGAACAGTATGCAACCTACTTACTATTGTCTGATGTATTACTTTGGATGTCCACTAGAATGAACCCACACCCTTACTAGGCTCAAAAGAGTGATCATAGTCAGATTCTTTCTTTCTTACTGTTTACAGTTTTTTTCTCTCTTATTTTGTATGCTGTTCCAAACTTTCATTTTCTTCCTGTCGCATAGACTAATCTTGCATCCATCCTTGGGCCTTTATTTTTAATTAATTTATTTTTAAAATAGTTTTATTGACATATAATTAATCTATCATACACTTCACTAGTTCAGTCATATTAAAAAGAGTTGTATAATCATCACTATAATCAGTTCTAGATCAGTTCACTGTTATTAACTCCCCATTTGCCACCACCTTCCCGGTTCATACTCCCAATAATCCATGAACCCGCTTACTGTCTTTATATATTTATTCATCCAGAAAAACAGACCAAAACAGCAACAACAAAAAAATCCCAAACAAAATACAATCCAACAAAACCCAAAAGGCCAATGGTACTAACACTAGAAAAACTTTAATGATAATAAAAACGCAGGAGCTGACATTTTAACCTAACTACACAATCAACTTTACAATGTTCTCTGTCTGATAACAAGGTTACTCGAGACCTTTATTTTTCTTTTTTCTTTTAATCGTTTTATTAGGGGCTCATACAACTCTTATCACAATCCACACATATGTCAATTGTGTAAAGCACATTTGTATATTCATTGCTCTCATCTTTCTTAAAACATTTGCTCTCTACTTAAGCCCCTAGCATCAGCTCCTCATTTTCCCCCTCCCTTCCCACTCCCCCCTTCCTCATGAACCCTGTATAATTTAAAAATTATTATTTTGTCATATCTTGCACTGTCTGATGTCTCCCTTCACCCACTTTCCTGTTGTCCATTCCTCAGGGAGGAGGTTATATGTAGATCCTTGTAATCAGTTTCCCCTTTCCAACCCACCTTCCCTCCACCCTCTCGGTATTGCCAGTCTCACCACTGGTCCTGAGGGGGTCATCTGTCCTGGATTCCATATGTTTCCAGTTCCTATCTGTACCAGTGCACATCCTCTTGTCTAGCTAGATGTAAGGTAGAATTGGGATCACGATAGTATGGGGGGAGGAAGCATTTAGGAACTAGAGGACAGTTGTATGTTTCATCATTTCTACATTGCACACTGACTGGCTCATCTCCCCAAGACACTTTTGTAAGGGGATGTCCAGTGCCCTACAAAAGGGCTTTAGGTCTCTACTCTGCACTTCCCCCTCATTCACAATGATATGATTTTTTGTTCTGATGATGCCTGATACTTGATCCCTTTGACACCTCGTGATCACACAGGCTGGTGTGCTTCTTCCATATGGACTTTGTTGCTTCTCAACTAGATGGCCACTTGTTTACCTTCAAGCTTATAAGACCCCAGACACTATATCTTTTCATAGCCAGGCATGATCAGCTTTCTTCACCACATTTGCTTATTCACCCGCTTTGTCTCCAGCGGTTGTGTCGGGAAGGTGAGCATCATAGAATGACAATTTAATAGAAGAAAGAATTCTTGCATTGAGGGAGTACTTAAGTGGAGGCCCAATGTCCTTCTACCTTAATACTAAACCATAAATATATGTACATAAATCTATTTCACCATCATCATATATAAATAGTTACATATGTACACGCATTTATTTAGACCTTTATAAATGCCCTTTGCCTCCTAGCTCTTTCCTCTATTTCCTTTGACCTTCCTCTTGTCCCACTATCATGCTCAGTCTTCATTTGGGTTTCAGTAATTCCTTTTGGTTATATTACTCTTGATCACACCCTACCAGGCCACGTACACCCTCCTCACCACTGATTTGGATCACTTGTTGTTCCCTTGTCCCTGGGTTTGTTAACACAAGTTCCTTTTCCTCCACCTCCCCCTCTCCCATGTCCCCTGGAACTCAGCCCCCTTGTTTTCTCCTCCAGCCTATCTTATTTAGATAGACCTGTGGAGATAATAACATGCACAAAAACAAGACAGAGTTAAACCAAGCAACAATATACAACAAAATAACAACAACAACAACAACAAACCCATGACAAACAAAACAAAACAAAACAAAACACAAGAACAAAAACTTGTAGTTAGTTCAAGGACTGTTTGTTGGCCTTTAGGAGTGTTTTCCAGTCCAGTCTGTTGAGGCACCACACCCTGGCCCCAAAGTCCACCTTCAGCATTCCCTGGGGACCTCAATGCTCTGTTCCCTTGCTGTTCTGTTGTACCCCATTAGTGTTTTGGCCCGGTGTGGCGGGTTCAGTTCGGGTGCAATTCCCACACTATGTCTCCAGTGTTTTCCCCTGTAGGACCATGGATCAGTGAAGACCTTTGTTTTTCATATGCCTAATTTTATTTACTTTTCTTTGTGACTATTCATTTAAGAGGCCTTCATTAAACATTTTAAATCTCAATATTGCTTCATTTTTCTTTCTCTTTCACTACCCATTTCTCCAATTCTTGTGGTTATTGTCAAGTAGCACTAAGTTGATTCTGACTCAGGGTGACTCTATGTACAACAGAAAAAAATACTGCCTTGTCTGGCACCATCCTTACAACTGCTCTTATGCTTGAGCCCATTGTTGCAGCCACTGGGTCAATTTCTCTACTTCTCCAAGCCTGATATTCCTTTTCAGGGACGGGCCTCTCCTGACAAGTCAAAAGTCTGTAAGATGAAGTCTCATCATCCTTGCCTCTCAGAAGCACTCTGCCCATATTTCTTCAAGGACAGACTTATCCTATTGGCAGTCCTTGGTATTTTCAACAACCTGCTCCAGCACCACAATTCAAACACATCTATTTTTCGAAGTTCTTCCTTGTTCAACATTCAACTTTCACATACACATGAGGAAATTGAAAACACAATGTCTTGGGTTTAGCGCACCATAATCCTCAAAGTAACATCTTTGATTTCAACACTTTAAATAGGTCTTGTGCAGCAGATTTTCCCAATGCAAGGTGTGTTCTGATCTCTAGATTACTGCTTCCACCAGCATTGATTGTGGACTCAAGCAATATAACATTCTTGACAGCTCCAATCGTTTCTCCATTTATCACGATATTACTTATTGGTCTAGTTGTGAGAATTCTCATTTCTTTTATATTGAGTTGTAATCCATACTGATAGCTACAACCCTTGATCTTCACCAGCAAGTGTTTCAAGTCCTCCTCACATTCAGAAAACAAGGTTATGCCATCTACAAATCTTAGTTTGTTAATAAGCCTCCCTTCAATACTGAAGACATTACTTTTCATTTAATCCATCTTTTCTGATGATTTGTTCAGCATACAAATGGAATAAACATGGTGAGAGGATTCAGCCTTAATGCACACCTTTCCTGATTTTTAACCCTGCAGTATTCCATTGTGTGTTTGAACAACTGCCTCTTGATTCATGTACAGGTTCTGCATAAGCACAATGAAGTGTTGTGAAATTCTCATTCAAGGGAATCCATGGTTTCTTATGATCCACACAATAGTTTGCCTTGGCATAGGCAATAAAACACAAGTAAACATCTTTCTGGGATTCTCTGCATTCAGACAGGAAGTACCTGACATCAGCACAGCAATGATATATATCCTTTGTTCTATTTCCTCTTCTGAATGTGGCCTGGGCCTCTGGCAGCTCCCTGTCAATGTCCTGCTGCAACTATTGGTAGATGATCTTCAGCAAAATTTTTCTTTCACGTTACATAAACATTATTCTATAATTTGAATATTCTATTGGGTCACCTTTCTTTGGAATGGGCACAAAGATGAATCTCTTCCATTCACTTTCTTAATGTATGATGTCCTTGCTGTCACCTCGCAGCTAATCAGGTCTTCTGTCCCTGCTCAAAGCACCGAATGTGTTCTTGAGATGTTTTCAAAATTCAGATGGGATAGACTCAAGGTTGCATTTTGGATTTCATGGATTTGTTTTCACTTACTTCACCTTCAACTTGAACTCACAGATGATAAATGATAGTCTGTTCCACTTGACTGGACCTTTGGCCTGGTGTTAGCTGCTGATATTGAGCTTCTCCATCGTCTCTTCCCGCAGATGTAGTCAATTTGATTTCTGTGTATTTCATTGGGAGAAGTCAATATGTATGCGTGTTGAATAAATATATTTGCTATGAACAAGTCATTGGTCATAGCATTTCTGGCTTTGTTTCTATCATTAAGACCATATTTTCTAATTCCAATTCCTTCATCTTTTCTTCCAACTTTTGCATTTCTATTGCCAATAATTATAGATTCACCTTGATTGCATGCTGGATTAATGTCAGACTGAAGTTGATAGAATTCCTCAATTTGCTACATCATTAGCTTTTGTGGTTGATGCATAAATTTGAATAATAGTTATATGTATTGAATTTTCTTGAAGGCGGATAGATATAATCTTATGACAGATTACATTCTACTTAAAAACAGATTTCAAAGTGTCTTTTTTTGACTATGAATGCAACCTCATTCTTCTTGGTTGTGTCTTTCCCAGCATAGTAAACCAAATGGTTTTCTGGTTACAAATGGCCAATGCTAGGCCATTTCATTTTACGAACATCAGATATCATCTTCATTTGTTTCACTTTGATGACTTCCAATAGTCCTAATTTCATGCTTCATACATTACCAGTTCTTAGAATTCAAATGATCAGGTTTTTGCATCTGTTTCTTCTCATCATGAGTTTTGCCCCATCAACAAATGAAGATGAAGTCTCTACTCGCACAGGATGTACTCCGTTCATATCACCATGGTTGCCTCTACTTTTACAAAGCAGCTCCTCCTCAATCACATTGCAAGTGCTTCCTGACCAGAGGGACCCATCTTTTGGCATTATTACCAATAATAATCTGTTTCCAGTCATTAGGCCTTCAGTATCTGACAATATTTCAAAACCCTACATAAGGTTTTCTAGGGGGTGTTGTTCGGTGCCATTCAGTTGATTTTGATTCATTGCAACCCTATGCACAACAGAATGACACACTGCTGGGCCCTGTGCCATCCTCACAGTTGTTTAAATGACAGCCCAATGTTGCAGTCCTTGTGTCAACCATCTAATTGAAGATCTTCCTCTTTTCCACTGACCCTCTGCTTTACCAAGCATGATGCCCTTCTCCAAGGACTGTCCTCTCCTGGCAATATGTCCAAAATATATGAGATGTTCAAAATCTGTAAGGGAAAGTCTTGTCATCCTTGCCTCTAAGGAGCACTCCGGTCATACTTCTTTCAGGACAGATTTGTTTATCCTTTTAGTAGTCCATGGTCCTTTCAATATTCGTGCCCAGCAAAATTTTACTTGCATGTCATATCAATAATATTGTTCTATAATTTGAGCATTCTGTTGGGTTACTTTTTGGGGGGAATGGGCACAAATATGGATCTCTTCCATTCAGTCGGCCAAGTAGCTGCCTTCCAACATTTCCTGTCATAGACAAGTGGGTGCTTCCAATGCTCCATCAGCTTGTTGAAACATTTCAATGGTTATTCCATCAATTCCTGGCATCATTCTTTTGGCTAATGTTTTCAGTGCAGCTTGATCTTCATTCAGTACCATTGGCTCTTTCTTATATGCTATCCCCTGAAATGGTGGAGTGTGGACTAGTTCTTTTAATACACAGTGACTCTGTGTATTATTTCCACTTTTTTTATGCTTCCTACATAATTCAACATTTTTCTCATAGAATCTCTCAAGATTACATCTTGAAGCCTGTTTTTTTCTTGTTTCGGTTTAAGATATGTTGAGTATGTTCTTCCATTTTGATTTTCTAATGTTATGTCTCTGCACATTTCATTATAATATTTGGCTTGTCTCTTTGAGCTGCTCATTGAAATTTTCTCTTCAGCTCTTTGACTTCATCATTTCTTTTATTTGCTTTAGTTACCCTAAGATTAATACCAAGTTACTGAGTCTCTTCTGAAGTCCACACTAATTTTTCTTTCTTTCCTGATTTTTAAATGACCTTTTGCTTTTGTAATGTATGATGTTTTTAATTTCCTCCTACAGCTTATCTGGACTTCTATCATGAAGGTTCAGTGCATGTTCAGTTGTGTTTCAGCAGCTGCTTCCTCCAAAGTGGGAAGCCCATTACTTCTTGGCCGTCCCTTCTTAAACTGGTAGCCCCACTGAAACCTGTTGACTCTGGGTGACCCTGCTGGCATTTGAAATATTAGTGGCATAGCTTACAGCACCACAACAACACAGAATACACAATAGTAAAATAAACTATCATTATTCCCTAGTAATTTATAATCTTACTTCCTCTCTATACCTTTCTTACTTTAGATATTGCATGTAAGTAGAATCAAACAATATTTCCTCTGTTGTGTCTGATTTATTATTTATCCATGTTATAACTTGTAGCAGAACTTGATTTTTCATTATGGCTAACTAATATTCTGTTGTATGTATATACAACATTTTGTTTTCTTTTTCTAATCATTTTATTGGGGGCTCATACAACTCATCACAATCCACATATCCATTCATTGTGTCAACCACATCTGTACATTTGTTTCCATCGTCGTTCTCAAAACAGTTTCTTTCTACTTGACCCCTTGTTATCAGCTCCTCATTTCCCCCCTCCTTTCCGACCCCTTCTCCCTCATGAACCCTTGATAATTTATAAATTATTATTTTGTCATGTCTTACACTGTCTGATGTCTCCCTTTACCCACTTTTCTGTTGCCCATCCCCCAGGGGGTGTTATATGTAGATCCTTGTGATCAGTTCCCCTTTTCTACCCCACCTTCTCCTTCCCCTCCTGGTATCACTACTCTCATTATTGGTCCTGAGGAGTTTATCTGTCCTGGATTCCCTGTGTTCCCAGTTCTTATCCGTATCAGTGTATATTCTCTGGTCTAGCCGGATTTGTAAGGTAGAATTGGGATCATGATAGTGGGGGGTGGGGGGTGGGGTGGAGGAAGCATTAAAGAACTAGAGGAACATTGTATGTTTCATCATTGTTATACTGCACCTGACTGGCTTGTCTCCTCCCCACAACCCTTCTGTAAGTGGATGTCCAGTTGCCTACAGATAGGCTTTGGTTCTCCACTCTGCACTCCCCCTCATTCACGATGATTTGATTTTTTTTTTGTTCTTTGATACCTGATACCTGATCCCTTCAACACCTCATTATCTCACAGGCTGGTGTGCTTCTTCCATGTGTTCTTTGTTGCTTCTCAGCTAGATAGCCACTTGTTTATCTTCAAACCTTTAAGATGCATATGTGCTATCTTTTGATAGCTGGGTACCATAGCTTTCTTCACCACATTGGCTCATGCACCCGCTTTGTGTTCAGCGATTACATCAGGAAGGTGAGCATCATGGAATGCTAGGTTAATAGAATAAAGTATTCTTGCATTGAGGGAGTACTTGAGTGGAGGCCCAATGTCCATCTGCTACCTTAATATTAAACCTATAAATATATGCACATAGGTCTACTTCCCCATCATCATATATAAATATATTTACATATATACATGCTGGTATTTAGAGCTCTATACATGCCCTTTGCCTCCTAGTTCTTTCCTCTATTTCCTTTTACTTTTCTCTTGTCCTACCATCATGTTTAGCCTTCTTTTGGGTTTCAGTAATTCCTCTCTGTTACATTGCCCTTGATCAAGTCCTACCAGTCCTCCTACACCCTCTTTGCCATCGATTTTGGATCACTTGTTGTTCCCTTGTCCTAGGGGTTATTAACACCTACTTCCTTTCCCCTCCCTCCCTCTTTCCCATGTCCCCCCAGAACCGTTGGTCCGATTGTTTTCTCCTCCAGATTGTTCATCCTACCTATCTTATCCAGATAGACCTGCAGAGATAATAATATGCACAAAAATAAGACAGAGTAAAATAAAACAAAACAACAACTCTAAAGAATGACAGAAAGAGAGAAAAGCCTGTAAATAGTTCAAGGTCTGTTTGTTGACCGTTAGGAGTGTTTTCCAGGTGAGTCTGATGGAGTGCCATGCCCTGGCCCAAATGCTAATTTTGGTATTCCCTTGGGACTTCCTTGCTCTTCTCTCCTTGCTGTTCTGTTGCACACCCCTTAGCATTTTGCCTCAGTGTGCTTGGGTCAGATCTGGCGCAATTTTCACACTGTGTCTTCCGTGTTGTCCCCCGTATGGATATGGGTCATTGAGGGATGTTTTGTCTTATAGTGGGGCTGGCTATGTGGTCCTCTCTGTGCATTGAACATTTTGTTTCTGTCCCTTGATGGTTTTCACCTTTTCTTTTGAATATTGCAAATAATACAGCAATCATATCTGTGAACAATGATCTGTTTGAATCTCTGCTTCCAAAAATTTTAAATATGCAGATATCCTAAATTCTAATGGCACAAGATGTGTGCATAATAATTTCCCCTCATTAATATCCTTTTCTATCTCTTCAAGTAGGCTCCCTAGCTACTGTAACTAAAGAAGTCACTTATTTTCTGTTTTTCAGAGTATTAAAAAAAATCAGAATAGAACTTAATACCAACCAATTCATCCTTTTTTCCCTCATGTTCCTAGGGAGAATGAACCTTGTCTGGTTTTCATATGGCTGTATCTTCAACATCTAGAAAACTCCTAGGCCCTTAATAAATGTTTATTGAATTTGAATATGTTCTCTTGCTTTATCTTTGTAATAACCTCTGTGGGGAAGATATTCTAATTCTTAGTTTGTAAGTGAAAAACAGCATCAAAGAAGTGAATTGATTTGTCCAAGATCAATCAGCTATTAAGAATAAATATTGGAATCTGATTCTGGAGTCTTTGATTTTAAGCTTCAACAATACTGGCTATATAGCCTTCTGGAACTGAGAACCTATTTAAAAAAAATCATTTTGGGGGGCCCTTACAGATCTTATAAAATTCCATACATCAAATGTATAAAGCACATTTGTACATATGTTGCTATTATCAATTCCAAAGCATTTTCTACTTGAGCCCTTGGTATAAGCTCCTTTCCCCCCCATCCCTTCCCTAACCCTCCCAACCTCATCACTCCTTAATCAATTATATGTTGTTATTATTATTGTGAATCTTACACTGTCCATTGTCTCCCTTCTGTTATTCATTCCCCTGGAGGAGGGAGCTATGTATCCACGCTTGTGATGGACTTCTCCTTTTCCCCCTTCCCCCTCCCTGGCCATCCCTCTATGCTCATGATATCACTACTCACACTACTGTTTCTGAGGGGTTTACCTCTCCTGAATTCCACTTGTCAAGAGCTCATATATGTACCAGTGTGCATTTTCAGGTCTAGTCAGATTTGTAAGGTAGAACTAGGGCACGGGAGTGGCGTGGAGGAAGCAAGAAGTAGAGGAATGTGTGTTTTGTCAGTGGTATACTGCACCTTGATGGAATCCTCCCTTCCTTATAACCCTTATGTGGGGGGATATCCAATTGTCTACAGATGGCCTTTGGGTCTCCACTCCAACCCCCCTCATTTGCATCAACATAGTTGTTTTTTGATACTTAATCCATCGACACCCATGATCACACAGGCTGCTGTGCTTCTTCTACGTGGCCTTATTTGCTTTCCTGCTAGATGATTGATTGTTTAACTTCAAGCCTTTAAGACTCTGGACACTACATCTTTTGATAGCTGGGCACCATGCACTCTCTTCCCCACATTTGGTTATGCACTCAGTTTGTCTTTGCGGAGGACCTATTTTATAGGAATGTATAGGGATTCCCAAAATATCTATGACTAAATTGTTAACATTTTTATACCTGGAGAAGAAAACTCATGCCAGAAACAAAGCTTATTAAAGGTGTTAAAATCTATTTTTTAATCAGCAAGGCTGATTGGATTTAAAGAATTTTCTTCCCTTTTTCCTAATATATAATGAACACATAGTGATATTATCTTAGAAACTGTCATTTGAACACAGATTCTATTATTTAGTGCACAGAATTCTAGGAAGGACATCTAAAAGTGTCTGTTGCCGTTTAGCGCTGGCTTGTTCTAGGAAAGTGCTAGCCTGTTTGGTGTTGCCTTTGGCTCATGCTTTACTAGTCTTAAAAATGCCACCTGTCAAATTTCAGAACTGGGAACAAGTTATTGTTTTTAGTGGGCAGCATGAGGGTTTTCCAATGGCACCACAGCCACTTGGTAGAATTAACTGCCCCTTTACATGGGAGCTTCAAAAGTTTCAAGGAAAAATGGAATTTCTCATGAACTCTAAAAATCCCCCTTGTAACTCCTGCAGCTGTTTTTCACTGCCCATCCCTAGCCTGCCTGGATACTTGCTTTTCTTCCTCATCCTGTGTCTGTTCAGCTACTGTCAAAAGGGGACCTTAGCTGCCTACATCAGCAACATCTGGCTATCTTGTTATGTGTCAGTCTGGGTACTTTAGAGAAACATATCCACAGCAACACATGTATAAGAAAGAGTTTTATATAAAGGTTAACTGTGCATCAAGAAAATATCCCAACCTAGTGCTGCCCAAGCCCACAAGTCCAACATTAACCTATATGTCCCACACCAGTCACAAAATCCTCCTCCATCTCACAAAGCAGATGCAATGATGCTGACTGCAGGAGGAAAGCCGAGTCAGTGAATGTGTAAGCATCTCAGTGCTGGCAGGGGCCTCCACATGGGTGCTCCAGCACCCATGGCTTCATCGGAGTAGGTCCATGTGGGTTCTCCTTGGAGATGTCTTGCAGGAAGTCAGCCTTGCAAGCCAAAGCAGGGAACTGCTAAGGCAGCTGCACCCTGGTCTGGCCATCACAAAGCAAGAAACCCGAGAACTCGAAAGGCGAGGCTCATGGAGCCATTTATCTTTCTGCCCTTCAATTAACCCCACATGTGTTTATCGGCCAGGTTGGCACAATAAACTAATTAACTCAATCCATCCCTTGCCAACCTGGCACCTGTACATAATTCTTTAGCTTCACAATTGCAATTAAGTAGCGCCTACACCTTAACCCTATAATCCTGTGAATTTTCCCCCCCACCTATGAAAGTTTGTAAGCCAACCACTTCATGCCTTTATCTCCCCCAATTTTGGGTATCCAATTTATATATTGCCCACTTACATCAACCCAGTGCTCTGAGAAGACAACCATATTTATCGACATGAAGAGTCTTCAGTCCAGTTGGAACCTTGTGAAGTCTGCATCCATAAGCAAAGTCAAATCTGGCCAGGCCATCCATAAAGTCAGCAACAATATGCACCAGTTCACAGGCTCAAATATCTCCAGCTGGTCAGGTTCTGGTCAACTCAATATGGGCTGCTTCACTTAGCCTCCACAGGGTGCCCATTGGTCGCCTTGCCTTTAGGCCATGGGCTCTCACCAATACTCCACAAGCCTGGTCCTCTCATGCTAGGTCATGAACCTTAGACCAGTCAACCTGTTCTCATCTTCTCCTTGTTTTCTTTTAGACCAAGTCCACAGGTGTCAGTGGCCAAACTCAACCTGTCTCTTTATTGCTGCATTTCTCCCACTTCCACTCAACAAGTAGATCCAGGTGGTCACCTAGCAAGCATTTTAGCCTGCTCACAGGCTTCCTTTAATATTCAGTCATAGAAGGGAGTTTTCTTAATGGTTCTAGATTTTTTCCAGCTTCTGAAAAAGACTACTGGTTCTTGAGTACTCGAAAGCACTGGGTGGGGCATATATTTTCAAAGCTTACTTTTCAGGAATGGCCTAAAGATAAAATTTTAATGGCTGAAGCAAGCACGCTTACAAATGTTCTGTTTTAATACTTCCCATATTTCCCCCCCAAAACAACCAAGTAAACAGTGTGGCTTTATCTGACCTCTAGCTAGACAAAAAATAAAAACTACCATGAGGGAGAGGGCAAACAAGCATCTACTCTCCATCTTATGATATGTTTCTCCAGTACCCCACTCTTAAGGTACCACAATGTGTTGGTACTTTAGAGAAACAAATCCATAGAAACTCATGTAAAAGAGAGAGTTTTATACAAAGGTTAAGTGTGCATCAAGAAAATATCCCAACCCAGTGCTTCCCAAGCCCACAAGTCCAACATTAACCCATATGTCCCACACCAGTCACAAAATCCTCCTCCATCTCACAAAACACACGCGATGATGCTGACTGCAGGAGGAAAGCCGAGTCAGTGAACATGTAAACATCTCAGTGCTGGCAGGGGTCTCCACATGGGTGCTCCAGCACCCAGGGCTGCATTGGAGTAGGTCCATGTGGCTTCTCCTTGAGGATATCTTGCAGGAAGTCAGACTTACAAGTTGAAGCAGGGAATTGCTAGCGCAGCTGCACCCTGGTCCGACCATCACAAAGCAAGAGACCTGAGAACTAGAAAGGCAAGGCTCACCGAGCCATGTATCCTTTCACTTTTCAATTAACCCCACATGTGCTTATCACCCAAGTTGGCACAATAAACTACCTCATTTGTTAAAAGTGCAGATGTCAGGATCTCTCTGAACACTTGCTGAATGAGTTCCTCTGGTTGTGGGACCAAGGAATCTGCATTTGTCATCAGCTTCTCAGGTGATTCGTAGGCAGAAATCTTCATGAGCCATGGCTATAGAGACAATATGCTAACCTAAGGAGAGAGGAATCTGAGTGTCCCAGGCTCTCACCTCCTCATTCACCAAGCTCACTCTTGGAGAGATGATCACAGAAATCCAGATTAGTTCCCTCTATGGCAATGAGTTAAAGGTTTGGGTCTCTGTGATAGAAACTTCAAATTAACTAGAGTTCTATTTTATGATACGATGGTGTGTATGCAATGTCATCTCCATAACATTTAATGGTGTAAGTGTACTGGTAAATGTGTGTCTTAATTCTGACACCTTTGTATCACAGACCTGAATTTACATGGGCTTCAAGAAGAGAGAGAGGGAAACACAACACTGACTTGTTTCACAGGATTTATGCAGAACCGTTCTTGTTGCCATGCATCAAAATGACAGCCCATGAGAATTACAGAATTTTAAAATAGGAAGCTTTGATGACCACCGATATTACATGAAGATGAACTGAATTACCTAGGGGGTGCCCAGGATATGAATGTGGATGAGGTGGCTCCTCTAGCTCAGATATTCGTGAGGGCACCACGCAGTTCATCTGACTTAGTATCATGCTTTCACCATGTGGTGCCTAGAATACCAACCTCATAATTTAAAACCTAGTATTGTGGGACTCCACCTCAGCCTCAGCTGCTGTGGAGATCTCGTTGGCTGCTGTGTTAGGCAGGGTTGACTAGAGAATCAAATCCATATATGTATAAGAAAGAGTTTTGTATAAAGTCATAATTATATGAAAAGAAACCATCCCAGCCCAGGCCAACTCAAGCCCATAAGTCAGATATTAGTCTATCCAACAGCCCCTTAGAATGAAGGAAGACAAAAGGCTGGTGTATGCTAAGTAGTGTGTATCCAAGGTCAACATAAACACGCAGGGTTCCAGCAGCTCAGAATGGCCAGCAAGTAGGGCTGGCCAGGACGGTGAGGTGGGAGAAGGAGGCCATACTCCCAAGCAGACAGCATCAGGCTGTGACTGATTGACAAATTTGACTCCACCCCTAGCTAGGAGTGTCTAGTTGACATGAAATCATCTAACTACCACAGCAACTTACCAGAGCTGCAAAGAAACAACCAAACAGATGATCATCAAGCAGTCAAGGAGTGTACTGGATATAAAGTGCATGCAAGCATGTTATGTAAACTTCCTAGAGCTGCCATGACTAAGTGCCCCAATCTATGTAGTTTATGGATTCCCAGGGTGGTACAAATATTAATATGCTTAGCTGTTAACTGAGAAGTTGGAAGGCTGGTGATCTACTTCTTAAAAACCAAACATTGATAACTCTATAGGACAATTCTACTTTGATATACATAGGGTTGCTCTGAGTTGGAAGCAACCTCATGGAAACTGGTTATAGTTTATAAAATTAAGAAATTATTATTTCATAGTGTTGGGGACTAGATGCTGAAAGTCAAGGTATGGGTAACTATGCACAGCCATGTTTATTCCAGGGTTATACATAAAAACAAAAAGATGGAGACCATTAAAATTCCCATCTGTGGAGGAGTGGATAAATAAATTCTGTTACATGTGTACAATAGAATTATATGCATCCCTAAGATGAAACTTTTTGTGACAGGTTTTATGTCAACTTGGATGAGTCAAGATTCTCCCTGGATATCATCTAACAAAATGTGGTTAACTCCATGCTGGAATCTTCTGTGAAGTAGGCAAGCAGTTGTGGAAGGAAGAGTGGAATATTTCCTCTGTAATTTGGCTATAGTCTTGATATAATTGAGGGTGGTTTCATTTGGGGTGTGGCCCAGTCTTAGAAAAGATTGGCAGATTATCTTTTGTGTTGCTGTTGTAAGTGGTATTGTTTTCCTAATTTCCTTCCCATGATTCTTTTTATTAGTATAAAGTAACCCAACTGATTTTTTTAATGTTGATTTTTTCCCTATTATGTTGATCTTGTATCCTGCCACGATTCTGAATCCTTCAATTATGTAGATTCAACACTTTTCTTGCTGATTCTCTTGTAGTATTCTGATGTTTTAAAAACATATTAAAATTTGCTTTGCAGCGTAATATATGATCTATTATGGAGAATATTCCATGTACATTGGGAAAATGTGTTTATCTTACTGTTGTTGATTGTAGTGTTCTGCATATGTCTATGAGGTCAAGTAGGTTGATTGTGTTGTTTAATTCTTCTGTGTCTCTGTTGAATGTCTTTTTAGTTCTGTCCTTTATCAACACTGGTGTGTTGAAATCTACTACTATCAGTGTACAATTGTCAATTTCTCTCTTCACTTCCATTGGAGTTTGATTTGTGTATTTTGAGGCTGTTTCATTAAACACATATATTTTATTAAGCCTACATCATCTTGCTTAATTACTATAAAGTGTAATTCCTTGTCTCTTATGCTGGTTTTTGCCTTAAAATTTATTTTATCAGAATGAATGCTTCCACTTATGATATGCTTTTATTGCTATTTGCTTGATATAATTTCCCACTTTGATTTTTAGTCTTTTTTGTGTTTGTGCTCATGTGTTCAAATCATGTCTCTTGTAAACAGCATATTGATGGGCCTTTGAGATAGCTATGTTTATTGTGCCAACCTGGCCAATAGGAACACGTGGGATAAATCAGATCACAGTTTTCTTGGAGCACAAAGAGATAAATCACTCTGCAAGGCCTGTCACCCTCTATCTTGCTTTTTGGTGATCAGAATGTGCTCCTGTTTTAGCTAGTTCTCTGCCTCAACCTGTGAGCTACACTACCTGTGGTCCAATCCAACACATGGATTGTGTTGCTAGATCTTGAGGCTCCTTCGAGACCTGCTTCACCATGCTGCTGGTGTGTACATTGCTGGAACTTGAGGCTGGTGGACCCAGTTGGCTTGCCTTACTTGTATTCGATATCCCATCCAGGCCTGCTTCTCTAAGTTCCCAAGCTACTGACTGTTGGTGACCCACCCTGCTGTTTGCTGCCTGTGTGCAGACTCTGCTTGCCTTGCCTGAGGGAGGAATCCTCTATCTGCTTCCTTGTCCTTGGACCTGGCAGCCCACGTGAGTTAAAGGGCTTCCAGTATATTAACTGTTCCACAGAAGTGAGTTGAACTGAACCCTCTGGACTCCTGTGTGGAATATTTAGCTGTTATATGTCTTGTCGCTGTATAAATCAATCAATCAATCTATCTATCTATCTAAATATCTATTTATAAGTGTCCTGATTTTGTTTCTCTAGAGAACCCTGCCTAACTTAGCCTTAGTTTTTCTTAATCCAGTCTGATATTCTTTGTCTGTTGACTGCTACATTTAATCTGTTTATATTAAGTGTAATGATCAATATTTATAATTTATTTTGCTTGCTGAAAATGAGGAGGACTTGAGGCACTTGCTGATGATCAAGAACTGTAGTCTTCAATATGAAATTGTAAATGAAGGTTAAAAAGACAAATCCCAAACTCATATACTCACAATTGGGCTAATAGATAGAGTTATAATAAATAGATAAAAGATTGAAGTTGATAAGGATTTCATTTCACTTGGATCCACAATAAATGCTTATGGAAGCAGCAGTTAAGAAATCAAATGATGTATTACATTGGGCAAATATGTGTACGCTGCACAAAATCTCATTAAAGTGTTGAGCAATGATATAACTTTGAGGGTAATGGTGTGCCTGACCAAAATAGCATTATTTGCATGCAAAAGGTGGACATCAAATAAGGAAGACCAAAGAAGAATTGGTGCATTTGAATTATGACATTTTTAAAGATTATTGAAAGTAGTTTCAACTGCCAGAACAACCAACAATTTTGTCTTGCAAGAAGTGCAGGTAGAATATTCCTTAAAAGTAAGGATAATAGCTAATACAAAGTGTTATAGGGGATTCATGATTGGAGGATGGGGGATGATGAGGAAAAGGGTATTTGGGGAATGGATAATAAGGGTGGGAGCAGGGAGTGAGCACTAGAACCGATCCTGATTACACAACTCATATCAAAGGGGATTTAAAAATGAGGCAGGGTGTGTGTGTTTGGAATGCTCTAAGATTGATGTGAGGTTTTTGTACAATTCCCCTTGATATGACTGAATGATTGAACTACTCAAATGTATGCTATATGTACATTATGTCTCAATAAAACTGTTGGGGAAATTTTAAAAAGTAAGGATAGTGAGAGGAAGTACTCATGTGCTTTGGAATGTTATCATGAGACACCACTTCATGGATAAGGACATCATGATTGATACAGTAGAAGGGTAAGGGGAAAAAAAGAGAATTTCAAGGAAATGGATTGACACATTGACTGCAATAGTGAGCTTAACATAACAACTATGAAGATGGCACATTGTTAGACAATACTTTATTGTGTTTGACACAAGTTTGCTATGAGTTGGAACCAATTTTATTCAACAATATTCTCTGTGCTTTCTTGGGCTTATTTGTAGTGTGGAATTCTGATTACATGTAAGTTACTATTCTTGATGATCTCCTACATATAGGCTTTCTCCTTCTTCTATTCTTTTTTTGTTTGTTTGATCCTGCAGCAGATTAGTACTGAGAGATTTGTCTTCAATCTCACTAATTTAATCTTCCATTGATTAGAATTATAATTGTCCTTTTGATGCATTATTTATTTCTAAATTCTTTTTTAAGTCATTTTATTGGGGGCTCATATAACTCTTTTCACAATCCATCCATCCATCCATTTTATCAAGCATATTTGTACATTTGTTGCCATCATCATTCTCAAAACATTTGCTTTCTGCTTGAACCTTTGATATCAGCTCCTCATTTCCCTCCTCCCCCTCTGCTCCCCACTCCCTCATGAACCCTTGATAATTTACAAATCATTATTATTTTGTCATATCATACACTGTACGATCTCTTCCTTCACCCACTTTTCTGTTGTCTGTCCCCCAGGAAGGGGGTTATATGTAGATCCTTGTAATCGGTTCCCCCTTGCACCCCACCATCCCTCACCCTCCCAGTATCACCACTCTCAGCACTGGTCCTGAAGGGATCATCTGTCCTGGATTCCCTGTGTTTCCAGGTCCTGTCTGTACCAGTGTACATCCTGTGGTCTAGCCAGATTTGTAAGGTGAAGTTGGGGTGATGATAATGGGGTGGAGCGGAAGCCTTTAGGAAATAAAGGAAAGTTGTATGCTTCATTGGTGCTACCCTGCACCCTGCCTGGCTCATCTCCTCCCCACGACCCTTCTATAAGGGGATGTCCAGTTGCCTACAGATAGGCTTTGGGTCTCCACTCCATACTCCCCCTCATTCATAATGATATGATTTTTTTGTTCTTTGATGCCTGATACCTGATGCCTTTGATACCTCCTGATCACACAGGCTGGTGTGCTTTTTCCATGTGGGCTTTGTTGCTTCTCAGCTAGATGGCCACTTGTTTACCTTCAAGCCTTTAAGATCCCATATGCTATATCATTTGACAGCCAGGCACCATCAGCTTTCTTCACCACATTTGCTTATGCACCCATTTGTCTTCAGTAATCGTATTGGAGAGGTGAGCACACAATGATATGATTTTTTGTTCTTTGATGCCTGATAACTTATCCCTTCCACACCTCATGATCACACAGGGTGGTGTGCTTCTTCAATGTGGGCTCTGTTGCTTCTGAGCTAGATGACTACTTGTTTACCTTCAAGTCTTTAAGACCAACTATATCTTTTGATAGCTGGGCACCATCAGCTTTTTTCATATTTACTTATGCACCCACTTTGTCTTCAGTGAGTGTGTCAGGAAGGTGAGCATCATGGAATGCCAGTTTAATAGAACAAAGTATTCTTGCATTGAGGGAGTGCTTGAGTGGATGCCCAATGTCCATCTGATACTGTAATATAAACCTATAAATATGTGTGTATAGATCTATTTCCCCATCCTCATATATAAATATATTTACATATGTACATGCCTATATTTAGACCTCTATAAATGCTCTTTGCCTCCTAGGTCTTTCCTCTACTTCCTTCTACTTTCCGCTTGTCTCACTATCATGCTCAGCTTTCATTTGGGTTTCAGTAATTCCTCTCGGTTACATTATCTTTGATCACGCCCCACCAGGCCTCCCACACCTTTCTCACCACCAATTTGGATCACTTGCTCCCTTCCCTAGTTTTTTAACACCACTTCCTTTCCCCCACCTCTCTGTCTCCCATGTCGGTCCCTCTCTGTCTCCCAGAACCATCGGTCCCATTGTTGTCTTCTCCAGATTATTCATCCAGCCTATCTTATTTAGACAAACCTGCAGAGATAATAACACGCACAAAAACAAGACAGAGCAAAACAAAGCAACAAAACAAAACAACACCAAACCGTCAACGACAACAAAGACACAAACAAGAAACAAAAAAAGAGAAAAGCATGCAGTTAGTTCCAGGACTGTTTGTTGGCCTTTAGGAGTGTTTTCTGGTTGAGTCCGATGGAGTGTCACACCCTGTCCCCAAAGTCTATTTTCGGTATTCCTTGAGTACTTTGTTGCTCTGTTCCCCCTGCAGTTCTGTTCCACGCCCTTAGTATTTTGTCTCAGTGTGGTGGGATCAGATTGGTCACAATTCTCACACTGTGTCTCCATTGTTGTCCCCTGTGGGGCTATGGGCCAGTGAGGGATGTCGTGTCTCATAGTGGGGCCGGCCATATGGTCTTCTCTTTGGATTGACTGCTCTGAGCGGGAATATTGTCCTCAAGGCTTGGTGGGCCAGGATGTGCTCCACTCTCTCTTCCTTCCCTTCATTTGCTCCCGTGTGCTTTGATCAGACATGCCGCTCTCTTTGAGCTTCAGCTTCAGTGCTGTCCTCTGAAGTAAATTCTTCTTGGAGGAGGGGTAAGTGTCCACGTAGTTGGGATTGGGGCTGGTCCCTCAAACTATTTCTAAATTCTTTTTTTTTTCTTTGCCCTGATCATTTTCTTTTCTTTCTTTCTTTTTTTTCCCCTTTTCTTGTTTTACATTTTATTAGGGACTCATACAACTCTTATCACAATCCATACATATACATACATCAATTGTATAAAAGCACATCCATACATTTCTTAATATTAAATCATCTATATTTCTGTTTGTTGTTTTTGTGTCATTTGAAATTATTCATTTAATATGTTAGCTTATTCTTGTAGTGTTTCCTGGATTCTTCTAAAGTTTTGTCTGTATTTTCCTTGAAATTTTGAGCATTCTTCATATTCCCCCAGTTCCTTGACAATACTTAAATATAATTCCTTTAGATTCCTTGACAGGTACTTCCAGTGCCATTTCTTCTTCAAAAGATTTTCT